>NW_027611656.1:1717985-2967652 GCF_964261635.1 Lissotriton helveticus | reverse complement strand
AAAACATGCCTTGCAAGACCAGAACCTCTCTCTTCAACAAACAATATGAACAACGGAAATATATCTGGGGTAGCTGCATGAAACTAGAACACAATCAACCCTCTCCGAAAGGAGTAAAGAGAGGCGGTGGTCCGACTAGGAACACTACACTATCAGATACTAGAATGGCTACTAAGGTCGTTGACCTCAAAGACCCCCAGAAAGGCCAGCAGATCCCCGGTGGGAGTGATATTGAATGTACAAGCAGATATAAACCAGGCTTTCCTGTAGTACCAGATGTCTGTATACCATGCTGTGTTGGGAGTGCAAGCGCCCCAATCAGATGAGTATTAGAATAGACTGACAATCCCCAGACTTAACCCCCTTAAGGGACATACACCAGACAAAACCCTAACCACTGAGGAAATTGGCTTCATGATTGACTAGATCGCATGCAACAAAACTCCTGGGATGGACGGGTCCCTGGTGGACTTTTACTTTACCTACAGAGCAACCCTCTCTCCAAAGCTACTCCAAATGTACCAACAGGCCTGGCAAGAGGGCACATTGCTGGGATCCCTATGGGAGGCTATGATATTGGTACTGCCTAAGCCCAACAGGGACCCCCTGGAGCTACGGTCCTACTGGCCACGGTACACCGACCACAAGATTTGCAGTAAGGTCTTTGCAAACAGGTTGCTCCCCTGCCTCTCTACAATGGCACCAAGACCAGAATGATTTCGTACCTGGGAGAAAAATATGTCTTAACCTATGGCGCCTCTCCGGCTGATGGAAAAGAATCTTCATGAATTGTCTCCATACACAGCACTCTCACTAGATATAGAGAAGGCCTTCAACACCCTCGAGTAGTTTTACTTAACGAAAGTGCTGATGTGCATGGAACTAGGCCCAGAAATATTACACTGGATAAATCTCCTCTACACCAACACGCTGGCCCGCATCCGGACAGGCAGAGATCTCAGTTTCTTTTGAAGCATGCAGCAAAGATTCCCGCTGTCGATTACTTTTGCCCTAGCCATGGATCTGTTTGCTGCCCTGTTTCGTTCACAGGACCCAGCAGTCGGTATACCGAGTGAGCCAAATTGAGAGGACATATCACTGTATGCTGATGATGCATTTGTGTACCTCAGGAACGTGCATTCGTATCTACCACAGGTGATGGATGTTCTAGACGATTTTGGTAGGACTTATAGACTAAGGCTAAATTTGACCAAACCAGCTTATATCCCATGCGCAAACTAACAACTTAAAACAGGAAGTGCTGCCCCAATTAGCACTAGGGTGGCACCCTAACATCTTCAGGTATTAAGCGACGAACTTCCCACACGACAATGAACGTGTACAGGGCAACTTAGGTGATATCCAAGGTTTGCAGCTCACTGTTGTTTTGAGGCTCCCTGCAACTATCGACCCATGGGTAGAGTGGAAGTTGCAAAAATGCTGTTAATACATTTATACTGCTTCTCGATCCCTCTAGTTTACCTGCCTCTGCACTTCTTCAGGAAATTGGACTTTGTTTCTGTTCTTATGGACCTAATCTGGGGAGCGGGCCACAAGAGAGCCGCGCTTCGCAAACTATACTCTAACTTGGAACGGGATGGGGGATGTACATTTAAACGACTAATAAAGAACTACAAACTACAAACTACTGTGTGACTTGGAAGACGATTATTTCTCAATACAGCCCTTGTTTGTTAACTCGTTAGTTATCACATTATCATCTGCACTAGAAGAGATGGGAGCCTGGGGTGTCAGATCACAGAAACTCATTTGCATACAAAGGGGGGTGAAAGCCTGTTCACAAAGCACAACACAACTTGTTTATGTAAAAGTTTGTACATTGCACAGGGAGTGTGATTCAGTGTGAGTGTTGTATGACAGGAGCGGGCAGTCTTAGTTGCTGAGACATGAATCTCTGACGGGTGCATCTTTAACTCTTTCAACTGTTTGAGAGGCAGTCTCAAATTCTGGGGGCACAGATCCCAACAGCTTCCCTCATAATCCTTGATTTTTGCATCTACAGTTGGTGCAGATGCCACCTAAGAGAGTAACCTTTCCAGCTAGGTAGTGTGTTTCCTGGAGTCAGCCTGCTTTACTTTTCCCAAACTTTGGTCAGCAAAGGTAAATGTGTCTTCTACTAAAGTGTTCTTAGCTCGCTTTTGGTAACGTGGCTTGAGGAGTATGGCCTAAGGCACACTCGAAGGTAAAGCAAAACAGTGGAAATCACAAATTTCAATACAGTTTATTAAAAATAGACACGGAACTTTAAGATTCAAACCAAGTTTAGATTAAAAAGAATATTTAATAATTATTCAGAAGCAAAGGTCGGCTGTGATTTAAGGATTATTAATTAGCAAAAACAACTGTCAAAACCAAACAAAAAGGTAAATGAGTAAAAAAAAAGCAGATCCACTGAATCAATCAGGAAGTCACCTACAAAATTGTAGCTGACTTTGGTAGCTATGCTCGAGAGGACAAAGATAAGTTTAGTCTCTGATGATGATGAACACTGGAATTTGAAACAAGGTTTGTGGCTGAATCAGTTTTAGAAGGTGACGAGCTGCACAGAAGTGGCTTGAAGTGCAAAATTTCCACAGAGTAGAGTTGGGTTATCAAGTTGAACCTGAATCCACGGCCATCAAAATGTGGGAAACTTAAAGCAGTTACAACAGCTGCGAAGTCTTCGGAGCTTCCAAGTTATGGAGATGGTTCAATGTTGATAAGAGCCAAAGCATGGAACGTGGCAGGCCTGAGGCATGGTTAAGAGCATAGCAGGTTCCATTTGAAACAAAAAAAGATGGAAAGAGGCCTCTTGTGTGGATCTTTGTAATACGAGGTGGTGTCCTTTTGGAACAGAAGTCATTAGGACTATTTAGGATGGAGCCAAGAATGGTTTGCATATGGCTGACCATGTCTGTAGTTACACAAAGACTAGAGAATGATGTGGTGGGATGTTGCAGAGATTAACTACCAGTCCATCCATCACCTTTGGTTTTTCTCAATGATCAGCCGACGTGGCACAGACATGAACAGATGTTGGTCCCATTAAGACCTATGACAAAGCGACTCCTGCTGCAGCCCCCTGGGGAGGCTCATTAAAGCTGGAAACAGTTTGAGGTTACTTGGATTCCAGATCCTAGGGGCGTGGCCTCAAAGTTCAGGATCCAATGGACTTTGTGGGTCAGAGCCACCGCTTATTAACACGCAGGGAGCAAAACACGCTGAATGGAATGAGGCCACAACAAGTAACAAAGGAATGAGGTTAATTCATGCATTTCCATCCCTCGCTGTGTGCTTTTCTCAGTAGAGTTTGTTGGACAATCAATGGATTGATGTCTTTGTGGCTGCTTCATGTTAAGGTTTTGCGATGCTGAAAGCTCCTTCTCAGGGGTTACAGTGAGCACCTTGTATTCTCCCACATTGTCTCTCTTATGTAGAAAGGTTACATTTACAACTGAAGTTTTTGTCACAGTGAGAGCACAGATCATTTTCTTTCACGTTGTGGGTTCTCTCTTGTTGAATGAAACTGAATCTCCAGCAGACACTTCCCTGGCATTTAGAACAATGACAAGGTTTTTTTCCAGGTAAGTTCTCACAGGTTGAGTGAGACCAGATTTCCGGCTGAAAGTTTTCCAGCATTCAGAGAGCTAATAAGGGTTTTTCCCCAGTGTGAGTTCTCTCATGATTAGTGAGAGTTGTTTTATGACTGAAGCATTTTTGGCATTCAGAGCACTGATACGGTTTATACCCAGTGTGGGTTATTTCATGCACAGTAAGGTTGGATTTCCAACTGAATCCTTTCCCGCATTCAGAGCACTGATACGGTTTATGCCCAGTGTGGGTCCTTTCATGCACAGTTAGGTTGGATTTCTGACTGAAGCTTTTGTGGCATTCAGAGCACTGATAGGGTTTGAGCCCAGTGTGGGTTCTCTCATGTTCAATTAAACTCAATCTCTTATAGAAAGTGTTTGTGCATTCAGAGCACTGATACGGTTTATGCCCAGTGTGGGTCCTTTCATGCACAGTTAGGTTGGATTTCTGACTGAAGCTTTTCTGGCATTCAGAACACTGATATGGTTTAAGCCCAGTATGGATTCTCTGATGTAGATTTAAACCTGATTTTTGATAGAAACCTTTTTGGCATTCAGAACACTGATAGGGTTTATGCCCAGTGTGGGTCATTTCATGTTTAGTAAGGGTGTCTTTCTGACTGAAGCTTTTCCAGCATTCAGAGCACTGATAAGTTTTTTGTCCAGTATGAGCTCTCTCATGTTGAGAGAGAGCTGATTTACTACTGAGGCTTTTACAGCATTCAGAGCACTGATACAGTTTATACCCAGTGTGGGTCATTTTATGTACAGTAAGGCTGGATTTCTGACTGAAGCTTTTACAGCATTCAGAGCATTGATAAGGTTTTTGTCCAGTGTGGGTTCTTTCATGTAAAGTGAGATTGTATTTGTTACTAAAGCTTTTACAGCATTCAGAGCACTGATAAGGTTTTTGTCCAGTGTGAGTTACCTGATGTTGAATCAGACTGCCACTAAAACTGAAGCTTTTTTGGCACATGGAACACTGATATGGTTTTTGTCCAGTGTGGGTTCTTTCATGTACAGTAAGGCTGGATTTCTGACTGAAGCTTTTGCAGCATTCAGAGCACTGATACCGTTTGAGCCCAGTATGGATTCTCTGATGTAGATTTAAACCTGCTTTTTGATAGAAACCTTTTTGGCATTCAGAACACTGATAGGGTTTATGCCCAGTGTGGGTCATTTCATGTTTAGTAAGGGTGTCTTTCTGACTGAAGCTTTTCCAGCATTCAGAGCACTGATAAGGTTTTTGTCCAGTGTGGGTTCTTCCATGTACCGTAAGGTTGGATTTGTGACTGAAGCCTTTCTGGCATTCAGAGCACTGATAGGGTTTTCGTCCAGTGCTAGTTTTCTCATATTTAGTGAGGTGGGATTGATTACTACAGCAGTCCTCACAGGCATTGCTCTTATTCGAGTTGTTTTTTTCTCCAAGTTGGGTTTGTTCCTGAATACAAGTCATTTTAAGAATGAATCTGATTTCTGATTGTGTACGTGTTTATGTTACAACTCAGCATTAACTTCTAAAATACATTTCAGATGCTCTTCTTAACATATGTATTTAACTAATGATAGTTTTTACCTGGAGATCATTTCCTAACTTGTCTTATTAACTTTCACTGAGGAGCCCCTTGTATTGATTAAGAGGCCCCTCGTGGATTCATTTTCTCCAAGTTATGCCCGGGTGAATTCTCTCAAGTTTAATTAGTCTCATTTAGTGTTTCTAGTTTATCACATTTGATTTAGGAGTTCTAAAAGCACTGATTGGGTCTTTGGGCTTTAGTGTTTGCCTGTTAGTTATGTTTGTTCATACAAGTAATGACAGATGATTAGGGCATGCCAGGGTGGTTTATAAATTGTCAATAGTGTAACACTGGCCCCTTTTCTACTTTCTGTGCCAGAATATGCTTTTTTGATCAGTTGCTAAGACAGGTACATGATCGACTTTGGAGTTACAGGACACTTTGAACCCACTCGGATCAATCCAAGAGACAAAGTTGGTGGGGGAAAATCTTCCTATATTGGAAATGATAATCCAGCCTCTTTGCTGTAACGACATCTGAGAAAGAGCATTTACAATGACTTTCTTTTAAACAATCTTTTCTTTCCTCTTGTCTCCAGGAGACGGAGACAAAAGCTTGCACTTGTAAACCAAGGATATTAGTCTTTTTGACGGTTCTGTCGCATCACAACATGTCTACGGATACTGATCTGTTGGGGAGGGTTTCGGTCTCCAAAGCATTTCTCATAAACCATCAAACAGAATTTACAACCTCTGAGTTTTCTCAAGTGCACTGTGTGGGTATCAGTTGTGGCCAATGTTCTCCTTAATCTCAGTTACTGACACTTGGTAAACATTTATGGTCCTTTTACTTTAGGGATTTGACAACTTTCACATTCACCAGTTTCTTCCGCTCCAACATCCTCACCATTCCTGGCACATAGAATGTGTTTCTTCTCTAGTGCTCGAGAATGTTTTAACTTTCCTTGAAATAATCCTTTTTATTGTGTTTCACTAAATGTACACCTTCTTTTTTCTGTTCATGCTTCTGTCACCTGTAGAAATGGAGTCAAAAATTGTAAATGAACACAAAGAAAAAATATTTGTGACCTTATACTTTGCACAAAGAAAGTATTAACAAAAACAAGTTTGGAAATCGGTTTGAGTTGCATTTCTGATAGTGGTGAAACAGAGACCTTGGAATCACTGGAAATCAAGGATGTGAGAGCAAAAGAAGTGAATATTTAAGAAAGAAACACAGATTCTCAGAAGCAGACCACACTATCAATTTGCAACTTCTCTGGCAACGGCTGGCGTCATAGTGAGATATTTGTAATTCTTTCAATGAATTATTAGATGTTATTTACTCCCCTGCCCACCTAGACTGTTAATCTAATCCTTTTTCCAGTGATCTAGGAAGGGACATTTTATTTAACAGCACAACAGTAAAGGAAACCAAAAAGGGTCAAGAAAAGAAAAACACAAAACAGAGAAAAGAGAAAAAAGGCTATCTTCCACTTTTACCACAGGGGTACGGCATGGGAAACTCTGCGGCAGATGCTTGTAAACACATAAGTTACTTCTAAACACAGTGCCCCCAAGGTCAGCTCCAGGTGCAGCTCCACTGGTCGCACCACCCTAAAGCAAGCCCTGTGTGCATGTGTGTCCACGCACATGTACTGTCTTTTGATTGTAGTAGACAAGACAGAAAAGGGCAGGATGTGAGGACGCAAAGAGATGGAAGTCAGATCCAGAGATAAAAGATGCTGAAAGAACGGACAGAGGGAGGATAGTATTATGTAATGAATGAATGAATGAATATAGGAATTATAAAGTGTAAACTTAGCCCAGGGGTATCAAGGCGCTGCAGATAGGGATCATGATCAGGGGTTACAGATTCGTATTGGTAAAGAGCCAGGTCTTCAAGGCCTTACGGAATGAGGAATGAGTTTCCAGAATCGAAATTGAAAGAGGAAGGGAGTTCAACAAGTTGACCGCAGCCAGCGAAAAGGACCTCCCCCCCATCTAGATTTTCTGAATCTAGGCACAGTAACCAAATTCTTGCTGGAAGATCTTAACTGCTTACCAGGGACATATCTCCGAAACAGTTTTTTAATGCCTTCTGATCCCATATTATAAAAGGCCTTGTGCACCAAACACAGGGCTTTAAACTCAATTCTCCGACCCAGAGGAAGCCAAGGAAGGCTCTTGATGGTAGCTGCAACAGAGAGGAATTTAGGAAGGCCCATCACCAGCCTGGCAGCAGCATTCTGCACAAGTTGGAGTCGGTGTAGGAGACCCTTATTGATCCCTACATAAAGGGTGTTGCAGTAATCCAATCTGGACAACACAAGGGCCACCACTGCCTGTTTCCACGCTGAGGGGGAGAGAAATTGACATATCTTTCTGAGGGTTCTTATCATTCAGAAGTAGGTGGAGACTGTTCTATTTATTTGGGGGCCCAAGGAGAGGGAGGTATCAACCATGATGCCTAGATCTTTGGTACTGAGGCCAGGGCGAGGGCAAGATCAAAGCGTATCTGGCCACCAGGCCCTGGACCAAATCTCCTGATTGTCTACGAAAAGTAAAATACGTTTTCCTGGACATTGTTTTGCTGAGTTCCATCGTAGTCAGTTGTTTGTTAGCTGCTAGAAGCGCCGGGACGCCCCTTTGCTGGGGCAGCTGATCGCTATATAAGTTGTTTTAACATAACATAACATAGTTGGCACAGGTAGGTACTTGTGACACATAGGGACCCTTACCTCTCGTCAGGAGGATAAGGGGATTACACTCCTAAATAACCCCTGCTCACCCCCTTGGTAGCTTGGCACAAGCAGACAGGCCTATCTCAGTGGCAGTGTGTAAAGCATTTGTGACCACATACAGTAACTCAGTGACAAGACTACAGATGGACACCACACAAGGTTTTTATATCAAAAATAAGTATACTTTATATAGATCTACCACAAGACCATAAACAACAAAAATACACAAAACTGTTACTTTAAGATGGTAGATTTAGCTTAGTTCAGTTCAGTTCTTATGATGCGACACTTTGCGTCAATGTACCTTAGGTAGAGTTGCGCTTCCACGACAAGCAATGTTGCAGCGCCGGAAATTCGGCAGAGTTCAGGTGCAAAGAAATAAAGAAGTGATGATCTTCCAGATGCAGCACGCTTCTCCGGAGATGTGAGAAGTTCTCGGTTCTCTGCGTGGACTGCAGCGATTCTCCAGTTATCATGCCGGGAATCGCTGATCCCCTCGAAGAGTGATAGTTGCTAGCTACCGCCTGTCTTGCCATTTCTGGTGTTTATTACCACCGGGAATTCACAAGTTTTTTTTTTTGTCTACATATTGATTTTCAAACATAATTGCCAGCCCTGACGAAGTTCCTTTTTGGAACAAAACGCTTTGGCTGTGTGCCGTTCTACTTTACTAGAATAAAGAAAGAAATTTTATTAGACTAAATGAACTTGTGTTTGATTTCAACGAGTGCACCTTCCACCTTCCGATGAACAATTTGATCCGATTTGCACTTTGGGAAAACAGGTGTGGGAAGTGTTTTGCACCAAACTTATGATTATTGATGGTACATGTGTCTTGTTTGAGCTGGACCTTGGTTGGTCGTTCTGTTCTTCATTTTTCAATACCCTCACGGGTGACAAGAAGCGCTCTTTAATTCTACAAATCTACAGATTGATTTATTGAAGCTGCCGGGACCAGCATCAGCCACCAGAGGACAAGGGAACAAAGTGCCTGGATACCCTCACGGGTGACAAGAGGAGCTCTAAAAATCTACAAATCAACCGATTGATTGAAAGAAGCTGCCGTGACTGGCATCAGCCACCAGATGACAAGGGAACGAAGCGCCTGGATACCCTAAAGGGTGACAAGAAGCACTCTATAAATCTACAAATCTACCGATTGATTGAAAGAAGCTGCCGGGACCAGCATCAGCCACCAGAGGACAAGTGAACAAAGCGCCAGGATACCCTCATGGGTGACAAGAGGAGCTCTAAAAATCTACAAATCAGCTGATTGATTGATAGAAGCTGCCGTGACTGGCATCAGCCACCAGATGATGAGGGAACGAAGCGACTAGATACCCTGATTGGTGACATGAAGTGTTCTATCAATCTACAAATCTACTGATTGATTGAAAGAAGCTGCCGGGACCAGCAACAGCCACTAGAGGACAAGGGAACAAAGCGCCTGGATACCCTCACGGGTCACAAGAAGCGCTCTATAAATCTACAAATCTACCTATTGATTGATTCAAAGAAGCCGCCGGTACCACCATCAGCTACCACAGGGCAAGGGAACGAAGCGCCTGGATACCCTCACGGGTGACAAGAAGCCCTCTATGAATCTACAAATCTACTGATTGATTGATTGAAGCTGCTTTGACAAGCATCATCCACCAGAGGAGTAGGGAACAAAGTGCCTGGATACCCTCACGGGTGACAAGAAGCGCTCTATGAATCTACAAATCTACTGTTTATTTTTATTTATTTGCGAGTTTGTATAGCGCTGGAATCGACTCCATCTGGAGTATCTCTGCGCTTTTGGGCCGGTTTACAGACACAGGAGAGTGAGTGGAGCTAGAGTTAGATCCCATTTTTAAACAGTGAGGTTTTGAGGAGTTTTCTGAATTTGAGATGTACAGTACACTGTCTAAGAGTCAAAGGAAGTCGGTTCCACAATGTGGGTCCTACTACAGATAGCGCCTTACCTCCGTGCCTAGCTTTGTTGGCACGAGGCACTACCAGTAGATGGCTTGTACTAGATCTAAGCAATCTGGAAGGGATGTAGGGAGTGAATTTCTGTTTCAGATAGGTAGGGCCTTGTCCATTTATGCTCTTATGAATGATACAGCATATTTTGAATTTTGCCCTTTGTCGTATGGAGAGCCAGTGAAGTTGGTTTAAGAGAGGGTTGGATGCTGTTCTTGGAGGGGCATTCATAACCAGGCGAGCCGCCGTATTCTGGACTACCTGGAGTCTAGCCAGCACTCCCTCATTGACAGAGAGAAGCAGGCCATTGCAGTAATCAATACGGCTCAAAACAAGGGCTTGCACTAGAGTCTTCCTATAAGAGTCTGGCAGTAAGACAACATTTTTTCGCAACATGCTAATGATATGAAAGCATGAGCCTGCAACGAAGTTGCCGTGTTGTTTAAGTGACAGATCCTGATCGAGGCGGATCCCCAGGTTCTTCACGACCTGTTTGGGTTCTGGGACCATACCAAGATCAGAAGGCCACCAAGCCGGGGTCCACAAAAGTTTGGCCTCTCCGAATAACATAACTTCAGTCTTACTGACGTTGCACTGTAGATAGTTGGTAGACATCCACTGTGCAACGGCCTTCATGCCTGCAGAGAAGGAGTTCCATAATTCAGCGGTGAGAGTTTTAAAGGGGAAGAGGAGCTGCGTGTCATCCGCGTATGACACGGGGATGAAACCAAATTTGCGCATCACTCTTGCCAGGGGTGCCACATAGATGTTAAAGAGTGTTGGGCTCAGATAAGAGCCCTGTGGCACCCCTTTAGAAATCTCTACCTCCGCTGATCAATATGCACCCATGGTGACAGTCTGGGTGCGATCGGTTAGGAAACTCCTTAGCCAGTCAAGGGCTTTGTTCTTAACTCCTATGTTCGACAACCGGTCAACCAGAATGTTATGTGACACGGTGTCGAACGCTGCCGACAGATCTAGTAGCACTAGGATCACCGAGTGGCCTTTGTCCTGGAACATGTGTAAATCATCAGTAACAGACAGGAGGGTGGACTCTGTACTGTGTTTCGGCCTAAAACCAGATTGAGAATAGTCTAGGCCGCCACTGGTTTCAACATAGTTGGATAAGTGTTGATTTACATGTTTCTCTGTAAGCTTGCCCAAAAATGGAAGCAGGGAGATGGGCCTGAGGTTTGCTAATTCGGTCCACGGAGTAGCAGTGTTTTTCCTAATAGGCCTCACTAGCGCCTGTTTCCATTGTTTCGGGACAGAGCCTGTACTGAGTGACAGATTGACAAGTTTTTCAATTGTAGGACCTAGTGCTTCCTGTAAAATAGGCATGAGTCTGGCTGGAATTATATCGTCAGGGCTGCCACTTTTAATCTGATTGGTAAGTTTTGACAGCTCCTCTGAGTTGATAGGGGGAAAGATCTCTAATGTGTGAGAATTTTGATTACGTTGTGTTTCGTGAAAGGCCAGACCTGCATCGCTGGTCATGGTTTTGTTAGAGTGAATTATTTTCTCGTAGATAGAGTCTATTTTATTTGAGAAGAACTGAGATATCTCATCACAAAGCTTTTGCGATGAAGTGTCAGGACTTTCACTAGCTGTCGGTTTAACAAAAGATTGTATTACTTGGTATAGAACCCTGGGGGAATTGTTTGCGGCTGTAATAAGAGATGTTATGTGGGTTTTCCGTGCAGTACTGATAGCTTTGTGATAGATGGTTAATGAATCCCAATAAAGACCTCTGTCGATTGCTAGGTGGGATGTTCTCCATTTTTTCTCTAACTTCCTAGCTGTTTGTTTTAATGTCCTAAGGTTGTCAGAAAACCATATTTCTTGTTTATTAGCTGGCCGAGGTCTAAATTTTTTTAGGGGGGCTATAATGTCTATGACAGTCTTTGAGGCTCTTTCAAATTTATTAAGAGCATTTTCAATATTTTCCGACGTGGAAAAAGAGGGTTCGATGAATTTATCTAAAAATATAGTTTCATTGACTTTATGCCATTGACGTTGTTTGCTAGGAAAAGAAATCGGCCCATAGGGAGTAGGTTTGGGATACGGGGTGTGAAACTCAATGATAAAATGGTCAGTCCAGCTGACTTGAATGGGAGGAGTACAGGTGACTGTAGGGAAATTAGCCAATATTAAATCTAGGGTGTGCCCAGCCTGGTGTGTTGGGCCTATATTTTGTTGTGTTAGCCCTAATAGAGAAAGATCGTTTAAAATAGATTGTGCTTCTTTACAGTCTTTCTGTTCACTGTGTATGTTGAAATCTCTAACTAGTAAAAAGTCTCTGTCATTATAGACATAAGGTGCAAGATTCTCAAGTAAGATATTTGAGAAGTTCGTGCTGGGTCCTGGAGGGCGGTACACTAGAGCACCCATTCTGGTTTGTTTAGGGGAGAGGGCAATTTTAAAAATGAGTAATTCGATGTCAGGAGCGCTTATTTCTGCTACTGTGGTACAGGTAATTTCCTGTTTATGAATGATCGCAATCCCTCCTCCTATTTTCGTGGGGCGGTCTAGTCGAATTATTTTATAGCCAATTGGAATTGCTAAAGCGATAGCGGGGGTCGAGTGGGGTTTGAGCCAGGTGTCGGTGATAAAACACAGATCTGGCTCGTTAGAGGAAATAAGGTCCCAAACTTCAGATGTGTGTTTGGGTAGTGACCTTATGTTGCAAAGGATGTTTTTCCTTCCAATAAGAGTAGGGGTATAGGTACTATTTTCCCTAACTTTGGGGAAGGGAATAGAGGCTGTAGCATTTCTCTCAACGCAGGCTACCTGGCAACGAGTGGTAAACTGAGCTCTGCAATGAATACATGAGAAAGGGCCCTCCAATGAATTGTTTTTGTATTTACCACAAACTTCTGTTGGGCTTACATGTAAGATCCGAAGTGCCTGTGCAGAGTAAGTTATCCTGGAGGAGAGAGGAGTGTGCACATTGTGCATGGATTCCCCCATGGCCCCTGGTCCCGTCCTGTCGCGGACGGGCGCAGACGGGCTGGTCTTTGGCTCGTCTTAGGCGCTGGCTTAGGCGCCCCCCTGCGCGCAACCGCTGCGCGCTAGAGCCGACGAGTGGCTAAATAGCCCTGTGTGCTAGAAGGCTAGAGCGCTAACCGCTCGACTCAACCTCTCAGGAAGTGCCTGGGCGTGTCTCTCTGGCTCTTGCCTGTCCCGCCCTCCGCTCAACAGTATTGGAAACCGAGTCGGACCGGGGCGGGCAGGCTGCAACACTGAGCAGAGACTTCCTAAACGAGCCTTAATGACCCTGGCAACTCCAAAAATAATCGTAAGTGCACAGTGAATACGTGTATTAACATTATTAGTAAATTCTAACACATAGGTGACACATAAGTGAAGTTTAAAAATTCGTAGTCAATTTTTAAAATTAGCGTAACAAAGACATGGAGCTATTCAGGAGAGATCAACAAAGCCAGCAGAGGCTTCTGCTCTGCAAATGTATACCTGGCGCCAAGCGGGGTTGGGAGACACTGCCACTGTCTACCTTTACCGCAATCAGCCTTGCCTACTCGCAGCCTAAATAGCCCTGTGTGCTAGAAGGCTAGAGCGCTAACCGCTCGACTCAACCTCTCAGGAAGTGCCTGGGCGTGTCTCTCTGGCTCTTGCCTGTCCCGCCCTCCGCTCAACGGTATTGGATACCGAGTCGGACCGGGGCGGGCAGGCTGCAACACTGAGCAGAGACTTCCTAAACGAGCCTTAATGACCCTGGCAACTCCGAAAATAATCGTAAGTGCACAGTGAATACGTGTATTAAAATTATTAGTCAATTCTAACACATAGGTGACATATAAGTGAAGTTTAAAAATTCGTAGTCAATTTTTACAATTAGCGTAACAAAGACATAGAGCTATTCAGGAGAGATCAACAAAGCCAGCAGAGTCTTCTGCTCTGCAAATGTATACCTGGCGCCAAGAGGGGTCGGGAGACACTGCCACTGTCTACCTTTACCGCAATCAGCCTTGCCTCCTCGCAGCCTAAATAGCCCTGTTTGCTAGAAGGCTAGAGCGCTAACCGCTCGACTCAACCTCTCAGGAAGTGCCTGGGCGTGTCTCTCTGGCTCTTGCCTGTCCCGCCCTCCGCTCAACGGTATTGGATACCGAGTCGGACCGGGGCGGGCAGGCTGCAACACTGAGCAGAGACTTCCTAAACGAGCCTTAATGACCCTGGCAACTCCGAAAATAATCGTAAGTGCACAGTGAATACGTGTATTATAATTATTAGTCAATTCTAACACATAGGTGACACATAAGTGAAGTTTAAAAATTCGTAGTCAATTTTTACAATTAGCGTAACAAAGACATAGAGCTATTCAGGAGAGATCAACAAAGCCAGCAGAGTCTTCTGCTCTGCAAATGTATACCTGGCGCCAAGCGGGGTCGGGAGACACTGCCACTGTCTACCTTTACCGCAATCAGCCTTGCCTCCTCGCAGCCTAAATAGCCCCGTGTGCTAGAAGGCTAGAGCGCTAACCGCTCGACTCAACCTCTCAGGAAGTGCCTGGGCGTGTCTCTCTGGCTCTTGCCTGTCCCGCCCTCCGCACAACGGTATTGGATACCGAGTCGGACCGGGGCGGGCAGGCTGCAACACTGAGCAGAGACTTCCTAAACGAGCCTTAATGACCCTGGCAACTCCGAAAATAATCGTAAGTGCACAGCGAATACGTGTATTAAAATTATTAGTCAATTCTAACACATAGGTGACACATAAGTGAAGTTTAAAAATTCGTAGTCAATTTTTAAAATTAGCGTAACAAAGACATAGAGCTATTCAGGAGAGATCAACAAAGCCAGCAGATTCTTCTGCTCTGCAAATGTATACCTGGCGCCAAGCGGGGTCGGGAGACACTGCCACTGTCTACCTTTACCGCCCACTGTCTACCTTTACCGCTGTTTTGTACGATTTTAGATTCAAAATGAATTACCAGATTCATGCCCTTATAGAGGTACAATTTGCATTGCCCTTGATTGATGTTTTTTCTGGCGCCTTGATGCCTTTGAGCTAAGTTGCGCGGTACTAAGTCCCCCTTCATTCATGCATTCATTATATAGGCACAGAAATCCAGTCCTCATTTAGGCATAGTCCATGCTACCCAAATACAGGCATGGCTACTTCCATCAGTTCATCTATGTCACAACGATTTCTTGGAAAACCAGACTCTTAAGCCGTTAGGGACTTCCCCTTGTCTGGATATTGATTTCTCCAAGAACTCCTTTATTATGCATGAACATCTATTCCTTAGTAACCCTGGGCATAGTACTATGCTACGCTAATGGAGCATACGTAGTTTGTACTAATTCACACTCTGCAAATTGCCGTAGCACAGTACAATAACTGTGCTTAATCAAGTAGCGTTGCAGCTGAAACAACAACATCCTCAGATGCTTTGATAAAGCAATTTTACATGCTTAAAAGAAAATAACCAATTCACAAAAGTGAACTATTTCAATGAAAACATCAGGCAATGAGAGAGGTGATGATTTTGGGGTCCCTCCTAACCTAGGGGGAGCACCAAGCAGATGCCTTGAACACGAAGAGCACAAACAAAAAGCACATCTTGTTGAACTTTGGTGGTGGTCCCATCCTCTTAGGGCCACCCCACGCACAGTTATTGGCAAAAAAACATTCCCAACCAAAGGCCATGCAAGGCATTATAGGATGAGATTAGTAGTGGGCAGTGAATATTATAGTATCCAATATCAAAATAATTTTACGAAGAGCTGCAGTTCACCTAGTCGTTACTAGATGTCCCTCACAAGTCCAATGCAAAGCATTGAAATTATTCTTACATCAAGCTGCAGTTCCACTAGTCGTTACTAGATGTCCCTCACAAGTCAAATGCAAAACCATTGAAACCCTTTCATCAAGCATTTGCATTTGACTCGTGAGGGACATCTAGTAACCACTGTTGAACTGCAGCTCTTTGTAGAATTATTTTGATATTGGATACTATATAATATTCACTGCCCACTGCTAATCTCATCCCATAATGTTTTGCTGGGCCTTTGGTTGGGATATTTTTTTGCCAATAACTGTGCTTGGGGTATTCCTAAGAGGATAGGACCACCACTGAATCGTTCAATAAGATTTGCTTTTTGTTTTCAAGGCATCTGCTTGTTTCTCTCCCTGCTTGCTAATTTTTCAATTTCACTTTCGTGAAAGTACTATATGCACTTTACCATATTAAGATAGAGATACTTATTTTCTCATAACTGGCACTGTGCAGAATTTGAATTTGAATTTAAACGTATTTGTATAGCGCACGTATACCGGACGGTTTCATGGCGCTGTGGAGGTGGCTCAAATTCAGAATGCCATTTGCAATTCTTTCACAGTGCAGACATGTACACAGTGCCATCAGCTATGCTATGCAGTACTACGTGTAGTTCAAACTATACTACGTGAAGCTACGGGTGGTGCTGCTACGCAAACTACGCACAGGGTTATTCCTTAGGGGTTCATTCATGACATTCATATGCCCGACTTTTACGTCAATACTGGCATTCCTAAACACCTTCAAGGTATAAATATACCTTTACTTGCTATTTTAAAGCACAGTGTGGCTTGGTGCAGTTCAACTACCTACTTGCACGACGCAGCTCGCTATAGCAAGTGCCGAAGGAAGCCAACTCTCCAGCTGACACACTGACTACAGGCTGTCATCCTCCTGCAGAGAATCCAGCTCCAGTGTTTCTGACCCCCTTGCGGGGTGTTGGGAAATCGAGTCGTGAGAAAGAGATACCAACCTCTCTCATTCTAAGGTATGGAGCGGATTAGAACCTAGAGAAACCTTTGGCAGATTATTGGCAAAGCTAAACTTAAGCTAAATAGCACCTACTTCTTCCCTGGTACTAGACCTAGGTTAGGTACATTGGGGTAGGCGTATTTTAGAAGCACCAGTTGAGTAGTTTAGCCTGTGTTATTTATGTATGTATTTTTAGGTCTCGTGTTTGGCAGCGCAGCATGCGCTGTCTCAGCGAGACTTAAGTAATCTCTATATTGGCTTCATCTCTTTGTAATTTCTCCTGCCCATCGCCATTGGTTAAATTCTATCATTGCTTTTATTTTACTGATTTCTGTTGGCTGTTGGCCCTAAGGTTACTTCTGTGTAGTCCCAAGGTAGCAGCGCCTAACTACAGTTTCGCTCCGCTCTACTCGCACTTAATTGCGTGCAGAGTGCCATTTGGTTGGGCCCTCCTCCCCTCGCTTGTCTTTGCAGCTGCAGTGTGCCATTTGGTTTGTGGGCGCGACCCCCCTCCCCCGTTCAGCGCGGCCGCTTGTCTTTGCAGCTTTGTTGTATCAGGGGAAACCTCACATTCAGCCTTCCTTTTAAGCTCTTTTTTTTTTATTCTGACCTCCATGGCTGCCTGTTTCCTTTTACTGTGTCCTACCTTTTAACTTATATCGGGCAAATTGAAGGTTTAGTCTTTGCTTCCTGCAGCAACGACCACCCGCTGCTCATTTTGATTTCTTCTACATAGGCTCACACTAGAAATTGGGGCAGCGGCGATTTCATTTACAAACATTTTCTGAGTCTGCCACAAGCCTCTCTGTTTTTCCCTCAAAGAAATTATTTTCATGAAGAAAAGGGTGCAGTAGCACAGGATGTCCCTAGGTGTCCCTGGTCCTGCACCCTTTCCTTCATGAAAGAACTTTCTTTGCCTACTGCTGGCATACTTTAAAATGAAAAAAAAAAACAATTAGCATCTGCAACGCCAATCGCTTACATATGTATCTTTTTCGGATGCCTCCACGCACGTCTTTAGTGCTGGCTTGGATCTGCTTCGCCTGATTGCCTCCATGTTTCAATTCCTGGCTTTTGTTTTACAAATAATCAGTTGCATTAGTACAGCTGGTTCAATTAAAGCAAACAACTCCCAAAATACACCGATTGTAGGAATCAACGCCCAAGCCTCGAGACATTGTGTCCTTTCAGCATAATGTGGTGTGTTAACACTGGCTCTGAATGTAGAATGCATCATTGCACTGATCTCAAATGTTATTGTAGCCTTGGGTTACATACTCATTTCAAGGGTTTGAATAGCGCTGGCTTGTGATAGGGACCACTTCGTAGCACTGAAATGAAATCCCATTGCCTAGTAATGCCACTTGCTGCTGAATGGTTATCAGATGGTAAAGCATGGGCAAAAGGTGTTAAGTCGCCACAATGTGAGGTACATCTTGGTGCACAATCGCACATGTAGGCATGTAAAAATGACCCCGGGGCTTACGTCAAAGCATTAGATTATCAGGTAGAAGCGTAAAGGCGTAGAAAAGACTGGCCAGAGACAGCCTGCTTCAAAGATCGAGGGCGTTTAAGTGGCATATGCTATGCAGTTCTATACAAGCAAGGCATAACCTAACCAACAATAATGGCATCAGGCCTTTAAATGTAAAGTCTTTGGGGGAGGGGGAGCCTTGTGAGGTGTAGCATGTGTCGCCAAAGCCAAGAAGAGGGGGAGGTAAGGGCTTAGTGTTCCAAAAAGGTGTAAAAACCAAGCATTTTTCAGCAAAGACTATTTAAACAAGCATTTACAATGCAATAGGTCTCGCATTTGTGAGAGTTGGAGCTATTGGCATTGTAAATGGCAATGCCTTTTATTCATTTGTTTTGAAAACCTGCAAGAGGTGCATAAACACGCACTTTGTATGTATAGTCCTTACTTACGAGAAGCAAGGCTGTCAGTAAAAGACTGACCACTTTGCTTCTCATAAGCAAGGGCTATAAGTACAAAGTGCTTGTTTACGCACAGCTTGCAGGTTTTCAAACGCATAAATAAAAGGCATTGTCATTTACAATGCCAATAGCTCCTACTCTCGCAAATGCGAGACCTATTGCATTGCAAATGCTTGTCATATATGGCATAGCAACAGACAATGCTATTACAGTATTATTTTATATTACTGTTTACGCTGTACACATTACACTTGGCATTTTGTCTAATGATTGTAGCAGTTCATATCTCTTGCATGAGAAAGAAGACTGTTCAATAAGCCCTTTTTATTGAAACGCCCGTCTCTCTATTTCTATGCAATTCTGTAGGAACAAAGCATTCACGATTGACTGAGTGAAATAGTTATCTATTGTTTCCACGACTCTGAAGATATTGTTCCGGTTCTAGGGGAAACAAAGTTGTCATGTTTATGCGGTTGTCAGAGACTAATCCCTTCTTGTTTACTCGAGAAAGTTTCTAGTGACCTCTGAGTTAGCTGGCACACACAATTAAGTTTAGTATACTCGATAGAGACATACTGACCTCAGTCCTATGTCAAATCTATAGTGTATAATATTCCAATGCGCAGAGCCTATTGGGAATATAGGAACTACACTACATGTTGGCCAAAGGTTTGGTAAGGCTTTAATTTAATGCTAGATACTGAAGTAACTTAGTTGTGCTTTTCTCAGAAACCCCTTTTCCCGTAATACTCCAATAGACATCTGGAAAGGGTAAAGGGATAATATCCGCCATAGCTGAGTAGGACAAAAATCCTATGTATTAGCTTTTTGGTTTGTTCAACGTTGAAGGATACAGTGTTTCAAAATATTGTGCACCTTATCTTTGTTTCCTTGAAACTTGCTCTGCAATTTTCATTTCACAATGACTGAAAATGAGGACAACAATTCGACTGGAGCTGTAGGCGAAAACGCCGTACCAGCTTTCAACCTAACAAGTTTCCAAGAAATCGATGAGAATGTTATAATCATTCCTCCAAAATTAAGGAAAGCCATCACTATAAAACTTATAAAACATGGCCTATCATCTAGAGGTGGTAGAGCAGTTTTTGTGATAGAGGCACATGAATATCACCAGACAGGTATTCTATTCATGGATAATCTTTCCAGAAGCTAATCCAGTAACACGTGTTTCACTTTTACAAAGAAGATGAACCACCATAGGAATATATTCCTTTCGAGGATATTGAAATTCCTCTCACATACCAGGAGCATGAACTCTGGTTTAAAGGCACCCTAAAACATTGTAATCACATTACCAGGCTCGGTCCACTAGGTAGACAAGGAGCTCCATGGCCGGTTTTAGCTGGCTACACACCTCATCCTGACATTGAAGAAATGTCAACTGATGAATTTCTGACTCAAATAAAAGAGTTAATCAAAATCTATAAACAATTGGTTCAATATGTCATGCGGACTCTCACAGTCCAACCTGTCCAATGATTCACTATGCACAGGGTTATTCCACAACATACCTCTCACCAGGGTAATACACTAAAAATTACACCACAGGCTTTACACTCAGTCATGGGTAAATTACCTGAAAAACGTGAACAAATTCCATTCTGCATAGCTCAAAAAATTACTCAAATCGAAGCAGTATTTCCTAATACTAGCCCTCATGATAAACACAGTTTTTTAACAATCTGTTTACCAATGGGGATCACATCACATCTGGAGGACTGCACCACTTGGGGTACAGTCTTTGCTGCAATTTACACTAAAACACATGGTGTTCTATCTATGGCGGTAATACCTGACGTCCTGAACCAAATTCAAAATGAATACGGGCAGAGCCTACATTAAATTTGGGTATGAAACTACTAAAAGATTTCAAACAGGTCTCAGCAATAATATTAATATTAAAGGAGAAGCAGCATCAGTGGCGATCCGACAGAAGTTAAGGGAATTTGATGTAACTGAGCAACTACAAAAACTAGCCAGAATAATTGAAAAATCCTATGAAGAATTAGGCAGAAACAGTTTGAGTGGTAAACCAGTTAAACCACAACTGTCTGAAAGTCCTGAAAAGTTCTTTTCTAAAAACACTCCTACCTCTTCTAAAAAGAAGTAGGAAAATAACAAACAAATTTCTAAAGAGAAGCGTTCTCATTCCCGGGGTAGGTCTCCTCAAAAGGAGGCCTCTGAAAAGAGGTATAACCTCAGGAATAGGGATAATTTGAGAAAACCTGATAGATATCAAGATGCTAATACACGTTCCTCTCGTACCTTTCAGACTTCGTCATGGAAATCCGAAAGAAGAGGACGGTCAGAAAACAAATAAGAACGCGTGAAGTCCAAAGACAATCTACACGTTCAGAAAAACAAGAAAACTCAATACACCAAAAAGAAGGTAGCAGGTCTAAAAATCAGACATGCAGAGGATCTTGAGGACACAACTCAGAACGGAGAATGGGCCCAGACAATGTAGGACAGCGCTACAGAAGTCACAATAGCTCGCCAGAACCTGAAGGATCTTCTGGAGACAGTGAACTTGAATGAATACATTCAAGTGGAAACTGCAGACACCAGGGTTAGTTCTCCACATAAGTTATATGAAATAACACTCCGGATGGACGGAGGCATACCACGAAAAGTGAAAACACCCTTTTCGGAGCAACTTTCTAAGGGTTATGACATTCTTCTAGCTGAACAAGACTGGCCACCAGAATTTGTCAGGGAGTGCCCACATGGTGAGGACATCATTATGCCAGCATTCTCCAACCATTTTCCAATTTATTTAAAATATACTTATGTCAGGAAATGGGCAGTTGCCCAAGCCCCAGCATTATACAAAAATCATGTAGGATGGGATGAGGACTCACCTCACCATAAAATCCAGCTCAAAAAATCAACCTACTACATAAAGGCAGTACCCAGTTAAGCAAGAAGCTAAAAAACAGGTCAGGAAGAACTTAGATCAACTTGAATACCAAGGAGTGATTGAAACATGCACCTCAATCAATGAACAATCCTTTGTTTCCTGTCTCCAAACCAGACAATATATATCGTCTAGTATTGAATTACAGACATCAAAATTCTTGTTGCAAAACATTTGCAGTGCAAAATACACATAGTACAGAATTAATGAATAACATTGTGCGTAAAAAGTACGAAACCACATTAGATATTTCTAACGGTTCCTTTTGTCAAAACATTGCACCAGAAAGTAGGTATTTGACCGCTTTCTCAATAATGGTGACACAGTGTCACTTCTGTTGTCTCCTTCAGTGATTCAAGAATAGTCCTGGGTTATTCTCAGCAAGAGTAACAGAGTTAATACACACTTATGATGATGAAGCATTGTCATATGTGGATGACATCTATCTGACAGACGATGACTTGGATAGGCACTTGAACAAGGTGAACACCATTATACTTGGATTCACCTCTGAAGGGTACAAATTCAATTTTTAAAAATCGAGAATTGCCCATCTCAGCGTCCTATTTCTAGGATATGAGCTATCAAGTGAAGGCAAAAGTCTGGCAGCCAACTTTTTAGAAAAGCGTGCGCTGCTCTAACCTCCAAAACCACTGAAAAATTTACAGTCAATTCTGGGTTTCCTGCATTTTGGAAGAACTTACATTCTAAATTATGCAGAAAGGGTTAAACCTCTCTACAATAAAACCTGATTTTAAAACAGTAAATTGGACACAAAAACACACAGAAATTTTGCGTTCACTCCAAACAGACATGTTAGCAACAAAACATTTGCAAACACGCGTAAACGACGCAACTTTGTGATCCGGATCATTCCAGGACAATGCGGATTTACGTACTTAACTTTTAATGAAGGTAAAAAAGTACCAATAGCTTACAAATCACATATGTATACACAAGCAGAAATGAAATTTACATCAACAGAAGAAATTCTGACAGCTGTTCAAACTGCTGTAGCAAAAGAAAGAGCCCTAGCACAGGGTAAACACATTATGGTCATAACTCCTGTACCTGCCTTAGAGGCAGTGACAAAAGTGAGCATTCCTAATGCTAAAGCTTTACATCCGAGATGGATACAATGGGTTAATTCTCTTACTGCAACTGACGTTGAATACGTTTTTAATTATTATTTGAAAACACAAACATTTCTACAATACGAACAAGAATGTCCTCTGCCTACTGAAATTCTGCCTCTTGACCAGTATGAATGTATAATTTTTACTGACGGATCAGCTCAACCCGCTACGGGGGGTAAATAAGCCTATAGTGTGCGCGATCGTTAAAAGTCGTTGGCGCGATGGCAAATTTAGACCAATGGTCACGAAAACTCAATCCTTAGGAGATTGTACAGCTCAGTGTGCTGAACTACAAGCATTCAAGATGGCACTTGAGAATACGGATTGCAAATTCCCCACACTCATAGTGTGCGATTCATTTTATTGTGTTCAATCTTACAATGAATACTTGCAAAACTGGCTTCAAAACGGTATCAAAGATGCAAAAGGTGGCACAATCAAGCATAAAACTCTTTGGGAACAAGTAGTTCAGTTACAAGAACTACTACAAAACACTCACATGATACATACGCTGAGTCATCAACGTGATGGCGTTAACGTTGAAGGGAATTCAATGGCTGACGAACCTGCGAAGGCAGCTGAACCAACAGCTTCCGTAGATGCAATCACTCGTTCAAAAATGAAAATAGACAGTGAAATAATGCTGGCTGTCAATGCTACAAGCAAAGGCAGCTGTAGTACGTTACCTAAAGGATTTCCACTCAAATACTCATATATAACTGATGCAAACAATGTTCAGTTTGCTCGAACCCTGGATTGGGGATAGATTAGGACTAATCCTAGCAGCACATGAAGGGTTCGCCTCTGCACTTGCAGGTGTTTCCGCCATGGTATCATTATTAAAACAGAGTTATTGGTGGCCACGCATGAGGAAACAAACCAGAAACCATGTTTTGAAAAGTGAAATATGCCAAAAGATGAAAGTCTCAACTGTGAAACGTCCTGTGCAGACGTCACTGTTAATTTCAGATAAACCGTTAGCGTGTATTTACCTGGACCACTGCGGTCCCTTACAAAGGGATGGTAACTATAAATATATCATGGTAGCAGTGGATTTGTGTTCAAGGTTCATTTGGATGTGGCCACAGCGCTCGTCTGACGCTCAAACTGTTATAAAAGATTTGTCTTTATCGGCACATACGCAACCAGCACGCTACATTCTGACCAGGGTCCTGCGTTTAGCTCTCAAGCTCATAAGGAGGCCATGGCCAATTTGGGCGTTGCATTGCGGTATTCTAGTCCATTCCATCCTGAGGGAAATTTGGTTGTGGAGAGAAAAAACTGGGACATAAAGCAATCTATAACAGCTAGGGTATTAGGTTCCGGTGACGGGTGGGTCAAACATCTAATAAGTGTCCAACATAGTCTTAACAACTTGCCAAGAAGTTCTCTAGGGGGTATCTCTCCATATGAGGTCCTTTTTGGGACAGGAATTTTGGTCTCGGACCTTGATTGTCAGACATCAGTGGTGGACCAAAAGAAATTTGATATCAAAGATCGTTTGGCTGTTTTACAGGACTTAAATGAAATAAGAACGAAACAAAGTAACATGTTCCTCAAGCCAACCACCACTGGGGAAAACCAACCGTCCCAGGAAGGTCCGTCTGGATCCCAAAGCTTGGTGATGTAGTCAGAGAAAAGATCGTGGACAAGAAGGCATTTGGGCCTTCTTACAGACAACCAGTACCTGTCCTAGCAATCCGCGGATCAAGAACAGTTTTACTGCCACGCCTTGCTGGTAAAAAGGAAAACAGGTTTGTGTCCATCGACCTGATTAAACCACACTATGTGGCCGATACTAAGCAGTAGGCCAAGTGGACTCTGACCATGGTGCACTCCTCTAGCTACTATCCAAGAGGTTCAAACTGAGAGACTCATCACCTTTGAGGAATCTGCAGTGCAAAAAGAAGGACTATGCAATAAAGCTATGGAACTTGGGGAGGAGCCTAGCACGGGACCAAGATGGCCGCGTGATCGCGTAGCTCCGTGAGACCCGTTCCTCCGTTCGTCTATCCTGTCACTTATCCTGAGACCCGAGGACAGTTTTCTGTGGTGGAATAGTATTGCTGCTCCCTTGTCCAATTGCGGCTCGAAGGGTGCATTTCTACCCCCTTAAATCGTCGTCCGAAATTTTTGGCCTTCCTGTCATCTAGGCAGCGGACACTGGTATTGGATGTGGCCGGGACCTAATGCGACAACAGCGGCAGAGTCTACCGGAAGTGGTGCCCCCTTCTGGAACCACCCCTTGGGCTCGCCTTTAGTCGTGGGGCGCTCCTATTGTGGCTTTCCCTGATTGACTCGGCTGCCCATGGTCCTGATCTTGGAGCGTTGGGGATGTGTGAAGTGTTGTCGGAGGTGTTTCCTTGTGTAGCGATTGCCTAGGTCGCCCGAATCCTGGTTGTTCACCCATCATGGCAGCGAGAGTGGACTCCGAGAAACCTTCCACCAGGGGTGGCAGGGTCCAGAGATCGGTCCAATCCAATAAATTGGACAGGTATACTCTCCCGAAGGGATCTCCTAGCGACCAGAGACCACCTCCTGTGCCCGGGACCACTTCCCCGACTATCGGCTCCGAGCCTTCCTTACAGGACATAATGGAAGTCGTTGCCAGAATTGAGACGTCTATGGTGGCTAGGATGGATGCGCTCGACTCTAAATTGGACTCGGTTAAGATTGACTTTAACCTTCTGCGCACAGATCACGCCAAAACCAGTGAGAAAGTGAAGTCCCTCGACATCAAAACGTCGAGTCTGGTCAATGACACCGCTGAGCTCCAAAGAGAGGTCCGGGCTTTGCAAGCTGCACGAGAGGAGACTAAAAGGCTGCTTGATTATTATGAGGGTCGTAATCGTCGCAACAACGGTCGCATTTTGGGTGTTCCCGAAAATGCAGAATCGCGCACGCCTGATCTCTTTGTCGAGGACCTGATCCTTAACCATCTGACGCCTAAGGGACTCAGCAAGTTCTTCACTGTGGAGAGGGCGCATAGAGTGCCGGGCGGACCGCCGAAAGTGGGTGCCCCACCTAGGCCCATGATTGCGAGAGTTCTGAACTTTCGGAACCGGGACGCCATCCTGCAGGGCTCGCGGACGGACGGCCCGCTACGGTATGAGAACGTCACCGTGTCCTTCTTCCCGGACTTCACGCAAACAGTACAAAGGATGCGTCAGAGTTTCCTCCATGTTAAACGGAGGTTGCGAGATAAAGGAATTAAATACTCTATGTTGTACCCGGCTAAGCTACGAGCTGAAGCGAATGAGCGGACTTGGTTTTTTGATAATGCGGAGATGCATCGGACTGGTTGGACGCTGTGAGACCGGATAACACTGCAGAACAGCAGCAGGCCACTGAGGAGGGTCAGCACGACCCAGTATGAGACTTTCCTGCCCCGAGTGTTTATTTGATGTTAGTCTCATGGGGGGGGGTGGGTATGGCCTTTCATTAACGTGTAACTGTATTGATTTGGACTGAAAAGTTTGTTCCTTGGGACGTTTTCGGGGGGATGAGTTAGGGGCTGCGCGGCAGGCGCCTCCTCTTCCTACTTTTAGTAGCCATTGTTGGGCGGGGGACAGGCACACTGCGAGTTGGGGTTGGGGCATAGTCCTGATGCAGGGGTGCAGGGAGGGGGGCGGTCTTTGGAGTTTGGGAGGGGGGTTGTTTTCTGTTTCCTGTTTTTGGTTTAGTTTCACATTGCATTGGGTGTTGTGGATGTGAGCGTGCGTAGAGGAGTGGGGTGAATGTCTAGCCTCAATCAGGGATCGGAGATTCGAGTGCTGAGTTGGAACGTGAATGGTTTGGGAGACAAAATTAAAAGGGGCATGGTCAGCCAGTTTATTAGGCGTCACTTGCCAGATGTGGTACTTCTGCAGGAGACCCATCTCATGGGCAATCGCTGTATGGCCCTTCATAGAGGGGGCTATGAATTGATCGCACATGCTGGGTTCATGACGGGTTCTCGGGGTGTTGGGATTTTGGTGAGGAGGGCCCTTCCGTTTGAAGTGCAGGCTGTGTTGTCAGACCAACGGGGCAGATATGTGGGAGTGTCCGGGAGAATCGGGGGTAAAGTTGTCACTTTCCTTTCTGTCTATGTTCCCCCGGCCCTCCAATCTGACACTTTTAAGGATCTTCCTAAGGTTTTCCTCTCGTTCCCGCTTGGTCTCCTGATCTTGGGGGGTGACTTTAATACTGTTTTGGATGGTAGCCTGGACCGTGTTCCTCCGAGATCGCTCCCCCCGGCCCGTCAGTGGCTTTCTGACTTCTTGGATTCTTTGGGTCTAGTTGATGTTTGGCGTCTTTTAAATCCGGCACTTATTATACACATCTCTCAGCGGCACATGGCTCTATGTCATGGCTCGATTACATCTTGTTGCCCGCTGCGATGGTTGATACTGTACGGGAAGCTCGTCACCTGGGTAGGGGTATATCCGATCATTCTCCAGTTTGGGTCCGTGTGGAGCTGGGACAACCTACAGTAGGTAGAATTGCATCCATCAATGCTTGGCATCTTCGGGACCCGGTTATTAAGAAGGAACTATGTGGGGCTTCCGAGCGCTACTTCCGGTACAATCAGGGAACGGTAGGCTCGGCTCAGACCTTATGGGAGGCCTATCAGGTGGTCATGCGTGGAGAAGCGTTGTCTCTCATTGCGGGTAAGAAGAAGAGGCGGTTGGCGGAAATCACTGCGGCTGAGGCTGAGATTGTCCGGTTGGAAAAACGAGCCGCTGGGGATGCTACTGATGCGAATCGGCATCAACTGCGCCTCAAGCAAGATGAGTATCGTGGGTTGTCTAGGGAGTCGACTGTAACGCAACATAATGAGGTCCAGAGTAGGATCTATGAACATGGGGATAAGGCCGGTAAACTTATAGCGTGGCTGGAGCGGGGAGATCGTGCCTCACGTTTGGTCCCTGAGCTTGATAGTGATGGTTCGGAGACTTTGACGGACCCTCAGTTGAGCGCGGATTCCTTTGGTTCATACTATAAAAGTATCTATTCTTCTTCGGACACACATGACGGCCCTGAACACACAGAGATGATTAGGGATATTATTATGCCCCATTTGTCTGATGATGACCGGAAGTATATGGATTCTGCTATTACCGATGACGAAATAGGGAGAGCCATTAGGAGCATTAATTCCGGGGAGGCTACGGGCCCCAATGGTATTCCCATTGAGCTCTATAAACTGAATGCTCAAAAAATTGCGCCGCATTTGAGAGCCATGTTCGTTCAAAGTAAAAAGGTTGGCATCCTCCCCTATGATCAGCGTATTGCTAATGCTGTCGTTATACATAAGTCCGGTAAGCCCCGCGCCTCCCCCTCTTCATATAGACCCATCTCCCTGCTCAACGCTGAGCCCAAGATATTGGCCAAGTTGTTGGCGATCAGGTTAGTCAAGGTGATATCCACCTTGGTGCACCCAGATCAGTCTGGCTTCATGCCACGCCGTAACACCGCACTTAATCTTCGACGTTTGCATGGCATTTTGGGTAGAGCCCGTGATTTGTCACAACCCGCTGTGTTGGTGTCTCTTGACGCTACCATGGCATTTGACCGGATTGAATGGTTGTATCTCTTTGCTGTCTTGGAGAAACTGGGCTTTGGGCCCGAGTTTATTGGATGGGTTCGTTTGCTTTATATTGCCCCCTTGGCCCGTGTGATTGTTAATAATTGTCAGTCTGGCGATTTCGAATTTGCTTTGGCACTGGAACCCCTGGCGGCCTGGATTAGATGGGAAAGGATGATACGTAGATTGAGGTGGTCTCCTGATTGGGAGGATAAGATCTCTCTCTATGCTGATGATGTGCTTCTCTATCTCTCCACACTCAGATGCTCTTTGGATGTCTTTCTTGACATTCTCAGAGTGTTTGGCGACTTCTCAGGCTTTGCGATCAATTGGTCTAAGTCCGTATTGTTGGTATTGTCCGGAGATCCGCCAGTGGTCCCGCAGAACTGCCCTCTTCAAGTAGCTACCAAAGGTTTTGTTTATTTGGGTATCTATATTGCTATATTGCTTTGGACTCTAGGACTAGGTATACTGAGAATTTATTGCCACCATTGGTTAGATTGCGCGCCGATGTTGAACGTTGGAGGGCGTTGCCTTTGTCGCTTCTGGGTAGAGCGGTTCTCTTTAAAATGTTAGCCCTTCCGCGATTCTTGTACGTTCTCCAGAACGCTATGGACCCAGTGCCTGTCAAATACTTCAAGGAGGTTGAGGCGCTCCAGAGACTCCTCCTTTGGGGTGGCAGGTCCCGTATTGCTTACACTAAACTTACCCTGGCCTGGTATGATGGCGGTATTGGGCTTCCCGATTTGCGGAAATACTATTGGGCCTCCCAGTTAGCGGCTATCAATCAGATAGTTTATGGCCTGCGGGGGGACCCTGGGTATGCCGTGGATCATAGTCAGTCCCCCGGGGGGGGATTTCCTTCGGGCCCTGTATAACCGGCCGGGACGCTTTTCTCTCACGGGTCCCACCTCGCATGCACGCTTTTCTCTCACGGGTCCCACCTCGCATGCAATAAAGGTTTGGCATGCGGCTAATAGAAATATGGGATGGGAAGGTAGATTGACCCTCGCGACCCCTCTTTTTAGCTCTGCCAAACTGGGCAATTTGTGTACATCCAAGGGCTTCGATAAGTGGGAGTTGATTGGACTTAGCCGGATAAAAGATGTCTGGGGGAGCGAGGGGATATTGACCTTCGAGGCCCTCCAGCAGAGTCACCACCTTCATGCCAATGAACATTTTCGCTACCTACAGGTCAGACATGCCCTTTTGTCCCATGTTTCACCGGGAGATTCCCTCCCCGAAGCCTCCCCCCTTGAGGATCGTGTGTTGGATGGGCATCTGCCCGAAAAAAACCATCTCCTTAATTTACCGCAAGCTAATCAATCACATGGGTGACCCGCTGAGGTCTCCTAGAGAGGCTTGGGTTGCCGATGGAATAGAATTGGATGATGAGGACTGGGTGGATGCGGTATCCTCCCCCAAGGTAGTGGCTGTACAGATGAGGTTGCGTTTGGTACAATTGAAGATTCTACATAGGTCCTATGTTTGTGGTCCGGGGTTGGTGAGGATGGGATGGAGTACGACTGGTGAATGCAAGAGAGGATGTGGAGAGCTCGCAACGTTTTTTCACATACTGAGGCACTGTGATAGAGTGCAGGCCTATTGGCGCGACATACATGATATTCTGCGAGATGTCCTGGGTTGTGAAGTGCGATTGGAGGCGCGTAGGTGTCTCTTAAATGTTTGGGAACCCACGGATCTTAATCAATATCTAAAGCAATGGGTTACACTGGCTTGTATGACTGCCAAGCGCAATATAGCACAATTGTGGGGTGCCACTCTCCCTCCACAGCGCGCCAAGTGGGCCCAAGACCTTGATTGGTGTATGTTTAGAGAGCGTGCTGTATATGTTGCTAGGGGCTGCCCGGAGAAATGGGCGAAGGTATGGGGGCTGTGGAATGTTTACCGGGGAGACATTTGCGTTCCCCCAGCCAGGCGAACTGATTTTGACACTCTGGATTCCCCTTGATCCCAAGTCTCTACAGTTTTTGTTTTTATCCTGTTGGCGAGACTTCTTCTGCTCCTAGCACTGTTGTATCAACGACGAAGTATTCCCGATGCAATGTTTATGTTTGTATTCTCTTTTGTTTATATTTAATTAAAAGAAATATAAAAAAAAAAAAAAGCTATGGAACTTGTGCCTCTTGAAACCCAAATAACAGTTTGTCAAGAAACACCTGTCTACAACGAAGTAACAAGTGATCAAGTGGTTCCAGCAATTTCAATAAATCCTGATGCAATACCAACAATTGATAGGACTGCCTCTGGCTATTTCATTAACTTAGATAACTTTGAGGATCCCAGTGAACCTGAAATGACACCAACAAAAAGAACTTTCAAAGAACAAGCACCTGAACGTTTCCATCACCTGGAAAAGACTTATCTGGTTTCACCATGGATTGTGTTGGGGATATTTTTTCGTCTACTTTGGTTGACTCTGGTAATAACTCTGGGTATGCTAATAAATGGAGGATATGTCAAAATGGACACAGCAAGTAAGAACATCAATTTACTCCTCAAGCCACACAAATCATCCCATCGTGATCAAAGAGACCTTGTCATCAGTGAACATCACAGCCGTTCCTGTACCTGATGGTATAGCTTGGGACAAAACAGAATATGACATTTTTGTCCCATCGGAGCTGTTGAGGATTCCACACCAGTTCAAGATTTCATTGAGTGACTTTGTTTCATCTAGTACATTTTCTGATGATTGGGACTTCGAGACTGTTACTAACATGATGTCTGATCTAGAAATGTCAGCAGATTTCACAAATCATGAATATTTAGAAGGTTCATCAGACTATGAACAAATGCATTGTTATAACTATTATAGTCATCATTTCTTGCACAAATCTGCAAATCCTAGAAATATATTAATGTATAACCAATGGGAACATTGTCCTACGCCACCAAAGGGTAGCTCAAAAACATTTGCTATGAAATTTCCGTACTTTTCAGGGTTCAATGTATCCAATGCTAAATCATTTTACTTTAAAAATTTAAACAAAAACAGGAATGACAAGTATGTTGACCAATACAAAACAGATTTACTCTGCAACCTTTTATGCCCAACTGTCTAAACAGGGTTTTGACTTTTGGAAAGACAACATTGAGACAAACACTGTCTGGGGCCTATGGAAGCTATGTTAAGAGCCTGTATCATCCCTGAGCAAATTATGTTTTTGAATGACACTGTCCAACAGACGTCTTGCCTTGGGTTGGGTTAGCCAAGATCAAAGACATGAACAATCAGTCCATACCTACACCTACACCTGAGAGTGATAACACTTCAGAGGGGGAGGTCGACGTGGATACTATTTTGCTTCACAACAGAACAGATCCTGATTGGAAAAAATGGTTGATCTGGCCCACAGACACAAATAACTGTCAAGATAGATTCCTGAACAAAACACAGGTTTTCACATTCAATAGGCCAGACCCAAAATATGTTCAAAGACAGTATCCTGGAATAGTAACAACATACAGTATAGGGAAGCTCTGCCTTGATTGGCTGCAGAGATCTACACTTAAGGATGTAAAGCAACACTTATCTTTACTTAAAGATGGCGCATACCTTAGGGAATTCTTGCTAGGACCAAGAAATCCGCGTTATAAACGTTTTATATATGCCGGTATCTATGCTGCTTATAATGAAGCATGGAAGATTACGCAAGCAGAGAATGCAGAACGAATACGAGAAATTGATCGCATTAATTTAGAGAAAACTCTCTCTGTAGTTGACAATGGGTTAATGACTCTGTCGTCCAGGATATATTCATTGGACAGTATAGTGTCTTCTGCCATAGACAACATGAAACAGGACATGGTTATGTTGCAACATGGTCAGTCACAACTATGTTTGTTCATGCTGTTAGGCTGGACGCTGCAAAACCTACGTTCAGGTTGTGTGCCTTGGTGTTTAATCAATACTACGTCACTCTATTCAGAATTCAATCTCACTGATAAACAGATCAAACTGGCACAGAAGGGATCAGACTATACGGTGCTGAGCATTGAAAAACTGGAAAGATTGCCATTTACGGTAGCAGAGAAACCAGCTATTGAATGGGTAATACACGGAACAATCACTCTGCCTATCACAATTTTCAATTTTCAGTATTGCCTAAAACACATACCAGCAGGCACATATGAAAGGTTGGGTAAAGAATACATCATGACATCCTGGGAATTACTGTACACACACAGATGTTGGAGTGGGGGGCATGAAGTGTTTCTTAGTTGTAAAAACTGTGAAAACGCGCTAAGCGGTTCTCTCCTTTGTCAGGGTATAAACTTGCCATGGTTCCTCTAACAATTTATCCTGCCACCTGTCAGGTTCACCGGCTGCAGTGATTGATCCAATATTTGGACAACTTTCAAATGGGAGTTACCTCACATTGAAAGATCAGAGCTGGTGTGGTATGTTGCCAGGTATACCATATCTAGTAACTGTGTTAGCCAGGGTCCCTTGCTGTATGGGGAGTCGCCTTTATGGCCTTCACTGAACATCTCTTCTATACAAATTGATACTTTAAGCAGAATGAAAGCCATTCTTTTGCAAAAAACTGTGCCACTGACCTCGGCCAGAGAAACTTATGATCTGCAAGTTGCAAGGGGTATACACCCATTACAACGCATTTTTTACAACGCACTACCATTACAACGGAACTTTTACAACGCAAATACTATTACAACGCATTTATTTACAACGCATGTTTTTACAACGCAGGTACTTTTACAACGCATACCATTACAACGTAAGTATTGGTAAGTATATAATTATATTTAAAATGTTATATGTTAGGTTTTTTTTAAAGGGGTATTTTTAGGGTTCAGGGTCAGTTTTGGGTTTTTGGGTAAAAGGGTATTTTTAGGGTTCAGGGTCAGTTTTGGGTTTTTGGGTAAAGGGGTATTTTTAGGGTTCAGGGTCAGTTTTGGGTTTTTGGGTAAAAGGGTATTTTTAGGGTTCAGGGTCAGTTTTGGGTTTTTGGGTAAAGGGGTATTTTTAGGGTTCAGGGTCAGTTTTGGGTTTTTGGGTAAAGGGGTATTTTTAGGGTTCAGGGTCAGTTTTCAGTTTTTGGGTAAAGGGGTATTTTTAGGGTTTAGGGTCAGTTTTCAGTTTTTGGGTAAAGGGGTATTTTTAGGGTTTAGGGTCAGTTTTCAGTTTTTGGGTAAAGGGGTATTTTTAGGGTTCAGGGTCAGTTTTCAGTTTTTGGGTAAAGGGGTATTTTTAGGGTTCAGGGTCAGTTTTCAGTTTTTGGGTAAAGGGCTATTTTTAGGGTTTAGGGTGAGTTTTCAGTTTTTGGGTAAAGGGGTATTTTTTGGGTTCAGGGTCAGTTTTGGGTTTTTGGGTAAAAGGGTATTTTTAGGGTTCAGGGTCAGTTTTGGGTTTTTGGGTAAAGGGGTATTTTTAGGGTTCAGGGTCAGTTTTGGGAATTTTAGATAAAGGGGTACAAGAAAAAAATAAAATAAAAATAAATATAAATAAAATTAATTAAATAAAATAAAATTAAATTAAATTAAATTAAATACAATTACATTAAATAAAAATAATTTTAAATAATATACAATTAAAAAAAATATATATACTTACCAATACTTACGTTGTAATGGTATGCGTTGTAAAGGTACCTGCGTTGTAAAAAAATGCGTTGTAAATACATGCGTTGTAATAGTATTTGCGTTGTAAAAGTCCCGTTGTAACGGTATGCGTTGTAAAAGTATGCGTTTTAACGTCATACATCCGTTGCAAGGACTTCTGCCAAGATACATGCCCTCTTAACTACAAAGTGCCCAATACATTTCTCGGAAACGTTAAGTCGTATCTTAAACATGTCTGATACGAGCGGTATTGTACATCTATTTAGGAACGTATGTTCTGGGCTGTTAGCACCTTTTCAAGCAGTCCTCAGAATATTTCCAAACTTCGTGCACTCTATGTTTGGTGGACTACCCCTCCTTTTGGGACTCGTTGCAGGGATATTATTTTTGCTCCTTCTGCTACGATATGGCAAGCCAAGTCACCAGCGCCACTCCAAGAACCATAGAGAGAGCTCTATTGAAGAAGAAACTTGACTGGTATCGGCCTTTTTCTTCTGTATTTACGAGGCATTTCATAAATTTATATTTTCATGATTCATTCAATTAGCATTCAATGTCAAAGTATATGCTTAGAATTAAACATTGCTTAAATGCGTACATCACCAATGCATCTTTTATGTGTACAACCATTTCTAATGCAATTCTATGTATTTTGGGTGGGTTTTCACACTTCATGTGTAGATATGTTTTAGATGTTTAGATATGTTAAACATGTTTAGACTTTAGTAACGTCGTACATAAGAAAGTGAAGTGGGTGTTGTGTTCGATTTTAGATTCCGAATGAATTTCCCAATTCATGCCCTTATATAGGTACAATTCGCATTGCCCTTATATAGGCATAGGAATCCAGTCCTTATTTAGGTATAGTCCATGCTACACAAATACAGGCATGGCTACTATCATCCGTTGATCTACGTCACAACGATTTCTTGGAAAACCAGACTCTTAAGCCGTTACTGACTTTCCCGTTGCCTGGTTATTGATTTCTCCAAGAACTCATTTATTATGCATGAACATCTATTCCTTAGGGGTTCATTCATGACGTTCATATGCCTGACTTTTACGTCAATACTGGCATTCCTAAACACCTTCAAGGTATAAATATACCTATACTTGCTATGGCAAAGCACGGTGTGGTTTGGTGCAGTTCGACTACCTACTTGCATGACGCAGCTCGCTACAGCAAGTGCCGAAGGAAGCCAACTCTCCAGCTGACGCACTGACCAGAGGTTGTCATCCTCCTGCCGAGAATCCAGCTCCAGTGTTTCTGACTCCCCTTGCGGGGTTTTGGGAAATCGAGTCCCGAGAAAGAAATACAACCTCTCTCATACTAAGGTATGGAGCTGATTAGAACCTAGAGAAACCTTTGGTAGATTCTTGGCAAAACTTAACTTAAGCTAAACAGCACCTACTTCTTCCCTGGTACTAGACCTAGGTTAGGTACATTTGCGTAGGCATATTTTAAAAGCATCAGTTGAGTATTTTAGCCTGTGTTATTTATGTATGTATTTTTATATATGGCATAGCAACAGACAATGCTATTACAGTATTATTTTATATTACTGTTTACACTGTACACATTAAACTTCGCATTCTGTCTAACAATTGTAGCAGTTCATATCTCTTGCATGAGAAATAGACTGTTCAATAAACCCTTTTTATTGAAAGGCCCGTCTCTCTATTTCTATGCAACTCTGTAGAAACGAAGCATACACGATTGACTGAGTGAAATAGTTATCTATTGTTTCCACGACTCTGGTATTTGATACCTTAGGAACCAAGGGCATAGGTACCCCAGAGGCCTACCAGGTGCTGAAGCATGTATTATGCCACCCTTAAGAAGACTTCCAAAATGGCACCACAGGTCTGCTACTGCAGCCTGGGTAAGGTAGTGTAAGCACCCCTTACTAAGATATAGTATACCTATATATAGAGACACATATAAACCTATAAGTCACTCCTATGGCAGGCCTTGACAATTCTGAAGGCAGAGTGCTTGGTTTTGTGTGAGTGGGTGCTCAAGCATTAGCTGAGCCCATCTGCAGCTTACGGAATCCCTTCTTTATAGCTGTTCTGTGATACAGCCATACCATGTACTCTTAAGTGCACTATAACCTCGCAGTAAATGCTAACTTTGGAATGGCTGCATCAAAACATGTCGTGTTTGGTGTCAAACACTTTGGAATCCTACCTCCCCCCCCCAGTCTTGGCGATGGGGGTAGAATTCCACCCTTCTACAGGGAGAAGACATGTGCACACTGGTCTGACCGGTAATAGTTTAAAAGAGCCCCAGCATCACAGAATGGATGCTGCTGCCACAGACACGGGTCTGACCTCCTGCTGCTGGACGGAACTACGGCAGCGGAGGCCTGGACAATAGGTTTCCTGCCCAGGGAGGTGTAACCACCTCCCCAGGAAGGCTTTAGTGTATTGGGGCAGGGAGGGTGCATTCAGTGAATGCTTTTCAGACAGTGCCTGGGTCACACAAGGTGTCTCTGTGCATACCCCAGTTCAAACCGGTTGCAGGGGCGCTCAGCCCCTGCTCTGGTGGGAAACGGACACATGGGAAGGGGTATAACCACCCCTTCCCTAGGTCCTCCCATAGGTGGGACCTTAGAGTTAGTCCAACCCCTAAACTTAGTATAAGTATAGGAACCCAGTCCCTAGGACTTTAGATTACCCTTGACGAACCTCTGCAACATATATGCTGGAACTTCAACATTCTATTTCGACTAGAAGACGGAAGAATCTCCCTTGGGGTCAAGGAGTGACTCCCCTGTTCAAACAGGCACCAAACAAGCATCTTGCCGGTCTGCATTTTTGAGGCTCCCGCAGGATCCCGAAGAATCTGCGACACAGGAAACGAACTTCCAGACATCTCTGAGGTCAACACGAGATCACAGCAAAGCTGAGACCCGCAGCCATCACGAGAGACGTGGGACCGGAACCCCTGGACACCGTGCATATTTGCTAGTGCACCTACTTCCAGAGCTTTCCCGAAGTTGTACATTCGGCTGCTTGTAGTCCAAGCCCTGAGCACCATTTGCACTGAAGATTGTGGGCCTACACTCCATGAGTGTTCCGTGGCCCTGCTTCTAGCAATTCTGCTCAAGGCTCCTTCGCGATCCCTGGTCCATCGACTGGTGGGTCCCCCCGAAGGTAACTCTTCTGTTTCTCGGTCTTTCCTGGTTGCTCCAGGAGTGCCCGGACTCCCCTCCAAAAAGGTGAGTCCCTCAGACCTTGCTGGTTTGCACCGAAGCCAATCTTTGCTTTTTGCATGGGTTGCTGTTGCCAAGGCTTGATGGGTCCCATCCGGAATCCGACACCGCAGCATCCTTCGTGGGCAGCTCGAATCCAGCTCCTGGTTGTCGTCGACGCCTCCTGGACCTCGTGGCTGAAGAGTCAAGCTTCAACTTCTGCACCTGCAAGCACCCAACATCGTTTGGCATCTTCTCTTTGCCTTCCTGCTCACTGGCTAGTGACCCAGACTCTGTCCCCTCTGCTTTCAGGTTCTTCTCGACACCGATCCAGGCTTAGATCCATCCGGACACTTTCGACTTGGTTGCCTGCAGCACTTTTCAGCAGCTCGCAATTGAAAACGACGATGAAACCCGACACCAAAAGACACCTATGCACCCGGCGTCCCTGCCTAGTTCTAAAGGGGTTTGCTCCAAGTCCTCTTCTAAGTGTTCTTCCTTTGTAATTTTCAAACTGCGACTTTCCCCATAGGTTACAGGCACTTCTTGGTAACAACTTAATCAAAGCATAAAGGACATATTTCTGGAAGAAAAAAAAATACAGACAGGCCTTCACATTCTTATAAAAAAAAAAATGTTTTCATTTTTTCCCCTCCTTCTTCTCCCTTTCTTTGTACACAGATTAGTCAAAATATGATCCCCAAATTTTTTCAAACTTTTTCATCCCCCCAATTCTCTGAGCATATACTTGTTCGCTTTTTTTAACTTTCTTCATTTTTTGCAACCATTCCTGAAACAAGGGGAACCTGAATTGAGCACCAATTCTGCAGTAATAATGACCTAGCCACTGCCATTATATTGTATATCAATTCTACAGGAAGATCTAAAGAATTAAGATCCGGATCAAAGCCATACAACATTAGTTTAACGTTCCAAAAAATCTTAATTTTATAATATGATCGAAGAAAAGCGAACATTTTATCCCCAAATAACTTAATTTTATGGCAATGAACCATTGTATGAGATCAGTTGGCTGGATCATAATGTAGACATCTGAAGCAATTGGAGGACACATTTGTATACATTTTGGCAATGGCCGCCGGAGTACGATATAAAAGCCATTTGCCAAAGAAAAGCATTCTGCGACAATTGGCTCCCCTTAATAAACTAAAGTTAAATTTATTAATGGTCTTCCAGGTATTAAAGGAGAACCCATGGTTCTCCTGTTTCTGCCATTTTTTAATTGCTTTAGAGCTCAAATCTCCTTCCTTACTCTGTGCTAAACAACGTTTCCAATCCCCGGTTTCTTTATTCGTATATCCAGAAAGAGATCCTTAGTCAACTGTGTAGGATTGCTAATGTGTAATGGGTCCATTTGTACCAGACTTTTATAAATCAGATTGTAGGAACATGTCAGCAAAAAATTCCCCTGAATTAAACATACCATTTCTGCTAAGGATATCCAGAATCCATTCCTAACAAAATCTGACAGTATGGTGAACCCAGCAGGTTCCCAATTTGCGAATATTTCTGAACCGATTTTAATCCCTATAAATGCAAAAACACTCATCAGGGGGGGTTTTAAATTAAAAAAGGGGAGAGAATATCTTTTGAGCATAGTGTCGCGTCTTTTAAAGAACCAATTCAAAGTCTTGTAACAAACAAATTTGGGTGATTTGGGGACCTGAAGAGGAGAGGGGATTTGGATCTCAAGGCAAATTAAATCATAGAAAAAATTTATAAATAAAGCCTGACAGTAATTTTCGTTTTGAAATCTGGCCAAATACTGTGCAAAATAAGCATTGTAATAATCTTTAAGATTAGGTAGGGAAAGACCTCCGTGTTCTGTGTCCTCATAAAGTGTCGCTATTGCGATTCGAGGCGTCTTTTTCGCCCACGCAAAGCCTGAAAACATGAATTCCAATTTCGAGAAAAAAGCACCAGGCAGAAAACAAGAAATGGTAGAAAATTAAAAATTAAAAAGGGGAAGTACGAACATTTTTATCAGTGCTACCCGACCAAGAATTGATAATGGCAGCGGGTTCCACCGTGCAAACATTAAGCGCACCTTCTGAAGAAGAGGAACAAAATTAAGTATATATAAATCTTGAACTGACGCGGAAAAAACTAAACAAATATCTTTTAGGTCTTTGATGAATGTAGCCAGCTATATCAGGATGCAGATTGGGGTCTACCCCCCCACAAATCAGAATTTCCGTCTTTTTTTTGTCAATCCGATAACCCCCTAAGGCCTCAAATTCTTCAAAAATCTGTAGGGCCCGCGTTTGTGATTGCATGTCGGGTTTAATTAGTAGCATAATATCGTCGGCATATAATTTAATTTTGGCCATGGAGGGAATAGGGGGAGCGACACTCCCGAATTGCGGCTGCTAAAGGCTCGATGAAAAAAGCGAAAAGAGTGGGTGACAGGGGACAACCTTGCCTTTTACCCCGCTTGACTAAGACTGACCCCACCCTGGCTGCATTGATTACTATGTTGGCTTTAGCACCGGTATAAAGATTCTGAATTAAATTAACAATTTGTTGTGGGATCCCAAAATGCTGCAAAATAATAAAAAGTGTTGCCCAGACCACCAAATCAAAAGCTTTTTCCGCATCAAATAATAAAATTAAAGCCGGAACTCCCTGTGACTCAAAAAAATCCAAGGCCTCAGTCAAATAATGTGTGTTTGTAATTAATTGTCGGCCTGCAATGAATCTGTTTTGATCAGGGTGAATCAAATCTGCGGTAATAGTGTTAAACCGTGTTGATAATAATTTTGTGGTAATTTTGTAATCGGAATTTAATAATGTAATGGGTCTGTATGAATTGGGGTCCGTAGATTCTTTCCCTCTCTTCAAAAAACTCACTACTGTGCCTTCCTGAAAAGAGTCTGGGATTTTGCCACCGTCCAATAAAGAATTTAATAATAACAAAAAAAAATCAGAAAAAGAGCTAAGAAAGACCTTAAAACACTCAGCTGGGAGCCCATCCGGGCCACAAGCCTTGCCATTTGGAAGGCCCAGTACCACCAATTCCAATTCTTCCTTAGAAAATGGGCTCGCCATTATCACTTGGTCTACTTGTGTAAGAGTGGGCAATGCGTGTCTACCTAAAAAATCGAATAACTTTTGATGATCAATAATATGATGCTTGTTATAGATTGTTTGGTAATGAGAGAACATTATTGTACCAATTTCTGCCGACTCTGATGTCTCTCTATGTGTTATTGGGCATTTTAACGAACGTATCAAATTTGCCGCGGCTTGCTCTTTAGCCTGCCAGGCTAAAAATTTGCCTGTAAAGTTACTTTCTTCATAGATTTTTTGTGTTTGTCTATAAAAAAATTCTTCGCTTTGGGCGAAGAAATTGTCACTAAGTTCCCTCTTGGCTTCGTTTAATTGATTTTGGACAGTACTTGAGGGGTCACATTGTCGTTGCGCATTTAAAACCTGAATTTTTTGTTGTAATGAATTTCTTTTCTCTCTAACAGAGGACCAGTCTGCTGCATCTTTTCCTATAACTATACCCCGAATGAAGGCTTTCATGGAATCCCAGATAATATGAAGAGGAGCTGTGCCAGTGTTGCGAGCAATGAAGTCTATAATCTCTGATTTTAATAAGGCAACCCAGGTTTCATCATGTAAATGTGACTTATTAAATACCCATCGTTTATGGACTCTGATATTTTCCCCCAGATCGAACTCGATAACTAGCATCGTATGGTCAGAAAAGCCATTATAAAAAAACTTCTGATATAAAAAATTAAGTTACCTGGAAACACGAAAAAAGTCGATGTGGGAGGAAGACTTAAACCTCCCAGACCAACAAGTAAAGTCTTTTTTTTTGTGGATTTCGTGTTCGACAGGGGTCACACAGGTCAAGTATTGCCATTTTATTGCACATAGATTTAAATGATTTAGGTTTAAGCTGTTTTTTTGAAAGAGTAGTGGAATCTAATTTAGTACTCATAAGAATATTAAAATCACCTCCAATGACAATATCTACTCCCACCATTAGCAGAGACTGAAACAGATCATCATAGATCTGGGAATAATCATCCACTGGGGCATAAAAACTAACAAAAGTAATCAGCCTTTGTCTATTTTTCACCTTACAAGTGGCCCAGCACCAATGACCTGAGCCACAGTCTTCTGTCTGTAAAATGTCAACGCCCATATTTTTATTTAGAAAAAGAGCAACTCCCTGTTGAGATGTTGTGAATGAAGAAAAACCCAGATATGAGGCCCATGTTTTAAACATGGAGAAATCGTCTGTTTTGGCAACTGGAATGTGAGTCTCCTGTAGCATTATTACAGCCGGGTTTTCAGTTTTCATCCATGTCTCTATAGCTCGCATTTTTTTCTTATTGTTTACTCCGTTGACATTAAAGGAAATTACTTTAAGACCCCTACTAGTAGACATTCAGAGATAATACACATTTTCTATTCTACCTCCTTTCCTTATGTTGCATATATCTGGCCAACAAAAACCATAGCACGAAAAAAAAAAATACAACGAAGAGCACCAAAAACTTCAGAACTTTTTTTATCCCCTCCACCCGTGTTCCCCAACCCCATCTTACCCTCACCCGTGGCCCATCTCCTACTCCTATTTTACTACCCCACGCCGGCCACAGAGCCTTAACCCCTAACATTGAGGTGTCTTGTTATTACACCCCTTAACCCCCCGAGCACCCTTCCCCCATCCCCGACCCCCCCAAGAATAAAGAAAAAGGAAAAAAAGGCCTATTCAGAAATGAGCCCAGCATTTTTGAATTAAGTAAAGTAAAGTCAAATCAAGTCCTTCTAGTCACACGACATCTTATTGAGCAACTCCTGTGCTTCATCAATATCTGTCAACGTGTAAAATTTGCCGTTGACTAGAACTTTTAATTGTGACTGCTGAGCAATCATCGCTTGGGCGCCCTTGGCTCTGAACAGCTGAAGGATTTTTACGAATTCCTTCCTTCTCCGCGCCGCAGCAGCGGACATGTCCGAAAAAATTTGACACATTGTAGTGGCATTAGCGGGAAACTGTCTCTGTTTAATGGCTCTAGATAAAATCGTCTCTTTCACTCAGACATCCACAAAGTTCATCAAAATAGTGCGGGGGAGCATAGAATTAGGAAAACGCTGGGCTGGAACCCGATGAGCCCGGGTGATCGTTAAGTCTCCCTTAAATTCAGGAATTACTTCATGCTGAAGAAAAGAGGTAACCCACTGAATCATATTCGACCCCTCTATTCCTTCCGTAACCCCTACTATTCTTAGATTGGATCTTCGGTTATAATTTTCTAAGTCATCCAGTTTGGTTTCTAAAGCCATAGAGGTTTGGAAGACGATTTTAACATCCCTCTTAACCTCCATCATTTGATCCTCCAGACCAGAAATTCTGCCCTCAGCCGCTTGTAAGCGAGCGGGAAAAGTGGACACCAAGTCCTCGATTTTGTCCAGTCTTTGATGTATCACAGTCAGCTCAGTTTTTTTAGACCGTTTCAATTCCCTCACCTCGTCTAAAATCAGGTTCAACATGTCTTTGACTGTCATCTGAGGCTCCCCCGAAGTCTCAGTGTCCAGCTCTAAGATTGGGCTAAATGGATCCACAGCACCCGCAGATTTGAGGTCAAGTTGCGGTACTGCGGAATTTACCACAGCATTCTCTCCTTTACCTTCAGATGGTAAGCTTTTTTCAACAGAAGGTAAGAAGTTAAATGATATTGTATCAGCTGACTTGGATGTTAAACCCCCTTTTCCAGAAGGAGTGATAGCTGCAGATGTTACAGGCACTTCTTATATATGGCTTGAGCCCGTAAAAACTATGGGTTGAAGCGGGCTGCTCGGTGCCACCATGCTAAGCTTTTTTTCAAACAGAGGGAATTGCTTTGGGATTTTAAGTACCACAGGCGTTTGAACTTTTCTATCTTCTTTCAGGCCGTTTTGGATGGATAGCCCAGTCTGAGCTACCTCAAAAGCAGTATGATTGTCCATTACCTCTGTAGGCTCCTCCGAAGCTGTGTCGCCTGAGCTGGTAAGAGCCGGTAAGGGTATAGATTTAAGAGGTTCGTCCAACTTGCCTGAGCTCTCAGAGGAATGAGCGGAGCCTTCGTCCTTATCCGCCTCTTGATCTGTCTGTTTAGCTACTTCGGCTTCAGCTGCTTCTCTAGCTTGTTGACGACAAGCTCTTGCTTTAGTACGTGCATTTAAGAGTTTGCCCATAATGTATTAAGTTCTCTAATAATACTCTCTAGCAATGTCTTTAGACTAACAAAATAAAAAATAAAGAAAGCCTCAAATCGCTGTCAGCAGGTTTGAATCGACAAGTCAGCGAAACCAAAGAAAAAATCACGAATGCTGTGACTGATGCTTGAATACTTGAATGCTTGTATACTCCCCCAACTTTCACAAAGCATCCGAATACACCAGGCGTCCCGTTGATGCTGAGCGCGTAGAGACCCGTTACCCCCACACAAAGGCCGCGCCAGTTGACAAGAGGCTTGCGGCGGCAGCGGAGGGGAAGCCGGCTCTACGGAAGAGGTAAGGGATAGCAGCAGCAGCTTTCAAGTGAAGTTCAAATAAGCTTATTTACAAAAAAGAAGAGCCATGTCCTGATTTAACTTCATCAGGCTATCAGTCTTCAATTGTTGTCATTAGTGGTATTTCATCAGTATCTCTCCTTGGGTACACCAACGGTACTCACCGTAGAACACAGCAGGGTTTGTTATACAGTCTTCCCCCTCGAGCGGCCGCGGCCGCGACTCTCACATAGCCCTCCGAAAGACGGAGCTTTCCAATAGCCTCCTGCCGCTTAGAACGCTGGGACAAGTAGTCCCCCCCACACATCGGCCGCACCTGATGGCAAAGGTGGGTCTATATTTTCCCATGTAGCGGTGTTATAAAATACGGTAATGCTTCTCCTGCTGCAGATGCTCCGCCCGGTTTAGCTGCCCATTATAATGCCCGGATCCAAAGGCCAATTCTGCTCAGCAAACAATAGCGAAAAAACGGAAGCAGCACAAACGCCGACCTGCAGCCGCCATCATCCTCGTAGGGAGGAGGGGCGAGGGAATGGGATGCTCAGGTGCTACATGGAGGCGTGGATCTCCACCGTAGCGGCCCTGCAGGGTGTTCTCCGAGGACGTCCTAGGCCTTGTATGTATGTCAGTAGTGGTTCTTAATTCACTTTCTTAGTATATGGTTTGTGAGGCCCCTAGGGCAAAACGTATACTGTTCTAATGTACTGTGTACTAATTAAGTTTACTGAATGTACTTTACCTCTAGCCTCATAAAGAGACTAGAGGGATGTGTTTTGAATAAATACATATATTTTATATATATACTTGGTGTGGTTCTCCTTTCATTTGGTCATTCACAAGATTATAGACTGGTAAAACAAGCTGCTTTACATTCCATCAAGACTTAGACTGAAGGCTGCTCTCCACAGCTACCACTAGGATAGCTTTCTATAAGGTCGTCTTTATCCTACCATGAATAAGGGTTGTTTGGACTGGTGCAAGGTGCCAACTAGAATAGTGGACAGCATATGCCAGGCCAACTTCTCACAACCAGTTCACCAGAGGGCAAGGGAACGAAGTGCCTGGATACCCTCACAGGTGACAAGAAGCGCTCTATGAATCTACAAATCTACCGATTGATTGAAAGATGCTGCCGGTACCAGTATCCGCTATTGGAGTACAAGGGAACGAAGTGCCTAGATACCCTCACAGGTGATAAGAAGCGCTCTATGAATCTACAAATCTACCGATTGATTCAAAGAAGCTGCCGGGACCAGCATCAGTCACCAGAGGACAAGGGAAGGAAGCGCCTGAAGACCCTATAAGGGGTCAGGAAGCGCTTTATAAATCTACAAATCTACTGATTGGTTGCAAGAAGCTGCCCAGACCAGCATCAGCCACCAGAGGACAAGGGAACGAAGCGCCTGGATACCCTCACGGGTGACAAGAAGCGCTCTATGAATCTACAAATCTACCGATTGATTGATAGAAGCTGCCGGGACCGGCATCAGCCACCAGAGGACAAGGGAACGAAGCGCCTGGATACCATCACAGGTGATAAGAAGTGCTCTATGAATCTACAAGTCTACCGATTGATTGAAAGATGCTGCCGGTACCAGTATCCGCTATTGGAGTACAAGGGAACGAAGTGCCTAGATACCCTCACAGGTGATAAGAAGCGCTCTATGAATCTACAAATCTACCGATTGAAAGAAGCTGCCGGGACCAGCAACAGTCACCAGAGGACAAGGGAAGGAAGCGCCTGAAGACCCTATAAGGGGTCAGGAAGCGCTTTATAAATCTACAAATCTACTGATTGGTTGCAAGAAGCTGCCCAGACCAGCATCAGCCACCAGAGGACAAGGGAACGAAGCGCCTGGATACCCTCACGGGTGACAAGAAGCGATCTATAAATTTACAAATCTACCGATTGATTGATAGAAGCTGCCGGGACCAGCATCAGCCACCAGAGGACAAGGGAACAAAGCGCCTGGATACCCTCACGGGTGACAAGAAGCGCTCTATAAATCTACAAATCTACCGATTGATTGAAAGAAGCTGCCGGGACCAGCATCAGCCACCAGAGGACAAGGGAACGAAGCGCCTGGATACCCTCACGGGTGACAAGAAGCGATCTATAAATTTACAAATCTACCGATTGATTGATAGAAGCTGCCGGGACCAGCATCAGCCACCAGAGGACAAGGGAACAAAGTGCCTGGATACCCTCACGGGTGACAAGAAGCGCTCTATAAATCTACAAATCTACCGATTGATTGAAAGAAGCTGCCGGGACCAGCATCAGCCACCAGAGGACAAGGGAACGAAGCGCCTGGATACAATCAGGGGTGACAAGAAGCGCTCTATGAATCTATAAATCTAGTGATTGATTGAAAGAAGCTGCCGGGACCAGCATCATCCATAAGAGGACAAGGGAACGAAGCGCCTGGATACCCTCACGGGTGACAAGAAGCGCTCTATGAATCTACAAATCTACCGATTCATTGAAAGAAACTGCCGGGACCAGCATCAGCCACCAGAGGACAAGGGAAGGAAGCGCCTGGATACCATCACAGGTGATAAGAAGTGCTCTATGAATCTACAAGTCTACAGATTGATTTATGAAGCTGCCGGGGCCAGCAACAACCACAAGAGGACAAGGGAACAAAGCACCTGGATACCCCCATGGGTGACAAGAAGCGTTTTTTGAATCTACTAATCTACCCCTTTATTGATTGAAAGAAGCTGCCGGGACCAGCATCAGCCACCAGAGGGCAAAGGATCAAAGCGCCTGGATACTCTCACAGGTGACAAGAAGCGCTCTATGAATCTACAAATCATTCTCTGGGAACCCTGTAAGAGAAGAGATCTGAGAACAGACGGCCTCTATACCCCAGACAGTTACTCCCAGGACATCTCTATCACCACTCTCAGGGGTACTCATAAGGGGTTAAACAATTGACACAATACTTGCATTATTTTTCAATAGATCATGTCCCTTTGATGGTGCCAGGCTGACGTTCCCTGTCGGATGCTGTGCACTGACAGTCTTTAGGTTTCACTCCTTCCGTCTTGGCTTCATCCACACTGTGAACATCTGTAGTGTTCTCAGAGATCTGGGGCACGTCAAGGCTCTACAGTCTTTATGTTTCACTCCTTCCATCTGAACTCCATCCACACTGGGAACATCTGTAGTGTTCTAAGAGATCTGGGCACGTCAAGGCTCTACAGTCTTTATGTTTCAGTCCTTCCATCTGAACTCCATCCACACTGTGAACATCTGTAGTGTTCTACGAGATCTGGGTCACGTCAAGGCACTGCAGTCTTTATGTTTCACTCCTTCCGTCTGGACTCCATCAACACTGTCAACATCTGCAGTGTTCTCAGAGATCTGGGTCACGTCAAGGCTCTACAGTCTTTATTGCAATACCGAGCCCAGGTTTTCACTCACTTACTGCGTTTCACTGAAGTAAACAAAGTGAGGGGTGGAATATTTGAATTCATCTCAATGAGCGGCAGGTCACATTCCAGGCCATCTTTTTTTTGGCCAGCATGCCACTTCAGATTAGACCACGCCCTCTGCAAATCAGTGTGCTCCTGCTGCAACATGAACAGAACAGCCCAAACTGCCAGGCCAGGTCCTCTCTGAACAGGAGCACAAGCAACCCCGGCCGGTTTTGGGGGAGTTGGGGCTCTCAATCAGGACGGACTGTTCTCACGAGCGGCTGGGTTGGGACTCATTTGCATAAGATAGGTGCTGTAACCTTAAATACATCATATTCTTTACACCATGATTTAAGAACTTCATTTATTACAAAAAGTACATCTTCTTTACGGAAGAGACAACCTGAAAGTAACTGCTTCATCTGTAAACTTGGCCTGTCTTCCTTCACCTTCTGAAATCTGGAACCCATGTGTAGTAATCCAAGAGTCAGGTGGATAGGTTGAAGAGGTTTATTAGACAAAACCTACACAGCTTATCATCTGCCAGCATCTCCATAGTGTACAGTTTCCCAAGTGTTGAATCAAAACATTCCACCATGTACATGAAGCAGATGACATCATAAGCAAGGAGACAGCTGAGCAAGACAGCTGAGCAAGACCATTCACTTAAAGTGACAGTGTACAACTTAACAGGTTATGGAATATAACATACCTCCTTTCCTTCCAGCGAAAGGAACAAGGTAAAGTAAAAGAAAAGATAAACAAGTATTAAGCACTTATCATTTAACAAGTAAAGAATTCATCTAAAGTAAGAAAAGAAAAAACAAGAAAATAACAATACAACAACAGTCAATGAGGAAAATAATGCTAATCGCGAAACCTATGAGGCAAAATAATAGATCTAGTACTTTTCCTACGAGAGGAATCCATATTGTTGACATGCATATCACATTTTTTAGAGACTCCAAGATTAGAGACTCCAAGATTAGCTTTAACCTTTACAATTTTCGAGATGTTCCACCAGTACCCTCCTTCAACTTGAACAGCATTTCCACCAATTCTCACTATCTTGATAGGTTCACTGTATTTACTCCTTCCTTTCTTTGTGTGAGTAGAATTCTTTACCCTAACAAAATCCCCCACACACAACGTAACCATCTTGGCATTTTTCTTCTGATCAAACCAAATTTTCTCTTTATTTTGTGTCAATGTGGAATTAGATTTGACCGTTTCTAAAACAGACTCAATATCAACTAAGGGACAAGACCATTTAGACATCCAACTGGGTCTAAAACTGGTGTTGGCTTTCCTCCCTCTTAATACTTCAAAAGGGGAAACTTTTGTGGAAGAGTGCGGTGTCGTTCTATAAGACCAAAGCATACTTTCAAGAGATGCAACAACATCATGTCTCCCCTCAACTGCCCACTTGATGCACTCACCCACAACACGATTCATCCTCTCAACTAGACCATTTGTTTGTGGGTAATAAAGTGAACTCCTAAGGTGTTTGATTCCACAGGACTTAAGGAAGGATTTGAACTCAAAACTAACAAACTGAGTCCCATTGTCTGAAACTATAAATTCAGGAAACCCTTCTCTCAAAAAAACTTCCTTGAGAAATTTAACCACAGTAGAAGCACTGACCTCCTTAACAACTTTGACCTCAGGCCATTTCGATGTGTAATCCATCAAGACAACAATGAACCTCATCCCTAGAGGTAAAACTTCATAAGGACCCATGATGTCAATACCTACTTTAGTCCAGGGACTGGTGGGACACTCAATAGGGGACAAAGGAGGAACAACAACTTTAAGTGATTTTTCAGACACAGAACACACTGGACAGTTTTCAACAAAAGTACGAATCTCATTGTCCATGCTTGGCCACCAAAAATCTTGTCGCACTCGACGTATAGTTAAAGAGATGCCCAAGTGTCCCTCATGAGCCTCCTTCATGATAACAAGTCTGAGACTATGAGGTGGAGTAAGTTTGTCACATCTCACTAACAACCCGTCTTCAATTGAAATCTCAGATTCAATCTTCCAATACGGTTGCAACACAGAAGACAAAGACTTCTCCTTGGGCCACCCATTCTTGACAAAATCGAACACTTCTTGCAACACCTTGTCCTTTGACAAAAACTCTCTCCAATCTTCCTCAGACCCTACAGCTAGGACAGGAACATCTATTGAAGCCACAAAACAATCTTCCTCATCTTCATCATTCAGATCAATAAAACCTGTACCTTCGCTCACACCATCATTCTGAGGAAAACGTGACAAAAAATCTGCACGTGTGTTTTTGCCACCTGAAATGTGCGTGACATCAAACTGATATTGAAGTAATTTGGTAACCATTCTCGTGATCCTGGGTGTACAACATTTACTGGGACCAGCAGACAAAATAGACAATAATGGCTTGTGATCAGTAATCAAATTGAAATGCCTACCCCAAACATAAGGTCGATATTTGTCAATAGCCCACACACACGCTAGTAATTCTTTCTCTATGACCGAGTATTGAACTTCAGCACTCCTAAGAACCCTGGAAGCAAAAGCAACTGTAAATTCTCTTTCACCAGAACGTTGAGTAAGAATCGCTCCTAAACCCACCGTGCTCGCATCTACAGTAATGTAACATGGCAAATCTGGGTGAAATGGAGTAAGAGCATCACCCTTCTTCAAAATGTCCTTAACTTTCATAAAAGCACAATCACATTCACGTGTCCATGCGAACTTTGTGGAAAATTTAAGCAAGTTACTAATGGGTCTAACAATTGACGCATACCCAGGCACGAATCTCGAATAATATTCTAACAATCCAAGTAGAGACTTAACACCAGATCTATCCTTAGGTACTGGTGCTCTCATAATAGCCTCAATTAACCCTTGTCTAGGTTTAATCCCTTCAAAAGAAAGTAAATGACCAAGATATTCAATCTCACTGGAACTAAATTTACATTTCTCTGCTTTCAAAACAACACCACTTTCCTTAAAAATTCCCAAGACCTTTCTAACAATGTTATCATGGGTTTCATCATCCACGGCATAAATTAGAACGTCATCTTGAAAAACAAGGACACCCTCAACATCTCTCAACAAATTCTGCATCACCCTCTGAAAAACAGAGGCTGCTGAGGCCAGTCCAAAAGGCATTCTTTTGTAGCGGAACGTACCAAGTGGTGACACAAAAGCTGTTAGAGAACGAGATTCAGGGTGAAGTTCTATTTGATGGTAGGCACTAGCCAGATCTAACTTTGAAAAAATCTTAGCACCCTTGATACTGGTAAAAAGATCTGTAATTTTGGGTAGAGGATGGGAGTCAACCCAGATTTCCTTGTTTAAGGACCTAAGGTCCACACAAACTCTGAGTTTTCCATCTCTCTTCCGTGCGACGACCAAAGGGGATAACCATAGTGAAGACTACGTGGGTTCTATGATTCCTTTTTCGCAGAGCATAGTGATTTCCTTATTAAGATCTTCCCTAATGCTAAAAGGAACACTCCTAAGTTTGTGCTTGATGGGAGTAGCACCATCCTTAACAATTATTTTGTGTTTGAAACCTACGATTTTCCCAAGTTGATCACTAAACACAGAAGGAAATTCATTAACCCACCTTGTGTTTTCTTCTTCACAAGAAACAAGTAAAACTTGTTCTTTCATCCCTGGTCTAAGCTGCATCCCAAAAAGACCCCGATGAAACCATCCTAGAATGTTGAGTCCGTCTACAGCTACATAAACTTTGCCCCTGATTCTCCTACCCTTAAACTCTAGATAATCTTCGAAAAATCCTAAAAGAGGAATTTTACGTTTTTGATAGGAAATAAGTTTCCTGTCAGGAGGGAAAAGTGCACTATCACCCCATGTTTCACTAAATAATTCATTGGTAATTATAGTAATCCTTGCACCCGAATCTGCTAAAAGATTGAGTTTCTTATCACCAATGAGTATTTCCACAATGGGATCTACACAGGTAGAAGGATCATCAGTGAGGGGTATTGATGTGTTATCAGAATCAGTAACAATAGAAATAGTTTCAGAGTCCGAGTCATCATCTGATTCTAAAACACAAGCTATAGTTTTCTTTTGAAATTTTTTCTTTAAACAAACAGTAGCATAATGTCCTATTTTTTTGCAATAATTGCACGTAGAATTTATAGCAGGACATTTCGAACCTTTGTTGTGAACAGCACTACCACAACGCAAACATACATTGCTTGGTACAGATACAGTATCCTTAAATCTTGAAGAAAGATTATTCTTAAGTTTTGGAGAGAAATTGTTAGCAGCTTTAACAAATCTACTTTTACCCTTTTTAGAATTACCAACAAAATTGATACTATCTACTGGTTTGTCCTCTAATTCCTTAAGAGAAATATGAGAAGTTTCGATACTTTTTGCAATTTTGATAGTCTCATCAAGAGTAGGATTATCCATTGTGAGTAACTTTTGTCTAGTCTGCTTGTCTTTACAATGACCAACGAATTGATCACGAATCAACTGCTCAGTAAAGTTTTCAAAAAGACAGACAAAGGCTAGTTTCCTAAGAGTGGAAAAATACGAATCAACATCTTCACATTCAGATTGCTTCCTCATAAAAAATTTATGTCTATGTACAATTAAATTAGGCTTCTTATCAAACCTTAGTTTAAGTTTAGTAATAGTAGTTTGATACTCATCTATCACCTCATAATCTAAAGGAGGATCAGGTAAGTGTTTGAAAATAGATCTACCTTCAAAACCAAGAGAATGCAATAAAAGACATTTTTTTCTTTCAGGACGATACCTTGAAGCACCAATAGCACCTAAATAGGTTTCAAATGCGTCAAACCAGATATCCCATTTCACAGGAGGTTCTCCTGGAGTGTCAAGGAAAGCAGGAGGAGCATTAATAGATTGTAACGTAGACATTTTGAAGGAAAAGCAAATAAAAAAAACAAGAAATGTAAAGTACTTTTGAGGAAAATGGCATGAAAAATATAATCCTTTGTGGAAAATGGGGCTTTTCAAATGCAGTCTTGAATCAATAAAGTACTTTTTGTGGAGTAGGAAAACAATAATCCATTGTAGAAATGTACCCTTGAATTGTTTCTTTTGTTAAAGATTTATCTTCTTGTTGATAAGAAAAAAAAGGATGTCACAGTGTCTTCCTGAACAGATGTCGTGGGAATGGAACACACAAAAAGAATGCTAGAATGTGGGATTGTTATCCAGCCAGTGATTGTCAAAACAAGAAAAAAAATTGATTGTTTAAAACAAGAAAAGAAGACAGCAGACGAACGTTGTTAGGTGACGAAGTAGAATTCCTTCGTGTGGTCTTGGAATGACTCGCGTTCCTTTTCTCACGTGATGGCTCTCGAGATAGCAACCTCGTGCGTGCGCTCATGCAGAGCTGAGTATTTTAAATGTCAACAAAACTGAAAGGCTGCTGGCGCCTGACAGCGTGTGCGCATGGATACAAACTGCATTAATGCCGCTCTAACGTCAACAGAACGGAAATGCGGCTCGAGCTTCACAGCGCGCTCTCGTCCCTGACAAATGTTTCTAAAATTAATAAAACACCAGTGAGAACACCGCTCGAGCCACTCAGCGCTGGCTCACATAGACGCTGGAAATGTTCAAAACTCAGTGCTGTTTCACACAAATGTTGGAAAACGAGCACGTCGGGACTCCAATATAGGAAAGGTCACTCGCTCGCTCCTTGATAAACAAACACGCACAAGAGATGCTTTGACAAGAGATGCTTTGAGCAAAAACACATGCGCCAATGTACTCGCTCCAGCAGTCTCACTCCAGCATTGTTTATATATAGGTTGCAGAGCTCAAGAGGCACAACTTAGAGGTTGAATAGAGACTGAGACCAATAAAATGAAAAGAGTCACTTATCTGGAGATGAGTGGAAATTCATATTGAAAGTTGAAGTAGAAATTAGAGATTGATTTGAGTTGAGTTGAAATAAAATTGAATAAATGTTCCTTTGAAGGGTTGAGTTGAATAAAGTTCCTTTGAAGAGTTGAAGATGGTAGATGGCAGATGGTTTGAAGAGGATAACATTTTTTTGAAGAATTGAAGGTGGATGCGTGGGTTCAGCTGTGTAGAACCGCGTCGCCAAAAATATGTAGTAATCCAGGAGTCAGGTGGATAGGTTGAGGAGGTTTATTAGACAAAATCTACACAGCTTATCATCTGCCAGCATCTCCAGAGTGTACAGTTTCCCAAGTGTTGAATCAAAACATTCCACCATGTACATGAAGCAGATGACATCATAAGTAAGGAGACAGCTGATCAAGACAGCTGAGCAAGACCATTCACTTAAAGTGACAGTGTACAACTTAACAGGTTATGGAATATAACACCATGTCAAGATCCATATAAAACCACGAGGATATTACACATTCCCTTCTGCAAATTTGAGTTGAAGTAACATATGTACGGTTTCCAAACAACTTACCATAACACATTATAAACCTCAAAACCTATCTACACTTGTTACCTATAACCATGGGTGGGAATTAAAATCGGTGGCGATTTGGGACATCTCATAATCCTTACTCCAAAGGGGAGAGCATTTCAAAGGTGTCATCAATCTTCCATTCCCTTGACCCATACTCACCTTCGTGAATCCCACCATAGTGGATGCATGATTGTCTGTTCTATGCTTCTTAGGCCATAGATATCTTTTTCAGTATGGGCACTTTGCTCATGCTGCACATATTCTCATCTGTCAATTCTACCACATTATGACCAACTCTGACAACTTTCATCGGTTCAGTGAACTTGTATTCTCCTGCTCTTACAGACCTCCCTTTATTCACACTGACACAACCACCCACCTTAAGAAACACATGAAGGGCCCGATTCACAGAACTAACTTCAAACACAATCCTAAACTTACCACCATTTCGGTATTCACAGAAGTTAGGAGTCCTGACTCTAGGACTCTTAAACGCCTTCTGTGAATACCGAAAGTATTAAAGTTAGGAGTTTTCTTAGTTTAGGAGTAGTAAAGTTAGGAGCCACCCGGTGTCTGTGTAAAGTGATTCATTCATCTCGCACAGGAAGTTGGTGAAGTGAATCAGCGCTGACACCCGGTTTGACCCTCACTAAAGTCACGTGGCACATTCACCTCACACAGGAGATGATGAGGCGAGTCAGTGTAGACACCTGATGTGATCCTCTGTACCGTGACACATTCACCTAACACAGGAGATGGCGAGGCGAGTCAGTGCAGACACCTGGTGTGACCCTCTGTACCGGGACACATTCACCTCACACAGGAGATGGTGATGTGAGTCAGAGCAGACACCTGGTGTGACCCTCTGTACCGTGACACATTCAACTCACACAGGAGATGGCGAGGCGAGTCAGTGCAGACACCTGGTGTGACCCTCTGTACCGTGACACATTCACCTCACACAGGAGATGGTGATGTGAGTCAGTGCAGACACCAGGTGTGACCCTCTGTACCGTGGCACATTCACCTCACACAGGAGATGGTGAGGCGAGTCAGTGCAAACACCTGGTGTGATCCTCTGTACTGCGCCACATTCACCTCACACAGGAGACGGTGATTCGAGTCAGTGCAGACACCCGGTGTGACCCTCTGTACCGTGACACATTCACCTCACACAGGAGATGGTGAGGCGAGCCAATGCAGACACCTGGTGTGATCCTCTGTACCGTGACACATTTACCTCACACAGGAGATGACGAGGATAGTCAGTGCAGACACCTGTTGTGACCCTCTGTACCGTGACACATTCACCTCACACTAGAGATGATGAAGCGAGTCAGTGCAGATACCTGGTGTGACCCTCTGTACCTCGGCACATTCACCTCACACAGGAGATGGTGAGGCGAGTCAGTGTAGACACCTGGTGTGACCCTGTGTACCGTGACACATTCGCCTCACACAGGAGATGGTGAGGAGAGTTAGTGCAGACACCTGGTGTGACCCTCTGTACCAGGGCACATTCACCTCACACAGGAGATGGTGAGGCAAGTCAGTGCAGACACCAGGTGGGACCCTCAGTGCCGTGATACATTCACCTCACACGGGGAGATGGCGAGGCGAGTCAGTGCAGATACCTGGTGTGACCCTCTGTACCGTGACACATTCACCTCAAACAGGAGATGGCGAGGCGAGCCAGTGCAGACACCTGGTGTGACCCTCTGTACCGTGACACATTCACCTCACACAGGAGATGGCGAGGAGAGTTAGTGCAGACACCAGGTGTGACCCTTTGTACTGCGCCACATTCACCTCACACAGGAGATGGCGAGGAGAGTTAGTGCAGACACCAGGTTTGACCCTCTGTACTGCACCACATTCACCTCACACAGGAGATGGCGAGGCAAGTTAGTGCAGACACCTGGTGTGACCCTCTGTACCGTGGCACATTCACCTCACACAGGAGATGGTGAGCAGAGTCAGTGCAGACACCTGGTGTGACCCTCTGTACCGTGGCACATTCACCTCACACAGGAGATGATAAGGCGAGTCAGTGCAGACACCTGGTGTGACCCTATGTACTGTGGCACATTCACCTCACACAGGAGATGGTGAGGCGAGTTAGTGCAGACACCAGGTGTGACCCTCTGTACCATGGCACATTCACTTCACACAGGAGATGGTGATGTGAGTCAAAGCAGACACCTGGTGCGACCCTCTGTACCGTGACACATTCACCTCACTCAGGAGATGTGTGGCGAGTCAGTGCAGACACCTGGTGTGACCCTCTGTAGCGTGGTACATTCACCTCACAAAGGAGATGGTGAGGCGAGTCAGTGCAGACACCTGGTGTGACCCTCTGTGCCGTGACACATTCATCTCACACAGGAGATGTGAGGCAAGTCAGTGCAGACACCTGGTGTGACCCTCTGTACCGTGACACATTCACCTCACTCAGGAGATGTGAGGCGAGTCAGTGCAGACACCTGGTGTGACCCTCTCTAGAGTGGTACATTCACCTCACACAGGATATGGTGAGGAGAGTCAGTGCAGACACCCGGTGTGACCCTCTGTACCGTGACACATTCACCTCACACAGGAGATGGAGAGGCGAGTCAGTGCAGACACCTGGTGTGACCCTCTGTACTGTGGCACATTCACCTCACACAGGAGATGGTGGGGCGAGTCAGTGCAGACACCTGGTGTGACCCTCTGTACTGTGGCACATTCACCTCAAACAGGAGATGGTGAGGGGAGTCAGTGCAGACACCTGGTGTGACCCTTTGTACTGTGGCACATTCACCCCACACAGGAGATGGTGAGGCGAGTCAGTGCAGACACCTGGTGTGACCCTCTGTACTGTGGCACATTCACCTCAAACAGGAGATGGTGAGGCGAGTCAGTGCAGACACCTGGTGTGACCCTCTGTACTGTGGCACATTCACCTCAAACAGGAGATGGTGAAGCGAGTCAGTGCAGACACCTGGTGTGACCCTCTGTACCGTGACACATTCACCTCACACAGGAGATGGTGATGTGAGTCAGTGCAGACACCAGGTGTGACCCTCTGTACCGTGGCACCTTCACCTCACACAGGAGATGGTGATGTGAGTCAGTGCAGACACCAGGTGTGACCCTCTGTACCGTGGCACATTCACCTCACACAGGAGATGGTGAGGCGAGTCAGTGCAGACACCTGGTGTGACCCTCTATACTATGGCACATTCACCTCAAACAGGAGATGGTGAGGGGAGTCAGTGCAGACACCTGGTGTGACCCTCTGTACTGTGGCACATTCACCTCACACAGGAGATGGCAAGGCAAGTTAGTGAAGACACCTGATGTGACCCTCTGTACCGTGTCATATTCACCTCACACAGGAGAAGTGAGCAGAGTCAGTGCAGACACCTGCTGTGACCCTCTGTACCGTGGCACATTCACCTCACACAGGAGATGATGAGGCGAGACAGTGCAGACATCTGGTGTGACCCTCTCTACCGTGGCACATTCACCTCACACAGGAGATGGTGAGGTGAGTTAGTGCAGACACCAGGTGTGACCCTCTGTACCGTGACACAATCACCTCACACAGGAGATGGCGAGGCGAGTCAGTGCAGACACCAGGTGTGACCCTCTGTTCCATGACACATTCACCTCACAAAGGAGATGACGTGGCGAGTTAGTGCAGACACCAGGTGTGACCCTCTGTACCATGGCACATTCACTTCACACAGGAGATGGTGATGTGAGTAAAAGCAGACACCTGGTGTGACCCTCTGTACCGTGACACATTCACCTCACACAGGAGATGGTGAGGCGAGTCAGTGCAGACATCTGGTGTGACCCTCTGTGCCGTGACACATTCATCTCACACAGGAGATGTGAGGCGAGTCAGTGCAGACACCTTGTGTGACCCTCTGTACTGTGACACATTCACCTCACACAGGAGATGGTGATGTGAGTCAATGCAGACACCTGGTGTGACCCTCTGTACCGTGACACGTTCACCTCACTCAGGAGATGTGAGGCGAGTCAGTGCAGACACCTGGTGTGACCCTCTGTAGCGTGGTACATTCACCTCACACAGGATATGGTGAGGAGAGTCAGTGCAGACACCCGATGTGACCCTCTGTACCGTGACACTTTCACCTCACACAGGAGATGGAGAGGCGAGTCAGTGCAGACACCTGGTGTGACCCTCTGTAGAGTGGTACATTCACCTCACACAGGATATGGTGAGGAGAGTCAGTGCAGACACCCGGTATGACCCTCTGTACCGTGACACATTCTCCTCACACAGGAGATGGAGAGGCGAGTCAGTGCAGACACCTGGTGTGACCCTCTGTACCGTGACACATTCTCCTCACACAGGAGATGGAGAGGCGAGTCAGTGCAGACACCTGGTGTGACCCTCTGTACTGTGGCACATTCACCTCACACAGGAGATGGTGAGGCGAGTCTGAGCAGACACCTAGTGTGACCCTCTGTACTGTGGCACATTCACCTCAAACAGGAGATGGTGAGGGGAGTCAGTGCAGACACCTGGTGTGACCCTCTGTACTGTGGTATATTCACCTCACACAGGAGATGGTGATGTGAGTCAGTGCTGACACCAGGTGTGACCCTCTGTACCGTGGCACATTCACCTCACACAGGAGATGGGGATGTGAGTCAGTGCAGACACCAGGTGTGACCCTCTGTACCATGGCACATTCACTTCACACAGGAGATGGTGATGTGAGTCAAAGCAGACACCTGGTGTGACCCTCTGTACCGTGACACATTCACCTCACTCAGGAGATGTGAGGCGGGTCAGTGCAGACACCGGTGTGACCCTCTGTAGCGTGGTACATTCACCTCACACAGGAGATGGTGAGGCGAGTCAGTGCAGACACCTGGTGTGACCCTCTGTGCCGTGACACATTCATCTCACACAGGAGATGTGAGGCGAGTCAGTGCAGACACCTTGTGTGACCCTCTGTACCGTGACACATTCACCTCACACAGGAGATGGTGATGTGAGTCAATGCAGACACCTGGTGTGACCCTCTGTACCGTGACACGTTCACCTCACTCAGGAGATGTGAGGCGAGTCAGTGCAGACACCTGGTGTGACCCTCTGTAGCGTGGTACATTCACCTCACACAGGATATGGTGAGGAGAGTCAGTGCAGACACCCGATGTGACCCTCTGTACCGTGACACATTCACCTCACACAGGATATGGAGAGGCGAGTCAGTGCTGACACCTGGTGTGACCCTCTGTAGAGTGGTACATTCACCTCACACAGGATAGGGTGAGGAGAGTCAGTGCAGACACCCGGTATGACCCTCTGTACTGTGGCACATTCACCTCACACAGGAGATGGTGAGGCGAGTCAGTGCAGACACCTAGTGTGACCCTCTGTACTGTGGCACATTCACCTCAAACAGGAGATGGTGAGGGGAGTCAGTGCAGACACCTGGTGTGACCCTCTGTACTGTGGTACATTCACCTCACACAGGAGATGGTGATGTGGGTCAGTGCTGACACCAGGTGTGACCCTCTGTACCGTGGCACATTCACCTCACACAGGAGATGGTGAGGCGAGTCAGTGCAGACACCTGGTGTGACCCTCTATACTGTGGCACATTCACCTCAAACAGGAGATGGTGAGGGGAGTCAGTGCAGACACCTGGTGTGACCCTCTGTACTGTGGCACATTCACCTCACACAGGAGATGGTGAGGCGAGTCGGTGCAGATACCTGGTGTGACCCTCTGTACTGTGACACATTCACCTCAAACAAGAGATGGCGAGGCGAGCCAGTGCAGACACCTGGTGTGACCCTCTGTACCGTGACACATTCACCTCACACAGGAGATGGTGATGTGTGTCAGTTCAGACACCAGGTGTGACCCTCTGTACCGTGGCACATTCACCTCACACAGGAGATGGTGAGGCGAGTCAGTGCAGACACCTGGTGTGACCCTCTGTACCGTGGCACATTCACCTCACACTCGAGATGGTGAGGGGAGTCAGTGCAGACACCTGGTGTGATCCTCTGTACCGTGACACATTCACCTCACACAGGAGATAGCGAGGCGAGTCAGTGCAGACACCTGGTGTGACCCTCTGTACCGGGACACATTCACCTCACACAGGAGATGGTGATGTGAGTCAGAGCAGACACCTGGTGTGACCCTCTGTACCGTGACACATTCAACTCACACAGGAGATGGCGAGGCGAGTCAGTGCAGACACTTGGTGTGACCCTCTGTACCGTGACACATTCACCTCACACAGGAGATGGTGATGTGAGTCAGTGCAGACACCAGGTGTGACCCTCTGTACTGTGGCACATTCACCTCACACAGGAGATGGTGAGGCGAGTCAGTGCAGACACCTGGTGTGATCCTCTGTACTGCGCCACATTCACCTCACACAGGAGACGGTGATTCGAGTCAGTGCAGACACCCTGTGTGACCCTCTGTACCGTGACACATTCACCTCACACAGGAGATGGTGAGGCGAGCCAATGCAGACTCCTGGTGTGATCCTCTGTACCGTGACACATTCACCTCACACAGGAGATGACGAGGAGAGTCAGTGCAGACACCTGTTGTGACCCTCTGTACCGTGACACATTCACCTCACACTAGAGATGGTGAAGCGAGTCAGTGCAGATACCTGGTGTGACCCTCTGTACCGTGGCACATTCACCTCACACAGGCGATGGTGAGGCGAGTCAGTGTAGACACCTGGTGTGACCCTCTGTACCGTGACACATTCGCCTCACACAGGAGATGTTGAGGAGAGTTAGTGCAGACACCTGGTGTGACCCTCTGTACCATGGCACATTCACCTCACACAGGAGATGGTGAGGCAAGTCAGTGCAGACACCAGGTGGGACCCTCTGTGCCGTGATACATTCACCTCACACGGGGAGATGGCGAAGCGAGTCAGTGCAGACACCTGGTGTGACCCTCTGTACCGTGACACATTCACCTCAAACAGGAGATGGCGAGGCGAGCCAGTGCAGACACCTGGTGTGACCCTCTGTACCGTGACACATTCACCTCAAACAGGAGATGGCGAGGCGAGCCAGTGCAGACACCTGGTGTGACCCTCTGTACCGTGACACATTCACCTCACACAGGAGATGGTGAGGAGAGTTAGTGCAGACACCAGGTTTGACCCTCTGTACTGCGCCACATTCACCTCACACAGGAGATGGCAAGGCAAGTTAGTGCAGACACCTGGTGTGACCCTCTGTACCGTGGCACATTCACCTCACACAGGAGATGGTGAGCAGAGTCAGTGCAGACACCTGGTGTGACCCTCTGTACCGTGGCACATTCACCTCACACAGGAGATGGTGAGGCGAGTTAGTGCAGACACCAGGTGTGACCCTCTGTACCATGGCACATTCACTTCACACAGGAGATGGTGATGTGAGTCAAAGCAGACACTGGTGTGACCCTCTGTACCGTGACACATTCACCTCACTCAGGAGATGTGAGGCGAGTCAGTGTAGACACCTGGTGTGACCCTCTGTAGCGTGGTAAATTCACCTCACACAGGAGATGGTGAGGCGAGTCAGTGCAGACACCTGGTGTGACCCTCTGTGCCGTGACACATTCATCTCACACAGGAGATGTGAGGCAAGTCAGTGCAGACACCTGGTGTGACCCGCTGTACCGTGAAAAATTCACCTCACACAGGAGATGGTGATGTGAGTCAAAACAGACACCTGGTTTGACCCTCTGTACCGTGACACATTCACCTCACTCAGGAGATGTGAGGCGAGTCAGTGCAGACACCTGGTGTGACCCTCTGTAGCGTGGTACATTCACCTCACACAGGATATGGTGAGGAGAGTCAGTGCAGACACCCGATGTGACCCTCTGTACCGTGACACATTCACCTCACACAGGAGATGGAGAGGCGAGTCAGTGCAGACACCTGGTGTGACCCTCTCTAGAGTGGTACATTCACCTCACACAGGATATGGTGAGGAGAGTCAGTGCAGACACCCGGTGTGACCCTCTGTACCGTGACACATTCACCTCACACAGGAGATGGCGAGGCAAGTCAGTGCAGACACCTGGTGTGACCCTCTGTACTGTGGCACATTCACCTCACACAGGAGATGGTGAGGCGAGTCAGTGCAGAAACCTGGCGTGACCATCTGTACTGTGGCACATTCACCTCAAACAGGAGATGGTGAGGGGAGTCAGTGCAGACACCTGGTGTGACCCTTTGTACTGTGGCACATTCACCTCACACAGGAGATGGTGAGGCAGGTCAGTGCAGACACCTGGTGTGACCCTCTGTACTGTGGCACATTCACCTCAAACAGGAGATGGTGAGGCGAGTCAGTGCAGGCACCTGGTGTGACCCTCTGTACTGTGGCACATTCACCTCAAACAGGAGATGGTGAAGCGAGTCAGTACTGTGTACTGTGACACATTCACCTCAAACAAGAGATGGCGAGGCGAGCCAGTGCAGACACCTGGTGTGACCCTCTGTACCGTGACACATTCACCTCACACAGGAGATGGTGATGTGAGTCAGTGCAGACACCAGGTGTGACCCTCTGTACCGTGGCACATTCACCTCACACAGGAGATGGTGAGGCGAGTCAGTGCAGACACCTGGTGTGACCCTCTGTACTGTGGCACAATCACCTCACACAGGAAATGGTGAGGCGTGTCAGTGCAGATACCTGGTGTGACCCTCTGTACCGTGACACATTCACCTCAAACAGGAGATGGCAAGGCGAGCCAGTGCAGACACCTGGTGTGACCCTCTGTACCGTGACACATTCACCTCACACAGGAGATGGCAAAGCGAGTTAGTGCAGACACCAGGTGTGACCCTCTGTACCGTGGCACATTCACCTCACATAGGAGATGGTGAGGCGAGTTAGTGCAGACACCAGGTGTGACCCTCTGTACCGTGGCACATTCACCTCACACTGGAGATGGTGAAGCGAGTCAGTGCAGACACCTGGTGTGACCCTCTGTACTGTGGCACATTCACCTCACACAGGAGATGGTGAGGCGAGTCAGTGCAGTCACCTGGTGTGACCCTCTGTACCGTGGCACATTCACCTCACACAGGAGATGGTGAGGGGAGTCAGTGCAGACACCTGGTGTGACCCTCTGTACCGTGGCACATTCACCTCACACAGGAGATGGCGAGGCGAGTTAGTGCAGACACCAGGTGTGACCTTCTGTACCGTGGCACATTCACCTCACACAGGAGATGGTAAGGCGAGTTAATGCAGACACCAGGTGTGACCCTCTGTACGTGATACATTCACCTCACACAGGAGATGGTGAGGAGAGTTAGTGCAGACACCAGGTGTGACCCTCTGTACCGTGACACATTCACCTCACCCAGGAGATGGTGAGGAGAGTTAGTGCAGACACCAGGTGTGACCCTCTGTACGTGATACATTCACCTCACACAGGAGATGGTGAGGAGAGTTAGTGCAGACACCAGGTGTGACCCTCTGTACCGTGACACATTCACCTCACCCAGGAGATGGTGAGGGGAGTCAGTGCAGACACCCAGTGTGACCCTCTGTACCATGGCACATTCACCTCACCCAGGAGATGGTGAGGAGAGTTAGTGCAGACACCAGGTGTGACCCTCTGTACCGTGGCACATTCACCTCACACAGGAGATGGTGAGGCGAGTTAGTGCAGACACCAGGTGTGACCCTCTGCACCGTGGCACATTCACCTCACACAGGAGATGGTGAGGCGAGATAGTGCAGACACCAGGTGTGACCCTCTGTACCGTGGCACATTCACCTCACACAGGAGATGGTGAGGCGAGCCAGTGCAGACACCTGGTGTGACCCTCTGTACATGACACATTCACCTCACACAGGAGATGGTGAGGCGAGTTAGTGCAGACACCAGGTGTGACCCTCTGTACCGTGGCACATTCACCTCACACTGGACATGGTGAAGCGAGTCAGTGCAGACACCTGGTGTAACCCTCTGTACCTGTGACACATTCACCTCACACAGGAGATGGTGAGGCGAGTCAGTGCAGATACCAGGTGTGACCCTCTGTACCTGTGACACACTCACCTCACACAGGAGATGGCGAGGCGAGTCAGTGCAGATACCAGGTGTGACCCTCTGTACTGTGACACATTCACCTCACACAGGAGATGGTGAGGCGAGTCAGTGCAGATACCAGGTGTGACCCTCTGTACCTGTGACACACTCACCTCACACAGGAGATGGTGAGGCGAGTTAGTGCAGACACCAGGTGTGACCCTCTGTACCGTTGCACATTCACCTCACACTGGAGATGGTGAAGCGAGTCAGTGCAGGCACCAGGTGTGACCCTCTGTACTGTGGCACATTCACCTCACACAGGAGATGGTGAGGGGAGTCAGTGCAGACACCTGGTTTGACCCTCTGTACTGTGGCACATTCACCTCACACAGGAGATGGTGAGGCGAGTTAGTGCAGACACCAGGTGTGACCCTCTGTACCGTGGCACATTCACCTCACACTGGAGATGGTGAAGCGAGTCAGTGCAGACACCTGGTGTGACCCTCTGTAAGTGACACATTCACCTCACACAGGAGATGGTGAGGCGAGTTAGTGCAGACACCAGGTGTGACCCTCTGTACCGTGGCACATTCACCTCACACTGGACATGGTGAAGCGAGTCAGTGCAGACACCTGGTGTGACCCTCTGTACCTGTGACACATTCACCTCACACAGGAGATGGTGAGGCGAGTCAGTGCAGATACCAGGTGTGACCCTCTGTACTTGTGACACACTCACCTCACACAGGAGATGGTGAGGCGAGTCAGTGCAGATACCAGGTGTGACCCTCTGTACTGTGACACATTCACCTCACACAGGAGATGGTGAGGGGAGTCAGTGCAGATACCAGGTGTGACCCTCTGTACCTGTGACACACTCACCTCACACAGGAGATGGTGAGGCGAGTTAGTGCAGACACCAGTTGTGACCCTCTGTACCGTGGCACATTCACCTCACACTGGAGATGGTGAAGCGAGTCAGTGCAGACACCTGGTGTGACCCTCTGTACTGTGGCACATTCACCTCACACAGGAGATGGTGAGGGGAGTCAGTGCAGACACCTGTTGTGACCCTCTGTACTGTGGCACATTCACCTCACACAGGAGATGGTGAGGCGAGTTAGTGCAGACACCAGGTGTGACCCTCTGTACCGTGGCACATTCACCTCACACTGGAGATGGTGAAGCGAGTCAGTGCAGACACCTGGTGTGACCCTCTGTACCTGTGACACATTTACCTCACACAGGAGATGGTGAGGCGAGTCAGTGCAGATACCAGGTGTGACCCTCTGTACCTGTGACACACTCACCTCACACAGGAGATAGTGAGGCGAGTCAGTGCAGATACCAGGTGTGACCCTCTGTACTGTGACACATTCACCTCACACAGGAGATGGTGAGGCGAGTCAGTCCAGATACCAGGTGTGACCCTCTGTACCTGTGACACACTCACCTCACACAGGAGATGGTGAGGCGAGTTAGTTCAGACACCAGGTGTGACCCTCTGTACCGTGGCACATTCACCTCACACAGGAGATGGCGAGGCGAGTTAGTGCAGACACCAGGTGTGACCCTCTGTACCGTGGCACATTCACCTCACACAGGAGATGGTGAGGCGAGTCAGTGCAGATACCAGGTGTGACCCTCTGTACCTGTGACACATTCACCTCACACAGTAACATTAGTGCAAACTCCCACCGACTCATCGGAGCATTCACCAGCCAAATGAAGGCCTCTCCCTGTCTGGACAGTCCTGCACTATAGCGCTGCGGTGCACCCAAGAGGCACAGATTTGCTTTACACACAACCAGAACACGAGAGGGAGCCGGCTGCAGGAACAATAATTCAGTGAGCAAGTAAAAGAAAGGGCCCTGAGAGATAAAGAGAGAAGTGAGAGAGAGGGTGTTAGAAATGGGATCCCTGGCTGGCCAGGGCTTTCGCCAAAGTCAGTCAGAGACCACCACTCCTAAGTCAGGGCAAGGGAGTTACACGCCAAGATAACCCCTGCTCACCCTCTAGGTAACGTGGCGCGAGCAGCAAGGCTAAACTTGGAGGCGATGTGAGTTAAGTATTTGCGCACGCACCCCAGCAACAACACCCAAAGGCCCACCACAAAGGAAACTCCACACAAGGTTATATAAAAAATAGCCTTTGTATTACACCAAAACACATTAGATGAAAACACACACTTTACAATGTGCCAACAGGCACGGGCAGAATTTACAGGGGATATGTACAAGACAGGGCCACCTGGACCACTGTCAGGAATCAGCACTTTTAGAAGTAACACTTTTAGAACATAGCACATAGAATATAAAAATCACTGTAGTACACAACCAGTAATCACTGGTAACCAGGACCTCACTAGCACCACCTGCACTAGGAGAAAAACCACCTAAGTATCACAATACAAGTAGGGGCCTAGACCTGGGGACAAAACACATGATGCATCAACATACATTCAGAGGTGTAAGGAACAAGGCACATGATGCATCAACAACACATTCAGAGGTGCAGCAAAGAACACTTCGCATAAATCACGTTAACACAGAACTTACATCAAAGGTCCAGGGTCCAGATTGCGCCACTGCGCCAAGACCTAAACGTGGCAGCTGCCCACAAAGTGCTAGGCAGCTGAGGGACAGAACAGGGGGCCTAAACGCTGCAGCTGGCACTAAGTGCTGCGCAGCTGGGAAAAGGCCAGGGAGGAAGGAGTGCGTCTCACTCCTAAGTTCACAGTACATGTCCGTAGAAAAGCAAGACCTACACGGTGCAGCTGCCCACTACTTGCTGGGCAGCTGGAAAGCAAATCTGCGACAGGGGCCCTCACTGGCCCCTCAGGAACAAAACTGCATCAACTGTGGGAGCCCTCTGGGTTCTAGAACATCACTTGCCCATCGTTGGAGCCCTCTAGGCTCTGCACACACCGGTGCATTTTTGGGAGCCCTCTGGCTCTGAAAACAACTATGCCCCTGGTTGGAGCCATCTAGGCTCAAGACACACTACTGCCCAGCGTGGGAGCCCTCAGGCTCTGCAGTAAATACAATTTCCCAACACGTTGGAGCCACGGGGCTCAGCACAGGCTCCTCGGGCCCTTCAAATAGATACTGTGCCCTGGGGAAACGTTGGGGCGGCCCTCTACCATCCGGGGCCGCCCTGAAGGCACCTCTCATATTGCGGAGCGCACGGACCCCGAAGAAAACGTTATGCCCCCACTGAGCCCTCTAGGCTTGAAGAACAACTACTGTGGGCCGTGGGAGCCCTCGCGCACTCTCACCCCCCCCCCCCCCGGGGCAGCCCTACTCACCGGCTGCTCTCCGGAGGCGGCGGGGGACGTAGTCTTCTGGCAGCAGTCTGCCGGGGCTCTCCCTCACCTCATGGGAGCCCCGCCCGCGCTCTCTCTCATCTTCACCCGGTCCCCCATCTCGGGACCGGGACTCAAGGGGGGCTGCAAGGCTTCGGACCAAACTCCTCCGAAGAGAACAACTTCTGTGGGGACACAGCCCCATTTTTATACACCACATTCCTTTGTTCTGGCACAGGGTGAGGGGAGAAACCAGTCGTAGCTGGTTGGTGAGCACTGTTGATGTGCTCATTCACCCTTTTCATTCACTGGCAGGGCTAGGGTCATCAGTCACACCACAGGGGGGCGGAGTCAGCATTGTCAGGGGAAAACCCAGCCTTATTCAGGACACAGGTACACTCCTCCCCAGCCATCAGCATGCTAATCTCCACACTCACCACCGGGCAGACTCATCATGACTCATGGAGCCTGGCATCCCAGCCAGCTCCAGCCAATCACACGCCAGCACCTTCACAGCACATACACAGCCATGTCTAGAAGTAGCACTTCCCCACTAGACACATACAAGCCGCACATACCATTGCGCAGCATTCACTCTCACGAGTTCACACATACCAGACTCAAGCCTGTACACCCCACGCATCAGGAACTACCAGGGACACATACATTCCCCATGCATTCCTATGGGAGGGCAGGCCTATCTCACGCACGCACTCAGGGAGCGCACGCACTTTACACTGCGCCACAGTGTCAAAGTGCGCCAAGACCAGAAATCACTATACTTATTTATTAACACTAGGCAAAAAGTTCAGGGGTGAACCTGCCAGAAGGCCCAAGTCCAACAGAGGGCAGGATGTAGATAGAGAACCTGAGAGACAGAGAGAGAGAGGGTGAGAGGGATAGAGAGAGGGAGAGATGGGGAGATGGGGAGAGAGAGATGGGAGAAAGAGGGAGGGAGAGAGAGAGAGGGCAGGATGTAGATAGAGAACCTGAGTGAGGGAGGGAGGGAGCAAGAAGTGAGAGAAGGATAGAGAGAGGGGGCGAGAGAGGGAGAGAGATGGATAGAGAGAGGGGTAGAGCGAGGGGGCGAGAGAGGGAGAGAGAGATAGAGGGGGAGGGAGGGGGAGAGAGAGCAAGAGAGAGAGAGGGGGGCAGGAGGGAGACAGAAACCCTGAGATAGAGATAGAGAGAGGGAGAGCCAGATACAGAGAGACAAAGACATAAGGAGGGAGAGAGAGAGACAGAGAGGGGTAGGGCGAGAGAATAGACAGGGGATGGAGGGAGACTGAAAACCTACGAGAGAGAGAGAGAGAGCTAGAGAGAGAGAAGAAGAAGAAAAAGGGGTAGGAGGGAGAAAGAAACCCTGAGAGAGATAGAGAAAGAGAGAGAGAGAGAGAGAGAGAGCGAGACAGAGAGAGCGAGAGAGAGAGCGAGAGAGAGAGAGAGAGAGATGAGAGAGAGAGAGAGCGAGAGAGAGAGAGAGAGAGATGAAAGAGAGAGAAAGAGAGAGAGAGAGAGAGAGAGCGAGACAGAGAGAGCGAGAGAGAGAGCGAGAGAGAGAGAGAGAGAGATGAGAGAGAGAGAGAGCGAGAGAGAGGGAGAGAGAGATGAAAGAGAGAGAAAGAGAGAGAGAGAGATGGAGAGAGAGAGGGCGAGAGGGAGAAGAAAGGGAGAGACAGAGAGAGGGGTTGGGGGACGGGGGGGGGTCGAAGCTGCTCTTGTTCTTTGCAGTCCATGAGGCGCCTCATGCATCCATCGCTTCTTTGCGCTACAAAGAGCGGATCCATAAAGAGGCAGATTGAGATTTAACTGAAATTCCCGTCTGGTGCTGGGGGGCGGGGCTCATCCCCCCTCCCCCTCCATCATCAGCAGGCGCTGCGGATGCTGCTGTCTGTCTTGGTGCTATGCGTCCAGCCCCTCCCCCCGCCCCCCCCCCCCCCCGCCGTCTGAGTGCATCAGCGAGACACGTGGGCGCCCTAGAGAGGAGCTAGCACCTCGAGGCTCAGGCTCTGCAGAGAGCGCTGCACAAGGGGGGGTGCTCACTCACCCGAGCCCTGAGACCTCCTCTGTCCGTGCCCCCTCTCCCAGGAGGGGGCCTCTTAGCCCCTGCTAGGTGCAGGTCAACGGCAGCTTCAAGGCGCTAGAGTGCGTAGCGCCTGGACACCACGGCGGGGAGCCAGAGTGAAGGAGGTGGGGGGGTGCTCACTCACCCGTGCTCTGTGCCCTCTTCGGACGGTCAGAGCCCCCTCTCCCGGGGGTCCTCTCTCTGCGCCCCTCACTAGATACAGGTCAGCGAATAGAAGCTCTTTCAAGGCGCTAGAGAGCAGAGCGCTTAGACACACGGCGGTGAGGTCGGAGTGGAGGGGGTGGGGGGGAGGCAGAGTGGATGAGGGGGTGGGGGGGGCTGGAGTGGAGGGGGGGTGCTCACTCAGCAGTGCCGGACGGTCAGTGCCCCCTCTCTCTGGGCCCCTCACTATGTTCGGGTCGGTGGCAGCAGCTTGAAGGCGCTAGAGTGCAGAGCGCCCGGACACCCCGGAGGTCGGAGTGGAGTGGAGGGGGGGGGCTCTGCTGTCAGCCCTTGAGGGGCCGGACAGGTGTGGACCCTGAAATGGCCAATCACAGAGCGGGGATTGCGTATGCTATACACCCCCACCCATGCACCCCCAGACAGACCCCGCCCCTCCGCCCACACCCCCCCAGAGAGAGACGGGCCCCACCCTCCCCGTTCACAGCAGATGTATTTATTTATTTATTTGATGCGTTTTTCTCTCGCACGGACTTTACCCAAAGGCGTCGGAGGCCTCACAATAGGAACAGTAATGCTACATGAGGAGAAAATAACAAGTGAACAAATTAAAAAAGCAAACGATAATTTAAAGGAGGTAAAAGGGACAATTGTGAGCAAACAAAATTCGAACCAAATTTCTGGTACAAAAAGTGCGGGTGCGCGCGCCGCCAACCCTTTCAACCCTGCACAAAGTCCGCTGCTGCCTTGCTGAGTACGAGTTCCTCAAGATACAAAGATCTGTGCCGCGGTGTTTTCTTAACAGCAAAGCAGGCTGACTGCTCCTGACATGTATAACGCCATTCCCTGATCTTTGAGATCTCGTGGAAACACTGTTCTTTCTTTTTGGGAATTCTGAAGCAGCTGCTGGAAACTCTCTTGGAGACGCAAACAAAGCTCGTTATGTGCACGAAGTAGTAGACATTTCATTCAATTGCATGTGCGTGTTTCACTTTTGTTCAGCCCTAATCAGAACAGCAAATATATAAGCAAGCATTGCTTTCACAGGTGCAGGTGGGGCTGATACCATTTAATTTCTGTATAGTCAACTATCACCATTATTGTTTGATTTTGGAAAGAGAGCAGGGGACGGAAGGAGGTATGCCCGTCATGACCCTGATGAAAGGGAAGCAGATCCCGTCAGGCTAGGAGGGGGGCAGTCTGTCAGGCAGGAGTACTGACAGACTGCCAGGGGGTTAGGGATCCGGCAGACTGGAGGGAATGACAGGAGGAGGCTGCTAGGCAGGAGCACTGACAAAAGGGAAGGAATCAGGGAAGGAATGACAGGAAGGGGTGAGGGGTCTTAAAAGGAGGAGGGACTGACAGGAGGAGGCTGACTGACATGAGGGGGTCAGGAATGTGACTGACAGGAGAGGCAGACAGGGACTGTCAGGGACAGTGACAGGAGGGGTGGGGGGTCAGAGATCCAGCTCTCATTATTTCTGGCTCCCCTCCCCGCTAAGCCTGACGTCAGACCGGCACCACACCCCCTGTCACGACCCCGAAGGAAGAGGGATGGGGGTGCTGTCCTGACCGGTACCAGCTGGCCTACTGACCTCCTGCTATAGGCCTAGTTCTTCTAATGGAGGCAGCCCGCACCCTTACACTTTGCCCCATCTAGCCATTTGTTCTTCTCCCCATACGTTTACTTACCCAATCAATATAAAGGCTTTTTGCCCTTACTAAACTATGTTCTTCTGTACACATCTGTACCGCCATGAGCCTATTTTTTTATTCCCCTTCGCTCCTACACAACAGTGTGCTCTCTAATATGCACGCAGACTTTAGCCCCTGTAAAATTGTTATTCTTACCCCCCTCAGGACCTCTGCTTCCACTCCAGTAAGAAGAATCATCAACGATTCCTTAACTACCGGACTATTTCCAGAAGAACTCAAAAAGTCACACATACGCCCTTTACTGAAAAAAAAACCACTTGGATCAGCTGAACCCCGACAACTACAGACCCACTACAAATCAACCTTTCCTGGGCAAACTGATAGAAAGAGCAGCGTTTGTGTACAAATTCATTGAAGAAAATGATATACTTTCAGACTTCCAAACGGGATTCCGTCCGGGCAGAGGCACGTAATCTGCCCTCCTTGCCATCGGGGATGACCTAAAGAATACAGTATACCTCAACGGGGTTGCTGCACTACTCCTCTTGAAGCTTTCGGCTGCCTTTGACACGGTTGACCATGACACTCTGAAACAAAGACGCTATGAAGCCGGCATAGAGGGGACTGCTCTAGACTGGATTGGGTCCTACCTTCGTAACAGAACTAATGTCATCCACACCCCACTTTTCTCATCCAAACCGTACTCCACAAAAGCAGGGGTCCCTCAAGGCTCTATCATCTCGCCCATGCTTTTCAACATCTTCATAAAGTCATTACCAGTATTGATCAATTAATTTCACCTCACGTGCTATAACTATGCAGATGACACACAAATACTCCTTCAACTGAAGTGCCCCAAAGACATTGGAAAATCCCCAATGTTCAGTTGTCTCAGAGCTGTGGATCAGTGGATGACTTGGAGCCATCTCAAATTGAACGCTTCAAAAAACGCAAATACTCACATGTGGCGATTCGAAACATTATGACCCGCTTTCCTCCTGGCCTGATGAACTGGGATCACTGCCTCACGTATTGAAGGAATTTAGAAACCTCGGAATTACCATGGACTCCAAGCTATCAATGAATACCTAAGTGGACAAACTAGCAAGAACAAGCTTTGTCACTATAAAAACACTAACTAATTTTCCCTCATTTGGGATTTCCACACAAGGTCCAAGCTACCATCTCCCTTGTTTTGTCCAAACTCAATTACGCCAATAGCCTCTACCACGGATCACCTTTAACAACCATCAAAAGACTACAACAGATACAGAACTCGGCTGCCAGACTACTCTTGCATATCAAACCGGGAGACACCTTCTCACCGGTCTTGAAAGCCCTGCATTGGTTACCGGTTGCCAGAAGATCCACGTTCAAGCTACTTTGTATCACCCACAAAGCACTATATGGAATGGGACCGCTCTTCATCAGGAATAAAATCACCAAACACATTCAACAAAGGAACATCTGCTCTAAAGGGGCATCATGCCTCAAAATCCCAAGATACCAGAAAAAAACATGGGTGGCACATCCTTCTCTGTTCGAGCAGCCAAACTATGGAACTCTTTACCCCCCAACATAATATCCACTGACAACCACCTTATCTTGAGAAAACTACTCAATAATTTGCTCTTCCCCACATAAGCACTATACGCTAAGAGAAATTTACAGCATATCCCTCTGTATAAAAGCATTTATCTCACTATAGATTTGTACCTATCTTTGTGTATTGCGTTGTATAAACATGTAGAATAATTATGTTGTTACAAAAAATTGTAAAAAAAATAAAAAATCACCTTTGGTCTACATGTACTTTCTTCCATTGTGCATCTATGTACCTTCCATGTACTTGTATCTGTGTGTCAATTACTTTTCTCCTGAAAAATCATATCCATAATTAGTCACGAAATACATGTGCTATATACAAAGTGAAACTGTTAACTTTACATCGTGCTTTTAATAGTGCATCCATTTGAGTACTCATGCTCGTATTTTAGAAGTATTTTCTTGTACTCTCCAAACATGTTTTTCCCTCATATACCGAATGTTCAAACATGTTGAATTCTTCCCGCTTTCACATTGTATACAGCACATGTATTTCGGGACTAATTAGCTTTCAATGTTTTTATGTGTTTCATCACAATGTATATACTTCTCAGAAATATTGATGTCTCAGGTTTATTATGCCAGCGTTAATGCACTATCATAACTCAGGCATCTGTCACACGTGACGAGAGCTTTCGTCTCCTTCGGTAATCGGCGCATGGCCTTGCGAGTCTTTCAACTCTGGCCATTAGCACACGTCCTCAGTAACCTTTTCCCGCGGCCTCCGGTATTTAATCATCCTCCTGGCGGGGCCACGCTTGCAATTCATTTGTTGCTGAGACACCGAACTGTGAGGACCCCTGTCTTCAGGTAATTAACCACACAACTCGCGGCGTAATTGTAATGCTTTTACAGCCGGCTGCCTCTCCTTGCCAGCATAACTAAGCTTTCGCACATTTACTTCACAGACCGCTGATCGCCTTGAACCGTGATTAATACACGGACCACGATGGCGCCCCCACCTTTACAACTTTGCCCAGGCTTCATTCCTGAATAACACTGAGGTATGTCTGATCAGCACTGTAACCGACGTATACGCTATCCTCGATGCCGGTCAAGTACTTAAGGCATTTTCTCCCCATTTTTCCTCCTTAGTTCATTAATCTCCTTGATGGTTACCCCAAATGGAATTTACTAGTGAATACGACATGGCTTGATGAACTCATCCCTTGGCTTCTCACCACATGCGAAGGGTAAGCCTTACCTTTTTCAACCACGCGCACTGCTTCTTGATGCGCACCTTTACATACAGCAACGGACCTGACCCAAGCTTTTATTCCAATTAGGTGACTTATCCACCTTCATCCAGGTTGCCCCACACCACCCCTGTCCTGAAGAAGATCCACACGGCCGAGGTTGTGAAATACCCTTGTGCCCTAAGTCGGAACGAAACGTCGACGCTCTTGGATAGGCCTAGACTTACCCTTTTGTGTTCTCTATCATGCAAATTTTGAATTTTATTCTGCAATTTTACATATGACTTAAATTGTGTACAAATACATGTGGAGCTAGGCTGCTTATGACGGTGAATGACAACCGATCATAGTGTTTTTGAAAATAATACGCATCTCTTGTTTTCTCCTATGTCACTGATTTCTTTCCTTCTTAACACTGAGCACTCCTCATCCTATTAGCACGTTCCCCCTTTTGGAGCAGCCTTTACTTAACCGGTAATTCTTGAATATTACCTGTCTCTTGAATATTACTTGAGTATTCACCAGAAAAACTAGTACATTAAATTACTTGGTGAGCATATATTTTTGGTCGGTTTTGTCTGTTTATCCTTATGTATAACTGAGTTTTTGAAATGTACAAGCAGATATAAACCAGGCTTTCCTATAGTACCAGACGTCTGTATACCAGGCTGTGCTGGGAGTGCAAGCGCCCCAATTAGATGAGTATTTGAAAAGACTGTCGACCCCCAGACCTAACCACTTTCAGGGACATACACCAGATGAAACCCTGACCACTGAGGAAACTGGCTTCATGATTGACTATATCGCGTGCAACAAAACTCCTGGGATGGACAGGTTCCCGGTGGACTTTTACTTCACCTACAGAGCAACCCTCTCTCCAAAACTACAACAAATGTACCAACAGGCCCAGCAGGAGGGCACATTGCCGGGATCCCTATGGGAGGCTATGATATATGTTCTGCCTAAGCACAACAGGGACCCCCTGGAGCTACGCTCCTACTGGCCACTGTACACCAACCACAAGATTTGCAGGAAGGTCCTTGCAAATAGGTTGCTCCCCTGCCTCTTTACATTGGCACCAAGACCAGAATGAATTCGTAACTGGGAGAAAAATATGTCTTAACCTATGGCGCCTCTCTGGCTGATGGAAAAGAATCTTCATGAATTTGGCTCCATAAACAGCACTCTCACTAGATATAGAGAACGCCTTCAACACCCTGGGGTAGTTTTACTTTGCGTAAGTGCTGATGCACATGAAACTAGGTGCAGAAATACTGCACTGGATAAATCTCCTCTACACCAACCCGGTGGCCTGCATCCGGACAGGCAGAGATCTCAGTTTCTTTTGAAGTATGTGGCAAAGATGCCCGCTGTCGACTACTTTCGCCCTAGTCATGGACCTGTTCGCTGGTCTGTTTTGTTCGCAGGACCCAGCAGTCGGTATACCAAGTGGGCCAAATTGAGAGCACATATCACTGTATGCTGATGATGCATTTGTGTACCTCAGGAACGTGCAGTCGTATCTACCACAGGTGATGGATGTTCTAGACGATTTTGGTAGGACTTCCGGACTGAGGCTAAATTGGACCAAATCCAGCTTATATCCCATGCGCAAACTCACAACTTAGAACAGGAAGTGCTGCCCCAATTAGCACTGGGGTGGCACCCTGACATCTTCAGGTATTAAGCGATGAACTTACCACACCGACAAAGAACGTATACAGGGCAACTTAGGTGATGTCCAAGGTTTGCAGCTCCCTGTTGTTTTGGGGCTCCCTGCAACTATCAACCCATGGGTAGAGTGGAAATGCAAAAATGCTGTTAATACATTTATACTGCTTCTCGACCACTCTAGTTTACCTGCCTCTGCACTTCTTCAGGAAATTGGACTCTGTTTCTGTTCTTATGGACTTAATCTGGGGAGCAGGCCCCAAGAGAGTCGCGCTTCGCAAACTTTACTCTACCTTGGAAAGGGATCGGGGATGTACATTTAAAATACTAATAAAGAACTACAAACTACTGTGTGACTTGGAAGACGATTATTTCTCAATACAGCCCTTGTTTGTGATCTCGTTAGTTCTCACATTATCATCTGCACTAGAAGAGATGGGAGCCTGGGGTGTCTGATCACAGAAACTCATTTGCATACAAAGGGGGGTGAAAGCCTGTTCACAAAGCACAACACAACTTCTTTATGTAAAAGTTTGTACATTGCACAGGGAGTGTGATTCAGTGTGAGTGTTGTATGACAGGAGCGAGCAGTCTTAGTTGCTAGGACATGAATCTGCCTCTTGAGCTCTTTCAACTGTTTGAGACTGTTTGAGAGGCAGTCTCAAATTCCCGGGGCACAACTACCAACAGCTTCCCTCATAATCTTAGATTTTTGCATCTACAGGTGGTGCAGACGCCACCTAAGACCGTAACCTTAGAGTGCTTTCTGGAGTCAGCCTGCTTTGCTTTTTCCAAACTTTGGCCAGCAGAGGTAAATGTGTCTTCTACTGAAGTGTTCTTAGCACGCTTTTGGTAACGTGGCTTGAGCAGTATGGCCTAAGACACGCTCGAAGGAAAAGCAAAACAGTGGAAGTCACAAATTTCAATACAGTTTATTAAAAATAGACAAGGAACTGTAAGATTCAAACCAAGTTTAGAGCAAAAAGAATATTTAATAATTATTCAGAAGCAAAATCTAAAGGTGGGCTGTGATTTAAGGATTAGTAATTAGCAAAAACAACTGTCAAATCCAAACAAAAAGGTAAATAAATAAAAAACAAGCAGTTCTACTGAATCAATCAGGAAGTCACCTACAAAATTGTAGCTGACTTTGGGAGCTATGCTCGAGAGGACAAAGATAAGTTTAGTCTTAGGTAATGATTAACACTGGAATTTGATGCAAGGTTTTTGGCTGAATCAGTCTCAGAAGGTGACGAGCTGCACAGAAGTGGCTTGAAGTGCAAAATTCCCACAGAGTAGAGTTGGGTCATCAAGTTGAACCTGAATCCACGGCCATCAAAATGTGTGAAACTTCAAGCAGTTACAACAGCTGCGAAGTCTTCGGAGCTTCCAAGTTATGGAGATGGTTCAAGGTTGAGGATAAGAGCCAAAGCATGGAACGTGGCAGGCCTGAGGCATGGTTAAGGGGATAGCAGGTTCCATTTGAAACAAAAAGAAGATGGAAAGAGGCCACTCATGTGGATCTTTGTAATACGAGTCTGTGTCCTTTTGGAACAGAAGTCATTAGTGTCAGGAACTGAGATCTGCATGCGCCTACATTGTTACAGACATCGAGAACTACATGTCCCAGAATGCCTTCAGGCGGAAGCAGCGCTAGTTGATAAAAATCATGTGACAAAGCGATAGCGTTGTACGTGATTCTGGCTTTCCTGGACTCTGTCAACAGCCGTGCTGTTAGAGGATTGGATTCCTGTGTTCCTTCCCATTGTTTTCCTGGGGATTAGATCCATGTATCGCTGGAGGCTCGGCTGAGCCGCTGTACCACCTCGCGTCTCATCTTCCGTGAGGACGCGATCCGGATTCCTTCATTTTTGCCCGCTCGTGGCTGCGGTGGGCGTCTTCTTGTGTTCCGCTCGGCTGAGCGTGAACTGCTTTTGCTCCTCTCCCGGTCGCGGCTGCGTCGGGCGGTATTCCTGATCACCGCTCTTCTGAGCGTGTGGATCACAGAAGTGAGTTCTCTCGCGGCTGCGGAGAACTTGTGGATTCCTTCTGTGTCTGGTGATTTTCAGATAAGAAGCCACGGCAGCATCTCACCCTGGACTCGATCTTCAAAGGGTATAGTTGTACCTTTTCATTGACAAACACTTGGCCTCATTGATATATGCTAAGATATATATATATATATTCCTGAGTGACTTCCTATCCTGTTCAGACAGTATACTTGTGGGAGACTAAAGTTCTGGATTTCCTTTTGCGTTTTTTCCACGTTGGGTGGAACCCCAAACTGTGTGTTTTTTCTTTCTTGGCTCAAGACTGAGACTGAGTTGTTTCCACCAAGAACTTACTGGATTTTAACCCTATTTTTAATCTTTGGAGAAGGATAATTTTGTTCTATTTTTGTTCTGGGATCCGCGGGGTGTGGATGTGAGTATGATTGAGTAAAAGGATTTTTTGTGTTTCAATACACGGTAACTGGTGTGGTGTTGATGAATGGTTATTGTCTTTTACAGGTGGTGTTGTTTATCTGTTCGCAAGAAGAACATCTTGTTGGGAAAGACCTATAAGGTATAGTTAGGATTCTAGCGAGAACATATGAGAGTAGATAGGATTGCTGTACAGTATTAATGTTATGCTTTTTTGTTACAGGTAATGCCTTTCCACCGCAGTTCCTACCCTTTCCCATCCCTCGCTTGATTATCTCTATACTCTGTATATTTCAATAGTCAGAGTGTGGGGGAAGTCAGGAGGTGGACCCCATATAGTATCACCCTGATCCTGAGGAGCTAGAGAGGACGTGACAAATAGGACTATTTAGGATGGGGCCAAGAATGGTTTGCATATGGCTGACCTCGTCTGTAGTTACACAAAGACTAGAGAATGATGTGGTGGGATGTTGCAGAGATTAACTACCAGTCCATCCATCACCTTTAGTTTTTCTCAATGATCAACCCTACGTGGTACAGACATAAACAGATGTTGGTCCCATAGAGACCTATGACAAAGGGACTCCTGCTGCAGCCCCCTGGTGAGGCTCGTTAAGGCTGGAAACAGTTTGAGGTTCAAGCATTCCTGATCCTTGGAGGCGTGGCCTCAAAGTTCAGGATCGAATGGACTCTGTGAGTCAGAGCCATGGATTATAAACACTCAGCAAACAAAACACGCTGAATGGAATGAGGCCACAAATAGTTACAAAAGAATGAGGTTAATTCAAGCATTTCCATCCCACACTGTGTGCTTTTCTCAGTAGACAGTTTGATGGTCAATCAATGTCTTTGTGGCTGCTTCATGTAAATGTTTTGCGAGGCTGAAACCTCCCCCAGGGTTTACAGTGAGCACCTTTTATTTTCCCACATTGTCTCTCTTATGTAGAAAGGTTACATTTACAACTAAAGTTTTTGTCACATTGAGAGCACAAGTCATTTTCTTTCTCATTGTGGGTTCTCTCTTGTTGAATGAAACTGAATCTCCAGCAGACTCTTCCCAGGCATTTAGAACAATGATGAGTTTTTTTCCAGGTAAGTTCTCGCAGGTTGAGTGAGACCAGATTTCTACTGAAACATTTCCAGCATTCAAAGAGCTAATAAGGTTTATCCCCAGTGTGAGTTCTCTCATGTCTAGTGAGAGTTGTTTTCAATCTGAAGTTTTTGTGGCATTCAGAGCACTGATACCGTTTATGCCCAGTGTGGGTTCTTTCATGTACAGTAAGGTTGGATTTCTGACTGAAGCTTTTCCGGCATTCAGAGCACTAATAAGGTTTTAGTCCAGTATGAGTTCTCTCATGTTCAATTAAACTGGATCTCTGACTGAATCCTTTCCGGCACTCAGAGCACTGGTAAGGTTTTTGTCCAGTGTGGGTCCTTTCATGTACAGTAAGGCTGGATTTATGACTGAAGCTTTTACAGCATTCAGAGCACTGATAAGGTTTTTGTCTAGTGTGAGTTCTCTCATGGTGAGTGAGAGTTATTTTCCGACTGAAGCTTTTCTGGCATTCAGAGCACTGATAGGGTTTGAGCCCAGTATGGATTCTCTCGTGTTGAGTTAAACCGCATTTGTGATAGAAACTTTTTTGGCATTCAGAACACTGATACGGTTTCTGCCCAGTGTGTGTTCTTTCATGCACAGTAAGGTTGTATTTCTGACTGAAGCTTTTACAGCATTCAGTGCACTGATGAGGTTTTTGCCCAGTGTGAGTTCTCTCATGGTGAGTGAGAGTTATTTTCTGACTGAAGCTTTTCTGGCTTTCAGAGCACTGATAGGGTTTGAGCCCAGCATGGATTCTCTCGTGTTGAGTTAAACCGCATTTGTGATAGAAACATTTTTGGCATTCAGAACACTGATACGGTTTCTGCCCAGTGTGGGTTCTTTCATGCACAGTAAGGTGGGATTTCTGACTGAAGCTTTTCCGGCACTCAGAGCACTGATAAGGTTTTAGTCCAGTGTGAGTTCTCTCGTGTTCAATTAAACTGGATCTCAGACTGAATCCTTTCCAGCACTCAGAGCACTGGTAAGGTTTTTGTCCAGTGTGGGTCCTTTCATGTACAGTAAGGCTACATTTATGACTGAAGCTTTTACAGCATTCAGTGCACTGATGAGGTTTTTGCCCAGTGTGAGTTCTCTCATGGTGAGTGAGAGTTATTTTCCGACTGAAGCTTTTCTGGCATTCAGAGCACTGATACGGTTTATGCCCATTATGGGTTCTTTCATGTACAGTAAGGTTGGATTTGTGATTGAAGTGTTTCTGGCATTCAGAGCACTGATAGGGTTTTCGTCCAGTGTGGGTTCTTTCATGCACAGTAAGGCTGGATTTATCACTGAAGCTTTTACAGCATTCAGAGCACTGATAAGGTTTTTGTCCAGTGTGGGTCCTTTCATGTACAGTAAGGCTGGATTTCTGACTGAAGCTTTTACAGCATTCGGAGCACTGATACGGTTTATGCCCATTATGGGTTCTTTCATGTACAGTAAGGTTGGATTTGTGATTGAAGTGTTTCTGGCATTCGGGACATTGATAGGGTTTTCGTCCAGCGCTAGTTTTCTCATGTTTAGTGAGGTGGGATTGATAACTAAAGCTGTTCTCACATTCATTGCTCTTATTCGAGTTGTTTGTTTCTCCAAGTTGGGTTTGTTCCTGGATACATGCCATCTTAAGACTGAATCTGATTTCTGATTGTGTACTTGTTTATGTTACAACTCAGCATTAACTTCTAAAATACATTTCAGATGCTCTTCTTAACATATGTATTCAACTAATTATAGTTTTTACCTGGAAATTATTTTCCTACCTTTAAAGGCACCGATCTAACTTGTCTTATTAACTTTCACTGAGGAGCCCCTTGTATTGATTAAGAGGCCTCTCAGGGATTCATTTTCTCCAAGTTATGCCCGGGTGAATTTTCTCAAGTTTAATTAGTCTCATTTAGTGATTCTAGTTTGATCACATTTGATTTAGGAGTTTTAAAAGCACTGATAAGGTCTTTGGGCTTTAGTGTTTGCCTGTAAGGTATGTTTGTTCATACAAGTAATGACAGATGATTAGGGCATGCCAGGGTGGTTTATGAATTATCAATAGCGTAACACTGGCCCCTTTTATACTTCCTGTGCCAGTATATGCTTTTTTGCTCAGTGGCTAAGACAGGTACATGATAGACTTTGGAGTTACAGGACACTTTGAAACCACTCGGATCAACCCAAGAGACAGCTGGTGGAGAAAATCTTCCTATATTGGAAATGATAATCCAGCATCTTTGCTGTAACAACATCTGAGAAAGAGGATTTACAATGACTTTCTTTTAAACAATCTTTTCTCTCCTCTCGTCTTCAGGAGACAGAGACAAAAGCTTGCGCTTGTAAACCATGAATATTAGTCTTTTTGACGGTTCTGTCACATCACAACACGTCTACAGATGCTGATCGGTTGGGGAGGGTTTAGGTCTCCAAAGCATTTCTCATAAACCATAAAAACAAAATGTACAGCACTGAGTTTTCTCAAGTGCACTGCGTGGGGATCAATTGTGGCCAATGTTCTCCTCAATCTGAGTTACTGACACTTGGTAAACATTTATGGCAATTTTACTTTAGGGATTTGACAACTTTCTCATTCACCAGTTTCTTCCGCACCAACATCCTCACCATTCCTGGCACATAGAATGTGTTTCTTCTCAAGAGCTCGAGAATGTTTTAACTTTCCTTAAAATAATCCTTTTCGTTGTGTTTCACTAAATTTAAACCTTCTTTTTTCTGTTCATGCTTCAGTCACCTGTAGAAATGGAGTCAAAAATTGTAAATGAACACAAAGAAAAAATATATGTGACCTTATACTTTGCACAAAGAAAGTATTGACAAAAACAAGCCAGGAAATCTGTTGAGTATCATTTCTGATAGTGGTGAAACAGCTTGGGGACACTGTAGATTGGGAGATTCGGATTACTGGAGCTCATGGATGTGAGAGAAAACGTATTTAATAATTAAGAAAGAAATACAAGTTGCACATATATTGCAACATAGATTCTTAGAAGCAGCCAACACTATCAATTTACACTTTCTGTGAAACAGGCTGGCATGATAGTGAGATACTTGTAATTCTTTTAATGAATTATTAGATGTTACTTACTCCCCTACTCACTTAAACTATTCATCTATTTCTTTTTCAAAGGATCTAGGAAGGGACATTTTATTGAAAAAAGGAATTCGCCTAGTTGTAATCAATGCTTTAAATGCCACTGTAGACTGACACTGTGTCCAGTTAGCTCAGTGGAATTCACTATTTCAAATTGTGCGGATGATAAGGACTTACTTGGTGGCTCAGAACTCATCATGCTCCTGCGACAGGAACCAGGCACTGCAACACCTGAAAAAATAGAAAAAAACAGCACAACAGTAAAGAAAAACAGAAAGGGTCTAGAAAAGAAAACCACAAAACAGAAGAAATGGACAAAAGGCTATCTTCCACTCTCACTACATGTTCCAGCACAGGAAACCATAAGTTACTTCTAAAGACAGTGCCCCCAAGGTTAGCACCAGGTGCGGCTCCACCGGTTGTAACACACTAAAGCAAGCCCTGTGTGCATGTGTGTCCACACACATGTACTGTTTCTTTTGCTTGTAGTAGGCAAGAAAGAAAAGGGCAGTTTAGCAGGATGTAAAGAGATGTAAGTCAGATCCAGAGATGAAAGATGCTGAAAGAATGGACAGAGGGAGGATAGTATCAATGGTGTAGAGGAGGAGACAAATGTGAGCATAATTAAAGAACTGCTGGGCAAAACTGACCTAAAAAGGAACTGGACCTGCACTACACCCCCAACATGTTCCAGGAGGAATGTGGCTCCATTATATTACTATCAGAAGTTTGATAACAACAAGAATAGTGCACGGAGGGAGTCAAATGTTGAAGTTGAAGAGACAAAAAAAACAGAGATCAAGAAAGGGAATAGAGAAAGAAGAAACAGGGGAAAAGGAAACTTAAGAGTTATAGGAATTCTTACCTGACAGTTATATTATATTTTGTTCCTCCGAGGGTGGCAGCCACGCTGCACTACCTGGTAATCCCAGAATACCTTGAAAGGAAGTAAAGAAATAATTTTGCGTCAGACGACAATCACACTTCATCCCATTTTACAAATAACCATCCTGAACTTCCAAAACAAAAGAATCTCTTGTTCTCTGGAGGCCATTGTGAAGCAACTCTGGTTATGAATAAATACTTTTTTTGGGTTCAAGAGCCATGACCCCCTGCTGTAAAAGGTCTCTGTGAATATGGAGTTCACCCACAGTCTCAGATAACAAACCCTAGCAACACAGTCCACATCTTCATAACCCCCATCTTTCCATTTACAGACCATGAAACTTGCAAATCAAAACAATCTGGTTCACAAAAGGCATGTTAAAGTCCTTGGACATAATTCTGCCCCGTTAATAAATCAGTCAACCAGACTCTTATATTTATAAAAACCATGCTCTCTGGGCAACAGCAATTCAAGCTCAAGCTGATGCAAAGTTCGAATGCTGAGCAATGGAAGCAACAAGGCATCAATGTGTTGGCGCTTTTTATTGATAAATTATCTGAAGGGATGATGCGGAGGGTCAGTGGCTGATGAGCCCCACAAGACGGAGACTCAAGGGCTTGAGTTTGGAATAAATCCTTTGCAAGACGAAGCTTAGAACATTGAACTGTTGAGGGAGAACCAGGGGCTGACTTCAGCCTCCTTTACCACCTATTGCTGTGAATGTTCAACAATTAATCACCGTGGTCCAACATGCGGCTGTTAACCTTTGAACATTCACAGCAACGGCTGTGAAACAAAGGTTTCGGAGTACCGGAGGTGGTTCAACCCCCTCGGTCTCTGGGACACCTTTGTTTTATTAATTAACACATTCTGCCCTCATGGAGCAAACCGTGTAACGGCCTTATAGTCAGCCGTAGCAGGCAATACTGCCCATTAAAGGACCGCTTCCTTGGTAAAGACCCTTGCCTTTGGAGCTACAAAAAGCTACAAAGTTATATTAAAGATTTCAAATAATTACTGAAGGCATAAACATGGTTACTCAAGCAGAGAAATAATTATCATAATATTTGCAGGAGGATCACATATTGGTAACCTCTAAAGTATATCAAAAGCGAGAATCAGAAACAACTCTAGCTGTAAAGTCAATAGACAGAGCACCACAATAAATGTGTGCTAAGAAATAAGAAAACGTTTTTCTATAATATCAAAGAGCAAACTGACATAGGACCTGCTTAGTTAGAAATCAAGGAAAAGTTCTTAAGTACAAAATCAGTAAGAGGAATGACATGTAGTATGCCTTTAGGAAAAGTGTAAAATAAATCAATTCCAGCAAATATCCCAAAACAGTACATTTTATAAGTTTTTAGACTGAGAGAACACATTATTGACATGGTTCATGATGAGGTAAAATTGACAGCAATCAATGAATAGTCATGAAAACATGGCACAACAAAATGTAATGTAATAAACCACACCTACAAAATGAATAATGAATTGTGACTCTTCCCCAAAAAGCCACAAGTAATTTTACAAGGTGATTCCCTAACATAATAACTGGATCTTAATCACAGTTTAAGTTTGTGGCCATTCATCATTGACCCAATTTGTACGGGAACATTTGCTGACAGCTTATTAGTTGTTTATTAGGAATGCCTACAACTTGGACTCCTTTCCCAAGAGGGGTGGGTTGGGAGCTCCCGTCAGTCTGACTGTGGAACCGGTAGCACATTTATTGATTAAATTTGAATTTGAATTTTAAAAACACTTATAAAGCGCGCATATACATGGCGGTTTCTGGGCGCTAGGAGACGTTTTTGAACCTGGGTGGAGACTGCGGGAAGACTAAACTGAAAAGGCTTGCAAAAAAAGGTACGTTTTAAGGGCCTTACGAAAGTCAGGATAGAGTGGAATGGATCTGATGGTGGGGGGGAGGGAGTTCCAAAACGTAGGGCAGAGGACAGCGAATTTCACCCCGCCCATCCTCTTCTTCCTAAAATGAGGGACTAAGAGGAGGGACTGGGTGGAGGAACGGAGCTCCCTTGCCGGGATATAGCTGGAGATTACCGAGTTTATGAAGGCTGGGGCAGTTCCAGCTCAAGCCTGAAACGCGGTACAGCCAAGTTTGAAGAGGGCCCGTTCCCTAAGGGGCAACCAATGTAGGTTCTTCAATACAGGGGTCACATGATGGAGTTTAGGGAGACCATAAATGAGACGGGCCGCTTGGTTCTGAACCAGCTGTAGACGTCGAAGGGCATAAGCCGGAGCGCCATTATACAAGATATTGCCGTAATCCAGCCGCAATAGTACCATTGCAATCATGATGAGTTTGAGGGCAGAAGGGGAAAAGAATCTGGAGATTTTCCAGATGGTGCGGAGAGTGAAAAAGCAAGAGGATACCACCATACTGATCTGGGAGTGCATGGTGAGATTTTGGTTTAACGTGATCCCAAGTGTTTTAACTGAATGAGAAGGTGAGGGGGGGAGCCGAGTGAAGAGGGCCAAAACATGGGGGTCCAGGGACTGGATGCACCACCCGTCAAAATCAGCTCAGTTTTGTCTGGGTTGAGTTTAAGGTGGTTGAAGTTCATCCAGTCCCTGATGAAAAACATAATAGATTGGAAGTTATGGATGGATTCAGAAGAATGGGAAAGGTTAAAGATCAACTGGAGGTCATCTGCATATCTGAACACAGTGACCTCCAGTTGCTGTAAAGCAAAAATGAGAGGAAAGATATAAAGGTTGAATAGAAGGGGGGAAAGGGAAGAACCTCGGGGGACACCACACTGCACCTTGCGTGGAGAAGCAGAAAACCCCTCTAGATGAACAGCCTGGGTGCGGTCCCTCAGAAAGGAGGTAAGCCAAGCTAAGGGAGGCCCACTAATGCCCGCTGCCCTGACACGGGTGAGAAGAATGGAATGATCAACCATGTCGAAGGCAGCGGACAGATCTAAGAGGACCAAAGCCTGGGGACAACCCTTATCCATCCCTTCCCTGAGGCTGTCTAAGACAGAGACCACAACCCTCTCAGTTGAATGGCGGGGGCGGAATCCAGCCTGGCAGGAGGCCAAGTAACCGCTGCCCTCCACAAAGGAACTGAGGACAGAGGCGACGTGGCTCTCCAAGATTTTACCCAGGTAGGGGAGAAGGGAGATGGGGCGGTAGTTAGTGAGGGAGGCAGGATCAGCACCAGGTTTTTTCAATAAGGGGATAATAATGGTTGTTTTATAAAGATCTGGGACAGCACCATTCCTGAGGGAATCGTTCAGGAATTCCAGGGGAGGGGAGGGGCAATCCTCAAAGATTTCCCTCAGAATGGGCGCAGGGCAAACATCAGAGGGGGAGCCTGATTTAACACGCACCGTCAGAGAAGATAACGTTTCTCTGGTCAGTGGAGGAATGTGATCTAAATGAAACCTGTTGGGGGGGGTTCAGGGGCAGAAGGAAAAGGGGGAGGGGGGAATGTTGGCCTTGATATCTGCAAAATTCTCAACAAAGAAATTGTTAAGGGAGTCACAGAGGGCTTGGGAAGGGGAAGGTTTTTAGGGAGGTTCTATCTGACAGAGCCAGCTCATGGACGGTAGAGAAAATTTCTCTAGATTGATTTCCAGCTGAGAGTATTTTGTCAGAAAAGTAGTTCATCTTGGCTAAAAGGATTGCACTTTTATATGCATTAAGCATGGCCGTATAATGAGCTTTTAAAATGGGGCAGTAAGTACGCCTCCAGGCGCATTCTGCCTGGCGGGCAACTAACTTCTTTCCCTTGAGTTCGTCGGTGAACCATTTGTTAACATTATAGGCACGTTTCACCGCGACACGTTTCAAGGGGGCCACTTGACTGCAAGACCTGGATAGCCAGCCATTAATAGCGGTTGCCTGGGATGAGGGGGGAAAGTTCCTCTAGGACCGGATAGGAGGCTTGGAGGGAACGACAAAGGGCAGGGATATCAACCTTGTTCCAGTTGCGGGCCCAGACATTCCTGGGAAGGGTAGGGCGCTTGGACCGGTGAAAGTCTAAGGTGAACGAAATCAAAAAGTGGTCTGACCAAAGGCAGGGTGTGATGGTGGGGGGAGAGTCCGGGATGTTCAGTGTTGGACAGGCCCCACGAAGGGCTCGCTCCCTCCCCGCATGACAGGGCCCAGACACCGGCTCTCCGGGGGCTACCCGCAGAAGCAACCCGCAACCCGTCCCCTCCGGGACGCCTGCTCCCGGATATCTCTGTGTCACGTGCCCGGGCCCCCGTCAGCCCCATTGCCCGGCCCAGCCGCCATCTTGGACACTGCACCACGCGGCCGCGTGGCCTCAGCTCGACCCCAACCCTGGGCCTGGCCACGCCCCGCCATCCCGGCACCACCATCCACACAGGAGGTGAACGGACCACTTGGCAGGCTAATGGGAGAAAGAAGTGTCGATGGCTCTCCCCCGCCAGGTGCCGATCGCCCCCAGCCTCCCCGGGTGCTGGCTCCACCCCCCTGCTGGGTGTCTGGACTCCCTCATCCCGGACCTCCCGACCTCCCAGTGCGAGGGTCCGGACATCAAAGGGCGCCAGACCTATAACTGAGGCAGCCCCAGAGCAGGAAGGCAGTTGTATCCTGGAGTCGAGAGACACCGAGAAGAACTCATCCTTGACGGACTGCTGGCGCTGCCGCAGCCCTGCCTTGTGAACTATCGTCCTGCCTGCTGGCGCTGCCGCGGCCTTCTGCAACCTTCATCCTCGTGGGACCTGCTGGCGCTGCCGCGGCCCGTTGTAACTTCCATCCTCGTGGGACCTGCTGGCGCTGCCGCGGCCCGTTGCCCCCTACGATCTCTTCGGGACCTGCTGGCGCTGCCGCGGTCCGACCCGTCCGACCGCCGAGCTCGAGGATTGTGAGCTACCGCCGTTTCACCTCAGTACCCGTAGGTACCAAGACTGTCCCGCTACCCCCTTTCTCTACTAGAGACTAGAATTGAGAGGATCATCGTGTCCTGATCTCCTTGTATCGTACTACCTTACTTCAAGAACTGCCTATAAAAGGTGTTAATCTGATCTTCGTGTGGTGTCCATCTGTGGGGGGGAAGTTACTTGTCTGTACGATCGCTGGACACGGCCCTCATCGGAGGCCTCTCCCCTTGTGCTCGGCCGACCCTCCAGGTCCCCGTCTAACATGGTCTAAGATTTGGCCCTTAATATGGGTAGGGACGGACACATGTGAGGTAAAATTCAGACTGAGGAGGAGGTCTGTAAAATCTCTAGATACTGCGTCTTCCGCAGGATCAGATGGCCAAAAATTAAAATCACCAAGAACGAGCACAGAAGAGTTGTTAACTGCTAGTGTGGCGAGAAGTTCTTGAAACTCGGTCAAAAAATAAGGGGTATGGTGAGGGGGACGGTAGACAAGGACGCAGGTGATAGGGGTCTGAAAGGAAGCAGATCGCATCACTAGGCACTCAGCTCCCTTGATAGTCGGAGAGGAGAGAGTTTGGAAGTGAAGGTCCGACCGGACAATCAGAGCAACGCCTCCACCTGCCTTGCCTGACGATCGATCGGCCCGCAAGGCATAGTAGATGGAGGGTAGTGATGCAAGAATATTGGGAAGGGAATCTGGACAGAACCAAGTTTCTGCCAAGAATAAAAGATCAGGTTTATAAGAATCCAGAAACACAAAAAGTTCTAATTGGTGTTTCACCGCTGATCTGGTGTTTAAAAGGAAAGCCGAAATGACGGTCATTGGCCTCAAGGACTGGCCAGGTTCTGATGGAAGGAAAAGGAGGGATGAAAGGGAAGGTAAGGTGGATGTGGGAAGCGGAACAGGGTGGGGCCGGGCAAGACCGAGGTTGGAAATAATGGACGCTGAGGCGGCGCTAAGGGTTCCATGAAGTTGATAGCGGTGGAGTTCCTCTGAGGAGTAGGTTAAAAATTGGGCATAGTGAGGTGCCCCTTGGCCCGGCCGGCCGCGGACGGGCGCAGACGGGCTTGCCTTTGGCGCGCCTTTGGCACTCCTTCGGCGCTCCACCTGCGCGCCCGCTGCACGCGTCCGCTGCACGTGCGCATGGGGCATCGCTTTTGTGGCCTGTGTGCGCAGTAACTAGAGCGCTACCCTAAAGAGTGCTCAGCCCCTCCAAGATGGAGGCCGCAACCCCGTCAGCACTCCGGATCAAGCGGCACTCAGCCGTGCCGGACCGGGGCTAGGGGAGCGGTAGATGGAGTGAGGAAGCAGCAGTGGCCAGGTAAGAAGGCAGAAATCAAGGTTAAAAATTTGCAACAGCATAAAATTATGAAGCGAGCCCATAAGCACCGCAGCAGCCGCGAACCAGCTGGCACCAGGTTCAAGCGCGTCCGCTGCGCGTGCGCATGGGGCGTCGCTTTTGTGGCCTGTGTGCGCGGTAACTAGAGCGCTACCCTAAAGAGTGCTCAGCCCCTGCAAGATGGCGGCCGCAACCCCTTCAGCCCTCTGGATGAAGCGGCACTCAGCCGTGACGGACCGGGGCTAGGGGAGCGGTAGATGGAGTGAGGGAGCAGCAGTGGCCAGGTAAGAAGGCAGAAATCAAGGTTAAAAATTTGCAACAGCATAAAATTATGAAGCGAGCCCACAAGCACCGCAGCAGCCGCGAACCAGCTGCCACCAGGTTCAAGCGCGTCCGCTGCGCGTGCGCATGGGTCGTCGCTTTTGTGGCCTGTGTGTGCGGTAACTAGAGCGCCACCCTAAAGAGTGCTCAGCCCCTCCAAGATGGCGGCCCCAAACCCCGTCAGCCCTCCGGATCAAGCGGCACTCAGCCGTGCCAGACCGGGGCTAGGGGAGTGGTAGATGGAGTGAGGGAGCAGCAGTGGCCAGGTAAGAAGGCAGAAATCAAGGTTAAACATTTGCAACAGCATAAAATTATGAAGCGAGCCCACAAGCACCGCAGCAGCCGCGAACCAGCTGCTACCAGGTTCAAGCGCGTCCGCTGCGCGTGCGCATGGGGTGTCACTTTTGTTGCCTGTGTGTGCGGTAACTAGAGTGCTACCCTAAAGAGTGCTCAGCCCCTCCAAGATGGCAGCCGCAACCCCGTCAGCCCTCCGGATCAAGCGGCACTCAGCCGTGCCAGACCGGGACTAAGGGAGCGGTAGATGGAGTGAGGGAGCAGCAGTGGCCAGGTAAGAAGGCAGAAATCAAGGTTAAAAATTTGCAACAGCATAAAATTATGAAGCGAGCCCACAAGCACCGCAGCAGCCGCGAACCAGCTGCCACCAGGTTCAAGCGCGTCCGCTGCGCGTGCGCATGGGGTGTCGCTTTTGTGGCCTGTGTGTGCGGTAACTAGAGCGCTACCCTAAAGTTTGCTCAGCCCCTCCAAGATGGCGGCCGCAACCCTGTCAGCCCTACAGATCAAGCGGCACTCAGCCGTGCCGGACCGGGGCTAGGGGAGCGGTAGATGGAGTGAGGGAGCAGCAGTAGCCAAGTAAGAAGGCAGAAATCAGGTTAAAAATTTGCAACAGCATAAAATTATGAAGCGAGCCCACAAGCACCGCAGCAGCCGCGAACCAGCTGCCACCATTAAAAGTAATGCTGGATTCCCATTTACGTCTTCTTCTACAAAAGGGCCACTCTGGGTGACCTGTAGGACTGTACCAAGCGTGCAATCCTTCTCCCGTCTCAGGCACAGTCATTGTGTCTGATTCAGTCCAGTAGAAACTCCTAGTGTAGATGCAAGTTGTGGAAAATCCTTATTAATCACTAAAGGATTTTGTTGAAATACTGAATTTGTTGAGAATTTGGCGTCCTATTCTGCATTGGGCTGTGGGACTATCTGGACTGAAGGTATGTTCCAATATATCTGGCTTTGATTCTGCATGCTCGGCACAGAGGACAGTTGGGTTATGACCATTGACTGAGATATCCCATTCGGTGCCATCTGATTCATGTTCCAGTTTCCCAGGTTCCTGCAAACATCGCAAGGAGTGTGTCTTATTCTGCACATTATTAGTGTTTGAGGTATTTAAATTGACACTGTTAGTAAAACCTATACCCTAAGCGGGGCCGCACTGGCCGTAACAGGCTTCCGTGTTTCCCCGGGAGGCTGGAACAGTGGGGACCGATTGTTCAGTGCTGGGAAACATATTGGTCACTCGGCACTGGTTTTGCTGTGGTGCTGCTATATCACCCCCAGCAACAAAAGAGGCAGGGAGCTGGTCCGTCAAAATTGTCAGGCCTGGTTTGGTTCCCAGTCCGGCCCTGACTCGGAGGAACAACATTTCCTCCTTGCACATACTGAACATCATTACTCTGCACACTCTGCACACCAACGCCGTGCATATCCAAATTCACACCAGCAACAAACCCAGAATCAAAACAAGAATACAATCCATGAGAACCACTTTCATCAACCGTTTGGAAAAATTTTGTCTGAGCCATCATTATTTTTATTTTGATCTTCTTCTGCTTAGTAATACAATTGTCAATACAGTACTTTAGTTACAACAAAGGCCTCTCCTCCTCTGACCCCTGGACAGGCCTCACCTCCTCTACACCCCCTGGACAGGCCTCACCTCATCTACACCCCCAGGACAGGCCTCACCTCCTCTACACCCCCTGGACAGGCCTCACCTCCTCTACACCCTCTGGACAGGCCACACCTCCTCTGCACCCCTGGACATGCCTCACCTCCTCTGCCCACCTGGACAGGCCTCACCTACTCTGTCTCCTAGACAGGCCTCACCTCATCTGCACCCCTGGACAGGCCACTCCCCCTCTGCACCCCTGGACAGGCCTCACCTTCTCTGCGCCTGAGGACAGGCCTCATCTCCTCTGCACCCCTGGACAGGCCTCTCCTCCTTTGCATCCCTGGACAGGCCTCTCCTCCTCTGCACCCCTGGACAGGCCTCACCTCCTCTGAACCCCCTGGACAGGCCTCACCTCCTCTGCACCCCTGGACATGCCTCACCTCCTCTGCCCACCTGGACAGGCCTCCCCTCCTCTGTCTCCTAGACAGGCCTCCCCTCATCTTCACCCCCTGGACAGGCCTCTCCCCCTCTGCACCCCTGGACAGGCCTCACCTTCTCTGCGCCTCAGGACAGGCCTCACCTTCTCTGCGCCTCAGGACAGGCCTCACCTCTTCTGCACCCCTGGACAGACCTCTCCTCCTCTGCACCCCTGGACAGGCCTCACCTCCTCTGCACCACTGGACAGGCCTCACCTCCTCTGCACCCCTGGACAGGCCTCATCTCCTCTGCACCCCTGGACAGGCCTCACCTCCTCTGCACCCCTGGACAGGCCTCACCTCCTCTGCACCCCTGGACAGGCCTCACCTCCTCTGCACCCCTGGACAGGCCTCTCCTCCTCTGCACCCCTGGACAGGCCTCTCCTCCTCTATACCCCTGGACAGGCCTCACCTCCTCTGCACCCCTGGACAGGCCTCTCCTCCTCTATACCCCTGGACAGGCCTCACCTCCTCTGCACCCCTGGACAGGCCTCACCTCCTCCCCACCCCTGGACAGACCTCTCCTCCTCTGCACCCCTGGACAGGCCTCACCTCCTCTGCACCCCTGTACAGGCCTCACCTCCTCTGCACCCCTGGACAGGCCTCTCCTCCTCTGCACCCCTGGACAGGCCTCTCCTCCTCTATACCCCTGGACAGGCCTCACCTCCTCTGTACCCCTGGACAGGCCTCACCTCTCTATACCCCGGGACAGGCCTCACCTCCTCTGCACCCCTGGACAGGCCTCACCTCCTCTGCACCCCTGGACAGGCCTCACCTCCTCTGTACCCCTGTACAGGCCTCACCTCCTCTGCACCCCTGGACAGGCCTCTCCTCCTCTGCACCCCTGGACAGGCCTCTCCTCCTCTGCACCCCCGGACAGGCCTCTCCTCCTCCGCACCCCTGGACAGGCCTCTCCTCCTCTGCACCCCTGGACAGGCCTCAGCTCCTCTGCACCCCCGGACAGGCCTCTCCTCCTCCGCACCCCTGGACAGGCCTCTCCTCCTCTGCACCCCTGGACAGGCCTCTCCTCCTCCGCACCCCTGGACAGGCCTCTCCTCCTCTGCACCCCTGGACAGGCCTCACCTCTTCTGCACCCCTGGACAGGCCTCACCTCCTCTGTACCCCTGGACAGGCCTCTCCTCCTCTATACCCCTGGACATGTCTCACCTCCTCCGCACCCCTGGACAGGCCTCTCCTCCTCTGCACCCCTGGACAGACCTCTCCTCCTCTGCACCCCTGGACTGGCCTCTCAGGACTCTCCTCCTCTGCACCCCTGGACAGGCCTCAGCTCCTCTGCACCCCCGGACAGGCCTCTCCTCCTCCGCACCCCTGGACTGGCCTCTCCTCCTCCGCACCCCTGGACAGGCCTCTCCTCCTCTGCACCCCTGGACAGGCCTCTCCTCCTCTATACCCCTGGACAGGCCTCACCTCCTCTGCACCCCTGGACAGGCCTCTCCTCCTCTATACCCCTGGACAGGCCTCACCTCCTCTGCACCCCTGGACAGGCCTCACCTCCTCTGCACCCCTGGACAGGCCTCACCTCCTCTGCACCCCTTGGTCAGGCCTCACCTCCTCCGCACCCCCGGACAGGCCTCTCCTCCTCCCCACCCCTGGACAGGCCTCACCTCCTCTGCACCCCTGGACAGGCCTCACCTCCTCTGCACCCCTTGGTCAGGCCTCACCTCCTCCGCACCCCTGGACTGGCCTCTCCTCCTCCGCACCCCTGGACAGGCCTCTCCTCCTCTGCACCCCTGGACAGGCCTCTCCTCCTCTATACCCCTGGACAGGCCTCACCTCCTCTGCACCCCTGGACAGGCCTCTCCTCCTCTATACCCCTGGACAGGCCTCACCTCCTCTGCACCCCTGGACAGGCCTCACCTCCTCTGCACCCCTGGACAGGCCTCACCTCCTCTGCACCCCTTGGTCAGGCCTCACCTCCTCCGCACCCCCGGACAGGCCTCTCCTCCTCCCCACCCCTGGACAGGCCTCACCTCCTCTGCACCCCTGGACAGGCCTCACCTCCTCTGCACCCTTTGGTCAGGCCTCACCTCCTCCGCACCCCTGGACTGGCCTCTCCTCCTCCGCACCCCTGGACAGGCCTCTCCTCCTCTGCACCCCTGGACAGGCCTCTCCTCCTCTATACCCCTGGACAGGCCTCACCTCCTCTGCACCCCTGGACAGGCCTCTCCTCCTCTATACCCCTGGACAGGCCTCACCTCCTCTGCACCCCTGGACAGGCCTCACCTCCTCTGCACCCCTGGACAGGCCTCACCTCCTCTGCACCCCTTGGTCAGGCCTCACCTCCTCCGCACCCCCGGACAGGCCTCTCCTCCTCCCCACCCCTGGACAGGCCTCACCTCCTCTGCACCCCTGGACAGGCCTCACCTCCTCTGCACCCCTTGGTCAGGCCTCACCTCCTCCGCACCCCTGGACTGGCCTCTCCTCCTCCCCACCCCTGGACAGACCTCACCTCTTCTGCACCCCCGGACAGGTCTCTCCTCCTCTGCACCCCCGGACAGGCCTCTCCTCCTCCGCACCCCTGGACTGGCCTCTCCTCCTCCGCACCCCTGGACAGGCCTCTCCTCCTCTGTACCCCTGGACAGGCCTCACCTCCTCTGCACCCCTGGACAGGCGTCACCTCCTCTGCCCCCCTGGACAGGCCTCTCCTCCTCCCCCCTCTGGACAGGTCTCACCTCCTCTGCACCCCTGGGCAGGCCTCTCCTCCTCTGCACCCCTGGACAGGCGTCACCTTCTCTGCGCCTCAGGACAGGCCTCACCTCCGCAGCCCCTGGACAGGTCTCAGCTATTCTGCACCCCTGGACAGGCCTCACCTCCTCTGTCCCTGGACAGGCCTCACCCCATTGCACCCTTGGACAGGCCTCACCTCCTCCGCACCCCTGGACAGGCCTCTCCTCCTCTGCCCCCCTGGACAGGCCTCACCTCCTCTGCACCCCTGGACAGGCCTCACCTCCTCCGCACCCCTGGACAGGCCTCTCCTCCTCTGCCCCCCTGGACAGGCCTCACCTCCTCTGCACCCTTGGACAGGCCTCACCTCCTCCGCACCCCTGGACAGGCCTCACCTCCTCTGCACCCTTGGACAGGCCTCACCTCCTCCGCACCCCTGGACAGGCGTCACCTCCTCTGCCCCCCTGGACAGGCCTCTCCTCCTCCCCCCTCTGGACAGGTCTCACCTCCTCTGCACCCCTGGGCAGGCCTCTCCTCCTCTGCACCCCTGGACAGGCGTCACCTTCTCTGCGCCTCAGGACAGGCCTCACCTCCGCAGCCCCTGGACAGGTCTCAGCTATTCTGCACCCCTGGACAGGCCTCACCTCCTCTGTCCCTGGACAGGCCTCACCCCATTGCACCCTTGGACAGGCCTCACCTCCTCCGCACCCCTGGACAGGCCTCTCCTCCTCTGCCCCCCTGGACAGGCCTCACCTCCTCTGCACCCCTGGACAGGCCTCACCTCCTCCGCACCCCTGGACAGGCCTCTCCTCCTCTGCCCCCCTGGACAGGCCTCACCTCCTCTGCACCCTTGGACAGGCCTCACCTCCTCCGCACCCCTGGACAGGCCTCACCTCCTCCGCACCCCTGGACAGACCTCACCTCTTCTGCACCCCCTGGACACGGCCTCACCTCCTCTGCACCCCTGGACAGGCCTCACCTCCTCTGTACCCCCCTGGACAGGCCTCACCTCCTCTGCCCCCCTGGACAGGCCTCACCTCCTCTGCACCCCTGGACAGGCCTCACCTCCTCCGCACCCCTGGACAGGCCTCACCTCCTCTGCCCCCCTGGACAGGCCTCACCTCCTCTGCACCCTTGGACAGGCCTCACCTCCTCCGCAACCCCTGGACAGGCCTCACCTCCTCCGCACCCCTGGACAGACCTCACCTCTTCTGCACCCCCTGGACAGGCCTCACCTCCTCTGCACCCCTGGACAGGCCTCACCTCCTCTGTACCCCCCTGGACAGGCCTCACCTCCTCTGCACCCCTGGACAGGCCTCTCCTCCTCTGCACCCCCGGACAGGCCTCACTTCCTCTGCACCTCTGGACAGGCCTCACCTCCTCTGCACCCCTGGACAGGCCTCACCTCCTCTGCACCCCTGGACAGGCCTCACCTCCTCTGCACCCCTGGACAGGCCTCACTTCCTCTGCACCCCTGGACAGGCCTCACCTCCTCTGCACCCCTGGACAGGTCTGACCTCCTCTGACCCCTGGACAGGCCTCTCCTCCTCTGCACCCCTGGACAGGCCTCACCTCCTCTGCACCCCTGGACAGGCCTCACCTCCTCTGCACCCCTGGACAGGCCCCTCCTCCTCTGCACCCCTGGACAAGCCTCACCTCCTCTGCACCCCTGGACAGGCCTCTCCTCCTCTGCACCCCTGGACTGGCCTCACCTCCTCTGCACCGCCGGACATCCCTTGCCTCCTCTGACCCCTGGACAGGCCTCACCTCCTCTGCACCCCTGGACAGGCCTCTCCTCCTCTGCACCCCCGGACAGGCCTCTCCTCCTCTGCTCCCCTGGACAGGCCTCACCTCATCTGACATCACCATGAATTCCAGGATTCATAAATTGCAGCCAAGTGAGTTGGCAGCTCTCCTACCTGATCGGAAACCTGTCCAGGCTCTCTCCTCCTCCTGGGGCTGGGGGGGGGCAGATCTGGGGTCTGTAGATGGAGGTACCTGCAAACACAGACAGACAGGGCCCCTTCCTCCTTTGCAGCAGGCTGGACACTGAGCACAGGGAGGAAGTGATGTCATCATTTGCTGCTGATGCTGTCTCTGCTACTGCTAACCCTGAAGAGGAAACCCTTCTCACTTTCATACAATGTGCAGCTCAGTGGCTTTCATTTGCAGGCGAGGAGCGCCCTCTGGTGGCCGCTGACAGAACCGCCGCCTCCAGGCTCCAGCAGTGAATACATTTCACACAAACAAGCATTGGTGCCTGTAAAGACTGGGGTTTCAGATGTCACAGACGTGACTGTTTTTAAGGGGCAGACAGTTCAACTACAGGGCCTCACACTTTGCTGCTGTAAAAAAGCATTTATAGCTTCACTTCAGATGAGCATCTTCCAAACACTGGCATAAAGGACTTAAGAGTATTTACAGAAAGGTGACAACTGGAAGTGACAGCCTGTATTTCAATGAATATATCGGTATTTTAATGAATATATATCTGTATTTTAATGAATATATATCTATATTTCAATGAATATATAGGTATTTTAAAGAATATATGAGTATTTCGGTCAGTTTTGCAATGAAACTAGGCAGCCTATTTATTCTTTTAAATAATTTATTTGCAGTTTTTCAAATCCACAACGTGCTAGATAGCAAAGAAAACAGAGGTAAATACCATGGAGTTTAAGACACCAGATCAGTGACAATGAGGCATAGATCATGTGTCAAAGCGACAATTGAAGGAACAGCTTATTTCTAATTTTCCTATGTCTGTGGCTTATTCCTTATATTTGATACGGTTTTATATCCTCAAACAAGACTGAATTGTAGGTTCTAATTAGGTTTTGAGTTTCTGGTTTAAGAGCACAACTGTCTCCTAAAATATTAAGATAGCGGCCTCTTCCAGGCTTTGTCGTTTTGTTTACAGTCTTTCAACAAAGATTCACTGACAAAAAAAACCAATTTATCTTTGAAACAACTAATTCCTAAGATAGAGATATCAAGTATGAACCAGAAATGTCTCACACAGTTTGCATTGTATCATAAAAATGAGTGGGTGTTACTGGTATGAGGAACAGGGGAGGGGCATTTCATTACTCGAAAATATTCCACTCCTTTACATAGGACCCTATATCATAGTACACTCGTCATCAGTACACCGTTGATTAGTGAGTGTGTCAACTCTTTGTAGCATTGTCATGCAAGCAGTCTTGAATGCCTCGACATGCAACATTAGTTCGGACGTGCATACATCAGAGCCCTCAAACTTCACTCATCACGAGTGACACACATTTGGAGGTCGGTCTGAAGTGTCCCTCAAACCTGGCTCATTCTTCAAAAATATGGGGATTAACTAGAACTTCACAAGCAGACTCTCTGTCCCACATTTTAGTGGCAAAACTTTTCTTATATTTCACCATGAGTATTGCACACAGTTCAGTGGAATGTTAAATTGAATGTCAATTTTAGTGAGACTTGGTTGTTAATTTTATCACTTTACATTTGTTCTGATCAAGTCTATAAATTCAGTAATGTCTCTTCCTTTGGAATTGTCAAAGTCAAATGTTAAGTGAAACCAGGAAGACGGAGATGTAAGGAGGAGAACATCGGAGGCGGAGTCGTGGGACAAGGAGCGGGACGGAGGTCGGAGGTTACCATCAGAGGCGGAGTTATGGGACAAGGAGCGGGACGGAGGTCGAAGGTTACCATCGGAGGCGGAGGCAGAGGTGAAGACGGGTCGGAGGTCACCATCGGAGAAGGAGATGACCGGGGAAGGAGAAGCAGAGTCGGCGTCTGCTGAGGACGGAGGGAAGCCCGGAGGCCAACGTCCCTGTGAGCCGCCCAGCCGCACACCCGGGGGAGGTGTGTGGCTAGCCCAGGTGCGTGACCACTTGCGGGGCTGGGTGGGACATAAGGGTGCCCCTAGGCCCTAACCGCGGTATTCCTGTATTCCCGGTTCCCCTTCCCTGAGCACGTTACTACCCTCCCTATACCGCACTTGTATATATCAGAGCACCGGTTGTATCCTCACCCCCTTCCCTGTAACAGCAAGCGCTGAGTACAGTTTACTCACGAGACCCTTATGTTTGTTTGCTTTTGGGGAGTCACGGACACAGCAGAGGCAGAAGAGGAGGAAGAGAGCCCCCGACGAAGCCCGGACGGTTGTCGGAGGACAGACAAGCCCCGACGGAGGAGAAGGAGCCGTAGCCGGTCTCCCAGGCGAACTACCCATATCAGAAAGACCTGTACAGATTACCTATTGGCATCAATAAAGCCCTCTGTTACCAAAACCCGGTTGTTGCCCTTTCCTGCTACGCTACCCCACCCTGAGCCCATCACAGTTGTGGAGAATGCGGGCAGAGACACCATCAGTCTAGAGATGGAAACGGTGATCCAGCAACTAGTGAAAGGCCAAGAGAGGTTGGAGTGGGTAGCAGAGCAACAGCTGAACTCCGCCCAAGCCGATCGGGAGATCCTTAAGAAAGTCCTAGAACCGCGAGTGGACCCTCCGCAACCCTGGGTGGACCCCCCATTGTCAGCAGGAAGTCGGGAAGAGTGTGTCATACCTCATGGGTCTTCTGCAGTGTCCCTGCAGAAATACCACCCCGGCGAGGACCCCGACTCCTTCTTGCTCAACTTTGAAAGAGCTGCACGTGCATGCGGATGGCCAGTGAGCAAGTGGCCCTTTTTTTTGGCTCCCCTCCTGGTCGGAGAAGCACAAGCTGCATACCAGGTAGCGAACCCCACCGGGGATACCCCCTACCCCGAGGTGAAGCGAATCATCCTCGATCAGCTAGGACTGGATGCCGAAGCTTACCGGATCAGATTCCGTAAGGAACAGGGCGCTCCAGGGGAAAACCCCAAAACCTTATTCGTACGGCTTAAGATGGCCGCTGACATGTGGCTGACTCCCTCCACCAGCACGAAGGCTGAAATCATGGACCGAATCTATCTGGAGCAGTATCTAGAGGCGCTCCCCTACGCCACCCAACGGTGGCTCAGACAACACCACAATTTAATGACGACACAAGCCATTGACATGGCCGCTACGTTCGCCAGAGCCCAACCCCGCACACCGGGGTGGTGGCACGAGAGGAACCCCAAGCCAGTCCAAAGACTTGAGAGACGCCCTCCCCGTCCTGTGGAATTGTCGCGTCCAAAACTCTGAAAACCAGACAGTCCAGCCTCTTCAGGACCCCAGTGTTTTGACTGTGGCAACTGGGGCCATATCGCGAGGTTTTGCTCTAAAAGAAGACCACAAGACGAGCCTATGGAGGTGGGGTACCTTCCACGAGCCGTTCTATACTCAGCGGAATTGGGGAGTACCTACAGAGTAAGTGTAAGGGTGAACGGGTCCTCCATTCCTGCCCTCTTAGACTCGGAGTGTAGGCAATCCGTCATTCAGACCAAACGCGTAACCCTGTCCCAATACCTGCCCCGGAAAACGGTCCATATACGGTGTGTACATGGAGACGTGAAGCCCTATCCCTTAGCCCAGGTTCCCATCCAACCCCTGAGAGGACAGACCCAGATGATCCGAGTGGGTGTACTATCCTCACTCCCCGAGGACCTGATCATAGGTACAGACAATCCCCACTTCCTCCAGTGGTTTAAACATAGCATAGGACAGAAGGAGCAACAAGCACCCCACAAGTCCCCTTGAGAAACCTGCCCGGCACTGTTGACACCCGATCCCTGGGTATTGGATAGGAGCTTTCGCTTTTCCCAGGCTAATGACAACACCTTGTTTAACGCCTGGGACTAAGCCCATCAAGAACAAAACAGCCCCAGCAACAGATACCTACGGTTTCTTCTAAAAAAACAACCTCTTGTACCGCCAGGGGAAAGAGGACGAAGAGGCCCAACTCCTGGTCCCTCTTACTTTCCGTGAGCAGGTGCTGTTCTTTGCCCACAGTCATCTGGTCACCGGACACACTGGATCCGAGAAGACGACTCAAAACATACTCTGGCATTTCTATTGGCCCGGTATTTACTGAGACACGTCCAGATATTGCCAGGAATGCAGCATTTGCCAACTGAAAAACATGACTAAGCCGCCAGTAGTGCCCTTGCAGCACTTTCCCATCATAGGCAAGCCCTTCGAAAGAGTGGGGATGGATTTAATCGGACCGCTACCCAAGACCAGGAAGGGGTACAAACACGTCCTGGTGATGGTGAATTACGCCACGAGGTTCCCGGAAGCTTTTCCCTTAACAGCGACCACTACGAAACAGGTCGCCGAAAAGATGATCGAGCTGTTCAGTCGGGTGGGGTTCCCCAAGGAGATTCTCACGGATCAGGGGACCCCCTTCGTCTCTCGACTAATGAAGGAAGTGTGTAAGAACCTGGACATCCATCAGATAAGACCTCCGTGTATCACCCCCAGACGGACGGACTGGTCGAAAACAGTACAACCGCACCCTAAAGACTACATTGAGGAAAATGCTAGAAGTGAGCGGAGCCGAGTGGGACCAAGTACTGCCCCTGTCTCTCTACGTCATACGGGGCCAACGCCAAAGCAGTTTAGGGGTCTCATCCTTTGAGCTCTTGTACGGAAGACAGCCTCGCTCACTGATGGAGATGACCAAAGACGCCTGGGAGAATGAGATACCAGAAGAAACATCCTCTACCCTTGAATACGCCCAAAGCCTGAAGTCAAAATTAGGGAAGCTGAGGGACTTAGCATACAACCACATGGAGGAACGTCTAAGGAAACAGAAGACAGCGTATGACAAAGGAAAGAAGTGGCGGCAGTTGAAAGAAGGAGAATGGGCTCTCGTACTTCTTCCCTCCTCCACTCAGAAATTCCGGGCTGAATGGGTCGGACCCTACCAAGTCACCGGGACCATTGGCCAGACCAGTGTTAGATTAAAGACGGGCCCAAACAAAACCCAGACCTATCATATTAATATGCTAAAGAATTGGCTGGGACCTCCTCCCCCGGCTGTCCACATGGCCTCAACCCCGGCCACACCAACCTCCACCCAAGAACAACTGGTCATAAATGACGAATTAACGTCACCACAAAGGGAGGATCTGTAACAGCTCCTGAACCTCCACGATAGGCTGTTTTCAGACCACCCAGGACGGACGACCCTTGCGGGGCACTGCATCAACACCCCTCCAGGGAAAGTCATCAAAATAAATCCTTACCGGGTGCCAGAAGCTCGAAGGATGGCTATAAGAAAAGAAGCAAGGGACATGATGGACTTGGGGGTAATACACCCCTATAAGAGTAACTGGTCGAGCCCCATAGTCATGATTCCCAAACCGGATGGAACCTGCCGGTTTTGCATGGACTTTCGGGCCCTGAATGACATTTCCGAGTTCGACGCATACCCCATTCCAAGGGTGGATGAACTCATCGAGCGATTAGGAGATGACCAATACATCACTACTTTAGACTTGACCAAAGGGTACTGGCAGGTGCCCTTGAGGGAGGACGACAAGAACAAAACGCCATTCAGCACAGACGACGGTCATTTCGAGTTTACCGTACTCCCTTTTGGACTCCATGGGGCACCTGCCACGTTCCAGCGCCTCATGAACACTGTCTTGTCCCCCGTGTCCACCTTTGCTTCAGCTTACCTAGACGACATAGTCATCCAGAGTAAGACCTGGGAAGAACATTTGACCCATGTACATGAAGTATTCAGCGCACTGGAAAAAGCAGGCCTCAAGGTTAACTCGAAGAAATCCCGCGTCGCCTTCCAAAAAGTCAAATATCTGGGCTACATGTTGGGGCACGGACTCATAGAGCCGCAGATAGAAAAAGTGAGGGTGATCGTGGACACCCCTTTTCCCTCCATCAGAAAAGAGATGAGGGCTTTTCTCTGCCTAGTTGGATATTACAGGCGCTTCATCCCCCAATTTGCTGACATATCCGCACCCCTTACCGACTCCTTACGACTACAGGGGAAATCCAACTCTCCCATTCATCCCACTGAGCCCATGTACCATGCCGTCCAACGCCTCAAACGCATAATCACCTCCACTCCCGTGTTGACCTCCCCCGATTTCACACTGCCATTTATTCTACACACTAACGCTTCAGACTATGGGATAGGGGCGGTGTGGGATTGAACACCCTATAGTATACGTGAGCCGCAAACTGTTCCCAAGGGAATTGAAGTACGCAACTATCGAAAAAGAGTGCCTGGCAGTAAGGTGGGTGGTGGAGAAACTTGCCTACTACTTGGAGCGTCACCCGTTCGCCCTATACACCGACCATGCTCCCCTGTTGTGGATGGCTAGGAACAAGTCCAACAACGCGAGAGTAATGCAGTGGTTCCTGGCCCTCCAACCCTACTCTTTTACGGTGCATCACAAAAAGGGGACTGACAACGTGAGCGCGGATTATCTTTCACGGCATCCGCTCCCCGATCGCGAGCGTCCAAGGGGGAGGTGTGTAACGGGGTATATTGGCAGACTCCCCCTATGGACCATTGTCATCACCCGACCCCTATAGTGGAGCCACTGGACTGCCAGGACTTTGATCATATGTCCGAACCCCCCCCCCCCTTCTCTCTCTACACAGGACACCGAGGCGGGCCTTCCACTGACGGAAGATGAGTCGTGGCCCTTTAATTCATGGCCAGTGGAGGAGTGGGCAGTGCCAGAGGATGACGCGGCATCCTCAAATACGGAAGTAAGGCAAGCAAGGGTGTGCTTGTACACCCGGAGGTCTGAGGAGAGAAGCGGTTGGTGCGTGGAGGAAAGTGAAGGAAGCGATAGTACGGAGGAAGACGGAGACGTAAGGAGGAGAACATCGGAGGCAGAGGCGGAGTCGTGGGACAAGGAGCGGGACGGAGGTCGGAGGTTACCATCAGAGGCGGAGTCGTGGGACAAGGAGCGGGGCGGAGGTCAGAGGTTGCCATCGGAGGCGGAGGTGAAGACGGGTCGGAGGTCACCATCGGAGAAGGAGACGACCGGGGAAGGAGAAGCAGAGTCGGCGCCTGCTGAGGACGGAGGGAAGCCCGGAGGCCAACGTCCCTGTGAGCCGCCCAGCCGCACACCCGGGGGAGGTGTGTGGCTAGCTCAGGTGCGTGACCGCTTGCGGGGCTGGGTGGGACGTAAGGGTGCCCCTAGGCCCTAACCACGGTATTCCTGTATTCCCGGTTCCCCTTCCCTGAGCACGTTACTACCCTCCCTATACCGCACTTGTATATATCAGAGCACCGGTTGTATCCTCACCCCCTTCCCTGTAACAGCAAGCACTGAGTACAGTTTACTCACGAGACCCTTGTGTTTGTTTGCTTTTGGGGAGTCACGGACACAGCAGAGACGGAAGAAGAGGAAGAGAGCCCCCGACGAAGCCAGGACGGTTGTTGGAGGACAGACAAGCCCCGACGGAGGAGAAGGAGCCGTAGCCGGTCTCCCAGGTGAACTACCCATATCCGAAAGACCTGTACAGATTACCTATTGGCATCAATAAAGCTCTCTGTTACCAAAACCCGGTTGTTGCCCTTTCCTGCTACGCTACCCCACCCTGAGCCCGTCACAATACGCCAATGGGCCTAAGAGGTTTTTGATGGAGCGGCGAACCAAGGGTAATGATGGCGGACATTAGAATCTGCATGCTGAATGTGGGGGGATTGAACGACTGGAGGAAGAGACAAAGGCTGGCACATCTTGTCAAATTTAATAGGTTTGACGTGCTCTGCCTCCAGGAGACTCACCTTCCTTGGTCAAAGTGTAATCTCTTATTTCTAAACGGGTTAGAATTGGTTGCCTGTTCGTCTCAATCTTCAACAATTAGGGGTGTCGCTATACTGGTTAGGAAATCTTTGGGCGGTGTGAAAAGGATGAAGATAGATAGCTGTGGCAGATGGGCTATCGCAGAAATAGAAATGGGTTTCACCTTATGCGTTGTGTACGGTTCAAATAGCGATGAGCCAGAGATCTTCAATTATTTGGAAATTGAACTGACTGGTTGGTCGGCACCATTAATACTATGCAGGGATTTAAATATCTCCTCCAATTGGGTTGATGGGTGGCATTATGCGGGGCGGAAACCTAGGGTTTTTAGCTTGATAAAGGCTCTTATGGACTCACTTGGACTAATAGATGTGTGGAGGACTAAGGAGCCCCGAAATCCTGGCTATACCTACTTTTCAAACCCGGCCCAGAAATACTCCAAATTGGATTCTTTTTTTATTTCCACCCAGGAAAATTACAGAGTTGCTATTGTTATGTTACCGAGGGTACTCTCGGACCATAACCCTCTGGTAATCACTTACCAAAGGGGGGTCCGGGAAAGAGCTAGGACATCTTGGTCCTTCGAGAGGAGATTACTGGAAGATGTAAGGTATGTAGCTCATATTAAAAGGTGGATGGATGATTTTTTCGCAGCCAATAGATACAGCTCATCCCGCAACGTAGTATGGGAGTCTTTCAAAGTGGCTCTCAGAGGCAAAACAATCAGCTGAGCTGCTAGAATGAGGAAGGAAGATAGGACTGAGAAAACCCAATTATTGGAAAAGTTAGTATCCATAGAAGAAGAGCATATGAAGGTCATCACTACGGGTGGGGATGGTAGTAACAGCCATAATGTTCTATTGGCTATTAAGGCAGAATTACAGAAGTTGGTCACTAAAAATGCGATAGGGGAATTTCAGGCCACCAAAGCTAAGAGGTATGAAACGGGAGAACATGCAGGCAGAGCCCTGGCCCTTCGTCTGAGGCAAGAGAAGTCTAAAAACATTATTTAAAAAATAGAGGAGGGCGGTAGGGGGTATACAGAGACTAAGGAGATCTCAGCGGTGTTTAGGAAGTTTTATCAGAGATTGTATGGTGAGGAGGATAGGGACGGAGAACATCTGGATGACTTTAGAGATATAGGACCTCCCCTGGATGACTCACGTCAGGAAGAACTGGATTGGGACATCACAGAAATGGAGATTAAGGTTGCCCTACAGGAGTTAGCCTCAGGGAAGGCCGCCGGCATCCCTTTAGAAGTGTATAAGCGAATCGAATCAGAAATCATCCCGCTATTGACAGATCTTTTTAATGGGTTGTTTGCACCGGGCTGATCCCGGATTCGTGGAAAGAAACAAACATCGTAATATTCCACAAAAAAGGGAAGCCTAGTGAGAATCCGGGGTCGTATCAACCAATCTCATTGATCAATTCTGATACCAAGCTGTATTCCAAGATCTGGGCTATGAGGTTGGGCAGAATCATTGGCGGTCTCGTCTCCCCTTGGCAGCATGGTTTTGTCCCCGGACGTGGCAATACGGATCATACCAGCAGGGCAATAGCTCTATTTGACGCCCATGCTGCCATGGGAGGGGAGATGGCCATGATCCTGCTCGACGCAGAGAAGGCTTTCGATCGCGTGGTCAGGAGCTTTCTCTGGGGTATCTTGGTAGGAAGAGGGTTCGGGCAGAAAACTATTAGAGCACTAATGGCGATGTATTCCGAACCTGTCGCCAGAGTTACAGACATGAGTGAGAAATCCGATATGTTTCCTATAAGGAGAGGAACGCGGCAGGGGTGCCCGTGCCCCCGATCCTTTTCTCTCTTTATATTGACCCTCTCATTCAAGCTATTTTAGGGTGTTCTAGGTTAAGCCCGGTGATCTATAACGGCTTTGAAAACAAAATATTAGCATACGCGGATGATCTTGCGGTTTTCTCAACCAATCCCCAGCAGGCAATGTTGGTCTTGTCTGAGCTTACTAAACATTTTGGATCCCGCTCTGGTTATTTATTAAACGAAGCAAAGATCCAGATCATCTGCACTAAGAATATAGTTAAATCTGACTCTAGATTTGTGGATACAGCAGTTTATCTAGGAGTTAAAATTAATGCTGCGGTTAATAAAATTGTGGAAGAAAATTACCTACCGCTTATTAAATCCATAGAATCAGACTTGGGAAGGATGGATGGGTTACACCTTTCATTGATAGGGAGCGTGAACGCGGTTAAGATGTCGATGTTCCCCAAGTTGCTATATCTTTTTCGGGCCATACCGCTTTTCTTGGATGAAAAAATAATAAAAAACTTAGAATCTGTCTTCATAAAATTCATATGGCAATTTGGAAAGATAAGGCGGTCTACAAATTTGATGTCACTCCGTAGAGAAAGGGGTGGGCTGGCACTGCCTAATCTAAGATTGTATCATTGGACCTGTTTATTGTCTCACATGTCTGTACTCTTTCAGACGGAGGCTGGTGCTAATGATACGAATCTTGAAGGTCAGCGGACCCCCTCTATATACGAATTGCTGCTAAGAAGGAAGGCGTTGGGTTTAATGCTGCTCGAAGGGGACCGCAGATTCTACAAGAAAGCCCGCTATAAGATCATGGACAGTGTGTGGCGGGTGTGGAAGGCCTGTGGAAAGTTATGCAATATCCCCAAGGTTAACCCATATCTTCATATTTATAATTCGAGTCTCTTTGCAGGGATTGGTGCGGATAGGATTTTTAAAATCTGGTGGGGGATGGGTATTAAGACCTTGGGAGAAGTAACGAATGGAGAAGAGGTCGTAAACTTTGAGGCTCTCCAAAGTAAATTTAGAATCCCTGGCAATCATTGGTTGGTTTATGGGCAATTGTCACGGTCCTTGAAGGCGCTTAGACCAAGACCACCACCCTTTGATAATTACTCTCTATTAGAGGCATTGGCCAAAGGGGTTAAAAAAAATTAGATTCTGTATAACATCCTCCTTGTAGAAATTCAAGATGATGTCGGTAAGGTGGATGAAGCGTGGTCTAGGAAAACTGGGAAATCCTGAAGTAGATCTCGACTTGGCTATATCATTAATAAAAAGGTTTTTTGAGCTTCAAACCTGCGGGCCCAGCACTAAAAAACAGTGTTTAATCTGTACTACACCCCGGCGAAATTGTTTGCGTGGGGGGTGAGGGATAATGATACCTGTCCAAGGTGCGGGGATGGGCAAGCAGATATTTTACATATGTTTTGTAATTGTAGTCACCTGACCCCCGTGAAGAATGAGATTGTGAAATTCTGGGAGGGGCTGCTAGGTCATAAGATCGATCTATCCCCTACCCTGATGATTACGGGCATTGATTTTAATCAAAAGTTGGGGAAAGAGGAATAAGCTTTGGCTTTTATTGCTGTAGCTGTTCTCAGGATTTTAATCTCAGCAGGATGGAAGGATGTTGTGGCCGCGTCCTTTCAAATGTGGCTCTCTAGGTTCCTTGGAATCCACAACATTGAGATTTGTCTGTACGAACAAAAGGGGTGAAGGTGCGGGACTTCGGAAGAAGGATCTGGGCCCCGGTTACGAACTGGAGGCAACTGCTTGTGTTGTAATTCTGTATTTATTTGTGTTTTTATCCCCCAATTTATGATAACTCAATAGAAGGAGAAGAAGAAAAAAAAAAGAAAAAAGAATTATTATTATTATTTTATTTTTTCCAGGATAAGATGTATTGGGTGTTGTAAAATGGATCGTCTGTCTTTTATATGGACTTTTTGTATTATCTATGGATTGTATTTAAGCTCTGAAGCCGCTACTCAAGAGATGGCTCTTTTTTAATGTCCGGATTTTGTCAATAATTTTTCGTTTTCAATTGTGATGCACTGTAAATCCCAATAAAAAAAAAAGTTAAAAAAAAAAAAAGGGCCTGAGAGGTTTTCAACAATCAAAGTTTATGGTCGAGTAGCAGAAGATCATGATCAGAGGTACTGTTTGGAGGATCAAGGCGTAAACGTTTACAATGGACGCAGGAGGTGAAAATATAGTCCGTGTCCCTCAAGTGCGTCCATCACCATAGATCCATCAAGTCATGATCATCAATAATGTCAGAGAGGATGAACCGGTCTCGGGCTGCCTGGTTTATGGTTTCTGGACTTGTCAAGTTGCCATATTCCAGCACCCCCCCCCATGAATACCCCGGCTGTCCAAAGGAGAGCAGGAGTTTGGTCAGCCGCCGGGGCATAGAAAAAGCCCAAACATAAAGACTCATTGAGAATCTGAACCTTGGCAAAATATATATCTGCCCAGGGTGGTCCTGCCATGCCTGCAGTGTGCAAACCCCCAGGGATTTGTGAAATAAGATGTCCAACCCACTCTCCCCATGTTCCAAAGGAGTAGATGGGTGTGTAAGGATAGTCTGGATCCTGCTGGTATGTAGTACCGTACTCATCCAATCCCTTCTGAGTCCATCATGTTCAATAGGTGACAGGTGTGTGTCCTGGAGCAATGCTACATCAAGGCGGTGCATCTTCAGAAATGAGAGGATTTTCTGTCTCTTGATAAAATAGGTCAGGCTGTTGTCATTAAGGGGCATATTTACAAGGAAGTGGTGGAGCACGGCGTTGGCCTCCTTGGCTTAACGCCACGCTCTCCACTTCTGAAATGCAGGACTACACCGTATACGGTGTACAAGAATACGGTGTAGCCCTGCATTTCTCCCTGTGCTGGTCCTGAAGTTAGCTGCCTTCGCCATACTGCAAGTGTGCCTGCGTTGAGGGGAGCAGGCCTGCCAAGTACCACGCATCAGGGGTTAGAGTAACACATTTCATTGTGGTGGTCCGCATCACCGTATTGAAATGCAAAGACACACATTTTTATGGCGTCCTGAGCTGTCAAGTGCTGAAGCGCTGCTATAATAATTAGAAGTCAAACTGAGCAAAGCTGGCAGCGCACATTTAGGGGTTCTGGTTTAGCTGCATTCAGGCATGTTATGTATGTTGTTATGTTAAGTTAATTTCTATAGCGCATGACTCACCCGGGGGCATCTCAGCGCTCGCCTAGAAATTTGGCCCGAGGACTGAAAGTCAGAACAGAGTTAGAACAGGAATGCTTTTAGTTGTTTCCTAAAGGTGCTGTATATGGAAATTTTGTTTAGGGACAGCAGTAGTTTATTCCAGTATCTTGGGGCCAGATACGAAAAAGCTTTTCCACCAGTCTGACTCAAACGTATACAAGGAACCTGTAGAAGGCCTAAAGTACTGGATCTGACATTTCTGTTCGGTGTATGAAAGGTGAGTTTCTTTTGTAGATAGTAAGGGCCTCTGCCATTCAGCGCATTGTAAGTGAGACAACAGATTTTGAAAAAGGATCTCTTCCTTACAAGTAACCAATGCAGCTCTCTCAGCAAGGGAGCAAAAGGGGAGCCAGCAGGGCGGTTCAGTAACATTCTGGCTGCGTGTTCTGAATCACTTGTAATTTAGTAAGCAGGTTCCCTCTCACTTCCACCAACAGAGCATTACCATAGTCTAATTGGCTGATGACCATGGCTTGAACTAAGGTTCTGCGGTGATTAGTGGGCAAGTAGGGAAGAATTCTGCGGAGTAAACGCATACTATAGTAGCAGGAGCTAGTAGTGGCAGCAATGTGGTCTTTCATGGCTAATGACTGATCTAATTTTAGGCCTAGATTTTTAACGCATTGTTTAGGAACAGGAGCTGGTCCCAGTTGTGAGGGGCACCATTCATCAGACCAGCTAGCTAAGGCTTTCCCCGTTAGCATGACCTTGGTTTTTCCAGGATTCAACTGGAGGCAGTTCTGTGTCATCCAGCTAGAAATTACAAGCATTCTGCTGGAGAACCACAATTTCGCTGCTTCTATCTTTTGGCCAATAGTAAATATAAGCTGAGTATCATCAGCATATGAAATTATGTCAAAACCTAGCTGTTCTATACATTTTTATAACAGATATGGCCTTAGCATGATAGTTTGCATTTTGTCTGACAAAGTTCTTCAATCACTTCAAGGCTGCCCCTTGAATGCCACAAGAAGCTAGTCTCCTCTCGAGCACTAAATGTGAGATGGTATCAAAAGCCGCGGAGAGATCTAGAAGGATCAGTACTGCCGATCCTCCAATGTCCATTTTCTGTCTGAGCGAGGAAGTTACAGCGAGCATGCCAGTCTCGGTACTGAAGCCCGGTTGAAACCAGGATTGTGATTGATCCAGAATTTCGTTGGACTCCAGGCATAGACTTAGTTGCTTGTTAATTATACTTTCCAGCAGCTTGCCCAATAAGGGTACCAAAGAAATAGGGCGGTAGTTGCTGCGTTCTTGGGGATCCGCAGTCGGTTTCTTCAATATTAGACGTACGAATGCTTCCTTCCATGTTATTGGAATGGTACCTGATTGTATTGAATACTTATTGATTTTTAGAATTGCTGGCACGCAACGAGTGGCTAATAGGGCCATTGTCTTTGGAGGACAAAGATCTTGGGGTGAGCCAGATTTTGAGAAGGAGAGAGCATTGGAAATTTCCTCAAGCGTGGTTGACTCGAAACAATCTAAGGTGCTAGCTGCCATTTTTTCTAAGCCCTCTGTTCTAGTAGAGGCTTCAAGGTCTTGAGAGGTGATCGATGAAAAGTTAGCATAAATATTAATTATCTTTTCTTGAAAATAGATTGCTAACGAATTACAAACATTTTGGGTTTCCATAGGCAATTGTCTACAGACATGAAGAGATACGAAGTCTTTTACTATATTAAAAAGGGCCTTAGGGGCGTTACTGGCATGTTCAATTTGGTTAATAATAAATAGACGTGGGGCTGAGTTTATATTCAGATTACAGCTAGACAAGAATTGTTTAAACCATAGTTTGTTTTGTGGGTCTTTACTAACTCGCCAAAGTCTCTCCAATCTCTTGCATTTGGATTTTTAAATCTTTAGCTCCGAAGTGCACCAGGGGGCTGATGGTGGACATTGGGAAAAATCCAAAACGGCGGTATTAAATTCTTCCAACGTCGTAGGAGCATCCTTATCCTTCTTTGGTGATTCCAGGTAAAAATCCTCATTAAAGGCTTCTACAGAAAGATTTCGCCAAGATCTTGCGCCACTTGTTTTTTCCCTGCACTTAAGTCTGAGCTCTTAGGGCATGGCTGTTGGATAGAGAACTTAATCATTGAATGATCGGTCCAAGTGAGAGAGTCTGGGAGGTTACAGGTTAGATGAGAGATATTAGAAAAGATTAGGCCTAGCGAGTGGCCAGCTGGATGAGTTGGGCCTGCAACTCTTTGGGTGAGTTCAATCATGTCAAGAGTAGAGAGGAGTTTATTAACCTCAGGGTTCGTATGATTTTCACCATGAAAATTAAAATCCCCCAACAAAAGATGTATATTTGAGGAGAGCACATGTATAGCAATTAGATCTATCAGTTGGTCCGTGAAATTGGTCTTAGTTCCTGGTGGATGGTATATTAGTGCACCGTTCCAGCTATCTGTTGGTGACGTAATAATCTTGAAAATTCCCAGTTCTATACTTTCATGCATGGCACTCAGATCCGTCACGTGAGACATCCTGTGATTCTGGGCAAATCATTCAATATCCCCGTGCCTAACACAAATGAATGTGTCGATCTGTAACGCAACTGGGGCTCATGTAAAGCACTATGATCCCCAATACCTTCGATTCGAGTGCAAGCTTAATAAAACTCCGAAAAAAATGCAGGGGACATTCCTATTCCAACTCTAATGCTAACCCTATAAAGCACCCTACAACTGTATGGCTACTTACACAAAGACCGACTGTAATCCAAGTAACAGAGTTTCAAACCCACTACTTCCTGAAGTAAGTCTAAAGGAGGTTCTGGCGGTGCCCGACCAAAAGAACCAGTGGAGGCCAACTTGCCTGAAGTTTGGGTGGTTTCCTAGGGTCAGATCCAACTGCAGCGGTTTAGGGAACGTGACTCTTCCTCCTTCAAGAGTTTGACATCAGCCGCTGTCCTAGTGGTTTATGATTTCATACCAGTTTTTATTGGTTGTTTCCAGACAAAATTACATACAGTAAATCATATAAAGACATACCAGGATATATACGGAAGGACAAACATCAACTAGTCATATAAGAAAGTAACAAGTGCAATGGGATCGTAGTTAACATCACTGCGCAGAATGGTACAGTAGAAAATCATAGATAAAAATAATACTAATACAATTTGGTAGGAGAGGGCCTGATCCAATCACTTATTACGATCAGTGTGGATGATTATGTGGCGATAAACAGGCTCGACATTGAAATCCATTGGCTTTGATTCTCTGTGACCTCCCCTTGAAGATTTGACTAACAGTGTCACATCGAGCCCCTCACAACTCCCGACGAGGAAGGCTCTAGACATTCATTTCAAGCGTTGTCTCTTCATTGTGCCAGACTCCCTGCTGACAGCAGTCACACTGTCGAGACGGGACCCCCTTCTAATGCCACCTCTGCCATATTCCTTGCTGACAGCAGTCACACTATCGAGACGGGAGCCCCTGCTATTGCCTTCTCTATCAGACTCCCTGCTGACAGCACAAATTATCTTGAGTTTAGGGGAGCAATCTAATTTCTTTACAATCAGCAGTCAAATGCCAAAATTCAAATCAGTCAGTCAGTCAGTCAATCACTTTTATTCGATTTTTTAAAAATCACAAAAAGACACAGGATACAGATCATGAAATAGACAATAAAGTACAACAGTAAAAATATCTACATAATATATCATACATCAGACCAACAAATTTCATTAGTTCATAAAAAATATATATACACAAGTTATACATCGTACTAAATTAGCCAGACAAAAAAGGTCAATTCACGTAGAAAATTTAAAACATCACAATTTGTAAAAATATGTTAAAATATTTCGTTTAGGATTTGTCCTTGTCTTCCTTTGTTACGCCTTTTGTTTATACGGACTCCTGCTACTAGAAAATTTGCAACATGAAAAGATATACGTGCATTGTGCAAAAGTTGCAAAAATAAGAGTGCTGGCCTGACCTGTAAAAAGCCAGCCTCTCGAAGAATTGGTAAAAGATATTTTCTCCTGATTTGTGCGTAATGATCGCAGAACATAATGAAATGTAAAGTGTCCTGAGATGAAAAGTGATCACAATCACAGGGACTTGCGTTAATAGGAGTATCCCATCTAGTATAGATGCCTAACAAAAAGTGTATCAAATTTAAACGAAATCTAGTTAAAAGAAAACGGTGGAATGGTTTATTAGCAAAGACCAGGTAGGGTTCTGGGCCTGGGACAGTAATGAGGGCATAATTTCTTCTAACAGTCATTGTTTTAAGCTCTGTTTCCTCCCGCTCTGCTATAAAGGAGTTTATCAATGATGTTTTTATCATCATGACGTCTTCCTTTTGAATGCTATCGGGGGAGTAGAAGAGATCAATGCGTCCCACATGAGATAACATAGTTTTTACATAGGTCAGCCATGGGATCTTTAGGGCTCCATCCATGGCCAAGCAATCTTTGAGGATTTGATGGTTTAGGCAGATTTCCTCATTTAGCAAAGTTTTTAGCCAGGAGACGACAGGGGCAGATTTTATGTGGTCTGAAACAAACCCAGTGCCTAACTCTGAGTGGATGGTGAAAGTGGGAGTGGACTGGGGGATGGAAAGAAGTGATCTAAAAAATCTATTTTCCTCTCTCTGGATATTAACTGGGTTTGTATATCCCCATATTGAGGCTCCATAGGTAGCGATTGCTAAGCATTTGGCTTTATATACCTTAAGAATGGCTTCCATTGGGCGTGACCCCATTCTTTTAGCAAAATTCAAAAGGGCTGCAGCGGATCTAGTAACTGCATTTGATTTGGACTTGTGTTGAGCGCCCCAGGTTCCTTTATCATCAAAGATCACACCCAGGTAGGTAAAGGAAGAGACCCTTTGTACTTCCTTTCCTGTGCAACTAAAAGTTATGGGTTTCTTTTTCCTGCCCTTGAGTCCCGTGATCATGACGTGGGATTTTTGTGTGTTTATTTTCAGATCTAGCGAGGTCATAAAGTCCCCAAAGGAAGCCAATAACTTATTAAGGGCCACGCCCGTTCGGGCCAATAGGACTGCGTCATCCGCGTACAGGAGGACCGGGATGTTAATCTCTCCTGCACGCGGGACGTCAGCCCCGAAGGTGGAGAGCACTGGCTCAAGTGCATTTATATATAAGGTGAAAAGGAGAGGGGCAAGGATGCATCCCTGCCTCACCCCTCTCTGCGATTTAAAAAGTCCAGTGCATCTTCCATCTTGAGTGACTCTAACAGAGGCCTCTAGTCCTTGGTGACGGTCTGCTAAAAATCCCACCAGTGGTCTCTCCATACCCATTTCCAAAAGGACTCCCCACAGCCTTGACCTGTTAACCAGGTCAAAGGCTGAGGAGAGATCCATAAATGCCATGTACAGAGCCCCTTCTTTCACTGTTGTGTATTTACTAATGATCAGATGCAGATTTAGGCACTGATCCAGTGTGCTTCTTTTGGGCCTAAATCCGTATTGGGCATTTGATAGAATTCCCCTACCTTCTAGCCAAGATGTTATCCTACCCAAAATGACTCTGCCCAAGATCTTAACTGCAGAGTCTATTAGGGAAATAGGTCTATAGCAAGCAGGATCGCCCTTTAGGCCTTTTAAAAGATCGTTATAATTATTGATCTTGCCCAAGATTGAGGAAACTTATTTTCTCTTGCACAATTAAACACATTTGTCAAAATCTTGGCCCAAAATTTGGGTGCCGCTTTATATAGGTCTGCAGGGACCCCATCAGGGCCCGGTGCCTTGTTCTTAAGTGTATCATTTATGGCTTTTTCTACATCCTCAGGGTCGAACGCTTGAATTAGCTCCGTGTGAGAATGGATAGGGCAATCCTGCGTGTGGCCGGATGTAGGCTGACTATAGATATTGCCAAAATGGGATAGCCACTGCTCATCGGGTATAACACATTCCGCGGCGTGATTCTCCACCCCTGAAAAATAGGGGTGATTAATCACCTCCCAGAATTTGAGCTATCCCGGAGGACCTCAGCTGATTGGAGATCATTCCATGCTTGTTCTTTAATCTGCTTCTTCCGGGCATAAATGGCCTGTTTGTATGCCTTCCTAAGTTGGACTATATTTATTTTATTTCTTGGTGTCTCTTTTAGTCCCTTTAAGAGGGCCGAATGAGCCCTGGAGCAGTTGGTGTCAAACCACCGTTTACCTCTCTGCGCACCGGGCTTAGCTTTATGCGTTAGGTCGTTGTTTACTTGCTGGCATATTAAGTTAAAAGCCTCTACTGTGCTATTATTAGAGGCAAGAGGGTCTAAACAAATGCCGACCTCCTCTTCGACCTTTGCTAATACCTCTTTTAGGAAGGTGATCGGGGTCACATTAGACCATTTCAACCTTCTGCCCTGGGCTTTGATTATCAAATCAGTCACACAACACGTGGCAGATTCTTTAGGATCTTTAAAATCTAATAACACCCCCTGTGTGACCTCTAATACCACAGGATTATGGTCACTAAAAATAGAGTCTACTACCCTATAACTTAAGATAGAAGCCAAAATAAAAGATGATATAAAAATATAGTCTATGACCGAGCCTGTGTCTTTTTCTTTAAACGTTAGGGATCTAGGGCCAGATGTAGGTAATTTTATTTTACCACCTCTTAAATACCGAATCATACCGATTCGGTATTTAAGCAGTGGTAAAATATAAGTACCGAGATGTAGGTAAATACAGATGTGCATTTACCGAATCGGTAAAAATCGCTTTGAAGCCCATAGGAATGACTGTATATACCGAATTTCACAAGGGTGCAGGGGGTGTCACTTTGACACCCTCTAGCACCCCCAAAACGGGTTCAGGTGCCATGTGGCAGGCATACCTGCCCTAAGGGCAGGTCTGCCTGTCATATGGCACAGGTGTGCATGCACACATGTGCATGCACACCTGAATCGGTATTTTACCATCAAATAGGATTTGATGGTAAAATACCGATTTTTTAATGCTTGTGGGACTCAGAAGAGTCCCACCTACATATCAATTTTCCCGAATCGGTAAAAATACCGACTCGGTATTTTACAGAATCGGTAAATTTACCGATCGGTATATTTACCGATTCTGTAAAATACAGGGCCCTACATCTCAATTTGCATTTACCGGTCGGTAACGGCCGAATTCGTCCATTACCGACCGGCAAATGCCTACCTACATCTGGCCCCTAGGGCCTATTGGACAGCAACTTGATTCGTAAAGATTAAAGGAGGCCAAGAAATTCTCCAGAGCTTCCCCATGTTTAGTGTGCTCAAGATGCGTGAGGAGCCAAAAAGGTGGGCCCCCTTTATCTTCCGTGATGCAGTCCATGCAGCAAGGATGAATGTTGAAGTCACCCATAAGGATAACCTCAAAACTGCTTTTAATTAATTTATAACTTTCCAAAAATTCCTCAAGTGATGCTATAAGTTGGTTTGTACTGACAAATTCTGGGGAATTATAAAAATTGATAAGTAGAATGGTGAGTGAATTCGTCACTGACAGTTCTACTACTAAAAAGTACGGGGAACAAGTCTCTAACTGTTTGGTTTTCCCTTTCAGGTTAAGTGAGAATAGTATAGATAGGCCGCCTTTTGCTCTGCCCGACACACTTGGTGTAGCAGGAATACTAAAATGAACAAACCCATCTAGGTCAAATCTATTGGCTATATCCCACGTTTCCTGGAAAGATATAATGTCGAAAGATGAGATAAAACTCAGCCAATTCTCATCTTCGATCTTAGATCTTAAGCCTGCGATATTCCAACTAAGAATCCTACACGTCTTCTTGCATGTCAAAGGGGAGATCTGATTGGTGTCTTTAGTCTTGTATAGTCAGTCCGAGTTATCTGGGAATGATAATGATGCAAAACGGTTGGATAGGGGGACACCCTCAGTCTGTTTACCGTTCAGAGTCGAAGTAGGTATCGTGATTGATGGTAAGTGCTGAGGAGCAGAAACAGAAACCCCGCTCTTGTGTTGCATGGCAAAGTGGCATGGCCCTAGAGTAGGTGTAACTCTGTTCCTAACTACCTACTGCGAATACGAATGAGCCTTCATGCTCCCCCTCGGGGGGTAAAAGTACCCCAAAGGGAGCGGTCTAATTGCATTATTTGTAATAGGAGACCCATCCCAAAATAGTTTTTCTGCAACTTCTTTCTCAGAGAAATTAATGACAATACAATCTCCCATGATATTCTTCTCCCCATGTCCTACCCACCCCACCCTTCTGGCCATAATGATGGAGCGGGTTATACTGTATTCACCACTAGAGTATTGTTTACACCATTCCCTAGATTTATCTAGCAAATCCCTGGGGGACTCTTTCTCATTTTGGTGTAAAAATGGGACCCCAGTTATTACTGCCACAAAGGGGGCCGCCTCAGGTGGTAGATGCAGCCTGGGAGTGCTAGGAGAACTAAGGTTGGGTGAATTGTGGGGGGTATTGGAGCGTGCTACGATATTCTCTTGTATGGCTGGGATGGGATTATGTTGTGGCAATGAGTTACTAATACCAGACCTGACCACCTTGTAAGGTAAGGTTAATGGTTGGGTTGATGGGGCATTTGTGGGTGGCGGGGGTGCGTTCACAGAGCTGGCTTTTATCACTGTGCATTCCATGGGCTCCAAGTTATGAGTCCCATTAGTCTTATTATCGTTTGCAGACAGTTGCTCTCTGGCACCAAAATCATTAATAAATAAGTCAATTTTCTCGCACCTCTTTAGCAGCCCAGCCAAACAGGTGTTCAGGCAGTCAACAATGTCTTTACCAATTTCTTCCAGTATTGGTTCTAGTCGGGCATTAATCAGTTCTTCCAGTTTATCCCCCATGAGTAAACAAATGTCACGAACAAGGTCCTGGTGAAGGGAGGCAGGAATACCTTCCCCCCCACTTTTCTTAGACTTCTGTTTAGCCTTGTTTAGTGACATATTTTGGCCCAAACCCTGGCTCTCTTTACACTGTTCCGGAGAATCATTAGTCTCTGATTCCCTAGCAGGTGGTACCTCAACCAAAAAACATTGAGGGGTTGCCTCAATGGGATGTGAGTGGTCAGTGTTAGATGAGTCAGTGGCCTTTCCCAGTTCCAATTCCTTTTCAGCGTTGGCTATTTTCTGGTTAATGGCGCCAAGTGCTGATGTAAGATATGAAATTATAGTGTCTGCTTTGCGGGGTACCTTAGCATCTTTAGTCCCTCAGTCCCCAAATGCTTGCGCTTACCCATTAGTTCGGTCAAAGGGGGTGGCCCTGCCCGGCCTCTTCTGGCCCCTGATGGCCACAGATGGCCTGCCCTCTGCCCAGGCTCAGCCCGGCGTCGCCCACGCGCGTCCTGCGACGCGGAGGGAGCCTCTGCCTTTTGAACGCCTCTGGGCGCGATAGTGGGCGGAAGTGGGCGGTGCTACCGCACTGCTACCTGGGAGCTGTAGTCTCCCCCCTCGGCGGCCGCACGGTGGAACAGGCAACGGCGGCAGGGGAGACCGGCAGTGTGGGGTCCCAAGTGCAGCTGTGTTCTTCAAGCCAGGTAGGCGGTGTAGCAATGTCCCCCACAGCAAAGCAGTGATTTCAGCAAGTCCCCCGCTCCACCGAGGGAGGCTCTGCCCTTTGAACGCCTCCGGGCGCGATAGTGGGTGGAAGTGGGCGGTGCTACCGCACTGCTACCTGGGAGCTGTAGTCTCCCCCCTCGGCGGCCGCGTGGTGGAACAGGCAGCGGCGGCAGGGGAGACTGGCAGCGTGGGGTCCCAAGTGCAGCTGTGTTCTTCAAGCCAGGTAGGCGGTGTAGCAATGTCCCCCACAGCAAAGCAGTGATTTCAGCAAGTCCCCCGCTCCACCGAGGGAGCCTCTGCCCTTTGAACGCCTCCGGGCGCGATAGTGGGCGGAAGTGGGCGGTGCTACCGCACTGCTACCTGGGAGCTGTAGTCTCCCCCCTCGGCGGCCGCGCGGTGGAACAGGCAGCGGCGGCAGGGGAGACTGGCAGCGTGGGGTCCCAAGTGCAGCTGTGTTCTTCAAGCTAGGTAGGCGGTGTAGCAATGTCCCCCACAGCAAAGCAGTGATTTCAGCAAGTCCATATCAAAAACATGCATTTCTTTTTAACATGTAAAAGCTAGTAATTATTGTGTACATTTTATAGCATCGTGATTGGTTCTAGCTATATATTATTTTTGTGCAATCAATCTTTTTGTTTTTCATTTCTTTTGTGGAACAATCATTTCAAAATTTGGCTCCATTAGCCATCTAGGAATTGTCCTCCAAGAATGTAAAATGGTGATTTTGCCTGGCTGTCAAACAGTGTGAGGCTCTGGGACTTTTGTTAATGAGCCCGTACTGTTGTGCGCAACCTGAATATCACACAACATGCGGCTCATTGACATTTATAAATCATTCTTCACTCTCCTGAAGAGAAGCCGCGTGCTCACCCTGGCTATCACACAGCATGTGGGTCGGATAGTTTCATTATTAATTTGTATCTGCTGAACAGACACGTTGTGCTCAGCCTGGCAATAACACGCTGCAGCTCCGTGACCTTCATTATTGATCCTGCACTCTTCTAAAGTGAAGTGCTCGGCCTGGCTGTCACACAGCTACAGCTCTGCGACCTTCATTATTGATCCTGCACTCTTCTGAAGTGTGCTCAGTCTGGCTGTCACGCAGCAGCAGCTCTGAGACCTTCATTATTGATCCTGCACTCTTCTGAAGTGTGCTCGGCCTGGCTATCACACAGCAGCAGCTCTGTGACCTTCATTATTGATCCTGCACTCTTCTGAAGTGAAGTGCTTGGCCTGGCTATCACACAGCTGCAGCTCTGTGACCTTCATTATTGATCCTGCACTCTTCTGAAGTGAAGTGCTCGGCCTGGCTGTCACACAGCTGCAGCTCTGTGACCTTCATTATTGATCCTGCTCTCTTCTGAAGTGTAGTACGCGGCCTGGCTGTCACACAGCTGCAGCTCTGCGAACTTCATTATTGATCCTGCACTCTTCTGGAGTGTGCTCGGCCTGGCTATCACACAGCTGCAGCTCCATGACCTTCATTAGTGATCCCGAACTCTTCTGAAGTGAGGAACGCAACCTGGCAATGACACAGCTGCAGCTCCATGACCTTCATTATTGATCCTGCACTATCGGCATAGTTGGAGCGATCGTGAGGAGTTCATGCGTCAGCTGCTACGATGGGCAAAATCCTTATCGCTCAATGGCTGAGAGGCGTCAATGTGCCACGCCCATCGTAGCAGCTGACGCGTGAACTCCTCGCGATCGCTCCAACTATGCCGATACCACGGCCCAATACATGATTCGAATCCCGAAGTGAAGCCGTTACAGCGCTTTCCTCCACTCTAAATGCTTTATTGACTACCCCAATATATCCATCACGGCAGGATTGTCATCCTTCACACTATGGATGGCATCACCGCTTTTACAAGGCATTGTGTAAAAATACCAGGCAATTATTTATTTAGTCCTGATGATGATCCTTGTTTGTTAAGAGATAGGGATCGAAACGTCGTTGACATTTTCAAAAACAGTACCATTGTTTAGCAATTTATATGAAGAATGTGGTCACTGTTTTGGCTAGCTTGCTTGAATCTATGATTATTCCAAGCAGCCATTGCTCTTTTGTTGCCTGAAACCCTTCGTGTTGTATGTGTTTTGTTTTGCTTTCTCCTACATTGTGTTGTGTTGTTCCTTATGTAAACTATTACTGACCAATTGCAAATTAAAAATTCTTTGTCCGGCTGGGCATTGAATATCTATAGTACCTTTTATGGTCTATATGTTATTGTCTCTTCTGCACTTCCTATCTAAGGACCACTGTTTCTCTAAAATACTCTTATTACTCTAGCATCCATAACCTGCATGTGCGACTGGACGCCATATTGTGCACCCCTGACATCCATGCTAAGGTGACAGATAATGAGTACTTAGCGAGAACAATCTCTGACCATAATCCGTTGTTAGTGCGGATACGATGGAGCCGAGAGAGATCACTTATACAGACCTGGCGGCTCCGCCCGGAGGCGCTGGAAGATCCGGTCTTTAATGAAGAGTTGGGGTGGGCATTGCCCGATATTTTGAGGAGAACGAGGGGATGGTGACATCGGCGGTAATAGAATGGGATGCATTTAAGGTTGTGGTCAGGGGCGTTTGCATTAACAAGGTGGCAGGGGTCAGGAAAACGTTACTGGCAGACCTGGAATCAGCGGAGGGCAGACTGAGGGGAGCGGAGAGAGACAGACTGGGGAAACCCGGGGCAGGCACTGAGGTGCGAGAAGCCGAGGAAGCTGTTGCGGTGCAGATGAAGAGGTTATGCTCATTCGATTACAAGAAATTAGGACACGGATACATGGGGAGGGGGACAAATCGGGCGCTCTGCTGGCGTGGCTGGCCAACCCACTACCAAGGGGTGAACCGATCTTAGGCTTGAGGGCGGCCTCAGGGGAGTTGATGCACACACAGGTAGGGATTAATGGGTGGTTCCTAGAGTATTATGCCAATTTATACCGCACTAAGCTGCCTGTGTATGCAGAGGGAATTATCTGGAAGGGCTTGTGATGCCGAGTTTGAGCAGGGAGATTCGTGGGGTGGTGAGATCACGGTGGGCGAGATCAGATGCGTGATCAGGCACATGGCCCGCAACAAGACACCTGGGGTGGATGGCATGCCCATTGAATTTTATTCCAAATACCTGGACTCTCTGGCCCTGCGACTGCAAGTAGTCTATAAGGAGGCACTCGCAGTGAGGAGGCTGCCTGGGACCACTAGGGAGGCGATTATCATTCCCCTCCTGAAGCCGGGTAGGGAAGAAGCGGATGTGAAGGCCTACCGCCCACTTTCAATGTTGGCGACTGACTACAAAATCCTGAGTAGGATCCTGGCAACACGCCTATTCCCGAACATGACGCAGTTAGTGCACCGGAATGAATCGGGGTTTATCCCTAAACGCAGCACGGCTATCAATGTCAGGCGCTTATTGTGAATCCTGGAAGACTGCCAGGAGCCGACAGTGAAGGCCTTGATTTTATCGGTGGATATAAAGAAGGCATTTGATAGCCTGGAATGGCCATTACTTTTCAGGTAATGTGCAAAGTGGGATTGAGCGAAACGTTTGTGAGGTGGACCCCCATCTTGTATGATTCAGTGACGGCCCGGGTGTGGACATGGGGGACGGTATCCGTGCCCTGTTCAATGGGACGAGGAACGCGACAGGGCTGCCTGCTATCTCTGCTTCTGTTTGCATTGGCAATTGAGCCACAGAAAGTGCTACTGATGAACAAGTTCTTGCTTTAGCTCTCTTGATACTGTTGTTGCCGTGGTCATTATTGTTTATTATTGCCTGTCTTACCTGTGTCTCTGCGGGCGGCTCCTCCATTGGAGGGAAGGAGCGTCACCCCACTTAAATGCCCCCAGAAAAAACCCAGAGACTAAAAATACCATGATAATAAAGATAATTTCCGATAGCATATTTGAATGCATTTTACTATCCACCTGGCAATTCCAGCATTGAAAATTGGGTTGCCTTTATGAGGTGGTGAGAAAGCCACAAACAGTTGTTTTGTTTACCTAAAGGCTTTAGTCCTGTTTATGTAATGAAGTAAAGCTCTTTTGACATCAAGCGTGTGAAGACCTCTTTCTGCTACAGAATCAGGGTTTTGGAAAAATACTGGTAACTCTACTGATTGATTAAAAAGATGGAATGGGGAAATCACATTTGGAAGAACTGTTGGGTTTGTTCTAAGAACCACTTTGTTGCGATGTATTTGTAAAAATGGTTCTTGTACGGTTAAAGCCGGAATCTCACTTACTCTCCTGAGAGAGGTGATTGCGACAAGGAAAGCTACTTTCCATGTAAGGAATTGTTATTCGCATTTGTGTAAAGGCTCAAACGGGGGACTCATGAGCCTAGTAAGAACATTGTTTAGGTTCCAAACTGGAGAGGGTGGCAGTCTGGTTGGAATTATTCTTTTAAGGCCTTCCATGAAGGCTTTGATAGCAGGTACCCTAAACAAGGACAAATGTTGCCTGTTTTGTAGGTAGGCTGCAAGAGCAGCTAGATGTAATCTGATTGAGGAGCATGCAAGATTTCATCTTTGTAGATGTAGTAAATAGCAAATAATGTTCTGAATTGAAGCATCTAATGGGTCAATTTTGTTGTTATTGTAGTAAATGACAAATCTTTTCCATTTAGCTACATAGCAAGCTCTAGTAGTGGGGCCTCTGGCTTCTTTAATAATATTCATACAGTCCGTGGGAGGTTCAGGTAATCAAACTCTAAGATTTCAGGAGCCAGATTGCTAGATTCAGTTGTGCTGGATCTGGGTGCCTTATCTCTCCATGGTTCTGCGTCAGCAGTTTTGGGGGCAGATGTAGTTTTTGGTGTGGAACTATTGAGAGTTCGAGGAGTGTTGTGAACCATGGTTGCCGTGCCCATGTGGGAGCTCTCAAGGATCATCTTGAGAGACTAATGTTTGAGCTTGCGTACTACTAGTGTGATGAGTGGGAGTGGCGGAAAAGCGTACGCAAATCTCCCTGACCAGTTCATCCATATTGCATTGCCCTTGGAAAATGGGTTTAGGAACCTGGCAGTGAAGGTGTGGCATTTTGCGTTTGAGTGTGTGGCGAACAGATCTATGTCTGGTTGGCCCCACATTTGGAAGAAAGGTTGAAGTCTGACGACTTAACAGATCCGCTATCTGATTGTTTACTCCTGGAAGATGTTCTGCTAGGAGATATATGTTTTGTGTAATGGCCCTGTTGTAATCTACTTACTAGGTTATGTATTCTTAGTGGTACATTCCGACGACCCCCTCTGGACCCTTACCTGTTGGTGTGTTCCACTAGAGTCTGCTTTAGAATGTTGAGCTTCTCCAGGCAGTCCGGAGAGTGGGTGACAGAATAAAGGTTGTTCTTACCTTCTCCTGGTGTCAAGAATCTTCTTTACAACACTGGCGATGAAATTGGCGTAGGGGGCCACCCTGTCACCTCCCCTTTCTGTGCTCTCTCCGTTTGCTGCAAGTTCCAGGTGAATCTGATGTGCCATTGAAAGTATACTCAGGAAGTTTCCTGGTGTGGAGACACACTTGTGTCCCTGATGACAGTGCCTCGTTTATTTTGTGCCAAAGCAAGCGGGCGGTGAGGACTCAAGCGGAAGGTGGGTGTGGCGTGTGGTGTGGTCCTTGCTGTGTCAGAGACTGCATCCCTGGAGGTACACAAATCCTTGGCTCCGCTGGCACTGCGTGGGAGTTGGTCGGTCAGTCCTGTGAACCTTGAAGCCCCTGTGTCCTGGGTGAAGGCTGCAGATTCCATGCAGAGTGTCAAGCCCCTTCCTGCACCAGGACCGCCTGCGTTGTTCCACGCTTTGGGGTGAAGGAGGCAGTGACTGGGGGTGGTGATTCTCGCCATTTCAAGTAGAGGCGCCGTTTCTAGCCCTCTGTTCTCTAAGTGCCCTGGCCCGCGTTCCTCAGTGCTGCAGTCCCACTCATCCACCGAGGAATCCCCTCGGTTTCCTACGCCTAGGGCCCTGCCTACACCACTGCCCCACACTGCACTACTGCCTGCTGAGCGCCGAGATCAGCTCTCCTCAGAGTGTCCAGCCAGTTCCAGTCCAGCAGCGCATGGAACCACCCTGGGCGGGGGCAGCATGGCAGTCATCCTGTCAGCCGAGAGGCGCTCTTCATTCGCCTCAGAGCAACCTCGTCAGTTTCCTTTTCCGCCAGCGCTTCAAGTATGAAGGGGATTTCCTGTCAGCGATGGGCAGGCGCCGTTCTGAGACACTGTTCTCCTGGTCTCGTGTGTTTGTTGGGCCTGCGCAGCTGCGTTGCAGGTAAATCCTGCCAGGAAGCCCTGTAAGTGACGGAGGAGGCGCGAGTTCCGGCGCTCCAGCTCCTTCAGGGCCGCCGTACATTTCTCCTCAGTATTCTTCCTGTTCGGGCAGTAATTCAATTGCTGAAGCTTCTATGAGTGGTAACCGGGGATTGAGAGAGCGGTTAATTGTGACCTGCGATACTATTCCTGTGGAAGAAGGAGGCATTGGGGACTGCTTGTTTCAAGTAAGACTGCCGCAAGACTGCTACGTCTCCCAGTCCTATTTGGTCCTCGTTTAGACTGTGTTTGGTGATATTGGGGACTGCCTATTTTTGATGCAAGACTGCCACAAGACTGTCACGTCTCCCATACATATTTGGTCCCCATAACCTTTTAAGCCCTCGGATGAATAACCCCCCCCCCTTGAGAAGTTTGCTTGCTATATAACCACCTTTCCATGTTGCAGCCCATAGTCCTCCTGTAGCTCACCCGTTCCCTCTCCCTTACCTGAAATCAAAGAGACTTCCTGTGGTTACATTTTTGCTGTTGTATTTTACCATATTTACTAGGTACATTATTGTACCCTGTATTCAGTTTTCTCCTGTTACTTTCCTGCAGGTATTTTTCCACTCGGGTGGGGGTTTGTGCGTCCTGTGGCACTTTACAAACTATGTGGTAAGTGATACGGTGCATTGTGACTAGTGCAAGTATAAGGAGGTAGTAGTGAAAACCCGGTACATTAGGTACTTTCTGCAGTGCAGTAGAGTCTTTCCCCATTGTGAGCACTCGGTGTCCTTTTGTCAGACTTGTTGTTCCTCTGTACATTTTCATAGCCTTGGGACCTCTTGAGTGCCATTTTCCAGCATTATAGCACCTTGTGAACACATTGTACCGCAGTGCAGGTACCTTTATTAAGGCTTATTTCGAAGTAACTTGTGTGAGATTCCTGAACCCAGTTACATCTACACTTCCCGGCCCCCTGCTTCAAGGTAATCGTAGTAAAGCAAGGTAGTCCGGTCTCATGGCAGCTTCATCCATGAACCCCTCCCCCTACTTTTTAAATGAAATTGGGGATCCAGAGATTCACTGGAAAGACTGGGTCAACCTATTTGACTCCTAGCTCATTGCTATAGGGGGAAAAAAAATTGGCGTTGCGTAACAGCATGTGTTACTCCATAATCTGGGAGTTCAGGGAAGGAAAATTTATGACACCCTTCCTAATCCCGAATTAGAGGATGATGAGTTGGATTTAGACGTGTTTAGGATTACCATGTTGAAACTTGAGACCCACTTCGGGGACAAAGTTAATGTGGTCCTAGAGTTTTTCTCAAGAGTGCAGGGTAAGCATGAGTCAGTCACAAATTACGTAGCCGCACTCCGGGGTCTTACTCAGTTATGCGAATTTGGAGATTTGAATGACTCACTTATTAGAGATCAGCTGGTGAGGTGCACACACGACCCGCGAATAAAAGAGAAATTGCTTGCTAAAAATCCCTCATTGAGAGAGGCCATTGCTACGGCTCAGTCCATCGAACACACTGCGAAGTGTATTCTGGAAATGAATCTACCTAAGGAACCTGTGAGTGGGGTGAACAAAATTCAGAGTATTGATCTAGAGGATTATAGAGATGGGGAAATTCTCAAGATCTCGTCTAAGGATATCAAAGGTGAGAAACCTATCAGCGTTACGGAAGGGTTGAAGTGTTTCAGATGCTGGAGCAGCAATCACCTTGCAAACAGCGTTCATTGCAACGACGAAATTCCACCTGCATTAAGTGCAATAAAAAGGGCCACTTTGCTAGAGTGTGCAAAGAAGGGGAGATGAATCAGGTAAAGGTGGTACACAATGAAGAGGAACAGACTCCCAAGTTTGTGTTCTAAGGATTGGTAAGTCATCTTCTGTTTAGCTGTAAGACCAGGAGTACAGGCAACTCCGTTCTTTTGGTGCGTAAATTTCCTTTGTGCTCGGCACCATGGGGCACGCGCACTGTGGTAATTGGGCCGGCGACATGACATATGTACAAATTTGCAGTTTTGTAAATGCATGTGTAACCCATTTACCTTTCCTTCCTCAGGTCCATGTTTACTGCATTATATTCTTATAGTTGGTGCATAGGTACCCTTCTGCGACATTGTAATATGCTCCTTACCCCCTGTTTTCGATGATACCTCACCAGTCTTTCCCTTCCCCCCCTGCCGTCCCCCCCTTCCTTTTTTCCCTTTAGTAGCGAAGGTAGATGTGTTGTAATCTGCTTATAATCTGCTTACTAGGTTATGTATTCTTAGTGATACATTCCGACGACCCCCTCAGGACCCTTACCTGTTGGTGTGTTCCACTGGAGTCTGCTTTAGAATGTTGAGCTTCTCCAGGCAGTCCGGAGAGTGGGTGACAGAATAAAGGTTGTTCTTACCTTCTCCTTGTGTCAAGAATCTTCTTTACAACAGGCCCATCTCCATATACTTTGCGCTAGGTGAGACAGCTGCAAAGAATGTGTTCCTCCTTGCTTTTGTATGTAGTACATTGCTGTCATATTGTCCATCCGGACTAAGGCAGCCTTGTTGAGAAGATGTACTTGGAACTAGAAATATTGCCAGTGGTTGTAGGTAATTGATGTGGAGCGCTTATTGTTGAGTGGTCCACTTGCCCTGAATTGTGTGATTTAGGAGATGGGCTCCCCAGCCGGTGAGTGATGCGTCTGTTGTTAGCACTATTTGTGAAACTGGCTCTAGGAACGGCCGTCCTTTGGAAAGGTTTTTTGTGTTCCACCACTGCAGAGAGCGATGTGTTTGGTTGTCTACCAACATCAGATCTGTAAGTTGTCCCTGAGCCTGATTCCACTCACATGCCAAACATGCTTGTAAAGGGCGCATCTGAAGTCTTTCGTGAGGTACGATGAAAATGCAAGAGGCCATCATCCCTATTAGCTGCATAAACACTTGTGCTTAGAGAGAGTCTTGAGGCTGAAACTTGGTGATGAGGGTTTGCATGATGGCTATCCTGGCTGGATTGGGGTATGCTAGAGCTTTGCACGTGTCTATTGTAGCTCCTAGGTACTGATGTACGTAGGAGGGTTGAAGGTGTGACTTGGTGTAGTTTAGTGTGATCCCTAAGTCGTGTAATAGCTGGTTCATTTGATAATTGTGATGAACACACTGACGTATGACTTGGCATTTAAGAGCCACTCGTCCAGGTATGGAAATGCGTGGATTTGCTGCCTTCTTAAGTGCGCTGCTACTACTGCAGGGCACTTTGTGAACACCCTGAGTGCTGTGGTTACCCCAAATGGAAGGACCTTGAACTGATAATGCTGGCCGGCCACTGTGAATCTTAGGTATTTCCTGTGAGCAGGGTGAATGGGAATTTGGAAGTAGGAGTCCTTGAGATCTAGTGTGGCAAGGAAGTCGCCTCTTTGAAGCAGTGGAAGGATCTGCTGAAGAGTGATCATGTGAAAATGATCTGAATGAACGTAGAAATTGAGAGGTCTGAGGTCCAGTATTGGTCTTATGAGTCCCGTCTTTTTTGGGGATTAGGAAATACAGGGAGTAAACCCCTGTTCCTTGATGTTCTATGGGAACTGGTTCTATTGCGTGATTTTGAAGCAGTGAAAGAACTTCTTGCTTGAGGAGTGTTAGATGTTCCCCGGACATTGGACGCTTTTTGGGTGGTAAATTGAGGGGAGTAGCAGGAAGTTCCAGGCAGTAACCATACTGGATAATATGTCTTACCCACTTGTCCATAGTGATGGAATTCCAGACAGGTAGGAACTGTGATAGTATCTCTCCGACCGGAGTGGAATGGGCTGGAGGGAATTCACTGCTTCCTAGTAGGGGAGGTGCGAGTGTTGTTGTTACCTCAACCTCTCCCTTTGTTGTTACTTTCCCTGTATCCACCTCTAAAATATCCCCTACTGGGAGATGTTTGTGTGGTGTTTTGTATGTAGAGGAAGCAGTGTCTGTACCAATGTTCTTGGATGATCCTCTGTAGAAGGAGCGGCAAAAGGAACCACGTGTGGATGGAGACTGTAATGCTCCCATGGATTTAGCAGTCTCCGTGTCCTTTTCAATTTTTTCCAGAGTGGGGTCTACAGCCGGTCCAAAAAGTTGTTGCTGATTGAACACCTGGTTGAGGATAGTTGTTTGTACCTCCTGTTTGAAGCCAGAAATGCGCAACCAAGCATGTTGTCTGAGTAACACGCTAGTGTTAATGGCTCTAGAGGCGGTGTCTGCTGCATCAAGGGCACACTTGATTGATGCATTCGTTATTAATTTACCCTCTTGGATGAGATCATTGGCCTTGGTCTTGTATTGATCTGGTAAATGTTGCAATAGGGTTTCTAGTTGGTCATAGTGAGCCCAATCATACCTAGCAAGTAATGCTTGTGTGTTGGCTATCCGCAGTGATTAGCTGCTTGAGCAGCAACTCGTTTGCCGGAAGCATCTAATAATTTATACTTCTTGTTCAGAGGTGGTGCCTCACCAGAGGTCTGAGAATTAGCCTGTTTTCTAGCGCTAGCTACCACCAGGGAATCTTAAGGGAGTTGACTTTTGATGTAGGCGGGATCATTGAGAGGAGGTTTATATTTTTTGTCAATTCTCAGATTGAGAATTCTAGCCCTAACAGGGTCTTTAAATATGTCAGGGGCATGTTTAATGACACCTTTTAACATTGGCAGGGTTTGTACAGTCTTTAGTGACTGCTCAAAAGTGTCTGAATGCATTGAAACACCATGGTATGTAGCTGCCCTATTTACCAACTGACTAAAACCAATATTGTCATCTGGGGGAGATGGCTTTGTTGGGTATGCCTGGGGATCAGGGAGGTCTGGAGGGTCGACCGGGTCATACTCGTCTCAGTCGTCCTGTGGTACGTCTGTGTTGGTATCAGGGTCTGAAAAGGGTCATTGTTGCCTGCCCCATCCCCTACACCATCATCGACCTGTGGTAATGGTGAGTTTGGTGGAAGTATAGGAGAGTGTGGAGGAGAGATAGGATTGGTAGGAAGAACAGGAGAAGAGGGTTGTATAGGTTTAGTAGCACAGTTTATTTTCTTAACAGGCACTGTAGGAATGCCTGGTGTATCCAGTTTCCTCTTCTTGTGTGGAACAGTAGACACATGTCCGGTTTTAGGGTCTATGTGGAGTATTTTTTTTATTCGAATTGATAGGATCCGGTCGAAAAAGTTATTCCTCTTCGGTAGACGCTTTCTGTGCCGATCTTTTCGGGTCCAAGCGAGGTTTGGATTTCTGCCCTGGAGCTTTTGAAGGTGTTTTTGGATCCTTCGGCTTCGATGTGGATGCGGAAATCTTTTTCGGTTCTGAATACCTTTTCTTTCGGCGCCAGGATGGTTGATGCTGATTTCTTTCTGGGAGTAAGCTGTGCTCCCGACTTCGGTGCCGATGGAGCTTGTGGGAGACTAACATGCTGCTTGCTTGGTCACGAGCTGCCTGAAGGCTTGTCCTTTGTCTTTGGAGCCGAGCCAGGGGGCGGGGCTTCTGAACATTGTTTTCGGCTGGGGTCGACAGGCGAAGTCTTGACCAGGGCCTTCTTTTTTGCAGGTGGGGTTGGGGTTACTCACTCGTTGATCTGGAGGGATGGGGTGGTCTGAGTCATCTGCTTCGGACACGATATCCAGTTCCTCAGAATCTTCCTCCGGGACATCGGGCCTTCAACAAAGATGTCCACCGGTACCAGAGCTGCTTGCTGCGCCATGATGTGTCGTCGGGCCCAGCGATCACGGATGGTCTTTTTGGATCGAAAGGAGGCGCAGGCCTGGCAATTATTCTTGTTGTGCTCTGTCGAGAGACCCAGATTACAGACCTTGTGGTGGTCACTGTGTGGAGTCCTTTCCATGAGCCGTAGGCCCGAATGGCCCAGCGGCCCGTGGGGGATTCATTTGCCACATCCGTTGGTTGCCTGGAGGCGACTACTGCTTCCTGGGCTGAGAGGGTGGACACTTGCTGCCCGAGGACTCTGTTACCGCCGCAGCTGGACCTCCCCGCCGCCGCAAACCACTCCACCAGCGGCCACAAAGCGGGAGGACCACAGTCCCCATAATTCTTGGCGTGATTGCCACGCCCACCGACACGCGATCTTTGGCGCCCGGAGGCGCATTTAATAGCGGCGCCTCCCCGGCAGAGCAGGGATTCATTTGCCACATCCATTGGTTGCCTGGAGGCGACTACTGCTTCCTGGGCTGAGAGGGTGGACACTTGCTGCCCGAGGACTCTGTTACCGCCGCAGCTGGACCTCCCCGCCGCCGCAAACCACTCCACCAGCGGCCGCGGAGCGGGAGAACCACAGTCCCCATAATTCTTGGCGTGATTGCCAAGCCCACCGACACGCGATCTTTGGCGCCCGGAGGCGCATTTAACAGCGGCGCTTCCCTGGCAGAGCGGGGATTCACTTGCCACATCCGTTGGTTGCCTGGAGGCGACTACTGCTTCCTGGGCCGAGAGGGTGGACACTTGCTGCCCGAGGACTCTGTTACCGCCGCAGCTGGACCTCCCCGCCGCCACAAACCACTCCACCAGCGGCCGCGGAGCGGGAGGACCACAGTCCCCATAATCCTTGGCGTGATTGCCACGCCCACCGACACGCGATCTTTGGCGCCCGGAGGCGCATTTAACAGCGGCGCTTCCCCGGCAGAGCGGGGATTCATTTGCCACATCCGTTGGTTGCCTGGAGGCGACTACTGCTTCCTGGGCTGAGAGGGTGGACACTTGCTGCCCGAGGACTCTGTTACCGCCGCAGCTGGACCTCCCCGCCGCCGCAAACCACTCCACCAGCGGCCGCGGAGCGGGAGGACCACAGTCCCCATAATCCTTGGCGTGATTGCCACGCCCACCGACACGCGATCTTTGGCGCCCGGAGGCGCATTTAACAGCCAAGCCCGGGCAAAGGGCGGGCCCTCTTAGGCCCTCAGATGCTGGAAGAGCCTGGGCAGGGCCGTGTCCCTTGGCTCTTTGACCAGATCATCACGTAAGGTAACAATTGTTTAAGGAGTGTGTTTGACTCTAGTTTAGGACCTGACTAAGTAACAATCTTCATAATGGCTAAGAAAACTCCCATATCCACACGAGCAACAACTAAGAAATTAATGCAGACCAAGACACCGCTTCCAACACTAACAGCAATTGATAAAATGCTGCAATAAACAATTGGGGTTGTAGTGACTGCGATAGAGAACACTGAAAGACGTTTCTCGCTACCACCAAGTATGTGCTTGAGAACTCCGCCAACACAAGGAGCAAATTTACATGTAAATGCCTCTATTACAACTGCTCTCTCACAGGACTCTATTCTACTAGATTCCTATGTAGACCTACCAGGGGAACGATCAGATTGTAGCTGAGGCACCACAACAGTCACCTCCTATTGTATTCGCTACCCGAGAGAGCAGGCTGTCATTGACACCTAATTTAAAACCTAGTGAGAATTCCCACCCATTTATGGTAACCGATATGCCCAGTACCAGAGTAGAATCAGAGGGCAGTGACATTATTGATATTAATCCACCGGCCGAGTCAGCTGACACTAGCATATCGAGTTGCACGAGTGTTCATGGGTCAGGTCGGGGCAAACGCAAATGTGCCCATAGTAAGAAATATGTAGTCATAAATAGACAGGGGAAGAGACATAAGAGTAAAAAGAAGAGGCTTATCCAGACCACACTGAAACAAGGGAGGGAAGGAGGGACAATTCGTCTGAACATAAACCCACAGCAGAGTGAAAATCCTCATATTGACCAGCAAAATTCAACACCTTTGAATATGGAGGGTCTCACACATGAAATAGAACTAATGATAAAATCTCTCATTACACCAATGGCTGATAGATTGAAGACCTTAAGGGACAAAGTGGAAATTTTTGAAAAACTGGGAATAGCCAACTTAGATTTGTTAGAAAATCTCATTACACAAAGTAAGCCATCTAAAATGTGTGAGCTAAAGAGTAAGCCCGGTAACAACATGGCCACTAATGAAATAAGAGTACCTACCTCCTCAACCACTATTGTAGCAGTTCCAGCCCCCGTCACAGTAGCCCCAGCCTCGAAAATTCTATCTACTAACATCCCGACCACCACAATGAGTCAGAAACCTGATGTAAGGCAAAGGGGGAAAGGGGGTCCTGTATCTAACAATACTGGCAGGACAGTGCCAATGCGGCATACTAACAACATAATTCCTGCAACAATTAACCTCCCACCAGAATGTAGCCCGTTTGTAGCCATTCTTGCTAATGTCCCAAAGCTTAAGCCCACCCAATTTGAAAACCAGCAAACTCTCAAGAATAAAACCCTGCACTGGCTCACTCAAAATTGTGTATTTCCAATGTGTGGGGCAAACCAAATTATATCCACACAGAGAGTAGGCTGGTTGGGCCGCAGCAAAAAGGAGATAAATGGGGATTGTATAGTGATTAATTTTAGGATCTCTGAATGGGCTAGAGATTCCATTTTAAATGCACCAATACCCCTAAAACATGAATACAGCACAACACTGCTCCCCCTTGATTATTTCTATAGGAGTCAGTTGGGAAAACAAGCAATAACACAGATTGCTGAGTGCTATAGAGCTACTAATTTTAACCACCTTTATAGTAGCCCATGAACCAGCACCTTTGTATAATTTATGGAACAACATTTCTGCCCCGACTTATAATAGATTCCATGTGTTCGGTTCACTTGAAGAGAACGACTGACTAAGGGGACAAACTATAGCATCACAGTTTGAAATAAACGTACCTGGGGGAAAAAATTTAATTGAACAAATTTTGCCAAGTACAAATAGGCTAGTTGGGGGCAGTGATGTGAACTTAGCAAGTAGTGATCTGAATATCGCCGATGATAGACCCGCACCTGCTGTTAGTTCTGGCGTGGATATAATTACGAATGTAACTTCACACTATGATCCATTAGCCGATAACACTGCAGAATGCTTAAAGGTAATTACCTGGAACATAGCGGGAATTACTTCTAAATTAACTACTCCATTCTGAGAAAACTTTATTAAGCAAGGCCACGATATAATCTGCTTGCAGGAGACGTGGTATAAAAATCAGGTACAAGTCGAGGGGTATATGTCATACAGTGTAAATGCCATAACTCAAGCAGGAAGAGCAGGTAGAGCAAAAGGTGGCTTATTAACCCTTGTATCTACTACCCTAACAGAATTCAGCCCTGGTGGCTATTTGGAGGTGGCCCAGCTCGCGTCAATTCTGCGCCTAGTGCATGTCAAAGGCAGGGATTTAATAATAGTAAACTTTTACAATAATATTGTCGGACCCAATCGGGGCACGATTGTATGGAGATAGAGCGGGCCATAGAGAAAGTAGTTGCATTATCAAGTGACCCCCCTGTAATATTATGGGTGGGTGATTTTAACATTCAATCATGTAGTCATGCACAGAAGGGGATCTGTGGCCATCGTGAGGAGTATTCCCATGGAGGTAGTACTGTCTTTAACCACTTCCCACATACTAATTATGGGAGTGCGCTAAATAATTTAATGGCCAAATTAAATCTGGAATTATTGGACTGCACAAAGAACAAAGATAATGAATAATAATAATCCACATTTGTAAAGCGCACAATCACCCGTTAGGGTCTCTAGGCGCTGGGGGCCGTCGGGAAGATTAAGCAAGCTATTGCCCAGAGTCACATGGTGCTGGACTAATCTGCCGCCGGTGCCAGGGATCGAACCGTGGTCCCCAGCTTCCGGAGTCAGTCGCCCTGGCCGCGGCGCCACACCTCTTCCACTCCATGAAGTGTGTCCATCATTTAGAGGGAGAGATGCACATTCGAACATCGATCATATTCTGGTTTCCAATGGAACTGTCTACTCAAATGTATGGGTAATAGAGCAGCCAGTGAGTGATCACAACAGTATATCGGTAGGATTGGCAGGTTGGGGGGAAAAAACCCATGTATATGAAAGTTCGGTCCAAGGGATTACAGCCGAAAGATCTAATGGCATGACAATTAAGTGGACCAGAATTGAGCCGACTCATTTCATGGAGGACCTGTTCCTAAAATGTAGTTGGGAAATAGGTTATTGTTTAGAATTTAATGTGGTCCCTGGCATTTTCCTTGCCAATTTCTTAAAAATAACTAAGGTAATCGATAACTCCCTCACAGCAAAGAGCCGTAAGCTGAGGAAAACACAAGTGGTGTGGTTCGATAAGCATTGTGCCCAGTCACTAAACAAACTTAAAATAGCACTTGACACCAAGCCCAGGGATATAGCAAAAATCAGAGTGGAGCGTCTTAATTATAAGACCGCCCTTGCAGAGAGAAAAAAAGACCTGCAAAATGAGGCCTGGCTGATTCTTGATATGGCTGCGGAAACAAAAAACCACAAATTATTTTGGGATACTGTAAACAGCCCTTTTTTAAGAACGATAATATCCCTGAAATCTCCTCCCACGTTAGTTGCCGCGCTTGGATAACCCACTTTACTGTGATTTTTAACTCCGCTATCAATTTAGATGGGTTAGTTTTAAATATCGATATAGGGTCCAGTTTTAAACCTAGAAAAATGTAAAGGAGGTAAAGCGCCCGGGCCCGATGGGGTACCTATGGACTTTTATACATCTGAAATGACCTTATGGGCCCCAATATTGACAAGATATTTTAATGCAGCTTTAGAAGATACGTTTCCACCTACATGGGGCCAGTCCATTATAGTACCTCTCTATAAGAAAGGCTTGTGGTCGGAGGCGCGAAACTATCGTCCCATCTCACTTCTGGACTCGTCAATTAAAATCCTTAGTCGAGTCCTTTTAGAGAGACTTGAAGCCTGGGTAGAGGAAAATAACATCTTATCACCAGTGCAGTACGGGTTCAGAAAGGGGTTGGGAACGATGGAGCAGTGTGTAAACCTGGAACTCATAGTCAGCAAGTACACAAAAGCTAAAGGGGGTAACCTCTTTCTGTGCTTTGCTGACTTGAGTTCAGCATTTGATTTGGTGGAACACTCACTCCTCTGGCCAGTTTTATTGGAGATGGGTGCCCCGACTGAAATTATACACTTCCTGGCTAGACTTTACGAAAACTTATCTAGCAAAGTCAGATTTGGGCCTGATGGAGAATGCACACCCTTTTTTAGAATTAACAGAGGCATACGCCAAGGATGTGTGCTTGCCCCACTCCTATTTTCGCTTTTTATAAACCAGATAGACTTAACTCTAAGAAGTATTCAAGCAGATGCCCCTACTATTAATGGTAACACAATTCCAATCCTTTTATACGCGGATGACGCGGTTCTTCTCTCCCGGACTGAAAATGGCTTGCAATGTTTGATTAACAAGTTTCATACTTTCATTGAGAGCAGAAAATTGTTAATCAACAAAGGTAAAACATTCACTATGTCTTGTGGCAAGAAAGCAAGAATAAGCAGACCCTTTTATTTAGATGGGGAGAAATTAGAACCGGTAAAAAAAAATTGTTACCTGGGCATCACATTTTCTGGAGATGGGAAGTGGGCCCGCGAACAAGACAGCGTTCATTTTAAAATGGTAAGAAATACTAGCTGTATTTTTTGATTTGCGGCAAAACTAGGGGGCCGCAGAATTCAGGAAATGGTATTAATATACAACTCTAGGTGCATATCATCAGCTCTTTACTGGGCAGGGATATGGGGATATCATTCCCAGAGCGCTAACCTAATTCAGAAGGAGGAGAATGCCTTCCTGAAACGTTTGCTTTGCGCTCCGGTTTCGGACTCTAATGAGATACTACACAGGGAGGAACTAAACCATGTCAATGACCTAATTGCCCTACGACCCCTGTCCATATGGCGCTCTATATGGGCAAAGGAGGAGACTAAATTCACCCAGGATGTGATCAATGATTGTTTAAAGCTTGACCATCGCTCAAAGATCCCCTGGATATGTCACATCCAATCATGGTATAAGACACTTTATGGTTGTGACATTTTTGAAGAACCAACATTGGGTATAGGGTTGTCAAAAAAGGAGCTTAAAATTACCCTCCTGAAACATACAGGTAATATCAGGATGGATAAATATCTAAAACAAAGCACTTTCAATTTTCACATGGAATACAATATTAAGGAAGGCTTACAAAGATACCTCACTGTTGTTAGTAAAAGTTCACACCGTTTTGTATTATCTCGCTTACGTTTGGGGGTTGTGCACCACTTAGTTGCATTTCCAACAATTAAGAAACCAGGTTCATGTTTATGCCCATGCGATGGTGCATCTAAGCAGAGTGGTCCTCATTTTATGTTGTTCTGTAAATTTTATACCTTTTATAGGAAATTTTATTTGAAACCCATCTTTTTAAAAAATAACATTCGCAGTACCAAGAAAGCGATACAATTGATGTTTAATTTAGAGAGTCCAGATGTTTGTTTTTACGTGGCTACTTATATTTTAAAATGTATTTCTATACGTAAATCAATCATTATATGAATTCAATACTTAATTTTGACTCCTACTCATTTTACCGTTGCTGGCTAGTATGTGAATAATGTCTGTGTGTACTTATATGCATTTTAACTTTGCAAATTTGCACGCATTAGAAAACGAGCACTTTTAGCACTTTTTGCACTTTATTGCTAGTTTGCACACGTATGAGTAAACGATTTAGTTAGGATGCACTTTAAGAAAAGCTTATTTGCACACGTGTTATTAAAAGCCTAATGTCATTGATGTTACATAGCAAATTGGAGTCGATACAAACCAGATGTATTGTTTTTATTTTTTATGCTGCTATATGGTTGTATACATACATACCGAATAAAGCATTTTTTGATTTGATTTGATTTGGCCCAGCGGCCCGTGTTGACGGCCGGAATGGGATATTTGAGGAGTGCGTCGAAGGTCACGCGATCGAGAAAGAATACCATCGAATTTTATGATGGTTTGCGCATCGAAAAGGTTTGGAGATATGGTGCCGAACCAGAGAGCAGAAGTTACATCCGAACCCGATGGCGGAAAAAAACAATCCGAGGATGAAGTCGATGCCCATGCACACTTTCGTCCAAGGGAGGAGTCACCTATCTCTTGACTACAAAAGACTTCTTCAAAGACAACAACAAGGTGCAAGCATCCAAACCCAACACCAGATGGCGATCTATGCACAGAGTGTGAATTCTGCAGCTCATATGCCTCGAACAGTGGGTTTCTGTTGCAGTAACTTGGTGCAGAACAAAGTGAAGAGTCGACATGGCACACATCCTTGTGTGCCATGCCCACAAACCACTGCCCTGGCATACATCAGTCACCCCTCTAGCTGGGTGCCCTATGCCAGTGGTGAGTGTACAGGTGCATGAGCCCTATATCCCTACAGTGCCCAAGTCTATTTCTGCGCATTGTAATTGCAGTGCTGCCATTAAGAATATATGGTGGTGGGAGCTTGTCATTACGAACTCCACAGCACCATTATGGCTACACTGAAGACTGGGAAGTTTGGTATCAAACTTCTCAGCACATTACACCCACACTGATGCCAGTGTGGTATTAAATGTAAAATGCACAACAGAGGGCATCTTAGAGATGCCCCCTGAAACTCGACCAACTCCTAGTAACCTGACCGAGTGGCTGCTTAGGCTGCCACCACCAGATATGTTTCTGGACGCCTGGGTCGAGAGATTGCTGGTCTCGGGGGCCTGAAACAATGCACATCCTTGGAAGAGGTGCCAAGCCTCCTCCCCCAGGATAGGCAGGGTTCACGAAGGGGAAGCTTCAAAGGCATGCCACCCTTGTGAGACTCTCCAGACCATTTGAAGCTTTCATCAATGGGTCCCCACTGGTTCTACCCCCCACTTGGGGCGGGAGAACCGGCGGGAAAAACAAGTGTGGAAGAGAGGTGTGCCCACCTCTGCCAACTCCACCCCTAAGGTGGGGGAGGTGAGGTGAAGCACAACCTCGAATCCCCACCATCTTGAGGATGGGGGTACCCAGCCAACCAGGGAGAGGCTCCTGCTCCCCTCCCACTGGAGAGTGACAGAATAGGGAGTGTACCCACCCCAGGGAAGCGACCCATTGGTCCCTGCCCTTTACCTACCTGTAACGCCCCTAAATTTAGTACTTAGTGGCAACCTGAACCTTCCTTCCTCAGATCCAGCAACAACAAGAAAAAAGAGGACGAGAAGCCGTGCAGACCTAATAAGAGGACGACACCCACTGACTTGGCCTCAGCCCTACAGGCCTGTCTCCTCGAACCTGCTCCTGCGAAAACCCCGGCCTTTCCAGCAGCCAGCAACCTCACAAACCCCGGAGGACCTGCCTGCCTTCACTTTCAAGACTGTTTCTCCTGTGAACACCGGACATGTTTAAACTGCAGCTTCTGATGCCAGCCAGAAATCGAGAATCCAGCCCACTCCACACTCGCCGAACCCGACCCGAGCTCAGGTGGAAAAACACCACACGGAGGTCCCCCCGGCGATCCTGACCCGAGATCCGGTGACCCATGACTTGCCTCAAGCCTCCAGAAGATGTCTGTAGCCTCAATCCAGAGGACCCGACGTCCAAAGGCACCCCTACATCCGACGCCCCACGGCCTTGTGTGCCCAACCCAGTGGTGCCTAACCAACCTTCAAGATCCCAACTTACCACTCAAAGTGGTGGTCGCTCCTGGAAGATCCTCATCCACGAGCCTGCAGTGTGTCTTTATCCCGGAGAATCTCCATTGAAATCAACAGGGCACCCGACCTCAAAACAGACCCTGCGCCCGGCCGCCCTAGTGCCGCTGAGGGTGCACCTTTGGTCCCCAACTTGCCCTGAGCTAAACCCTAGGAGCTTTGCTCCCACAATCCTGTGGCCTGCTTGCCAGCCTCCACCAAACAAAGCCCCCCTATCCTCCATAGGATAACATTGGGCCTCAACACTCTGCACTCGGCCGTCCTAGTGCCGCTGAGGGTGCAACAACAGTGCATCACTGACCCTTGGAGACCCCCTGAGTCTAACCCCAGAACCTTAACTCCCACAGTCAATTACTTACCTGAGAACCGTTAACCTGTTTTCCCTCCATAGGATAACATGGACACTTTTTCTCCAAAATGTTTTTAAGTGTGGAGTTTTGAAATCTAAAAATATTTTTTAAATCTCACAAATAACCAAAATGTGTTTACTTACCTGTTTCTAGGGAATGTCCCAGTGCTGAATCTAGGTATCCAAAAGCGATACAAAAGGGGATGATGGACGGAGCGTTTGAGCAAATCAAACACTCACCCCCTGTCAACTGATCTGGGTTTAATCTATCACCATTCTTTAGCTCAATCCGCCACCCCAGTGCAGACATGGCCATATGCAAATCAGTCTGACCCTGTGCCTCATGGGAAAAGTCCAGCCCGAACTGCCAAGCCATGTCTTCCCTAGACCGGAAACAAGTATCCTGGGACCGGTGTCGGGTTCATAACCCTCATCAGCCAGGCTATCTTGAATCAAGTGGCAAAGTGAGCAAGAGACTCACGTCTGAGCATACCCTGCCAACTTAGGGCGAACAAAGCGATACAAACGGGGATGATGGACGGAATCTAGGTATCCAGCACTGAGTTAGAAAAGTAACCCGAAAAGTAACTTACCTGCAATTTATTGTAGAAGCCCATTCATTTCAATGTACTGCTCCAAAAAGGTTCAAAGTGTGGAGTTTTGAAAACTGAAAATAATCTTTAAAAATCATGCGAATAACCAAAACTTAATTACTTAGCTGTTTCTGGGAAATGTACCAGTGCTGAATCTAGGTATCCAGCACTGAGTTAGAAAAGTAACCCGAAAAGTAACTTACCTGCAATTTATTGTAGAAGCCCATTCATTTCAATGTACCGCTCCAAAAAGGTTCAAAGTGTGGAGTTTTGAAAACTGAAAATAATCTTTAAAAATCATGCGAATAACCAAAACTTAATTACTTAGCTGTTTCTGGGAAATGTACCAGTGCTGAATCTAGGTATCCAGCACTGAGTTAGAAAAGTAAAGCAAAAAGTAACTTACCTGTAATTTAGTGAAAAAGCCTATTCATATCAATGTACTGTATTTGTTAAGTGTTGCATACTATTGCTCCCCTGTAAATCAAACAAAGTACAATTTCTACTGCATACTTGAACTATGTTCATACAAGTAAATGATTACCGCTAAGTATTTTTATGCTTACCTGTGCCAAGCTTGCTTGGTTCTAGAAATAAAGCAACTGTATATTTTGTTATACAAAAATAATTGGCCTAGAGTTCAGTTCTTGAGTGTGTGAATTCATTTGCTGACTGAGTGTGTACATCAAATGCTTAACACTGTCCTCTGATACTGCCTCACTGCTCGACGAAGCTACCACTTTAGAGAGTAAGGTTCTATCTAACTTTAACCTCTGCCGACCTCTGGAGACCCTTGGATTCTATACACACTGTACCTCACTTTGGTGCAGTATAAAGAGCCAGTTTCTTACAATACCTCACTGTATGTCTCTCCTAATTTACATGTGATGTTGTTGCCCAGTGGACGGAGCAAGCTGCTCTGGTAACTTTTTCAACGCTGGAGTTACACACCCGGAAGAAGGAAATATAACTCTGCTGGGGTCTGTACTTCAGGATAGCATCTTGAAAGGTCAGAGTTATCACTACATTTTTTTAACAGGGGATTTTAACACTCATGTGTAGGGACATCATGCAAGGAGGAGTGGAAGCTATGGGCTGTGCATGACAAGCAGGCTTACACATGGAACATACTCCCAAGGGTGTTGAGCTTAACTCCATCTTGCTTGAATTTGATCTAACATCTGTAATAAATAAGCTGCCTCCGGGGAAAACAGATATTACTCCCACCTTTATTGGGAGAGGGTGTGAGTCCGTTATTGATTTCACCTTTGTATATATCCCCTTTTACTCTCTGTGCAGGCGAGTGAATGCAGTGACCACAACCCCATTTGTGTCTCAACTGGCTGGTCCCAAACACTCGGACACACCAAGGTGGGCGGGGGGCTGGTGTCCCCCTTAAAGAGGTGGAAGCGGGAAGGAGCGTAAAGTGGGGGTGTATTGTCCCAGAGCTACTCAACGAGTTCCTTTTAACTCGCAGCGAGTTTGCCACCTGTCTCGACGATGAGGCAAGTGCTCCAGACATCATGGGTGCATTTGGATCCAGGTCTACAGTCATAAGGAACTTTCTACGGGGCCTGTTAGAAACCAGGTCCACGATGGTTTTACTCGCGTGCTCCCAGGCTTCCAGGAACCTGAGACAGGCCTTGGGTGTTAAGCCCCGAGACCGGGTGGCCGTCAACGGACTACGAAGAGCATATAAGGCTGCTCTAGCAACTTGCGAGTCTGTCCTGAAGGAGGATGCCAGGATCAATTTAGTGGAGGCTAGCACACTGCGTAATAGCTCAAAGTTCTGGGGCATTATTAACAGCCCATTTCTATCTGGAAATAATGCTAATTTACTGGATGCCCAAATCACAGAGGACGATTGGGTACATAATTTCGAGGGAATCTTCCAGTCGGATACCCCTCCAATTGAGGGGCAGGAAAGGGTAGAAGGCAAGTCAGATCTTATTTTCACCACGCAAGAGGTGAGAGCCGGTATTCTGGGTCTATCTAAAAACAAGGCCCCCACGCCAGATGGGATCCCACCAGATCTCTACATCGCCCACTTAAAAACCTGGGTGCCTGTCCTCACAGCTGTCATCAATGCTGCTGTCCAGATTGGCCGCACGAATTCTTTTATCGATTATAGTCCCGGTATTTAAAAAGGGATACCGGATCAGTACCTATTGTTATAGGCCCATTTCTCTGCTGGACTCTGTGGTGAAGGTGGTGGGCCGCATGGTACTTGACACACTTGTATCATGGGTCGATGAAAACAACTTTTTATCCGATATCCAAAACGGCATTCGCCCAGGTTGTTCCACTGTGGAACAGTGTTTAAACCTGTACATGGTTCTGAACAAATACACTGTGGCTTGTTCCAGCCCCATATACCTAGCCTTCATGGACCTGTCCTCAGCATTCAACTGTGTTAATAGGTCCAAGCTGTGGCAGTTGATGTCCTCCATTGGCATTGACAGGAACATCATTTTATTCACTGTGATTCAACCGCGGTTGTCCGCTAATCAAAGAACCTGAACATGTCCTGTCAGCTTGACATCAAGAGAGGGGTGTATCAGGGGTGCATTTTAGCAACTTTTCTTTCTAACCTATATATTAATTCCTTAGAGAAGGCCCTTTTGGCGACAAATGCGGATTGTCCCCAGGTAGGCAAGCGTAGACTGCCTGTCCTCCTATACGTGGACGGCGCAGTCCTCTTGGCGAGGACAGCTAGGGGCCTACAACAGCTTCTGAATTCTTTTGCCCTTTTTATGGAGGACTTGGACCTGTTGTTTTATCATGCCAAGTCGTTCATTATGCAAGTGGGACCTCGTAAAGCTAAGCAGTTTACTTTTAAACTCTGACTATCATCAATACCGAAGACCAATGTTTTCTCCTATGTGGGAGTTGTGTTTGACGATTCCTTGAGTTGGTGCCCTTTGCTTACTTGGAAGAAAGGGGATCTAGTGAAAGCTTTTGCAGCTGTTTTTAACTGTGCCAGCAGAGTGGGAGGGAAGCCAATAGGGGCTCTTTTGAAGACATAGGAAGACAAATATATCTCAAAGGTTAGTTATGGGAGTGAGATTTTGGGCCACATTGGGGTAGGGGCAGTGCAAAGTGCTGAAAACTCTTTCCTGCGAAGGGCCCTTTCTGTCCCACAAAGCACCCCGTTTTATGTCGTGCACGAAGAGTTGGGAATGCCTTTCCGCTCAGATGTACTGGCATTCCATCCCCTGGCGTTGTGGCTTAATATTTGGGCTAAACAAGAAAATACACTTAGCAAAGACATCCTACGGGAATGCCTTTCACTTGACCGTGTCTCACGCATCCGATGGCTCCAGTATATAAGAGTTGGCCTCTCCAGGGTAGGTAGGAACTATTCGATAACCCTGAGAGCATATGTAAGAGGGACCTTTCTCTGGTCAAAGAGTGTTTTTTAAGAATGAGCCACTGTGATAGCGAGGGAAATAAGATGTGTAAGCCTAGTGTGTGTAAGTACAACATGTTAAAAACTGTACAAACTACCGAACCTTATCGTCTAGAGCTTAAAAGCATCCATGATCGTTTTCTATTGACCCGGTTTCGGCTCAACCTCTCCCATTACCTCATGGCACATCCTTGCGGCTCCCACAGAGGCCAGTGCCTCATGCCCTGTGGCTGCAACGGTGAGTCTCCTCAGGACATGATGCACTTTACAATGTTTTGTAGTTTTTATGCTGTCCCTAGAAAGTTATTTATTATTCCCATTCTCAAAAAAGCGGGTTTTAGGCGGGTGAGACCAGCTCTTATCTTTTTACAACTCCTCTCTAATGACACTGTTTTGCATATGCCTAACTTTTTACGGTTCGCTGCTAGACTCAGGTCAAGCTGCGATTAACTAATGTATTGTAATTCATGAATTTGTATCTTGTGTTTTGATTAACTTGGACATATTATATTTGTCAATCTGTAACTTGGAAGATGTTTTATCATTTTATGTATGACTTTTATTGTTTTCATTTTATAAAACCGAATAAAGTTTGTTGATAATAATCACTAGGGGATTCATTTAGAGGGTAGCATGGTATCCCTCACAATAACTCCAGGAGTCACAGTCCACACAATGTACATGCGTTGTTCCCCCTACTCCAACCTTACATGTACCCCTAATCACCTGTCCAAACCTCTCCCTGCTGAAGCCAATGTGGTCATCCTGCAGACCATATTTTTGGCCCCTTTGAAAGTGCCCATACAATAAAAATGCTGCAGTTGTAAATACATATCAACTACCATTTGTTGTGTTTGAAACATTTTATTGAATAATAAAACCTAATAAACATAAACTGATTATTTAAGCAAAACAAAACATCAGTTGCCATACACATAAGAGACAAAAGTAGTACATAAAAATCAACATACTGTAACACAGCAACGTTATGTAGAGCACAATTCCTAATTTCGGGCAATCTTTAAAGTTCAACAATAGAAACGTTCATAAAGAACAGAAAAGGAAAGAAAGAAGGTGGGATACAGTAATTTCATTAATGTAATGCTTCCTACATATAGAAAAACAAATACTAATTATTTTCCTTAAGCAATAAAGTCCTTACATTAAAAAAACTAAGAGAAATATATTGAAAAATGAACATTTCATGTGTAATTTGAATTCAATTTGAATATTTTAACCTCCTCAGCATTATTTGACTCATGATTACAACCTGAATGTTTTCTGCAAAGGAACCGCCACATGGGGTTCAAAATCCCATCTTTTCCAACAATATAATTAAAATGATAAACTTGAATTTCAATTCAATTTATTGATTCAGGCCTTTTTGAAGATCAGCAATTTTAAATATATACAAACTCCATACACATTTTTAAAATTATCACCTAAACTTGAATTTAAGCCACCTTTTCATTAAACACTTCCCATTCCAGCAAGCTTGTACAGTGGTTATTGTCATCTGCTCACCTACATTATGCTTAATATAAATAGTGCACAATTTAGGCATTTGTGTCTGCCTAGAACGTGGACCTGATACAAATAGCAGTACCTACAAGGTGGATGTTACAATTCAACAAGAGTCTAAGATAGTCTAGCGCAACTGACTTTGCATCAACATTACGGGGCATCAGTCTTGCTGGCAAGCCAACTTAAAACTTATCAGTATTGTATACATTATTTCAGAGACTATACTTGCCTCTTGGATACAACTTTACAACAGAATTTTTTTAATTTTCATTCAGTTGTGTGTATATAATAAAACAACCTACCTACCATAATTGATCTATCTATTCATCTTATTGGGTTCTGGAGTAGCATGCTACTTGCCGAAAAGCGCTTCAACACTTCATCAGGGGTAGCAAGCACTATATAAATGCAAAACCTTCCCTCTTCTATCCCTTCACTATCTTTTTCAATCCAACTAACAGACCAACATGTCCAGCTCCCAAAATATTTTCTATATTTCCCTATACTAATTCACCACTAATCATTTTTGGATCCCGGAGTAGCGTGCTACTCGCCAAAAGAGCGCTTCAAAGTTCGTATGGGGTAGTAAGCATTATATAAATGCAAATACATTACAATTACTGTTTACATCAGTCTGCATTAACACGAGGATAGCAGTAGAGTGGGGCTTAGAGTTTATCTGCCCAGAACGAATCATACTACAGAAAGTGTGTGAACAGTCTATATGTTGTGTGCCAGGCAGATAAAAAACAGCATACAATATTTATCGAAGAGCCTATTGGCTCAGTCAAGGCTTCTATTTTTAATAAAATTCATGTTTGCAAGCACAAGGATAGGAAAAAATCTTTCTAAATACACAAAAGAAAATTGAATGAGTTTTAAAAACGTCCCGGCCACACCCATCTCCCATATAGCAGGAAGGATACACTGTGAATGCAATATCCTCTGTGGAAATGTGCACCTTTACAGGACTTGCATTTGAATTATCAAAAACATACCTCCCACCAAAAAGAAAATGTTACAAGGCCAACTGGAAAGTAAATGTAAAGGAATAAATAGGCACTGTATCAATGCTGAAGGCATTTTGGACAAACAGGGCTTAAATGTTTCAGAAGGCAACAATTTGATGAACCAGGCTACCAAAGCACAGGAATGTGGTCTCCAGCTCTGGGTCGGATTCCTATAATGATGCATGTGCCGCAGGGAACAGGTACAAGGGGCACGCAGAGTTCTCGTAAACTACCTTGACCTATATGGTGCAAAAATCTAGGCGCTTTAATTATTTGTTATTAAAACACATAGATATAGAAGACAGACCCCACGCTTCGGACCTCAAAAGAATGGATTCTTAGGCATTCTGAAATTTTTTGTGCAAGGAGGGATTTAAAATTAACTACATCGCCTGCAAAAGGTCAGAGGGCACGACATGCTCCGGAGTGTGCATGATTTGGTTCCCAGAACTCCTTGCAAGGAGCTTGTGAATTTGAGTCTCCACAGAGCTGCTGCGGGATCTCTGATGGGTCAGTTCATCTGTCCAAGCTAATACGCAATTCATTTCTCCTTAGTTAATGCTCAGAAACCGGCAGACGAGGTCCATTTTTCATGGGTTCGTCATACTCCAATCTGCCATAGCTTCCAGGCAAAGGGTGATAAAAAAAAGAACAACGATCGGTCAGCAGGTTTTACAGCTTTTTGTTAAACATTGAAAAGTTCCCAAAGCAAGAGAGGGAAAAGCAGAAAAGAGGAAGGTGACAAAGAGAGACAGCAAGGATGAACAAGCGAGGCCGGGTGCGCCAGGTCGGCGGCGAAAGTGAAAGCGCCACATTTGGAGCAAAAGTGCACCAGGGCCAGCGCGACCGCCATCTGTTTCCAATAAACGTGACAGCGAGACGCGGGCATGATAACTGGAAAAAGATGGCGCTGCTGCTCGCTCCTGAGCTGCCTAGTCCAGGGGTGAGAGAAGGCGGGACATGCACCCCCCCTTTGGCCAATTGCATGCTGTCTTTCTTAGAAAGACAAATGTAAAGGCCGATAGCTAGTGATGAAAAAACAAAAAGTACACGCACGGGCGTGTGTTCAGAATTTAAAGCCCTTACTAAAAGCCTTGCAGAGCAGCGCACGCACACTGGCTCAGGCGAGACCGAAAAATGCTGTACGAGCCAATATAAGTATACAGAAGGGTTTTAATGTACAACACCATCCAGTGATCAAATTAATCTACATAGAGTGGTGAATTTACTGGTGGTACCTAAAAGAATACATACATAGGAAATATAAGAATGGTTTGAAAAAATCTAGGTCAGACATTTGAACAACTGTGCAAGCGTTACATTTCAAAGCTATTCAGTCCAGGACATACAAAACCATCTGAACGGGACTACCATAAACTGTATAGTCAATGTCTGTTATTCTTAGTATAGGTGAAAAATAAAGTAAATTTTAGACAACAAGATTCACTACAATAACAATATACTGTAGAAGGGTTAATCATCTAACGCTGGGAAATGTGCCTCAACTCACCGTGGCATGCGGCTCAGGGTGACTCTCCGCCCTATCAAATAATTATAAGAAGGGGAGCATGGTAAGAAAATAAGTCTTTTGGAAGGCTGTAAGTGTTCTAGTCAGTTCACAAACAAGTGTAAAGATAAAGTGTGCCCATGTGGATTATAAACCATCCAAATACTCACAGGCGGTGTCTGCAATAGTGAATCAGGTATTTTCGTATGGCTGTGAAGTCTCTAATAGGTTCCCCAAGCATGTATTCAGATGTCACTAAGGTCTGTCGAGACAAGCGGGCAGCGTAATGGTGTTGAACACTAGGGGGAGACACACCAAGACCGTGGAGGCAGTCGTGTGTCTGCCTTGAAGTTTGTGTATCAATGCATTTGATGGCTCGTGCTTCATAACAGGCGTGTGTTAAGGGGGCACAGGGTGAACAAAGGCAGAACCTAGTGCAGTAACTTCCATAGCAAACGTGGTGTTATGGGGAAAAAAAGACTCTTAGAGCTAGTTGGCCTAACACACAAGTACAGTGTGCTTAGGTTTCAGAAGCAACTGCCCCATCAAAATATGCAGCGGTAAGGCACACAATAACACTGCCTAGTTTAAACATAGATGCAACATTCTTCAAATAAAAACAGTGGACGTGTTTGATGTGCACTGCAATAACAAGTCTGCGATGCAGTGGAGTAAATGTGCTTAAAATAGTTGACCTCAGCATGGGTGCAGCGTGCTTTGTTTTCAAGACACAACACCTGCCACATGTGCACTGAGAGCTTTCCTACGACATGAGATAGTGTGCTTTGAAACGTCCATATCTTTAACACAAATGCAACATTCTTTTCCGTTTTCATAACAAGAAAAAAAGAAAAGACGCGCTCAAGGCACAAAAGATTCAAGTTAAACAAAAAGGTAGGTTCAGGGACCCATTTATGCATACAAGGAACATGCTGCTTCGGTGCAGAAACAATTACAGATATAACAAACGTAGGGTCAGAGACCCATACCTATATACGGGGAGCCAGCAATCCGTTATACCACTGCAGATGAAGGACGGTGCCCAGAGTAATTTGAATAGAGGTTCCGGGGCTAGCTAAAGCCGAATTTGGTGTGTGGCTACTCACTCAGGTTGTATAATCGAATCACTCTGATGCAGTCACGTGACCATGTGTACTTGGGAAATGTAGTCCCATGCCAGCAGCATGAATGTGAATGAACGTGCACTAAATGCTGAAGGCGTTCGTGCCTCTGTCACATGCAGCAGGGTTCTTCACGTGGAATAGAATCACTAACGACGGGCCTCCATCGAAGTTAAATGCAAATGCCACGATGTACTGGCATGTGTTTTTAATGGGTCAGCGCCATAAACCCAAGGGCAGAAGACCCATTAGGAAAATCAGCACACCCGAAAATCAGATTGCTCATAGTAGAAATGAGTGATGGGTGTGTAAACCATGTCCCTTGTACTACGCATGTATCCTGTTGCAAGCGGTCAGCCCCATATGTCTAAGGGTATAGAGAAGTCAGTGCACCCGAATCAGAGTGCCCAATCTTGTATGGATAAGTGTATGATGTTTGGACCATGCCCAACGGACAGTCTGTTACAGGTATCTGGTGGTGGTAATCTTCTTCTGAGCTTATGAGAGGACAATAAAAAAATATATATATGAAAATATAGGAAAGAACAGGCAGTGTCCCTGGCACATATTCTAATGCACCTGGTTATCAGAAGCCATAGTTCTATATGGTTAGCCATACGTATTCTCTTGTATGTTAGGTGACCTGTGGCACTGCACCACACACCCTGAAGAATTGCTCACGTGGAAAAGGTCAAGTCTAATGGGGCCGCCTCCGCCAGAGAAGGGACAACTCCCTTGTTCCTATAGCAACCATTCGAGATTTGGGACTATCCTACATGGACAAGGGAAAATGGTGTTCAGGCCCGGTCCTATCGCAATCACTGCTTTTGTTCCCATGGTTTGTCTGTGCCAATTGGGATTTCAGTTATATGTGTGTATCAATGATATTTTGGTCATCTGGCGACGTGAAGATCAATCTATCACTACCTTCGGAAAATCGATTTGCAAAAACGAAGAGTGTGGCATGCCAATGACTTCTTCCACAACAACTCCAAGAAAATATTGTCCTACCTTATAGTCCCTATTAACTGCCACAAATAAAATTTTCCTAAAGTAAACAATTGGTTTAATAAGGAATTCAGACTATCAAGTAGATATCTGAGTAAGGCACTTTGCACAAAGGACATCACAGAAATCAGTCTGGGTGGAGAGAGGTACAAAAGGGCCCAGGCTCGGGCTACGAAAGAATGGGAGGAAGAAAGATGGCAGGAACTCAAATTGGCTTGCTCTCTTAAGAACTCCACCAGGTTTTGGGCACTTGTAAAGTGGAGGGGAAAGAGGTCTCTGCTTCACCTCTGCAAAATAACATTTCTCCCCAGACCTGGGTTGATCATTTCTACAATCTTTATTCAATAACTCCATTTAATGAGCCGGACACTGTGCTGGGGACTGTGGAAACAGACAACTTTATAGCTATACTTGGCCCTTTCCTTAACCTGGCCGACATCCTCAGCTCTGGATGTAATAACCAGAGGTAGAGCTCCAGGATTAAACAGCATTCCAGCCTATATCCTTCTGCTAGAAAGAGATAAATTGTCTTAGTATAACTTTTTCTTAACTAATGTCATTATCAGTGGTGCCCCAGTACCAGACTCTTGGAAGGGAGCGGAAGTCGTCCCGATATATAAGAAGGGGGATAGATTCCACCCAGCCAATTACAGGCTGATCAGCTTGATCAACTGTGCAAAAACAAATTCTGCCCAACTGATCTTGAGCAAGATTGAGGAATGGACTGCTGCTAAGGCCAACGTATCCTCCTTTCAGACAGGCTTTAGGAAGAAGATATCCACGATTATGCCCAGGTTCTCTGGAGAACCCAGGGCCAGGTGACTGAACGATTTCTTATCAATTAAGGTGTTTGCCAAGGCTGTGCACTGGCACCCACCCAGTTTTTTTTATATCTTAATGTTGTTCATTATCTGCCCTCAATTGATGCACCATACCTGGCAGGCACAAAAAGAACGAGTTACTTTCCTTCGGTAACGATGTATCTGTAAGAGACTTAAATTATTTATAGATTCTTTACCTTAGAATTACCCTCAGGCGCCAGACTGGATCTGAAGAAATTTTTTCTTAGCAGTACCCCTGCGTGTCGGTAGGTGGCATCGGTCGACTCCGCGTCCGTCATCAGCGCCGTGGTCGCCGGGATGACGCCGCAGTGTCTACTTAGACTCCGCTCCAGAGCGCTAACCTCAGTTCTGACACAATGTTCAATGCCAGAAGCGCAGACCCATGCATGACACTGACCATTGGTGCACAAAACTAGGGCCCTGCAAGGGAATCCCTATCCCTAGAAGTCAGTGTGCAGAATGGGGAGGATTGGTGGGACAGTAAGGAATCTATAACTAATATATGTCTCTTACATATACATCGTTACCGAAGGTAAGTAACTTGTTCATCTGAAAGAGACTATTGGTTATAGATTCCTTACCCTAGAATAAATACCCCAGCAATACCAACCCTGTAGGCAGAGCCGGGGAACTAAGTTCACCCAAAGAAGTCCTGGAGAACAGAACAGCTAAAATAGCCATATCTCCGGACTTGGCTGTCCAGGCAGTAATGCATAGTAAATTTGTGCAGGGACGCCCACGTGGCTGTGTGACAGGTGTCAACCAGCGGAACTCCACGTCCCAAAGCAGTAGTGGCTGCCATCGCCCTGGTAGAGTGGGTGCGCAGTCTTACTGGCGGTTCCTTTCTAGCCAAATAACAGATCCTAATGTATAGGACGACCCATTGAGAGATGGTACCTTTGTGCACTGTCCGACCTTTCTTGGTGTCCACATAATCAGCAAAGAGTTGATAGTCCACCCGGAAGTGTTTAGTGTGGTCAAGGTATAAAGAGAGCGCACGTTTTGGGTCCAGACAGTGGAACCTCCCCTCCTCTTTGGAAGGGTGCAGTGGGCGGGAAGAAGGTAGGAAATGTGATGGTCAGACCTATGTGGAAAGAGGCAATCACTTTGGGCAGAAAAGAGGGCTTATACGGAGGACCACTTTATCCGGATGGACAGCAAGAAAGGGAGGTCTGGAAGATAAACCTGAAGCTCACTCACCCTGGGAGCAGAGGTGATGGCAAGTAAAAAAGCAGTCTTCAAACGAGGCAAAGAGGACAATTATGTAGGGGCTCAAACGGAACACAAATAAGATAAGCGAGGACAAGATTCAAGTCCCACTGGGGCATTACGAAAGGAGAAGGAGGTAAGAGATGAGTAATGCACTTCAGAAATCTGATAACAATAGGATCGATGGCCATGCTCAAGAGCTCGGGGTACCAGACTCTTCGTGCCCAGTCAGGAGCCACAAGAAAGACTTGGGACCGGTCGCATTTGATCTTCTTCAGCAATCTTGGCAGAAGTGGTACAGGCGGAAAGGCGTACAGGAGGCCGCAACTCCACTCGCAACGGAAAGGGTAGCCGAGCGAGAGCCGCCTTGGAAACTCTAACACGCAGAACTGCTGACATTGCATGTTCTCTTCGGTGGCGAATAGATCTAACCAAGGCTCTCCCCACTGTTGAAAGAGACCTTGCACCATCTTCGAGTAAATATGCCATTTGTGATCCATCATGCACCGGCGTCTGAGTTTGTCCGTCCTGGTGTTCAGTGAACCTGCTAGTTGTTGAACCACCAGAGATATGCCCTGATGTTCCAGCCATGTCCAAAGGTGAAGAGCCTCTTGACATAGGGTCCACGACCCCACCCTGCCCTGTTTGTTGCAGTACCACATGGCGGTGGTGTTGTACGTGAACACCTGCACAACTCTTACTTTAACAGAAGGAAGGAATACCTTCAGTGCAAGATGAATCGCCCAGAGCTCCAGAAGGTTGATGTGGTGCCTGGACTCCGCCGGAGACCAGAGGTCTCTGATCTCCGCCTCTCCCAAATGCCCGCACCGTCCCAGGAGTGAAGCATACGTCACTACTGTGAACTCAGGTTGAGGAAGGGAGCGGGATCTGCCGTTGACTCAATCCTGGTTCGTGAGCCATCACTGCAACTGACTTGCAGTCCCCTCCGAGATCTGAACGTCATCGGAAAGATTCCCCTGGTGCTGCGCCCACTGGAACTTCAGGTCCCACTGCAGAGCCCGTATATGCCATCTGGCATGATCCACCAGCAGGATGCAGGAGGCCATGAGGTCCAGCAACCTCAAGGTCATTCTCACAGAAAACCGGGATGGATGCTGAAACTTCGGTATCATAGTCTGAATATCCTGGACTCGCTGCTCCGGAGGATAGACCCAAAACTGCGCTGTGCCAGAACCGCTCTGATTCAAAGGACTTATGGGAGGGAATCAGGTGCGAGTTCCGCACGTTAACTGTGAACCACAGCAAATGCAGGAAGTCTGTTGTAGTCTGGAGGTGGGAGACGACAGCCTGGGCGAGCCTGCCTTCAACAGCCAGTCATCGAGATAGGGGAAGGCTGGAACCCCTGATCTGCGCACATGAGCTGCGACCACCGCCATCACTTTTGCGAACACCCTAGGGGCGCTGGTAAGGCCAAAGGGGAGCGTGGTAAACTGAAAAAGCTTGTGGCCTACCATGAACCGTAGGTAGCGCCAGTAGGCAGGCAAGATGGGGATGTGAAAGTAAGCATCCTGCAAGTCCAACGCTACCATCAAATCTCCAGGGTCGAGGGCAGACAAGACCTGAGCCAAGGTTAACATCTTGAACTTCTCCTTCTGGGGAAACCGGTTGATGTCCCTGAGGTCTAAGATAGGACGCAGGCCGTTGTCCTTCTTGGGTACCAAGAAGTAGTGGGAATAGCAACCACGACCTACTTCTGGAACAGGGACGCATGTATCTCTTCTTGAATGGGATGGGAAGGTCATATGGGAGACAAAGCTGTTGGAGTTGCGAGCATTTCACTTGGCGGTGAAGGTCTTCCGGCCACCATCACAGGAGGGCTGGAGCAGCTTCTCACAGACAAGACAGTCAATGGCGATGGTCTCATAAGGAGTCACACTTGAACTTGTTTGACAGCGAGCCCAGGATTCATTGGCTGCAGTTGTTTGGTACGACGAACAGGCGCTGGAACTGCTTGGTGGAAATTGACTTTCGTGAGCCGACCCCTGCGTGTCGGTAGGCGTCGTCTGCGGCTCCGCGTCCATCATCGTGATCACCGAAATGACATCACTGGAGTACTTAGACGCCACCCTCGCTGACGTCAGTTCTGTACATAGCTTTCCGCGCCAGGAACGCAGAGCCATGCAAGAAACAGACACTGGTACCATGAAACTAGGGCCCTGACAGGGAAATTCCTGAACCCTAGATATCGGTTCGCAGAATCGGGGAGGATGGGTGGGGCGGTAAGGAATCTAACACTAACTAATGTTTCTTACAGATATATCGTTACCGATGGTAAGTAAATTGTGCATCTGAAAGAAACACGTTGGTGTTCTATTCCTTACCTTAGAAAAGATACCCCAGCAATACCAACCCCGGTGGTGGGTCTGCGAACCAAAATCACACCAGGAATTCCTGGAGAACAGAACGGCCAAAGAAGAAGTCTCTCCGGCCTTGGCTCTCCAGGCAGTAATGCTTGGCAAACGTGTGCAGCGAGGCCCACGTAGCTGCCTGACAAATGTCCTGCAAGGGACTCCCCGTCTCAAAGCAGTAGTAGCCGCTGTAGCCTGAGTGGAATGGGCGCGCAGCCCCACAAGAGGTTCCTTTTTAGCCAAGGAATAACAGATCTTGATGCACAAAACGACCCACGAGAGATGGTCCGCTTGTGCACTGCCTGTCCCTTCTTAGCTCCCACCTAGCCAACAAAGAGTTGGTCGTCCACCTGGAACTGTTGTGTGCGGTTCAGGTAAAAGGAGAGCGTGCGTTTTAGGTCCAGACGGTGGAGCCTCTCTTCCTTTTTCGAGGGATGTGGAGGCGGAAAGATGGTGGGCATGGTAATGGTCTGTCCGATGTGAAAGGCAGTAACCTTACTAACTACAGGAAGGGAACCGGTCTGTTTGGTGTGATAGAAAGACCACAGATGTGAGAGCAGCTACAGTTCACCAATGATACATAACTCGCACAATCTCAGGCTTGAGCAAAGGCAGTAACCACCTTGGGTAGAAAAGAAGGATGAGTCCTCAGAACAACTTTGTGCGGATGGACAGAGAGGAAAGCAGGCTAAGAGCCTGGAGCTCACTCACTCTTCTGGCCGAGGTGATGGCAACCAGGAAAGCAGTTTTTAGGGTCAGAAGACGGAGAGGGCAATTATGAAGTGGCTCAAAGGGAGCGCACATCAAAAGGGTAATAACCAGATTCAAGTCCCACTGAGGCATCACGAAAGGAACAGGAGGAAACATGTGTGTGATGCCTTTCAAGAATCTATTTACAAAAAGGAACTTGAAAATAGAAGGCTGACCAGGAAGCCACAAGAAGGCTGAAATGGCCGAAAGATAGCCCTTGATAGTGCCCAGGACAGAGCCCTGCTGGGCGACAGAAAGAAGAAAGAGGAAAACCTCTGAAAGAGGGGCAGAGAGATTATCCACAGCCTTTGCTGTGCATCATGCCACAAATGTGTTCCACCTGCAGGCATATACCGTTTTTGTGGGGGGAAGCCTGTCTGGCAGAACAGCATCACAGACTTCAGGAGGCAAGTCAAATGGCCTCAACTGTCGCTGCTCAATCTCCACGCATGGAGGTGGAGGCTGGACAGGTTCGGGTGGAGTACGTTCCCTGCTGCTGCGACAGAAGGTCCTCCTGAAGAGGCAGTCGAATCTGGGAATCGATTCACATTCTGAGTAGCTCGAGAAACCAGTATCTTTGTGCCCAATCCGGAGCCACAAGGATGACTTGGGCCCGGTCGCGCCTGATCTTCTTCAGCACTCTGGGCAGAAGTGGGATAGGCAGAAAGGCGTACAACAGACCGCAACTCCACTCGCGACGAAAAGCGTCGCCGAACGAGTGCCACCTTGCAAATTCCAACACGCAGAACTGAAGACATTGCGCATTCTCTTCGGTGGCGAATAGATCTAACCAGGGCTCTCCCCACTGCTGAAAGAGACCTTGCACCACGTCCGAGTACAGACGCCATTCGTGATCGATCATGCACCGGCGGCTGAGTACGTCCGCCCTGGTGTTCGACGAACCTGCCAGGTGTTGAACCACCAGGGTGATGCCCTGATATTCCAGCCATGTACAGAGGCGCAGAGCCTCCTGACATAGGGTCCACAACCCCACCCCGCCTTGTTTGTTGCGGTACCGCATGGCGGTGGTGTTGTCCATGAACACCTGCACTACACTTCTCCGGACAGAGGGAAGGAATGCCTTCAGTGCAAGTCGGATCGCCCGCAGCTCCAGAAGGTTGATATGGAGCCGGAGACCAGAGGCCTCGGATCTCCGCCTGTCCCATGTGGCCACCCCATCCCAGGAGGGATGCACCCGTCACCACTGTGTGCTCCAGTTGGGGAAGGGAGAGGGATCTGCCACTGGCCCAATCGCGGTCCATGAGCCACCACTGCAGCTGTCTCGCAGTGCCCTTCGAGATCAGAACGTGGTCAGTCAGTTTGCCCTAATGCTGTGCCCACTGGAACTTCAGGTCCCACTGGAGAGCCAGCATCCGCCACCTGGCGTGATGTACCAGCAGGATGCAGGAGGCCATCAGCCCCAGGAGCCGCAGGGTCATTCTGACCGAAACTCTGGATAAAGGCTGAAAGATTGGAAACAGAGCCTGAATATCCCAAACCCGCTGCTCGGGGGGGATACACCCAAAACTGCGCCGAGTGTAGAACCGCTCCAATGAAGAGGATCTTCTGAGAGGGACTCAGGTGTGACTTCGGCACGTTGATGGAGAACCCCAGCGAGTGCAGGAGGCCGGCCGTACTCTGGAGGTGGAAGATGACTGTCTGGGGCGAGCCCGCCTTCAACAACCAGTGTTTGAGATAGGGGAAGACTGGAAACCCTAATCTGCGCAGATGAGCTGCAACCACTGCCATCACTTTAGTGAATACCCGGGGGGCACTGGTAAGGCCGAAGGGGAGCACGGTAAACTGAAAGTGCTCGTGGCCTACCATGAACCGCATGTAACGCCGGTGGGCCAGCAGGACATGAATATGGAAATAGGTATCCTGCAAGTCCAACGCTACCATCCAGTCTCCAGGGTCTACGGCAGCCAGAACCTGAGCTAAAGTCAGCATCTTGAACTTCTCCTTCAGGAGGGAGCCGTTGACGCTCCTGAGGTCCAAGATAGAGCACAGGCCCCCTTTGCCCTTCTTTGGAACCAGAAAGTAGTGGGAATAACAACCACGTCCTACTTCTGGACCAGGAACGCGCTCGACGGCCCCCTTGGCCAAGAGGGCTGTAACTTCCTCTCGCAGAAGTTGCACGTGATCCCCCGACATGGTACTGTGGTGGCATGGCTGGAGGGGTCGCCTCAAAGGGGAGGGAGTAGCCCCTTCGGATGATTTGCAGCACCCACCTGTCCCAAGTGATGGAACGCCAGTGGAGTACGTGATGGCAAACCCTGCCTCCGACTGGCGTGGAATGAGCCTGAAAGCTCGGACTAGGAAGGCTTTGAGGCAGAAGCTGCAGGAGCTGATGTGGACTGACCGGCTCTCTGACCCCCTGCTCCGCCACGGCGGGCAGCACGTCCGCGACTGCGTTGAGGCTGTACAAACGTGTGGGGGTGCCCCTTCCGTGGCCACGAAAGAGACGAAAAGCAGAAGTTTGCTGGCGCTGGCCCGACAGGCCCAAGGACTTGGCCATAGCCCTGAAGTCCTTAAAGCGCTCAAGCTCGCTATCTGCTTTGTCGCCAAAGAGGAGACGGCCATCAAAGGGCATGTCCATGAGTGTGTTCTGGACATCCCCTAAAAAACTGGCGGACCTCAGCCAGGCGTGACGAGTAATCGCCACAGTCGTTGAATTTGCTCTGCCCAGCGAGTCCGTGGTGTCAAGTCCACATCGGATGGAATACCGTGCTGCGTCTCGGCCATCAGCGACAGCCTGGGCGAGCCGTGTCTGGGCCTCCGCCGGACACTGGGGCAGCACGTCCGCCACCGTATCCCACAGAGAGTGGGTGTAACAGCCCAAAAGGCATGAAGTGTTAATTGACCGCAATCCTAGGCTGACCGAGAAGAACAGTTTCTTGCCAAACTGGTCTAGCCTTTTGGATTCCTGATATGGCAGAGCGGTCGGGAATGCGGTCTGGGACGTGGAGGCCTGGATAACCAGACTCTTGGGGGTGGAGTGGGTGGACAGAAAGCAGGGGTCGCCCGGAGCCGGGCGTTGGCGTCGGTCCACGTACTGATCCACAGGGAGAACTGGGGAGGGCTTGGACCAAGTGCCCATCAGAAAGTCAGTGAGGGCCTCATTAAACGGCAGCAGCGGCTTCGTAGAGCTGACTGGCGGTTGAGTACTGAGAGAAAGCGGTCCCAGTGTGGAAGCAACAATGATTTTACCATTTCACACAAAAAAAATTCAAAAACAACAAATGAATCCACATTGTTTTAATTCACAATGAGGATGGGTATAACGAATATACAAAGTATCGTAGGTTGTACAGTGCCCAAGGGGGGAAGGAGGAAGTGATTGAGTGAGGATGGTGTGGTACGGGAGTTGTGACAGTAAAATCAACCTGAGTAACAAAATTACATTTGTAAGTTAATTCAAATACAAAAATAGGACCAATGGTTCAATGCAGCAGTATATACATGTCATACTCCAGAAGTGCAAATAATGTCAAATTAGGTATGGAGTTGACAAATATCGGGACAGTTGTCGACGTTTCGACCCTCAATGTAACGCAGGGATTAGTGCAGCCCTTGCAGCAGGGTCTTCATCAGGACATGGAACTGGGCGGGCAACCTAATGAATATATATAAGTTCTATTAATAGTTCAAAATAATCGTGGGACACAACTTAATTGTGAGTTGTAACAAAAAGCACACATCAACAAAGAGCATACCGTTATGATATTGCTCTTCCTGTGAGGGGCTTTCGTCGCCGTGGGTCATATTCATTACTAAGGGTGGGAGACAAATTAAATTAGAATTGTGGGAACCGAAGGTTCTGAGAGCAGCAGAATAAACATACTGTTATTCTTTTCAGAGGCTCAAAATGGATTACCGGTCATCATATACACAAGCGTTGTGTACTCAGCGGTGGAGGTCGAGACCGGCCCGCGGGCGGTGGATTTGGCCGTATCTGGAACAAGAAATTGAGTTAGACTTTACAGAGCAACGTCCTGTTGGAGTGACTCGGCACCAGAGACGTGTGGAGAAACATGCGCTTACCTACGTAATGCGGTAGCTCGGCAAAAAGTCCAGAGGTGGTCTTAAGGGGATCACTGCGTAGTATCTGTGAAGCAATAAGTTAAAAAATAATCGTGAATAGAGGATCTCATCGGGGATCACGATCTCAAAGACTGCAGTGGCAGGGCGGATGAGGCTCACCGAGCACCGTCCCGTGGGAGTGACTCGACACACCAGAGACGTGTGGAGAAAAGGGCGCTTACCTAATGCGGTAGCTCGGCAATAAGTCCAGAGGTGGTCTGAAGGGGATCACTCCGTGGTATCTGTGAGGCAATAAGTTAAAAAATGATCGTGAATGGAGGATCTCATCGGAGATCACGATCTCAAAAGCTGGAGTGGCAGGGCGGATGGAACTCACCGAACGCCGACTTAATCGGGCATGTACTCCCGCTCGTGTCTGCGTCTGCAATCGCAAGACGAGCTTCCTGGTTAGGTTAGTAACCTAGGGAACGGTGTCACGTGACTATGGGTCATGAATAGACATTGAAAAAAGACTGCGCGTTTAGTACGATTATAATACTTTAGCGGCAATTAATGGAGTTCGTTGGAAGTGCTCTATAATAGTCGAAAAGGTCATTGACATGATGAAATGATGATTAATCAGACATAGAAAAACCACAGGCAATAATTGCAAAAAGGATTAGATATAGAATTCCCCAGACACATTGGTGAAGCCATTGCAGTGTGTAACAACCAATCAAAGAGGAGCATCTTTAAGGATCTAACTAATTCTAACCGATTTTAGCTATTTTTGGCGTACCTCTCACATGAGGGTATAGGCCAGTTCTGAGTCCGATCAGTTCAGGATTATGCTACCACCCCAGGGTAGTCAGTTACATAGGAACATATTAGGGTAATATTGCTAACTGGGAAAAAGAGCTATCCTGTTCGTTGAGTCCATTAGGATAGAATTAAAAAGAAGCATTCACTTTACTTCGCGTACATTTAGAATACTAGCAATGTTACCACCTCGTGGTCCCAAAACTGCCTTTTCTAGTACCACCCACCGGAGACTATCTGGGGGGTGTGCCGCGAGTTTGAAATGGTCTACAAGTGGGGCGCCCTGGACCTCACATCTGATCCTGCTCATATGTTGGAGAATTCTTACTTTAGCCTTTTGTTGGGTTTGGCCAATATAAATCAATTTGCATGGACATACTATCGCATAGATGATGTTAGATGTATTGCAATTGCTGTGGAATTTGAGTTTGATTCTGTGTTGGAGATGTACGAATTCCTTTGTTGGTATGGTGGTGTCACAGGCCTTGCAGTGGCCACACCTGAAGTGGCCAACAACTGGTGGAAGATTCCATAATGAGGTAATGGTGGGGTCATCAGGACTTGGTAGAAAGGACCGCACTACATAATCCTTCACACTTTTCGCTTTTTTGAAAGCATGTAATGGTGTAGCCATTTGATTGACATCGTCGGATATCAATTGCCAATGTTGGTTTACAATGCGTTTGATTTGATTGCTTTTAGTCGAAAACGTTGTCACACACACAATCCTGTTATTTTGTTCCTCTGTCCTGTCTTTTGGAGTGAGTAGTTCATCTCTTAGATAAAACCAGGCACGTTTCCTTGACTTCTTGACTAGCCGTCTAGGATAGCCCCGTTCTTGAAGACGGTTCGCAAGGTCCTCAGATTCCTTGAAATAGTGATCTTTGTTGGATCAGTTCCTCCGGATATGGAGGAACTGTCCGAATGGCAAGTTGTCACGGAGTGCGCGAGGATGATGGCTGGTATATTGTAACAGTGAATTCCTCTCAGCAGGTTTGCGATAGAGTGTAGTGAATAAGGTTCCAGACTCCTCGTAGATGGTAATGTCCAGAAAATTTATAGTTTTGTTGTCCGATTGGCTTGTGAATTTGAGATGGGGTGATTGTTGATTCAACCATATGAAGAACGATGATAATACCTCAGTGTCGCCACTCCAGATTAACAGTATGTCGTCAATATATCGCATCCAGAGACTGAGTTGGTCTCTGAATGGATTGGAGTTGTTTAGTACAGTATCATCTTCAAATGCCGCCATGTATAGAATTGCCACGTCTGGGGCGAAGGGAGCCCCCATCGCTACGCCAGAGATCTGAAGATAGAATTGATTTTTAAATATAAAAAGGTTTTTTGTCATTGCAATCGTCAGAAGAGCTACAATGAACTCTGTTGGAACTTGCACTGGAGCAGGTCGTTGGTTTAGACACCTGGTTATCACAGCTAAAGCTTCCTGTTGAGGGATGCAGGTGTAGAGCGATACCACATCGCATGTAGCTAGTACTTGACACTGTGGGTCGAAGGATCGATTCTCGACAATGTTTATAGTGTGCATGGTGTCACGCAGGTATGATTGAGTAGACTCTGCGAGAGGTTTAATGAAGAAATCGATATACTTCCCAAGTGGTTCCAGTATGGACCCACAGCCAGAGACTATGGGGCGTCCCGGGGGGTGGTCCATGCTTTTGTGTATTTTGGGTATAGTATAAATGGTTGCCAGTCGTGGATGTTAATGATTAAGATATAAAAATTTGTGTTCGGACAGAAAACCCTGGTCCAGGCCAGCTTGCGTCAGCTGCTGAATTTCGATGGCGGTGGCTTTTGATGGATCCGATCTTAGTAGTTGGTAACTGGTCCCATCGTTTAATTGGCGCAAGATCTCGGACTCGTAGTCGGACATGTCTTGGATCACAATTGCGCCGCCTTTATCCGCTGGCTTAATCACCACATCGTTGTTGCGGGCGAGTGATTGCAGGCCAACTTTTCAGTTTTACTGATGTTGTACTTTGTGAATGATTTTGTATCCAGAATTTGTTGTACATCTCTCCAAACAACGGTCTCATAGGCCAGTATTTTGTGTGACATGGCACTGGCGTGCGGTACAAAGGTAGATGGTGTTCGTAATCCTGTCAATGAAGGGTTGGACCGTGCATCAGAATTGCGAAAAAAATGTTTCAGCCGTATTTTTCGAAAGAACTTGAAGAGTTCAGTTCGTATTGTAAAGTTATCAGGTCTGTGGGTCGGTACATATGATAACCCTTTGTTTAGAACTTTGATTTCATCCTCGTTCAAGTTGTGTTGAGATATGTTGATAACGGGGCTCAGGATCTCAGGAGTGTCTACCATCGGTAGGTTTTGTTGCGGGTTACCCTCTCCCCATGCTGTTCCGGTTGAAAGTGCACTTGCTTCGGGGCCTGGCCTCGTCCTCCGTCCCAATTGTTCGTATTCTGTTGGCCGCGTTGCTGGCCACCTCGCCGGTTGTTGCCTCTGCCACGGGATGGACGCCATGGTGCTTGGCGTTGTCCTAAAAAAGGGTTATATTGATGTTGCTGGTAGCCGTAGTTTTGATAATTAAAGAAAGGGACTGGGGCCTGAACTATTAATAGAACTTATATATATTCATTAGGTTGCCCGCCCAGTTCCATGTCCTGATGAAGACCCTGCTGCAAGGGCTGCACTAATCCCTGCGTTACATTGAGGGCCGAAACGTCGACAACTGTCCCGATATTTGTCAACTCCATACCTAATTTGACATTAATTGCACTTCTGGAGTATGACATGTATATACTGCTGCATTGAACCATTGGTCCTATTTTTGTATTTGAATTAACATACAAATGTAATTTTGTTACTCAGGTTGATTTTACTGTCACAACTCCCGTACCACACCATCCTCACTCAATCACTTCCTCCTTCCCCCCTTGGGCACTGTACAACCTACGATACTTTGTATATTCGTTATACCCATCCTCATTGTGAATTAAAACAATGTGGATTCATTTGTTGTTTTTGAATTTTTTTTTGTGTGAAATGGTAAAATCATTGTTGCTTCCACACTGGGACCCCTTTCTCTCAGTACTCATTCAACCCAGGTCCCAGTGACTATTTTTGGGTAAACCCCCCCATATATATACGACTGGCGGTTGAAGCACCTCGGTGAGGAAGTTAGTCCTCACGCTGCTGCAGGGAGCTCAAGGGCTAGGGCTTTGGCTGCCCTGCGCAACACCACAGCATAAGTAGCCCCCTCCTCCGTAGTCACGGAGGGAGGAGAGAGAAAACCAGTGTCAGGCGAAGTGTCTAGACCACTGGCATCCCCCAGCTCATCATCCCAGTCCTGACTTAACTGGCACTGCTGTGCCAGAGGGTCCTCAGACCCCTCCCAGTCCTCCCCTTGATCCGTGTCCTGATTAACAGGCATGTCAAATGTCAAAGGTTCTTATATAGCGCCTTATCACCGATAGGTCTCAAGGCGCTTGCTTTGGGAACCCGTCCTGGCTTTTCCCTGTGAGATAATCCCTACTGGGCATCCCCAAGGTGAAAGCCAGGCATCCCGCCGCTGGGAGGCCGTAGTGGAGATTAAGCAAGCTATTGCCCAGAGTTGCAGAGTGTGAACCCGTGATTCGAGTAGGCACCGAAGCGAGAATTGTCGAGTCCGTGGACATTTGGGCTCAAGACCCTGCCGCGTCGGGAATTGAACCCTGGTCCCGGGTCTGACCTCTGCTTCAGGGTCTGCCTCCTCTAACCAGTGAGCCACACTTGCATAAATGACAGAGCCGGGTCATAGGTGAAGGGCTCACCCATCGACATCGGGGACGGCACTGCTCCGACGCCGAACCGGGACTGGGGCTAAAACCAGAGACAGTGTTGTCCGAGGATGGCGCCGGGGTCAGCACCAGCGGAGGAGTCATAAGGTCAACTGGCGTCGACCGGGATCTAGGCCTGGATCCCACGGGGTCCTGCACGCCGAGACCGAAGTTGCTGACGGCACCGGGGCCGAAGCCGCCAGCAAGTTAGGACTCCCAGTCGGACCCGCGGGCCCGAAGCCACGCCGGCAGGTGTCGACGGCGGGAAGAGAGTCCTCTTGGCCACGAGGAAGTCTCTAATATCGCCCAGAGTCGCATTCAGTCCAGGGACCAGAGAGTGTGGGACAGGATGCGACTCCTGAGCCGCGTGAGTGGCGAGGGGAGTCCTCACTGCTTCTTTTTGACATGCCTCGGCTTACCCGAGTGCGAGGACTTGGATCCGGATGATCGGTGATGCCTGCGGCTCCGCGACCAGTTCCTCGACTTCCTCCCCGACTGGGACCTCAAGCGGCACAGAGTCGACTGCCGGAGCTCAAGGAGCTTACGGGAACGCTCCCGCCTAGCCTTCGACGTCAAGGCCCGGCAGTCGGAGCACGACTTGTCATCGTGGTCGCCCCCAAACAGTAGGAACACCGGCGGAGGGGGTCGGTAACAGACATCAGTCGGTGATAGGCGTCACACAGCTTGAAACCGGGCATCCCTACTGGCACCAGGAGTCGAGTCGACTCGACAAAGATAGACAAAAATGTCCAAAAAGTTAGTAAAAAAATGACTAAAGTTACGTGCTCTTCCCGGATCTGCGCTATCTGGCGCGGAAAAAAGAAGAGCACGAGGGCGGCGTCTAAGTACTCCAGCGACATCATTCCGGCGATCACGACACCGACGACGGAGCCGCAGACGACGCCTACCGACGTGCAGGGGTACTGCTGACGAAAAACTTTCCGTATCCAGTCTGACGCCTGGGGGTAATTCTTAGGTAAGGAATCTAACACTAACGTGTTTCTTTCAGATTCTGTCTTTCAGATACTAGCTTTTTTGGCGTAAGGATTTTCTCCAGTGTGGAGTTTCTCATGGTGAGATAGCGTTTTTCTCTGCAGCTCTTCTGGCATTCAGAACACTCATAAAGTTTTTCATCAGTATGGAGAATCGCTTATGATTAGTGAGGCTGTGCCTATCAGATAGGAATTTCTGGCATTCACAGCATTGGTAAAGTTTTTCCCCTGTGTGCGTCTGCTCATGTAGAGGGAGATTGTGTTTAAAACTGATGCTTTTCTGGCACTAAAATATTTTGATGGTGTGTTTTCTTATGGCGCTTGAAATTATCTCTACCTCTGAATCTTTTCTGACAATTAGAGCACTGATAATTTTCTTCTCCAGTATGGATTCTCATATGTTTAGTGAGATTACATTTAAGGCTGAAACATTTTTGGCATTTGGAGCACTGATAAGGTATTTCCCCAGTGTGGGTTCTTATATGGTAAGTGAGACTGCCTTTTTTACTGAAACATATCTGGCATTCGGGCACCTATATGGTTTTTCCCCAGTGTGGGTTCTTATATGATTAATGAGACAGTTTTTTTGGCAGAAATATTTTTGGCATTCAGAGCACTGATATGGTTTTCCCCAGTGTGGGTTCTTATATGATTAATGAGACTGTTTTTTTGCCCGAAACATTTTTGGCATTTAGAGCACTGATAAGGTTTTTCCCCAGTGTGGGTTCTTATATGCAGAGTGAGATTGCTTTTTACCCTGAAACATTTGTCACATTCAGTGCACTGATAAGGTTTTTCCCCAGTGTGGAATCTCACATGCCCAGTTAGAAGTGATTTAAGTGTGAAATCTTTTGGGCATTCAGAGCACTGATAAGGTTTTTCGCCAGTGTGGACTCTCACATGTGCAGTTAGAAGTGATTTAAGTTTGAAATCTTTTGGGCATTTAGAGCACTGATAAGGTTTTTCCCCAGTGTGGGTTCTTATATGCTGAGTGAGACTGAGTTTGTCTCTAAAACATTTCTGACATTCAGAGCATGGATAAGGTTTTTCCCCAGTGTGGGTTGTTGTATGTTGAGAAAGAGTTCTTTTGTCAGTGAAACATTTCTGGCATTCAGAGCACTGATAAGGTTTTTCCCCAGTGTGGATCTTTGTATGCTGTGTGAGTCTACTTTTTAAACTGAAACATTTCTGGCATTCAGAGCACTGATAAGGTTTTTCCCCAGTGTGGATTCTTATGTGCCGTGTGAGTCTACTTTTTACACTGAAACATTTCTGGCATTCAGAGCACTGATAAGGTTTTTCCCCAGTGTGGATTCGTATGTGCCGTGTGAGTCTACTTTTTACACTGAAACATTTCTGGCATTCAGAGCATTGATAAGGTTGTTCCACAGAATGGGTTATTGCATGTTGAGAAAGACATCGTTTGTTACAAAACCTTTCCTGGCATTCAGAGCACTGATAAGGTTTCTCCCCAGTGTGGGTTCTTATATGATGAGTGAGACTGTTTTTGTCATTGAAACATTTCTGGCATTCAGAGCACTGATAAGGTTTTTCCCCAGTGTGGGTTCTTGTATGCCGAGTGAGACTCTTTTTTTCACTGAAACATTTGTGGCATTCAGAGCACTGATAACGTTTTGCCCCAGTGTGGATCTTTGTATGCTGTGTGAGAATACGTTTTACACTGAAAACTTTCGGGCATTCAGAGCACTGATAAGGTTGTTCCACAGAATGGGTTATTGCATGTTGAGAAAGGCTTTGTTTGTTACAAAACCTTTCCTGGCATTCAGAGCACTGGTAAGGTTTTTCCCCAGTGTGGGTCCTTGTATGTTCAGTAAGTCTTCTTTTGTCACTGAAACATTTCTGGCATTCAGAGCACTGGTAAGGTTTTTCCCCAGTGTGGGTCCTTGTATGTATAGTAAGTCCTCTTCTGTCACTGAAACATTTCTGGCATTCAGCGCACTGATAAGGTTTTTCTCCAGAGTGGATTCTCATATGTTCAGTGAGTTTCGATTTACGGGCGAAACTTTTCGGGCATTCAGCGCACTGGTAAGGTTTTTCCCCAGAGTGGGTTAATGCATGTAGATATAGACTCGCTTTGACACTAAACCTTTTCTGGCAGTCAGAGCACTGATAAGGTTTTTCTCCAGTGTGGATTCTCATATGCACAGTGAGATAAGATTTACGCCTGAAACTTTTTTGGCATACTTTGCACTGAGAGTGGTTTCCCCCAGTGTGCATTGTGTCAAATTCTGTGAGATAAGATTTATGGATGTATCTTTTTTGGCATATGTAACTTTTTCCCCCGACTTAGGTTATTTTGCCTTGATTGAGGCGGTTTTGAACACTGAATTTGTTCTCACAGTCCGTGTTTTTTTAAGGTGTATTCCTAGAGTTAATATCTCTACGTTTAGTTTTCTCTTGCTTATATGCCACAGTAAGAGTGAACCCGATTTTAGAGTTAGGCTTGTTTAGATAATGTTCAGCATTTATCTCTAAAAGAAATTGTGTGTAATCTTTTTAACACTTGAATTGAGCAAACTATGTCTGGAAGCAGCCCTGTAACACCTGTCGAAATATTTCTAGCAGATAATAGTCTTTAGGTTATAGCCTATCCGGCAGCAACTTATTTTGTGACTGAAGATTTTCTCAAATCTATTTGTATAGGTTCTTAGCAATGCAGTGATAAGGTGTTAGTCTGATATTTATTAATTAAGCTGATAAGTACCTTTTTGCACTGACGTAATGGCAGTAACTGAGGGCGTTAGAACGTGCACGAGTCTCAGAACATCAGTTCCTTTTACCCTTTCTATGTTTGGTGTAAGGTTAAGGTTTGTAGTTCTGAAGACGAGGATTTATTTACATTACCTATAGCGCAACTGTGCTCATTTAATCCATTTTTATATTCAACAGTTTTACATATCACTCATTCACAGCAGATACTGTTGAGGCGATTTACATAGAATTACAGAACAGTACACAATAAAAAATAAACAATCTGAGATGGTTATGAACACAATAAAGTGGTGAATTTTTAAGGTTTTCGCAAGAGTTAGCAGAGTGGGTCGTGGTTTTCTACCCAGAGTCAGATAGTCTCAAACTTGTGTAACTGGTTAAAAACGGTTGTTGAACAAAGGTGATTTTCCAATCTTTCGGTTGTTAACGTGTCAGCTTCGGAGTCTTCTCTCAGCGTCTTTTTTCCTTGATGGTATGCAGAAGATACCTTTTGTTATAACTTTCTTTTATGCAGTGTGTGCTTCCTCTCTGGAATTACATGATGTTTTAGATGAACGTTATTCTGTGCACAGATAGGGCTTTGCTCTGGGTTAATGAAATACTAAATTAGAGACTTCACTTACAGTATAGTACTTTCCTCAGCTCCCACTTCCTCGCCACACCGAGATTTTGGAAATTGTTTAAACGTAGAAGGCTGGATGTCCTTCAGTTTTTCAAAATAATCCTTCCTATGGCACTGACTTCAGTTGCCTGGTGCTAAATCTTGCTTTCTTCGTCAGTAATTTCAATCACCTATAGTATTAAAATTAAATAGTTAATACAAGAAAATTTCCAAAAATATAATTTACAAGCCAAGTCAATGCAGAGTTGCAGAATTTTGACAATGTTGAGCTGTTTTTCAGACAGAGCAGAGTGTAGAATGGTAGCCTGAGAGTACTTGGATGTAGGAGTGAGGATTTATAGAATTTTCAACATTTTATTAAGCCACCTAAGGATATATGCACCCTATAGTCTTGTAACATTGAATCCCAAAGGCAGAAATTAAAGACATATGCAGTGGCACCAAACACATATTTAAACAAGCATTGGAAATGCAATAGGTCTCGCCATAGGATAGTTTAGAGTTTTTGGTGTGGAAAAGGTTTTTTTTTTTGTTACGTTTTTTTCCCTTCTAAATAAAAGTATTAATTTTGTTTTTAGATTTGTGATTATTTTAGCAAATAGAGGGGGGGGTCGAGAGCGAAGGACGGAGGGGAGAGAGAGGGGGGAGAGAGGAGAGAGAGAGAGAGAGATGGGGAGAGAGGAGAGGTAAAAGAGGGAAAGGGAGAGAGGGAGAGGGAAGTGAGGTAAAGGGAGAGAGGGAAAGGGAGAGAGGGAAAGGGAGAGAGGGTAGAGGGAAAGAGGGAGGGTTTAGAAGAGAGGGGGAGGACGAGAGCAAAGGACAGAGGGGGGAGGGAGGGAGAGAGGAGAGCAGGCAGAGGGGGAGATGGGGAGAGGGAGAAAAATTAGAGCAGAGGGAAGGTAAAGAGAGGGAGAGAGGAGAGAGAGGGGGAGAGGAGAGAGGAGAGAGGGAGGGAGAGGGTGAGGGAGGAGAGAGGAGTGAGGAGAGAGTGAGAGGGAAGTGAGGGAAAGGGAGTGGGCGGGGAGAGAGAGTGGGGAGAGGGTGGAGCGGGAAGAGCTGCTCTCGGCAGGCTGGGCAACAGATGCTGCTGGGGAACGGATGAGGGGAGTTGCTGGCGGCTGGGGAGGCAGGTGGCGGAGAGCAAGGGGCGGAGCGGGAAGAGCTGCTGGCGGAGCAACCTTGTTATGGGCAATGTGTTGCTGTAAAGTGGATTATAAACTGATCGACTAAGAGTAGACCAAGGTCTATGTGTCAGTGTGAGTGATCTCAACATCACAGAACAAAATAGTGTGTAACTTTCTCTATTTACCGAGCAGTTTATGCAATCTCTACAAGTTGCGCTATAAGAATCTGGGAAATTTTCCGCATGTCCTGCTGATGCCTGAATTCTGTGCTGTATGCTGGAGGGGGAGGTGTGCTGGTAGAGAGAGTGGGGAGGGGGCGGAGCGGGAAGAGCGTTGTGAGGGGAGAGAGAGTGGGGAGAGGGCGGAGCGTGAAGAGCTGCTCTCGGCAGGCTGTGTCAGTGTGGAGTGCTGGCGGCTGGGGAGGCAGGGGGCGGAGAGCAAGGGGCGGAGCGGGGGGAGGTGTGCTGGGAGAGAGAGTGGGGAGGGGAAGAGCTGCTGGCGGAGCATCCTTGTTATGGGCGATGTGTTGCTGTAAAGTGGATTATAGGCTGATTGACTAAGAGTAGACCAAGGTCTATGTGTCAGTGTGAGTGATCTCAACATCACAGAACAAAATAGTGTCGAGCAGTTTATGCAATCTCTACAAGTTGCACTATAAGAATCTAGGAAATTTTCCACATGTCCAGCTGATGCCTGAATACCGTGCTGTATGCTAGAGGGGGAGGTGTGCTGGGAGAGAGAGTGGGGAGGGGGCGGAGCGGAGCGGGAGGAGCGTCGTGAGGGGAGAGAGAGTGGGGAGAGGGCGGAGCGGGAAGAGCTGCTCTCGGCAGGCTGGGGAACAGATGCTGCTGGGGAACGGATGAGGGGAGGTGCTGGCGGCTGGGGAGGCAGGGGGCGGAGAGCAAGGGGCGGAGCGGGAAGAGCTGCTGGCGGAGCTAAGTAACAGATGTTTACACAAAAAGCCGATTTGATGCTGTGCACGTGCTTTAGGCCACGCCTGAAAGCCACGTGCACTGTATCAAATCAGCTTTTTGGTTAAACTCTGGTTAAGGCCCTATATCCTCGCAAGCTCGATGCGTGTGCATCGAATAGCGAGACCTAAAAAGGATACTATTAATTAATTTTTAATCTGGATTTCTGGGACGGGAATTTCCCCTCCATGGACAACAGGCATTTTTCCCCTGCCCTGAGTTACCACCTACTTGTATCTAGTATCCTGACTTTTGAGTTTGGCCTCTGCCGCACACAAATCTATTGTGTATTGCGAGGATTATGCCTAGACATATCCCTCAACTATGGTCCAGAGTATGAATTGAGGGCAATGAAATTAAGGCGTACTTTCATGTGGTCATTTTATTCCACCTGATTATCCTTTGTTAGGTTTTGCTGCACCTGGATGTAACGGGTGCAGAAAAACAGGACACCATTTTTGTCCAGACAGGAAAATTAGACTGAAAAGACCCACAAGACTGTGGGTGCAGCAGAAGCAGCCAAGACGTATGCTGTTTTTTTACTAACTGGGGGAAACACACAATTCTTCCCTTTGTTAGACATTTCTTTACCCTTCCCTCCCCTGCTTCACCCATCGCCCCCCAACCAACCACATGCATATATCTACCACCTGCTTAAATCAAGTGGTAAATAAAAGCCCCAAAACATTGTGAAATAATGAATGGCATGCGGTTTAATAGGCAGAAGAATCTGTTCCTTGTGGCAACTCCCCAATCAATTGCGTCAAACTGGTAATGGAATATGCTACTTACCAGTATGCATCTGTTCTTGGCATGTAGGGCCGCTAACATTCATATCTTGTGCATAGATCGCCGCCTGGTGTTGGGTCCGGATGATTGCACCTTGTTGTCCTGGAAGAGTCTTTTGAGTATCACGAGATAGGTGGCTCCTCCCCTGGACTACAGTGCGCATAGGCATCCTCTCCATCCTCAGATTGTTTTTCGCCATTGTGGCAGGGATGGAGTTTTAAATATCATAATTGATGACCATGCTTGCAAATAATTCTGACTGCTACAGCTGCGACAGGCACCGGGGAGGATGGGAGGGCGATATGAATGTTAGCGGCCCTACATGCCAAGAACAGATGCATACTGGTAAGTAGCATATTCCGTTCGAGGCATGTGGGCCGCTAAATTCATATCTTGTGCATAGAATGGATAGCAGTTTCTCCCCTAGCGGTGGTTGCCCGAGCCAGCTGCAGCAGCCTGAAAAAGAGACTTCAGAACAGCCTGTCCTACAGAAGCTTGCTGCTTGGAATGCACATCTACACAGTAGTGTTTTGTAAATGTATGTATGTTATTCCATGTGGCTGCTCTGCATATGTCCTCTAATGGAATGTTCCCCAGGAAAGCCATGGATGCCCCTAGCTTGCGTGTTGAATGCGCTCTCGGGAGGACTGTCAGTGTGCGTTTAGCTTCTGATAACAAATCTGAATACACTTCACAATCCATCTGGCTATTCCTGCCTTGGAAATGGGTTTGCCTTTGTGCTGTGGTGAGAAAGCTACAAAGAGTTGTTTAGTCTTCCTAAAATCCTTTGTCCTGTCTATGTAATACAGGAGAGCTCTTTTCACGTCTAGCGTGTGCAGTGATCTTTCTGCAACTGAGTCTGGATTAGGGAAGAAAACCGGTAGCTCTATGGTCTGATTGATATGGAACTGAGAGACTACCTTGGGCATGAATTTAGGGTTGGTGCGTAGAACTACCCTATTAGCATGCACTTGAATAAAAGGTTCCTGAACAGTTAGGGCTTGCAGCTCGCTAACCCGTCTTAGTGACGTAATCGCTATTAAAAAAGCCACCTTCCACGTTAAGAACTGAATCTCACAAGAGTGGAGGGGCTCGAAAGGAGGTCCCATTAGTCTGGTCAGAACTAAGTTAAGGTTCCATACTGGAGAAGGTGGTCTTCTGGGAGGAATGACTCTTTTGAGTCCTTCCATGAAAGCCTTTATGGCAGGAACTCTGAACAGTGACAGGTGTTGTCTGTTCTGCAAGTAAGCCGCTATTGCCACCAAATGTATACGGATGGAACTGTACGCCAGATTGCATCTGTACAAGTGTAACAGGTAACAAATGATGTTCTGCCTGGATGCATCTAGCGGGTTAATGTCATGGTTGGAACAATAAATGACAAAACGTTTCCATTTGGCGGCATAGCATGCTCGAGTCGTAGGCCTCCTCGCCTCCTTAATGATGTCCATACAATCAGGGGGCAGATTTAGATACCCAAATTCTATGACTTCAGGAGCCATATTGCAAGGTTTAACTGTTGCGGATCTGGGTGCTGAACCTCGCCATGGCTCTGGGTGAGAAGACTGGGTGTAAGACGCAGTCTTTGATGAGGCACCACGGAAAGTTCTAGGAACGTGGTGTACCATGCTTGCCTCACCCACGTTGGAGCAACCAGGATGAGGGTCATCGAGTGTTGTCTCAGTTTCTGCGCCACCAGAGGTATGAGAGGGGCTGGCGGAAAAGTGTACGCAAATCTGCCTGACCAGTTAATCCATATCGCATTGCCCTGAGACCGTGGGTGTGGGAACCTGGCGGCGAAGCTTGGGCATTTTGCGTTCTCGTTTGTGGCGAACAGGTCTATCTCTGGTTTTCCCCACTCTGCTGGAAGAACGGCTGCAGTACCGAGGGATGAAAATCCCACTCGTGCACCTGATGGCTGTGCCTGCTGAGCAGATCCGTCATCTGGCTGTCCTGTCCCGGGAGGTTCTCCGCCATGAGGAAAATGTTCCTCTGAATGGCCCACTTCCACATGCTCTGAGCCAGGTGAGACAACTGTGGAGAGTGAGTGCCTCCCTGCTTCTAAATGTAATACATTGCGTCATGTTGTCCGTCCGGATCAACACGACCTTGTAGCACAGATGCATCTTGAAAGCCTTCACCGCCATGAAGATCGCCATCAGTTCCAACAGGTTGATATGCATCTTCTTCTGTTGGTCCGACCATAGTCCCTGCACTGTGTAATGAAGGAGATGCGCCCCCCATCCCAGGAGGGATGTGTCCGTCGTGAGCACTATTTGTGGTACAGGCTCCTGGAATGGTCGTCCCTTGCAAAGGTTGTGTGGGTTCCACCAATGCAGAGAGTTGTATGCACGACCGGTCACCAACACTAGGTCTTTCAAATGTCCTTGAGCCTGGTTCCACTGCCGTGCTAGACACTCTTGGAGCGGACGCATGTGCAGTCTCGCGTGCGAGACTATGAATATGCAGGAGGCCATCATGCCTATCAACTGCAAAAACACTTGCGCTTGAAGTGAGTGCTGAGGTCTGAATCTGCGAATCAGCATTTGCATGCTGTTGATCCGCACCTGAGTTGGCTGGGCTGACGCTGTCAGTGTCCAGTGTCGCTCCCAAGTACTGTTGCACTTGAGCGGGCTGCAGATGCGACTTGGGATAGTTTAGAGAAAATCCCAAGCTGTGCAGAAGATGAATTGTACGTGACACGTGGTCGACACACTGTTCGGGCGACTTTGCTTGAACAAGCCAGTCGTCCAGATAGGGATAAACATGATTATGTTGTCTATGAAGGTGTGCCGCCACCGTCGCCAAGCACTTGGTGAACACTCGCGGAGCAGTGGTCACTCCGAAAGGCAGTACCTTGAACTGGTAGTGTTTGTTCTGTATAGTGAACCTGAGGTATTTCCTGTGTGCCTGATGTATAGGTATATGGAAATATGCATCCTTCAGATCCAAGGTTGCCAGAAAATCCCCTTGACTGAGCAGGGGCAGAACCTGCTGCAGAGTCAGCATATGAAAATGCCCTGAGAGGATGTACAGGTTCAGGGGTCTCAGGTCTAAAATGGGTCTGAGAGACTCGTCCTTCTTCGGGACTAAGAAATAGAGAGAGTACACCCCTGTTCCGTGCTCCTCTAAAGGCACCAGCTCTATGGCCCCCTTTTGCACCTCCTGCTGTAATAAGAGTATGTGCTCTGCGGACATAGGATGGTGTCTTGGTGGTATGTCGGGTGGAGTGGATGTCAGTTCTAAACAATACCCGAACTGGATAAGTTTTCTCACCCACCTGTCTGTGGTAATGCCTTCCCAGACTGGCAGGAACTGTTGAAGTCGCCCCCCGACCGGTGTTATGTGGTCCGGGGGCAGTGACAAGACGTCACTGTTTGTTATTTGCGGAGGACCTGGCGTTATTGTTACCGCGTCCTCTGCCCTTGGTGCTGTTACCACGGTATCCACCCCTCTTGTTCTTATTGAAGGTGTTCTGTGTAGCGCCTTTATTGAACTGTGTCTGCTGAGACGTTTGCCCCCTCGAGGTTCCTCTGTTATTTGAGCGACGAAAGGAACCACCCCTGAACTGCTGAGACTGTAAAGCTCCCATAGACTTAGCCGTCTCATTATCTTTCTTTATTTTTTCAAGGATGGTATCAACGTCAGGCCCAAATAGGGAATCTGGGTTTATGGGGTGATTCAGTAGACTTGTTTGTATTTCTGGCTTAAAACCTGAAATCCTCAACCACGCCTGTCTCCTCAACATTACGCTAGTGTTGATAGCCCTGGCTGCAGTGTCTGCTGCATCTAGCGCACACTTGATGGACGCATTTGAAATCAGTTTCCCTTCCTGAATCAACATGTCCGCCCCATCCTTATACTCGTCAGGCAAGTGTTGTAATAGTTGCTCTAGAGTGTCATAGTGTGCCCTGTCATATCTGGCCAGTAGGGCCTGTGTATTAGCTATCCTCCAAATGGTAGCCGCCTGCGCAGCAACCCGCTTCCCAGAAGCCTCTAGCACTTTAGACTCTTTGTCGGGGGGAGGAGCATCACCACTCGTCTGCGAGTTCGCCCTCTTCCGGGCATTGGACACCACCAGCGAGTCCAACGGCAGTTGACCCTTTATGGACGTAGGGTCCACAGGGGCAGGCCTGTATTTCCTCTCAATACGGGGGTTCACCACCCTTGCTCTGGTTGTGTCCTTGAAAATGTCAGTGGCATGCTTGAGGACACCCTTGAGCATCGGTAGTGTCTTCACTGATCTTTCCGATGTAGCGAAAGTTTCAAACAAGAAGTCCTCTTCAATCGGGTCTGCATGCATGACCACATCGTGATTCAACGCCGCCCTTTCAATAAGGGCGTTGAAGGCCGCAGTACCCTCCGTGGGTGCTGTCTTCACTTGGAACTGCTGTGTGTCCGACGTGCCTTGGTCGTCACCCACATCTTGAGATGCATCAGGGTAATTAAATTGTTCATCATTTTGTCCATCACCCCCACCATCGTCTGTGAGTGCGGGGGAATGCGTAAAGGCCTGCTCGTAAGGCCATACAGGCTCGAAAAGTACTGGCGAGGCAGCAGAGCCTCGTTTCTTTTTGAGGAGAATTCGATATGATTCCATCCCCTTTTCCGGTAAGATCTTCCGTTTCACGAGGGTGAGTCTTCTGGTTGCAGAGTCAATGTACAAACCCTTCGACCCCTCGGAGGGGGGTTGGGTAAGACTAGCGCTTTCAGGAGTGCAGTACCGTTCCTTAAAGCTGGACATCGTTTTCGCAGGGTCGGGGCCCTGCACTGGCTTAGACATCTTGGGTCTTGCGGTCGGAGGCAACCCAAATACTATCGGTGGGTGCCCCGATGTCTGTTTGACCTTCTTTGCGGCCGTCTCCAACTTCGATCTAGTTGGGGCGCCTTGTGTCCCAAAATGGCGGTGGCTTGATGCGTCACGTTCCAACGCGGCCATTTTCTCCTTCTCGTCGAGAAGCTTCACCAGCATATCCCTGTATGCCTCCGGACTGAGGGGCTGCTGCGACTCGAGTCCGTCTTCAGTGTTCACGCCCCTCAGGGCTGCCTTAGATGCCGACGATCCGTCTGTTTCGGCTTTCGACACCCTCTTGGGCATGCCGATCTTCGGGTTGGCACCCTTATGTGACCTAGAAAGGTCAATGACACTCTGAGCCTTAGTACAATCCGGAGGATCGAAGCTTTGAGAAACGAATCCTGGAGGAACCAGTTTCAGTTTCGATTTGTCCTTAGTCAGTTTCAGTTTCATTTTCGAAGGCGCAACCACCGATGGCTCTGATATATTCTTAGCCGGGCAAGATAGCGGGGCTGTAGAATGAGTAGAAAGATCTTGGCTAAGTCCTTGCGGCGATGCTTCGACCTGAGCCTTTGACCAGACAGTGTCACTTTCGACCCCCGACACGTCGGTAGGTTCTTGTTCATCACTCGAGTCGCCCTCCGCGACTCCGATATCCATAACGACGTCTCTTACCTCGACGTCTTCATTGTCTTCTACATTTTCTACCTCTCCGTAGTAAGAGTCTTGATAGGAGGCCGGATCGGAGAGTTGTTCTGGTTCCTCCTCTTGGACGCCCTCGTCGTCCCCAGCCTCGAAGATATTCTCCGGTTCTAGCGCCTCTCGCGCCGGTGGTCTCGCCTCACGTCGAAGAGCGAGCGCCCCTTCCGACCTGAATTTCGCACAGGCCCGGCAACTCTCCTCGTCGTGGTCTGGAGATAGACAATCGCTGCACACCGGGTGCACGTCTGATGAAGGGTACTTCGAGTCACAAAGTGGACAACGTTTGAACGGGGTCCCAGTTTCCATCGCCGATGTCAGAACTTCGGTCGGGCCTAAAAAGTTCATCAAAAGCACACGTGCTTAGGTATCCGGGAACCGGACAATATAACTCAGCACTGAACGAAGAACAATACCGACGCTTCAAAGGCCTTTTGGCCTGTAGAAACTAAAGTTTTTCCTTAGGTTCCGAACACGAGTCACAGAACACATCCGAACCCAATGGCGGAAAAAAACAATCTGAGGATGGAGAAGATGCCCATGCGCACTGTAGTCCAGGGGAGGAGCCACCTATCTCGTGATACTCAAAAGACTCTTCCAGGACAACAAGGTGCAATCATCCGGACCCAACACTAGGCGGCGATCTATGCACAAGATATGAATTTAGCGGCCCACATGCCTCGAACTGCATGTTACTGGGATAAATCTACCACAAAACAATTACATGAGATTTTTCTGCCACCCCAGTATTGTGCAACTTCTAACAAGGGACTATGAGAGGTCTTGGACCGGTCCTGTGACCTGGAGGGTCACACCAAGTGTGCCCTTATTTAAGGCAGAGGACTGTCATGGGTTTAACAGCTAGAGCGGCGGTGGCAATGCACCCTGTTGTAAGGATCAATAGCCTGATGAGATCTTTGCATCATGGTCAGTGTAGTGGCTTCCTACTGACACACCCATGTAATGCTCCATTTCTATGCCTGGGTGTTAAGGGTGTTGGTGCGCGTAGAATAAATGCAATGTGAGAGTGCGACAGAGTAAACAGCATCTCCTGCCTGCCAGTTGTGTATACAAGTGGGACCATCTGTCCCTCTTTTATACCCGAGTTCAAAGTCCTCTGTTACCAAGGAATTAAGTGCTCTACAAAGTACTCAGGTGCCTGCTGTCACACCAGGGATGGTGTCAGCCTATCTAAGTTGAGGGGACATCACCTGCAGGCTGCATTACTTAATGGAGAACCTGTGTACCTGTCATGAAGAGCCTAGAAGTCTGCCTAGAAGCCTGCCTGTCTGGTAAGAAAGGGAAGGGAGGACAAGGCTGTCCTGGAAGAAGCAAGGTCCGACACATCCTCGTTATCTGTAGGGCGGGCCGGAGAGCCATCCAGCAGGACCAGCTAGTCTGAGGGACTTCCCCCCCCGCCCCGCCAAGACTCTCCTAACATTTCAAGGCAAAAAATAAAACTCTACAACAAAGTGATTGTTGAGGCCCAGTTGGAAGATTGTGTGCTGCCAACGGCGTGTTCAAGGTTCCATTTGCCAAATTCCTAACACAACAGGGTCTGAATCTACTGACTTCCTGGAGAGAATGTGTTGGGCTTTTAGCTGCTGAATTTCTGACTACTCTGTGTCAGAGGCCCATGAGGGACTACAACTACTCAAGTGTCGACCACCCTGCCTAAGCTTACGCCTGTGGTCCAGCCGGCCACAATGTGGGCTCAATTGCTGATGGTCAGGCCTCCAGAGGGGGCTGCACTTACAGACAGGCCAGGTGTGACTGCTACCTTGGGACTGCTGATCTTCAGGCAACTGTAAAGAAAAGAAGAGTGGGTGCCCTACTGAATGCAGCCCTACATCCAGGACAAAAGCGCTCCACAACAAGCTGCCGGGAAACAGGAAAGAGACCCAGACAAGACTGACTCATCCTATGAAAGGGTAAGACACTTACAACAGAGCATATACGCATTGGGGTGACTGGAGTGACAGAACTGCACCTATACTATATTCATGATACTCCTAAATTCCCCTAGAGGGGAAGAGGGTATCAGAACCGGACGCACCTGTCTACAGCATATGGTAGTCTGGCATGCCTGCACCATCCTTTCACCCAGACTGTCCATAAAGTTGATTTTAGAGCTGCTACGCACATAGCAGGGGGAATCTCAGACCATTCGCTGGTGGAGGTGCAACTCGATGGGCCGGTTGTGGACTTCACCCTACCCCCAATGGTTGATCCGTGATATTTAAAAGACAAGACGTTCAAAGGTCGTATGAGAGATAGAGCAGACTTCTATTTTAAGGAGAACGGGCGGCCTGTTGAATCAGCTTGCATGCTATAGGGTGAATTTAAGGCAGTGATTCGAGGCCAGACACAAGCCTTGATTGGGAGAATGTCGAAGGAACGTAAATTGAAGTGCGAGGCTCAGGACAAGGAATGTGCTTTCCTGGAGGTTCGGTTTGCAAGTGGGGAATCAGTTTCTCTCCCATTACACCATCAACTGAAGCAGCACACATTAAGAGCACTAATGAAAAATAGCGTGCACTCATGCACAGGCTACCCAGCATTGTCTCTATGATGTCGTTGATAAAGCCAATGAGTTGCTTACATGGTTAGGGAGACAAGACAAAGGACGGAACTGGATCCTTGAGGACACTGACAACAAGGGGACGGAAATACTGGGAGAGACTTCCGGAAAGACCTGACCCTGCCAATGCTAACGAATGAGGACCGAGACGCACTAGACCAAGACCTGACAGTAGACTAAATAAATAAAACAACAGGAACCTTGCAAACAGGGCAAGCGACGGGGCCTGATGAGCTCCCGTTAGAATGATATAAAAGCATGATGGATAAAATCAGGGAGTACCTCCAGAGTAGGTTTCAGACTGCCTGAAAATAAGGGTGTCTCCCGGAGGACCAAAGAACGTCTAAGGTGGCGGTCATCCCAAAAAGGACGAACCAGCAACTGAGTGTGGGTCTTATAGATCTATCTCCCCGCTTAATATTGAGACTAAGGTCCTTGCGAACACCCTGGCGATCTGCCTGCGGACAGTAATTGCAACAGTGGTTCATCCTGATCAATCGGGCTTTATACCACACCAGGGAACGCGCTTAAATCTCCGACACCTTAAAGAAGTACCATATGCAATAGGGGATTCCTTTGCTGAACCAGGGGCGCTGCTGTTAAGCTCTTGTATGTGGACCCTCTAGAGAGCATGCGCCGATGTTCCTTGTCTCCCGTGCTCTTCACACATGTTTGGGTTCACCAGGACATCTCATATGGGGTATTCCAGTTGATAAGAAGTGGGATGTGAGAATCTCCGTCTACTCAGACATTTTGTTATATGACATGTAGCCAGCCTTCTCAAGTGAACGAATCCTACACAGTTTTCAGATACTTGGAGATATTTCAGGATATAATATCAACTGGAAGAAGCCCTTAACATTCCTGCTGGTGGCAGGGACCCTGCGGCTGCACTCAAGGTGCGTAGTTCGCGAGGCATTACATGGCTTTAAATATTTGGTTGTGTTTATTACAAGAGAGCACAGGCAGGAACATACTCCCGAAATTAGGGTCTTTGATGGGATGCCCCACACTTGCGGGCGCTCCCGCTCTCCTTACTGGGCTGGGTGGCCCTATTTAAAGTGATGACCCTCCAGGGCCTCCTGTACATTGTGCAAAAAATTTCCTTTAAGATCCCACCAGACATTTTTTTTTAAAAGGTAGTCTGAGAACTTCGCCTCCTGTTGTGGGATGGTGGCACGTCACACTGAGTAAGTTGCAGAGGGGAGTTTATTAAGGTGGACTGGCGGTCCGGAGCATTCTCAAGTATTACTGGGCCTCGTAGCTGGTGGCAGTCAACAACTGGGTTTTTGCGGACCGTGAGGATCCTGCTTCCCGGGTAGATAGATTGGCCAAGGGCAAGAGAGGTTACCCCACCCCGGTGCGGTATCGAAGAAAGTATGAGTGTGCCCTACCTACTCATACCCAAACAGTGGTAAGGGTGTGTAGAGAGGCTACCAAGTGTTTAGGCTGAGAAGGTAAACGGACTGAAATGACTCCACTGTATGATGGTGATCTCTTAAGTACAGTGGGAGGATTGCAGGGCTTCATAAAATGGGGATTGATTAGCTTAGAGCGGCCGGGCGATGTGTGGAGGGGACAGGCGCTTGTGTCCTTCACGATCCTACAACAAAAGTATAAATTAGGTGACTAAAAACTGTTCTGACATTTGTAGGTGGTCACGCTCTGCAAAGTCACATCCGGGAAGGGGGGCAGTTGCCTGATGCATCCCTACTGGAGGACCTGCTGCTAACTAATCCCGGAGGGTGTTACAAGGGAGTGACAGGTAGAGGCTAATGGGCCCCTTTCCTGGGGTGTCTATACCCTCTATCATGCCCACCTCCTGTGCGAAGGGGACACAGTCCTAGCCCTGATTGGATAAGTCGCATCATCTTCAAGATAGTGGGCACTACAAAGTGTACTTCACCTCGTCTCCAGCACCTGAGGGGTGGAGTTGACAGAGAGAGCGGGGATTGCACCTCCTGTTCTATCTAAGGTTTCCCACCTGTCCTTGCACCTAAAAGGGGGTGAGGACAGGAAGATTGCTTGCTTCCTCTAACAGAAGAGGCTGGGGTCGCATTACCAAGGCGGCAAGGCCTTTGAAAATCCCTGCCACAGATGGCTCTGCCTGACCAGGGGGAGGTGTGAATACCTCCACCCAGGAAAGGCATGTGCAGGCACTCTCCCCATGAGGACAGGATACTGTCTGGTGGTAGCAGGCTGGCTCAGGCCAGTCGGTGATCACACTAAGGATTGGTAGATCTTAGGGGACCCCTCTACGCGGCACTCTGTGTGCAATTTTTTATAAATCAGACACTGCAATCAATGCAGGTTTAATATGCTGAGATGTTTACTATCAAATATCCCATATTTCAGAGCAACGCACTTACTACAGAGCTTCCCTGGTCACTTGCAATATCCAGGAATCGACAAGGATATTGCTGGGGCATATCTGCTCATGCAGTCTGGACATCGTTAACGTTAATAGAACTTCAAACATGGGAGGTGGGAGACCCACCACATTAAGAAGGAGTCCCCTGTCCTCCAAACTCTAAATAAGGCACTTGCTCAGCATTGGAAGCGTCTATTTTAAGGCTAGCTCTGAGTAGCTGATAGTTACCAGTGGTCGGCAAAATGTTATACAAGCTGCAAAGTTACACAGATCTCGGTTGAAACCCTTAGTACAAACAGAGAGTGGAGGAAATAAAGAAACTGCACGGGCAGGGGGCAGAATTGAAATGGAATTAAATGAAAAAGGCTTTTATATAGAGCCTGGCTACCCAGAGGCAGGACTAAAGGGGGGGCCCTTAGGGGAAGAGCCAGGTCTTCAGCTGTTTCCAGAAAGCCAGGTGGTTCGATTCTTTCCGGAGGGAGAGTGGTAGGGAATTCCAAAGCTTAGCCGAATTGTATGAGAAGAGGCAGCCACCCGATCTGGCCCTCATTATTCTAGGAACCTCGGCCAGGTGGAGCTCGTCAGAGCGAAGTCTTCTGGAGGCCTTGTGTGGCCTAACCAGGGCCTTGATGAGGGGTGGACCGTTTCCCTTCAGAGATTTATGGGCGACGCATAGAGCGTTAAAGCGGATTCTCTCCTGTACCGGGATTGGTATGTTACTGACCAAACTCACTGGAGAAAAGAGAGGATTAAAAAATAGGATCTACCATATGGGATGGACCAATCAACAAGTGATTTAGATCTGCATTTGACATAATCAGTAAACAGAACCAGATGAGCTGACAAGCTGCACATGCAAGGGTGAAAACAGAATCATGTGTAGGCTACTGCACATGCAGCAAATTAATATGGCCTACGCCAGACCATTATAAAATTCTATATTCATTCTACTGACCGCCCGACAAATTTAACAAGAAAATATTGTCACTAACATAAATGCACTAAACACACAGTCTCTAGCTGCTGCTAATATCAAGTGCACATACTTTCAAGATATCATCTGATCACTAAGCCCACTCATCATTCACTCCACACTCTCTACCACTAACCTTTCTTCGTACTTTCCTCTAAGATCACCACTTTGGGGAGCACCCCGCTACTTCACTTACTGCCCCTCATCTCTCTTTTATCTCTTTGCTGAACACTCTCACTTGAATTCTTTTTTTTTCACCTTGAGAACCCATTGCAATTCTCAAATCAGCCAATCCATCTTGCACAACATCTGACCTCTTCACGGGTGTGAATGTTAAACACCTTTTTGGATACATTTCTCGGCTGAACCTCACTACTAAATCTCTCCAGCTTAACTAATATCTATTCACTGCTTCAAAACTGCTATTGTATTATCCCTTCTCAAAATCTTACTTGTGACGGTTTGTCACATGGCTCAATTAGGCCCAGGGAGAAACGCTGCCATTTTAACATGTTACAAAAAACAGTGGTCCCTACTCGTGGACACAATGGTATACTGAGCTAATAATCACACACCTGATAAGTGTTATGTCTTTTGTCCAGCCGGACAAGGAATTTATTTAACAATTTTCTTAATAAAAACTGAATGAACACATTAATAACAAGTGGGCACAGCCGTGACCCACAACATTCAGACAAAACAACGAACAGAATGGTAAAAGGAGCAAAGCAAAAAATATGTCTGTGTACTTGTAGTCAGTGTTACAGACAGAGATTTTTATAACCACACCATTGCATTTCACAATATTTTAAATGTCATATTGCATAAGGGTTTTTTTTGGTCGACGACGTTTCGATGCCTGAGTTAAATCAGGGGCATCATCATCAGGACAAAAATATAGTCATTGTTGTCTTTAAATATTACACTGCCTTTTAACGCAATTCTATACAATTATACATTCATGGGAAAAAGGAGGAGAAAAGGGGGGAGAAGAAATTAGGCATGTTGTATTGGAAACTTGCAATCTCATCTCTTACATTAAAACAGAGTATATTTAAGTCCTCGTGGTGGAGAAAAACGGCGCATTTGTGGAACTCAGTGTCCAGGACTGTGAAATACAGAAGGGAAATGACTTCATTGTGTGAGAGGGGGGTATTTGAGTGCCAGTGATGACAAAATAGCGGCGCATTCAAAATGTGGAAACTGTGTATGTTGCGACTCAACCATCGAAGGCAAAACTTTTGAGTATGGAAATATAAAATGTGACCGTAAATACTTTTCCAACTGCAACTCCGCAAATCTTGTATATGCTATTTTATGTCCATGCATGCTCATTTACATAGGCCAGAAACTAAAACTACGAATTGGCCAACACAGAAGCAGGATAAGGTGCAAGACAGCTAATGCACCGCTTGTTGAACATTTTTCAGAAAAAGGTCACAGTGACAAAGACTTTGTATGGACTGTGATAACAATCATCAAACCCCCCCTAGAGGAGCAGACATGTCCCTTTTGCTCAACAAGGAGGAACTCCATTGGATCGTTAAAACCAACAGCATCAGGAATGGCCTGAATCGTCTTGAAGATTGGACCTCCCTACTGTAAACAAGGCTTACATGAAATAACCCTCTAATTGGTTTTCTATGTATTGCAATGTGCCTGATTTTTTCACAATATTCACCACCTTAAGATGGCCGCCGCATCTACACACCATGACTAGAGGTTTCACTTCCCCAGTCCTTTTTCACTGTTCACAGCCTAACCGGCTCTCACTTTCGCAGTGCACCATCGCTTTCTGCAGACCACATGGCCCTTTAAAAACTTGCCACATGTGAGTTCTCTAACACCAGAACCCCACCGTCTGCCACAGCGCCGCCGACTTCTGCATGTAAGTAACCCGCAAGCGCCGTTTCTCTTAGCACTCTAGTCCCACCATGCCCCGCTGGGTAACTGACTCCATTGAACTTTCTCCCCAGATCGAGCTATTACACTCCCAATCCAGACGACATTTCCACGCTGGAAACGGCAGAACCGGTAATTATTCTACCAGCAGTACGCCATGCCGCTCAACTCACCCCTCCCCTCCCGGCCGCACTCGACCCCTTTTAATGCTCAACCATTATTTTTCCAGATTCCTCCATTGTTCATGGTATCTGCTTATCCGTTGAATTGCCTGATGTGATACGCGTAGGTTTTAGCCTCTATTTTTCCCAGTCGCATGCTCCGTGTTAATGTTCACCTGCACTAATAACGGTTGTGCCCTTCACTACATGACTACCCCACGTTACCCGGTTCAGCCTCCGTCCACAATTAATTTACAGTATAAAGAACTTCACTGCCAGCCATCATCAACACCTCATTTCCGACCGTTCTCACTCCGGTCACTATGTCACATCGAAATTCGGAACAATTGTCTCCATCACTGCGCCTAAATAGTCTGCCCTCACGGGAATTGTTATTATGCGCCGCTATTTTGTCATCACTGGCACTCAAATACACCCCTCTCACACAATGAAGTCATTTCCCTTGTGTATTTCACAGTCCTGGACACTGAGTTCCACAAATGCGCCGTTTTTCTCCACCACGAGCACTTAAATATACTCTGTTTTAATGTAAGAGATGAGGTTGCAAGTTTCCAATACAACATGCCTAATTTCATGTATTTCTTCTTCTCCCCCCTTTTCTCCTCCTTTTTCCCATGAATGTATAATTGTATAGAATTGCGTTAAAAGGCAGTGTAATATTTAAAGACAACAATGACTATATTTTTGTCCTGATGATGATGCCCCTCATTTAACTCAGGCATCGAAAAGTCGTCGACCAAAAAACCCCCTTATGCAATATGACATTTAAAATATTGTGAAATTCAATGGTGTCGTTATAACAATCTCTGTCTGTAACACTGACTACAAGTACACAGACATATTTTTGCTTTGCTCCTTTTACCATTCTGTTTGGTGTTTTGTCTGAATGTTGTGGGTCACAGCTGTGCCCAGTTGTTATTAAGGTGTTCATTGAGTTTTTATTAAGAAAATTGTTAAATAAATTCCTTGTCCGGCTGGACAAAAGACATAACACTTATCAAGTGTGTTATTATTAGCTCAGTATACCATTGTGTCCACGAGTAGGGACCACTGTTTTTTGTAACATGATACTGCCCAAGGTCCCTATGGCATACCTTTTGGGTTCCCTTGTCTTTCTTAAGCCATTTTAACATGGACACGTTCGACAAAGTTGCCTTTTCTTTCACATGATGACTTTTGACGCATTTGCATCTGTGAAAGTGAAGGATTACTTTCCATGAAACTACTTTGCTTACGAATTCCACTTCGTAAGAACATTATCACTACACCTTGACCAACTCATAAGGTCTGAACATACATTGTGCAGATGAGACGGTTTGTTATTCGTCCATGAGCTATCAATAGATCATGAACAAGGGCGGCCTGACTAAGGTCTCGGCCTGGAAACAAGAATGCTTTTTGCTATCAATAAACAAACATTTCTGGGTTGGGGCAGAGGAGCACTTGCTGTCATTGCAAGGTCACTCCCTGCTAAAACCTCAACTCAGCTGCTTGCCAATCACTCTGCGAGGAGGGATGTCTAACCTGTGAGCAAAATGGGTGTCAGGAAGGCCCTGTAGTAGACGATGGGTTAGAGGATAAAGAGTGCCATGCCATCCCTTCATATCCCCTCCTATATTCACAGTCCCCTGTTACCAGTTGGCCGTTTTGCTGCCAGCATGAAGTGGAGAGAGGGGAATCGGCAGGATGTTGTAATTTAGCAGCAATTAAATTGAGCGTTAGCAAAAGACATCTTAGTTATGGCCGTTATCTTGACATTTAGCGGCATCCATTTTGGATTTACGGCAGCCATTTTGTCTGCCACACGTTGCCTCGGGTCGTCCATGTGCGTTGTCCTACCTCTCTGCTTATGGCCTTTGAATCTGCCCGGCAACAGGCTAATAATAGCATCTCTGTGTTTTGCCGCTGACCGTTAGGGTCCGCATCTGTTAATGGTTAGCCTTAGATTTAAATATGTTAGCCGAGACCCCAAGACTGTTAGCTCCTCCCACCGATCGATTGTGCTTCTCGATATTACCTTGTATGGACATAAAATGTGCTCTTTTGCTTTGTACCGCCTTCTTCTGAGCCCCTCTGTGGGTATAAATAAACCATGCGTTCAGTAGCCCTTTGTGCTACTACTCGCAGTGCCGAAGGGTACTGTCTGAATTTTAGCACCACCTCATGAGGTGTAATAAACTTTATGTTTTGCATTTCCAGTTTCCGTGCCAACTTTTTTCTTTTGGGTCTGAGGACTTCGTGCGCAGAAGGGCGAACCCCTTGCACTAGCCGGTCTGGCTGAGGCCTGCACGACAAATTGGCGCCCGGCACGTGGGGCTCATCGACGACTCGGAGGCCCGAAGGATTGGTCGTGACGAAGGTTCGGAACTTCGCTTTGGACGCGATCGCTGCCAGAGAAGACCCGAGTCTTGGCACCCGAGGTGGTTCTTCCCTACTTTCCGATCTGACCATCCAGGTGGCGCCGGTCTTCGACTGAGATCTCTTCAGCTGGTCTGCCGTGCAGTGACCGTTTGGTCGAATTTAGAACTTGGCAGTTGGAATCTGGACAGCCTATGATTGGTAAGAGCCGTTTTGCGGCACCTGTTGTAGGTTTTGGATGCCCTTGTATGGTAAGGTAGTCTTAGGAACACTTACCGTGACATATTTGTATTTGGGAATAGACTTGTCTACTTTGGATTTTGTTTGACTTTTGATTTGAATATGGGAATATATGTGTTGCAACTCATATAGGCAGGCCATGCGAGGACTTTTCCTCCACTTTGATTTGTATAGCGCAACGTACTAAGAAAGTACCTTAAGCGCTCTTTCCATATAGTAGTGTATATCTTGCACTATTCTTGAGCATGCCTGTTTTTCGCACACTTCGAAAGTTGTGCTGCTTGTTTGATGGTACCAGTTTACGACTTGAGGAATCGCAGCCGGCTCCCCCAGAGGGGACACCTAATAGAGATATGTATGTGAAGTTTGGTCTTTCTGCCATAATGTACAGCACGTTGTGGCACAAATACACGAAAAAGGATCCTGAGTTACGTTGGCCACTGCATGGGTCATTTGATGCGCGAAAGGTTGAGTATGTGGAACGATGTCTGTTTGAGCGAAAGTCTAGACGAGATATGTTTGAGAGTTTGCGAATGTGGGAGAAAGAAGTACGCTATGGGTATAGGGTTGTGCACCGCTTTAAATCCTGTGTTTATTGCTTTTCTTTCGTGCCTCCAGGGCTCACCCCCTGTCTGGGGCGATACGTCAATAGACCACAAGTAGCTGCAATACCTAGTTGGGTATTACTGTCCCCCTTGGGCACCGATTCGTGCTGTGCAACCAGCTCCAAGACTCAATTCGAATTTAAAGTTCAAATGAATAAAACGTGATGCATCTTCAAAATTGGTTAGTTAATCCATAATTTCATTTATTTCGCATGAAATCCAATGCATTTCGGCAGTTATTGCTGCCTTCATCAGGGAAATAATTTTCTACAATGGCCAAAAAAATAAAAAAATCAGCATCAGTAATTTCATTAGATTCATTACATGTACTGTTATGCAACGTCTTAACTCATTGGTGTTAGATTGTTCATGATGTGTTAAATTACTCTAGTGCGCGCTACGTGTTAGGTTGTCTCTTACTACAAGGATCGATGAAAACGATCGAGCATTCTGCAGTGGGTGTTCAGTTACTAATTTTGAGCATTTGCTGCGCGGGGATAGTTCTATGGATGGGTATGGCGTGAGTTCGCCGTCTACACGTTAGTGTTTTATATAACCGCATTGCTATCTATTTAACCTCGCTATGCGCGCTGACTTGTTAGTTTGTTGCTTACACCCCTTAGCTACCCTCAATGGGGGCTGCTTATTGTAAATGCTTTGTTACGCGCTTCTAATTCGTTGAATTAGAGGCTAAATGGCTCACCTCGGCGTTTGTTATGCCCTGCTCTACAGTCCGACCCGCTGTCTCTCTTCTCTTCCGGTAATCCTACTGCGAGGTTCGCGCATGCGCACTAATATCGCTTCCGCAGCTTTTTTGCTTACAATATAACTTTATTGTTAACTTGGTACCTAGTGGAAGCGAGCACTAGGGGGGATCGACTATGTATTGGTACTGCCTAAAAGCTACTTCTGTTCATTATATTTGAATGTTAGTCTTTTAATACGTGAGTAAAAAGAAATGTATATGCTTATAGGTAACAAAGAAATTCAGTTTGTTCATTAAGTCCGCCCGGTTTCAGGCTGCCCAGATTATAAATCCAATAATTCTCCTGTTTTAATAGACTGGTTTTGTTGGAAGATCCTTCTTTTTTAGGTAATGTTTCCAAAACGCACACTCTTAGTTGGCTAACGTTGTGCTGCATCTGAGTAAAATGTTCTGCTATGCTGGTTTTCCTGGATTTTAGTCTTATGGTGCTTTTGTGTTCATTTATGCGTATTTTCAATTTTCTTTCTGTGTGTCCTACGTAGACGTCACCACATGGGCACTTTATCATGTAGATTAAATTGGTTGAGTCACATGTTGCGTTCACTTTTAATGATATGGGGTACCCCTTTTGTGGATGAGGTATGGTGGATCCTTTTATGATGTTATTGCATGTGTTGCAATTATAACAGGGTACTGTTCCACGAAAGGAAGTTTTACTTGTGTCTTCACTTATTGGTTTGAGAAAATCTGCAAGATTCTTAGAACGAGTATGTGCAAAAATGACAAAGAGATTCAGTGACAGAGGATATCCTCAAGATATCACTCAAAAAGTATTAATCCGAGCTCAATCAAAATCGAGGCAAGACCTTCTCCAAAGGAAAGAAAATAAAACCAGTAACCGCATCACATGCGTGAGCAAATTCTCCACAGTCAGTACACAATTCAAGCACATCATCAAAAAACATTGGCCAATGTTAAAATTGGAACCTGACTTTCGGGGCATTTTTGCACAAGAACCAATTTTTGCACATACTCCTCCCAATAGAATCTGGGATGATCATATTTGTAATCCTGCATTTTTATCAGAACAAATGTTCCTTTTAAAAAACTGATCTGGGAAAAAAAAGAGAAAACGTTTTTTATTGTATCATGTGTATTTAATGCATTAGTTGTGTATGCCTATATGTATTTGATTAATTGTTTTATCAATATAATTAAATTTTTATATACCAGTAAAGTCTAGTATTCTGTGTGTTGGCTTATATATACTGTATTCATTGAATAGCCTTTGGTTGCTCTTGTATAATTTTAGGCCTGGGTATATACCTTTGTATTGAACTTTTTCCCTGACCCAGGATTCTTATCCTTACCAGGGGGTCCCTGATACACTACACAATTTTGAAGATGCATCACGTTTTATTCATTTGAACTTTAAATTCGAATTGAGTCTTGGAGCAGGTTGCACAGCACGAATCGGTGCACAGGGGGACAATAATACCCAACTAGGTATTGCAGCTACTTGTGGAGAAAGAAGTACGACGGCAAGAGAAGCGTGAGCAAGCGTTGATTGAAAAGGAACAGCGAAAGACTGTGTATGAGAAAGCGCTGGAATTGAGAAAGAAAGAAGCGAAAGAATTACAGGAGCGGGAGGAAAAAGAACGTAGGTTACAGATATCTGGCCAATATTCTGTCCGTCAGCCTCTCTATCCTGTCCTTAATAAACCACAAGATGATTTTTTGTTATTAGACCGACCTCCTCCCCCGTATGCCGTTCCGTCCGCTCTGTCCGGAGACGACGAGGACTCTGGTTCGGATCAACGAAAATCGTGGGACACTCGATCCACGTTGACTACTGCACGCGCGACCGAACTTCGGCAAGCTGCTCGTTTGGCATTACGTAACACTGAATCTGCTCCTGAACTTTTGAATATTATGACAGATTGGTCGGAAAAAGAACAGTTATATTTTCTTACAACATATGCTGATGAAGTTGTAGAAAAGTTTCGAAAATACTCTACAGTCTTAGAACCTAATGATATCGCAAGTGATCGTAAACAGTTACGTGATGGTTCTTTTGTTTTTTCCCAGGTAAACAACACGGTCAGACGACTGATTAAATTACGAAACGAGGCGTGCCACCTACAGGAGCAGAAAAAGATTGCAGACAACGTTCCCCAGTCCAATCCGCCTGGAGAGTTGCAGTCCTCCCTCTTCGAGACAGATAAGATAAAACCTGCTGACATGAGACCTACGCGGGAAGCTGCGCCCTTGTATGTTCCTCCTAAGGGAACGGGTGATAGTGATGACAAAAGTTCGGTTGATTCTAAGGGATATTTCATTTATAATTGGGTGTACACTCCTTGGAATAGAGCAGATGTAATGCGCTTAAAACAGCATTACCTGATCCGCGTAAAAATCCAGCCGCCTTTTATGAGGAAGTCGAAGGCGCTTTAAATTCTTGTACTATGACCTTAAGTGATATAGATTTGTTTTTCGGTTTAATTTTGCCCCGTGACATGTGGAGGACTGTTCATAAAATTGATGACCGGGCTATTTTCGGTGCTGAATGGAAAGATTTAGAACGTTTAGCTGCGGACAGAGAGCCCGCCCAAAAACCACATCGGTTAATATTAGATCTTCCTGCAGCCATTTTGACTAAACTTAAAACGATATCCCCCCTAAAAAGATCGATTGAACTGTTTTAGCATCATGTAAACAAAAGATAGATGAATCGGTTTCTGATTTCTTTACTCGCTTCGAGGAAGCTTTTCATGATTTTAGTGGCCAGTATTTAACAGAGGATACCGGTAGGCATTTGTTTGTTGATAAATATGTTACGAATCTGTTACCAGGGATAGCCAGACGTCTAAAAGCTAGCGAAAGTTCTTTGACTACGTCCTCTCCAGCCTCTGTTTTGACGATGGCTCAGTATTATGAGCGCCAGGAGGCGGAGGCGAAGGGGAATGAGGACAAGAAATCAAGAGTTAAAAACGAAAGTTACGTTGGCCCAGGTTTATGGTCTGCCTTCTAGAGGTTACGATAGGAGCCCTGATAGAAATTATGATAGAGGTGGACGAGCACCTCCCAATACTCCTTACGGTCGTACGGATTTATCTCTCAATCAATGTGCATATTGTAAGCAGCTAGGCTATTGGATGCGTAATTGCCCGTTGCTACGTCCTCAACAGGATGACAGGGAGCGGTGCCGAGGAAGAACTGGTCAGGTTCTTCGGAGCCTTGGGGCTATATGAATGATGGTGCCCGATCCGACACAAATACACGCCCACAGCAGAGACAGAACACTTTCGATAGGCGGAATCAATATCAAGTGTCCGATTATGTTCAGCCTGATCTGTACAATTCTGCTCATGCATAGGATTGCCTAAGATGGGGGAAGGAATCAGTTGAAGTTCCAGTAGATCAGACGGGTCCCTATGTTACAGCACATGTTTTGGGCTCTACTGATCGGTTTCTGGTTGATACAGGAGCTATACGTAGCGCTTTGTCTAAACAATTGGTTCTGAGGGCTCCCCTGTCTGGCATAACTATTACTTCGATAGGTTTCGATGGAACACCTTCCCTTAGCCCATTGTCACAACCACTCTCATTCTCTGTTGATAAATTCAGTGCTCCATGTCCGTTTTTGCTTTCCCCTAACACACCAGATAACATTCTGTGTCTTGATATGTTAAAGCACTTTCGAGCCACGATACGATGTTTTCATGAAGGGGTGCGAGTCATTTTAAATGATAATTACACTGAACTTGACAGAATTTATCTTGTTAGAGAAGATATTGCATTAGCCTCATTTCCTGAATCTTTGTGGGCTACCTCAGACACTGATGTGGGTCAGATGGTCATTCCTCCGGTTCAGATTAGTGTCAAGGAGGGAGCTGTGTTGCCTCGTTTGCCACAATATAGAATCTCACAGGAGGGGGAAGATGCACTCATACGAATTGTACATGATTTGATACGAGTTGGGATTGTTGAGGAAGTTCCATACAATGTTTGCAATAGCCCGATTCTTCCGATTCTGAAAAGAAATACTGACACACGAGTTTACAGATTCATTATTGATTTGAGGGAAGTGAATAAAATCGTAGTACCACAGTATCCCGTGGTTTCTGACATCACAACACTCCTTACTTTGGTTACTCCGACTGCCACTACATTTACTGTGATAGACTTGAAGAACGCTTTCTTTTCGATCCTCATTCATCCTGATAGCCGATATTTGTTCGGTTTCACTTTGAATAATCGATCGTATTGATTTTGTAGAGTTCCTCTAGGCTATACTGAGAGTCCAAGTATTTACAGTCAAGCATTGAAAAGGGAACTTGATTCTTTTTTATTGCCCGAAGGTTTGGCTCTCATACAATATGTCGATGACATCTTGCTGGCAGCCGACACTCCGGAACAGTGTGAAAAATGTACTCTATCTTTGCTTTCTTTTCTTGCTTCACATCATCACAAAGTCTCTCGAAAGAAGCTGCAATATTGTAGACCAAAGGTAACCTACTTAGGTCACTTTTTGTCTAAGGAGGGACGTGCATTGACATCAGATCGCATACAAGCAATTTTAGACACACCAGTTCCTACCACACAGAAAGGATTACGTGCATTCTTGGGTCTTACTTCCTTTTGTAGACAGTGGATTTTGGGGTTTTCACACATTGTTAAGCCTTTGTTAGCACTTTTGACGAAAGATACTCCAGTACCCCTTCCATGGACAGAAGAATGTGAAAGTGCTTTTCGACAGTTACGACAAGCCCTTTGTTCAGCACCAGTGTTAGGCACACCAGATTACACGAAGCTTTTCACACTTTACGTGAACGAGAAAGATGGATGTGCATTGTCAGTGTTGGTTCAGTTACACGGCGATAAGCAACGTCCGTGTGCATATTTTTCAGCAGTTCTTGATCCCGTTGCTAGAGCATTACCTGGACGCTTTCGCTCAGTTGCAGCAACAGCGGTGTCAATTCGACAGAGTGAGGGAATAGTTTTGTCACACAAATTGTTAGTGCTCGTACCTCATGCTGTTGATGCCCTTTTGAATCAGACAAAGACGCAGCATTTGACTAGCGCTCGTCTTACAGGATATCAACTGACATTGCTACCCCCCCCCACATTACATTGAAGAGATGTGCAACTTTGAATCCAGCTACTTTGTTGCCATATCCGGTGACTCAGCCTCAGTCACAAGAAACGCACAATTGTATTTTTCTGACTGAAGAACAGACAAAGGGTCGCATTGATTTGCAGGATACACCCCTTCCAGATGTAGATGGTGAATTGTGGGTTGATGGGTCTTGTTTGAAATTACCAGATGGTACGACTTCAGCCGCATATGCAATTACCACGCTTGAGACAATAGTGGAGACAACACGCATACCACAGAAATCGGCTCAAGCAGCTGAATTGATAGCTTTGACACAAGCATGTGAGCTTAGGGCTGGTTTGTGTGTGAACATTTATACAGATAGCCGCTATGCTTTTGGAATAGTGCATGATTTCGGCCTACTCTGGAAGGAAAGAGGCTTTCTTACATCTCACGGAATACAGATAATGCACGGAGACTTAGTGCATAATCTTTTGACTGCATTGACATATCCGAAGAAAATTGCTAAAGTGAAGTGCAGTGCACACAAGAAAGTAACAGACAAGATTGGACAAGGAAATGCCTTTGTAGACCGTGTAGCACGTCAAACTGCGATGAAGAGAAATACCACTTCTATGTATGTAGTGAAGTCACAAGCTGAAAGATGGCACGACGCTAGGCAGGAAGTGCGAGAGATACAGAAGACAGCTTCTGACAAAGAACGTGAACAGTGGTCTAAAGAAGGAGAGTTAGATGATGAAGGTTGTTGGAGAAATAAGCAGATGGATCGATGGAAGCTGCCTATAGCTTTCGTACAACCTATGGTTCAGATGGCACATGGGCTAGCACATGTTGGAGCTTCCGCAATAACGAAAATGCTTATGCAGGTTTGGGAGCATCCAGAGATTGCTAGCACAGCTAAGAGAGTAGTACAGTCTTGCTTGATTTGTTTGCAATACAATCCTGGAAAAGGGACACGAGTTCCATCTGGAGGTTTTGTTACACCAACTGCACCTTTTGAAGTCCTTCAAATGGACTACATTCAGCTTGAGCGGTGTAATAATTTAAAGTATGTCCTAGTGGTGGTTTGCTCCTTCAGTAAATGGATTGAGGACATTGACCAAACAGACACTAGTCTGCAGCAATATGTTGATTTCAATTTAGGCCCGTTTCCTTTTGTTTGTGCTGCATTAAATAGTAGGAAAATACGACGATTGACTAGAGTTGTAGAAGCTGTCACCAATGAAACTGCTGTAGCTCTTGGTAATATCACTGAAGAACTACAAATTGGCAGAATTGTAACTCTTCAGAACCGGATGGTTCTGGACGTTATGTTAGCAGATAGAGGAGGAGCATGTAAAGTCATCGGAAGTAGTTGTTGTGTATTTATCCCTGACAATTCGCCTTCTGTATATGAAGCAATTCTTAAGCTACATAAAATAGCTGCCGATATTCATGAGAAAAATGGCACTTGGACTTTTGCTGGATGGTTTTGGGCTTTGGTTTCCGCCTGGGGTTGGAAGTTACTGACTGTTCTATGTATTGCAGTTGCATTGATTTTCACTTGTCGTATGTGTATCCACTGTGGCATAATGCTATGTTCTATGTGCATAAATGCCTGTATACCATCGAAACGAAATGCGGTAAAAGCGCAACAATCGTTGGATAAAGAAGTGACAAATATAATGTGCATAGATATACAAGATGAATGCACAGATTACCCTAAAAGAGCATATGTCTTTAGCTAATGCTAAAAGGGTAGTCTGTTGTAATTTAGCAGCGATTAAATTGAGCGTTAGCAAAAGACATCTTAGTTCTGGCCGTTATCTTGACAGTTAGCGGCATCCATTTTGGATTCACGGCAGCCATTTTGTCTGCCACACGTTGCCTCTTGTCGACCATGTGCGTTGTCCTACCTTTCTGCTCATGGCCTTTGAATCTGCCCGGCAACAGGCTAATAATAGCATCTCTGTGTTTTGCCGCTGACCGTTAGGGTCCGCATCTGTTAATGGTTAGCCTTAGATTGAAATATGTTAGCCGAGACCCCAAGACTGTTAGCTCCTCCCACTGATCGATTGTGCTTCTCGATATTACCTTGTATGGACATAAAATGTGCTCTTATGCTTTGTGCCGCCTTCTTCTGAGCCCCTGTGTGGGTATAAATAAACCATGCGTTCAGTAGCCCTTTGTGCTACTTCTCGCAGTGCCGAAGGGTACTGTCTGAATTTTAGCACCACCTCATGAGGTGTAATAAACATTATGTTTTGCATTTCCAGTTTCCGTGCCAACTTTTTCCTTTTGGGTCTGAGGACTTCGTGCGCAGAAGGGCAAACCCCTTGCACTAGTGGGTCTGGCTGAGGCCTGCACGACAAGGAGGCCCCTTTAAGCCAGAGATGAGGACAGACTTCAGACGATACATGATTCAAGAAGGCGGGGCGGAGAGCCGGTCAGGTAGGTCAGTAGTTGGTCCAGCTACACACAGCAAGGGAGCGCGAGGCAGAGAAACCAGCTGGGAAGACTGGAAAGACGGAGAAGACCTAACAACCTTCCGAGAGAGAGAACCGGAGCCCAGGGGAGGTCACAGCTTGTCCGCGAACGGAACACCCGAACCTGGCAGAGGAGGGAAAGCTGAAGCAGAAGGAGACCAGACCTCAATGAAGGACGCGTATTCACTACGCCACGGCTCGGAGGGACGTGGCTCTTCCAGGTGCGTGGGCGTCTATGGGGCTTTTGGAAAGGGGCTGAGTCAAAGAGGGAGGGGAGGCTGAGGGGTGAAAGGGCCCCAGGGAAAAGGAAATAAGTGAGACGGAAAAGAAAGACAAGAGCAGAAATCATTGGCTACTCTTTTTCTTTTTTGTTACTCCAACCTCTACCCCCTTCCTTCACATTTATGCATAGCTATTATTTATCCTTCACATCCTCCCTTGACTAAACCATAAAGCAAAAACACTTACCTGAGCCTTTTCCTTCTGTCCGAGGGGCGACGGTGGCCGAGGCTCACCTAAGGGACTGAAGTGGAAGATTCTGTGGGAAAGAAGAATACAAAAGAGACAATCAATTACTGTGATTTCCTGTAATACTAAAAAAAAGTGCATACTAAGAAATTATTCAATGCAATGAGCTCCTTCTTGACCGACTCTTCTACATACTTGCTGTAGAATGTGGGCATAATTCCATTAGTCCAAGATAATGGTAAGCCTAATACAACAACTAATTGGTGGTCAAGAAAAATTGGAATGGGCCATAGAGAGACAGATGACATCCTCCCTTGACTAAACCATAAAGCAAAAACACTTACCTGAGCCTTTTCCTTCTGTCTGAGGGACGACGGTGGCCGAGGCTCACCTAAGGGACTGAAGTGGAAGATTCTGTGAGAAAGAAGAATACAAAAGAGACAATCAATTACTGTGATTTCCTGTAATACTAAAAAAAAGTGCATACTAAGAAATTATTCAATGCAATGAGCTCCTTCTTGACCGACTCTTCTACATACTTGGTGTAGAATGTGGGCATAATTCCATTAGTCCAAGATAATGGTAAGCCTAATACAACAACTAATTCGTGGTCAAGAAAAATTGGAATGGGCCATAGAGAGACAGATGCCGACGGCCCAAGTGGGCAGGGAAATGTTCAAGGCTTCACTCACCCAGCAGGTTGAATGCATATATAAGGTTGCTGACGGTCGGCGGATAGGGAGTGTAAATTCCTCGGCAAACAGCACTCTGCACGAGTTTTCGGTGAAGGAGATAGGCCTGGCAGGGCACTGGCATCCGCTGTCCGGTCCCCTAGATACAATAATTTCATCACCACCTTGCTGGATGAGCATCAAATCCCACAACGAGACATTCCTGAACAACTCCGTATCCTTACGAATCACTACTCCACCCTCTACACCTCTCAAAGATCGGCACCTATTAACCTGCATCCTTATCTGGAAGACACGGCCATCGCGTGGCTTGGTCCATCCCAACAAAAATTCCTCCACCACATCCTCGCGGTGGATGAAATAAGGGATGCCATCATGTCCATGAAATCGGGCAAATCACCTGGATCTGACGGGCTGCCAATCGACTTTTACAAGGCATATATCCACATCCTTGCCCCAATACTACAACAAGTTTACTATTCTGCACTCGAAGTGGGAACTCTCCCGCCCTCGATGCGCGAGGCCCTTATTACATCTCTCTTGAAACCGGGCAAGCCACCGGAACACTGTGACTCCTATAGACCCCTCTCTTTGCTCAATACTGATGTCAAAATCCTAGCGAAGGTACTGTCATCCCGCCTTAACCTTTTGTTGGAGCGCCTGGTCCTACCCGACCAGGCGGGTTTCGTCCCCAATAGGGCGATTTCACATAACTTACGCACCCTTCAGGCTGTACTACAAGACATAAACCCCAGATCCGAGGCTGCTGCTGTGTTCCTCGACGCCACTAAAGCGTTCGATTCCCTTGAATGGGATTACCTGCTAGCCCTCCTTGAACGCATTGGGATCCCTTACAGCTTCCTTGATTGGATAAAGTTGCTATACAGCAACCCATGTGCCTCAGTCCTACTCAATGGGGCCAGGTCGGCTCCCTTTGACATACATAGAGGCACCAGGCAAGGATGCCCCCTCTCCCCTGCCCTCTTTGCGAGCCCAGATCAGCACAGCTCTTTATCGATTGAAAGGTTCTTGCCAAGTGTTAGTCTCATGCATGCAGTGCAATATTAAAAGCACCTGAGTTTCAGATATCAGCAGCTATGTTCGTGTTGTGTTTAGAGCGTGGGGCCGATCAACCTGCATCCACAGCATACATTGTTATTTTAACCTTGAACACTTTGTGCAGACTTGAGCTCGCAGTGTGAGTCTGGAGATGTGAAAAACAGACCGTTCTCATGTGAAGGAAAAGCAAGCAGTTTGCCTTTATAAAAACAGAGACATGTAGTGTTGTGTGCAAAAGCAGCAAAATGGCGTTTGAGCAACTAACTCACTTATGCTAACATAGCAATGTGTGCAGGCAGAACCGTATCCTCAATACACCCTCCCTTGATGGAGCCAATGCACGAAAAGAAACATAAGAAGAATGCAGAGTTCAAGTTCATCCGAGAAAGAAATTAGTTCATTCTTGTCAAAAAATGGGTCACGAGGAAATGAAAGGGGCAAAAAGAAAAGAATGTCTATTAAAAACGAAAAAAAATGCAAGTGAGAAAAAAATAACACCACGGGGAGAAGCAAAAAACTTGAGTGATGCATCTCATGCTGGATCGTTGCCAATCGAATCCATCAGCGTGTATACACAGTATGTCGCAACAGCCTCCAAAAGGAAGTCATTGTTATTGTCAGCAAAGAGTTCCGCCATTTAGTTTAGTAACGGAAATTAACATACATGTTCTTCAATTGCAGTAGCCTCTAGCACGATCAGAGGACAACTTGCGTTTACGTCAAGATAACTTCGTTCCAGGAAGTCATGCCCAGCCGTATATATGTCCCAATTTGGTCAAACTCAGTGTGCTGCTGCACAGATCATAATCCCGATTCCAAAACAGGCCAACTCATGAGCCACTAAGGAATTCATTAGATGGTCAAAATCTGGAGCAGGAGACACAGTATTTGAGAGACAGAGTTCTAATAGCCATTCGAATTGGCAATCCAGGCAAAGGAACAAGGGCTGAGCACAAGTAAAGTATGAAAAGCGAAATGATAATCCATATACCACGCCCCATGTGACCAATGGCAGTACTCCATAGTGTTCAAGCTTTCGATGCATGAAGCTGCGTGAGCCTGGGTCGGCTGTCTCTTGACACAAACAGTGCAGCCATTTTGGAGCAAGCAAATCAACAGCAGTACACCGGCAGCCAACGCGAGAATTAGAGGGAAGCCACCAAAGATGCTGGAAAAAATAGAATGAAAAAATGCCGGTATCACACCAAATATAGTTTGGAATGAGGTCACAAGGCTGGAGCTAACAGTTTTAAAAAAGTGGGCCAGGCCTGTAGTGGTTGAGGCATTAAAGATAGTGGGGATTAAAGCACCAAAATGAAGTGGGAGATCCGTATTTAGAAGCGTGTGTACTTCTGTACGCGTTTTAGTAACATGAAGTACAAATGTTTCATGAGAAGAAGTGAGAGCGACTTCTTTTTGAGACAATAAAGCTCTTATTCTGTTCAACTTGTTGAACTCAGCTTTCAGGGTCGGAATGGAAGGCCAAATCGAGATATCAAGCCTCCCATGCGGGGGCGGGAAAAGCACATTTTTACAGCAAACTACTCGCTGTGAAACAGTGACAATGTATGGAATTCCAGCCAACATCCTGCAGCAAGCTTCATTATTTAAAAGCAAATATCTACCGTTAGCTAATAGTGTGAATGTTGGTACGATAGCTGGAACAGGAATTCCCTTCAAAATGCAAGCTAAATTCGGAGCCTCCACATTACACGTGTCATGCAATTGAACATTCTTGCATACCAGTGAATGATCAGGTGTGGAAGTGCACTCCTCCCCTTTTAAGTAAACCTCTTAGCCATCCCTCAGACATCTGTATGAGAAGGGCAGAGACCAAACTTCATGGAGAAAAGCGGTACCAAGTGGTTCATATCTACCCAGGGCATGGTGTTTCATACATGAACTAAACTTAAACAGAGAAAAAGGCAATGTTATTAAACCATGGATGAACCAACAGCTGAATTAGATTCGACTACAGAAAATGGTAATGGTTCTAATTTTTTTATTGCAATAAAGAATATGATGCATCCTTCATGGACATGAACTGTTGTTTTTCTCTTAAATTAAATGTTAAAAACACTGGCGAAATATTAATGTAGTCCCAAGGCACTTTCCCAGATTTTAAAGTTTGTAAGGTCCATGCAAACTGCGTGATGACCACAATTGATTTTGACCATGGAACAAAACAGAAACATCATCTTACACAATATCCACAACAGATGAAACAATATTATCCAAGGTGTAAATCCTGGAAGAGAGTGTGTTAATGCTATTATCAATGAGAGCAAGCACTTTTTCCAAATTAGCTTGGTCTATTGCTCTTTAACGGGAAGCAGCCTAAACCTGCGACAGTTTCCAAACTTCATTGTAAATCGCACATATATATATCTTTTAGATCTTCCACTCACAGGACCCTAACAAAATCAGTTAAATCAACATTGTCGGTGAACAAAGATAAATGATGTTTAACAGACAAAAGAGTAGAATGTTTCAGCCAATTTTGACATCATTTCCCCACTGACTAGGTGGTAACTGAATGGGAAGTTTCAAAAAGGGATCAGTTCTGTCCTGTGTAAGGCCAGGGGCTAAACCCAGAAAGCCATGTTGACAAAGATCAGAACTTGTTGGCTACAACAGCCAACCCTCAGGATCCAGGGACGAAATGTTAAAGGAGGAATTTGAAATGAAAGATTGTAATTCATCAAGGGATCTATCAGTATGATTTTTTCAATTAGGGTAAGCATGCAGATTAGGAATTTTAGGGGTATTCATGTGTTTTGAAGTGGCCAAACTAAGACAAGTTGTTTGTGATATCGTACAATTTAAAAACAACATGTGGAGGAGAATAAGACATGCTCGGTGTAAAGCTTCAGTGCCCTGCACTTGCCAGGGTCTAGAACCCCAAACAGATTTAAGATCTATGGTATATTTCCATAGCTTGTAGCCATCCACTGCTAACTGATGCATAAAGGATTTGGAATACAACAATTTTGAGTGAGTAAGTCTCACTTTCGAATTGGATTTGTAATTTAATTTAAAATAAAATTAACTCGGGTAAGACCGATCAAAGTCAGTAAAATGTGAATTTATTCAAAAGGGTATTTGAGCTGCCTTCTATGGGAGTAGGACAATGTTCCCATTGGGTGTAATTAACCACATTTCTAAATATATTAGCCTTATGCAGAAAGTGAAGGCCATAGTGTTGGTAACAGAACAAGTCGGCGTAGTTTGTGGAGTCTAAATATAAATCCTCAGCATCAAAGGCAGCATAATATTTCAAATCAGAAAAGACAGCTTCAATGGCTTGGACATCGCAATCATCAGAACGTATGTTTTGTTTCACAACATCCACCATTGAAACACGTAATACGTTAGGAACATTAACCACCTCTGTGGGTCCATGAATTTGAAATTTTATAGCATCTCATACAATAACATCTAGCACGGGCTAGGCTGTGATGTTGACAAGAGTCTGGTCTCTTTTCATGATGTATGATGAGGAGTGTGGGGCCAAAGTTCCATCAATTAATCAGATTTTTGATCGTTCAGTTATATAGAGTCCATTTACCAGACGGAAAAATACCATCACAAATCCAATCGACATGAACAAAAAAATGGAGATGAGAACCAACTAGATGTAATTCCAAGGTTGAACCAAAAAATGTCTTTTAAACCAAGTAACAAAAATAGAAAACCTCAATGGTGCATTCGATGTTATAGAGTCAGAGTCAAAGGAAAAATGTGACTTGTCAGCTAGACTTGTTTACACACCAGGCAATGACAAATCCGTGGGATATGTATACTCAGTATCTTCATGTGAATCGCCAGCTGGCGAATTTAATAATGGATTAGTGACTGTGGACATCTCTATAGCAAGGTCAGGGATGTTGGTGTCAGCAGAGGCCAAAACAGAATTTCTCAGCATTGCTGGACAAGAGACAGCAGGAGTCATACTAAGAAGAATCGACCAATCGTTGAAGTTTGACATTGTCAATGGAGTCGTACCTGTTTCCCTAGCGACCAGGAAGTGGTGGTAAAATGAATGTTCTTGTGCCCTGCATGCCAAGCACTGGAACGGGTGCATGATACGAGGGGCTGAACTCCTTCTTGTTCTCCACCTTCTCACGGACCAGGTCACCGACTCGGGGTAGCCAGCTAACTACCGGAATCTACTGGAATCTGTAGAGCAGCTTCAGCTCCATATGTGGAGGGCAAGTGTTCCTTTGCAAGACTGTCTCGAGTCTCTTGTAGGTCCTGTAACACAGCAGAATGATTATCTACGTCAAAGGGTATGTCTGTCGCCGCCATGTCTAGACCATCAATGTCCGGGACAAACATTTTTATGCCAAAGAGCATTTTGTACGGGGTCTGCCCACCCAGAGATCTTCTAGGAAGATTATTTAGTGCACGTAGTACCTAAATCCTAGCTGTCAAAGATTGCTTTAAGTCACGGTTCATTCGCACCACAACAGTATGGCCCTCAGGCCGGTATGGAGACAAAAATTTCACCTGCACCCCCAAAGGTCCCATGGCTTCTTTGTACACCTTAGAGGTGAACGCTGGACCTGATCAGAATGGAAGGTGCCACATGCAATAATTCCCACAAAGACATGCAAATCTCTGATGACAGTTCGAGCATCAGAACTCCTTTGTGGCCAAATGCAGAGAAAACGTGTGCATGAATCCACTGCATTTAAGATATACTTATACGCAGTATCAGCAGAAAAAGGTCAGCAGTGATCTAAATAAACACAACCAAGTGGTCTATTAGATATGTACAGCTGAGTTTGTGGCGGCCGTGCAGCAGTTGAAGGTTTAATCTGCTGACATACATAACAAGAAAGGACATATTCACAAATGTATTTATACAATCCACGCCACCAGTAACGCTGCTGTAAGATAGAGACATACGCTGAAACGTCGGCATGAGCCGAGGCTATGCCTTCGTGAGCGATTGCTATCAAGGGTAGCCTGCGGTCCGCGTCGGGAATCAGCCAGTCACCAACATTGTTAATTCTCACATAGGGATCTTTATCAGGACTTAAATGATAAGAGTATTTAGAAGGGAAACCCATAGGGTAATTATCAACGATCTCTGTAGCAGCTATAGCTGCCAAGATGTCATCATCATTCTTACTGTTGGACCTTGTAACTGCTGCTGCTACATATGTTGCTACTGCGGTCTTTGCTGCTTCATCAGCAAGACTGTTGCCAACAGCGTGTACTCCTACACGCTGGTGATCAAGAGTATGAATAACATTTACGAGAGGCAGACGTTCTTTCTTTCTGCCACTCAAACCCATAGCATCTTGTGCTTAATTGTGCCACCTTTGGAATCACGATAGTCATTCAGAGTCCAAAAGAATACATTTTTATTGAAGGACTGAACACAGTAATAAGTCACTCACAATTAAAGTAGTCACACGAGGGTCAGAAAACTTCAATGCAAACACTAGAGCACAGTTTGAGAAAGGTGTGTCAGGGCAAGCTTTGTGTTTTATAGTCTATTATGGAAAAATTCCAATCACACGATGGTTCATTTTTTTTTTAATAAAGTGTTACTATATTCGTGATAGTATGTAGGAGAACAGCCAACACTTGTTTCACCCCTTACATGGCCATCCGGCCTGGGGCTTCCTCAGGGCTTTACGAATCAGGTTGAAGAAGTATATCTGGTTGTTCTTTTCTGTGGATAAATAGGGATTCCCTGATTTTGGTGTAATGCCGGTACGAGCCGTCTCGTGCGATTGGAATTTTTCCATAATAGACTATAAAAAACAAAGCTTGCCCTGACACACCTTTCTCAAACTTTGCAATAATAGGGGGTTAGGGATTTCCCCATGCCGAGGGCAAGCTTGACAAAAAAGAGGGACCATTGCTCAAAAAACGGCTAGTAAGGGATTGGGACCTTTTATCCCTCATTCTCACTATTATTATTATTATTATTAAACTAACCCAAGCACTAGAGCACGTAGCTCTGCCAACTGGGCGGTGCAGTCACCTAATGTCTGCGTGTTCACGACATCGGACTTGCATTCTCCATTCCCCATGGTACCAGCCATGATTACGCAGGCCACTGAATAAGAATGCTTAGATCCTATCGCCGGTTGTGCCGCACCGTGAGTGTTAATGATACAATGGTAATCCTCAAGCGTGCGCATGGACAGAGGAGCAGGATGAACAAACTAATACTGTAAGAACTCCTGAGTTTGCAATGAGGGGTCAAAGATAAATGTGACATCCGGAAATGTCAACGAAGTTGTCCATTGCATCCAATTATGATATAAAACTTTAGAATTTGGTACACTGGCTTTCATCACTGCTTCAAATGCAGTATAAGGTGTAACAACCAACATGTGTTTTCCTTGTGACTGCACTCTCTCTTTTAGAATCGCCATCTGTACAGCTGTCAAGACTTTATTGACAGAAGAAAATCGCTTTTCAGCCGAAGTGCACAAGTGTGACTTGTAAGCGATAGGCACTGTGTCTCCTTCATTAAACGTCAAGTACGTGACACCCACGGCACCAGGCACAATTCTTATTACCAGGTTAGTGTGGTTATCATGAGTCAATAAGTACTTAGATTCAAGAAGATCAGACTGCGAAAATTGCAGAATAGCTGATTGTTCAGGCAGCCAGCATGACTTGGTAAAAGTTGGTTGTATCAAAGCATATAGAGGTGTGTTACGCTGGGCATAATCAGGAATATAAGTATGCCCGAAATTCAAAAATCCCAGCAGAGTTGTAGGAGACCATAAACATGCGCATTTCTCCAGGAAGTGAGGTGTAAGACCTCTACCTTCATTGTTGAGCCCAGGAACAACACTGTGAACTCCGCAATGCCTGACTTTGCAAAGATAAATTTATAACCGAAGTCCGCAAACATAACTATGATGCGGTCAATGCGACACAGATGCGGCCATAATTCGTAGTCCATTAGATAAATATCATCAATGTACGAGTACGCATCAGGATCAATGCCATCTAAGAAAGAGATGACAAATGCGGCAAAGACACCTGGGCTGTTTTTATAGCCCATGGTCAATCTTTTAAATAGTTTTTGTTTGACGCCACAAGGGAAAGCTGTCCATTGACTATTAACGGAGGACAAGTTATGACTAAAAAAGCCATTTGAAATGTCTCGTGTGATCTTAAATCTTTTTCGCATCAGACTGTTAATGAGAGCTGAACTGTGGGTGTTCTGTACCGCACATGTTCGACAATGTGAATTTAAATGTCGATAATCCAAAACCAGAAAACACAAGAATATGTCTACACCCAAATAATTTCCAAAAACTTATTTCAGATCATAGGGAAAACACAAACTTATTGAGTTTGACCCAGTATTTTTATATATACCGATCTATTTAAAAATAAAAAAATTCATTCTTCTTTTGAAAGTTACGCAAAAAAGGAAAAAACTGTACATTCAACACATTTAAATTCCAACATCTAACTATTTACAAACAAAATATTTACAATTCATATACACAATTATCATACATTCCACAAAAAATTCACTATACAAACACAAACAATTGAAATTTTCAAAAAAGTTAATCTGAATTCATAAAGAATGAAGAGACAAAGTCAAAAGGAAGGAGCCCGTCCTAAAATAAGGATGACTTTTACAACCAGCCAGAGCTAGTTCAAATGCTTAGTGATATTGATTGCTCCCTCAGATGTGCCGACGTGTTTCTAGTCCAAGGAAACCAATTCCCAGACTGTCGTCAGGGCTTTGTCACTTTTCTGTGTAAAATGCAGAAAAACAATAAAGTTTTAATTATCTAGCTTGAAGCCTCTATTCTTTCTGGTATTGCACTAAACGATCTAAAGTATGTACCTGTTGGTCTCTGATGTCCTGGCCTCTCACGGTATCGTCAGGCTCAGGGAAAAAATTTTTATGAATCTTTGTATTCAAGGAAGTGGCTCAAGCTGTGAAACAGGACATTTTATGTTGACTGCCTGTGATAGAAGGAAAAAGTCTGAGTTTCTCCACTCATTTATGTACAAGAAGCAGGGAGGAGGAAGAAGATACAATCTTACTCATTCCTACCTCTGTTCCAGGGTCAGAGTCTTAATAGCGGCAAGTGGTTCGCCTGTGCTTCTGTTTTCAAAAGCAGGTTCTGATAAAAGAAATTGCAACAATATTGGACCCATAATCTTGTGTACCCAACACCAGCCTCGTTTGTTGCCACCAGTTTGCTATATAACGTACCTTTGTCAATGCGTAGGTACTGGATTGAATTACTATATCCTGATTACCATCAATCACCAAGCCCGGCAGGGGCACACGCTCCCTGTGTCAAGAGAAAAGATCGATACATTTGTATCCGACCTGAGCAACACGTCTAAGTCCAAACGGACGGCTTCCTACATGAGGTGGGCTGTACATACTTGATTCTTTTCTTTAAAGGTGTAACCGGGATAGCTTGTCTTTATCGCACGGCTCCTAAAATTATAACAAGACTTATGTAAATGTAAATAAATGTAAATTTACCGGTATTTATAGAGCGCACAGCTTCTTCCCTGAGGTAGTGTCCCGGTGCTGTCCGTATACCACTTAGGAACTCTTCCTGGTTTTCCCTGTGAGTGTCCACTCCTGGGCACCCCCAGGGTGAAACCAGGCATCCCAGCGCTTTTGGGGCCGTTGTGGAGATTAAGCAAGCTATTGCCCAGAGTCGCAGAGTGGGACCCATGATTAGAATAGGCACCGAGGCGAGAATTATCAGGTCCGAGGAAATTGAGCCCAAGACCCGCCGAGGCGGGAATTGAACCCTGGTCCCGGGCCAGATCCCTGCATGAGGGTCTGCCGCTCTAACCATTTGAGCCACACTTCTCCACTTATTTACCGCATGTAGCTTTTAAATTCACGCGCATGGTGCCGCTTACAGAGTCGGCATTTTTTAAGAAAATTAATTAAAGCTTTGTTCTGAGGAATACCTTCAATCACTGTTTGTGAGTAGGACGGGTGCTCTCTCTATTGCGCTTGACCGGTGGCCATCTTGGAAACATCTGCACTTCGAACTCTTCTCAAAATTTGCTAAATGGCCTTAAGGAATTGCAAATTACCACCAAAGTGGCATGTGACCACATGTGCACCTATGCTTATTTCAGGGGTGCAACAGGGTGTCCTTTGGACACCCCTGCACCCTTGAAATTATTCTCAATTTGCGATTCGCAAATTGCGAATCGCAAATTGAGAATAAATTCCCATTCCTTCCTATGGGTCTCCTGGCCCATAGAAATGAATGGGAAAGTATTCCTTAATTGCGAATTCGCAATTTGCGAATTCGTAATTAAGGAACATTAAGAAATTGCTAAAAAATTGTGATTTTCCTGATACATACCAATTTACGATTCTGAAATAGCGATTTCTTAAAAATCGCTATTACATAATCGCAAATTGGTTCCTCGATACATATGGACCTATATCATATAGTCTGTCAGGGGGAGCCACCCTACTGTCAGCAGTTTCCATTGTGATAAAAGTGTCAGTTGCTGTCGCCTTCAGATATGGATGCAGTGCTTGCCGCACTATTGTAACCTCCGCTGCGCTGTCAAGCAGCGTTAATGCCCATGTCAGGATCCGAAGCTGTGTTCTCACTATCCGTGGCATACCTTACGGTTAACGCAGCAACTTTCTTTTTCTAAAAATGAGGGCGTTAACGTGGCAAGTCTTCCTGCTTGCCTTTACCAACAGATGGGCGGGGCTGCTCACGTACTTGTGAGGCACCCCGACCCCCGCCGTGTTCTCCTCCACCAGCTTGCGCGCAATGTTTCCTGTGAAGAACGAGGAGAATGTTGCTCAGGAACCTGAAATCTATCAGGAGACCTAATTCTTGCGTGGTCGTGCAAATCATAAGTGCGCTCAGTAGACACTGGTATCGGCGACGCCGGACGTGACCCCTGTTTCTATTGCAGCTCCCCCTGATTTTTATTCCTCCAATTCTGTTTTGAAAAATTTGGATGGTCGTCTTTAGTAGACTTTGCTATCTGAGTCTGCGGGTGAATTGCGGCCAATGGTCTTATAAGCCTCCGCAATAATTCACGGTAACGCTCGGGGTTTGTCGACATCTTGGACAAGGCGCAAAGCATTCGACACCTGAAAGTTAACCGCATCTCCCTTTACATTACAAAAGTTGAGATCAGCAACTATGTCAAACACTCCACTGAGCCTCATTCCCAACACGACAGCCGCCTTCCGCACTGTGCTCATCCGGAACATGCTTGATCAAGTCAAGTCAAGTCAAGAGAAACTTTATTTCGATTGATTCTACAATCATAAAAGTACAATATAAAAAGTATTACAACAGTTTTAAAAGTTTTCAAGAATACAATGTTAACTGCTACATAGAAAAAATATTAGATTAATCTTTAAAAAAAAAAAAAAAAAAAATCATCAATACGGTGATGCCTTGGTTAGCAAAAGGCTATGTACACAAAAATGTTCACATAAAATTTACAATGCAAAAACCGCTAATTGAGAACGAATTTTCAGACATGCCTTTAAGTAGCAAGCTACACATTTTGCAACAAATTGAGTGTCTAGAAACTGTAGAGCCAAAAGAGCGGGCCTACATCTTCTGAGACCTAAATGGCGAAGAAGTGGAACCAGCCACTGTTTACGCGGGGTCTCATAGTAACTGCAAAACAAAATTACGTGTAATGTAGACTGGAGGGAGCAGTTGTCGCAAGGGCATCTAGTTAATTCACGTTGCCAGTCTAAAGGCACTGGGAACGAAACAAGACGATAAAAAGAATCAAAACAAAATCTTGTTAAAACATATCTATCATAGTTTGACAGATAATAAGTCAAATAAGGTTGGATGCCAGGAGAGGATTGTATCGTCACTAGTTGGGTGTTTGATTGCTTACCAATTTCTGAGCACATACGAAGATCTCTTAGATGGGTAGCACAAAGATTCTTCAAGGTCTTTCTGGGTATATCCATTAGTAAGGAAGGGTTGGTAAAAAAAGCTAAACAATTCAAATCTTTCAGGAAGTTGAAAATATATAATAACCAGGGAATCTTTTTCCAATGAGTCAAAGTCAGACAGTCGGTTATTAGTGATCGTGAAAGGTGACACTGCTCCTTAGTCCATATACGGAAAGGAGAATCGGTTGGAATCTAATGGTGTCAGATAGATAATCCAGACCGAGCTCGATATGACTACCATAATTGGGAGCACTTCGAGGGAGAGCTAATACGTATTTCAAAAAATCATTTTCGATAACTTGGAGCTCTCCAGCAGGAGTGTGTCCCCATACGCCCGCACCGTACGTAGCCACACTTACGCATTTAGCTTGAAAGATTTTAAGTATCTCTGCAGGAGCAGGCTTACCCAACTTTCTGGAGAGAGAAGTCAACGCTGCTGTTGTGCGTTGAAACTGCATTTTTTTGCTGGTAATGGCAGGTTTCCAGGAATTTTCATCATCGATAAGGATTCCTAAGTAAGGGTATTTCCTGGCTTTTTCTAATCTGATGTTATCTATATAGAGAGGTTTGCATTTCTGAACTTTCTTGCCAATATACATAACAAAAGTCTTGGATTTATTTACTTTTAAACCAAGGGAAAGCATATATTGGCAATACTTGTCCAGTTGGAGTTGAAGCTGATTTGGTGTTCTCGCTAGTATAACAGAATCATCAGCGTATAGTAGTGCTGGGATTGGTCGAGTGTTTATGCAGGGGAGATCTTTCGCGCCTACCAGCATAGCTTTCTCCAGTCCATTTGTATAGATATTGAATAGAAATGGAGCAAGGACGCACCCCTGTCTAACGCCTTTGGCAATGCTGAATGAATCTGATAACTCTCCATTGATGCCGGACCTCACACAGGCTTTGGCATCCGTGTAAAGCTCTCGAAGAAATTTCAAGAGTGGGGGGTCTACGCCCAGATTGCTCAAAATCTCCCACAACTTGGAATGGATTACGCAATCGAATGCGGAGCTTAGGTCCACATAGACCAGATAGAGATTTCCGCCTTTGGCCCTGGCGTATTTACCCATAAGTAGTGTCAAATTAAGGGCTTGTTCTACAGTGCCCAATCCCTCCGGGAACCCAAACTGGAGGTCGGTTATAATCTTATTCTCTTTGGCCCAATCCTGGAGGCGCTCCAGGATTAGCCTCCCGGCAACCTTTCCCAGCGAGTCCAAGAGGGAAATGGGTCTGTAGCAGGCTGGATTATCGCGCTCGCCCTTTTTAAAAATGGGTAGGAGAACAGATGTGGACCAGGAATCAATTAAGCCAGCCTGTGAAACTGCAGACATAACTTGAGTGGCTATAGGGGACCATAGATCTAGGTTACTCACGAAGATGTCGAGCGGGACTCCATCGGGGCCAGGAGCTTTACCGGTCTTCGAGGAAGTCAATGCAGCGATGACCTCTGTGAGATCGAAGTGGAGGTCGATAGGATAAATATTATCCGTGGTAAAGACCTCCTCACCGGGTCGGGAGGCCAAGGCTACAGAGGCTACAGAAGAGGCATCCCCGAAGATCTGTGAGTAGTGAGCGACCCATTTATCGGCAGGTACGGCCACATCGAGATGTCGAGCGGCTGTAGCGTCCACTAAAAAGGGAGACTTGACTGTTCGCCAAAATAATGAACTATCCTTACTTCTTGTGCTCTCATGGAGTTGAGCCCAAAGGTTGTTTTTTATTTCCCTTTTACGAGTTTTCAGGGCCATTTTATAATTTCTTCTTAATGTGGCTATTAGAACCGTATCCCTAACCCGGCTATGGAGTGCTCTTTTAGCGCACTAAGGGCTTTGCGGCAGCAGGAGTCAAACCAACCCCGCGAATCCTTATCATGTGCCTTAAATTGGCGAGTAAGCTCCTGCCGAATAGGTTCTAAGATTTTTCCAAAGGTAGAAAGAATCAAATGAGGAGGTGAGGTCTCATCTAAACAAATATATATTAAGGGAAGAATTTTTTGAATGATCTTATCAGTGGTCTCCTTGGGGTTAATCTTTGACCATTTGACTGTATAGCCGTTGGTTTTGTCCATCGCCAGAGAATGTTGGGTTAAAAGGCTAGTCTTATTGTTAGTTACAGAAAATGTGTTGAATGTAATAGTGATACTATTAGAATAGTGATCGCTTGAAGGATCTGTGCCTGTTGTGAAATGTTTTAAACGATCTTTTAGAATTTGCGAACACAGGATATAGTCAATGGTGGTGGACAAGCCTCTACCGTGAAAGGTCGGCTTGAACTCAACAATAGGACACACTGTTTCGTTCGCAAACTCAAGTTCTAATGAAAAGAGACAGTCGTTTAACAGGCTCCCAGTACTAGAGTGTGTAAAATGGGTAATAGGGGAGTCGTGTTCGTCTTGGAGCCCACAGATACCTTTTTTATAATTGCTGCACAGATAGGTATTGAAGTCCCCTCCCCACACAACATAAAATTGCAACTGCGGGTTCTTAACTCTCTGTTCGTGCAGATATGTAGTGGTTTCTGACAGAGACTTTGCACAATCAGCGGGAGAAAGATTGTTATACATATTGATAAAATAGTACACAGAACATTTGTCAAAGACTATCTTTAAAATTTGAATAGAAGGAGACACTAATGGTGCCTTTATCGTTATAAACGAAGTTTGATTAGAAAGGTAAATAGCAAGGCCACCCTTTGGTCTACCATGGATGGACGGACTAGCAGGGATGTGAAAGGTTCTGTATCCCTGAATGTGAATGGGGTCAATGGCCCAGGTTTCCTCAAGACAAACTACATTATGTTTGTTGATTACGTCAGTCCATGGCTGAAGATGTATCTTGGATCTAAGGCCCGCCACATTCCAGTAAATAACTGTGAGGTCCCAGGCTGTTGATAGTATGGGGTTAGCGTTCAGTGGATGTAAATGTGCAGGAATTGATAAGTCATCGGTCTGGGTAGTTGGGAAGGTGGTGGGAGAAAGGGGTAGTAAGTCGCAGAAAGTTGGAGAGTTATGTTGGGATCTCGTATGAGGCTCTTCGGGAATCGATGGGTGAGCGTGGCCTAAATCTTGTACCAAGGGGATCGTTAGAGGATAAGGTAGATCCGTCAAGGGGGTATTAAGATTGGAAGGAAGGCTGGGCGGAATTAACGGGGATTGAATAGTGATATTGTCTTTATCGTTGGTGAATGGAACTGATGGTCAGTCAACCATATCCAGGCATTCATACCTGTTGGTTAGGGGTAGGCCTCTCCAGTCTGAAAGATGACTAGGGACTGGATTGTTGAATCCGTAACCTGCCCAATTGCCTCGGTCTCTATTCCCACCCCAGTTCCCCACTTTTGTCCAGGTCCAAGGAGGACCGGCATTACGTCGAGGGGCCGGGGGGTAGAAATATGACAGACCATGGGTGGCTATCCCATCAGAAGTTGTATGATCTCCCCAAGAGCAGATGTGCTCTAGGGTGTTGTGGTCCATGAAATTCACTATGACGCAATCACCTTGGATAGTTTTAGGCACAGTGCCTACCCAGGGGACTCTTCGCACAGTGGTGACTCTGTTGTCCAAATAAGAGGGCAAGGGTCTATTGTTGGACAACCAGTATATTATTTTGTTTTTTAGGGACCAGACCGGTTCGTCCTGGTTGGGTGAAAGTTCCGGGACGCCTGTCATGATGACTACGTAAGGGGATGCCTCAGGCGGTAATTGAATAGGATGGGTCCTCCTCTTTCTATTTCGCGGAATGGTATTAGGTTTAACAAGGTGGTAAGAGAGGGCAGGGGCCGGGGTGGGTAAAGCAGATGGAAGTTTTGGTTGGGTAGTCGCCTGTTTCTTGGGATTAGTTGACGGCCGAAGCGTTAATGGATTAGGTAATTTAGGTGGAACTTGGGCCTTAGTTGTAGTTGTTAATGACTGTTTTTGTGGTAGTTCCTGTGGGGCCTTCTGGGTCGTTCTAGAGGGGTTCGCTGCAGACGGGTCTAAATTAACTGTATTTGGTTTCGGATTAGTAGATCTCCCTTGCATTGAGGTGGAATCTATGAGGGGAGCTTTACTTGAATTCAGGGCAAGGGACTATTGGGATAGTCGGAGTTCAATCTGTTGGACTGACTTTTCTATGGGTTTTAAATAAAACCTAATTATGTCTCCAATTTTGGTGAACAGTAAGTTATCGTTGTTACAGGTGTTAGTAGTTAGGTTACCATCGTCAACCATATCTCCTTCACTATCGTCGCTACTAGAGCTACCAAAGCTAATAATAAAATTTTCTGTGGTACAGTTAGTTGTATTAACAAATGATGAAAGGGGTAATTGTTGATTTGGAGTTTGAACTGGGTCAATGGGCTGGGTGGGGGATGGGACATGGTAGGGATACTGGGAATTAATGTAGGAAGAGAATTAACAAAATGATCAGGCTTCTGGGTTTTCCTCCTGTTCTCTTTTTTTTTTGGGAATTGCACCTTCCCGTAGGCCCCTTTCTACAATTGGAGTTGGAGTTGGGACAGCCTCGGGTTGAGTTGCAAATATGGCTGGAGATTTTTCTAGTGATTGTAACAGATGTGATTGCGAGAGATCTAGGGAAGCGGACAGATCCACTATACAAGGGACTGTGTGAATCTCCGCGTGTTCCAGCAATGGAGGGGGAAGCTCTACAGGACGCTGAGGAGTTTTTGCGGTAGCCAGTAAACCCAAAGAAGAGCGTCTGGCAATGAGCAGGTTCTGGGAAACTCTCCGATCTAACAGGATAATGCCCTGCTCAATGGCCTCGTTGGCTTTAGTTATAAATGGATCTATCGGCCCGATAACTTGAGCAGCAGCCTGGGCCTGTTTTTTGACAGCATTTCTAGTGGTTCTCGGGGACATCATGTAATATATTCAGAAACAAACAAGTATTAGAGGTACTAACTACAAACTTTTCTCTGCTACGTTAAAAAGTTAAGAATACTTAGAATTACAATAATTCGTAAAAAATCGAAAAGGGGAGGGAATGGAGTTGATATGATGGCCCAGTCCAGTCTTGCCCAGTCTTGAACGGGCTTAAACGGGCCCGCCCTTGGCCCGGGCTTCGCCCCGCGCTTCGTCCCGCGTTGCGGGAGGGGCAGACAGAGATATAGGGTTCCTACAGGGGGCGTGGCCGCCGGGGGAAGAGGCACCAGCTGGGAGATGTGATGGCTGCTGGTCCTCGCAGTCCCCCGGTGAAGGCAGCTGAAGGTAATTAGATCAAGCACGCGCTGGGAGCATGTAGGCAAACCGCCGAATGCGGTAAAGCTCCCACCAGCGGCGCGACCTCCTGAATGGACGTTTCCTCAATGCGTGCACCCTCTGTGTGCAACAACAGTTCCTCTTTGAAGTGGCAAGGGTTAGTGAGCGGCACCCGCGGAGCGGGTGTCGCGAACAGTAAATAGGAGCCGGTGGGGGCGTGGCCGCCGGGGGAAGAGGCACCGGCTGGGAGATGTGATGGCTGCTGGTCCTCGCAGTCCCCCGGTGAAGGCAGCTGAAGGTAATTAGATCAAGCGCGCGCTGGGAGCATGTAGGCAAACCGCCGAATGCGGTAAAGCTCCCACCAGCGGCGCGACCTCCTGAATGGACGTTTCCTCAATGTGTGCACCCTCCGTGTGCAACAACAGTTCCTCTTTGAAGTGGCAAGGGTTAGTGAGCGGCACCCGCGGAGCGGGTGTCGCGAACAGTAAATAGGAGCCGGTGGGGGCGTGGCCGCCGGGGGAAGAGGCACCAGCTGGGAGATGTGATGGCTGCTGGTCCTCGCAGTCCCCCGGTGAAGGCAGCTGAAGGTAATTAGATCAAGCGCGCGCTGGGAGCATGTAGGCAAACTGCCGAATGCGGTAAAGCTCCCACCAGCGGCGCGACCTCCTGAATGGACGTTTCCTCAATGCGTGCACCCTCCGTGTGCAACAACAGTTCCTCTTTGAAGTGGCAAGGGTTAGTGAGCGGCACCCGCGGAGCGGGTGTCGCGAACAGTAAATAGGAGCCGGTGGGGGCGTGGCCGCCGGGGGAAGAGGCACCAGCTGGGAGATGTGATGGCTGCTGGTCCTCGCAGTCCCCCGGTGAAGGCAGCTGAAGGTAATTAGATCAAGCGCGCGCTGGGAGCATGTAGGCAAACCGCCGAATGCGGTAAAGCTCCCACCAGCGGCGCGACCTCCTGAATGGACGTTTCCTCAATGTGTGCACCCTCCGTGTGCAACAACAGTTCCTCTTTGAAGTGGCAAGGGTTAGTGAGCGGCACCCGCGGAGCGGGTGTCGCGAACAGTAAATAGGAGCCGGTGGGGGCGTGGCCGCCGGGGGAAGAGGCACCAGCTGGGAGATGTGATGGCTGCTGGTCCTCGCAGTCCCCCGGTGAAGGCAGCTGAAGGTAATTAGATCAAGCGCGCGCTGGGAGCATGTAGGCAAACCGCCGAATGCGGTAAAGCTCCCACCAGCGGCGCGACCTCCTGAATGGACGTTTCCTCAATGCGTGCACCCTCCGTGTGCAACAACAGTTCCTCTTTGAAGTGGCAAGGGTTAGTGAGCGGCACCCGCGGAGCGGGTGTCGCGAACAGTAAATAGGAGCCGGTGGGGGCGTGGCCGCCGGGGGAAGAGGCACCAGCTGGGAGATGTGATGGCTGCTGGTCCTCGCAGTCCCCCGGTGAAGGCAGCTGAAGGTAATTAGATCAAGCGCGCGCTGGGAGCATGTAGGCAAACCGCCGAATGCGGTAAAGCTCCCACCAGCGGCGCGACCTCCTGAATGGACGTTTCCTCAATGCGTGCACCCTCCGTGTGCAACAACAGTTCCTCTTTGAAGTGGCAAGGGTTAGTGAGCGGCACCCGCGGAGCGGGTGTCGCGAACAGTAAATAGGAGCCGGTGGGGGCGTGGCCACCGGGGGAAGAGGCACCAGCTGGGAGATGTGATGGCTGCTGGTCCTCGCAGTCCCCCGGTGAAGGCAGCTGAAGGTAATTAGATCAAGCGCGCGCTGGGAGCATGTAGGCAAACCGCCGAATGCGGTAAAGCTCCCACCAGCGGCGCGACCTCCTGAATGGACGTTTCCTCAATGCGTGCACCCTCCGTGTGCAACAACAGTTCCTCTTTGAAGTGGCAAGGGTTAGTGAGCGGCACCCGCGGAGCGGGTGTCGCGAACAGTAAATAGGAGCCGGTGGGGGCGTGGCCGCCGGGGGAAGAGGCACCGGCTGGGAGATGTGATGGCTGCTGGTCCTCGCAGTCCCCCGGTGAAGGCAGCTGAAGGTAATTAGATCAAGCGCGCGCTGGGAGCATGTAGGCAAACCGCCGAATGCGGTAAAGCTCCCACCAGCGGCGCGACCTCCTGAATGGACGTTTCCTCAATGTGTGCACCCTCCGTGTGCAACAACAGTTCCTCTTTGAAGTGGCAAGGGTTAGTGAGCGGCACCCGCGGAGCGGGTGTCGCGAACAGTAAATAGGAGCCGGTGGGGGCGTGGCCGCCGGGGGAAGAGGCACCAGCTGGGAGATGTGATGGCTGCTGGTCCTCGCAGTCCCCCGGTGAAGGCAGCTGAAGGTAATTAGATCAAGCGCGCGCTGGGAGCATGTAGGCAAACTGCCGAATGCGGTAAAGCTCCCACCAGCGGCGCGACCTCCTGAATGGACGTTTCCTCAATGCGTGCACCCTCCGTGTGCAACAACAGTTCCTCTTTGAAGTGGCAAGGGTTAGTGAGCGGCACCCGCGGAGCGGGTGTCGCGAACAGTAAATAGGAGCCGGTGGGGGCGTGGGCGCCGGGGGAAGAGGCACCAGCTGGGAGATGTGATGGCTGCTGGTCCTCGCAGTCCCCCGGTGAAGGCAGCTGAAGGTAATTAGATCAAGCGCGCGCTGGGAGCATGTAGGCAAACCGCCGAATGCGGTAAAGCTGCCACCAGCGGCGCGACCTCCTGAATGGACGTTTCCTCAATGTGTGCACCCTCTGTGTGCAACAACAGTTCCTCTTTGAAGTGGCAAGGGTTAGTGAGCGGCACCCGCGGAGCGGGTGTCGCGAACAGTAAATAGGAGCCGGTGGGGGCGTGGCCGCCGGGGGAAGAGGCACCAGCTGGGAGATGTGATGGATGCTGGTCCTCGCAGTCCCCCGGTGAAGGCAGCTGAAGGTAATTAGATCAAGCGCGCGCTGGGAGCATGTAGGCAAACCACCGAATGCGGTAAAGCTCCCACCAGCGGCGCGACCTCCTGAATGGACGTTTCCTCAATGCGTGCACCCTCCGTGTGCAACAACAGTTCCTCTTTGAAGTGGCAAGGGTTAGTGAGCGGCACCCGCGGAGCGGGTGTCGCGAACAGTAAATAGGAGCCGGTGGGGGCGTGGCCGCCGGGGGAAGAGGCACCAGCTGGGAGATGTGATGGCTGCTGGTCCTCGCAGTCCCCCGGTGAAGGCAGCTGAAGGTAATTAGATCAAGCGCGCGCTGGGAGCATGTAGGCAAACCGCCGAATGCGGTAAAGCTCCCACCAGCGGCGCGACCTCCTGAATGGACGTTTCCTCAATGCGTGCACCCTCCGTGTGCAACAACAGTTCCTCTTTGAAGTGGCAAGGGTTAGTGAGCGGCACCCGCGGAGCGGGTGTCGCGAACAGTAAATAGGAGCCGGTGGGGGCGTGGCCGCCGGGGGAAGAGGCACCAGCTGGGAGATGTGATGGCTGCTGGTCCTCGCAGTCCCCCGGTGAAGGCAGCTGAAGGTAATTAGATCAAGCGCGCGCTGGGAGCATGTAGGCAAACCGCCGAATGCGGTAAAGCTCCCACCAGCGGCGCGACCTCCTGAATGGACGTTTCCTCAATGCGTGCACCCTCCGTGTGCAACAACAGTTCCTCTTTGAAGTGGCAAGGGTTAGTGAGCGGCACCCGCGGAGCGGGTGTCGCGAACAGTAAATAGGAGCCGGTGGGGGCGTGGCCGCCGGGGGAAGAGGCACCAGCTGGGAGATGTGATGGCTGCTGGTCCTCGCAGTCCCCCGGTGAAGGCAGCTGAAGGTAATTAGATCAAGCGCGCGCTGGGAGCATGTAGGCAAACCGCCGAATGCGGTAAAGCTCCCACCAGCGGCGCGACCTCCTGAATGGACGTTTCCTCAATGCGTGCACCCTCCGTGTGCAACAACAGTTCCTCTTTGAAGTGGCAAGGGTTAGTGAGCGGCACCCGCGGAGCGGGTGTCGCGAACAGTAAATAGGAGCCGGTGGGGGCGTGGCCGCCGGGGGAAGAGGCACCAGCTGGGAGATGTGATGGCTGCTGGTCCTCGCAGTCCCCCGGTGAAGGCAGCTGAAGGTAATTAGATCAAGCGCGCGCTGGGAGCATGTAGGCAAACCGCCGAATGCGGTAAAGCTCCCACCAGCGGCGCGACCTCCTGAATGGACGTTTCCTCAATGCGTGCACCCTCCGTGTGCAACAACAGTTCTTCTTTGAAGTGGCAAGGGTTAGTGAGCGGCACCCGCGGAGCGGGTGTCGCGAACAGTAAATAGGAGCCGGTGGGGGCGTGGCCGCCGGGAGAAGAGGCACCAGCTGGGAGATGTGATGGCTGCTGGTCCTCGCAGTCCCCCGGTGAAGGCAGCTGAAGGTAATTAGATCAAGCGCGCGCTGGGAGCATGTAGGCAAACCGCCGAATGCGGTAAAGCTCCCACCAGCGGCGCGACCTCCTGAATGGACGTTTCCTCAATGCCTGCACCGTCCGTGTGCAACAACAGTTCCTCTTTGAAGTGGCAAGGGTTAATGAGCGGCACGAGGGCAAGACATTCATAGACGGTGTGCAGAAACACTTCGCATATTCTGCTGCAAATACTTTACCCCAAATCTCACAATCTGTTACCTCTGGCAATAAGTCTTTCTGCAAACTAATTGTGAGAATCCTGTGTTTTTCCACAGGAGTGGTATTAGGAAACACTGCTTCCAGTTGGTCAAATTTCTCAGCAAGCCAATAAGGCATATCGAACTTAGTTTGAGGGTGCTTGCACATTACCGAATTAACCGAATTAACCATGACTGGACTAATCGACATCCCGGCCGGTCCAACTTGTTCCGCTGCAAGAAACATACTAAAGCCCTATGTACCCCAACAAAAGAGGTATAAAGTTGACACAAGTCGTCAATCGGGGCATTGAGATAACGTGGATATGGTGTGAACCCGGCTAAGACTGGCAAAGTGGCCCCAGGAATTGACAAGAGACCAAACCGAACCGGAGTTACGGTGTGGGGGAGGGTGCCATTAAACCAAACATGATGCTGCCATGCCGCAATTGGAATCTCTTCTGTCCTATATGGAGCATAGCTCACAGGAATCGCAGTGTGAGTGTATGTATGAAACGTATCCTCATCCGCATTTATTGCAGCAAACGTGACCCAAGAGTAGGAAAGCTCAAAGGGCAACGCCGAATCAGCACTCACCAAAAAGATAACAGACATACCATTGCCTGGTACTCCAAACTGCGTCAGAAGACGCAGGAGCGTTGCCCTACTATGCTGAGCTATGTCAATATCATCCATGAGGACATAAAGAAAAAAAATATATATAAATTGCAGTACAAAAAAGGGTAGTAATTCAAAATGTGAACCTTTTTATAAATCTCATGCTTGAATTAACCAATAACACATTCGTATAGGTAGGGTAATCCGTCACGCCTGTTAACCGGAAAAGGTGTTGAGGGTATTATGGACAGATACGAGCGCTAATCAAGACTTTGGGCGCCATGTTGCGGGAATTCTGCTCATGCACAGAACTATGCACAGGAAACCAGGACCTCAGTGTATTGTGGTGTACCAAAAATCCACCTCAGTGCCCAGAACCTCTATCCGACTAGCAACAGTGTCTCATTCATTCTCCGTACTACAGCGAAGCTACCAATGAACAAGCGACTTTGGGACCTCTCAGGAATAGTAGGAATCAAGAACACTCTTTTTATTCTCATAAATGTCCACAACGTGAGCAATCAGAGAGATGGTATAGTTTAAAATGTTTATTTCAACTACGTGCTCTAAGATGCAGTATCTTTGCTAACATAACTAAAAAGATGCATAAAATCAATACAATCAACATTGTTACAATTCCATAAAATACAAAGGGAGAAATTATATTATAATGATAGTGGAACCAGGTCTATAGCGCCTTGTGTACCACCCTCCCCTTGCTAGGAGCTAGGTATTATAATAATAGAAGATCTCTAGGTTAAAACCGGGAACCCCATACCTCGAAAGTCAGGTGAAGTGAATCATATCCCAGATCAGCACAGCTCTTTGTCGATTGAAAGGTTTTTTCCAAGTGCTAGTCTCATGCATGCAGTGCAATATTAAAAGCACCTGAGTTTCAGAAATGAGCAGCTGTGTTTGTGTTGTGTCTAGAGCGTGGACCGATCAACCTGCATCAACGGCATACATTGTTATTTTAACCTTGAACACTTTGTGCAGACTTGAGGTCACAGTGTGAGTCTAGAGATATGAAAAACAGACCGTTCTCATGTGAAGGAAAAGCTAGCAGTTTGTCTTTATAAAAACAGAGATGTAGTGTCATGTGCAAAAGCAGCAAAATGGCGTTTTCGCAACTAACTCACTTATGCTAATATAGCCAGGTTCTGAGCTGGGATGGGGCAGTGAGCTAAATAACGGTGATGGATCAAGCCCTGATCTTTGGACTGGGTAAGAGTGGTCTGCTTAATGCAGACACTCTGTTCATCACCACCCCCTTTTCTGAATCGTAATATAGCAATGTGTGCAGGCAGAATCATATTCATCCCTACACTTGGATGTTTTTCTTTGTAACTCTTCATCGCCAAATAAAACCACCAGTGTTTCTTTTCTTTTATTCCACATTGAGCTAGTCTCCCAGTGGATTTCCTGTTATATCACGTTGTTTTTTCTATGTGTACCGAAGTGAACAATCACTGGGAACAGACACTTTCAATATTCTACAAATCTTTGGTTTTCTTCATTTCTTCTAGTTGAGTCTTCATTCATCTGGTATTTGAATAACCCACATGATTATATACTTGTTCCTGTAATTCCTTCATCTCACAATAACTGCACTGTTCTGCTCCTGTCTATGTCCTCAGATGAGTCAATATTATTGTTGATGTTCTTAAGTTCTTTTTTAATTCACTGCATCTCTAGGATTATTTCTAAGTGAGTTAAATGAAGGTGTGTTCTCGCTGAGGCTATGTAGGATCAGAAATTGACAAAAGCTCGTCACACTTTTAGTGCAATTGTAAGGTTTACCCCAGGTGTGTTTGCAATTGACAAAATCACTTCTGACATTCATTGCAGTGCCCATTTTTACTCTGTGTATGTTAGTTGATGTATCCGTAGGTTTAATAAATGACAGAAGATATTCACACATTCACTACACCTCAAAGGTTTTTTCTCTGTGTGCATTAACGCATGAATCCTTAATGCGAAAGATTTCCTAAAGGTACTTCTACACTCACTACAGTTGTACGGTATTTACAGAGTGAGTGTAAGCTGACGTCTACATAGGCTTGATAATTGACTAAATTTCTTCACATTGCACTTGAAGGCTTTTCTTCTGCGTGTGTTCGCTGATGCCTGTTTAGGATAGATAATGGACTACAGCGTTTCAAGCATTCATGGCATTTAAAAGATTTGTTTCACTGCAATGGTATGGATTTTCCCCTGTGTGTGTTCGCTGATTTGTTTGGTGTTCTGCTAACTTACTGAAACTCTTCACACATTCACTGCAATGGTATGGGTTTTCCCTCTGTGTGTATTCTCTGATGTGTGTGGAGCTGTGAAATGTGATTGAAGCTCTTTACACATTCCTTACAATGGTATGGTTTTTCCTTTGTGTGGGTTCGCTGATGAATTTGGAGTTCTTGTAACCGACAGAAGCTCTTCACACATTCACTGCAATGGTATGGTTTTCCCCCTGTGTGTATTCTCTGATGTGTGTGGAGCTGTGAAATTTGATTGAAGCTCTTCACACATTCCTTACAATGGTATGGTTTTTTACCTGTGTGTATTCTATGATGTCTATGGAGGCTTGATAATTGACTGAAGCTCTTCACACATTCCTTGCAATGGTATGGTTTTTCGCCTGTGTGTGTTCGCTGATGTGTTTGGAGTTTTGCTAAAGTACTGAAACTCTTCACACATTCACTGCAATGGTATGGTTTTTCCCCTGTGTGTATTCTCTGATGTGTGTGGAGCTGTGAAATTTGTTTGAAGCTCTTTACACATTCCTTGCAATGGTATGGTTTTTCCCCTGTGTGTATTCTCTGATGTGTGTGGAGCTGTGAAATTTGTTTGAAGCTCTTTACACATTCCTTGCAATGGTATGGTTTTTCCCCTGTGTGTATTCTCTGATGTGTGTGGAGCTGTGAAATTTGATTGAAACTCTTCACACATTCACTGCAATGGTAAGGTTTTTCTCCTGTGTGTGTTCGCTGATGTGTTTGGAGTTTTGCTAACGTACTGAAACTCTTCACACATTCACTGCAATGGTATGGTTTTTCCCCTGTGTGTATTCTCTGATGTGTGTAGAGGTTTGAAATTTGATTGAAGCTCTTTACACATTGTTTGCAATGGTATGGTTTTTCCCCTGTGTGTGTTCGCTGATGTTTTTGGAGTTCCTGTAACCGACAGAAGCTCTTCACACATTCACTGCAATGGTATGGTTTTTCCCCTGTGTGTATTTTCTGATGTGTTTGGAGATAAGCTAACCGACTGAAACTCTTCACACATTCACTGCAATGGTATGGTTTTTCCCCTGTGTGTATTTTCTGATGTGTGTAGAGGTTTGAAATTTGACCGAAGCTCTTTACACATTCATTGCAATGGTATGGTTTTTCCCCTGTGTGTATTCTCTGATGTGTGTGGAGCTCTGAAATTTGTTTGAAGCTCTTTACACATTCCTTGCAATGGTATGGTTTTTCCCCTGTGTGGGTTCGCTGATGTTTTTGGAGATCTTGTAACCGACAAAAGCTCTTCACACATTCACTGCAATGGTATGGTTTTCCCCCTGTGTGTATTCTCTGATGTGTGTGGAGGTTTGAAATGTGATTGAAGCTCTTCCCACATTCCTTGCAATGGTATGGTTTTTCCCCTGTGTGTATTCTCTGATGTGTTTGGAGGAGTGATAACCGACTGAAGCTCTTTACACATTCATTGCAATGGTATGGTTTTTCCCCTGTTTGTATTCGTTGATGCTCTTTTATGGTTTCTAATTTGCTAAAGTTCTTGACATATTCAGTGGAATCGCACGACTTTTCTCCTGACCGTGTTTCCTGAAGGGTCAGCATAGTTAATAAACCACTTGCGTTAATTTCACAATCCATGTATATGTGTGATATTTTGGACACTTGATTTCCAATTTAACAATAAAATACCAGGCTCACTAAATACCTGACACATTCATAATATCAGTAAGGCTTCCTTGTGGGTGATTGCATCTTTAGATTGGATAATGGCTTTGCATGCTTGCGGGTAAAGCTTAATCTTCCTTCCGGTAGGTGCTAATTGGGACAATACTCTGTACTTCAGAGAACAGATCTTCGCTTTCCTTTAGCCTTCAGTTGTTAGGCTCTACTTCGTTGTGCTTTTCCCTGGTTCCTGTGGCTTGGCTAGAAAGTGTTTGCAATACACCTAGAGCACTGAATGCTGGTCTGTTGCCAGTTTAGATAGCGAAGCACTGCTCTAGCCATATCATGATGATGAAGCGACTTGTAATGTGTACAGCTACTCCAATGAGTGTCCGGGGCAAAGCACAGGTCAGAAAAGAAAGCAAATCTGTTTGTTTCAAACATGGACAAAAAGCAAAGTTTTCAACCTTTTTTAAACATTTTCATGTTACTAATAGCTCAAAGCTGAAGCTATGGATCCCAAATAGACACGAGACCTTCCTCCAACTCTCATACAGGCCTCATGATCAAAGCTGGTGTTGCACACTTGTTTATACAGCAGGTGGTTTGTCAGTTTTGTTGCCTTAATTTTGTAGAGGTCGTTTCTTTATCTTGGGGTGTCGAGGTGCAGAGCTCAGACTCGGACACTCACTGAATTGCCTTTGACTGCGTCTTCCTGGATCTGTCATCTGCCTCTGATTGCACTGATGTTTTTGGAGCTCCTTTTTTTTGATAATTTTTGCAGGTTTGATGTGTTATCTTTATTATTCATAATCAATCCGTGCATTTAAGGCTTATTTTCTGTTGGGTGTAAAGAAATGCAATATTACTAAATGCAAATGTAATACAATGTGAATACACAATATTTAACCAGCTGTAGAAGACATCTCTTCTCTACAATATTTGAAATTTAGTAAGGAACATTTTACCATACATGGATATTTCATTAAAACTGCGGTTGAACATGTCACATTGTATTTACTTCTGAAAAGGCAGTGATTTACCATTATTCACAGAGTAACTTACTAAAGAAAGGGCAGCCACAGAGCACTCGTGCTACAGGTAGAGTTTTAGGTAGATACTCATGGACAAGATTTCATTTAAACAGAGCAGATTGTGGAAAAAGAGAGGAATCAGGAAACGCTGCCTTTAATTCAGTTTCAGGAAGTATCTACCAAAGGTAGCTCTTCTGGAAGTGTATAACAAAGGTAACTCTTCAGGAAGTGTATAACAAAGGTAACTCTTTAGGAAGTGTATAACAAAGGTAACTCTTCAGGAAGTGTATAACAAAGGTAACTCTTTAGGAAGTGTATGACAAAGGTAACTCTTCAGGAAGTGTATAACAAAGGTAACTCTTCAGGAAGTATACATGACAAAGGTAGCTCTTTAGGAAGTATATATGACAAAGGTAACTCCAGACACCTTTTTCCACAATGCTTTCCTGTTCACACTGGATCAGTTCAAATGCCAACTCCCGCCGTTACCATGCAGCTCATTAAGGGCCTTACTACGAGTGCGACGGCCCTCATGATCGCCGTACTCACGGTGGCGATCCAACTGCCACCATCCTAGCGGTCTGACTACTGTATTATGAGTGTGGTGGTGGGACCGCCCTGAGACCGCCACCCCGCAAGGATCAAGGATCCCGCTGTGGAGGCGGTCTGCAAACACCCTGAATATGTTGGCAGTGCCAATGCCGACATAGCCGAGCATATTACGGTCTGCATATTCACCGCCCTTTTCATGGCCGGGACCCCACCATGAAAAGGATAAAGGACATGCAGGTAAGGGGGCCCTCACAGGGCCCCGGCCGATTCTGCTTCTGGGGTTGCATGCGGGGGGCACATGTTGCGCCACCCCATGGAATTGCACCCTTGTTCCTGCACAGAGTGGCATGCATGACATGGTGCAGGAACGTGCTGCAGGCAGTCTTAAGGTGGTGGTATGCTGTTAAGGCTCTCTAATGAGCCTAATACAGCCGCCGTGAGACCGCTGCTGCACCGCCCACCCACCCTGGATTTAGGTCATATTCCGGCGGCGGGCTCACAATGGGCTTGGCAGTCTGCCTGGTACCTTCGCAGTGGTAGTACGATTGGAAGACCGCCACACTCGTAATAAAGCCCTAAGTCACCTTCAACACATTTTCACATAGTTCAAGCATTTCTAGATCATTCTAACCTGGAAGACTGGAGCATTATCCTGAGTTGAGGTGGATTTTCTATCAGCGTAATATATATCCATCTACCGTGAACTATTGACTGATTCTGCCCTGAAAGACAACTTAAAAAGTGAGTCTTTAGTTCTTCCTAAAGTAGGTAAAGTTAAGATCCAGTTGTATTTCAATCAGCAGCTCCTTCCAGGGTTTTCTGTGAAACAGAATGAGGGGTTAATTCCAATGGCCCGTCTTTATATTGCGCACACAGATATGGCAAACAAACATTAAATCATGTAAATTAATATTCAACGATATCAGTCATTTATTCCTTATAGAGAATCCATCACAACCAATAATTTAACTGAAATATAACCCAATCCAACAGATGTGTGCATATAAATAATTGTTTTTCTTTTTCAGCATTTACAAGATATTTGACTTATTGTGATCTTTCTGAAGGCCACAATGCTACTTTGTGACTCAACAGGGCTTTGGTAGAGCAGGAGGAGGTGTCTGTTGTCCACAGGTGAAGTCACAATTCCCCCCTTCCCATCTTTCTTTTATCCAGGTTTACCTCATTCCATGTCCTTCAGCGCCCTACTCCCCTCGGTCTGTGTACTCACTCTACAGGGTTCATTAGTAGCTGTGGCAGGGGGACACAATTGAAGCGTGCACACAGCAGATGCAGATAATGGCCTGATAGTCAAGAGGCCATGGTTGTCAGTACACTGATCACAAGCTTAATTTCAGAAGCTCGCCTGGGAGGTACTAACTGAGGAGGTGCCCAGGAAGGGGCCTATTAGCTATAAACAGAGATAGTGCACAGGTGGGTGCTGGTGAGGTATAAACAGATGAGGTGCACATATAGGTACCTATGAGGTACAAACAGAGCAGGTGCACAGGTAGGTGCTTATGAGGTATAAACAGAGGAAGTAAAGAGGTAGGTGCTTCAGTGCCTCTGGGACTATATCTGCTCCTAGGCCCTCTTCCTATAATGCTGGTTTTCGCTCCTTCTACAACACTTGGTGCAGACATGGGGCCTGATTCTTAGTTTATCGGACAGGTTATTGCTTCAAACATGACAGATCCCGTCCGCTTTATTACAATTGCCACAGAATATAATGCACTTTTAATAGGGTGGACGGGACACCTTCCACATTTATGACAGAATAAACCATCCGCCTAAATATAAATCGGGCCCTAGGGGGACATTGTGTCCAGTGTCTTTTCAGTGTTGGAAAGCATCCATTGCATTAACGGCACAGTATTATCTCACTACTGCTGTGGCTTGCAGTCATAAGGCCATTATGAACGGACTAAGTTGTGTGCCAGAATGCCTGTGAATAGTTAAGCAAGAATGTTTAGGAGTGAGATGGGCCTTTATGATGAGCAGGACTAGGGGGTTTACCAGGGCCTGTGAATAACCATCATTACTGTTTCTCTCTTGGTGTCAGTGGGCTTGTCTGTGTCCCCAGATGAGTTGTTTGCAGCTTATCTTATTTATGCACAAAGAGTTGGAGTTTTTAGGACTAAGCAGCTCTTTCAACAATGTTTAAAAACAAAACTAGTCAGGTGATCGCTGCCAGGTGTACATGTTTTGCATTTGTAGAATCACACACTAGTAAATGCAGCGCACGCATGCTTCACCTTGTCAGTTTGTGAATGAACCCTAACTTGTGAGTACGTGAGCATTCACAGACCCCAATCTGACTCTTTCTGACACGTAGGTTTCACTTCAATAAAATGCGGGAGTAACTCTCCTTCCAGTGAAGGAAGAGAAATGGATCACCCTCTAAACGTGGTGGCGAGTAGTTCTATACGGTTCATAGCACCATTTATCCGGGCACAACTGGGGAAATGGTACAATGCGCTGGGGAAATGGCATGTGATGACAATCTAAGATGACATTCCTACACATGCTTTTACACTTTTTTTGGGATGTCTGTGTCCCATTTATCAAGGTCCAGGGTTTAGTTTCAAGTCAAGAGATAGTGCAGGATTAGACTAATTATAATGTCATAGATACCAACAAATGCCTTTACCACGGATGCCTTGACCACGCAAATCTTTACCATGCATATGCCTTGACCACGCATAATGAACAATATACAAAAATGGCCCTGCCGGTAAAGGGTGGGTGCCCTTGAGCCCACCCAGGGAACCCACATCATCATTGTTGAGGGCCAGGGGGGGTCCCAAAGTCCCTGTGACGCCAGCGGGAGCCAGGATTGTTCCTAACCGTAGAGAGCAGCTTAAAATCCTGCGCTCTAGGGGCAGGAGCAATTTTTTCATATGTTTCTCTGCCCGCTTCATAAGCTGTGCATTGTGGGAAGTGTAAGTGATAGTCAGCCCTGGTAACTATAAAAACAGCACTTTTTGAGCGCACGGCTACACTGCTGAGTTTCTATGGTTTCGTGTGTAAAATCTAACCTAAGTAAACGTCTCTGTAACCTTTGTTTTTTCCGAGAATTTCTAAGGTTTTGATGCTATTTCCTACCTATAACGTCCCTGTAACCTTTGTTTGGTTCAGTGAAAATATCTCTCTCTTTTTCTCTCTCTTTTTCTCTCTCTCTTTCTATATATATATATATTCACTGAAAAAACCCATAGGTTATAGACCATATATAGTTAGGAATTAGCATTTACAAAACCTTGAAAATTCACTGAAAAAACCATAGGTTATAGACCATATATAGTTAGGAATTAGCATTTACAAAAACTTGAAAATTGACTGAAAAAACCATAGGTTATAGACCATATATCGTTAGGAATTAGCATTTAAAAAACCTTATTTTACTCACACAAAACCATTGAAATTCCATATATAGTTAGTTGCACTAACTATATATCGCGCACCCGCAATCCACTGCTGATGATGTCACATATTACATCATTCATGACATGGTCAGTGACATCACTGATGACATCACTGATGACATCTCAAATGACATCACTGATGACATCACTGATAACAACATCCAGTGATTTTTTGTTTCTGTAGAGTTTAAATATGTCTTACATATTGAAGAATGAGTGGATGTATAAGTGTCTGGACGAAGGATTTAGTAGGTGCATGACTGACTGTATGAGTGAGTGATTAAATGTGTCTCACTGAGTGCATGGGTTAGTGACTAAACTGTCTTAATTTGTGCATCATTATGTCTGTTGTTCTGTAAACTGCTGCATGTGTTGATCAGTAGCTATATGAGTAACTATATGGGTTATTGATTGATTGCCCAAGTATTTGTATGGGAGACTGAGTGTGTGTGTGGCTGGCTGGGAGGTGTGTGACTCTGTGCAGATCAATGTGTACTTGTATCAATGATTGTATAAGAAGGTAAGTATGTGTTAGTATATGTTTGAAAATGTAAGGTGCTCTATGTTTAACTGTATAGACAAGAAAATGGAAGTGTCATTGATTCTTTACAGGACTGACTAGGTGTGTGAGTAACTCCATGGATGAGTGGCAGACTGTGAGTGTCTGTATAGGTGTATGAGTGCATATGATAGTGTTGTAAAGATGAGTGATTGTACGTATGAATGATTGTATGGGTGAATGAGTGAAGGTGTGTGTAGACGTAGGAATCAGTGAGTGCGTATGTAGTAACTAGTATTGGTGTGTCAATGGTTTCAAAAATTATACTCTGTATTTAACACTGGGTGAAACAGAGGTTATATTAAAATGTGAGGAGATGCATTGTATTGTCACATGAATGGTATCATCAGTGATGTGGTCATTGGTGTCAAATGAGATGTCTTCAGTGATGTCATCAGTGATGTCATTTGAGATGTCATCAGTGATGTCATCAGTGATGTCACTGACCATGTCATGAATGATGTAATATGTGACATCATCAGCAGTGGATTGCGGGTGCGCGATATATAGTTAGTGCAACTAACTATATATGGAATTTCAATGGTTTTGTGTGAGTAAAATAAGGTTTTTTAAATGCTAATTCCTAACGATATATGGTCTATAACCTATGGTTTTTTCAGTGAATTTTCAAGGTTTTGTAAATGCTAATTCCTAACTATATATGGTCTATAACCTATGGTTTTTTCAGTGAATTTTCAAGGTTTTGTAAATGCTAATTCCTAACTATATATGGTCTATAACCTATGGTTTTTTCAGTGAATTTCAATGGTTTTTTAATAGCAAATATCATAAGCTGTCGAATGTCAAGTACGTGGTAAGTAAAAACATTTTCGTGTTTATGCACACTGATCTGCTTTGAATGCTGCCCCCCCCCCTCATTTCTATTAGGAGTACTCTCTCTTTGCAGATAGTGAAAGGTAGTTAACGCAGGCCTTTGCCCCCGTTGTAATCCGTCGTGCCTGCTTCTCTCTCCATTTGATTGATTGTTATCCAAGCATTTACTGTTTTAGAATTGGTTCTCTTTGGTTCATTCTCTATTTACAAACAAGCACAGAGTCGCAATACTCTGTTTAGTCTTTGCAGATAGCGAAAAATCATGTAAAAAAACAAAAGGAATCGAGCAAAATCAGTAGGCCACTAATGGGATCTCTTTTTGACCTCGCTAAAATAGAAACATTAGGAACAACCTGTTGAAAATAGCAATGTGTATGTACATAAGCGGCGTTCATTTGTGTTCACAGTACCCCTTGTTGATTGTTTGAATCGAGCATTGAATTGTTCGAAGTTGGTTCTCTTAAGGATCTTCTCTGCCTGCAAACGAGGAAGAATAGGAATATTCTCTCTCCCTTTGCAGATAGTGAAGGGTAGGTAACGCAAGCCTTTAACACGTCGTACCTATTTCGTTCCTCATTGATTGATTGATTGTCCGAACATTGACTGTTTGGGAATTAGTTCTTTTTGGAGGTATTCCCTGTTTGCAAATAAACGTAGGAAAATCTTTGCAAGTAGTGAAAGGGTACGTAATGCGGACCTTTCTCCCCCGTTGTAATCTGTCATGCCTATCTACTCCCCACTGATTGATGCACCTGTTTCACCCGGACCATTTACTAGAGATAGGTCATCTGGCCCGACAAGAGAGCACCCCTAGTGAAAAGGACATATGCAATAATAACGAAGTGATCACTGTATCCTGTTAACAGAAACTTTAGCATGAAACAGCCTGGAAAGAAAAGAATAGGAAAACGAAAATCAGTAGGCCACTGATGAACTTTTTATTAAATAACAAACAAAGAAACGATAACAATACGTAATGATAAAACCTATTATTGTCCTAGAAACAAGAAACGTTAGAAGTAAGCCCGTAATAAGAAACCTGAAAACATCGCCCCTCACTGCCCCAAAATGTGTCTGTCCCACCGCCTGCCACGGCCAAATAACGGCAAACTGGGAAAGATAGAAGTCAGCAGACATCCGCCCCATTCTAGAAACTTCCAAAGGGCAACAGGTTTTCGGCTACGCCCAGCCGGAAGCAACACATATAAGGCGGGTCCTGCTGCCACGCCTCGGCCAGGAGATCATCACGTAGGGTGTAGCCGGAGGAGAGGCCGAGGCCAGCGGGACCCGGCCAGGGGGATTGACAACACTGGAGAGTTTTAGGGGGGGGAATGTCCGTGTCCTCGACCCTCCCCTCTCTCTCCCAGTCCGGCCGCGGTGGCCCTTGAGAGTTGCAGGTTGTCCCTCCACACTCTCTCCCGGTCCGGCCACCAACGGCCGGGGGCTGGGGCCGACGGGATCCGGCTGCAGCCGATGAGCCAAGGAGCCCGTTCATGGGGCCAGAGCAAAGGGCGTCCGGCCGCCATCCACCGGAGGTCCGGCCCAAAGACGGACGGGACATTTCTTCTTTCTTGAATAATTGCTGCAACAACCCTGGGGGGGGGGATGTCTTGCACATGCCTCCGACCCCCCCCCCTCTCGTCCTCATCGCCTGGTCCGGCCATAACAAATCTCAAGCGAGACGCCGTGGGGTGCACTGGGAGGGAGAGACGGTGCGAACAGGCCTCTCCCGCCTCCCCAGGTGGAGGCTTCCCACCTGCACCCTCAGCGCTCCAGGCGCCCGGAAAAGGGTTCTTCCACTGTGGCGATGCTGCAACGTCTCGCCCGGCAGGGTGGAGCCCGTCCGCTCATTTGACCCCGCGATCGCCAGTAGCTACCGAACTCTCAAAATGGCGATCGACCTGGCAAGAGCGGGCCCAGCATAAAGAAATGGCCCGGTCACTGGTTGACTCCACCACCGTAGTCCTCCACGACCTTGAAGATTCTAGAGGAGCCGCGGGAGTCCCCGACCCCCGCAGACACCCCCGATGGGGAATGACTGCCATGATCGCCCGTGGAGTGACGAAACTGTAGCCGCGGGACGTCGGCGCTCCCATGCTGGCGCCAGCCTCAGTTTGAATGACTAGAATCCTGCAGACCTCAGTTCCGGTGAAAGCACAGTGTGACCCGGTAGGAAAAATTGTTGCACCCCCTCCCCTTTAGGTCTCGCCTGTCGATGCGCATGCGCATCGAGCTTGCGAGACTATGGGGGCTTATCCACTCTTTATCCAACTTGCAAGGAATCGTGGCGATTCCTTGCAGTGCACGAGAAATTGAAGCTCAATGCGCATGCGCAATGAGCTTCAAAGCGCGTGCACAAGCCCCCAGCCGCCTGCATTGCCTGCTCTCTCTGTCACAGCCTCCCCCAGCTCCGCCTCCTCACTTTTTGATTGCACGGCCGTTAGGCCGTGCCTCCCCTACTCTACTCCCCCCTCCTTCTCCACTCCCCCTCACGAGTGTCACGACGCACCTCCGGATCCGCCCCCTCCCCATTTTCTCTGCCTGCCATGTCGCGTCGCATTTCCTCCTACTCTCCTCCCCCCTCCCCTTATCTGGCCTTCCCTCCGTCTGTTCCCTCTCCCCGCTCCGCCCCCTCCCCTGCCCGCAGTCTGTTCGAGACTGACATCGGCGGATGTTGCCGAATCTACCAGGCGAGTGCAGACACTAGTATACGACACTCTGGGCATTCTTCTAAAGTGTTGTGTAAGTATGTCCCGATACTATTTAATACAGTAAGGGACATAACATGATTGAACTTTTTAGCCATACACACGACCTTTCTTTGAGCTGTTGTTTCTAATAAACTGGCACTAACGGTGGCTCTACGTTTAAAGATATCTAGATGCACTGCTGGCGCAGATACTAACACGCGCTTTAGAGGGGTTTTCTTTAATTGGGTTAGTCACCCATTGTTACTGCTATGAACCCGCATTTCTCCTCCCCCCTCCCCCCAGCCGCCTGCCTTGCCTACTCTCCCGCCCCCTCACTTCTTGATTGCACGGCCGCTAGGCCGTGCCTCCCCTACTCTCCTCCTCCTACTCTCCTCCCCCCTCCCCTTATCTGGCCTTCCCTCCGTCTGTTCCCTCTCCCCGCTCCGCCCCCTCCCCTGCCCGCAGTCTGTTCGAGACTGACATCGGCGGATGTTGCCGAATCTACCAGGCGAGTGCAGACACTAGTATACGACACTCTGGGCATTCTTCTAAAGTGTTGTGTAAGTATGTCCCGATACTATTTAATACAGTAAGGGACATAACATGATTGAACTTTTTAGCCATACACACGACCTTTCTTTGAGCTGTTGTTTCTAATAAACTGGCACTAACGGTGGCTCTACGTTTAAAGATATCTAGATGCACTGCTGGCGCAGATACTAACACGCGCTATAGAGGGGTTTTCTTTAATTGGGTTAGTCACCCATTGTTACTTTTAGAAATGTTTATGGCTTTATGGCTTTTATTTGTAGTATTATACGCTATATGTTTTGTATGTTATACAGCTTTTAGAAATGTTTATGGCTTTTTTTTTTGTAATTCTTTAGCATTGGCTACAGGAAACAAAAATGCTAAAGATTTACAAAAAAAAACCATAAACAATTCTAAAAGCACTAACTCTAATGCTGCGAGACCTATTGCATTTCCAATGCTTGTTTTGACTGATGGTTCAAACCACCGATTCTTTCCTTTGCCCTTTTAACGGAACTTTGGACTGCCTCCCCCCGCCCCCGCGGCGCCCCACGCCGTTATTTGCTGGGCGGCAACTTACTAGACATCACCTTCGTGACATCCAGATTTCAGCGCGTTCTGCTGCCTTGGAACTATTCGCACAACAGACCGCTACTGACAACCCACCCCCAGGCAACATCTTCTGAATTTTCATAATTTGAAAGAACTAGTAACATGTCCTCATCAGGAATTTCCTCTTCAATCATCTCATCAGGAATTTCCTCATGAAAAGTCTGCAATGATGATTCTTGTAACTCTATGGGTCTCCAAACATTCGATAAATTCGCCATCAAGACATTGATCAAAAAATCATTCAATTCATCTCCTCCTTGTGAGAATATTTCATTATTGGTGCTGCCAATTTCAATAAATGTAGTGGATAATTCAAAAGAAATTGCCACGGTCTCTTCGTTGTTTAAATGTTTTTACTGTTTTTGTTTTGTTGTATATATTTATAAGTTATTAAAGTTTTATATTCCTACTACTTTGTTGGAGTGCTATATATTTTTAATGTGACACATAATTGTAAAAACTTTGATGTACAAAGAGTCATCCCTGGAATCTTCCGCTTCAGGCTCGGTCCCCTCCCCAATCACAATACAGGATGGTTTTCAGATAGTATGAACACGTGTGGTGTGACGGATCTCATCGGGTGTGGGCCTTGATCTACTATAACTCCTTTGAAGAGGGGTGATTCTTTACAGCTGGGGCCATAAACTACATCTGCAGGGCTAGCTGATAGCCTAGGACCGGCCTGGACAATCGGACCCAGAAGAAGAGGAGTGTCAGAGGGTGCGGTAGTGAATAGGGCGAAAGGGAGGTGTCGGGCGGGCACAGAGTGTGATTCTCAGGGAAGAGCAGCGCAGATGGGGGGAGGTTTATTGCCCATGCATAAGACAGAGAGCGGGGGTGAGCAGTGCCTGGGGAAGATGCTTGCGAGGGTGGGGAGCCATGCTACGAATCGACAGCGTGCAGAGAGTGGGTCTGGTCAAGGCATCTAAAATGGCTGCCGTGCACAACAAAAGTGTGGCATTTCAAAAAAGGCAAGATGGCGCAGACAATGTTTTTCAACACTTCCTCATTTCCTTCGAATCGAACGTTAACAGACGTTGGTGCATATTGCCAAAGTTAAGCGATATTTATCGCTAACGATGCTTAGCAACGAATTTTTTTACCGCTAAGCATCGTCAGAAATTATTGAAGATAAACCTTGCTATTATCAAGGTTTATCGCAAATGCGATAAAAAACGGCCGCAATGCATGAATATCGCTAAAAAGTCAGCGATATTCATGCATTACCGAGCTAATGCTCTTAGCCATGTTATCCACCTCCCATTGGATAACATGGCTAAGAACTGCTCAGGGCAGGTGTTAGTTTTTGGAGATATTCGCGCTTAGCGCGAATATCTCCAAAAGTTGGTAATAGGAGATAGATATCTTGCATGTTGTAATGCAAGTTATTGTGGTATATGGAACTCATACCATAATCTCTCAGGAAAGCAGAAACTGATCCTTTTGGGACCGCCTGAGAAGGCCTAGGGGGTGAGGGGTACTCTACTTTGCCCCCTTTTCACGTTCCGAACTATTTTATTTTACTCTCTTCTGTAATTACACAAAATGGCAGCGATAAGATGCATCAGAGACAGACAGTGAGAGAAAGGAGGCCGGAGATGAAGAAGAGATGTCAAATACACATTGGAGATAATATAGTGGAAGAAGGGAAGTAAATATGAGTAAACTTACCATGTAACATAAAAATGTTCCACTCTATACTATAAGTCTCATTTTATACTACAATCACTTCGCTACAACCTCATAAATTAAAAATGAATAATGTCTAAAACAATTTTTGTATTTCTAAATATAAATTTATTCTTCTGAATTTTCAAAATTTGAAAGAACTAGTAACATGTCCTCATCAGGAATTTCCTCTTCAATCATCTCATCTGGAATCTCCTCATGAAAAGTCTGCAATGATGATTCTTGTAACTCTATGGTCTCCAAACATTCGATAAATTCGCCATCAAGAGATTGATCAAAAAAATCATTCAAGTCATCTCCTCCTTGTGAGAATATTTCATTATTGGTGCTGTCAATTTCAATAAATGTAGTGGATAATTCAAAAGAAATTGCTACGGTCTCTTCATTGTGAGCCATTTTATTTTGAAATTGCTTGCTGTAAATTGCAGAAAAAAATAATCACTTTCATTTATCGTTTTTAGTAATACATAATATAAAACTAACTTTATCAAGTATTTAGTATAACAGAAGGACTGTAAATAAATAACAGAAAACATTTTTCAAATTATCTTAAAGTGTACAACATAGTTCCCCTTACAAATTAACAACTCACCTTTCTAAAAGTAGGAGAAGTGTTAGTACTGTGTAAACCAAACACCAGAAATTGAGCACCAAAAATTCCTCACAAATGTCCCTCAGACAGTAGTATCACAAAATGGCTGTGGTTTCCTCTCATTTTAGATATATACATAACCAATTAACTTTCATCACACACAAATACAAAACCAAAGTAACATTTTAATTGGTTCTAAATTTCAACACTTTCAAATGTGTTTTCCCCATGCAATTTTCCATAGGACATTTAGATACGTCTACAGCCTGAATGGCTGAACGGAATTACACCAAACTTGGCAAAATGGTACATCAAACCTAAGAGGTCAGGGAGGATCTACTATGCCCCCTTATGGTAATTTGCCCCTTCGCTTTGGCCTCCTCTTGTCTCTCGATCGTACCGAGAGACAAGATGGCGGCCGCTACGGACTGTTTGCAATGTTTACAAACGCCGGAGAACCAATCAGCTTCGCAAAGCTCCGTTACGCGAAAAGTACGCGAAGCGGAGCGCTGTTACAGATATATATCTTTTTTTGAACGTTAATTTCTCATAATCCACTGGAGCACTTATATTGAGACCTAGCAAAGGCACATCGGGCTACCAGTCCCTACAATTTTGCCAAGTTTCGTGCAAATCCATTCAGCCGTTCGATTATTATTATTTTTTTATTTTTTTGCCCCGCGGGGCCCTTTTAAAACCTCCACATCAAACCTAGACGGTCAGGGAGGATCTACTATGCCCCCTTATGGTCATTTGCCCCTTCGCTTTGGCCTCCTCTTGTCTCTCGATCCTACCGAGAGACAATATGGCGGCCGCTACGGACTGTTTGGAATGTTTACAGACGCCGGAGAACCAATCAGCTTCGCTTCACAAAGCTCCGTAACGCGAAAAGTACGCGAACTGGAGCGCTGCCTGGTCCGCTGTTACAGATATATATCTTTTTTTGAACGTTAATTTCTCAAAATCCACTGGAGCACATATATTGAGACCTAGCAAAGGCACATCGGGCTACCAGTCCCTACAATTTTGCCAAGTTTCGTGCAAATCCATTCAGCCGTTCGGGCTAAAAGTGAGGCCAACCGCCCTATGGAAAACTCAATGTTAAAAACACGTTTTGGGACCCCCCTTTTTTCTCGGCCCCCCCTTGACGAAACCCCCCCAAATTTTCAGGGGCTGCTCAGAAACAAAATGTTCCATTTTCCTGAAAATTTCAGCCAATTCCGTCCACAAACGCCAAAGTTATTAGACATAGAATTTTCAAAAATCCCATAGAGAAATAATCCTAACTATATATACCTACTGGCGACCGCCAGTAGGTAATATATATATATTCGCCTATTACACGTTTTGTGATATACTGCCTCAATTCCCCTGATAATTCCTCATTTCTCCCAAATTTTCACCCAGAAATGTTGACAGTTTTCAGTGTTAAAGTAAATAGATTCTCGATATTTCTGGATTTCATATTTCCCATAGTAAACGAAGAGGCTACTTGTAATGAGGGCATAAGAGGGTACACGGTAGACGACCTCCAGACTGCTCTGGGGCTTGTCTTTATGGCTGCTCCCCCTTTGAGCCTCTATGGTTCGCAAGTAAACTTCCCCAAGGAACAGGGCTCTAAACTCCTTAATATGGTGTACTTGCACCACAAACAGGAGATCACCATATCTCGTTAAGTTGTCCAAATGTTATGACAAGACCGTGTTAAACTGTGAAATTCAGCAATAATTAGAGTTCAGTGGACTCTGGTGCCACTGCACCTGCTGCACTAATGGAAGCTATGTCTCTAGGTTACACATTGTTTTTGAAAGTTGGAATGGAGGATAAACAATTTGTGTTTGTGATCAAAATAATGATTTACAAATACAGTTTTTACACTGAAAATCTTATCCTAATAATTGATTGTGAATACATAAAAATTGTGTGTGCTAATGTAATTTAATGTGTGCTTTAATTTATAGGGCAGGCATGGGGAATACCTAATTAAAAGAGGATTTCTATCTTCTAAGGAAGAGGTTATGCACATTTGATAAAGACAGAAAAGAGTGCTCCCACAAAGAAATACACATACAAAGAGATGCACAGACCCACAAACACACACACCAAACATGGACACACAGACACCTAACTACCCACAATGGTGCAAACAAACACATAAATACAAATAGAAAAAAACAAACACCCACAAACAGATATTCAAATAGACGCACACAAACATGCACACATAAGCAAACACACAGGCTAAAAGACACTCACACAAGTAAACCAGCACACACCTCATTAACACTGAAGTAAATAGGTAATAATGAGACACTGGCAGGCAGGAGCGTTGCTTGGTCAGTAAGATTGGAGGGGGTGAGCTGTAGATTTTCCATGAATGGAGCTGACATATAATGTTAAAATACATTATATGACAAGCCGCTCGAGGAAGCGGATTGTTGTTTGGGGCAAGTTGCGCTGTGTGGGCAGCAGCAGGAGGACATGCTGACCTTCCCCCCAACGGGACAAAGAGAACCGCGCCGCTAGCACAGGGGAGGACTCCACGGACCAGGAGCCTCCGGGAACAGCACACCTGTGGGCGAGTTGACAGCCCCGCCTACCGCCTACCGCCTACCGCCTCCAGCCTCCTCTTAGCTTCTCGCGGCCCCCGCTTTGCCCCACCCCCACCATCTTTATAAGTAGATATAGTTCCCGCTACGCGGGACGCAGGCAGGCGTCGGGCGAAGCCCGGGCAAAGGGCAGGCCGTCTGTGGCCGTCAGGGACCGAAGGAGACCAGGCCGGGCCACCCCTCTTGATTCACAACTAAAAGGTACTGTGTTTTCCCGTTTGTTTAATCCTGTGTTCGAACATATTGACAATGGGGAAGAGGAAAAGCGTGGAAGACCTGAGCCAAGGGTCGAGTGGCATTCCTAGGGGTGGAAAGAAACGAAGAAAAATAAAGCAAACCCCCACAAGGAAACTTATATCACATGCAGGGGGAAACTGTGTTATGGACCGGATCGACGAGTTAATTGAAGAATGTGAGGAAATATTGATTTCGAAACCCCCAACCTGTGGGAAGAACTGTGGGGATGGACACAACTCACATACTATCGATGGGTTGGGGGTAAGAGGAATGTAACGGTAATTCCTGAAATGTTCTTGAACAAAATCAAAACGGTTGAAATTGTAAATACTGTAGAATGCGAAGAGCTTGGCTAGTACCACTATGAAGAAATCTGGGACTAAAACATTGTGCTCAAGCAGTTAGAATTTTAAAATATGATACATCCCCCCTCATTGTGTTTTCGGTCTCCCGTTTTTTGTACGGTATGTGGCGGAGAAGGTCCACCTTGATTAATTGTGATTAACTCCAATGAAGACCACCTTGTTGATAACTGATTGTTTAATAATGTTTTAACTATTGGTTCTTAATTATTTATGTATTTTATTGTATGTACATATTTTATCTGTGCTTTTATGGTCGTTGACCGAAATAAAGTTATCAATAAATAAGTAAATACTGTAGAATGCGAAGGGGAAAGTACATGTGAAATATCGGTTAATGAGCAAGCCCAGAACACCTCTCCCTCGTCCCGCCTTCAGCCTAAGTCATCAGCCTTGCTATGCAAAAATAGGTTTTCAGTTTTGGCGCAACCTGATATTTATGACAGTAATCCACTTTCACTCACTCCCCAGGGAGATACCCGCTTATGTGAGAGTGATTCCCAGTTGCAAGGTACTTCTAGCATTTCTGCCCAAATAGAGTCAGATACTAATCCACTAACTTCAGTAGTTAAACAGCTGTGTATTCTGATTGAGACTATGCAAATTAAGTTAGACCATCCTACTGACGTAGTAAAGGAGGGCAGGGCTAGTCAGGCCAATACTTCTTGCCCCACTTGTGCAGCCGCAATTAAAGCAGGAGGGGTAAGTGGGTCCCGGGCAACAGAAGCTGTAATAGGTAGGGACAAGCAAAGTACCCGTGCAGCAACTGGCATATTATATAGCGAGATGACTAGAACTGGGAGGGGTGTATTAAAAACACATCAGGAGACTGCGAATGCCCCTAAGCAAACTGTGCTAAGTGGGGGTGAGAATCATCAAGCAAAGAAAGCAACTGGTACTTTGTCAACGGGTAGTTCTGACATTGCCCCCAGGCAAACCCCGCTAACCGGGGATGAGAATTATCAAGCAGGGAGGGGTAATGGTACTTTGCCAACTGGTAGTTATGCAAGACAAGGGAGGGCTGACAGTTCCACGAAGAATGGTAAGGACATGTTCGAGTACAGGTATTTCTCGCCCAAGCCCAAATCCCAATACGCGAAATCCACCATTGGTCTATTTAGTTAATAGACCAATGGTGGTCTATTAAATTGAATTATATAAAATTATATTAAAGGCCTAGGAAACCAATGAATCATTAATAAATAAAGCTGTACATTGGATAAGGTATGTCCGAGGCTGTAGATCTATAATCAGAGATGACATTGTTAGCTCCAAACGGTTGTCATTTTTAGGGGACCCAGTAGACTGCATTGAGTTAAGACTTAAGAACATTGAATTGGATGAAAATCTAATTCATTTGGAATTTAGGAGTTGTTCTCCTGACCATTCCAGAGTACAAATGAGATCTTCTCCCCCTCAGAGATGGCCAATGCATCGGAAAGATCGCCTGGGATGGAATGTAGAGGGAAGTTCAGGCTTGGATCTTAATGATTGACTATTGATTGACACAGTTCAGACAGGAGGACCGGATGGATGGGCTACAGCAAAACTATCTCAGTACAAAGCAGGGATTGTAGGTCCCAGTATAGAACCAATATACATGAATACTTCTGTTGTCCCCCCAAATTCTGTGGTAGATTTGCATTCTAGCATGCAGCTAAACGACAGTTCCCCAGTAGGATTGGACAAATCTTGTTCAATCCTATCTTGGAATGTGGCCGGCCTCAAATCTAAATTAGAATCCCCAGACTGGGTCTTATTTATTAACCAACATAAAATATGTCTCTTCCAAGAAACCTGGCTATTAGGAGCTTCACACTTTCCAGGCTACCTGAACTATAGTGTACATGCAGTGAAAAGTGGTAGAGGACGCCCTTCGGGTGGTCTATTGATTTGGATTAGCCAGAGCCTTGATCTCACTATTAAACCCCTTGATTCTAATCACAAGGATCTTCAGATACTTGCGCTTAGTAATAAAAATGGAAAGCCAGTCCCCATTTATAATTTGTATGCAAGAAGCACGGGGGTAGGAATTCAAAAGTTTTAGCTCACCTGGAGGAATGTATAGAATGTTATTCACAGCACTCTCACATTATCCTAGGCAGAGATTTTAACACAACCTTTGAGCCCCTGTTAGGTGGCGACTGGAAAGTCATGGATGATGAAGACAGAGAATGGGGTGTCCCGAAGCTTGAATTGGCTCCAGTTAAAAGGTGGACCGAACTCTCAATTTAGTTAAACTCATTTTGTTTGAATAAAGGGTTGAGAGCAACTAATGGCAGGACTATGCATGACAAATTTGGGGCCAACACCTTTAGGAGTGGTCCCCGAGAAAGTAGAATCGACTACATCCTGATTAGTTTGGGATTATGGAAACATCTAGAAGATATGTTGGTAGTCGAAAGGGTTGAGAGTGATCATAACCCACTTTGCATGTCTCTGAACTATTGGGAGGAATCCACCGTCGCAAGGGACGCTGGTCAAGTTTTGTCTAGTGACGTAGATGTGTCAAATGACATCCACCATCTTCGGTGGGCCAAAGTAGTAGAGTGCAATGGGCACATTGATTTTATCACAAACAAGCTGTTAGAAGCTACAAGTAATCTGGGAGATCTTGCTAACAAAGGGGCAGCGATTTTAGCTCTAGAGATGAGCACAAAGATACATGAATCCTTTTTTATTGATCTAAGAAGCCTTTTTGTAAGACCACCTAAGCCGAGTGACAATCGTGCTTGCCACCCTCCCCGTTGGTACACTCGGGAGTGTCGGCAGGCTCGACTGGACCTTGGCAGAGCTATAAAAAGTGAAACACGTAGTCATGTTCAACTTGCTAGGGCGGCATACAAGAATGTAGTCTATAAATCTAAGCGTGCATGGGACGAGGTAGCGGCTAAAAAGACACCTATGCTTACTCGATCAACCACAAGAAAACAAACTCTGGCGCCGACCCCCTACCTACTTTAACTGCCATCGACAGGATGTTGCAACAAACGATTGGCGTTGTTGTCAATGCTATCGAAAGCACAGAAAGAAGATTATCATTACCAGCGAGTATGTGCTTAATTAATCAAACCCCATACACAGAAAATGTACATGTTAGTATTCCAAATGAAACTATAATGTCACATGATTCACTTCTATTGGAATCATATGTAGGTTTGCCAAGGTATGATTTAATTAACTCTGATGTACCACAGTTTACGGGACCCACTGTTCCTTGTACTACGGAGAGTAGATTGTCTATAACACCCGACCTATCAGCGAGTATTTTACCACAGCCCCTAATATCTAGTATTGTGTCTGTAACTAATGGGGATTTGAATTGCTGTGCTACTAATTCTGTCACTCCACCTGTACAAATCAGTGATGCTAGCCTGTTAAGTAGTGAAACTGACGGTGAGTCCGTACCCTCCAAAAGGAAATTAACCCAAAGTCGAAAAAGGTTAATAATAAATAATCAGACTAAAATATACAGATGGAAGAAGAAGAGGGTTATACAAATTTTAGAACCCAATGTAAGAGAAGGTGACAAACAGTAAAATGGTGGAGGGAGACAGGCAAAAGATATAAAGTCCCTGGAATTGCAAACTGTTAATGTCGAGGCAGTTATTGAACGTCTCGAGAAAATAGTAAAGGTTTGCATTTTACCAGTGATGGAATCCCTGGGAATTTTAAGTAAAAAAATAGAAAATCTTGAGAAACTGGGAATAGCTAACTTGGATGTCCTTGAACAACTGGGTACACAAGTTATATCTCATTCAGTTAACTTAAATCCCGGGAACCAGAGCAATAGTAAACCAAGAGCAGTAAATTGTGCTCCTAATGCGCCCAATGCGAAGGGAAATCCGGCACCCTCTACAAGTGGAAGGCAAGGGCCAACAACCATCATCCCCAAGGTAGCTCGAGGGCAAAAAGTAGATGGGGGACAAAGTAACACCAATGAATCCGCCCCCACTAACAAGAGCTTACCCGCACTAAGGCGCCATATTAACAATGTTATTCCAGCTACTATTAATTTGCCACCTGATTGCAGACCATTCGTAGCAATACTTGCGAACGTCCCCAAGTTGTTGCCTAACCAATTCGAAAATCAAGAAACTTTGAAAAATAAGACCTTGCATTGGTTGGTGAAAAATTGTGGATTTCCATTACGAGGTGCGGAAGAGATTATAACTACACAGAGGGTAGGCTGGGTAGGGCCAAACAAAAAGGAAATAGATGGGGACTGTATAATTATGAATTTTAGGACCACTGAGTGGGCAAGAGATTCGATTTTGCATGCACCTATGCCATCGAATCACGAATATAATATTACATTGTTCCCACTTGATTATTTTTATAGTAACCAGTCAGGAAGACATATCACTACATATAACTTCCAGCATCCAAGAGTGGTTCCTACTAAATATCCTAATGTCGTACCTAATGGTCCCTCCCTAGTGCCCAACCTAGTGCCTAACCTGTACGATAACTTCGCGGTCCCAACTTTTAATAGATTCCAGCAGCTCAGTTCACTTGATGAGAATCACTGACTGTGCGAACTACCGCCGACCCCGAGCTCTGGAAGCACCGTAACAGGTGATACATTAGCATCTACTCAGGGTAAAGAGCAGGGTGATGAAAACTGGGTAAATAATATAACTGAGATGCAAGTAGCTTCATCATGTACTGAGTTATGTATAGGCAATGTTGCAGATAATGAATCAACTGTAACCAATGACAACGCTAATGTTCCTCTGATTGCAAGTTTAGAAGTTTCAGTTTTGTCTAATCACATTGAAAGTACAGAGATTAGTAATGCTGACTCGCTTGTATTTAACAGCTGGAATATAGCTGGAATTAATTCCAAATTAGGTACTACATTTTGGGACAATTTCATCACATGTGGCTATGACATTATCTGTCTACAAGAGACATGGCATACAGGATTAATAGAAGTTGAAGGTTACAGCTCCTACAATGTGGCAGCAGTGGCTTCGAAAGCTGGTAGAGCTAAGGGAGGTTTACTGACTATGGTTTCAACTAACTTGACAGAATTTATTCTTGGGGAACACTCTATAGTCTGTCAGCATGCGTCTATATTGCGCCTAAAACATAGCCATGGTAGGGATTTAATAATTGTGAATTTTTACAACAACATTGTGGGCCCCAAACGTGATAGGATTGTCCCCGATGTTGAACGTGCTATTGAAGCTGCAATCTCTCTTTCTAAGAATAACTATATAGTTCTGTGGGCAGGTGATTTTAACATTCAAGCCTGCAGATACGCCCGGAAGGGGATATGTGGTCATCACGAGGATTATGTAGGGGGTGACAGTGTTTATGTTAACCATTTCCCGCACAGTAACTATGGCAGCGCATTGAATAATTTAATAGCCAAGTTTAATTTGGAACTGCTTGATTGTATAAAAAACAAAAATAATGAAATTTGTCCAACTTTTAGGGGGAGAGATGCCCATACTAATATAGATCACATTCTGGTGTCTAGTGGCTTAATTTTTACCAATGTTAGGGTAATAGAGCAGCCGGTGAGTGATCATAACAGCATCTCTATGGAACTAATGGGCTGGGGTCAAAAAAGTGTTGTGAGTAGTAAAGCTGTTCACGGGATTTCCGCTGAGAGACCAAATGGAACAAGAATTAAATGGATCAAAATTGACCCCAATAAATTAACAAAGGATATTATTTGTAAATGTACCAGAGAGGTCGAATATTGCCTTGCTCCTAATGTGATAGCGCATGATGTTCTCTCCAACTTTATGAAAATTACATGTACAGTTGAAAATTCCCTGTTAAAAAGAAAGAGAAGGGTTAAAAGAAACAAAACTGTATGGTTTGATAAAAGTTGTGCTGAGACTCTGAAAAGACTAAAAAGTGTATTGAATGCTAGACCTAGAAATAAAGAAAGAGTCAGAGAAGAACGTAATAATTATAAACTGGCCCTGGCACTTAGGAAAAGGGAGCTACAGGACGAGGCCTGGAATAAACTTGATATGGCCGCTGTAACTAAAAACCATAAACTTTTCTGGGAAACAATAAATGGCCCATTCTTAAAGAATGAAAATACCCCTGAGGTTAGTTCCCATGTCAGTTGTCTTGCATGGATTGTACATTTCTCAGAGATTTTTAATTCGGATCTTAAAATTGATGGGTCGATTTTATGTTTTAACTGGAAGAAAATGCAGTTGTTTTTAACTACGAATGAAGTGATAGATGCAATTAAAAAAAGTAAGGGTGGTAAAGCCCCAGGGCCCGATGGGGTACCCATTGACTTTTATAAGCATGAAATAACATTATGGGCACCAATCCTAACTCGTTACTTTAATGCTGCGGTGGAAGATGATCTACCACTGACCTGGGGCCAATCAATTATTATACCCCTTTATAAAAAAGGACCCAGGTCAGAGGCTAGGAACTATCGTCCAATCTCTCTTTTGGACTCGACAGTTAAAATCCTTAGTCAAGTCCTTTTAGTGAGATTGGAAGCCTGGGCCGAGGAGAACAACATTCTGTCTCCAGTGCAGTATGGGTTTCGTAGGGGATTAGGAACACTGGAGCAGTGCGTGAACCTGGAACTCATAGTTGGCAAGTATACCAAAGCAAAATCGGGTAATCTTTATCTATGCTTTGCCGACTTGAGTTCCGTGTTCGATCTGGTGGAACACGCACTGCTCTGGCCCATATTAATATCTATGGGTGCCCCTACTGAAATTATCCATCTGCTAGCTCGCCTGTATAGTAATCTATCATGCAAAGTAAGGTTTGGAATAGATGGAGAGTGTACTCCTTTCTTTGAAGTCAAGCGAGGCATCCGTCAAGGATGCGTATTAGCTCCTTTATTATTTTCACTTTTTATTAATCATGTGGATACATTTCTTAAACTGACTAATGCAGATGCTCCAACTATAAATGGTAACCCCGTCCCTGTCCTTTTATATGCGGACGATACGGTCCTCCTTTCTAGGACACAGAATGGTCTACAACAACTAATTGACCAATTTCAAATTTTTATTAAGAACAGGAATTTGAAAATTAACAAAGGGAAGACCGTCACTATGGTTTGTGGTAAGAAACCTAGAAAACACAAACCTTTTTTCTTAGATGGAGAGAAATTAGAATCTGTTAATAGTTTTTGCTATTTAGGAATCAATTTTTCGGGTAATGGGAAATGGACAAATGAACAAAATAGTGTCCTTTTCAAAATGGCCCGGAATACAAACTGTATTTTTAGATTCGCAGCGAAACTAGGGGATCGCAGAATTCGTGAAATGTTAACCCTTTTTAACGCTAGATGCATCTCCTCTGCTATCTATGGGGCTGGAGTATGGGGGTATGATGCACAGTGTACTAAATCTATCCAGGTGAGGGAGAATGCGTTTTTAAAAAGATTAATTTGTGCTCCAGTTATGGCTTCAACAGAGTTAATACACAAGGAATTAGATATGTACTACATCAATGATCTAATTGCCCTTCGTCCTCTATCCCTGTGGCGCTCAATATGGGCAAAGGAGGAAACCAGGTTCACACAGGACGTAATAACAGATTGTATTAAACTTGATTGCCGATCGAACATTCCTTGGCTGAAGCATATACATTATTGGTATAAAACTGTATACGGACTGGACATTTATAATGATTTAACAATGGACCCTATTTTATCAAAACGGGAGTTGAAGGTCTCGTTTATGAAATATGCTGAAGAGACCAGGCTGGAAAAATATACTAAACAGAGCACATTCATTTTTTACCAACAATATAATATTAATGTTGGCTTTCAAACCTATCTTGTAACAGTTAGTATTCCATCCCACTGTTTTGTTTTAACCCGTCTCCGCCTAGGAATTGCGCATCATCTTGTGGCTTTTCCTGTGCCCAAAAAACCTGGAACTTGTGTATGCCCATGTGATGGTAAATCAAAGAAGAGCACATGTCACTTTATACTATCTTGTACTTTTTATACTTTTTTAAGGAAATATTACTTGAAACCCATCTTTTTAAAATATAATACGCATCATCTACAAACAGCAACGTCACTAGTATTTAATCTAGAGTCTTCAGATGTATGCTTTTATGTGGCTACTTATATTTTAAAATGTATCTCTGCAAGAAAATCAATTATTGTATGAATTTTGTTAGTTGTTAATTGTACTATGCACTTTAAACTTGATGCTGCTGAACTACGTATTTGTATTTTGCACAAAACCATGGTGCACTTTGAATTCGATGCTGCTGAATCATATAATTGCATTTTGCACATATATTGTTGTTGGACTAATTGCTGCTACCAATATTTTCTTGTGTAGGATTATCTTATTACCTGCAGTTTATTCATTATTATTTTAAGCCAATAGTCAGTTCAGGTGCTGCTAATTGGATATACACTTTAGAATTGTTAATTTGCACATAAACTAATCCCGAGATAATACTTAGCACTTTAAATTGTATATTTGCACATAACCAAAGATCGTAGGATTGTTAAGTTCTTTTGCCAAATTTGTTGATCCTATGACTATGCATTTTTAATATTGTTAAAATGTTTTTATCATGAGTGCTATTATGCAAGATTATTTTTGAGATAGTTTAATTTAGTATGGTGTTAAAATTCTCTTGTGTGTATGCTGCTATATGGTTGTATTTCTTTTACAAACCGAATAAAGCATCTTTGAACTTGAACTTGAACTTGACTTACAAAGATGGCAGGGTAGTTTTACCAAATTGCATGATTTCTGACATGGCCAGAATGTATCATGGTCCTGGTCATATTGGAAGAAATTCTATGGTCAGACTTTTTAAAGAGACATGGTTTAATACCAAGTTCAGGACAATTGCAGAATCTCTTTGTCAGAGGTGTGTGACTTGCCAACAAATGAACCCAAACAGGAAATCAATTGTGGGAACAGGGATCATAGGTCGGGAGGGTGGTCCGTTCACCAGATTACAGATGGATTTCATTGAGATGCCCATACATAATTGCTTGAAATATGTCTTGGTGATTGTATGTTTGTTTTCAAGATGGGTAGAAGCATTTCCCGCACGTCATTGTGATTCAGTTACAGTGGCAAAGTTGCTTCTCCGTGAGATTATCCCGAGGTACGGTTTCCCTGTCACCATTGAGAGTGATGGAGGAGGACATTTTGATAATAAACTTTTGAAATTAATTTGTGAAGCATTAAATATTGAGCAGAAAATACATTGTGCATACAGACCAGAGGCATCAGGAGTAGTTGAGCAGATAAATGGGACAATTAAAAACAGAATTGGGAAAATGTGTCTTGATACAGGCATAAAGTGGACAGATGCTCTTCCACTTGTTCTGATGACTTTGAGAAGTACACCTGACAAAAAGACAGGTCTGAGTCCTCACGAAATTATAATGGGCAGAGTGATGAGGCAAGCTTTTGTACCAGTAGGAAAACTGTTAAGCATTAAGTGCGATTTTGGAGTATTGCAAAAAGCTGTCTGACATAGTAACTTCTGTGTCTAATCAGGTGGGAACTGAAGTACAATCAAAGGACAAAGTGCAGACACATGATCTGAGACCTGGAGATTGGGTCAGAACGAAAGTACATCGGAGAAGAAACTGCTTGGTCCCGAGGTGGCAGAAACCAAGGCAGGTGATTCTTGTGACAACGAATGCAGTGAAGTGTAGAGGTTTGAAGAGGTGGATACATCCTAGTCACACCATTCCAATACCTACACCTGAAAATTCTGACGAAGAAAGTGATACAACAGATGATTCAGATTCTGAGGAAGAAGCTGAAGGAAATCCAGATACTGAAGATCGACAGGGGGGTCGACATCTGAAAAAGCCATCTGTGAATGGAGGTTTGACTGAAAAAGATTTGGAAATCATTGAAGTCGATTCTGAAGGTGATAATGATCTGATAATCATAGAATCAGACAAAGAAGCAGGAGGAGAAAAAGAACTTGATAAAGTTAAGAGAAAAGAAAAAGGATCAACAAAAGAGTCTAATCAAGTTCAGAATAAAGACCAGGAGAGTATCGAAAAGCAGACGAACTCTGAAAGCAGGAACGAAAAATCTGGATTTGGGAAGTTGAAGGTAATTGAAGAGGAAGAGGAAGACGAATTACCGAGTACCAGTGACGGAAGAAAGAGTGCTGTTCCTAACGGAGTGAAATCGCTGATTAGAGAAGATACCGGGTCTAGAATTCAAATTTCTGACAGTGACTCTGGAGATAGTGATGAGAGTTCTTTGAAAGAAAGACTAAAGAGATCATGGAAGTGGGAATGTAATGCGGCTGAGCCAAAAAAAAGAAAATTGTGAGAAAAGGAGATACTTGGCCGAGTGAAAACGGAAGATTAAGGGTCAGATTAGTGAAAAGATCAAAGGAGCAGGTGAATGAAATCACTAGTCAAGGTGATCCTGAAAAGAAGGCAGAAAAAGGAAGGAAAATAGAAGTAGTGACTAGAAGGACAAAGAGAGTTTTAAAGCCAAATCAGAAATATAAGTCTCCTGAATGGGCTTATATCGTTGTTCCGCCTGTTATTGAAATTGGCAGTAGCAGTCAGGAGGAAGTTGAAGAAATTAGGGACAATGATTGAAGTACTAACTGTTAGAATTTAGGATTAAGTTTAGGTTTCTGTTTTTGGCATAAGGCTAAAGAAATTGTGTTAGGTGACACAAGGTCGAAGAAATTGTATTTAGTTGAAGGAGAAAAACTTGTGACGCAAGGTCGAAGAAACTTTGTTTGAGGGAAATAATTATTTAAAAAAAAAAAAAAATTTAAAGGGGGGTGTTTAGATATTTTGAAATTTAAAAATTCTTGTTCTATCTTTTAAAAAAAAAAAAAAAAAGATGCCTTATGTTATGACGCATGCTACTTCAAGATGCACCATTTTTAAGAAGTGCTGTAAGATGACTCTGGTGTGTGTGCTCATTCTAATTCTGCTCTGGTTAGTTTTAGCTGTCATCTTTCCTTTCGGGATCGATAAGGAGAGGTACAAAGTGAACATGACAAGTAAAGCTTCAGTTAGTCAAGACAAACATAGTGCAACACACAAAGCTAACATGGTTATTGATCATAGACCGGATATCCATCAGGATAGGTCTATTGGTGATTTTTCTAGCAATACATTTTCAAGGCTTTTGGGAGAGTATGTTAAAGTTATGGGTGTTAAAGACTGCTACATTTGTGTAAAGCTGCCTGCGTCTGTTTCTGAGGGAGTAACATATATTATGCTTCCTCTTACCTATGGTATGACTTGCAGTGTGATAGCTAGCTTATTTTATCAAACTGGTCGTCTGGAATACTATTATTCTAATTATGATGAGATTTTTGCTAACCTTAAGATAGAAAATGCTTTGAATAAACACAAGAAAGCTAAACAGATGAGGGAATTCTTCCTGGTGACTAATGAACTTACTTATGAGTACGCTTATAGAAATAATTTAACTTGCAAATTGAGAGCTGAGGAGAAGTCTTTCCTGAACCTTGTTGAGGAAAGAAGAGCGATTTATAAAAGAAATGAGATGGTCAAACAAACCAAATCAAAGTTCTGGCAGAAAGAGGATGAGAAACTCAATGGCAAATCTTTTGATAATGTTGCAATTCACATAGATAAACCAATTAGTGGCAAGCTTTGCATTAGGAGAGATAACACTCTTTTTGATAATTATTTTGTAGGAGCTAGTAATTGTGAGGACACTTACCAAATCATGGGAGGTTGGGGATTCAAAGGTGACAAAGATCCAATTTTTCCTGGGATTTATTTTGTTTGTGGAGATAAAGCTTATTATAATCTCCCAGACCACTGGTACGGGACATGTTTTGTTGGTCTCGTTTTCCCGAAATTTTTTCATGTGGACAGAAATGCAGAGGGATCTTTTGAAATTAGTAATTATGGAAGCAGATTCAAGAGAGAAAGTTTTTCAGAAATTTTGGGAGATATTTTTGAGGCAGTGATACCTTTAGTAGGTATAACCCTGAATGTAGGAAGGATCAGAAAATTGTCCACAATTGTTGACAGATTGTCCACTGACACAGCTGGTGGTTTTCAGTTAGTGGATGTTGAGGTCATTGCGGTTAGATCTATGGCGATGCAAAATCGCCTTGCACTAGACATACTCTTAGCAAAAGAGGGAGGAGTCTGTGGCATTTTACACGTACAGCACTGTTGCACCTACATACCAGACGAAAGCAAGAATATTGAAATGTACATTAGAAACATCACAGAGATGCACTCAGAGATTGTTCCCCTAGAAGAGAATGATTTATCAGAACGACTTTCAAAAAGATTTGAGGCGATCAAAACCTGGTTTCAAGAAATTGGTGGTTCAGTTCTTGGCAAGATTCTAACACCTTTGTTTGTGATAATTTTTGTAATAGTTTTGACAAAGATCAGTTGCATGTTACACAGGAGAAGGAAGCACACGAAAGAAAAGAAAAGGATTTATAAAATCAAGAAGGAACAAGAGAGAGAAATAGAACTAGAAGAGTTGCGTAGAGCTCAATACGAAAGTTGCAGGGATTTTGCTGAAACTAGTCTTTAGAAATTACTAACAGAATGAAATTGAACCATTTTCGTTGAAATAAAATTTGCTAAAATTTTTTGGGTGTGGTGTGGTGATTGGTTAATCACCAGATGAGGGAGTTGATGGAGCGAGATTTAGAAATAATTTTATTTCAACTCGCAAAGTTATACTTCCATAATATTGAATAAAAATACTAACGTTGTGTGCTGTGTGTGAAATAATTCAACTTAGGTTTAAGTTACATTACACTTGGGAAAACACGTGGGGACCAATATGTGTGCTCATAAATGTGCATTATGTTGCTTTTCCTTGTTTGTAAAAAAATAATAAATTAATCGTGTCTTTTGTTTTGTCATAATAACTGCAGCTGTTTGAAAATAAATGGCATGTGCTTATTTTGCTTCCCTGTTTATGTGATGTCACACTATTCTCTATAGGTGCATAAAAGAATCCTACTGGACTAAATGAAGAATGGTAGATATAAAACGCTGCTTTATTTGTGCTTCACAGCTAGGTAATTTAGATTAATGGGTTAAGTTTTAGAAATGGCGGGTGGCAACAGAACGAATTATATTTCTTGCAATAATTATTCTTTTGTGTTTGTTTATATGTTAGTTTCAATTGAGCTTTGGGCCTAGTAAAAACTCACATTTTCTAAAATCTGCCTGGAGCCAGAAAGAGTCCATGTTGACAGTGATTTCCCTCCTGCCTTGAAATAAAATTGTCGCGCGGAACTGAAAGTCTCCTGGTGGAGTGTGGCCAAGGCCAGGAACCGGCAAAAAGGCTTGAAACAAACTTTGCGTATCTGAGGAAGCCAAGAACTTTCTCAACACTGAATGTTGCAAACTGGAGGAAACTGTGCTGTTCAAAAATAAAGACAATGGTCTCAAAGAACGTGACGGAACTGTGATTCTAAAATGTGGTGACATGTCGCTTGTCACTTTTGGACCAATGGGACTCCATTTTCAGCAGAGAAAATTACATTTTCTTAGATTAGCTTAGCTAGAAAGGTATAAAAACTCTTGCCTCGTGGAAGAGTTACCGCTTCTTCTTGCAGACCTTTGGACGTGGGTTTCGTGCTGATGAACTCTCTTGGAGCACGTAAGAGCCCTCTGAAACTTTACTTTACAAATTTATTTTAGATAGCCTAGTTAGGGACTTTGAAAATGCTAAACTGATGATTTCCATTATGCAATAATATTTTTGATTCCTAATAAAACTGTCATAACTATATGCAATGATTCAAATAAAAATGCTTTAATCAAGTCAAGTCAAGTCAGAATTTATATAGCGCACTACATACCCATAGGGTCTCAAGGCGCTTGAGGGAGGGGGGGGGAGGTTTACTTATCGAATATCCATGTTTTAAGTTGTTTTCTGAAGGCTAGGTGGTTTTGAGTAAGGCGGAGGTGGATGGGAAGGGAATTCCAGGTCTTGGCCGCTAAGTAGGAGAAGGATCTTCCTCCCATGGTGGCTTTGTGGATGCGCGGAACAGCGGCGAGGGCTTGGTTGGATGAACGCAGCTGGCGGGTGGGGTGTAAAAGGAAAGGCGCGCGTTGAGACAATCAGGTCCAAGTTCGTATAGGGCTTTGCGTGCGTGGGTGAGGAGACGGAACGTTATTCTCTTGTTGACGGGGAGCCAGTGAAGGTCTTTCAGGTGAGCGGAAATGTGGTCTGTGCGGGGGATGTCTAGTATGAGTCTGGCTGAGGCATTTTGGATGCGTTGGAGTTTTCTCTGTAGTTTCGCGGTGGAACCGGCGTAAAGGGTATTTCCGTAGTCCAGACGGCTTGTAACCAGTGCGTGGGTGACCGTTTTTCTTGTTTCGGTGGGGATCCAGTGAAATGTTTTTTTGAGCATGCGTAGGATGTTGAAGCATGAAGATGAGACGGCGTTGACTTGTCTGGTCATCGAGAGTGAGGAGTCCAGGATGATGCCCAGGTTCCGTGCGTGGTCCGTCGGTATGGGGGCTTTTCCTAGGGCCGTTGGCCACCAAGAGTCGTCCCAGGCGGAAGGGGATGAGCCTAAGATGAGGACTTCCGTTTTGTCCGAGTTCAGTTTCAGACGGCTCTGCTTCATCCACTCGGCTACTTCTTTCATCCCTTCGTGTAGGTTGGTTTTGGCGGTGGTAGGGTCTTTGGTGAGTGAGAGGATCAGCTGAGTGTCATCAGCGTAGGAGATGATGTTGAGGTTGTGTTGACGTGCGATGGTTGCGAGGGGGCTCATGTAGACGTTGAAGAGGGTGGGGCTGAGTGATGATCCTTGCGGGACGCCGCAGATGACTTCGGTGGCCTCTGATTTAAAAGGGGGGAGGCGGACTCTCTGAGTTCTTCCAGCGAGGAACGAAACAATCCAGTCCAATGCTTTTCCTTGAATTCCGATATTTCTGAGGCGATGTATCAGGGTGCTATGGCAGACTGTGTCGAAGGCTGCGGAGAGGTCAAGGAGGATAAGGGCGACTGTGTCTCCATTGTCCAGTAGTGTTCGAATGTCGTCTGTTGCTGCGATGAGGGCGGTCTCGGTGCTGTGTTTGGCTCGGAAGCCAGACTGTGAGGAGTCGAGTGATTTGTTAGTTTCGAGGAAGGTGGCGAGCTGATTGTTAATGGCTTTCTCAATGACTTTGGCGGGGAATGGGAGGAGCGAGATGGGGCGGTAGTTTTTGAGTTCGGTGGGGTCAGCTGTGGGTTTCTTCAGAAGGGCGCTGAGTTCGGCGTGTTTCCAGCTATCTGGGAATGTGGTGGAGTTAAGGGAGTGGTTGATGACATCTCGGAGATGGGGTGCGATAATGGAGTCTGCTTTGTTGAAGATGTGATGGGGACATGGGTCTGTGGGGGATCCTGAGTGGATGGAGTTCATCAGGCGAATGGTCTCTTCTGTGGTGATTGGGTTCCATTCGAGAAGGATATTCGGAGGAGGTAACGGTTCGGAGGTGAGTGGGGTGGATTGGTTTACAGGTGTGTTGTCAAAGCTGTTATGGATGTCGTCGATTTTGTCATGAAAGAATGAGGCAAGGGAGTCGCAGAGGACTTAAGAGGGGGTGATGTCGTTAGAGCTGGCGGTGGGGTTGGTGAATTCTTTGATGATGTTGAAAAGTTCCTTGCTGTTGTGGGCGTTGTTGTCTAGTCGATCTTTGAGTGCTGATTTCTTGGCTGTCCGGATTAGTTGGTGATGTTTGCGGGTGGCGTTTTTGAAGGCGGCTTGGGTGATAGTGTTTGGGTCTGTTTTCCAAGTTTTCTCAAGGGAACGACAGAGCTTCTTGGATTTCTTAAGGTCATCGTTAAACCAGGGGGCGTTCTTGCTTCCTTGCTTGATTTGATGTTTTTTCAAGGGTGCTAATTTGTCGGCGGTTTGGGTTAACCATTGTGTGAGGTTAATGGCGGCTTGGTTAGGGTTCGTTGAATAGGCAGGGGTTTTTTGAAGGAGCGATGTGGATATCTGGTCTATTGTGATTTTGTTCCAATTTCTTCGCAGAGTTGGTTGAGGGTGGTTGTGGGTCGAGGTCTTGTTGTAAATGAAGTGGATGCAGCTGTGGTCCGTCCAGTGGAGGGGTGTGGTATGAGTGAAGGAGATATGCTTGCTGGAAGTGAAGATAGGGTCAAGTGTGTGTCCTGCGTAGTGTGTGGGGGTGTTAACAAGTTGTTTGAGTCCGAGATTGGCGAGATTGTCCAGAAGGGTGGTAGTGTTACTGTCGTTGCTCTTTTCCAGATGGAAATTGAGGTCTCCCAGTAGAATGTATTCTTCCGAAGGGAGGGCGTGTGGGGTGATAAAGTCAGTGATGTCTTCGCTGAATTTTGTACGGGGTCCTGGTGGCCTGTAGAGGAGGGTGCCTCTGAGTGTGGTCTTGGGGTCGGTGTGGACCTGGAAGTGAAGGTGTTCGGCGATAGCGAGGTTGTCATCTGAGCTAGTTGAGACGCAGATGGTGTTCTTGTGGACGATGGCGATGCCTCCTCCTGTTTGGATGGGGCGGTCCTTACGGATGATCTTGTAGCCGTCTGGGATGGCTATGGTGATGTCTGGAGCTGAAGAGGCATTCATCCAGGTTTCTGTTAGGAAGGCGATGTCCGGGGAAAAGGTGTCGAGTAGATTCCAGAGGTCGATGGCGTGTTTGTTAACCGAGCGGGTGTTGAGAAGGATGCACTTGAGGTGGTTGGTGTTGGCTCTCTGTTTGATGTTTGTGGATTTGGATTGGGGCTTGACGCAGGTGAATTTGCAGGAGTGGCAGGTGAAGGGTCCATGAGTGAGTCCTGGTGCTGCTTGGGCGCAGTTAGTGTGTCGGCCGGGGTTGAGTGCTATGAGGGAGGAGGCGTTGTATGTAATGCGGGGAGGATGGGTGAAGCGGGGACCAGGGGGTCTGGCTCTGGGCGCAGTCCAGGCGCGGACGGGCTTACCTTTGGCGCACCTTCGGCGCGGCCGCAGCGCGTGGACGCTGCGCGTTGGAACATCTGCCTTAAATGGTGGATAGGGGGCGGAGCGTGGGAGGGGCAGCTGGGAGGCGGTATCGGGGAGGGTAGGCGGGCCAGGTGAGTGCACACCAAATGGAATGGAGGAATGGGAGTGGAACGTGAGACGGGGCAGAGGGCACAGAAGTTCCAGAAACAATAAACAAATAGCGATAATGCAATTGAAAGCAGCAGTACCAAGCAGCACCTTGTGTTCAACAAAAATAACACAAATTAAATTGCAATAGCTCGCGCATGCGCAAATCAGAGGGCTAGACTCGGCGCTAGTTATAGTAGAAAGCGCCAGCAATTACAAGCCAAACAATACCACACAGCAGTTCCCAACAGCGCTGGAAGGAGGCTCACGCTCGGGGTCTGGAAGCAGGAAGCGTGTAGAAGCGACCGCAATGGACAGGGTCCAGACGGTCACAGCGTTGGGAGGGGGGAGGTCAGCTAGGTATTCGTGGGTGGGAGGGGCAGCTGGGAGGCGGTATCGGGGAGGGTAAGCGGGCCAGGGGAGTGCACACCAAATGGAATGGAGGAATGGGAGTGGAACGTGAGACGGGGCAGAGGGCACAGAAGTTCCAGAAACAATAAACAAATAGCGATAATGCAATTGAAAGCAGCAGTACCAAGCAGCACCTTGTGTTCAACAAAAATAACACGAATTAAATTGCAATAGCTCGCGCATGCGCAAATCAGAGGGCGAGACTCGGCGCTAGTTATGGTAGAAAGCGCCAGCAATTACAAGCCAAACAATACCACACAGCAGTTCCCAACAGCGCTGGAAGGAGGCTCACGCTCGGGGTCTGGAAGCAGGAAGCGTGTAGGAGCGACCGCAATGGACAGGGTCCAGACGGTCACAGCGTTGGGAGGGGGGAGGTCAGCTAGGTATTCGTGGGTGGGAGGGGCAGCTGGGAGGCAGTATCGGGGAGGGTAGGCGGGCCAGGGGAGTGCACACCAAATGGAATGGAGGAATGGGAGTGGAACGTGAGACGGGGCAGAAGGCACAGAAGTTCCAGAAACAATAAACAAATAGCGATAATGCAATTGAAAGCAGCAGTACCAAGCAGCACCTTGTGTTCAACAAAAATAACACAAATTAAATTGCAATAGCTCGCGCATGCGCAAATCAGAGGGCGAGACTCGGCGCTAGTTATGGTAGAAAGCGCCAGCAATTACAAGCCAAACAATACCACACAGCAGTTCCCAACAGCGCTGGAAGGAGGCTCACGCTCGGGGTCTGGAAGCAGGAAGCGTGTAGGAGCGACCGCAATGGACAGGGTCCAGACGGTAACAGCGTTGGGAGGGGGGAGGTCAGCTAGGTATTCGTGGGTGGGAGGGGCAGCTGGGAGGCGGTATAGGGGAGGGTAGGCGGGCCAGGGGAGTGCACACCAAATGGAATGGAGGAATGGGAGTGGAACGTGAGACGGGGCAGAGGGCACAGAAGTTCCAGAAACAATAAACAAATAGCGATAATGCAATTGAAAGCAGCAGTACCAAGCAGCACCTTGTGTTCAACAAAAATAACACAAATTAAATTGCAATAGCTCGCGCATGCGCAAATCAGAGGGCGAGACTCGGCGCTAGTTATGGTAGAAAGCGCCAGCAATTACAAGCCAAACAATACCACACAGCAGTTCCCAACAGCGCTGGAAGGAGGCTCACGCTCGGGGTCTGGAAGCAGGAAGCGTGTAGGAGCGACCGCAATGGACAGGGTCCAGACGGTCACAGCGTTGGGAGGGGGGAGGACAGCTAGGTATTCGTGGGTGGGAGGGACAGCTGGGAGGCGGTATCGGGGAGGGTAGGCGGGCCAGGGGAGTGCACACCAAATGGAATGGAGGAATGGGAGTGGAACGTAAGACGGGGCAGAGGGCACAGAAGTTCCAGAAACAATAAACAAATAGCGATAATGCAATTGAAAGCAGCTGTACCAAGCAGCACCTTGTGTTCAACAAAAATAACACAAATTAAATTGCAATAGCTCGCGCATGCGCAAATCAGAGGGCGAGACTCAGCGCTAGTTATGGTAGAAAGCGCCAGCAATTACAAGCCAAACAATACCACACAGCAGTTCCCAACAGCGCTGGAAGGAGGCTCACGCTCGGGGTCTGGAAGCAGGAAGCGTGTAGGAGCGACCGCAATGGACAGGGTCCAGACGGTCTAAATAAAATTCTAATACAATTTTCCAAATGAGTAGCTAATAAAAATCTTACTTTGGAAAACAAGCTGGCCTTGTTATTTCATATGTTTTGGTTACCATTAGCTAGATCTTATCGCCACAGTGGCTTAATTAATTTGTAGGGTTTGTGAATATGACGAAATCATTTACCGCGGTTGTATATAAATGTATATCATTTGTGAATAGGTTAATTAGGTCACATGATTCAGTAGGGCAAATTATGTCATGTTAGATTTATGGGCCTTGTGATTGATTATTGATTGATGGTGTATATTGTGGAGTTGGGTAGCGTTGTTTATGACAAATTTCCTATAGCCGGCTGGATCACTGTCATCCCACACAGTACATCAGATTATGCTGGAAAAACATGTGGTGCCCCAACGTAGGCGCAGTTGTAAACCACCAGTCTGCTTACATAGTAAAGCGTCTGGCAGCTATTAAGTGAGGTGGCACGTTTCCCCTGCAGGTGGTTGGGGTCTGTCACCATCCTGTCAGGTGGGGGTATACAATCAATGCGCCTCCTGATTGCTTGTTTGCCTTTTCGCTCGTGTGAATAATACAGTGCAGTCCTTGGAGGAGGAGTCAATTTGTATTCATGAAACACACTTGTGTTTCTCGGATGTGTAATCCCCAGATGATGCCTGAACTGTTCCCCAATGGGCTATTTGTACATGGTATTGAATTGTATGGTCTTATGAGGACTGTTAATAATAATACAAAAGATTTAGTGGAGTGTTTATTGCCCTCTATGTCACTCTACTTCTAAGCACTTAATACAGCTTGTACAGTGGTTACTGTCATCTGCTCACTTACATTATGCCTAATATAAATAGTGCACAATTTAGGCGTTTGTGTCTGCCAGCAACGTGGACCTGATACAAATAGCAGTACCTACAAGGTGGATGGTACAATTCAACAAGAGTCTAAGATACTCCAGCACAGATGACTTTGCATCAACATTACAGGGCATCAGTCTTGATGGCAAGCCAACTTAAAACTTATCAGTATTGTATACATTATTATCAGAGACTATACTTGCCTCTTGGATACAACTTTACAACAGAATTGTATTAATTTTTGTACAATTGTTGTGGAAAAGTAAATTTTGCCATGTTCTGTGTCCCTACGCCTCATCCATCATATGTTATGTGTGCATGACTGATATGCATATGTTATTCCCCATGTCCGATTAATGACGCAATTACAGTTGTGTCCACCTCTGGTATGTTAGTTTCCAGTCCTCGTGAATACTACGAATATCAGGCCTATGTAAAGTAATGTTGCCACGTTTCTCAGTGTGCACGTTATTCCATTATAAAATCCCCGTTTCTAGGCCTCAAAAGGGCCCGGACCCTGGATTCAGCTCCTGTCTCCTGAAAGCCTCGCTGAGGAGCGATACAGCCCCCACCTGTATCCTCGACCCTTCACTTACTTCCTGCCTCACAGTGCCCGGTACAGCTTGGCTCTGCCTCTGAGTCTGCCAAAAGTATGTTATAGTTCCAGCTATCAGTTCAGTCCTCCTCTTCTGCATTCCTAAGCTACTGAACTGCATCAATAGTTTCCGTCATTGTCTAGCCTACTCGGCTCCACGTTAGAGAAATACTGTATTTAATGGTCATTTAGTATTCTTCATCACGCACTACATGTAGAATAATGCATGGTCCAGTCTTAGAGTCAAGTTAGCCTCTCCCCTCATGACTTCTAGTTCATATCAACATGTTCCCTAAACATCAGATACCAGATAGGGTTTAGGTACATGTCGCTCCGACCCTCCAGACTCTAGTCCCTGCTCCTAGCACAGAGTTCGTAGCCCCCAGCTTCTCCTAGTAATACGTCATTGCCAGTTTTCGCGCACCATTAGGTTAGAGGTCCCGGCTCCTTAGGTAGCCCCCTCCTATGTTTCCGCCCATTCATGACATATTCTGTTACGTTAGCATCACATGTCTATGTATACTCCCAGTTACACCTCTTTTTACTGTTATCTTTCGCGACTGCTACGCGTCACGCCTTCTGCTCCACCCACTGTTACGCCTACTGCAATGTAATGCTATGTGTTCGCGCTATGTATATATGTCAATGTTTTGTTATTAAATGTTAGCGCGCTCATCCCAGACCTAGCCCCAGCAGCTGCTGGGCCTCTTTTCCCCTGTTGGGTCCCAGTTGTCCTGCTGGGCCTCTTTTCCCCTGTTGGGTCCCAGTTGTCCTGCTGGGCCCTGTCATTCTGTTCCTATGCAGGTTGTCCTGATCCTGTCCTTATGCTGTAATAAACCTGCAGAAACTCCTACTACCTCGAATCTTGACTCTTATTTATTGAGCTATCTGTTATGCTATAAGTCTAGTCAAAAATAGGGTATTATTTATTTATTTACCACATAATGGCGCCCGAATAGGGACTTGCCCTTTCCCCACGCGTCGGTGAAGCCACGCCGACCCCCTGACCCTCTGCAGTCGTGACGGAACCATACCGTGCACTGGCAGATATTTCTGCTCCAAGTATCCCTCAGGCCCACGGAGGAGACGGAGGAGGCGGTCCAGCATCCAAACGAGACGGTGGAGGAACGCGGCGAGTCCCGACCAGAGCCCAAGCCGAGAGTCCAAGGTCCGAGGTATCCGGAGGCCCACCCGTAACTGAAGTCCGAAGTCCGAAGTCCGTCGTAGTCCAGTCCCGTCCGAAGCTGTCCGTTCCGTATTGCCCGGTGAGTACCATTGCTGGGGTAGTATCTAGACAGGGTCAGTCTAAATTGACTCCTGGTCCGTGGGTTGGTGGTACCCAAGCCCACAAACGAAGTATTCACCTAGGTGGATACGGGTCTTGATGTGTTCCTTTATGGGACCGGTATGTTCCGTACTGTTATAGCAGTGCATCCAGCAACTCTAGTCTGTTCCGTTCTCGAGAATTCTGTTCTGTTTCTGTTTTCAGTATTTTCAGGTAGTATTCTGTTCGAACTGTTATGTTATGATATTGTTTAATGTATTTCCAATGTCGTGGTATGCCTGAATTGTTTTCCCAATTGTTATTGTTTTTCGTGTATTGTATTGTGTTCCGATTCAAGTTTAGAATGCCGCTCTTTTCCAAGTTACGTCAGTTAAAAACCAGAAAGGGTCTGTTAGAGGAAGCAGTTCCTGTCCCGCCTAGGGACAGTCCAGGTCACTTTATGTATCAGAAACATGGCATAAGCGCCATAATGTATCTAGATTTGTGGGTAGAGTATACCAAACAGTTAGAAGAAAAGTATAGATGGCCCGTATCGGGTACATGGGATGCCGAATGTATCATGCGAGTAGAAGAAGCATTATGGAAAAAGAAAGCCAGACAGTCACAGAAAGATGCCATCGAGTTATGGCGTAAGGAAGCTCATAAAAGAACGGAAAAGGAAGTCAGAAAGTCAGAGTTAAGTAGAGAATCCCAAGAACGAGCCCAAGAAAGAGAATTAATCGAGATAGGTGAACAAGTCACAACCGAACAGTCAGACAGACAGAGGCATGCCCTTATTAAGGGTATGTATCCTCTTCTTGCCGAAGGTGTGCCAAAAGCGACCCCAGAGGCATCTAGTAATTTCCCGCCAACATTAGTTCCGACCAAGCTACGTCACAAACCGACCGCAGCTGATATTTTTATTTCGTCCTATTTGGACGACACAGTCCCCGAATATGCCAATCCTGTTCGCGCTCCGCCAGTCCCTGTAAACCAGGTAATTCATGTTCCTCCAGACACCGGAGTACCTGTTACGGTACCCCCGGTCCAGCCTATAGTTCCACTTCCCACTCTGCCAGGACGTAGAGCCTCAGTAGACGACTCCAGTTTAGGGGCCGCAGGAGGAGCTGCTCCTCAAACCCCGCCGCCACACAAGCGTTTATCAGCACTCGAATTACATGCTCAAGCATCACAGCGTACTCCTAAAAGTAATAAGTCTGTTACAGAAATCAGGCAAGCCCTTAACGAATGTGTTTATGATCCAGTTCCAGGCGAATATACTATGGTTTTATATTCCTTACGTGTAAGGAGAGTGACCGAGTATCTAGTCACCTTGCCGAATATGAAAGAAGATCTAGACAGAATATATCGTTTCATCCGTACAGGGGATGATCCAGAAAGTATTGGCGAGATTATGTCTCAAAGGAAAGCCGAGATTCAGCTCATGATATTAAAGTTCCTGATCAATTGTCTAATAAGAGAACAAGATTACCCGTCTAAAGATTCCGCCGAAATGAGAATCCTGACAAGGTGGAGTGATAATATAGCCGAGGGTAAGCACAAGACCGTCGGTGCTATGGAGAGTATGTACAAGAAAATTCGTAAAGAAATAATAAGGTTACACGACCAGCGTAAAGCAGCACAAGTAAGCGAGAAAGAAAGTATCTCTGATCCTGAAGAGGAAGACGAGAATTCCGCCAGAATAGCGTATGTAGGAAAATCTAGATTTCCAGATCGCCATTTACGTCTAGAACCCAAGTCTGTTTTTCATCATCCAGCACCAGAACAAGGTTCTCTAGAACAAGTATTTCAAGCTACCGATCACATTCTGAAATCACGAGTTGGTTATAGTGAGTTAAGTACCATGCATGAACAAGAACTAGCCCGATCAGCAGTCCGATGGATTACTGATTCTACCACTTTTCCAGACGAAATAGTGGCACAAATGTTTCTGAAACTGCCCCCAGCCGAGCAACGACTGGTGGGTATGTATATGATCCAGCACCTCATTACTCTGTATGAGGGTCAACATTCTGATCCAGGCCCGTTACACGATGTCCTGATCGAGTTACTCCAGTATAAATGGAGAGGTCTAGGTACCGATTTAATTATTGTCATTCTAGAACAGCGCCACAAATATAGAACGTTTTTGAACCCGCATTTTGTTCATGTCTCACCCCCAGAAAGTAAATCGTTTTACATAGACAGACAGAATCCGTTACGAGAAGTCCACCCAGTCCAAGGGGCGGGTGGCGTAATGCAACGAGTGTTTGTATACACTCCGATTTCAAAGATGGAACTTCTTGAAATGAAGAAATTAATTCCCTGTCATGACAAAGATCCAGCAGGGTTCCATAGAGAATTAAAAGACATGCTCCGTATGGGAGAATACACTTACCCAGATATCATTAAAATGTTAAAGGTCCTGTTACCCGCAGGGGTGTATGAAAAGTTAAAAGAAAAAGAATGGGAGGTGGGAGAGAAAAAGATCGATTGGGCAGCTCTAGAAGCTGAAGACAAGGCACGAGTACCAGGTACCGGTCTTGGAGATAAATGTAAAGAATTACCAGAATTATTGATTCAAGTTTTACCCAGATTATTGACAACTAGGAAAGAAGACTGGGATGCAATCTCAGCCTGTAAACAGAAACAAGATGAAGACATTAGTGATTTTTATTCTAGATTCGAGAAATGTTTCAGTATTAACAGTGGTCTTAAGACAAGTAGTGAGTCATACCCTCATCTTTTCGTTACCAAATTAGTCGAGAATTCAAGTCCACAAATTAAAAACCGAGTTTTGAAAGTCGAAAGCACCTGGCAAGCAAATACTCCGTCCCAGATGCTCCAGATGCTCCAGTATCACCAGAATAGAATCAGAGAAGAGCAAGAACACGAGAGAAAACGTATGAAAGACACGAAAATGAAAGTGCTAGTTGCACAATCTGTTCCTCAAGACAGTCAGAAGAGGGGTCCGAATCAAGCCAGTCATCCTGCAGCTCCCGTTAAAGGGAACTGCAATTATTGTAAACAGCCAGGTCATTTTATAAACGAGTGTGCAGTTCTGAAACATAATATAGCTACTGGTAAGACTAAAGAAAGACCACGTCCGCCTAGACAAGAACAAGTTTCACAGATTCCTCAGCCACAGAATGCACAACAGACAGTTACAGTACCGCAGCCTATTGCTGCAACACAGCATGTTACATCGCAGATGTACCAGTATGCACAGTCTGAGTATCCAGAGTACCAGTCATATTCATGAAACAGCCTAGAGAGGGAGGTAGGCTTGCCTCTCATCGAGATACCTGTAGATCAAGAAGGTCCCTATGTTCACAGCCAAGTATTAGGGAAAGACAGAAAATTTTTGATCGATACAGGGGCAAGTAGGACCACAATTAGTCATGCCGAAGTTCCAGGGGCTCCGCTCTCAGGCTCAAGAAATGTTTCCCTTGGATTTTCAGGAAAACCCATCGTTAATGAGATATCAAAGCCAGTTACTCTAGAAGTAGGTCCATTGTCCCGTGCTACTGATCTGTTACTTACTAAGTCATGTCCAGAAAATCTGTTAGGTATTAAGACACTGAAAGAGTTAGGTGCAGTTATTTGCTGTTCCCCAGAGGGAATACGTCTGTTCCTACGTGACTTTAAGGGTCACTATGTGTTACGAGATTTTGATTCAAGATTGTCTAATGTTCCGCAGCATTTATGGGCGCAAGGTCCAACTGATGTAGGTTACATGCAAATCACACCCCATCGTGTGACTCTCAAACCAGGTGTAGTGTTACCCCGAATCAGACAGTACAGATTGCCACCTGAGGCTGTAGCAGCCTTATCCAAAATTATTGACGAGCTCATGGCTCAAGGAGTAGTTGTAGAAACTGACTCCAATGTATGCAATTCTCCGATCATTCCAGTCATGAAACGTACTGATCCAAATGCACCCCCAGTATATCGATTAGTGATTGATTTACGAGAGCTTAATAAATGTATAATTCCTCAGTACCCAGTTGTTCCAGACATCTCTTCCCTGTTAACAGCCATTGATTCCGAAGCCATGTTTTTCACTGTCATTGACCTCAAGAATGCATTTTTTAGTGTTCCAATTCATCCAGACAGCCAGTTTCTTTTCGGATTTTGTTTAAATGGAAGGAGCTATATGTTTACACGCGCTCATCAAGGTTTCACAGAAAGCCCTAGTATTTACAGTCAAGCACTCAAGAGACAACTAGACAATATTCACATGCCAACTGACACTGCCCTGCTCCAGTATGTCGATGATTTACTGATCACAGCCCGTTCTGAACGTGCTTGCGAGCGAGCATCACTTACAGTTCTGTATTTTCTAGCCGAGATGGGGCACAAGGTGTCACCTTCAAAGCTTCAATTCTGTGTCCAGCAAGTGGTATACTTAGGACACTTGCTGTCCAAGAGGGGTAGGCAGTTGACACCCGACCGTATCCAGTTAATAGCGAGTCTTCCCCAGCCCAGAACCCAGAAGGAGGTACGTGCCTTTATCGGCCTTACTTCTTATTGTAGACAATGGATTCCCCAGTATGCATTTCTAGCCAAGCCACTGATACAGTTAACGACACAGGAGGCAGCCGTATCGACTGTCCTCCCTTGGACATCTGAACATACACTTAGTTTCAACGAGTTAAAGAAAGCCCTATGTCAAGCTCCAGTTCTAGCTACACCGAACTACAGTAAGCCTTTTACACTTTTTGTTACTGAACGCGAAGGTACAGCATTATCTGTTCTCACACAAGATCAAGCAGGTCAATACAAGCCCTGTGCTTATTTTTCGAGCACATTAGATCCAGTCGCCCAGGCGTTGCCTGCGTGCCTCAAGTCAGTTGCAGCCACAGCACTAGCTATCAGACAAAGTGATTCCATAGTTTTAGGACATTCCCTGACAGTACAAGTTCCACATTCAGTAGAAGTTCTTTTAAACCGAACACAAACTCAGCACTTGACAATTGCACGTTTAACAGGTTATGAATTGACACTGTTCCAGCCACACATAGAAATTAGACGCTGCAACGTTCTGAATCCTGCTACACTGTTACCATCAGTTAATTCAAATCCAGACCCACATGATTGTGTGGAAGTAGTTAACATTACGACAAAGCCAAGACAAGACCTGACAGACATTCCGTTACCAGATCCTGACCTGACACTTTATGTGGATGGTTCATGTATGAGAACTAGTACAGGAGAACTAGTCGCCGCGTATGCAGTGACTACTGACACTGAAGTTATTGAAACACACCGTATTGATACTCTGTCCGCTCAAGCAGCAGAGCTAGTTGCTCTGACACAAGCCTGTATACACGCCAAGAACCTGAAGGTTAATGTTTACACAGATTCACGTTACGCATTCGGAGTTGTACACGACTTCGGAGTGCTCTGGCAGGAGAGAGGTTTCATGACTTCTCATGGAACCAAGATTCAGCATGGTCTCCTTATTCAAGCCCTGTTAGATGCCATACATTTACCGACATCTATTGCTATCATGAAATGCAAAGCACATACGAAAGTCACTGACATTATTTCCCAAGGTAATGATCTAGCAGACCGCACAGCCAAGCTTACAGCACAGACTCCAGACATTCCAGTAAACATGACACATACTCCAGATCTGATTACATGCATGACAGTTAAGGACCCTACACAAGATGTCATAGATATTCAGTTACATGCTACCCCCGATGAAATCAAGAAATGGTCTGTACAAGGAGGGGTCCAGACAGATCAAGGATGGTTAACGAAGGGTAGAGCCACATGGTTTCTCCCCGATTCTATGGTTCAAGTCATTATCAATACCGCACATAGTCCAGCACATTTAGGAGAAAAAGCTATGTTAGACAGTATCCAGAACATTTGGTTCAACAAGCATTTACGAGCTGCAGCCAAGCAGAAAGTCCGTATCTGTATGATATGTTGTCAGTTTAATCCAGGTAAAAGTGTCCCGGTGGAACAAGGTGGTTTCCAGCCCCCTGACCACCCTTTTGAGGTCCTCCAGATGGATTATATTCAGATGGAGCGATGTCGAGGTTTCAAGTATGTCCTTGTAGTAGTATGCGCTTTGTCCAGGTGGACAGAAGCATATCCAGTCCCAGATTACACAGCCGCGACCACTGCCAAGCAGTTGGTTCGTGAATTTTTCCCTAGATACGGACTCCCTAGAGTCGTATATTCTGATAACGGTCAGCCATTCTCATCAGAACTCATGAGACACGTTTCCCTGTTGTTAGGGTACCAGTGGAAGTTCCATTGTGTACGCCATCCAGAAGCAGCTGGACTAGTCGAGAGACATAATCAGACTCTGAAGATCCGTATAGCAAAAGTCTGTAAAGACAAGGGTGTGGACTGGTTAGTAGCTTTGCCAGTCGCTCTGTTTTACATGCGTATGGTCGCACATTCCAGATCAGGTCTGTCCCCGTATGAGGTCGTATTCGGCCGCCCCCCTAACATGTGGGGTACTCCTAGACCCCGAAGTATTACCGATGTTTCATGTAATATGCTGACAGATTACCTAGCTTCCTTGATGTCTGCCCTCAACTCATGTCGTTCACAGGTTGCCGCCGCATTTCCAGACAATACCGAGGTGGCACCACACGAGATCGTTCCAGGTTCCTTGGTGATGATCAGAAATTTTGACAGATCAAGTCCGCTGGAACCACGTTGGAAGGAGCCACGTCAGGTCCTCTTGACCACCCGAACTGCCGTCAAGTTGGAAGGCAGGAAGGGGTGGGTACACCTTTCTCATGTAAAACTTTTCAAAGGACCAAAGCCAGTCTTCAAAGACATTTCCAAGAACATTTCCCAGGATTCAAAGGATTGCCAGAACATTGTTTTAAAGGACTGTCCCGCACCGGACATTATTACAACCCCTCCCTTGTTAGAGAAAACTCCGCAACAGGAGTATAAGTTAAAGCTCAGGTCTAATAAGTCAGCCAGTTTGATTGTATAAGTCCTCCCCTAGGTGAAACGGTTAAATTGTTTCTGACATGTATAAAATAGACCCCCATAGTGAGAGAGTCAGTCGAAGTTCGCTTCAATGTATCGTTTTTCTGAGTTTCATATTATTTCTCAGCATAATGATTTCCTGCACCAGCTACGCATTTTTCCTGTATTTACCAGTTCCTCATGTAAATATGTCTGCTAATGCTACGGTAGAGCACACGTTTAGTGATCTGCCTCCTCACGAATATTCATACCGCCTCGCAATGCGTAATAACACATTCATCCGTATGTTACATTATTCACACCAGACCAGCAATGCCACTAATTGTTGGGTGTGTGGTCGACTCCCCCCTTTCCAGACACCGAAGGGAGTTCTGCCACTGTTTCCTTATCCATTCTCACATAATGGTTCGTGTGGAGCATGGTCCATGTTAACGTCGTCCTCAACAGATATGTCTTTTCTTAACAGTACATGTTTTCCAGACAAACAAGGTCTCCCCCACAGAACAGGTTTAGATCTAGAGAATGAAGTTTATAATTTAGGTAATTATTCGTCGAATTTCATGGTCCTGAATGTTCAGTCTGATACTACTCCAGACTTACCTGCTATTTCAGTACTACCTGTCAAAGGCGAATTATGTGTCCGTAATTATGGTTCCATACATGTAGGTCATAGTGAATGTACTACTGTTATCAAGTATAGTGACAGTGGGAAATCTGTTTTCAAAGCTTCACGTCATTCTTATTTTATTTGTGGTCAAACTGCATATGTTCGTCTGCCCCTCGATTGGGAGGGAACCTGTTACATTGCCTTCCTACTGCCACCTGTTTTCCTAGCCCCATCTGATTATCACAGAAACACACATCTAGTACACATTAGACATAGAAGGGAGTCCCCAATTGTCGATTATACTGAAACTACTCTAGAACAGTATACAGATTTCAATAAAGGTTTCTTCTTCTTTGTAGGACCTGTCCAGAATAGTAAACTGATCCGTAGGTTAACAAGAACCCTTGAAGCTGTAGTTAATGAGACTGCCTCTGCTCTAGGTAACCTAACCGAAGAACAATCTGCTATGAGATTTGTCGTTTTGCAAAATCGTCTCGTCCTTGACGTCATACTGGCCGATAGGGGCGGGGCCTGTAGAGTCATCGGATCTAGTTGCTGCATTTTCATTCCAAATAACGCGCCGTCTGTTTATTCAGCTATAACCAGACTCCATAAAATTGCCCATCTGTTACATCAAGGTCCAGGCACCTGGACATGGTCCGGTTGGTTCTGGAATATAATTTCCGCATGGGGATGGAAAGTCCTGTCCTTCCTAGGTATTGCAGTAGCGATCATATTCAGCTGCTGCCTCTGTATACAATGTGGCCCTGCGATTTGCAGCATGTGTGCTACCTCTTGTATTCCTAGTCCCAAGCCCCGTTCTAAATCCCGTTCCAAGACAATTCGAGACGAGCAAATGGTACTGTATGAAATGATAGATGGTATCATGAAAATTGATGTTTCCTGATGGAAACGTAGTGACAAGGAGGGAATGTGGAAAAGTAAATTTTGCCATGTTCTGTGTCCCTACGCCTCATCCATCATATGTTATGTGTGCATGACTGATATGCATATGTTATTCCCCATGTCCGATTAATGACGCAATTACAGTTGTGTCCACCTCTGGTATGTTAGTTTCCAGTCCTCGTGAATACTACGAATATCAGGCCTATGTAAAGTAATGTTGCCACGTTTCTCAGTGTGCACGTTATTCCATTATAAAATCCCCGTTTCTAGGCCTCAAAAGGGCCCGGACCCTGGATTCAGCTCCTGTCTCCTGAAAGCCTCGCTGAGGAGCGATACAGCCCCCACCTGTATCCTCGACCCTTCACTTACTTCCTGCCTCACAGTGCCCGGTACAGCTTGGCTCTGCCTCTGAGTCTGCCAAAAGTATGTTATAGTTCCAGCTATCAGTTCAGTCCTCCTCTTCTGCATTCCTAAGCTACTGAACTGCATCAATAGTTTCCGTCATTGTCTAGCCTACTCGGCTCCACGTTAGAGAAATACTGTATTTAATGGTCATTTAGTATTCTTCATCACGCACTACATGTAGAATAATGCATGGTCCAGTCTTAGAGTCAAGTTAGCCTCTCCCCTCATGACTTCTAGTTCATATCAACATGTTCCCTAAACATCAGATACCAGATAGGGTTTAGGTACATGTCGCTCCGACCCTCCAGACTCTAGTCCCTGCTCCTAGCACAGAGTTCGTAGCCCCCAGCTTCTCCTAGTAATACGTCATTGCCAGTTTTCGCGCACCATTAGGTTAGAGGTCCCGGCTCCTTAGGTAGCCCCCTCCTATGTTTCCGCCCATTCATGACATATTCTGTTACGTTAGCATCACATGTCTATGTATACTCCCAGTTACACCTCTTTTTACTGTTATCTTTCGCGACTGCTACGCGTCACGCCTTCTGCTCCACCCACTGTTACGCCTACTGCAATGTAATGCTATGTGTTCGCGCTATGTATATATGTCAATGTTTTGTTATTAAATGTTAGCGCGCTCATCCCAGACCTAGCCCCAGCAGCTGCTGGGCCTCTTTTCCCCTGTTGGGTCCCAGTTGTCCTGCTGGGCCTCTTTTCCCCTGTTGGGTCCCAGTTGTCCTGCTGGGCCCTGTCATTCTGTTCCTATGCAGGTTGTCCTGATCCTGTCCTTATGCTGTAATAAACCTGCAGAAACTCCTACTACCTCGAATCTTGACTCTTATTTATTGAGCTATCTGTTATGCTATAAGTCTAGTCAAAAATAGGGTATTATTTATTTATTTACCACATTGTGTGTATTCAATAAAACAACCTACCCACCATAATTGATCTGTCTATTCATCTTTTTGGGATCTGGAGTAGCATGCTACTCGCCGAAAAGCACTTTAACACTTCATCAGGGGTAGCAAGCGCTATATAAATACAAAACCTTCCCTCTTATATCCCCCCACTATCTTTTTTAACCCAACCAACAGACCAACATGTACAGCTCTCAAATACATTTTATATTTCCCTATACTAATTCACCACTAATCATTTTTTCTGCCCTCTGCACGCCCTCAATACTGCCCTCAACACTCTGCCCTCTGCACGCCCTCAACACTCTGCGCTCACACACACTCTGCACGCCCTCAACACGCTGCCCTCAACACGCTGCCCTCAACACGATGCCCTCAACACGCTGCCCTCAACACGCTGCCCTCTGCACGCCCTCACTCTACCCTCTGCATGCCCTCAACACTGCCCTCAACACTATGCCCTCTGCACGCCCTCAACAAGCTGCCCTCAACACGCTGCCCTCTGCACGCCCTCACTCTACCCTCTGCACGCCCTCAACACTGCCCTCAACACTATGCCCTCTGCACGCCCTCAACACGCTGCCCTCAACACGCTGCCCTCAACACGCTGCCCTCAACACTCTGCACTCACACACACTCTGCATGCCCTCAACATGCTGCCCTCAACACGGTGCCCTCAACACGCTGCCCTCAACACGGTGCCCTCAGCATGCTGCCCTCAACATGCTGCCCTCAACACGCTGCCCTCTGCACGCCCTCAACACGCTGCCCTCAACACGCTGCCCTCAACACTCTGCCCTCTGCATGCCCTCAACACGGTGCCCTCAACACGCAGCCCTCAACACGGTGCCCTCAACACGGTTCCCTCAACATGCTGCCCTCAACACGCTGCCCTCTGCACGCCCTCAACACGCTGCCCTCAACACGCTGCCCTCAACACGGTTCCCTCAACATGCTGCCCTCAACATGCTGCCCTCAACACGCTGCCCTCTGCACGCCCTCAACACGCTGCCCTCAACACTCTCTGCCCTCAACACTCTCTGCCCTCAACACTCTCTGCCCTCAACACTCTCTGCACTCAACACTCTCTGCACTCAACACTCTCTGACCCTGCCCCAGCCCAGCGCCCCTCTGTGTCTGCAACAACCATGCCCTAGAATATGACTGACCCTGCCCCAGCCCAGCGCCCCTCTGTGTCGCAAGAACCATGCCCTGGGAGCAGACTGACCCTGCCTAAGCCCAGCGTAGACACAGAGAAGAGGCTGACAGAGAGAGCTCCGTGCTCTAAATACATATTTGGAATTTTTTCAGTTTGCCAACTCCAGCTGGAAAGCAAGCGCCGGCTCCAAGTGCTCTTGTTATTCAGTTCATAGACAGCTAAGCGGCCCCATTTGCTGACATAAATCATGGGCATGAAATGTATCCAGTCTCTCAATTAAAAGTTTTAATTATAATCTAAATATAATATATGAGTCTATCTCTCAGCACCCCTGCCTACTCGATCTCATAACAGATATTAGTTTGCCCGATACGAGAGCAACTCGCAACAAAAAACAGAAGCCGCAAAAAAAAAAGAAAGAAACATAATCGTAAACCGCCGGCGAGTGGTGCACGCGCGCGCGCCACTGCCACCATATGTCTTGAATGATCTCCGCCGTGACGGCTGAGGTAATTGAAGATATATGGCCTTCTGGTGCGCGTAACAGACACCAATAGGCCATAAGCGGAGCTACTCGACCGCCTATGGCCTATTGCGTGTTCTCTTTCTAAAGCACAGGCACACGAAGGCCAATAGCAATGCACGTAGCAAAAAAAGCACGAAAAACCACGAGCAACCACGGAAGCCCTGAGAAAAGGACTCTTAGGCCACGCCCACTGCTGACGCAGTGGGACGGTAAAAAGGACGAACCGGCAACTGAGTGTGGGTCTTATAGGCCTATCTCCCTGCTTAATATTGAGACTAAGGTCCTTGCAAAAGCACTGGCGATCTACCTGCGGACAGTAATTGCAACAGTGGTTCATCCTGATCAATCGGGCTTTATGCCACACCAGGGAACGCGCTTAAATCTCCGATACCTTAATGGAGTACCATATGCAATAGGGGATTCCTTTGCTGAACCAATGGTGCTGCTGTTAAGCTCTTGTATGTGGCCCCTCTAGCGAGCATGCGCCTCAAAAATACAGTCTACCGAGTGTTTGCCATCCGACAGGGATGTTCCTTGTCTCCTATGCTCTTCACACATGTTTGGGTTCACCAGGACCTCTCATATAGGGTATTCCAGTTGATCAGGAGTGGGATGTGAGAATCTCCATCTACTCAGACGTTTTGTTATATGACACGTAGCCAGCCTTCTCGAGTGAACGAATCCTACACATTTTTCACATACTTGGAGATTATTCAGGATATAATATTAACTGGAAGAAGTCCTTAATATTCCTGCTGGTGGCAGGGACCCTGCGGCTGCACTCTAGGTGCACAGTTAGGGTGGCACTACATAGCTTTAAATATTTGGTTGTGTTCATTACAAGAGAGCACAGGCAGGAACATACTCCCGAAATTCGCTGGGATGCCCCACACTTTCGGGCGCTCCCGCTCTCCTTACTAAGCTGGGTTGCCCTATTTAAAGTGATGACCCTCCAGGGTCTCCTGTACATTGTGCAAAAAATGTCCTTTAAGATCCCACCAGACATTTTTTTTTCAAAAGATAGTCTGAGAACTTCGGCTCCTGTTGTGGGATGGCGGCACGTCACGCTGAGTAAGGTGCAGAGGGGAGTTTATTAAGGTGGACTGGCGGTCCGGAGCATTCTCAAGTATTACTGGGCCACGCAGCTGGTGGCAGTCAACAACTGGGTTTTTGCGGACTGTGAGGATCCTGCTTACCGGGTAGATAGTTTGGCCATGGACAAGAGAGGTTACCCCACCCTGGTGCTGTATCGAAGAAAGTATGAGTGCACCCTGCCTACTCATACCCAAACATTGGTAAAGGTGTGGAAAGAGGCTACCAGGTATTTAGGCTGGGAAGGTAAGCTGACTGAAATGACTCCACTGTATGATGGTGATCTCTTAAGTGCAGTGGGAGTATTGCAGGGCTTCACAAAATGGGGATTGATTAGTTTAGAGCGGCCGGGCGATGTGTGGAGGAGACAGGCGCTTGTGTCCTTCACGATCCCACAAAAGTATAAATTAGGTGACTAAAAACAGTTCTGACATTTGCAGGTGGCCACGCTCTGCAAAGTCACATCCGGGGAGGGGATGCATCCCTACTGGAGGACCAGCTGCTAACCAATCCCCTGACCAAAAAAGCAATCTCAACCGTCTATAGGAAGTTGATCTACATTTCTCTGGATCTCTTGGGGATGTTTCAGGCGGCCATTCACCAACTTTTGTGTTTTTCAAAAACAAGCTTCCAAAGCTTGAGTTTGTTTTTAAAAACCAATAACTAATCACCCTCACACCCTGGAACTTTCTCCCTGATTAATTTACTCCCAGGAAGTGGGATTCATTTAAAAACAAATTCTCATCACGACTGCCAGGTATTCCCTGGTGGTCCTGAATAAGAGAAAAATACATCAGACATTTTTCCTAGGACAGCGAAAACTCTACAGCAGGTCTTGCTCTTAGTCCTTATACTGTGACTGCCACTACTGAACATTAATCTTGAATTGTTGAAGCGGGGTCAGGATCTGGACAGGAGCCAATGAACAGGAGGGCAACTCACCAGATAATAGAAGTCTTTTGTCTTCACACACACTCAGAGAGAACAATGCCATCCCATGTATTGCATGACAAAGAGGCCATAACCCTCAGTGAAACACTCACTGCTCAGATGGGATTCGTTAATAAGAATAAAATTAACATAATGCGTCCCTGGGGACCCCACAGATACACCGTTCCTACCAGTACTATAAATGCTTGGGGTCCCGCAGGTAAACCTAACAGTGCTACAAAGGCTTAGGGGCCCTACAGGTAAACCTTTCTTAACCCAGTGCTACAAATGCTATGTGCTCACTACAGCAAGAATGAGCGCTCTAGAGCAGCAATTAGGTTGCTTGGCATTCATCTACCCTTAGCTAAGCCACGTGATATAGGCAGTAGATCAGAGGTAGCTCTCACTATTGAAAAGGCGAAGACCCTGGTATAACACAAACGCAGACATGCGGTTAGGCTCTACCAGGACATGTAGTAAACTATTCATTTATGTATATGTAGGATTAGATTTCATTGCAAGTTAATTCTTATTTCACTATTTTCCGCACACAGCATACAACATAGATTCCTCACGAGCGCCCCCTGATGAAGGGAGAACCCCCAAAATGAATTGGGCAGACTAAATTTGAATTTACTTGAGGAACAGTGGATTTTGAAACTGATTCTATGAGAATAAATATGCTTAATCTGGAATACAGGTGGATTTGCTTCCAAGGGAAGGTGATATTAATGCACTTTACGGGTACAAGCTGTGGAACAGGAGACACAGATCAGATCTAGTCTGGCGCTATATAAACAACTGTAGCCAAATACATCTACCTTCTGGCACGCGATGAGTGGATTACATAAATACGACAATAATGAATGAAAAATACACGGCATGCATAGACAAGGTTTGCTATGTAACCTCTGGACTCCTGTAAACCTAAACAAACACCAGTAATCAGACACTAGGGACATCACCTGAGCTCCTAAGATTCTCCTTTTGTTTGGTATCTTGTTTTTGGAAGGTGGGTTTTTAGGATAAGCTATTTTTAGGTGTCTTCTTTTATTCCAGGATGGGCACTAGTTTTAGCATTGTCAGCTTTATACTCCGCATACCAAGGCAGTACATAAAATGCAGCCTGCATACCACAATCCATGGCTGTATCCCATAAAACATCCTTACCTTTTAACAACAAGGACCCAAGACCTTCTGGACTTTAAGTTCACCAGACGCATCTCCCAGTCGATTGACATTAGTTATAGGACTCAGCGTTAAGAAACAATTGGTGAAATGCCTCACAGTAGCCAACAATCTAGCACCTAAAATAAGAGCGCAATAAAGGTGTCTGGTCTCTGTCGCAAGGGTTGGTAGTTAAATGCCACTCTAGATTTTTACATAGTGACTTTTCCGGGCTCAGCTCTGTAGGATACCAAAGGGCGTGAGTCCTGTGTTTATTATTAGAATGCGTTCTAAAAGGAGCAATGTTATCAAAGGCAGAATTTAATGCCTTACACTAGTCCGCTAAGGTGTGGTTTATGTCTTGTTCCTCTGAGGTTACAGAGAAATCCAATTTTTCAGCGATAGGAGTAATGCGCTGCCATTGACAAGAAAGTCTTTTGCTCAGGTCTTGTTTCTCAGGCAACCCAGCTTTAGGTATTTGAAAGAAGAGTAATGAATGGTCAGTCCACGTCAAAGTCATGGGTTTCACAAGTTAGTGCAGTAGAGGTGGTGAAGATTAAGTCCAAGATTGTGGCGCGCCGAGTGAGTAGGGCCTATAGTCTTATGTTGCAGTCCTCAAGTCTTTAAGTCTGATAATAGTTTTGCTACTTCCATATCTAAAAAATCTTCTCCATGATAATTATAATCCCCAAGCAGGAGAAATGTTTGTGATGACTACACATAAGTTGCTAAATAAAATAGTCAGGTTCCAAACAACTATCTGCTAATTTGCCCCTACAGCTCTGGATGTGGGGCTTGAAAGACTTACTCTGCTCAATCGGGGAAGTCCTGCTGCAGACCGGGATGTCAAAAAGATACAGCACTGTCTATAAAAAAAACATAAAGATGGTATGTACAATAAAAACAGAAGCAGCCAAGTTTTTGTCTTTAAGAGTATTAAGAAGTACTAATGCTCTGTTTTCACTTGCCTGCAAGGTCCGCTGTGTATTCCTTATATATTTCTCTGAGAGAAAGCACGAGTGACTGAGCGAAAGGGCTATAGATTTGTTACCGCAATTCCTGGAGGGAGACGGGGTAGTCATGTTTGATGGCTGCCAAAACCATTTTCTACCTTTCTAGGTTTAGGGATGCTTATAGTTTTGTTACTTGCTGTTGCATTATTTTTCTGCTTTACTGAGTGTGTTATACTAATTTTTTTCCTGCACTTGTACTTTGAGGGGATGTTCCTGCCGAGGTGGCCATTTTGTTCGGCCACACTCTCCCTCCGGGAAGCGCTCTAGTAGCTGCAAGCGTCCTGCCTAACCCCTACTCAATGGCCCCAGATAGGACGCGCGCAGCTCGTTTAATCTTCCCAATGGTCCCCAGCGCCGGGATGCCTCCAGGTAGCTGTGCGCTTTACAAATACTGGATTTACAAGTTACTATTTATTTTACGCAATGTTTCTTACTGAAACATGGCTGCACATGAGCTCCCGCCCTGATGTAGCTGCAGCTTTACTGTTTAACTATGCTATAGTCAGGAAAGACAGGAACTCCAAGACAGGTGGTGGCATTGCTATAATTTATAAAAAGTCCTACATGTGCAAATTTGAAGACCTGCCATTTACGAGCTGTGAGACAGCTTTATTTAAGCTTGCCCTGACCCCTAAGTTCACCTTCTCAGGCATACTAGTTTATCGTCCCCCTGGGCCGTCCGGTCCATAAGCTTCATCCTTTCCTGACCTAATAACCCCTTTTCTCTTAAATGCCGCCAACTTCTTCATCTTGGGCGACCTTAACTTACGCTTGGATGACTCCGCATGTACTAATGGCGCTACTTTTATCTCTGATCTGGCAGGATTGAATATTGCAATTTGCAACTCCGGTCCCATTCATGTGGCCGGCCACCTATTCAACCCTATTTTCTCCAGTTTATCCAACATTCAAAGCCCACCAGCTCTTCCCTCATCTTGGTCTGATCACTTTGCGATCAGCTTGCGTTTCGAGATCTCAGTGAACTCATATGTAGCCGCACCTAGCATCAGGAAACCAACTATGAACTGGGGAAAACTGGACATTGAAGCTCTCAATAAGATTCTGTCTTCCGACGCTCCTATCACCAAACAAATGTCTGTCACTCTTTCGGGTGTCGTCCAAAAGTGGCTTTTACATGCCATTGATACCTGTCTTCCTCCCTCTATTAAGAAGGTGAACAACCACTGCCCCCTGCCCCTTGGTTCACTGAGAATTTAAAAACAGAGAAAGCCAAATGCAAAGCTTTGGAAGGATGCTGAAGGAGGAACTATGCGCCTGACAACAAACTTGCATATAAAAGGGAAAAAAGAGAATACCACACTCTCTGTAAGTCAGCTCGTGCTGAATATGTCTCCTCGACCATCTCTAGTGCGCTGAATTGTTCCAAGACATTATTTAAAATGGTCAAAGAACTTTCTGGATCTGAAACTCAATCTACTCCCCCTTCCCTGAATGGTTTACAATGTGAAGACGTGGAGAAATTCTTCCTCCATAAAGTGGAGAAAATATACTCTGAAATGAAGGGCATAAAACCAGGTACCCCCGATCAGCAAGCACCTACATCCCCTCAAGCAGCCAGAACTATCTCTCACAGTGACAACAGGATCGCTGAATCCACGAATAAACTGGAAATGTGGGCTCCATTAGATATGAACTCCCTTATACGACTCATAGCCAGGATTAAATCTGGCTCACCCTGTGACCCTCTTCTGATCTCGGTGCACCAGCAGCTTGAGTCGCTTTCACTCACAATAATCATGGAACTCTTGAATTGTAAAAAGTTCAATCGGGTCAGGGACAATCGATATTTGCCCGGCAGTATTGCCTCTGTGACCCTCTAGTTATTTAAATCAATGAAGAGGCAGGCGCTGGAGACTGGAAAGCAGGAAACAAGGGTTTTTATTCTCTCCGGAGGAGAACACAACGAAACGGACAGAAGGTATCGTTCTGAGGTGCTCTAACTGTATTCCTGAGGCCTGGCCTCTTATACACACATTTATGACTTTATTGTAGATTACACATACATGTTAAAGCTTTGATGTACGGAAAAGACATTCTCGGAACTCCCCTTTGGGCCCGTTCCCACACACATTTACAGTTGAAGTCCCCACCCTAGTCACAACAGGTGATGAGCATCGCGCAGCTGGATAATCCGCCGATTCACGGAATGTGGGGGGGGTTTGATCGGATCTCATGGGGTGGGGGCTTTGATCAACCCGGGGATTCTTTGATGGGGGAAGCTTCCTATTGTACGGGGAGGGGCAAGGATGGTATCGGCAGAGCTGGGTGTCGGCTTGGGAACGGGGAGGACAAAACGGGCACACGGGGAGAAAGGGTTTTGCATCTAAGGGCCGGAGATCATGAAAGGAAAGCAGGGAGGTGTCGCGCTGGGAACAGGATGAGGGCCTGGGGCAGAGCAGCGCCGAAGAGGGGTTTATGACTCAAGGCAGGTGCAAGCAGGGGGTGGATAGCGTGCAGGCTTAGTGAAGGCGAAGGGCTATGTCAGGGGCCAGCGGCATGCAAAAGGGTTCGTTCTGATCGGGGCATCTTAGAAAATGGCGGGCGCGCACGACAAAAGTGTGGCATCAGGGGAAGAGGCAAGATGGCGCAGATAATGTTCACCAAAACGTACTAATTTTCAACAGTCCTCCCTTTAACATATTCAAGACATCTTGCTGGTTCATTTTCTACTCGGTTCTATTGTGGTGGGCATGAGAAGGAAAATGGTAGGAACCCTAGATAAAAAGAGTTGTAAACGATACATTTTAACTTTTCTAGTTTTCAGGAGGCGGGCCTATTTGATAAACTTTGATAAACTTGTTCAGCAGGAAAGTCATAGGAATGTAATACAAAAACGGCGAGCAGCAAGTACATATCATAACGTGAACTGGCAGGTTAATACATATTTCAGATTCGGATTGGAGCAGGATCAATACAATGGCGGCTGGGAGAGAAATGAGGCATAAGAAAACGGTGATTGAGGATGTCAAATGTTCGAAGTTTTACGAGTTCTCATTGTTCTTTGTGGTCTTTCGTTGGCGCTGTTGAGCACCGGCGGTGGAGCTACAAGTCCAGCTCTGTTCTAAGTTCTGCGTTGCAGGGCACGACCCTTTCCTCGCGTTTCTGGTCGGAAAGGTCCTTTTCGCCCTGTGTCCTTTGAGGTGATTGTCAGAAAGTTCGGATGGAAGAAGAGCGTACAAAACAGTCCATAGGGTAGGTCAGAGGTAAAGGGGGATGGAGCAAGGCCAAATTAGGAACAAACTAGGGGAACGAGAGACTTCAAATAGGCGGGCGTGTGACCGAATTCAGAGAGCGGGGACTTGTCGACAGGCATTGGACATCGAGCAGGGGCATCAGGTCGACCCTTTCTTCTCATGTTGTCGAAAACAGTGCCTCGTCCTGCAGCTCTTTTCAGTCGTGGTCTCGCCTTGGCTAATGTCGCAGGTGTTCCTTAGTCTGCAGTCGGGCCTCGTGCTCCCACATCCGGTCCTTTTCTCCTCCAACAGCGGTACCCTTAAACAAGTTTGAAAAGACAGTCTTTAGAAAATTTGCAGATGAAGATAATCAAAAAGTCTATTTCTCTCCCAGCTCCAGGCAAAGAATGAAAAATGCCCGTTATTTTAGTGTTCACAACTGGCATATGAATGACCGGTGACGGGTTCTGTTGGATTTACTATGACTTTCCTTCATAATTATTTATTACAGGCATGGCAGTTCATCTGATGGTAACCCACCCTTGTGAGACAAATCTGGCGAAGATATGCCGTTCTCTAGAGTTTTACATTTACAAAAGGGTGCAGTGAGTCGTCAACATGGTACTACACAGGTATTTTGCTGAGAGACGAACATGGCTAAACATTTCCTTTCTATCGGTGCATCCTGTTTTGCAACTACTGCGGGGTTCATTTCGATGATTTCTTTACCTTGAACTAGTCTGTTAACCTTGTAAAACATCATTCTGGGTCCTACGTAACCTTTTACAGCCCGATTACTTAATTAGGAAGGACAGGGGTTTTATGGGAAACAACCAGGGACATATACAGGGGAGGTAACGGGGGTGGTCATTTTTCCGGTTTGGGTATTGCGACAATTCGGGGAGGGGAGGGTCGCGTATTCTGAGGTCCTTGTCTTATACTATAGGAGCCGTTGACATGTAGTTCCCTTATTTTCGGGTCAGATTAGGGAACCTCTGTCGTTTTACCTGTCCTTTCCCTTACGGCCCAACCTGGGTTCATTGACTTCTAGCGGAAAAGGAGAGGTAATGACGCGGTCTCAGGGTGATTGTATTAAAGACAAGTTTTTGTGCAAATACTGACGGTATTTGAAGCCAATTAGGTGGGGTGCTAGGGGTGGCAGTCTGCCAATTTCGGGGCTAACCACTCGGAAGAGTGGGAGTGCAAAAATAGAGGGAGAGAGAGAGAGAGAGAGAGTGCAACGGCAGGCTAAATAGTACACGTGCAACAGAGAGGGTGGCAGTGTATTCAAGAAAGGCTATTTAGTGCATTACACAGTAAAGGGCATTCACGAGTCTGCGTTAGAATCTTGTAATCATGCAGTTTGAGCATTAGACAGGGTAGAGGGGACGTGCCTTGAGAAAAAGGAAAGAAGAAAGGAGGTACCATGTTGTCGCACTTTCTCGCATTCTCGGTCCTTCGACCAGTTGGGCCAACGCCTCAGTCACACACACACACATTCCCTCATAGTTTCGCATCATACGTGACATGGGTTCATTCGTCCGGTCTGGTTTAAGGGTGACCACTTTTTATCAGGTTGTGCTAATTTTTCGGGTTTGTTCGGTACGTGAGTAGTCTGCAGGCGTGCTTAGACACCACCTTGCGGCGCTAGTCCGCTTCGTGTATTAGACGTGGCAAGGCTTCAGATCTTCGCCACACCTCGGCTGTAATCTCTGATGTAACCTGCAGAAGGAGGAAAAAAGGGGGGGGTGGGGGGAGACAGCATTCGCGCGCATTCAAATACAGGGATTCATAAGTCCTTTACTTACCTCTTACTCGTCTTTCCTCCTTGGGGCAGGGTCCCCGGGGATATGGTTTCTGGAGTCGGGGGGGGTAGTGTGTTCATGTAGGGCGTGTGCGGGGAAACATAAAAAGGAAACCAGAGGTGCCTAGTGCGAGGTATCTAGTCAAAGGATGTATCTCACTATCGGGGTCCTTAAACCTCTTTCAACGCTGTGGCGTTCTAAGGTTCTTCGGTTCTTGGGTCCCTGCTACTTTGGAACGTTGTACTTTATAATATTTACATTATTTCATTTCACCCTCCTTTTACATTCCCTCATTTACACCATTCGTTTTACCCATCCTTGGAAGTCAAGGTCTTCCTCTACGCGAGAGTTCATGAGTCAGTCGCGTACCTTGAAGGCGGAGTGTCGTGTTGTCGATCCGATCCGTCCTCCAGGGCTGGGCAACCATCTTCTTTTAACCTTAAAGAGAGAGCAGAGTAGGGTGCACAGAAAAGAACTTTCCCACCCATCCCATATTTTTTTTAAATAAAGCATGCAATACCCGTCCATAGTTTCAAAGACTTTATTTTGCAAAATCATTTCAGCATATGGATTATGAGGGTGCGGTCGTATTTGGCCGGTCGTGGCAATGGCTAAAGTGCGTACAGTGGGGGGTGTCGTTTGCAGCAATAAAAACATCGGAAAGTTTTACTCATTCATTTGTAAGAGACTAAAACGTCTATTAATTGGCTGGGGGTTCGGGGGCATATTTTTTATAATTTAGAAGCATAATCATAACAGTTGTAATCAGATTTCCTATATGCATACCGTACGTGTGCGTCGTAAATGGGGTTTACATCAGTTATAAAAATATAATACATTGTACATTCGTAATCAACATTTGTAACGGGGATCTTTTCATACTGTTCGTCGAGTAAGTTCTCCTTGTCTTTTCTAGCCAAGTGTACAAAGGATCATATAAAATCTCAGAACATCAAGTTTATATTAGTGCGAAGGAACACCACGAGGTGTTCGTAAGTTCCGATTGATACCAGCGCCATTTTGGGCGGGGCCGGCTCAGTCCGGAAGCAGCATCAGGGGGAAATGTTTCCATTACTGGCAGTTTGGACCAGAGTCCTTTTCGGCAGTTCTAGAATTCACGCTAACAGAAGGTGTGGCAATGTCATGTTTGTTTCGTTGGCGATCAAGGCAGCCGTCCCTTACCGGAAACCTGCAAAGGCCGAAGGTTCCGCCGGGGACCCTTGTAGGATCTTCAAGGCTGCGGAGATGCTGTCGGAGATGGGGGCTCGTGCTCCAGAGGGCAAATGTTCGAGTTATATTGCTGGTCAAAGTTACTCTAGTGGCCGGGGCCCACCTTCCAGCGGACCCAGACGCCATTTTGAGGCCCTACCGGGGCCACTCTCGTCGAGTTTGCAAGAGTGGAAGAGACCCTTCGGAGTGAAAGGAAGAGGTCCCTGTTTTGTGAAAGCGGGACGTTCGGCTGGGGTGCGGCTGTGATGCCCCCACCTGGGGGCAAGGGAGACTCGTTCGCCTCGTCTCCTTCTCCCGGTGTACTCCATGCCGCTCCTTTTCATCGCCCCGCATGAAGGCCTCTCCACATCCGGTGTTCCCCAAGTGCCACCATTGTACGTTCGGTGCTGCGCAAGTACTGGGGTGCCACCATTGTACGTTCGGTGCTGCGCAAGTACTGGGGTGCCACCATTGTACGTTCGGTGCTGTGGAAGTATTGGGGTGCCACCATTGTACGTTCGGTGCTGTGGAAGTATTGGCACCATCGCCTGACTGGGGGTGTTCGGCGTCGGGCTGGGGGCTGGGAAACCTCCTACCGGTGGAGGTGGGAGAGGCTCGTCCGCGTCGCCTCTCCCTCCCAGCCCAACTTGGACAAATTGTTGTGGAGGTACGTGCAGGACATCCCGCCGTCCAGGACTGCTGCGGCTGTGACGGAGGAGAAAAGGAAGAGGTGCCTCGTTCTCCTCTGGACATGTGGCGGGACTACCTTAGTCTTTCCAGGCCCGTTGCGGCCGGCCAAGGAGACATGTGGCGGGACTACCTGCAAATGCCCAGGCTGCGGGCTCCTGCCTCTCCTCCGGCTCCCCCATACGTTAAGATTTCCTGACCAAGAGTTGGCGGCCGGGCTCGCCTTATATGGGTTGCCGCTGGTTGGGCGTAGCCGTAACCCTGCCCTACTTTGGAAGGTTCCAGAATGGGGGGGGGCGAATGTTCTGTTTGACTTTCATTTTCTACAGTTTATCGTTATTATTCCTTGTCTGTTGTGTTAAATTAAAAGTTCAAGTTCATTAATGGTCTACGGATTTTGTTTTACCATTTCTTTCTTTCCAGGTTGCTTTTATGCTAAGTTTCTGCTAACAGAGGTCGAGTAACACGGAAACACGTGTAGAGGGATGACGCAGATTTGCACATTACATACACACAAACTCAGACGGGGAACAGTACAAGTACGACATACAAAGACCCAAGACAAATATAAAAACAGTTATTGGTCATAATTATCTCTTTCCGTCTGTGAATTTTTAAACGAGGCTGGGTTCCCGTCTTGACATTGCCCGACCTAGGAGAACGTGAGCATGCCGCTGAGATTTTCCTGGCGAAATCTGTGCCATCGGGCATAATCAAACGTGGTGGTTCTGTCTGGTCTGTCTATGTAAGTCGGGTTCTTCTTTGTCTCGCGCCTTTTCTCGTACTGTCGGTCTGTCGTTCTTGTCGGCCCTTTGCCTTTACTCACGCTCAGTAGAGTCGGGCATTGGGCTTTCCAGTGTCCGACATACCTACAGAAAGCGCATTGGTCTGACCCTAAGTCTGGTCGTCCTTTGCATAGTGTCGGGGGATAAGTTGTGGGTAGCGGTGTCCTGGGGTTGTCCTGTCGGTATATTTCCCTACTTGGTTTATCCTCGTCTTTTCTCTGTCGTTTCGTAGCCTCTCTGCGCCACATACCGAGACTGTCGAGCATAATTGGCGTTGTCTTATTATTTCGAAGGGCTATTTCTAACGTTTCTATTTTATCAAGGTCAAAGGATCCTGCCAGTGGCCACTGTTTGTCTTGACTCTCTTCGGTATACCTGTGCCATAATTTATTATAGGCTATGGTGACTAACCCATAGTTTATGAACATGTCCTTATTAGGGGTGCCTTCTAATGGAGCTATATGGTCCACCTCTAATACGCGGTCCGGACTAAACAGGCTATTTATCAGTGGGGAGAATACAGACATGACGGCTCGTAACGAGGGACTAAAAAGTCAGCACTGCCTATCTTATCACTAGGTGCAAAGACCGTACAGAATATTTCTATTCAACGTTGTTTGCAGGCAGTGAATACCTCATGGATCAAAAAAAAATATAAAACCAAACGACCAATAAATAACAATGGGGAGAATGAGTAGGTCCGCAAAGATCTGCGTTACCTACCCTTTTCACTATCTGCAAAAAGGGTGGTCTCTTCCCTGCTTGCAGACAGGGAATCTCCAGGAAACAATAGTTTGCGAACAACAGTTCAGTTTCAAGCAATTATTGAGTGGGGGAGAAAAAAATAAGCACGGCTGCTACCCTACCTATCCTCCACTGTTTGCAAAGAGAGAGAGAGCCTGTTGTTTCTCCGTTTGCAGACAGTGAATCTCCAAATAAAAAAAAAAACAGAGCAATACTAGTATTTTTGAACAAACAAACAATCAAGCAAATTTTTCGCAACTTGTCGTGGTAACACGACCTTACCCGGACCGCATGGACAGTTTCTTGTCTTCCGAATCCAGCGCCCGATCGTCCTCTTTTTCTCGTATTTCTCACGGCACTCCTGATGGTTCCCAGTCAGGACCGTAGATCACTCGAGAGAGGTCTGTTCGGAACTAGTGAAGTTCGGATGATCGGCTGCCAGACGAGGGTCTATTGGGCAAGAGCTCTCCCGATCGTTGCAGTCGTTCACTCTGTCGTCGGGACCTCTCCCACTGGATCCACGAGTCGCTGATGGGCCCCACGCTTGGGACGCCAATTGTAAAAAGTTCAATCGGGTCAGGGACAATCGATATTTGCCCGGCAGTATTGCCTCTGTGACCCTCTAGTTATTTAAATCAATGAAGAGGCAGGCGCTGGAGACTGGAAAGCAGGAAACAAGGGTTTTTATTCTCTCCGGAGGAGAACACAACGAAACGGACAGAAGGTATCGTTCTGAGGTGCTCTAACTGTATTCCTGAGGCCTGGCCTCTTATACACACATTTATGACTTTATTGTAGATTACACATACATGTTAAAGCTTTGATGTACGGAAAAGACATTCTCGGAACTCCCCTTTGGGCCCATTCCCACACACATTTACAGTTGAAGTCCCCACCCTAGTCACAACAGGTGATGAGCATCGCGCAGCTGGATAATCCGCCGATTCACGGAATGTGGGGGGGGTTTGATCGGATCTCATGGGGTGGGGGCTTTGATCAACCCGGGGATTCTTTGATGGGGGAAGCTTTCTATTGTACGGGGAGGGGCAAGGATGGTATCGGCAGAGCTGGGTGTCGGCTTGGGAACGGGGAGGACAAAACGGGCACACGGGGAGAAAGGGTTTTGCATCTAAGGGCCGGAGATCATGAAAGGAAAGCAGGGAGGTGTCGCGCTGGGAACAGGATGAGGGCCTGGGGCAGAGCAGCGCCGAAGAGGGGTTTATGACTCAAGGCAGGTGCAAGCAGGGGGTGGATAGCGTGCAGGCTTAGTGAAGGCGAAGGGCTATGTCAGGGGCCAGCGGCATGCAAAAGGGTTCGTTCTGATCGGGGCATCTTAGAAAATGGCGGGCGCGCACGACAAAAGTGTGGCATCAGGGGAAGAGGCAAGATGGCGCAGATAATGTTCACCAAAACGTACTAATTTTCAACAGAATGCCTCCTTACAGGAGGTAATGGTTCCCCCAGAGTGGAAACACGCAATGGTGCTTCCTCTTCTGAAGAAGGCTAACTACCGGCCTCTTTCATTGCTCCCTGCAAAAAGAACAATGGATGGACAGAATGCAGAACATGTCATATATTCACCCCAGTACAGCGATCTGGCCTTAAATCCATCGTTTTATTCCTCACTATCCCATTCCAGTTTGGACCCAGCCGTATGGAAATCAGTCTTGAACCTGCACCCAATGGGAAAAGTCGAGCCCGAACTGCCAGGACAGGTCCTCCCTGGAATGGAAACAAGCATCCTAGGACCGGTGTCCAGCTTTCAGCCCCCATCAGCCAGGATAGCTTGACTCCAGTGGCATGGAGAGCACGGGACCAACGTCTCGGTATACCTGTCACACTCGGGGTGACAAATGCAAAAAGAACAATTGATGGACAGAATGTACAACAATGTCATACATTCACCCCAGTACAGCGATATGGGCCTAAATCCATAGTTTTTTTGCTCACCATGCCATTCAAGTTTGGACCCAGCCATATGTAAATTTGTCTGACCCTGCAACCAATGGGAACAGTCCAGCCCGAACTGCCAGGCCGGTCCTCCCTGTACTGGAAACAAGCATCCATCAGCCAGGATAGCTTGACTCCAGTGGCATGGAGAGCAAGGGACCAATGTTTGGGCATACCCGTCCCACTTGGGGTGACAAATGCAAAAAGAACAATTGATGGACAGAATGCATAACAATGTCTTACATTCACCCCAGTACAGCGATCTGTGCCTAAATCCATCGTTTTTTTTGCTCACCATCCCATTCCAGTTTAGATCCAGCCATATGCAAATCAGTCTTGACCCTGCACACAATGGGAACAGTCCCGTTCTGAATTCCGTCCATCAATTGTGTGTCTTTTGCTTTCTCGCCCTAAGTGCGCCGGGTATGCCCAGAAGCGGTTCCAGGCTCACTGTGCCAATGGAATCAAGCTATCCTGGCTGATGGGGGTTGAAAGCCCAAAACCGGTCCTAGGATGCTTGTTTCTGGTCCAGGGAGGACATGACTTGGCCTCCCATGAGGCACAGGGTCAAGACTGATTTGCATATGGCCAGGTCTAAACTGGGATGGCATGGTGAGCAAAAGAATGATGGATTTAACCCAGAACTCTTGACTGGGGGGTGAATGTTTTGATTTGTTCTGCATTCCGTCCATCAATTGTGTGTCTTTTGCTTTCTCGCCCTAAGTGCGCTGGTAGTATGCCTATGCCTAGACATGGGTCCCAGGCTCAATGTGGCAGTGGAATCAAGCTATCCTGGCTGATGGGGGTTGAAAGTCCAAAACCGGTCCTAGGATGCTTGTTTCCGGTCCAGGGAGGACCTGGCTTGGCAGTTCAGACTGGACTGTTCCCATGAGGCACAGGGTCAAGACTGATTTGCATATGGCCAGGTCTAAACTGGGGTGGCATGGTGAGCAAAAGAATGATGGATTTAACCCAGATCTCTTGACTGGGGGTGAACGTTTTGATTTGTTCTGCATTCCGTCCATCAATTGTGTGTCTTTGTTTTTTTATGAAGCGAGGTAAATTAGGCTTGGCGCACGGCGTGGTTATACCAGATCGGGTTGAACATAGGTTAAGATAAATTATCAATTTAAAGGTGCTCCTACAGGTGACGCAACTGTTCGGGTGCGTCCTGAAAAGATTGAAAAGCTGGCTCTAAAGCCCGACTGAGATGAGTGTACAAAATGTTGTGACTCGACAAACTGAGATAGCTGTGAATTAATGTGTCTTTCTGGGATTTTCAAGAAGGCCAGAAGCAATGAAATAAAAAACAAAGATTGAGAAGTTGAGTGTGCTACTGGAGTGTAGGAACATCCCTGTGGTGGGCACACTTCTGTGGTTCAGTGTGCAGAAAACAACACAGTGAATTCCAAATAAAGTTCGATTAAAGTTCCAAAAATTCAAAGTTTCAAGGTTTATTAGATATTTTCCATTGGAATGTATTTCATATTTCCATCATATGAATCATCAAACGATTAATTTTAGCGACATCAAAACGCTAAAAGGGCTCCAATGCATTTCGGACGGAAAGTCCTTTTTCAAGGAGCACTGCAACAAAGAATATACAATGGGTCTAAATCAATAAAAATACTGAAACAACAGCGTAGCGGATGTTATAATGGTGTCAAAGTGAGTCAACCTCATGCACCCTCAGAAACGGATGAGAAAGAAATAGAAAAGTTCCCCTGGTGTTCGAAAAGTGATGGGAAGTGCACAAAAACACGTAACGTGGAAATTAATGGGATATGCGGGGAAAGTAGGGGCTGGTCGTCAAAAGACGGGAGAAGTGAAAAACTGTAGAGGCGGAAGACTGTGCAAAAGTAAAGCGAACTGCTCGGTTGTAGGCGAGACTTACGTAATCGTTTACTGAGGTTCGGGCTGGGTAGCGGTCATGCTTTAATCGAAAACAGAAAGTTATCGAGGCAGTAGGGTGAGGACTTACTTGGTCTGACGGTCAGACTGGAGTTCGAAAAACGGGTGTCAGGTACAGAAACTCCGCGGAGTGGATGCGGAGTTTTAGGAAGGGGTGGAGAAGTGATAGGAATGGAAGAAGGACTGCTGAGGAAAAATGGGATGCTGAGAGGGAATGGGATAATCGCGGCCATCTTGGAAAGGAGTCAGGGTGAAGCGAGAAAAAGGTGTGTAGAACAGATGTTAGGCAGAACAATCAGCAAAACAGAAATAGAATGCAGCAATAAACGTCCGTTATAAGTGACAGCTGAGGTTCCGTGGAAATCGTTACGGTGTTTTGGGCATTGCCGAATATGGACGAGTTTGGTATCTATGAACCGTAAATGGCGAGTTCGGTAAGTGTACGCGTTTTCGCTACACTACTTGACGGGGTTCGCCTAATTTACGTGTTTCGTCGTCTGAACCCTCGGGTTCCATTTTAGATACGGCATCCATTTTGTTTCTTGCCCTCACGTAGTCAGCAAGCAGGCAACTGTTCGCTTCATGACCCTTTAGTTCCCAAGCCTTACGGAAGACGCATATTCCTTTTGTGCGTCTTTATGACCGGAGGAATGACACTGCAGAGGCAAATGGCCCAGCTTGAGGGTAATCTTGCCGTGCCGGCCTATTGTTTCAGCCGTGCATGTGCTGGGATCAAGCTCTTTGATCCTATGATCATGTTTCCAATATTACCCCCACACTCTTTTCTCTAGGTGTGCCTGACTTCCTAGCAGCTGTTCTTGTCTTTTTTCTCTTGCTCATTTACAACTCAAGTGGAATGTGCCTAATGGTGGGAAGATGTGCTTTTACAGTTGGAACTGGTGATGTTAATGTAATTATGCCCCGGTGCTCTGAATACATGAAAGCGATCCCTTGAATTTTACTGTGGGAAATGAGTTGTAACCTTTTGTTCACATGTTGTGCAATGGCAAAATCTTGTATAAAAGAGAGCGACTCACATATGCAATTTGAAGCAGACTCTCAGAACCTACACTCTGTTGTACTTCTTGTGACTTTTGCCTCCCTGCAGTAATAAACGCTGATCTTTGACGCCGAAGGAAGTCTCCCGTGTCTCTGTCTTTAGTGCGCCAGAACAGGTATCCCACGAAGGTTTTAGGTGTTGTTCCCTGGCACCGCTGGGCCTTAAATAGTCCAGTCCTTCACAGCTCAGTTCGATACGGTCATTAAGACCAAATGGTTTCTGCGACTGCAGTCTATAAATCCATGTTGTTTCTCTTTGCAAGAGAGTTTTATTGTTGTCTCTCCCTTCGGTTTTTGGAACCATTTCAAGGACCATGTACTTGAGCTGGGCCATATTGTGATTGGCCTCGTTAAAATGGATGGCTACATTGGATTTGGAGTTTCTGGTACGAATATTAGACTTGTGTTCATTCAACCGAGTCTTAATTTTTCTGCTGGTCTTGCCCACATAGATTTTGCCACACGGGCACTTAAGGAGATAAATCAGGTTAGAAGAGTCGCATGTCGCGTCCACATTTAATTTAATGTTAAAGCCTCTCATGGGATGATTTAGGTTGTTGCCTTTAATGATATTGTTGCAGTTGTTGCAATGGTGGCAAGGACGAGTTCCAGTGTGTTGAACTGATGCAGTAGTGGTTGTAGTTTTAGATAAAATTTCTTTGAAGTTCATCGGTCGGGTGTAGGCAAAAATTGGGGGATCCTTGAAGAGGTCCCCGAAATCTGGTTCTGATGATAAAATGCGCCAGTGTTTCAGTATGATGTTCTTGTAGCTTTTGCTCGAAGTGGAGTATCTGGAGACAAGGACCATTCTCTGATCTTTAGTTTTGGGAATGCTCCGTAGAGCATCAACTTCCACCGTTCCCTCCAGCGAAACATCCTCGACACACAACATCGATTTAACCATCACCGAGCCTTTTTTAGAGGTAGGCCCAGACTAAACCGCAGACCCAGACGGGGCAAAAGGGCAGCCAAAAGACCACGAAGGTACCCAACAATTCTCGAAGACCAGACAGAAAACAAAGAAGAATCGCTAGTAATCAACATCTCTGATGTCAAACTAACTAACCACGAAACAAGAATCCTCCAAAAGGGCATGTCATTCGTCCCTACCAGCGACACCAACTTACTTGAACTTGACGTGAGTACTTTTAAACTCACAAGAAAATTAAGACTTAAACATTTTTTTGAAAACGTTCTAGAACCACCAAAGGACCCAAAACCTGACCAACTTATGGGCTTACGACCTTTCAGCACTTTTATGCCTCCCACCAGCCATAAAAGCATTGACACCTTTGAGACGGGAAACATCATTTACCACGAAGGCATTACCACTAATAACGTTTACCACGTGACACTTACCACGCAAACGTCTTTACAACGAGGGTGCCTTCCACGACGTCTTTACCACGGGCTGGGGGGGAGACGTGGTATTCCTTCAAGTCGTTCTGCGTGGGCTTGGGGGGGCAGGGGGTGGGGGGGCAGGGGGGGGCGTTGGCTTGGGGGGCAGGGGGGGGGGCTCGGAGGGGGGCTGGGGGGGTCTCCCCCCAAAAAAAAAAAACAAAGGAGCGGATTACTTAAATTAAAAAAACGAACTTCAGTACCACCGAAGAAAAAGGAAAGTGCCTCCCCCAAAGACGTGTCGTGTACGTGAAAATAGCAGTCCCTTTTTAGTTTTGGTAGACGTGTTTTGACGCTTGTTTCGATGGTGAATTGAAGTACGGGCTGCTGGTGAAAGACAGGAAGGTGTCAGGTAAGAAATTAATCTTTATCGTTTGTGCTTAAAGGACGTTAAAATGCGTGGTATAATCCTTTGTTGCAAATTCCAGCGTGGTAAAGCCACTTGCGAACTAAAATTCGCGTGGTAATGCCATGCGTGGAACTTGTAATCGTGGTAATATCATATATTCCTTTGAGACCCTTGTGAAACAGGATATCTCTAAAATTAATTTCCGCAAGAAGACTCGCAAGAACATCACCAACAAAGATATGGACATCCTTAAAAATATTGCCAGGAACCCTTCCATCAAATGCCTGAAAGCTGACAAGGGGGGCGCCCTTGTCATCCTTAACACACAACTTTATGATTGTAGAACGCAAGAACACGTTATGGATCCCAACGTATATTTACCATTGGATGGCAATCCCACAAACGATTACAAAACGGAACTATCTAAAATCATTGACAAAGCCACAACTGAAGGCATCATTGATGACAGAACAAAAAAATATCTTATTGTGGAACATCCCAGGAGTCCCTCCATCACCATGCTACCCAAAATACACAAGAATTTGATGGATCCCCCGTTCCGCCCTATCGTTTCCACCAGAGGTTCGATCCATGAACCCACAGGGAAATTCATAGACCGTCACCTGCAACCTATGGTCTCAAGTTTACAAAAGAGAAATTTGTAAATCCCTGTCTCACAAGGCAGCAGATCACTAGTTTTGGTACTGGTGAAGGTGGTCTGGTTTAAGAGGGATAGTATTCTATACCATTCTCTTTAAGGGGCAGGTGTATCTACTAGGTGGAACACTGTGTTACAGCTTCATGAACTTGCAAACGCACTCAAGTATACCAACCAAGAAAAGGTTTTTTTCATTAAAAATTGATAAGGATTTATTACCTCCCAATTGGGTTACAATCTAATACATTATCACAATTTTAAAAAAAGGATTTAAAAAACCACATAACATGGTCATACAGTTTCATATGAAAAAAGTCAAAAATTAATAAAACAGTCAAGTTTACAAAGCTACGTTAAAGACACTACAGAGTTTTTGAACAAGCTCTCCACCATACAAGTCTCCGAAAACGAAAAATTAATCTTATGCACAGCTGATGTAAAAAGCCTTTACACCTCCATCCCCCATGAAGGAGGGATCAACGCTGTGGAGCATGCCTTACTTCAATCTGACATTAGCGACTCTTTGAAACCTTTCATCCTCGAACTCATGATATACACCCTATATCATAGTTACTTTAAACATGAAGAGAAATGGTACCTACAGATGTCCGGAATGGCCATGGGCAATTGTGCGGCTCCCACTTACGCGAATCTATACATGGGCAATTTTGAGCTCAATTACATTTACAAGGACGGAAATTGGATGGACAACCTAAAACTCTATGTACGCTACATCGATGATCTGTTCTTCATTTGGAAGGACTCCAAAGAGAATTTAGAGCTCGCCCTGACAGATCTCAACACTAAAGATGACCGAATAGAATTTACTTGGAACATCAACCACCAGGAGATAGCATTTCTGGATGTCCTCATCAAATTAACCCCTCAGGGAATCCAAACTGACTTATTCCGTAAACCTACGGACCACAATAACGCTCTACTTTTCAGTAGCTTCCACCAGAACTCCTTAAAAAGACACTTGCCTTACAGCCAGATGTTAAGAGTAACCCGCATCGTCTCTGACCCAGACATCAGAACGACCCAAATCCAATCCATGGCATCAAGATTTCGCAACAGAGGGTATCCCAATGAAATTCTTAAGGAGGCCATTAACCGAACTTCTGCCACCTCCCGACCAGAAGCTCTACGGAGCATTCCCAAAACTAACGATCTGAGAATGGTCCTTGTCTCCAGATACTCCACTTCGAGCAAAAGCTACAAGAACATCATACTGAAACACCGGCGCATTTTATCATCAGAACCAGATTTCGGGGACCTCTTCAAGGATCCCCCAATTTTTGCCTACACCCGACCGATGAACTTCAAAGAAATTTTAACTAAAACTACAACCACTACTGCATCAATTCAACACACTGGAACTCGTCCTTGCCACCATTGCAACAACTGCAACAATATCATTAAAGGCAACAACCTAAATCATCCCTGTTGGACTTGGGCCCTTAGGGCAGGTTCACCCCTAGACTTTTTGCTTGAAATGGTGACCTGGCAATGTTGATTTTTGGGATTCTGCGCACTTTCACTGTGTCCCAGTGGAAAGTGCGTGCGCACTCTGAGTGCATGTGCTGAGCTAGGCCTGCCCGCCCATAGGAATGCATGGGGAATGTATGTGTCCCTGGTAGTTCCTGATGCGTGGGGTGTACAGGCTTGAGTCTGGTATGTGTGAACTCGTGTGAGTGAATGCTGCGCAACGGTGTATGCAGCATGTATGTGTCTAGTAGAGAAGCGCCATTTCTAGACATGGCTGTACGTGTGCTGTGAGGGTGCTGGCGTGTGATTGGCTGGAGCTGGCTGGCATGCCAGGCTCCAGGAAGTCTGGATGGGTCTGCCCGGTGGTGAGTGGGAGATCTGCATGAGTAATGTGTGGGAGGAGTGTACCTGTGTCCTGGATGGGCTGGGTTTTCCCCACACAATGCTGGCTCCGCCCCCCTGTGGAGAGTCTAATGATCCAAGCCCTGCCAGTGAATAGAGAGGGTGGTTGAGGTAAACAGAGTACTCAAGAACCAGCTGCGACTGGTTCCGCCCCCACTCTGCACCCTTGAACAAAGGAATACACTGTATAAAAATGGGGCTGTGTCCCCACAGAAGTTGTTCTCTTCTAGGATCCTGAGGGGGCTGTTGCTGCTGCTGCTGGGCCAGAGGACCGCCACTTGGGGTGTCTCCCTGCCTGGAGACCCAGTGTGCTGGCTCTGGGCCCAGCCTTGCCCCCCTGGAAGGACTTTTGCTGGACTTTGTGGTCCTATAGCGCCTGGGGGTGCTGCATTAGATTGATAGCGCTGGGAGCGCTTTTCTTTCCCCTTCTAGCGCTTGAGAGCGCTTTATTTTGCATTTAGCGCAGGGAGCGCTCTAAATTGCCTTTCAGCGCTAGGAGCGCTTTACTTGTGGAAGCCGGAGCCCACCCGGCGTTTTGCCCCGCTCCGTGCCGATTTTAAAGTCCTCTGGCAGGTGCCCACCCTGCCAGGGACATTGCCGCCGATAGCGAGAGCCCACCTCGTCTTATATTTAAATTAAAGGGTCACCGCCGCAGCCCGGAGTGTTTTGAAAACGTTGCCGGGCCGCTGCCAAGTGCGACCCGGAAGTCCCGCCTCCACACCTCCAGGGCCGCGCTGCCATTGGCGGCCCCCGAGGTCTGACCCGGAAGTCAGGCAAGCTGCTGCGGGACAACAGGAAGCGGACGGGAGTCCACCCCGCGCTCCTGCAGCAGAAGAGAGAAGCCGGCGTCTTCCCTTTCCCCCCCCCGGGCTGCCTAAGCGAGGGAGAGCCCAGGGAGAAGTGTCCAGAGAGCCCCGAGGAGCGGGAGCTCTCGTGGAGCAGCCGCCCGCCGCACGAGACAGCCGGTGAGTGCCTGGAAAGGGAGAGGGGCGTCGGGACACATTGTCGGTGTCCGCCCCTCCCCCGTAGCGCGACCTCGCGCTTTGTGATTTAGAGCCCAGAGAGGCTCGTAAAGGCGGGGGCATTTACTGTATGTGAGCCCGAGAGGCTCCGGGGGCATAATTTGTTAGTTGAGCCCGAGAGGCTCCAAAGTGCCCACTATTATTTTAAGAGCCCCAGAGAGGCTCTAGGTGCCCCAATTTTGCTTCGAGTCCCCAGGAGGGGGACTCCAACGGCGGCCATTATTGATTTCGAGCCTAGAGAGGCTCAGGGGGCCATTCTGTTTGTTTAGAGCCACGAGGCTCTTGGGGGACACAAGTGCTTTGTCCAGAGCCTGAGAGGCTCCAACGTTGTCCCCACCAGCATTGCACCAGTTGCCCAGCACTTTGTGGGCAACTGCCACGTTTAGGCCCCCTGACATTGGGACAGTTCTGTTGTTCCTGCCTATGGACAGTCACAGGTGGTGACTTGTGAGTTTGGCGCCATTGTTATTGTTATGCACCTCTGAATGTATTGTTGATGCATCATGTGTTTTCCTCCCTTACACCTCTGAATGAATGTTATGCATTGCATCATGTGTTTTGTTCTTACACCCCTACAGGTATTGTGATACATAGGTGGTTGTTTTCTCCCTAGTACAGGTGGTGCTAGTGAGGTCCTGTTACCAGTAGTTACTGGTTGTGTGCTATTTTGTGCTAAAGTACATTTATATTTTACCTTCTAAGTGCTATTTCTGAAAGTGCTACTTCTGATTCCTGACAGTGCTCCAGGTGGCCCTGTCTTGTAAATATCCCCTTGTAAATTCTGCCCGTGCCTCTGGCACATTGTAAAGTGTGTGTTTTATCTAATGTGTTTTGGTGTAATACAAAGGCTATTTTTATATAACCTTGTGTGGAGTTTCCTTTGTGGTGGGCCTTTGGTTGTTGTTGCTGGGGTGCGTGCGCAAATACTTAGCCTACATCGCCTCCAAGTTTAGCCTTGCTGCTCGCGCCACGTTACCTAGAGGGTGAGTAGGGGTTATCTTGGCGTGTAACTCCCTTGCCCTGACTTGGGAGTGGTGGTCTCTGACTGACTTTGGCGAAAGCCCTGGCCAGCCGGGGATCCCATTTCCAACAATCCCATGAGAGGCTTTAACATTAAATTAAATGTGGACGCGACATGCGACTCTTCTAACCTGATTTATCTCCTTAAGTGCCCGTGTGGCAAAATCTATGTGGGCAAGACCAGCAGAAAAATTAAGACTCGGATGAATGAACACAAGTCTAATATTCGTACCAGAAACTCCAAATCCAATGTAGCCATCCATTTTAACGAGGCCAATCACAATGTGGCCCAGCTCAAGTACATGGTCCTTGAAATGGTTCCAAAAACCGAAGGGAGAGACAACAATAAAACTCTCTTGCAAAGAGAAACAACATGGATTTATAGACTGCAGTCGCAGAAACCATTTGGTCTTAATGACCGTATCGAACTGAGCTGTTACTTATAACGGACGTTTATTGCTGCATTCTATTTCTGTTTTGCTGATTGTTCTGCCTAACATCTGTTCTACACACCTTTTTCTCGCTTCACCCTGACTCCTTTCCAAGATGGCCGCGATTATCCCATTCCCTCTCAGCATCACATTTTTCCTCAGCAGTCCTTCTTCCATTCCTATCACTTCTCCACCCCTTCCTAAAACTCCGCATCCACTCCGCGGAGTTTCTGTACCTGACACCCGTTTTTCGAACTCCAGTCTGACCGTCAGACCAAGTAAGTCCTCACCCTACTGCCTCGATAACTTTCTGTTTTCGATTAAAGCATGACCGCTACCCAGCCCGAACCTCAGTAAACGATTACGTAAGTCTCGCCTACAACCGAGCAGTTCGCTTTACTTTTGCACAGTCTTCCGCCTCTACAGTTTTTCACTTCTCCCGTCTTTTGACGACCAGCCCCTACTTTCCCCGCATATCCCATTAATTTCCACGTTACGTGTTTTTGTGCACTTCCCATCACTTTTCGAACACCAGGGGAACTTTTCTATTTCTTTCTCATCCGTTTCTGAGGGTGCATGAGGTTGACTCACTTTGACACCATTATAACATCCGCTACGCTGTTGTTTCAGTATTTTTATTGATTTAGACCCATTGTATATTCTTTGTTGCAGTGCTCCTTGAAAAAGGACTTTCCGTCCGAAATGCATTGGAGCCCTTTTAGCGTTTTGATGTCGCTAAAATTAATCGTTTGATGATTCATATGATGGAAATATGAAATACATTCCAATGGAAAATATCTAATAAACCTTGAAACTTTGAATTTTTGGAACTTTAATCGAACTTTATTTGGAATTCACTGTGTTGTTTTCTGCACACTGAACCACACAAGTGTGCCCACCACAGGGATGTGCCTACACTCCAGTAGCACACTCAACTTCTCAATCTTTGTTTTTTATTTCATTGCTCCTGGCCTTCTTGAAAATCCCAGAAAGACACATTAATTCACAGCTATCTCAGTTTGTCGAGTCACAATATTTTGTACACTCATCTCAGTCGGGCTTTAGAGCCAGCTTTTCAACTGAAACTACCCTTCTTGGAGTTACGGAAAGGCTGCAACATCGTTTAGATTCTGGAGACACGATGGCCCTCATATTACTTGATTTGAGAGCAGCTTTCGGCACGGTGTCTGACACCGTGTTAGTGAAAGCCTTACGATCTTTGGGTGTTACCAGGCCGGCACTCAACTGGCTTATCTCTTTTCTCACCGACTGAACGTTCCAGGTCTTCGCCCCAACGGCCAGTTCTGTTACTCATTCCTCTCCCTGCGGGGAACCCTATGGCTCCATTCTTAGCCCTTTGTTATTTAACATGAGTGTCAGACCTCTGGCTGATATTGCAGAGGAGGCGGGCTGACCCTGTTCTCCTATGCTGACGACACCCAGATAGTCTTCTCTCTCTCTATGGAGAGGGTGTCTGAGACATCTGCTCTCCAGATGGGGTTGAGTAAAATTACATACTGGATGCAGGCCAATTTTCTCAAACTCAGTGGAGAGAAAACTAAGGTTCTGATTCTGGGGAAGAATAAAGAACTTTGGGGTCCCTAAAACTAGCCTACTGAAAAACTTTTTTTTACATAATTATATTTTCATTTTATATAATGAAAACGTAGCTGAAATAACACCTGTACTTCACTTGATAACTTATCCCCGATTCTCCTGCACTTAGAAGCATGATCACAGTGCACGCACTCTTCAGCAATCACCATCACTGGGAAGAGATCGGCTCAACCAATCAGCACGTGCTCTTCAGTCATCACTGTGAATAGATCGGCTCAACCAATCAGCACGTGCTCTTCAGTCATCACTGTGAAGAGATCGGCTCAACCAATCAGCACGTGCTCTTCAGTCATCACTGTGAAGAGATCGGCTCAACCAATCAGCACGTGCTCTTCAGCCATCACTGTGAAGAGATCGGCTCAACCAATCAGCATGCTTAGAATGCTGCCACTTATACTGTCATTTGTCTGCATTATAGGCCCTGTGAGAGTGAGAAGTATGGACATCGACCGGAAAGTAAGAGTGTGCCTATCTGGGTGTGGTATGATGAGGGAGAAAGGATATAAACTTGTTTTTAACATGCCGTCTGGCATTAACAGTTGTTAATTGTCTGTCCCCTCGTTGCATTCCCTCGCCTTTGGCTCTTTCACTTAACAGTAGTTAACATCCTTTGCAGGGCGTTAATCTTGTTTGTTAACCGCATGCGTGCGGGCGGAATTCCGCCCGTACGCTGAGATTTGCGAAAGCGCACTTTACGTGACGAGCTGGGCTCGTCATGAGCGTGCGAGGAGGCTACCTCATGACGAGCCCAGCTCGTCATCAGCGTCGAAGGGGTTAATGCCCTCAGAAGCAGGCGATAAGGCTTAAGGGATAAACTGTGATAAAAGCAAATCGAAAGTCCTCCCAAGAGGCTTGATACTATAGTCAGTTCTTTTCAGCCGTAAGGCACACTCATTCACATATTCAATGTACACTTATGTCACTTATGCCTTCAGTCATTCCAAGGGGCCCTCGAAGGTAAGCTTTGTATCGCTTCTACATGGTACAGGAAGGTATGCCAATAATTTCTTGGGTATTTAAAAGAGACAAAGTTTCAGAGGGTTAGGTGATTCTGGTCACACCTACACACCCATATCTAGGTGCTTCCAGGCGCTACAGCAGGGTCCAGTTATTTTATGTAGCCCTTAATACTGGCCTTCAGACAACAGTTCTCTGCATTCAGACAAATAAAGAAGCTAACACACAGGGAATAAACACCAAGGACGTCCAAAAATATATAAAAGCCTGCCCAGTGTGCGCACAACAAAAGTCCTCCCATTCATCCCCTAAAGGTCTTCTACAACCATTGCCCATACCTCTGCTTCCCTGGCATACTATCAGTTTGGACTTCATCACAGATTTGCCTAAATCCCACAACTTCACTGCAATTTTAGTAGTTGTGGATCTTTTGTCTAAAATGGGGCACTTTATTCCCTTACAAAAACTACCAACAGCTACAGAATTTAGTGAAGTGTTCTGAAACCATATTGGAAAACTACATGGCCTTCCCAGTAAAATAATTTCCGACAGGGGCCCTCAATTTGTTTCAAAATTCTGGAGTCAGTTGTGCACACATTTAGGAATTGAAATAGCATTATCCTCCGCTTTTCACCCACAGACTGACGGCCAGACAGAAAAAGTTAATCAATACCTTGAACAAAGTCTACGGTGCCTAACCTCCATTATATCGGCTCATTGGGATGAGGTCCTACCATTGGCAGAGTTTTCATACAGCAATAGCTATCATGCAGCTTTAGGCTGTTCCCCTTTCTTTTTTATAACTGGCTTACATCCACGATCTATTTCTGCCATCCTTCCAGATTTATGCCTGCTGTGACCAAAAGATTAACAGAATTGCGGGAATTTCAAGAACAAGCCAAGCGTAGTTTAGCCAACAATAAACAAAAAGGTCAAATTATCAGTCGATAAACACAAAACACCAGCATCACCCTATAAAGTAGGGGATCTCGTCTGGTTATCAACCAGAAATATCCAGATTGAAGGCCCCAAGAAACTAAAACCTAGGTTCATTGGCCCCTTTCCCATAAATAACATTTTGAATCCAGTTTCAATGAGATTAACTTTGCCCTCGGAATATGCCAATCACCCAGTTTTTCGTGTATCTTTGCTCAAACCACATGATCCGGTGTAGTGACTGAGGTATTTGTGCTTTTTTGGCTTGGTTATGACCGTTGCCCACCACCATCTCAATATATGCTGCTGTCAATCGAACATGTATGGTGTTTTGTCCATTCCCGACCTTTATTTCAACTAGTTGGTAGGGCTTGTGAAGAAGTTTCCATAAATAAATCCAAGATTTAGATAGATGGTTTGAATGAAGTTTATTCCAGGAGTAAAGATCTCATCCACCAACAAACCCAGCAGACATCAACTGGCTGTTTTAGAACATTCCTATGTACATGAAGTCACATTACTGATGACCTAATAAGATTCTATTAAAGCTACAGTATTTAATAAGCTGCATAGCTAATTATCACACATCTCCTTCCCTTCAGAAAAACAAAATTGAATGCATATTAAGTAAAATTACGATTATGCAGAAATTATACAAAGTCAGAAAGATACGAAGGCTTCTTAGACACACGCTCTGAAGATCTAATATTTCCAGAGCTCGTTGCTATGCTTTTGTCCATAAGTTTTCCATTGGAATGCAAGAATCCACCATCTTGCAATTTTCTTCGGATAACAACAATTCGATTTAAGTTCCATATGCGATGGTCTTGAGTTTGTACAGCATTATTCAAAATTTTGATTACTTTAATGGGTTTCATAAACTTTGTTTCTGAGCTACTCACTATGCCTGGACGTTTGACCATAACCATATCGCCAATACAGACAACAGTTTTTTTAACACTATTTTTAACATCAAAATAATTTTTTCTACGTTCAGCTTTATTCAATTCGTTTTGAACTATATCATCTTTGTTGCACACACATTCTTTACCCTTCAACATTTCATGCTTATTAACCCAATAGGGTTCCACCTGTGTGTTGGGAATTCTCCCACGAAACAACAAAAATGGAGTCTTACCAGTTGTAGCATGAGGAGTGTATCTGTATTCTTCTATCTTTTCCACAACACATTTTTTCCAATCATGTGATAAATTTCTTGCCAAACTAATAGTATCTTTGATTACTTTATTGAATCTCTCGACCATACCATTGGCCTCTGGGTGATAGAGAGAACACAATTTATGTTTAATGCCCTTAGAAGACAAATACTGTTTCATTTCTTTGGAGACAAATTGTACCCCATTATCGGATAAGATAGTTGCAGGTAAACCTTCTTTATAAAATAATTCACTTAAGCATTGGATAATTTTACCTGAATCAGTTCCAGACAAAAAGAAAATTTCCGGCCATCTTGAATACATATCAATGACTACCAGTATGAATACTTGAGAATCTTTATGTTGAATAGGTCCCACCAAATCCAGCGCTATGTCCTGCCAGGGACCATTTGGTCTTTCCCTTAAAAACATGGGCTGTGTATGTGTACTGTAAGACTTGTCGCTAACATTGCAGTGTATACAATCTCTAATTACTCTTTCCACCATTTTATCCATGCCCGGCCACCAATAAGACATGCGAAGCCTCTCTTTACTTTTGGATAAACCTGAATGAGCAATATGAACCATATCTATTAAATCTTTCCTAAGACTAGATGGAGGAATTAACCTGGTTCCACGAAACAATAAATTGCTATCTACTGATAATTCACTGCGTACTATCCAAAAGGGCTTAGTTAAAGAAGAACCATCCTTGCAACTTGTCCAACCATTTTTTATCAAGGACATTACCTCACACAACGTACTATCATTTTCTAATTCCTCAGACCATTTCTTTTCTGACAAAAATTCATAATCCACAGAACAAACCAATTCATCATCTAACTCTGACTGATCTTCATCATCTACATCACTCTTAGAAATTAGACGTGAGAGAACATCTGCTACTCCATTCTCAATACCAGGAATATATTGAACACCAAAGTTATATTCTTGTAATCCAATAATCCACTTCGATATTCTCCCAGACACCATATCTAAACCTTTTTTACTAAAAATCTCCACCAAGGGTTTGTGATCTGTGTGGACATCAAAAACTAAACCCCAAAGAAACTTCTTTAATTTTCTTACTGCCCAAAACACAGCCAAAGCCTCCCTCTCTACAACTGAATAACGAGTTTCCGCATCCCTCAAACTTCTAGACAAAAACATTATGGTTTGCATACCCTCAGGACCATTTTGTTTCAATACAGCACCTAACCCCTTTTCACTAGCATCGGTAACCAATATAGACTTAGTCTTTGGATTGAAACTTTTTAGCGCAGGAGCCTTGTTTAACCTTCGCTTAATTTCGATGAATTCACTTTCACACTGATCTGACCAGTGAAATTCTACACCTTTCCTCAACAAACACCTCATGTTTACTGTTAACTCAGCAAAGCCTTTTATAAATTTTGTATAATATTCGATCATGCCAAAAAGCTTCATGAGCTCAGTTTTATTTTCTGGTGCCACCATTTTGTTTATAGTGTCTACTAATTCAGGTTTAGGCTTTACACCTTCACCAGATATTTTATGCCCTAAGTAGTTTATAGAGTCAGATCTGAATTTACATTTGCTAGCCTTTATTGTGAGATTGTGTTTGCTAAATCTTTCCAAAACCATATTCAGGGTGACATCATGATCAGATTCATTCTCTGCAAAAATCAACACATCATCCTGATATATGCAAACACTGGGGATGTCTTTCAAAACTTTTTCCATCACACGTTGAAATACTGAAGAAGCTGATACTAATCCAAATGGCATCCTCTTGAATCTATATGTGCCAAAAGGTGTAATAAATGACGTAAAATTTCTGCAAGACTCTTCTAGTTCAATCTGGTGATATGCAGAAGTAAGATCTATCGTACTAAAAATTTTTGCATTTCCTAATAATACCAGTAACTCAGCAATATTAGGCAGGGGATATCTATCGACGATTACACACTTATTGAGTTGCCTGAGGTCGATGCATAGACGCAAATCACCATTGGGTTTTCGGGCTGCGACCACAGGAGCCATCCATTCACAACCTTCTATTTCCTCAATTATATCATTATGCATGAGTTTCTCAATTTCTTTCTTCATATCTTCCTTTACTGCTAAAGGTACACTCCTGACTTTACAACTCACTGGAATGGAATCACTCTTAACACGTATCTTGTGTTGATAACCTTTGAGACACCCAAGAGTTTCTTTAAATACATTAGGAAATTTTGTCTTTAATTTACAAGAAAATTCGTCTTCCAATGGTTTTATTCCAACAGATTTTTCTTTTTCATCTAAAACACTAAGAACATTATCTTTCAATTGAATACAAGGATTGGCATTGGGATCTAAAATTACACCCAAGTCACCCTGATGTATCCAGCTGATAATGCTGTCACCTTTTCTTGAGACGTATACTTTTCCAGACACTAGTCTAGATTTATATTCTATAAGGCCTGTAAAATAACCATGTAGCTTTATAGGTTTTTTATCATACCCTAAAGGAATGATGTCGGGTTTGAAAAGAGACACCTTTCCTTTTAATTTCTTAGTGAAAAATTCATCAGAAACAATTGTAATTTTTGCACCAGAGTCAAACAATACTCTGGTCTTTTTTCCCTCAACAGATATTTCATCAATAGGATCAGCTCTTTTACGCGGGCTTTCTCCACTATCGCCAATGGTTTGAACCACTTCAATATCGCAATCAGATCCTGAAGAAGTTCTTTCAAAAATTTCTACTTCTTTTACTTTAGATCTATTTTTTGTTCTGCATAAAGCAGTGACATGACCCTTTAACTTGCATTTTCCACAGGTTTGTTTCAGAGCGGGACATTTTTTATCATTGGCCAGATGACCAGGTTTTCCACATCTAAAACATTTAAATTCATATCCACTCTTTTTAGTGTCTGCCTTGACTGGATCTTTAACATATTTATCGTTTTTAGATCTTACTATTTGAACTTTATTTTCTTTTTCAGTACTTTTTTTAATTATAGCTACACACTTAAGAGAATGTTCTATGCGCTTGGCAACAGATAAAACTTCATCTAGAGAAGGCTCATCTTTTAGCCACAATTCATCACGAACCTTTTCTATTCCACAACCAAACATAAATTGATCACGAATGCGTTCATCGATTAAAGCTCCAAATTTGCATGAAGATGCAAGTTTTCTTAAGCGAGTTACATAAGATTCAATACTTTCTTCATCATTTTGCATACATTTAGTGAATTGGTACCTTTCTAGAATAGTACTAACTTTGGGTAAGAAATGTAAGTCTAATTTCCTTATACTAATCTCATATTCATTTAAACCATTTGCTTCTGCAGGAGGAAGGTCAGGCAAATCATCAAAGATGTCCTGGCCTTCAGATCCTAAACAGTGTAGTAATAAAGAACATTTTCTCTCAGCACTGAGATTAGTCCCACAAACTTTAGCATATCGTTCAAAAACCACTTTCCATTTTTTCCATCTGATTGGAGGTTCACCAGGACAAGATAAAAAAAATGGTGCAGCTGTAACATTTTGCATTGTTTGAGAAACCCTATATTTTTTTTGAAAGAAAATATAAATATAATAAATATATATGTACAATAAATATATATATATACAATAATAATATAAATATTATATATAATTAAATATTATATATATATATGTAATTATACAATATATAACACATATATATGATAACCTCAGAGAATATTCATAAAAGGATAACTATGTATGTGTTAAAAATGCAGGAAACACATATCAACCAATCAGAATGTTAGTAAGAGAGAGAAAATATGGACCAATCAGATGTGTAGTTCAGGATCCAATAGAATTAATCCTTTCAAATTTCTCTGGGAAGGGTCTGATTGAGCCGCAGAAACCCTTGCTTTCAAGGTTGCTCTAAGGTAAAAGGTTAATTTAATTGTTGTCAAAAGTTAAAATTATAAGGTGCTTCACGTTTCCTTAACGCTGGAGAAACGAATACTTGTTAAATATTAAATTACGTTCCTTCGTGAACACCTCCTCACGCTTTGTTGCGCATGTGCTCTTGAAGCCAGTTCCACGCTCTGGAGAGAGCAAATGTTTAGAGTTGGGCGCACGCACTAGGCATCAGCTCACGGAGTGCAAGCGCGCGTTTTCTTTGACCATGAGAATGTTTATTTTCAACCAAGAAGTTGGGCGCACGCACTAGGCATCCACGAAGAGCTCGCGCAAGAATGTTTACTTTCAATCAAGAGCTCGTGTTACACGCGCTGAACATCGGCTCATTAACAGGGTGAACGTGCGAGCTCTCTGTGAGAGAGAATGTTTACTTTCAATTAAAGGTCTTGCACACGCGCTCAACAACGTTTATTCCCTTAGTGTACTTTCAACTATTCAGCTGTTTTAAACGTTGCGCACGCAGATTTACACGCGCTTGTCAATGTTTACTCCATTCGTGTATTTTTTTTTTACAGTTCAGCTATTACTTTTGGATGTACGCCTGTGTGGCTAAAAGTCAAACATCTCCACACTTTGCTGCAAGCGTTACCGATCTCCTCACACCTCAATGCAGGTTAGGTTGTGCGCGTTATAATCTCCTTGCAATTCAGCTGCCACACGCTAGACAAGATGCGTTAAAGATATCTTTGCCACGAACAACAGATCTCCGCTGGTGTTAATTAGGTAATTAGATTCCTTCGCGCTCGACTGCTGGCGCTTGATGTTATGGAAGTCATAGGGACGTGGGTTAGCTGAATTTAATTAAGGCTTTGCGCAAGGGAAGTATAATAGGAGATAAGCTGAATAAACAGAAGTAATAATGTTACTCACAAGTTGAATTCACACGATGATGGAGGTTCTTGATGGTGGTAGATGTCAGTTAAGTGAGGGTTGACAAAAGTTTAATTCTTCTCCTCATAAGGGTTTTGTGTTGAGATCTGTTCCTGGGAGGTTTCCAAGCCGACTACGCCAGTGAAGAAGTTTCCATAAATAAATCCAAGATTTAGATAGATGGTTTGAATGAAGTTTATTCCAGGAGTAAAGATCTCATCCACCAACAAACCCAGCAGACATCAACTGGCTGTTTTAGAACATTCCTATGTACATGAAGTCACATTACTGATGACCTAATAAGATTCTATTAAAGCTACAGTATTTAATAAGCTGCATAGCTAATTATCACAGCTTGCCTATAGACTTTGACAGCTTTATGTCCCCTTATACGCTGCTTTTTGCTCTTTTTCGGGCCTAAAGGCCTATGCTCGAGCGATGCTATGTTCTTTTCTGACACCATCCTGCTAAGCCTCTTTAGGTGAAAGGCAATGTTTTAGTTTCAATGTGTTGTTCGCTAGTAGTGAACCAGCAAGCACCGGTTCTTGTCAGAGAAATGTACTCTCTTCGCGCTGGAGCCATAACAAAAGCTTGGCCAGCTGCTGTTGTGTGCCAGGTACGGAAAAGTACAGGAATCTCATGAGAACGGTAGGCGGGTTCTTCTAGAAGCTTCGAGAGAGAGCTACATTCTATATTAGTGAAAGCGGGTCCAAGTGAGGGTGAGAGGATTGTCTGGTGGTTTTGGCGGTCTGGTGCAGCATCACGGTGCAGACGTGCAGTCGTGTTTGTGGAACAGAGAGTCCTAACCCAACCGAAGAGGGAAAGAGAGACGGACCTGTCTTCAGATTGCAGATGTCTAATAATATGGTGAGGTGTTCCATGTATGACTCATTTTATCTAATTATTCCTTTATTTTCAGGTTCTATATGTGTGTATGTATATTAATAAGTCATTTCTTTCTATGTCCTTTCATCATTGTGTAATAAAAGACCCCAATTTGCATTAATTCCTTTTGTTTGTTGTCACTAAGAGAGAGTGTGGGTTCTTCTTAACCAGGTGCTGTAGTATAGAAGGAGGGGTGATTCCCTTCTTACAGGTAACTGATGATGGGAAGGTGTGCTGCTCATGATTAGGGATGACTACATGGGAGAATATATAATTTGTCCTTATTCTCTGTAGAGGAAGGTCGGGCCCCTTTTTTACCAAGTGCTTACAGAGGGATGTGCTAGTTCCCCTCTAATGAGTACTTGTAGATACGGAAGGGAAATCGGCTCCTAAGCAGGAATACCTAAATTGCTGGTAGACCAACCCAACATAGCGTAAGAGGTATGTACTGATTTTCACCGGAAGGTGTTGCTGATTCGCACCAGGGTGCGTTGCTCGCATAAGTGCGCGTTGAACGTCGGAAGACGTTGCTGACTTGATTTGATATTTGATTTGTCGGAAGACGTTGCTGATTTGATATTGATTCGTCGGAGGACGTTGCTGATTTGATATTGATTCGTCGGAAGACGTTGCTGATTTGATATCGATTCACACCAGGGTGCGTTGCTCGCGTAAGTGCGCGTTGATCGTCGGAAGACGTTGCTGACCTGAATTGATATTTGATTCTGATTCGTCAGAGGACGTTTGTAGGAGAGTAGGGTCTGCAATCCTATGATCACCCAGATTTTTGCTTTTTGCTGCACTGGTTTACGACTTTCCCTGGCTGTGGGCCTGCTAATCAGACCCACAGCCTAGCTGTTCTCTCTATCCAAATTGTACTCAGGTACTGAATTGGCACTGGGCCCTCTCCAAGTCCCTGTACCCAGGGCTGAGGTGCACCCAGAAGTCTCCCAGGGGCTGAAGCATGTATTGTGCCACCCCTGGATTGACTAACTAAAACTGACACAACTGGCTGCACGACAGCTGGGGCAAGGTGGTGTACTCACCCTTTGCTTTAGATATAGTATACCTATATCTAACCCTAAAATGGACACACAGATCTCCTATCAGTCACTCCTATGGCAGGCCTTAACAATCCTGAAGGCAGAGTGCTTGGAATCGTGTGAGATGGTGCTCTGGCATGAGCTGAGCCTGTCTGCGGCTTTCGGGATCCATCCCTTAGCCGTTTCCATGATATCGCATACCATATACTCTTAAGTGCATTATAATCCTCGCGGTTATATGCCAACTCTGGTATCGCTTTATCAAAACATGTCGAGTAAGGTGTCATACGAATTGGAATACTAACCCCTCGCCAATTCTGGCGACGGGGTTAGCATTCCACCCTTCTAGAGGGACACGACATGCATGTAACCTATAACCCGGTTAAAAGTCAGACAGAGCCTTAGCATCCACAAAATGGATGCTGCCACCGAGACACAAGTCTGCCCTCCTGCTGCTGGGAGTCCTCCCAGAGCAGGAGATAAGGACAAAGGGTTTCCTGCCAGGGGCGGTGCCAGCACCGTCCCAGACAGGGTTTTGTGTATTGTAGGTAGGCAGGGCTTTAGAGGAAGGTGACTGCACGTGGCACCCCGGTGCTCACTGTGCATAGGCTGGCTGGAACCAGTTCCAGGGTCACTCCAGACCCTGTGCTGGGGAAAAGCCCGCCAAGGAAGTGGGTGTAACCACCCCCCTCCTAGTCCCACCCATAGGGCAGGACTTAGTCGCGTGCCAGCCCCTTTTTACAGGATAAAGGTAGGAACTGGCCCCCTTCCAAATCAGATCATCTTCGAATCCTGAAACTACTTTCCACGAAAGGAACTCAAGACTTCTTCCTAAGATTTCTCCCTTGTGACTAAGGAGTAGTCACCCTGCATCCGCAGGCACCATCTAAAGAACACTGCGGTCTGCTGCAAGTCCTTCCTCCGGAATCCGACTGCCCAGCTCGACGAGAACCGGCTTCCCTGGCACCTCTGACCTCTACCTACATCATCAGTCACGCTGAGATTCGTGGGTGTGACGAGACCTCGAGGGACCGGCCATCTTCAAGACTGCACGACTTCTTTCCAGCAAGCCCGCCGAGTGAATTCCTGGTGAGTGCTTTGGGGTCCGAGAAGCCCCCACCCTGAGCAGCTCCAGCACCGAAGTGCAGCCCCCCAGCATCTCCACGATCTGCGTGGGGCCCTTCTGCTTTTTGCTGCTCACCGCGTTGTTTGGCTACTAGCCCGCTGGCTTGTGGCCTTCCTGACGACGCCCGACGACATTTCTGCTGCTGGTCTGGTTGCTCCAGACTGGCCCTTGCTTCCCTCCATCGGAGAAGTACCCTGGACCCTCCTGGTCCGCCCAAGACGCCATTTTAGGTCCACCGCGTGGGCCTTGCATTTGCCAAGACTTGTTGCCCAATCTTGGGTCCAGCGACGTCGACAGCAAGAACCTTCGTGGGACAGCTCGCACCTCCATCCTGGTCGCCGACAACGCCTCCTGGTCCGAGAGACTGCAGAGCCCAGCAGCGCCCACTCACCTGACTGCGGTGACTTCGCCCGGTGCCATCCTGGTGCCCACTTAATCACTGGCTAGTGATTCAAGAACTTGGTCCCCTCTGCTTTCAGGTTTCCTTCTTCCTTGATCCAGGCTTGGATCCATCGAACTTTCCTTCACTGGTCGCCTGCCAGCAACTTCTTCCTTCCAGGCTCCTGGTCCGGCAACGAGATCCCCGACGTCTTTTCAGACCTATGCAGCTGCAGCCCCTGGGCTAGGTAACTTCGGCACTTCGGTGTCCCAGCATAGCCTCACTATCCTAGGGTCAGGATCCACTGTCGTTTTCTTCCTACCAGGTCGGGTTCGCCCGTGAACACTAACTTTGCCTTTACTAGCCTCCATAGACTTTGTCCCGCATCCCGCGTGAGAGTGCACACTCTGCACCCGAGTCCCCTAGGTCTCCTAGAAGTAATCTAACGATTCTATAGTCAAGTCCTAGCGATTCCAAAGCCTATTAGTACTGTACTTACCTGCTAGTAATTTCGCATTCCACTTTTTAAGTATATGGTTTTTCGTGCCCCTCGGGCATTTGTGTATAACGTGCTAACTTAAGTATTTTCGTAAGAGTTTTGTTGTGTGCCTAGCACCCTGTCCTCATAAAGAGTACAGGGTTGTTGTGATTCTAATAAATACACTGTTTATTTTCATAACACTTGTGTGGTGTCCTTTCACTGGGTGTTCAAGGGGTAATGTGATGGTAAAACAGCTGGCTTAACACGCCCTCTAGAGTCTTAGCCTTAGACTGCTCGTATCCATGCTACTAGGATAGCTGGTCTATAAGGTTGACTTACAACCAATCATCAATAAGGGTTGTTTGGACTGATATATAGTGATCACTAGAATAGTGAACACTGCACATCAGGCCAACTTCTCACATTGGTGAGCAGCGGTTGGGATTTGAGCTTGCTGTTGTTTTACCACACATGCCCTAAGAATATCTTGTGAAAGATCACATAAGTACTAAAGGTACATATAACTTAGCTTAGAATACTCTGAGTTCTACTGAACCAGCTGTTGTAGCTCCTAGGGCCTAGCACACCCTAAACTACAACTCTAGCAAGGGATCAGTAGGCAAACATATAGTGTAGGTAAGTGCACCACTTACACCTCACTAGAAAAGCATGTCTACCCAGGGAGATTCTACTGAGACTCCCCTGGTCAGTGTTGACCCTCCACAGGTCACTTCAAGATATGCAGCTCTCAGTTTCCAGGAGATGAGACAGATCTGTGTCTCCAGAAAACTGAAGCAGGGGTCTAACCCCACCATTCCCTTTCTGATAGGTCTCTTAGAGACATATGATGCCAGAAAGCTTTCTCAGTTACATGAGAACATGCCAGCCTTAGAGGGGACCTCTGGGGATCCAGACCTCCCCAACACTGCTACTGCAGTTGAGGAGGAGGAGGATCAGGAGGAACTCTCTGGGGATGAGGTAGACAAAGGTCTTGAGGTAGTCAGAAGGCTAACTAGGACCAACTTAGACTTACTTGGGCTAGGATCTGGGGGACCCCCAGTACTAACCTGAAGTGGGCCTAACCTTGGAGTTAGGAGAGATAGATCTCTTTCTAGGGACTCCAATAGATCTCTGCACTCTAATGCCTCTTCTCAGGGGAGAAGGAATCCTCCACAGAGGAGATTTACTTCCCCTCAGAGAAAAGAGCATGAAGCTAGAATGAGACAAGCTGAACTGAGGATTGAAAGGGAAGAACTTGCCCTGGCCAAAGAGAAGCTTGCCTTTGCTAGAGAGCAGCAGATGAGTGGGCTAGCTCCCACTGGTGGCAGCAATCTCCCAAGAGATAGAGAGAAGGGTTTAGATACTAAACACCTGACTAAAATAGTGCCCCCCTTTAAGCAAGGGGATGATATCCAGAAATGGATGGCTGCTCTGGAGAGGGCCTGCACTGTGCAGGGCATTCCCCAGAGTCAGTGGGCAGCTATACTGTGGCTCTCCTTTGATGGTAAAGGTAGAGATAAGCTCCTCACTACAAGAGTGGAGGATGCTAACAATTACCAGGTCCTGAAGAATACACTGGTTGATGGGTTTGGTTTAACCACTGAGCAGTACAGGTTGCTGTTCAGAGACACCCAGAAAACTCAGTCTCAGGACTGGTCTGATTTTGTGGATGGTGCCACTAAGGCTTTGGAGGGCTGGTTGCTGGGTAGCAAGGTTACAGATTACACAGGATTGTATAATCTAATGATGAGAGAACAAATTTTAAACAATTGTCAGAACCAGTTGCTGCACCAGCACCTTGTTGATTCAGATCTGACCTCTCCCCAAGAATTGGGAAAGAAGGCAGACAAATGGGTCAGGACAAGGATCAAGCAGAACCAGAACCAGAACCAGGGTGGTCAGAAGAAAGCAGACCAGAAGGGTAATGTTAAGAATGAGCAAAATTACCAGAAGTCTTCACCAGGTCCCCAACAAACCAAAGAGGGTGGGGGTCAGGCTTCCCAGAAGAAGAAGACTCAAGAAGGCCAGTCAAAAAGGTGGTGCCAGTACTGCAAAAGTAAATCTCACTGGTTTAGTGAGTGCACCAAAAGAGGAGGACAAACTCCTGCCACTACAGCTCCTAAAGCAACTGCACCCCCTAGTACAGTCAGTAGTGGTAGTGTACCTCCCAAGGCATTAGTTGGGTTAACCTTGGGTACTGAGGGGTCTGACAACTTAGTTGGCACACTCACTCAGGCTGTCCTTGTCTGTACAGGGGATATGGATATGTCCCCTGAAATAAGTCCCAATACTTTGGGCAAATACAGGCAGACACCTTTGATTAATGGCAAAATGGCTCAGGCCTATAGGGACACTTGTGCCAGTGTCACCATGGTGACACCTAACTTTGTGGACCCTGGACAGATCATGCCAGGTACTGATTTCCTGGTGACCAATGCCAGCAATGTCACTACTAGTCACAGTGTGGCAATTGTGGCTTTCTCCTGGGGTGGAGTGAAGGGACAAAAGAAAGTTGTAGTCAGTTCAGACCTCCCAGTTGATTGTTTGTTGGGCAATGATTTGGAGTCATCACAATGGTCAGAAGTGGAGCAGAGGACTCACATGGAGATGTTAGGCTTGCCAGCACATGTGCTTGCTGTGACTAGGTCACAGGCCAGGAAATGCCCCACTGAACAGGTGCTGGATCCTGAAATGATGGACCAGACACCTTCCAAGAAGAAGAGCAGTAAGGGTAAGGCTTCGCCTTCCCCCTTACCCCAGGTTGAGGATCAAGTCTCTGAGGAGGCTGATCTGGAAGAGCTGAGGGAAACTGAGCCTAAAGAGCTTGAACTTGATCAAGTTGAGTTTCTGGGCTCAGGGGGACCCTCCAGAGCAGACCTGGGGAAGGAACAGTTGAGCTGCCCTTCCCTTGAACCCCTCAGACAGCAGGCTGCTGCTGAGGCTGCAGGGAATGCCACAGGTGCCCACAGGGTATACTGGGAAGATGGACTCCTGTACTCTGAGTCAAGAGACCCCAAGCCTGGTGCAACCAGGAGGCTGGTCATCCCCTTGTCTCTGAGAGGTTTCCTTCTCACCTTGGCCCATGAGATTCCCCTTGCAGGTCATTTAGGTCAGACAAAGACTTGGGACAGGCTTGTCTCACACTTTCACTGGCCCCATATGAATGAGAATACCAAGGAGTTTTGTCGCTCATGTGTCACTTGCCAAGCCAGTGGTAAGTCAGGTGGCACAACAAAGGCCCCCCTCATACCACTACCTGTGGTGGGGGTTCCCTTTGAAAGAGTGGGGATTGACATTGTTGGTCCAATGGAACCCCAGACAGCATCAGGACACAAGTTTATACTGGTGGTGGTGGACCATGCCACCAGGTATCCTGAGGCTATTCCCCTTAGGACCACTACAGCCCCTGTAGTGGCAAGAGCCCTAGTTGGAGTGTTCTCCAGAGTGGGTTTCCCTAAGGAGGTCGTTTCTGACAGAGGTACAAACTTCATGTCAGGATATCTGACTGCCATGTGGAAAGAGTGTGGTGTGAACTACAAGTTCACCACACCCTATCATCCACAATGCAATGGGCTTGTTGAAAGATTCAACAGGACCCTGAAAGGGATGATTCATGGACTACCTGAACCTCTTAGGAGAAGATGGGATGTCCTGATCCCCTGCCTCTTGTTTGCTTACAGAGAGGTCCCACAGAAGGGGGTTGGCTACAGCCCTTTTGAGCTTCTGTATGGGCATCCTGTAAGAGGACCCCTGTGTTTGGTGAAGGAAGGATGGGAGAGACCTCTCAAAAAGCCTGCAACCAACATAGTGGACTATGTACTTGGTCTCCGCTCCAGGATGGCTGAGTACATGGAAAAGGCATCCAAAAACCTTGAGGCCAGCCAAGAACTTCAAAAAGCTTGGCATGACCAAAAGGCTGTTCTGACTGTGTACCAGCCAGGACAGAAGGTGTGGGTGCTGGAGCCAGTGGCCCCAGCAGCTCTGAAAGACAAATGGTCTGGGCCCCACACCATCATTGAGCAAAAGGGAGAGGTTACCTACTTGGTGGACCTTGGAACTCCCAGGAGCCCTCTCAGAGTGCTCCATGTTAACAGGCTCAAGGCATATGTTGACAGGAAGGACATGAGCTTGCTCATGGCCACAGATGAGGGACAGGAGGAAGAGAGTGACCCTCTCCCAGACCTGCTCACTCAGAATCCTGATGATGGGTCAGTTGATGGTGTTGTCTTTTGTGGCAGCCTCACTGAACATCAGCAACAGGATTGCAGGCAAGTTCTGCAATCCTTCAGACATATGTTCTCTCTGACACCCAGCCAAACTGATTGGTGTACCCATGATGTTGACACTGGAGACAGTCTGCCTGTCAAGAGTAAAATCTACAGACAGCCTGATCATGTTAGAGACTGCATCAAAACTGAAGTGCAGAAAATGTTAGAACTGGGAGTCATTGAGCCCTCAGATAGCCATTGGGCTAGCCCAGTAGTTCTAGTGCCAAAGCCTCACACCCAGGGTGGTAAGAGAGAGATGAGGTTTTGCGTAGACTACAGAGGCCTCAATGCAGTCACTAAGACTGATGCCCACCCAATACCAAGAGCAGATGAGCTTATAGATAGATTGGCTTCTGCCAACTTCTTAAGCACATTTGATTTGACAGCTGGGTATTGGCAAATCAGGTTAGCTGAGGAAGCCAAACCCAAGACAGCATTTTCTACCCCTGGAGGGCATTATCAATTTGTGGTAATGCCCTTTGGACTGAAAAATGCACCTGCCACCTTCCAAAGGTTGGTGAATCAAGTCCTCACTGGGCTGGATGACTTCTGTGCAGCATATCTGGACGATATTGCTGTCTTTAGCTCCACCTGGGAGGATCACCTGGTCCACCTGAGGAAAGTGTTAGAGGCCCTGCAAAAGGCAGGCCTCACTATCAAGGCCACAAAGTGCCAGATAGGGCAGACACAGGTTGTATACCTGGGCCACCTTGTAGGTGGAGGCCAGGTTCAGCCACTGGAGAGTAAGATACAGGCCATCAAGGACTGGACTCCTCCAATCACCCAGACTCAGGTTCGAGCTTTCTTGGGCCTGACTGGGTACTATAGGAAGTTTGTCAGAAATTATGGGTCCATAGTGACCCCCCTTAATGACCTGACAAGCAAGAAGATGCCAAAGAAAGTTCAGTGGACAGCAAGCTGTCAGAAAGCATTCAATGACCTAAAGCAGGCCATGTGCACAGCACCTATCCTCAAGAGTCCAGATTACTCCAAGCCATTCATTGTCCAAACAGATGCTTCTGAGTTGGGTGTGGGAGCTGTTCTGTCTCAACTGAATTTTGATGGTAATGATCAGCCTATTGCTTTCATTAGTAGAAGGTTGACACCCAGAGAGAAAAATTGGTCAGCTATTGAGAGGGAGGCCTTTGCTGTGGTCTGGGCCCTGAAGAAGCTGAGGGCCTACTTGTTTGGCACTCACTTCACCATTCAGACAGACCATAAGCCCCTCTTGTGGCTAAATCAGATGAAGGGTGAAAACCCCAAACTGCTTAGGTGGTCCATTTCCCTACAGGGGATGGATTTTACAGTGGAGCATAGACCTGGGACTGATCACAGCAATGCTGATGGGCTCTCCAGGGATTTCCACTTAGAGCAAGAAGACTCACCTGGTCAAGGTTAGTTTATTGTCCCAAAGTTTGGGGGGGGGTCATGTAGGAGAGTAGGGTCTGCAATCCTATGATCACCCAGATTTTTGCTTTTTGCTGCACTGGTTTACGACTTTCCCTGGCTGTGGGCCTGCTAATCAGACCCACAGCCTAGCTGTTCTCTCTATCCAAATTGTACTCAGGTACTGAATTGGCACTGGGCCCTCTCCAAGTCCCTGTACCCAGGGCTGAGGTGCACCCAGAAGTCTCCCAGGGGCTGAAGCATGTATTGTGCCACCCCTGGATTGACTAACTAAAACTGACACAACTGGCTGCACGACAGCTGGGGCAAGGTGGTGTACTCACCCTTTGCTTTAGATATAGTATACCTATATCTAACCCTAAAATGGACACACAGATCTCCTATCAGTCACTCCTATGGCAGGCCTTAACAATCCTGAAGGCAGAGTGCTTGGAATCGTGTGAGATGGTGCTCTGGCATGAGCTGAGCCTGTCTGCGGCTTTCGGGATCCATCCCTTAGCCGTTTCCATGATATCGCATACCATATACTCTTAAGTGCATTATAATCCTCGCGGTTATATGCCAACTCTGGTATCGCTTTATCAAAACATGTCGAGTAAGGTGTCATACGAATTGGAATACTAACCCCTCGCCAATTCTGGCGACGGGGTTAGCATTCCACCCTTCTAGAGGGACACGACATGCATGTAACCTATAACCCGGTTAAAAGTCAGACAGAGCCTTAGCATCCACAAAATGGATGCTGCCACCGAGACACAAGTCTGCCCTCCTGCTGCTGGGAGTCCTCCCAGAGCAGGAGATAAGGACAAAGGGTTTCCTGCCAGGGGCGGTGCCAGCACCGTCCCAGACAGGGTTTTGTGTATTGTAGGTAGGCAGGGCTTTAGAGGAAGGTGACTGCACGTGGCACCCCGGTGCTCACTGTGCATAGGCTGGCTGGAACCAGTTCCAGGGTCACTCCAGACCCTGTGCTGGGGAAAAGCCCGCCAAGGAAGTGGGTGTAACCACCCCCCTCCTAGTCCCACCCATAGGGCAGGACTTAGTCGCGTGCCAGCCCCTTTTTACAGGATAAAGGTAGGAACTGGCCCCCTTCCAAATCAGATCATCTTCGAATCCTGAAACTACTTTCCACGAAAGGAACTCAAGACTTCTTCCTAAGATTTCTCCCTTGTGACTAAGGAGTAGTCACCCTGCATCCGCAGGCACCATCTAAAGAACACTGCGGTCTGCTGCAAGTCCTTCCTCCGGAATCCGACTGCCCAGCTCGACGAGAACCGGCTTCCCTGGCACCTCTGACCTCTACCTACATCATCAGTCACGCTGAGATTCGTGGGTGTGACGAGACCTCGAGGGACCGGCCATCTTCAAGACTGCACGACTTCTTTCCAGCAAGCCCGCCGAGTGAATTCCTGGTGAGTGCTTTGGGGTCCGAGAAGCCCCCACCCTGAGCAGCTCCAGCACCGAAGTGCAGCCCCCCAGCATCTCCACGATCTGCGTGGGGCCCTTCTGCTTTTTGCTGCTCACCGCGTTGTTTGGCTACTAGCCCGCTGGCTTGTGGCCTTCCTGACGACGCCCGACGACATTTCTGCTGCTGGTCTGGTTGCTCCAGACTGGCCCTTGCTTCCCTCCATCGGAGAAGTACCCTGGACCCTCCTGGTCCGCCCAAGACGCCATTTTAGGTCCACCGCGTGGGCCTTGCATTTGCCAAGACTTGTTGCCCAATCTTGGGTCCAGCGACGTCGACAGCAAGAACCTTCGTGGGACAGCTCGCACCTCCATCCTGGTCGCCGACAACGCCTCCTGGTCCGAGAGACTGCAGAGCCCAGCAGCGCCCACTCACCTGACTGCGGTGACTTCGCCCGGTGCCATCCTGGTGCCCACTTAATCACTGGCTAGTGATTCAAGAACTTGGTCCCCTCTGCTTTCAGGTTTCCTTCTTCCTTGATCCAGGCTTGGATCCATCGAACTTTCCTTCACTGGTCGCCTGCCAGCAACTTCTTCCTTCCAGGCTCCTGGTCCGGCAACGAGATCCCCGACGTCTTTTCAGACCTATGCAGCTGCAGCCCCTGGGCTAGGTAACTTCGGCACTTCGGTGTCCCAGCATAGCCTCACTATCCTAGGGTCAGGATCCACTGTCGTTTTCTTCCTACCAGGTCGGGTTCGCCCGTGAACACTAACTTTGCCTTTACTAGCCTCCATAGACTTTGTCCCGCATCCCGCGTGAGAGTGCACACTCTGCACCCGAGTCCCCTAGGTCTCCTAGAAGTAATCTAACGATTCTATAGTCAAGTCCTAGCGATTCCAAAGCCTATTAGTACTGTACTTACCTGCTAGTAATTTCGCATTCCACTTTTTAAGTATATGGTTTTTCGTGCCCCTCGGGCATTTGTGTATAACGTGCTAACTTAAGTATTTTCGTAAGAGTTTTGTTGTGTGCCTAGCACCCTGTCCTCATAAAGAGTACAGGGTTGTTGTGATTCTAATAAATACACTGTTTATTTTCATAACACTTGTGTGGTGTCCTTTCACTGGGTGTTCAAGGGGTAATGTGATGGTAAAACAGCTGGCTTAACACGCCCTCTAGAGTCTTAGCCTTAGACTGCTCGTATCCATGCTACTAGGATAGCTGGTCTATAAGGTTGACTTACAACCAATCATCAATAAGGGTTGTTTGGACTGATATATAGTGATCACTAGAATAGTGAACACTGCACATCAGGCCAACTTCTCACAACGTTGCTATACATACCCTCTGAGCTTTGATCTATAGTATCTTTAGTTATTTATGTTACTCCTTTCTCAGATAGGTAGTCTGAATGTGGTGTTTTGTTTTTGGGCATTCTGGGAAGGGACTGTGATGAGTAATTACTTTATAGCTAACTAGCTGAAACACCAGAAAAGTAGGAAAATAGCAGTCATTACTTCAGTCCACATGAAAAGACAACCCTCCTCCACCTGTTGTAGTTGGAGACAATATTGCATATGAAGAAAATCGCATTATAGATGCAAAACGTAAACATGGTCGATTACAGTATTTATTTAACTGGAAGGGTTATGATGCGTCAGAAAGATCCTGGAAACAGGAACACATGTACATACTACAAGATTGGTCAGATCTTTCCATGCCTTGCATCCGGAAAAACCCTGTCACATACGAAGACCTTTGGGGGGGCAGGAGGCATTTCCTGCATGTGTAAACGTTCTTGGCATGTACACGTGAATTACTTGGGAAAGATCTAAGGCCCAAATCACCTTCACATGCACACGTGAGAAAACCTGAGACCCAAATCAATGTAAACCCCACCCACTTGGTTCCCGATGCTTCGCTTCGTGCCTAAACACTCACCTGACTCCGGACCTTGGTGGCAGATCATCCGAAGCTCTTTAGCGCTCCACCCTGCTTCCTTCCCTGTCTTCACTCAGTGTCTTCAGCTGTGTTCTTGCTCCCAGGAGCACATTTCAGACATTCCTTCCTGTTTCTGAATTTCCGGCTCCAGATCCTCTCACGGCACTGTTTCCGATTTCCTGCAAAAGAGAAAAGAAAAGAGAATCAACAAAGGGATGCCAAGCAACACCTCGCTCTGAATGGTAAAGCGTTAGCATGCTTGAACACATACCAGTAAGAATTTAAACTTTATGAAAACTGTGGCAGACCTCTTGACCTTCTATAAATCAAGAGAACGTTTTGAAACTCTTCCTGAAACAATCTAAGGACTTTAAGGACATTGAGCAAGTGAAGAATGTTAAAGTAAAACAGACATTTGTGTAAATACCTTGAGTCTGATTAGAAGACTGAAAGGAAACAGAGAGCTCGATTGTTGTTATTATTTATATATATTTAATGTGAAATTACGGAGCAAATATTGTAAAGGAAATCAGTAACTCTTGAGATAATTTGAGCAATCACAGATTATTAGTGCACCTGTAGTGTTTTTTTTGTATATTCTTTCTTTTAGTTTCAAGAATCCTTTTGAGAAAAGGTCAAGGGTAATTCAGGTATACCTAATTAAGAGTTCCAAAGCATATGTTTGACCTAAAAAAGTGATTTAGGGTGTTCAGATTAATCGGGTACATTTATCAGATTATACACGAGCTGAAAACTGAAGCCCAGTAACACTTTGCCTTTCTTGAGAGACATTCTACACGACTGAATTGTCAAGTCGGTCTACAAGAATCCAGTGTGTCTTCTCTTTTCTCTCGTCCCTATTCCCCCCTCCCCCGGTGTTCGATCAGGGCAGCAAGTGAATCCTATCCTTGCCTCTCTGGTGGAGTTCAGAGTGAGTTGGGTAATAGAAGCATCAAGGAAGGAACAAACCGGAGTACAGGCGGGTGAATTCATGACACCATGGGCCCCAGGGACCACCACCTCCAAGGGGCTTTGTACTCATTGGGAGGGGGGGCCGCGCAGCCCCCATTCTAGAGCCCTTGATGGCCTGGGGAATATCACCCCCTAGGGCCAGCTGCAATGTCTCCTGCCATGCCATAGAAAACTCTGCTTTGCTTCTTGGAAGCGAGAGCAGGAAACCTGCTCTCGCTTTCAAGAAGCAAAGCAGAATTGCTTTTGGGCGAGGGGAGCTGCATGTTAGCAGCTCCCCTTGCCCAAAAGAAATTATGGCTCCCGCAGGAGGCGAGGATCCGGCAGGGACCGTGGGGGCATTTGGGCTCCCCCTAAATTGAGGGTCGGCCCCCGGGGTGCTGGTTTCCTTCACAGCGGGCTCTTCCCTCAAGGCAGATTGGTATCGTAGCGCTGCTGCGCCAGACACTGATCACATTTAAAATTGTGACGATTTATTTTGGTATTACTGCGCAGAACTGTGTAAATTGCCTGCATACATAGTGAGCATTTTGTTATCGTAGCACTGCGCTGGTCAGCTTCATTAGTAGCATTTAAAGTGTGCCACATCGTAGCGCTATATCGTAGCGCTACATCGCATTGCCTTAGTCACTCGCCTGGTTTCGCTTTTGTCTCAGCCATTTTGTTGTTTGTTTGCCCCCCAGCCCGCCCCTCCACCCCGCCCCCGCCTCCCAGCTGATCCTCCCCCCCACAGATAGTATAGGAATCACCCTGCCTACACTCGCGCTGTGACCATCCTGACTCCTGTTGAGGAGGTCGCTCCCCACGATCCCCGCCATCGCAGTGCTGGTTTCCTTCACAGCGGGCTCTTCCCTCAAGGCAGATTGGTATCGTAGCGCTGCTGCGCAAGACACTGATCACATTTAAAATTGTGACGATTTATTTTAGAATTACTGCGCAGAACTGTGTAATTTGCCTGCATACATAGTGAGCATTTTGTTATCGTAGCACTGCGCTGGTCAGCTTCATTAGTAGCATTTAAAGTGTGCCACATCGTAGCGCTATATCGTAGCGCTACATCGCATTGCCTTAGTCACTCGCCTGGTTTCGCTTTTGTCTCAGCCATTTTGTTGTTTGTTTGCCCCCCAGCCCGCCCCTCCACCCCGCCCCCGCCTCCTAGCTGATCCTCCCCCGCCCCACCCCCCCTCCACTATTCACTTATGACAGATGCTTTTGCGCGCAGCGGTCGCGCCCCATGCGCGCCGAAGGCACGCCAAAGGTAAGCCCGTCTACGCCCGTCCGTGCCTGGACCGCGCCCAGCGCCATACCCCCTGGTCCTCGCAAAACCCACTCCTCCCGCATTACGTACGATTCCGCATCCCTCTAAGCACCCAATCCCGGCCGACTCCACGACTGCTACCAAGCCGCCCCTGGAATCACCCATGGACCCTTCACCTGCCACTCCTGCAAACTCGACTGCATCAGGACCAACCCTAAATCCACATCCTCCAAACAGAGCTCCAACACTAACCACCTGAAGTGCATCCTACTCAACACCCGCTCGGTCCACAGACACGCCATTGAACTCTGGAACCTACTCGACACCACTTCGCCGGACGTCGCCTTCCTTACAGAAACCTGGATGAACGCCTCTTCAGCGCCCGACATCGCCATAGCCATCTCGGACACTTACAAGATCATCCGAAAAGACCGCACCAACCAAACAGGAGGAGGCATCGCCATCGTCCATAAGAACACCATCCGAATCACGACCAGCTCTAACGACAAGCTCGCGACCGCCGAACACCTTCACTTCCAGATCCACCCCGACCCCAGGACCACACTTAGAGGCACCCTCATATACAGACCACCAGGAACACGCACGCAATTCAGCGAAGACATCATTGACTTCATCAGCCCACATGCCATTGCCTCCGAGAACTACATACTACTGGGAGACCTCAACTTCCACCTGGAAAAGAATAACGACAGAAACACCACCAACCTTCTGGACAATCTCGCCAATATCGGACTCAAACAACTCGTTGACACCCCCACCCACCTGGCCGGACACACGCTCGACCCCATCTTCACCTCCAGCAAGCACATCTCCTTCGATCTCACCACAGCTCTCCATTGGACGGACCACAGCTGCGTTCACTTCAGCTACAAAAAGACCACGTCCCACAATCCCCCACAACCTATTCCTCGAAGAAACTGGAACAAAATCACCACCGACCAACTCTTCACATCACTTAACCAAAACCCTCCTACCATATCATCGGACCCAAACCTAGCTGCTAACAAACTCACACATTGGATCACCCACAGCGCTGACGAACTAGCACCCTTGAAAAACCTCCAGATCAAACAAGGCAGCAAAAAGGCCCCCTGGTTCAATGATGACCTTAAGAAATCCAAGAAATTATGTCGTACTCTCGAGAAAAGCTGGAGAAAAAACCCAACCACTGATAACATGACCACCTTCAAGGACGCCACCCGCAAACACCACCAATTGATCCGATCCACAAAGAAATCAGCATTCAAGGATCGACTCAACAACAACGCCCCCAACAGCAAGGAACTATTCAACATCGTCAATGAATTTACCAACCCCACCGCCAGCACCAACGACATCACTCCCTCCCAAGACCTCTGCGACTCTTTAGCCTCTTTCTTCCACAACAAAATCGCCGACATACATAACAGCTTTGAAAACCATTCCGAAGAAAAGTCCATTCCACCCACCTCCGAACCAAAAGAGCACTCTCACAACCTCTGCGCCTGGAACCCAATCACTACCGAAGACACCATCCGCCTGATGAACTCCATCCACTCTGGCTCACCAACCGACCCATGTCCCCACCACATCTTCAACAAAGCAGATTCCATCATCGCACCCTATCTCCGCGATGTCATCAACTGTTCCTTCAACTCCGCAACCTTCCCGGAAAGCTGGAAACATGCCGAACTCAGCGCCCTTCTGAAGAAACCCACAGCAGACCCCTCTGAACTTAAGAACTACCGCCCCATCTCACTCCTTCCATTCCCTGCTAAAGTCATTGAGAAAGCCGTCAATAACCAGCTCACCACCTTCCTTGAATCCAACAACTCCCTCGACCCCTCTCAGTCCGGCTTCCGAGCCAAACACAGCACCGAAACCGCCCTCATCGCTGCTACAGACGACATCAGAACGCTACTGGACAACGGAGAAACAGTTGCCCTTATCCTACTTGACCTCTCCGCCGCCTTCGACACAGTCTGCCATATCACCCTCATACAACGCCTCAGCAACGTCGGAATACAAGGAAAAGCTTTGGACTGGATCATCTCGTTCCTTGATGGAAGAACCCAGAGAGTCCGCCTCCCCCCTTTTAGATCAGAAGCCACCAAAGTCATCTGCGGCGTACCACAAGGATCATCACTCAGCCCCACCCTCTTCAACGTCTACATGAGTCCCCTCGCATCCATCGCGCGACAACACAACCTCAACATCATCTCCTACGCAGACGACACCCAGCTGATCCTCTCCCTCACCAAAGACCCAAACACCGCCAAAACAAACCTACACGAAGGAATGAAAGAAGCAGCCGAATGGATGAAGAACAGTCGTCTAAAACTAAACTCTGACAAAACAGAAGTCCTTATCTTAGGATCATCCCCCTCTGCTTGGGACGACTCATGGTGGCCACCGGCCCTGGGTACAGCACCCTTACCTACAGACCACCACGCAACCTGGGCTTCATCCTAGACTCCTCCCTCTCAATGACCAGACAAGTCAACGCTGTCTCATCTTCTTGCTTCAACATCCTACGCATGCTCAAAAAAATCTTCCGTTGGATCCCCACCGATACAAGAAAGACAGTCACCCACGCACTGGTCACTAGCCGACTGGATTATGGAAATACCCTTTACGCCGGAACCACAGCCAAACTACAAAAAAAACTCCAACGCATACAAAACGCCTCAGCCAGACTCATACTGGACATCCCCCGTCAAGCTCACATCTCCAGTCACCTGAAAGACCTCCACTGGCTCCCCGTCAACAAGAGAATAACGTTCCGCCTCCTCACCCACGCACACAAAGCCCTTTACGACCTAGGACCCGAATGCCTCAACACACGTCTGTCCTTCTACACACCCACCCGCCAACTACGATCGTCCAATCAAGCCCTCGCCGTAATTCCGCGCATCCATAGATCCACCATGGGAGGAAGATCATTCTCCTACTTAGCGGCCAAAACCTGGAATTCCCTCCCCAATCACCTCCGCCTTACACAGAACCACCTCTCCTTCAGAAAGCAGCTCAAAACCTGGCTTTTCGATAAGTAATGCCCCCACCCTCCCTTAAGCGCCTTGAGTAGTGCGCTATATAAATTACTGAACTTGAACTTTAACAAATGGCATGGGAGGGGGGCCACAAAGCCGCCTCCCCTTTAGTTTATTGCTTTTTTTTTAATGGAAGGGCAGCCCTGGGGGATGTGGTCCCCGGGGGCTAGAGGTGGCCCAGGGGAGTGAGGCCACGCTGCCCCCCTACCGGCAAATTTTTTTACCACAAGGCCAAGTCCTGGGGGATTGGGTCCCCGGGGTCAGAAATGACCCTGGGGCATGGGGACCCCCTCCCTGCAAAAAAATAAATAAAACAAAACCAGGCCCCGGGGGATGGGGTCGCCGGGGCCAATAGTGGCCCAGGGATTGTGGATTTCCTCTCCAAGGTACATAAACTCTTTAATAATTTTATTTGGCAGGATAAGAAACTGAGAATTTCCCTGAAAAAACTTCAACTGCCAAAAGACAAAGGGGGTGTAGGTCTACCTAACTTTAGATGCTACCAAACGGCATTCTTGTGCAAACAAGGAGCAAATTGGTTCCTTAACCAACAAGAATACACTCCTGTGTGGGTTCATGTTGAAAAATCCATCATTCACAACCTGCCTCTCTCCGCTATAATGACTATGGACTCTTCAGCCTTTACTCAATCAAAATATATATTTCTCAACACTAGGCGGGCTCTACTTAGCCTTAAGAGACACTGTAAAGCTAAAATAAAATTCTCCAAATCAAACCTAGCATTGTTCTGGTTTAACCCGGCTATAAAGGATGAGTGCGGAATTCTCTTTTGGGAGGACAGGGCTAACAAGGGTCTGAATTTGATGCGGGACCTTTACGACGGAACTTCCCCGCTACCTTTTGCCACCTTACAATCGCAATTTGATCTCCAACCGCTCAACTTTTACAGGTTTCTACGCCTTAAAGCACTTGTCTCTGCCAGAGCCATTGTCCCGCAGCAACCCACTCTATGCACCAAGCTAGTTCATCTTATGTCACAAGGCCACATCGTATCAAAAATATATAAACTCATATCACCGTCACCACAGAAAAGACATAGAAAGTGTGAGAGGGATTGGGAAAACGAAACAAACTCCTCTAACCTGGTTTTTGATTGGGACAAGATTCCTCTCACCCCTTTCTACAATAAAATATCCCCGATATTATCCCAGACCAAACTTATGTTGATAAATAGATCCTACTGGACACCTGAGAAACTCTTCAAGCTCAAACTTCTGGACAGTCCCCTTTGCTGGCACTGTAAAGCACACGCGGGTAACATGGCGCATATGTTCTTTTATTGTCCGTTGCTCCAAACATTCTGGGATAAGATCTATGCCTACACCCATCGCACCTTCCACTTCAGTCCACCTAGGGACTTCTCATATATTCTCCTAGGCGTGATTGATCCGAACATTACTAGGGAACATGACAGATACCTCCTAGACCTTATGCTAACGCTGGCTAGCAAAATTATCCTGAGCAAGTGGAAGAACGCTTCTGACGTCTCCTTTGTGCACTGGCAAGAATGGCTAGCTTCATTGAGGGGTGCGGATAACGACGTTTTACATTCCTCCCCCTGGGATAAGCCTCACGCCAAACTCTGGAGTTTGCTTGACTCCTTGGAACTCTGTTATGACCCACCTTAGATGCACTGACAAAGGGCTTGCTTGGTCTCTAAATGACTGCTGCTGCTACATTGGGCATTACTCCCGACAGGTATGACGGATGTCCGGACACAAACAATTTCTACAAACCTTGTTGCGGTCATTCCTTTCTCCTTGTCTAACCTCTCTCCCTCTTCTTCCCTCTTTGTCTTCTTTGTCTTCTTAGTTCCTTCCGCTCCAAGAGACAGAGAGGTATGTTTGGATATCTGAAACAATGCTTCTTCTGCTTGACAATTATATGACTCGATGGTGTATTTCCCACGGATGTGTTATGTTACTTGCATCTTCTTATTTCCTGCTGACCACATTGAATGTAATTATCCAGGCATTGTTCATTGTATCTATCTTGCGAACTAATTATTGTATGAGGTTCTTCCTTTTCTTTGTACTGTTATGTTTTTGTACTTTAATAAAAAAAGATTTGAAATCAAAAAGAAATGTTAAGAGAAGGCGGGCCACACAGCCCTTCCTAAAAAACGAAAAAGAAAACCGAAGCTGGATCTCGCCGTAGACCCGCCCCCCTCCCTGTACCACTTGAAAACATGCCTTCTGGCGCGTTTTGGGTTGGGGGATGAAGTCCCCTCGCATCTTATGGGTCCTTAGGGGCCAACTAGCCCACTAGGTACCTCCAGCAAGCACCACACAGTGGGATTGCTGAGAGGTGGCCACGCCCTTTTTTACACCACTTTGCAAACGCGCCTTGTGGCGCATTGCTGATGGGGCAATGAGGTCCTGTTGTGTCCTGAGGCCCTCAGGACTAAAGTGAACTTCATCCCCTGAGCAGCAGTGCACCAGGAGTCGCGTTTGCAGAATGGTGTAAAAAGGTGGCGTGGCCTTTGAACACTCTCAGCAATCCAGCTGTATGGGGCTTACTGGGGGTAACAGGAGGGCTAGTTGGCCCCGAGGAACAGGGCACTGTCGCAATTAAAACTCACATGTGATTAATGGCAGTGGTCTGCATTTTCTGAGACTCTGACTTTACTGCCTCACTGATGAGTGATCCTATCCACTTTCAGGTACTCACTGACACCCAATGTGCTCCTCAGCCCTTACCTCTACGCTCAAAGATATCAATTTATAATATGATCTTCCAGTTAAGCCGTAGGCTAGTTAGTAAATTCTCTCTCTCTCAATCTATGCAGCCTCCATTTGTAACTGCTTCGACTGCCTACTCTTTGGAGTGCAGCACGTTGGCAATCAAAGTCTTGTATAGATCATGATTACTGGACTATTTATACTTCACAGATGTGCCTGCGATTACTCTGTGGCATACTTTTTCCCTAAAACAGCAGTGTACAGACCGTATTTCCTTGTGAGAACTAGTTGGCACTGAAAGTCTATGTACCATTCTATTGTGAGTTAACTTCAAAACTGTTTATCCTGAATTTTTTTTAATGGATCAATATTGCTGATTTTTCTTTATTCCCACCACCTACAAGTGGTGTAATTGTTTTGATTTTCATTAGTAAATCCCCGTGCAAAAGACATTGCTACCTGCGCCTGGTTATAGTTTTTATGAAAAGTATGTCAATTTATGAGAAAAAAACCTTTAACACTAAAAATTCCTTCCCTGCTGCTTTTCTTCTCAGTCCACTTTACTTTCTCTCCCTACATGTCTCTCACGAATGTGGTCCCTCTTCTATCCTTTTCAGCCTCTCATTCCCTCACTCAAGTGGACCTTCATGGTCTTAATTTATCTCTTACTTTCTATTTCTAGCTTCTCACTTTCTTTTTCTCATATTATCTCACTGTTTTCTTTTAACTCTCTTCCTCTTTTTCAACAGCCTTTTTTTCTTTCAATCTTGTTTTTTCTCACTCTTTTTCTTCTTGCTTTTACTTTTTGTCTCACTGTCTGTTGTATTTTCGCTCTCTTGATCTTGTTCTCTTCTAGCCCTGCTGCTCTTTTTATCCCTCTGTTCTTCTCTCATCCTCATCTTTGTCTCCTTTTATCTCTCTCTTTATTTTTGCCTTATTTGCTCTTCTTCTCAACCATTGTCTGCATCACCCTCTTTCTGTCCTCTTTTTCACTCTGTTCTCTGATACTTTTGGGTTTCCTCTTGCTCTCCCTTCTCATCTTTCTCACTCTCCACCCTACTTGCAGAGTGTGCACCTTTAAGCACTCTGAATAAGGGGGACATCATATCTGACAATCTCTGGCTGATATCCATCATCTCAACATCTAAATGCAAACCTTTGACTTTTTCACTCTATTCTATAATTCCCTTGATTTTGCGGTCACTTTCATGTTAATTTGTTTCTCTTTTGCTCTGGTTCTTACCCTATTTCATTCTCTCATGCTATTTCTCACTTAGTTTTCACATTCTCTTATTCTATCTTTCTATCTCTTTTGCTATTTTGGTCACACATAAGACTACCAGATTTTGAAAACAACAAAAAAACTGTATATTTAAAAAAATCTAAAAGAAGGACGACTATTTTACATCAACTGAGGGGTATGGGGTGACAGTGCGTATGAACATTGAAACGCCAAGGAAATAAATAAATTGCCATTTCAAACACCGTTTCATACCTGCTAATTAAATTGCTTTCTGATCACAGAAACTAGCCAGTCCTCCAATGGAATACATAACAAGCATTTACAATGCAACGGTTTCGCCTTTGCAAAAGTTAAAGCTATTGGCATTGTAAATGACAACATTTTATTTATGTGTTGGTTTTGAAAACAGATAAATAAATGGCATTGTTATTTACAATGGCTTGGCTTAATCTCTCGCAAATGCCACCCACACACCCACAGAGAGCCCCTCCACACAGAGCCCCACCTAAACACACACACAGAGGCTCCCCACACACACCCACACAGAGCCTCCCACACATACCCACACAGAGCCCCCCACACACCTACACAGAGCCCCCCCCACACACCCACACAGAGCCCCCCCCACACACCCACACAGAGCCCCCACACACCCACACAGAGCCCCCACACACACTGCGAGCCCCGCCTCACCCACCCACACAGAGCCCTGCAGCGCTGCGCAGCCTTTCGGCGAACACCAGTGCTGTAAAGGTGTGTGAAATCTTCAATGCAGAGAGAATAGGGTTCATTGAATAGCCGCCAGCTCTGAGGGGCAGCGTCACGCAAAGAGCGCTGCCGGCGGTATTTAAACTTCTCAGCGGTACTGATAGGTCTGTGAGTAGTATTTAAGTGGCAGTAAAAGGATTCATGCCAACTGTTTGATATAAATTACAATTGTTGTAACGTGATCATCACCAAAAAGTAGTCCAAACACTGAAAAATAGCCGTGAATGGGTACCCCATGTAAATCAAAGTCCGAAACGACCGAGGTCATCAAAAATTCATGAAAACAAGAAGCTAGTAGTAACGTGGGGCAAACTACCAAATATGGCTAGTATTCGACCAAAGGTGTTAAAGAAGAAGCAAGCCAAAAACAACTCACCGTACTAAAGAAGTACATTTGAAATTGTCAGGAGGGTGCTTATCATTAACACGAGGAACAGTGGTATAAATCAGCGATAGAATAATAGTTAGTGGGATTCATGTAACCACCTCAGCACAGCGCATTGATAGATATAGGTGAGGCGTGCGTGTACCTACTTTGCTTACTGAACTTTTCATGCTGGTATCCCTCTCAAAAAACTTAAAATAACAAAAAAGAGAGTATGCATTACACTGTACATATAAAAAAAATGTAAGTACACTTGGATGCGAACAATATTTCCCCATTGATAGCGGGCGGGATAATTATTTGTTCCAGTTTATAAGATAACTTAAAAAGTAGAGCACCAAAAATAAACGAGTAAAAAGACCGATCTGTAAAGAACTGAACTTGAGCAGTCTACTATTGACATGCAGGGATGCTGAAGATTGCACTAAACGTGCTTTGGGGTTTTATGCACGCTCTAAAAAGTACAGAAATAGCACTAGTGGCCGGAGCCGTAAATATAGTTCTGCCCGGGCCGCAGCCGTTCTACGGTCCAAGAATACCACGAAACCTACCTTCAAATGATTCCCTTCTGGGTGTGAAATGTGCTGCAGGTTGGAACGAACGCTGCCCGACACCGTACACAAGAAGTAAAAAAAGTATTCTTTACCCGGCAAAGCAAAAAAATGCAGTCCCTATAAATAACGCTGGCTTGATGCCAGCTCACAGCCACTATATAACTCAAAACGACGTACACTCACTATGAATGTGTAAATATTTAAAACATATTCCACCAAGTATTGATCTGCCAGAGAAGGAAGTCATTTGCAAGTTGGAGCCACCAATTCAGGCAAAGTGTATATCCGACAAATAATTCGTTTTCTTTCCCAAAACCGCCGTGGCATGGTTTCCCCCTCTCGGTCTGAAAGATGTTTGCAACTTCTCTTCAGAATTTAAAAGGATGCGAAGAGCCCTTCCCGTACTGAATATTAAACGTTAACCAGTTTCATAAAAAACACCTTTCTTTTGGTACAGGTTCAGTAAACTTACCTGGGAAGAGGCGGGCGGAAAGGCAGTCTTTCTGTCGGGAAAGAGATGCGGTATCTTATTAACGGTTAAACAAAATTTGAAATGGAAAGCAATGAGGAACACAATTAATGAAATATATAGAGAGAATAATCAGCGCAATGTCCTAAAGTTCAGTATAACCATGACCAGCTGTCAGCGAGTAGGGCACGCGTCAGAGAGGCCAGGGGTCTGAAGCGTGGCTGCCGGTGCACCTGTACCCTCGATCCCTAGCACACTGTGAGCCCGAAGGCCCAGGAAAAGTGCGCAGCCCTGACCCCGGCCAGGCAGGCAAGGCTTCCCAGGGAGAGGCTACTGGGATATACGAGTGGTAGCTTCAGGAGCGAGTCCCACTGCAGGGGCTGCTGGTTGGGTGCGGAGAAGGCGAGACGGGGACGCCGGAGGCAGCAGACTAGCATCGGTCGCATTGGAGGGAGCTCTCTCGCCAAGCAATCTCAAGAAAGAAACACTAGCCATGAAGACGTGCGCATTCACAAGCCTCATAAAACGTGCCTGTTCGGATTGGCTGAAAGCCTGCAGTCTATTGGTTGCTGCTAAAAATGTAAAACGCGCGAGAAGCTTCACAAACACACCCATAAAAGTCAGGTCTCTGATGTGCGGTTTCGGTTTGTATTTCCTGACGTGTACCCTTGACTGTATCATTCGTTGTCGGCCTCAGAAGAGGTGAAATAGCTTTAAGCTTTAGCCTTGCGCTAGTGTGTATTTTTGCTGGGACGTGGTGAGACTAAGGCAGACAATTCAATAGGAAATGAAACAAGTCAGGTCCCGGGCCGCGCTGTGATTGGCTGACGTCACGGGGGTGTCCCGGCCGGCAGCCAATCACAGCGCGGCCCTGGAATGACGTCACGGGGGTGTCCCGGGCCGGCAGCCAATCGCAGCGCGGCCCGGGACAAAGGGGCGGGGCTTAAAAAAAGCACCAGAAACGCCCCCGAATCGCGTTTTCGAGAGAAAACGCGATTGACAGCCTCTGCCTCCCAATGGCTAGCCTCCATTTATGGAGCTAGCCAATGATAGGCAGAGGCGGGTCATCACCCCAGATAGAACTCAAGAGGTTTTGCTAGCGCATGCGTACTTCGTACGCATGGCTAAGGCAAAACCTAAAAATGAATAAATAAACCCAAGCTCCTTGATTTCATCGGCATTTCACTGTACTAAATAATGCTGATAAACATGAATGGCCAGCAGGGGGCGCCAGACAGCCCTTCGGCTCCGCGAATCTCCACTTGTTCCTGGGAAAAGATGTGAGAAAGCGTGAAATATTTGTCAACCAAATAAGGTGACAGGTTACAACATTAACACCGTCAGTAGTTGGCAAGCAGGGGAGAAAACGCTGCAATATTTGAGCCTTTATTGGAAAGTTTCACAGAAGGGCTAAGAAGGGGAGGGGGTCAGAGCGCCTCATATCTATACCTATATCTGTACATTGTATATGAGAGTGAGTGTGGAGGGGGCAGAGTTGGCATGGCACAGAGAAGGGGCCGTGTTTACACGGTCACTGCCCGTGCACGGGGTGCACACTCAGGGCACGGAGTGCAGCGTCTCTGTTGTGTGCACGGGGGATGGGGCGGGGTCCTTCTATTTATAAGGAAGAGCCTGCTCCTGATTGGCTGCCGAGAGGGAGCTTGCCTGCCTGGCCGGGGCACATGCATCTCTGCTGTGCTCTCAGGTTGTGTTTCTTCACCTCCAGAAAACTGCCTGTTAACCCCAAAATCCGCACTCTACCCTCTTCGGTTTAACAGGAGGGGGTGGGGCGGACCCTGGTGCACCCCTCTATCCCCTCACTTCCCTCCTCCGCCCTCCAGGGATCCCCCAAACAGCCCGCAGAAGCTCCACTTGCCAGCCCACAGAGAGCAACATTGGACAAAACTTTGGTTTCAACTTTAAATTTTAATTCCATTTCGGATGGAGGCGGCGAAAAACACACCACAGGGGAGATCCGGGATCTCTTGGGGGTGGGATCCAGTCGAAATATCTGGTGTGTGAGCCTCCGTTTTTGTATAAAACAGTGTTAAGTGAGAACAAGTAACACAACCACCTGGCCAATGTCCTTAGACGGAGATCAAACGGGGGCACGTTGATTTGTAATTGTGTTAAGTTTAGCAGCCCCTGGGGAGCTAGTGTATGATATCTGGGGACAAAGGTATGTCTTTTTTTTAACTTCGCTCAGCTTTAGCTGGCGGGGGCGTTATTAACAGGATTCATTTTCCTCAGTTCTAAGCATGGCGCACCATCTCATTACAACGAAGAGAAACTTTGAAAACACATACAAATATTTAGTAAAAATAAAACATATATCTGTTTATAAAACATATACTCCGATTGCTTAACATCTAAAACCCACTAAGTGGGGGGTTCTCGTGCAGGCTTGTTTTTTTTTTCATCCCCTCACAATTTGAAATGGCGGTTGGTGACGTTCTTGTTTTAAATGATGCTGCCCGTTACGTCGATCTAAATTTTAACTTTTGTTGAAAAAATGACGGGATCTCCATGAAAGCTGTGTCACTTTCAGATTCTGGTGTAATTTGGATTTAAGGGTGTTTATATGTGGCTGCGCTCACTAGCGCTTCCACCCTCAGCTTCAAGCCGCTTCCACCCTTAACAGCCTCTTCCCAGTCACCCGGCACTCGCCCCAACGGGACCGATCCGGCGGGAATTTCTAGTTCCCGAGAACCTCGCACTGGATTTTCTTCCCAAAAGGGCTGAAAAACCAATATAGATGATTTTGAATTCATAAAAAAGCCACACATTGTGTTGATCATTTTTTGGGGTTTCCCTCCCCTGATCCCCAAGGGTCTCCTCTCCCTTCACTCTCCTGGAAAAAAACAATTTTCGGACTTCTCATGATTTAACACATCTCTTTGATCATAAGATTTCACAGATAGGTGTGATGCGCTGCACTTTCCGCAGCTAAACACCCATTACACCACCAACGGGGGTGTGGTAGCTCAGTGGGTGTTGTGAAAGCTAATATTAGGAACGCGGTAAATTGGGTCCAGCAGAAAGTGGGCGGAGCCATGAGGGTCGGAGCTAATGACAGCCCATACATTATTTGTCACAAGTGCTGTTCCCAATTAGGAAAACGGTGGCAGTAAATCTATTCTGGTTTATTCAATTGGCCACAAATAGACCGCATTTTAAAATAGTAGAGAGATATTTAAGGACTGAAAAGAAAGGGCGAGAAGCTTCACAAACACACCCATAAAAGTCAGGTCTCTGATGTGCGGTTTCGGTTTGTATTTCCTGACGTGTACCCTTGACTGTATCATTCGTTGTCGGCCTCAGAAGAGGTGAAATAGCTTTAAGCTTTAGCCTTGCGTTAGTGTGTATTTTTGCTGGGACGTGGTGAGACTAAGGCAGACAATTCAATAGGAAATGAAGCAAGTCAGGTCCCGGGCCGCGCTGTGATTGGCTGACGTCACGGGGGTGTCCCGGCCGGCAGCCAATCACAGCGCGGCCCTGGAATGACGTCACGGGGGTGTCCCGGGCCAGCAGCCAATCGCAGCGCGGCCCGGGACAAAGGGGCGGGGCTTAAAAAAGCACCAGAAACGCCCCCGAATCGCGTTTTCGAGAGAAAACGCGATTGACAGCCTCTGCCTCCCAATGGCTAGCCTCCATTTATGGAGCTAGCCAATGATAGGCAGAGGCGGGTCATCACCCCAGATAGAACTCAAGAGGTTTTGCTAGCGCATGCGTACTTCGTACGCATGGCTAAGGCAAAACCTAAAAATGTGCCTCTTCAGCTAGCCCTCTATGAAAACAGGGACACAAGACAAATTTCTTGAAATTTGAAAAACTGGGGTTGTCCTGGTAAATCCGGGGCACCTGGTCACCCTATTCACACACGCACTTCATAACCTTTGTTTCTCCTTTGCTGTTTCTCGTTCTGTTTTTCTACAACATTCACTCTTTTTTTATATCCCCATTTTCTCTCTTGCTTTGTTTTCTTATATATATTCTCTGCATAGCAGGTTTCAAAGAGGCCCTTACGGATTGCAGAGTTGAAAGGGTCTTATCTAATGTATGGTTCATATGAGGGCAGATGGAGTCACATGAGGGCTCATAAATGTAAACAGCCCAGTGCAACCAAAGTACAAAATGCTCCTAGGACAGAGAACATAGGCACATCTATTATTAGTGCAGCAGGCACAGGGGCACCAGGGCTGAAGAAGAGGTAAGAGCCGGGGGCGTGGCCAAGCCAGAGACCAAGATGGTCGCTCGGCTTTGAAGCTCCGCCAGCAGTCGTTGCAACAACGTGATGCCCCGCTATCCAGCGAGGCTACCGGGCAGGGAAAAGACGCCATAATGCAGCGGAAGGGATCCTGATTAAAAGTCTCCCTGCGGTGCTGCGAGAAAACCACCGGAACGGCAGAAGTCGGCGACTCCAGGCGGACGGACGACTTTCAAGATGGCGGCATCGACGATATGAGGAGACTCCGGGTGCGGCAGCGGAGGGACTGAGCCAGCAGCTGGGTGCTGCGAGTCACCGGGCACGGGCCGGATCGTTGAGCGGCCACAATCTGGGCAAAGCGGCGCTCGGTACTGGCGGGAGGTCCGTTTGACCTTCGGCGGTCTGAGCGCGGCACTCTTATGTCTGCGCTGATCGTAGGGGCACACAGGGCTCCCAGTCGACACCTGGTACAGCATTTCCAAAGCACCCTTGGGGATCTCCTCCCCGCATATGCACTCGCTCGGCCGCGGCCTGCGCTGTTCTCCCTCTCTTCTCCCGCAGGGATCCGTTTTTGTAAGGCTTCCTGGCATGTCTGCGCTGCTCCCAGAGCGAAAAACTGAATCCAAACTTCAGCAGTGTCTCCGCCCCAGCCACCAATTTATGCTGCAGCAAACTTGAAACATTAACTGCCTACTGCACATTGCCTTGTCTTCAAACAACCTGCTTCGTGGAAGTACTGTGCCTCGACCACTACTGCGCCACAAGCTCCATTATGGGAGACAATAGTGAAATACCCAAAACCTCCCCTGTTGCCAGGAAAATACAAACACGGGTTAGATGCCCATTCCTTGCTGATCAGTTCTGCTTGCCTAATCTCTCTTCGCCAGCTACTTGCACCTGCTCGGCGGCCATAACCAGAAGACTCTGTCATTGGGCTTAATTAATACTTGGCAGGTGGAACTGCGGTATGGGCCGGAAAGACCCCAAACAGTGCCTTCTCCCCTTCGAAAAGGTACCGAAGTGGCACAAGAAGCCCCTGACAAGATGGCAGAAAGTGGCCAGAAAGAAACAACACCAGAGGTTGATACCAACCAATTAGGTTCCCTGCTACAAGAGATGAGAGTGGGGTTCAGAGCCCTAGATGTGCGCTTTGATGCCCTAGATAAGCACATGGCGGATCTGGGATCAAAGATCCAAGTTCACGACAGAAAAATCGCCGTGGTGGAATCGCATACATCAGATCTAGGAGATGGAACGGCGCAATCCTTGAAAAGGCTCGGCCGAATGGAACGTTACCTCAAAGTCGTCGCGATCAAGAAAGAGGACTTAGAGGTGCGCAGTCGCCAAAATAACGTGCACATTTTGGGTGTTCCGGAATCGACAGCCACTGGTCGCATGGACACCTTGGTAGAAACAATCCTGATAGACTTGTTTTGTAGAGAAGTCTTCACTATGGGCTTTGTGATAGGACGCGCTCATAGATCACTAGGTCCAAGGCCCAATCCTGGATGCCCGCCCAGACCCATCACTGCCCGTGTCATGAACTTTAGGGATCGAGACACGGCCCTGCGCCTGGCACGAGAACGAAGCGAAACGGTATGGCAGGGCTCCAAGCTGTCCCTATACCCAGACTTTACAATCATGGTACAGGAGGCCAGGCGGAAATACACTGGAGTTAAGGCAACACTCAGAAATCTAGGACTGCTCTATCCAGCTCGGTTACGTGTTGAGATCAATGGGAGAGCCCGTGTCTTTGACAATCCTACGGAGGTGCAGGAGTTCTGTCACTCTTACAAACTTAACAACAAACGCCCAGCTGAGGACAAAAGACTTCCCCCTCCGCAGAGTGGTTCAGACGCCAGCATGGAACTATTATCGGGATCTGGGCACGGCTAAACTGTTAATATGGCCTTTCTTTACATGGAGAATTTAATAAGTTGGGATTTCATTCAATCACTTTATAGTATCATTTTTTATTGCCACATAGCTGTAGGGCCGCTGCCACCACCCCTAATGGTGTTCACCTTATAATTGTTGTGTGAATTTAGTAAGTACTATTTATGGTTGTTTTTCAGCGATGCAGAGGAACTATTAGTACTGCACTGTTTAGGTCTCGCGACCTATCGATGCGCGCATGCGCATCGAGCGGAGCGAGAATTGAAGCGGCGAAAACATCATGAAACCACCAGTTTTTTGCTGGCGTTTTCATGGCGTTTTCTTGCAGTTCATGTGAACCACGTGAGCAACATGCACGCGCATTCACGGCCAGGGCTTCTCCTCCCCTAATTATTCATGGCCGGCCGCAGGCCGGCCGTACTTTCAGTTTCCCGCTTCTTCTCCCCTAATCATTCATTCCGGCCGCTCACAGCACATCAAAGGGCTTCGCCCAGCGTGCGCTCTGCATTCTCTCCCCAGCCAGCTTCCCCCAGGCCGTGTTCCCTCATCCCTCGCACCCCCTCCTCCTTCAGGCCCCCACCATTTGCTTCCATTTGTTTTGGCTTGTTTTGGGAGTATGTTGTTGTTATTCCAACTCGTGTACTCTACCGTTTCTATGTGATTCTTAGACTTTATCCATTTGTATCTCTTCGTTGAGTGACTTTACAACTTGTACATTTGCAATTTTCTGTTTGTATCTCTTCCGTGTGACTTTACAACTTGTACATTTGCAATTTTTTCTGTTTGTATATTTTATGTAACTCATGTAATCCTAACTCCTTATGTATTGCAACTGGTTCTTTTGTAAAGCGCTGACACCTTCGGGTAATGTTCGCGCTATATAAAATCCCATTATTTAAATAAATACAAATAAATGACTTGTGTTTCTTGCTCTAAACGAATTCTTTTTAAATGAGCCCCTAAGTACTAGCAAACGGCCAGGTCCCATTTAATGTTGGATTTTATGCACACCTCGGCGTCTGCAAGCTACAACTGTTCAATTAGTCGAAAGTCCATAACGTTTAATTGCTTAGACAGGGTCTGGAGACAGAGGCTGTTCACGAGCGCACTCCACGTGAACAGGAAGCACCAATCTTCCTGTTGTTGGATAAGTCTGCCACACACTATTATTTAATTAGGTTTTGTGAAGGCGGTCCCCAAGCGAGATCTATTGGCAATGCCAATGCTTGTTTTGGATAGTAATGGTTTTGCCTCTCTGGTAGGGTGGGGAGGCTGGGTGCGGGGTGAGGCTGGGACATTGTTTAGCTACACTGAGACGTTCTTAGGTACACACTTGGATGTAACTGGCAAGTACGCACGGTTGATTTTCATTAAGCACTCATTTTTACCACCACCATGGCTCAGTTAGGGCGTAATTCTGTACCCTCAGAGGGGGTTTTGGTGACATGGAACGTCCGCGGCCTGAACAACACTCACAAGAAAAGGAAGATAACACAGTATTTACTACGTCACAGGGTAGATGTAGCTTTCTTACAGGAAACTCATCTGCCTCCTTGTGATCAGGCCCACTTTGCCGCAAATTGGGGAACACATCGCTATTTTGCCAACTTCAGCAACTTTGCAAGGGGCACTGCCATTCTTATACATAAACGACTCCCCTTCCATTTGCATTCTGTAATACGTGACAGTGAAGGCAGGTATATCACTGTCCTGGGTACGTTAATGGGTCACAGGGTGGCATTGGTCTGTGTGTATGACCCCAATAGCGACTCCCCAGACTTTTATTATACCCTACTCTCTAAACTGGTGCAGCTAGGCCTGGTTCCCCTTTTACTGGGGGGTGATTTTAATATAGTCCAGGACCAGTCACTTGACACCACTTCGAGAGCACCAGATCCTAAACCGTGAGCACGAAAGGCATTGAGCTCGCTTTGCGATCAATTCTCCTTAATTGACATAGGTCGTACGCAAAACCCGCATAGCACTGACTATACTCACTACACTGGCAGTCATAACACATGGACGAGGCTCGACTATTGGCTGGCATCCCCAGAATTTATCAGCTGGTGTCATGTGATCCGGAGGCTTCCTCGCACATATTCTGCTCACTCCCCGGTATTATTAACATTGAAGGTCCCGCGACCCGACGGTTTTGAACGGCAGTGGCGATTCCCCAGTCGCACATTAGATGATTACATTTTTAGACAGGAATTACAAGAAGCGATAGAGGACTACTTCGTCATTAACACTGGTTCAGTAGACACCGTGGCAATGTTATGGGAGGGTTTTAAAGCATACATGCCGGTGTATTGCGGGATTTGGCAGTACGTTAGCCCGCCTGGAAAAGGACCGAGGGCCGTTAGACTCTGAACAACGCCAGGCGACAGGTCCTGAATTAGACAAGCAACGGTTGTCCCTGCTCACAGAATTCAAAGATACCGCTGGAGAAATACTACAACGCCCGGAAATACGGCGAAGGCAAGCGGCTGGGACGAGTCCTAGCACAGATGATTAGACCTCCCTATTGTAAGGCATACATCCCCGAGTTGAGAACTTCGTCGGGACAGCAGATCACTGACCCACTGGATATCCAGGGGGAATTTATGTCCTATTTTAAAACATTATACACCACTAGATTGGGTTGAGGCAGGGCGGAGCAGGAGAGTTATTTGTCTGAGATCGCTTTAGTGTATCTCGAAAAGTTTATGCAGGACTTCCTCGCTGAGCCTATCTCCGAGGAGAGCATGTTCCTCTGCCCCAGGGCTCAGCAGTTTCACAGCGGATTTTTATAAGGCCTGTTGGACAGGCCTCGTAGCCGGGCCGTCCCCCCTCCGCACAACAGGGCCCGGACCCCAGCTCTCCCTGAATCCCCAGCAAGAGCCACCCCGGCAACCCCCCTGAGGTAATCCACAACCCGTCCACAACGGGACCCCAGCTCCTGAACCCTCCCGTACAGGCTGGCCCTGGTCCCCATCAGCACCATGGCCCCGACCCGGCAGCCATCTTTGGACACTACAACACGAGGGCACGTGGCCTCGACCCGACCCCAACCCTGGGCCTGGCCAGGCCCCGACATCGAGGCACCAACCTCCACACAGGAGGTAAAGAGACCACTTGGCAGATCAATGAAAGAAGAAGGCGTCAACGGCTCTCCTCCGCCAGGTGTCGATCACCCCCGGCTTCCCTGGGCGCTGGCTCCAACCCCCTGCTGGGTGTCGGGACTCCCTCATTCCGGACCTCCCGACCTCCAGGCGCGAGGGTCCGGACATCAAAGGGAACTAGACCTATAACTGGGGCGGTCCCGGACCAGGAGGGCAGTTGTATCCCGGAGTCGAGAGACCCCGAGAAGAACTCATCCTTGGCGTACTGCTGGCGCTGCCACAGCCCGGCCCTGGGAACCCTTCGTCTTGGCCTGCTGGCGCTGCCGCGGCCCTCTGCAACTTGACCCATCCTCTTGGCCTGCTGGCGCTGCCGCGGCCCTCTGCAACGTGAACCCTCATCTTGGCCTGCTGGCGCTGCCGCGGCCCTCTGCAACGTGAACCATCATCTTGGCCTGCTGGCGCTGCCGCGGCCCTCTGCACCGTGAACCATCATCTTGGCCTGCTGGCGCTGCAGCGGCCCTCTGCAACGTGAACCATCATCTTGGCCTGCTGGCGCTGCCGCGGCCCTCTGCTACGTGAACCATCATCTTAGCCTGCTGGCGCTGCCGCGGCCCCCTTCGTTGTCGACCTTCCTCCTAGCCAGCTGGCGCTGCCGCGGCCCGACCTTGCAGACTCCTAAGCTCGAGGATTGTGAGCTTCCCTCCTGCCACCTCCTGTACCGATCCGGTACCAAGACTGTCCCGCTACCCCCTTTTCCCTACAGAGACTAGAATTGAGAGGACCCCCGAGTCCTGAATCTCCTGTACCGCTGATAACCTTGCCGCAAGAACCCTATATAAAGAGTGTTGATCTCATCCTTGTGTGGTGTCTATCTGTGGGGAGGGAAGTGACTTGTCTGTACGATCGCCGGCCCTCCTCGGAGGCCTCTCCCCCAGTTCGGCCGACCCTCCGGGTCCCCGTCTAACATTGGTGGCCAGCGGCGCGATCCGAACCTACGCATAATCGTACAGAGGGTCACTCGCCCCACGACACACAACCACCATGACAACAAAAGAGAGCGGAACAACGGAAAAATTCCAGATGGAAAAGCTAGAAGAATACAACCACAGAGAACTGAAACAATTTTGCATAGAATTAGGCATTTCAACCACAGGACTGAGCACGAAAGAGGACTTCAAACGAGCCCTGGAATCTTGGGCGGAGACAGGTACGACCGTACCCCAAATACGAAGCCACGAGACACCCGAAACAAGCCCCGCGCCGACGGAAGAAAGAAGATCGGGTCTCTCCCCAGAAGAGGTCCGGGAACGGGAAAAAAGCAGGCTCCATGAATTAGAATTGGCACGACTTCGCCTAGATGGAGAGCTCAAATTGGCGGAACAAAAAATAACGTTGGAACACTTACGGCTCTGAGAGGAGCGAGAAGACAAACAAAGGCAGAGAGAGCTAGAAGAGAAGAAGCTAACCTACGAACATGAGCGCAACCTCAAAGAACTAGAGATTCGGAAGCAGAACAAGGAGCTCGGGGTCCCCGAGCGCACGAGTCCTCCTGCCCCTACAGACCCCAAGGTCCACATACCCAAAGATGTCGTCAGAGAGTACTACAAGAACGATGATATCCAGCAATGGTTCAAAGCATACGAGGTAGCCATGACCTCCCACCGGATTCCCCGGAGCGACTGGGGAGCCGGGTTATGGGGGAGGTTTGTCAACGAAGGGCGAGACGCCCTGCTGCAACTCCCGGACCATCTGATGACATCCTAAGACCACATGAAAGCCGCTCTCCTCACTCGATACGGACTCACACCCGAGATGTACCGCCAGCGGTTCCGCGACTGCAAACGGATCCCGGGTACAACTTGGGTGGAGTACGTGAACTTCTTTAGCCGGGCTTTCGAGGGGTGGATCAAGGGCAGCAACGTGACCACCTACGAGCAGCTTTTTGACCTTATTGTGTGGGAGCACCTTTCTAACAACTGCTTCATCGAACTCAGGCAGCACCTCCTGGACAGTAAACTAACGGAACCTCGGCAACTCGCCGCCGAAGCCGACCGATGGGAAAGCACCCGAGTTGGCCGAAACGGACCCAGCGAACCGAACAGAACTGCCCAAGGGCCCCATCGCCCCCGGGGAGGAGGAGGCCAGGGTTGGGGTAGGGATACCGGCCCGGTGACTCCCGCAAGCAAACCCCCGCCCCCGGCCGGCAGGGGAAACCCCCCGATGCGACCAGGCTTCCGAGCCAACATTACTTGCCACCGATGCCAGCGACCCGGCCACTACGCCAGTGATCCCAATTGCCCAAAGAACCCGAACACTCTACCCCGCCAGGTCGCTGCTGCAGCCCTGGGGGAAGAGCAAACCCCAGAAGACCAAGAAGAGTACGAAACCGACCAGCCTGAGTGGGAACCGGCCGCCATGTCCCTGGTTTGCTTAGGGGAACGAGACCTGATCCCTCGGGCCCCCCTTCCCGCCAACACGCAGAAGTACAGCCAGTGGGTCAACATTAATGGCCGCCGGGCTGAAGCCCTCCGCGACACCGAGGCCAGCGTGACCGCGGTCCGCTGTCATCTGGTGGCCCCGGACCAGATCTTGCCGAACATTCTTTGCCCTGTCCGGTCGGCCGACGACTCAGAAAGTCTCTGTCAAATGGCCTACGTCCCCTTCGAATGGGGAGGGGTATCAGGGATGCTGAAAGTGACTGTCCGCGATGATGCCCCCGTGGATTGCCTCCTGGGGAACGATCTCGAAAGTTCTCCCTGGGCCGCAGTCGAACGGAGAGAGCACCTGGGGATGCTGGGCCTCCCCGAATGGGTCTGTGCCACGACCCGGTCCATGACCGCCCGTGCCGTCCCCAGTCCAGAGGAACCAGAGTGGCCGGAGCCTCCTCCCGCAATTGTCCCAGAAGAGGCCACCCCCGAAGCAAGTCCCCCGGCCCAAACAGAAGAAGGACCCGGTCGGCTTCCGGACCTCCCCGACCTGGCCCAGTGGTGTCAAGAGGGGGGTCCCACCCAGGAACAATTCCAACAAGAACAAAGAACCTGTCCCTCCCTCGAGGGACTCCGACAGCAAGCCCTGGCCCAGAGCGCAGGGGACACCTCGGGGGCCCACTGGATCTACTGGGGCCATGACCTGCTTTACAGTGAGCAAAGGATTGCAGAACTGGGGGCCCGTCGGGTGCTGGTGGTGCCCCTCCGCTTCAGAGATTTCCTCTTGAACTTAGCCCACGATATACCCCTTGCCGGACACCTGGGACAGGACAAAACGTACGACCGCCTGGTGACCCACTTTTACTGGCCCCGAATGCGAAAGGATGTCACCAACCACTGCAAGGCCTGCCCCACCTGCCAGGCCAGCGGAAAAAGTGGCCGAAAAACCAAAGCACCCTTGCAGCCTTTTCCCGTCGTCACCACCCCGTTCGAACGGGTGGGAATAGACATTGTGGGGCCACCCGCTATCCCGAGGCCATCCCTCTTCGAACCGTGACAGCGCCTGTGGTAGGACGAGCCCTGATGGGGATCTTCTCCCGGGTGGGCTTTCCCCGGGAGGTCGTCAGCGACCGGGGCACGAACTTCATCTCGAAATACATGAAGTCTCTCTGGCAACAGTGCGGGGTCACCTACAAATTCACGACCCCCTATCACCCACAAGGAAATGGATTGGTCGAGCGGTTTAACCGGACTCTCAAAGGAATGATCATGGGCCTAGAAGAGCCCCTCCGTCGCCAGTGGGACGTGCTACTCCCGTGCCTCCTGTTCGCCTACCGAGAGGTCCCTCAAAAATCCCTAGGCTTCAGCCCATTCGAACTCCTGTACGGGCACCCCGTCCGGGGTCCCCTCAGCCTAGTCAAAGAAGGTTGGGAGAGGCCCCCCCAGAAAACTCCCCCGGATGTATACAAATACCTCTTGGCCCTTCGCAACCAGACCCGGCGATTCAGGGAGATCGCCAAAGTCAACCTTGAAGCCAGTCAGGAAGACATGAAGAAATGGTATGATCAGCACGCCTCCTCCCTCGAGTTCGAGCCGGGACAGCAGGTCTGGGTGATGTCCCCGGTTGAACCCTGTGCCCTACAGGACAAATGGTCCGGACCCTTCAAGGTGATCGAACGCAAGGGGCCCGTCACCTACTTAATCGACATGGAAACTTCCCGGAACCCCCTACGGGTCCTCCACGCCAACAGACTCAAGCCCCATTTTGTACGCTCAGAACTCAGCCTCCTGATGGCTACCGATAATGGGGCGGAAGAAGACTCCGAGCCCCTCCCGGACCTGCTGAGGACCCTCGAGCAGGATGGCTCCGTGGAAGGGGTCAGACTCTCCGAGGCCTTGTCCCCGGAGCAACGCCAAGACTGTCAAGCTCTCCTGGCACGATTCGCATCCTTGTTCTCTCTCACCCCTGGGGTCACCCCCTGGTGCCTTCACGATGTGGACACCGGGGACAGCCCCCCTATTCGCCACAGGGCGTACCGCGTACCAGATCGGGTGCGCGCCTGCATACAGACCGAGGTGTCCAAGATGCTGACCCTGGGAGTGATCGAACCCTCTGACAGCCCCTGGGCCAGCACAGTCGTCCTGGTCCCCAAGGCCGCCGCCCCGGGCGTTGCCCCTGAGCTCCGGTTCTGTGTGGACTACCGGGGATTGAATGCCATTACCAGGACCGACGCTCACCCTATCCCCCGGGCAGATGAGCTAATTGACCGTATGGGGGCCGCCCGCTACCTGAGCATCTTCGATTTAACAGCAGGCTACTGGCAAATCGGCCTCACCCCCAGGGCTCAAGAACGATCCGCCTTCTCTACCCCGGACGGTCACTACCACTTCAGGGTGATGCCATTCGGCATGAAAAACGCTCCGGCAACATTTCAACGACTCGTGAACAAGGTACTGGCGGGCCTCGAAGCATTCAGCGCCGCCTACCTGGACGACATCGCTGTGTACAGTCACCACTGGACCGACCACCTCCGCCACCTGCGGGAAGTTCTACACGCCCTCCAGCAGGCCGGGCTCACCATCAAGGCCAGCAAATGTCAGGTGGGCCAAGGGTCCGTGACCTACCTAGGACACCAAGTGGGAAGCGGTCTGGTGGCCCCCCTCCAGCTCAAGATCGCTGCCATCCAGGCCTGGCAACCCCCTACGACCCAAACCGAGGTCCGGGCCTTCCTGGGGCTCACCGGGTATTACCGGCGGTTTGTGAAGGACTATGGCAGCATCGTGGGGCCCCTCACGGAGCTCACATCCAAGAAGAACCCCAAAACAGTCAACTGGACTCCGGACTGCCAATCGGCCTTCGAGAAGCTGAAGGCCGCCATGTGCACTGCCCCCGTGCTCCAGGCTCCCGACTACGGCCGGGAATTCATCGTACAGACGGACGCCTCCGATCATGGCGTGGGGGCCGTCCTCTCCCAACTCAACACCGAGGGAGTCGATCAGCCAGTGGCATTCATCAGCCGCCGCCTGCTGGCCCGGGAGCAGCGCTGGAGCACCATCGAGAGGGAGGCCTTCGCCGTAGTATGGGCCCTCAAGAAGCTCCGGCCCTACCTCTTCGGCACCCGCTTCCGGGTGCAGACAGACCACCGACCCCTGCAATGGCTGATGCAGATGCGGGGGGAAAACCCGAAACTGTTGCGCTGGTCCATCTCCCTACAGGGGATGGACTTCACTGTGGAGCATCGTCCAGGCCAGGACCACACCAATGCCGACGGCCTGTCACGCTTTTTCCGCCTCGGCGAGGAGAGTCCCCAGGAGGATGGCTGACTCTCCCTGCCTTCAGCTGGGGGGGACGCATGTTGGACAGGCCTCGTAGCCGGGCCGGGCCGTCCCCCCTCCGCACAACAGGGCCCGGACCCCAGCTCTCCCTGAATCCCCAGCAAGAGCCACCCCGGCAACCCCCCCGAGGTAATCCACAACCCGTCCACAACGGGACCCCAGCTCCTGAACCCTCCCGTACAGGCTGGCCCTGGTCCCTGTCAGCACCATGGCCCCGACCCGGCAGCCATCTTTGGACACTACAACACGAGGCCACGTGGCCTCGACCCGACCCCAACCCTGGGCCTGGCCAGGCCCCGACATCGAGGCACCAACCTCCACACAGGAGGTAAAGAGACCACTTGGCAGATCAATGAAAGAAGAAGGCGTCAACGGCTCTCCTCCGCCAGGTGTCGATCACCCCCGGCTTCCCTGGGCGCTGGCTCCAACCACCTGCTGGGTGTCGGGACTCCCTCATTCCGGACCTCCCGACCTCCAGGTGCGAGGGTCCGGACATCAAAGGGAACCAGACCTATAACTGGGGCGGTCCCGGACCAGGAGGGCAGTTGTATCCTGGAGTCGAGAGACCCCGAGAAGAACTCATCCTTGGCGGACTGCTGGCGCTGCCACAGCCCGGCCCTGGGAACCCTTCGTCTTGGCCTGCTGGCGCTGCCGCGGCCCTCTGCAACTTGACCCATCCTCTTGGCCTGCTGGCGCTGCCGCGGCCCTCTGCAACGTGAACCCTCATCTTGGCCTGCTGGCACTGCCGCGGCCTTTTGCAACGTGAACCATCATCTTGGCCTGCTGGCGCTGCCGCGGCCCTCTGCACCGTGAACCATCATCTTGGCCTGCTGGCGCGGCCGCGGCCCTCTGCAACGTGAACCATCATCTTGGCCTGCTGGCGCTGCCGCGGCCCCCTGCTACGTGAACCATCATCTTAGCCTTCTGGCGCTGCCGCGGCCCCCTTCGTTGTCGACCTTCCTCCTAGCCAGCTGGCGCTGCCGCGGCCCGACCTTGCAGACTCCTAAGCTCGAGGATTGTGAACTTCCCTCCTGCCACCTCCTGTACCGATCCGGTACCAAGACTGTCCCGCTACCCCCTTTTCCCTACAGAGACTAGAATTGAGAGGACCCCCGAGTCCTGAACCTTGCCGCAAGACCCCTATATAAAGAGTGTTGATCTCATCCTTGTGTGGTGTCTATCTGTGGGGAGGGAAGTGACTTGTCTGTACGATCGCCGGAGACGGCCTTCCTCGGAGGCCTCTCCCCCAGTTCGGCCGACCCTCCGGGTCCCCGTCTAACATTAGATAAAGATTTATTGATTCCCCATCTCCTTAAAGTATATGCAGAAGCCCTGGAGAGGCAGATATTACCTCCCCCCCTGCGTGAGGCAGTCATCATTCTTCTCCCCAAATGGCAAAGACCTCCTGCTGTGCGGTTCCTTTAGACCGTTATCACTCTGAAACCTAGACTACAAAATACTGGCAAAGGCTCTGGCATGTCGCCTGTCTCTCTTAATAGAATCTATAATTGCCCCGGCCCAGTCTGGTATCATACCCTATCGCTCGACAGCCTTCAATCTACGCACATTATTTAACCCTCTGCATAGAATTAACCCGGAAATCCCTGCTGCGGCAATCCTATTGGATACAGACAAGGCATTTGACTTTCTTGAATGGCCTTTTATTTTATCCATCATGGAGCGCATGGGGATGCCGTTTGGTTTTGTAGCCACGACTGCCCTGCTATATAGGCAAGCGCTGGCCCGACTGACTAAATGGTACATTGACGGCTCCCTTCTCACTTTCACGCGGAATGAGATAGGGCTGCCTGTTGTCGCCTCTGTTGTTCATTTTAGCCATGGCCCCACTAATACGGCACTTCCAAGAGAAACACCTTCATAGGTGTTTACAGTTCACCACCGGCCCATTGTTAGTATCATTGTATGCAGATGACACGATTTTATTTGTACGCAACCCCCAGACTAATTTGGATCCCCTTATCCGGAAGGTTCTGCGCTTTGGCAGATATTCCGGACTTGGCATCAATTGGAACAAATCTGTCATTTTTCCACTCACTGCCAGCACAGACATGTGGGACTTGGAGTTCCCCCTGGAATGGAATACTGACTCGGTTAAATACCTGGGCATACATATACACTTAGAAACAGAGCAGATCATCCGCCGCAATTACGGGACAGCTATTTCCAAATTAGAGACTCAAATAGAGAAATGGCTAAAGCTCCCACTATCCATGGCTGGACGAGTTTCCCTCATTAAGATGGTCGTGCTTCCTGAATTTTGATATCTATTTCAAAACATCTGTATCCCTCTCACGAATAAATTATTTTCGACCCTTCGATCACACTTAATAAGATTAGTATGGGGTGGCGGAAACGCCAGGTTAAACTGGCGGATTATGGAAGTCCCCTGCGATAGAGGTGGGTTCGGGGTCCCTGATTTACAACTGTACTATTTAGCTGCACAGTACAGTTTTTCACAGACATGGTACCACCCTGACGCCAGAATTCCATACCTCCGACCAGAGTCTGACTTAGTCCTCCCGGACATTTTAGCGAGTTGAGAACTTCGTCGGGACAGCAGATCACTGACCCACTGGATATCCAGGGGGAATTTATGTCCTATTTTAAAACATTATACACCACTAGATTGGGTTGAGACAGGGCGGAGCAGGAGAGTTATTTGTCTGAGTTCGCTTTAGTGTATCTTGAAAAGTTTATGCAGGACTTCCTCGCTGAGGCTATCTCCGAGGAGAGCATGTTCCTCTGCCCCAGGGCTCAACAGTTTCACAGCGGATTTTTATAAGGCCTATAAAGATTTATTGATTCCCCATCTCCTTAAAGTATATGCAGAAGCCCTGGAGAGGCAGATATTACCTCCCCCCCTGCGTGAGGCAGTCATCATTCTTCTCCCCAAATGGCAAAGACCTCCTGCTGTGCGGTTCCTATAGACCGTTATCACTCTTAAACCTAGACTACAAAATACTGGCAAAGGCTCTGGCATGTCGCCTGTCTCTCTTAATAGAATCTATAATTGCCCCGGCCCAGTCTGGTATCATACCCTATCGCTCGACAGCCTTCAATCTACGCACATTATTTAACCCTCTGCATAGAATTAACCCGGAAATCCCTGCTGCGGCAATCCTATTGGATACAGACAAGGCATTTGACTTTCTTGAATGGCCTTTTATTTTATCCATCATGGAGCGCATGGGGATGCCGTTTGGTTTTGTAGCCACGACTGCCCTGCTATATAGGCAAGCGCTGGCCCGACGGACTAAATGGTACATTGACGGCTCCCTTCTCACTTTCACGCGGAATGAGATAGGGCTGCCTGTTGTCGCCTCTGTTGTTCATTTTAGCCATGGCCCCACTAATACGGCACTTCCAAGAGAAACACCTTCATAGGTGTTTACAGTTCACCACCGGCCCATTGTTAGTATCATTGTATGCGGATGACACGATTTTATTTGTACGCAACCCCCAGATTAATTTGGATCCCCTTATCCGGAAGGTTCTGCGCTTTGGCAGACATTCCGGACTGGGCATCAATTGGAACAAATCTGTCATTTTTCCACTCACTGCCAGCACAGACATGTGGGACTTGGAGTTCCCCCTGGAATGGAATACTGCCTCGGTTAAATACCTGGGCATACATATACACTTAGAAACAGAGCAGATCATCCGCCGCAATTACGGGACAGCTATTTCCAAATTAGAGACTCAAATAGAGAAATGGCTAAAGCTCCCACTATCCATGGCTGGACAAGTTTCCCTCATTAAGATGGTCGTGCTTCCTAAATTTTGATATCTATTTCAAAACATCTGTATCCCTCTCACGAATAAATTATTTTCGACCCTTCGATCACACTTAATAAGATTAGTATGGGGTGGCGGAAACGCCAGGTTAAACTGGCGGATTATGGAAGTCCCCTGCGATAGAGGTGGGTTCGGGGTCCCTGATTTACAACTGTACTATTTAGCTGCACAGTGCAGTTTTTCACAGACATGGTACCACCCTGACGCCAGAATTCCATACCTCCGACCAGAGTCTGACTTAGTCCTCCCGGACATTTTAGCGGCGATATTAACGAAGGGTTTCCCCAAAGACCCCAAAGATATCCAAAGCGCATCACCCACTAGTTGGGCATGGGAGAAATTGTGTTGCATAATACACACACCATTGCTTTATTCTTCTGATCTCCCACTCCCCAACCCTAAATGGATACATACCTATAACTAGCAAAAAGCTCATACAGAAGACATGCGCTAAATTTGACATTGCTAAGATAGGCTATCTATTTCCAGATGGACATATTTTTGATCCCGATGATGAGTCCTTGTTTCCTGGCGCCACATTCATGGACAGATTCGTCCTTCTACGAATCTGTTCTACCCTGCAAGCTACTTTCCCGGACTACCCTCTGGAACCTCCTTCCTTCCCCCCACTCACGACAGTGCTAGGCAGCGAGAGAGGGGTACATCTAATATCCCAGCTCTATAAGGCATGCGCTGCCATCGTACCGTTCAATGATGACAGAGTACGCACTGCCTGGGAGACCGACTTGGGTATTCCGATCAGAGACAAATAGTGGGCTGCCTGCTGTGCAGTTACGAAAAATGTCTCCCTTAGTAGCTTACACAAACTAATACACTTTAAGTTTCTTTGTAGGATATACATTACCCCCTCCAGACTCCACAGGATAGACCCTGCCGGACGGCACCATTGTGCAAGATGCAACGCTCCAAATGCAGACTTCGCCCACCTCGCCTGGACCTGTCCACGCAAACACTCATACTGGGTAGGAATACATAAGATAGTGAGTGGCATGGTTAAGGTACCGATGACCCCCTTGCCCGAGATTGCTCTGTTGGGATATGTAAAGCAGTTCCCACCGGCAATTCGCAGGTTTGTTGCCATAAGCTTACTACTGGCAAAAAGGGAGGTATCCATTCATTGGGGTGGCAGAACAGCACCATTGATGAAAGGATGGCTGAAGAGCATGGCGTCCTGTTCCACAAACAGGGACCTATACGCAATAACGGTCCCCCCCACCTCCAGGCCCAAAGATATCTGGGGACCTTTCAGAACATACCTAGAGGCGCAGCGACAAGACCCTGTAGCAGGGTTTCTGTACTCACACAGAACTGTGCACAGAGGAGTGGAACCTCGACAAATTAGGGTGTCCCAAAACTTACCTTAGCAACCAACTCACCCCTTACCGAGCTAGCTACAGTGTCTCATTGGACATATCAAACTCCCAATGTTTAGACAAACCAGAACATGAACTTACAGTACCTCAGGGTACGTGGGACTCATGAACACTCTTTCGTTATATTATCATTACAAACCAGAACATGGAGTAAAGAAGACACATGTGCATTTGAAATGTTTATTTACTAATGCCGTCTTCTCAGGCGCAGTATCTTAGATAATACAAGTATACTTATTATCAGTATCAAAATTACCAGCATAGTTACTAAGACATAAAAAGCGAATGGTGACAGCATGTTAACATGCTGTAATGAATAAGAGTTAACAACACTTATATCTCACCCTCCCTAACACATATATTATATTATTAGCTAAGAAGGTCTCTTTGGGTTGTTTTAGGGCGGGCCCATACCTTAGTGTCCTAGCATGAAGGAATCACATCAGCATACACCAGCTCTCTCTGCATGTGCACCGCATCAAGTGTGTTAACAAAACTCGTGCAAAGCAATATCAATCCCGCCTCAAGCCCAAGTTGGCAAAGGCTGCACTTGTGTTATGACTATGAAGGCGTGGAGATCAGACCTCATAACAATTCCATATCGTGTTGCTCCTGAAACTTCAGCACTCTCCGTGCAGACATGGTTTAACAAACAAAACTGATATCAGAGCAATAACATATTATTCTCACATACACCACGGCAAACCACTAGGTTGAAAGCTAAGTCAACAATTAAGGGTCGTGTGCAGAAGTTGCAAGAAAGGAAAAATGGCGTTTAAATCTCAAATGTACCTATGCTAACTTAACACGATATAAGGATATATAGGAGCTATACAACAACCCCCTACCCAGAAAGAACAGGGCATAGTCCCAACAGGGGTGGGTTAGACTGTCCCGAGATACATGTCAATAATCAACTACACCGGATGCTAAACTCCTTTTTTGATGTCGGTACAGTTGATGTATCCCTATGTCATGTTTGTAAACACCGTTTATGTGAATTAGAGTCAAGAACGATTGTAACAGAAAATATGTTAGCAGCCGAGGGACTTGCTTTATGTAACATGTGATCACTCTGCGGCATTGATTGAACCCTTGACAGTGTGCATTATGTCTACCTGTACTTGCCAAAGGATTTTACTTGTCCTAGTGTACTTCTTTACTCATACCTAAACGCAAAATAAAGTTTTAAAAAAAATAAGGGGTAAGAGCTCACTGAAGCCTACCCTACGCCCACACAGGAGCAGCAATCATTAGTGAAGCAGGTGCAAGGAAGCTCACCAAGGTGCAATTTCTGTAATCAGATGTAGGATAGATATATAGCCAATCACCGCTGCATGCAAGACCGTCTGTCTATCAGATCGGATAGATGGCTTTGCATACCCGACGAGACTACATGCTAGGACTTATCAAAGGCAATAATCCTTTCATGATTTTATCTGACTGGATGCGATGGTGATTACCAGCTTATTGATATTGCATCTCTTAATAAGAATAAGCGACTTGGTGTTCTTCAATAAAACTATTTCAATATGGATCGAAGGAATTAAATCAATCATGAATGATACGGTGATTGCCTATATATCTATACTACATCCGATTACAGAAATAGCACCTTGGTGAGCTTCTATAAAAGACTATTCCAACCCTGATGAAGTCCATGTTGGACGAAACACGTTGGCTGGGCTGATGCATTTGAGTACAAATAAAGAATACATTGAAAAAAAGAAATCTCAAGACTCTGCGCTGTATTTTCTGATTTGGTGGAACTTATAATATTTTGTATAGTTTGCAAAGGAAATGAGGTTTAATTACATGCTTGAGCATAATTGATTTAGGAATCTAGTAATAACTGTATGCTCCTTTTCAGAATTTGACAATCCTAGTCAGTATAAGGCACAAGCAAACCCCATATTTAAACTGTGGTCAACCCCCTGGTAGCTTGGCACAGAGCAGTCAGGCTTATATTAGAGGCAATGTGTAAATATTTGTGCAACACTTCAAACAGTAAAACAGCGTAAACAGCACACAAAATCAACACCAGGTTAGAAAAATAGAGCTCAATTTAATCAACAAATCGAAACCCAAAGACAAAAATCCAATCAGTATAACCGGAGATATGAATTTTTAAAGTATAAACTTCTATACAGCACCTAAAAACATAAAGCGCCAACCGAGGCAATCTGGTCATGCTGGACCAGGTTAAAGTAAAAAGTTCAAGCTGATCACGATGGAGCGCGAATTAGATAGAGCCCCAGATTAGTTCAGCTGTAGGTTTTACCCTCTCAAGTTTTGAGCCAAGAGCCCCGTTCGCATTGGAGAGGGTCGCAGGGAGTAAGGTGAGAGTTGATGGCGGTGGTGGATATGGCACAAAGAGCAGGCCAGGTGTCGCAGAAGGTCGGGCTGGAGCTTTACGTTGTTGGTCTTCCAGATCGATTGATGCTTTCCGTGCAAGGGGATAGGCGGCAGGGGCTTGTGCTGAAGTTCCGTGCGAGCAGTGGGATTCCGGTGCGAATGGGTTCATTTCCACTCATGAAGAGTTCAAAAGTTTGATTTAGGAGCCCACCGAACCACAGCAAGGGTCTAGGGCCTGAGAGGCACCATTTGGGAGCAAGGAACGCGCTTAAGACTGGTCCAGGCACTTCCACAAAATGAATGGGAGGTCAGGAACAGCACCAGCCCTCACTGCACAAGCTTCTGTTGATTGTAAATACAAGAGCATGGCTTTAACCCGTTTATTGCGGTGGCAATTCCGCTGCGATGTGGGCGTTCGAATGCGCGTCCGGGGCCGTGTAGGCCAACGGACGTGCGCAGCACTACTGAGGTAGTGCTTGCGACGGCTGTTGGCCAACGCACGCACGCAAGGGTTAAAAAAAATATTTGCTGCAAACCCCAGATCAGCCAAATTAAAAGATGCTCATGTGGACACACTTGTGTCAAAAACTTATTTTATAGATGCGGTCAGCAAGTGGGTAAAGTCTGTGGTTGCGGTGGCTCAGGAGAAAGGTAAGAATGTGCAACTTGAGATTCGCAGAGTCATGCCTGAAGCCTCCAAAAGCAGCCCGCCGGAGCCTGAGGAATTGCCAGTTCTGAGTTGCAAGCTGCAACAGTCTTTAGTCTACAGACCTGAGGACATGTGACTGGGAGCCCCAAGGCCACGACGAGCCTCCAACAGCCTGGTCGCAGGGCATTGGATTTATTTAGGCATTTTTTATAGCGCATACTTTACCCAGCGGAGTCAGAGCGCTTTACAATAGAGCGAAGTATATAGGATTAGATATTATGGTAACATATTTACAGAGTATAAATCCACCAAAAATTACACGATACAAACTAAAGTTGGAGCGATTAGGGTTCTAAAAAAACACATTCCAGAGTTGAAGCGTAAGGACAAACTAGTCTCCAGTGAGGAACACGAAACAGTCAATGCCTCCAGGCTGTGTAGGTGTATTGTTTTGACCCCGCCCCCCAGCCACTGACCACACCCACGTGCCCGCCCCCAACGCACAGACCCCTGCCCCCACTGTCACAGGCCCCGCCCCCACACACACCACACACACAAGCCCCGCCCCCACATTCACTGCCCCCGCCCGAGTAGGAGCATTCACAACCACAGGCCCCGCCCCCACATTCACTGACCCCGCCCCCGGCAGAGGAGGAGCATCCACACCCACAGGCCCCGCCCCCACAGGCCCCACCTTGACACCCACAGGCCCCGCCCCCTCTCAGGAATCATACGTTAATGCTCTTCCACCACTGCCTCGAGTCCTTGTCTCCCCTTACCTCTCTTGTGGTTTCGAGGGGGCAGTGTCGGCCTGGTGGAGGGGACACACCGAGGGCCCCACGTGACAACAAAGCGCGCGCTGGACAAGGGCCGCCCTGATCTGTAGCTGCGCATGCGCAGGACACTCAGTTTGTCACAAGTGCGCATGCGCAGGATGTCTGCTTGTTGTGGCCGCGCATGCGCTGAGAATAGCGGAGCCCATGAAACATAAAGAGTGTGTAATTGAGCAGCCCGCAGGGAAGCACGGCCTGGAGAGTCCAACCGAGAGGGGAAGCAACTGGGAACGTCCACACTGTCTTCCATTCAGAAAAACTGAAAACCCCAGGACTTAACTAAGAGCGCGGGTTAAAGAGGTCTTGATGGGTTAACAACTGCGCATGCGCTGGTGACAGACACTGCGTCCCGCAGCGGAGCACGAGCTAAGAAGGGCCTTGGATTAACAACTGCGCATGCGCTGAGGACAGACACCTTCAAGAGGGCCTTGTATTAACAGCTGCGCATGCGCTGAGGACAGACACTGCTCCCGGGCCTTTGATTACCATGAGCTCCTCACTGCCATGCCAGGGACACTGCAGCAGCAGCTCCAAGCAGCAGGTAGGGGGAGCACAGAGGGGTGAGACTCTGAGACACACATGCAAACAATCAATCAATAACATCTGTATTCGATCTCTTAAATACAGATCATAAAAGCACAATTTAAATCAGTGATCAACAACCAGCCCCATTTCATAAGTTAAAATCCTAGAGCAAGTAGAATTATCTAAAAAGAGCATAAAATAATAATTTTTACAGGACATTTTATCACACAAAGTGCATCATGTGCCTCATAGACCGAATCCAGTTAGTTTACATCAAATTACTCATTTCTGCATATAATTATTAGTTAAAACCAACCTCGCGCCTTTCTCCTTTTCATACAGGCCCACAAAAAGGTGGCTACCACAGACAAAGGGATCAGGCAGAGATTTACAGAAGTAACGTGCCACCTGGCATTGTTTAAAATTGTGGCGCCTTAAAATCAGAAGGATAAAGTCTCCTCTTCCTGTCTTATAAAACACACAGAACAAGACTAGGTGCAGGTCAGATGGGGGGAATGGTTGTCGCAGGGGGCACAGCATCAAATCTGAGTGTTTGACTCTTCTTTCCGTATAACCTAACCTCAAGGGGAGGAGAGTCAGACAAAATCTTCCTATCCAGCACGTAGTGGTTCATGCTAGATAGGAATATCCTCCCTCTGGCCTAGGGGAAGACAGATGATATGCGAGGACCGTCTTTTTCTGTAATTCCTTTCCCTCTGAAGATACTGAGCCCTCCGCATAAAAATCTCAATTAATTTCTGTTTTGAAATCTTCCTGCATGCCGTTTAATCCTTAAATAATTCTCCCAACCAAATTGCCATTAATTCTGATTCCACATAACTCAGCCATCTGATCTTATTGTAATGGTCCAATTTTAAACAATCTTTAAATATGTTTTGTATTAAATCGGCGCTAGTCTAATGGTATGTAACATATAAGGTAATCCCAATTCTATATGTAGGATATCATTTGAATAAGTGGATGGTACGGACACTAGGGACTTAAAAATGATCTTCAGGTTTTCGGAGACAGTCGGCAGGCGCCATACCCCAGACTCCTGCCCCTTATGTGGCTATTGCCTTCATCTTGGCCTGAGAAATGTTTTTAATTGGGTCAAGGGAGCTAGCGTCTAACTTTTGGAGAAGGCCTTAATAGCTTTCAGACTCCTTTCCATTCCTGGTGCTCTTGCCGATACCAGGTTCTCCCAAGTTTGATTTTTATCAAATAAGAGTCCCAGGTATGAGAAGGACTCTACCACTTCCATTTTCTGGCAATCCATATGGAAGTGTGGGGATTTATCAGCTTTGCCAGATCCTGCAATAATGACAGAAGATTTTGTATCACTTACTTTAAGGTCCAGCGAAGCCATGAATGATGCATTTGTTGTTATGAGCCATTGGAGAGCTTCCCCCGTTCTTGCAATTAACACTGCATCCTCGGCATAAGCTAACATTAGTAAGGGGTAGGTGTCAAACACGGGCACGTGAGAACAAAGGATTTCTGGGTATAAATATTGGGACCCTGCTCCCATGAAATTATATCACTTTGGACTATAAGAAGAAACCTTTACTGAGGAGAGGAACCTGAAGAAACTGAGGAGAGACTATTCCCAAGCTGAAGTGCTGCTTGGGGGAATGGCCTGCAGTGGTTGCCTTACTGCCAAAGGAAGGAGAAAGGAACTTTGTACTTTGCTTTCAACTTGTGAAGGATCTCCAAGGGCTTGGAAAAGAGCTTGCCTCCTGCTGAAGTCCCAGGGACAACAGACTTCACCCCCCAGCTCCCCAGAGTTCTTTGTGAAGTGCCTGCTGCTGTTTTGGGCCTTCTGAGGAACTGCGTGTCGCAAGGGGCTGAAAGCGCGACTCAATGAGACGTCGTCGACGCTGCACCTGCCGTCGCAACTCCGGAGAAAGGAGGGTTCGCCGCAGGAACTGTCGCACTGCACCGCATCGGAGAGAAGCGTGCCGCAACGAAGCGGATCGCCGTCGCAACTCTGGAGAAAGGAGGGTGTCGCCGCTGGAACTGTCGCACTGCACCGCATTGATCAAGAGCACCTCGCATCCCCGAGAAGCGCGCCGACGTCCGAGCTGCGGCCGTTGCATCTTGGATGTATCCGCTGTAGTTGTCGCATCGAGCGGAAGCTTCACGCATCGTGGGAGAAGAGCGTCGCCGCTGGAGCTGTTGCCGTCGCATCATAAGGGTGTCGCCGCTGAAGTTCACGCATCGAACCAAGAGCTTCTCGCATCCCCGAGAAGCGTGCCGCATCTGGAAGATCTTCACCTCTTTATTTCTTTGCCCCTGAACTTCGCCGCATTTCCCATCGCTGCGACATTGCTTGTCGTGGAAGCGCAACGCAACCTAAGGTACTTTGACGCAGAGTGTCGCATCTAAGAACTGAACTGAACTAAGCTTAAATCTACTATCTTAAAGTAATCGTAGTGTGTATTTTTGTTGTTTATGGTCTTGTGGTAACTCTATATAAAGTATACTTATTTTTTAAATAAATCCTGTGTGGTGTCCATTTGTAGTGTTGTCACTGAGTTACTGTATGTGGTCACAACTGCTTAACTTACAACGCCTCTGAAGTAAAGCCTTGCTGCTCGCGCCACGCAACCTAGAGGGAGAGCAGGGGTTATTTTAGGTGTGTAATCCCCCTTAACCTGAATAGAGGAGAAGATCCCTATTTGTCACAAGCACCTACCTGTGCCAACTAGAGACCCCCAAATCTAACACCCCCCTTGATTTTGTTGCTCGAACGGTTCTGGCAGACTTTGACTTCTGTATACCACCACCCTTTCACCTCTTAACTGGCGGTTCATTATTAAGATTAGGGTGGGTACAAAGGTCGAGCTACTTAATAGGTGTATCGTTGAGGGAAAGTATAGTGGGAAGAATTTCCAAGAGGCTTGGTACCGGGTTCTCAGATGGAAGTACTTGCAAGGGCTGAGTGGTAATATTATCGACACTTGTGTCCCCTAAGGAGGACTGCATCTGGTAGCAAGAGGCTCCAGTGATAAACACCGCTGAGTTAATTCAATTTCGTGCACGAGTACACTTGTTGCCCTAGTTAAGAATTCCTTGTGTGTCCAAGAGTTCTCAGGCAACATTAAAAATGTAAAGATGCCTCCTGTGAATAATATTTCTGCTGGAGCGAGATCAGCGTTTTGTCTAGTGGCAGTTTTCCCTCATCATGAAGTAGCAGAGAAGGGTAATATGACTGTCAGTCAGTCAAACCACTTTAATCAGTTAATTAATACCATACAAGTAAAATTCAAATAACCCAGTACACAATAAAAACATTTAAAATCCAAATCACAACATGTGAGCAAAAAAAATTATCAATATTACAAAATCAATTTCTAGGCATAGAAAAACCCCAATAGCCAATAGCACATAGACAGACAAAAGGACTACCACATATGGGGTATTTTCAAGAAAGGCAGCAAAAAAGGAAAACAATGATTGTATGTATATAGTTGATGCTTATGTAGCGTTTATCATAGGGTACCTTTTTTGTCTGAGACGAACGGCTGCTACTAAGAAGCTTGCAATATTAAAAATCTCCCATGGATCAATCAACATTTGGAGTTAACTTAAAGCAGGTTTAACCTGTACAAAACCTTTTTTCTCTTAAAATAGGAACTAAGCACTTCCTGTGAATCACAGTATAATGGTTGCAAAACATTATAAAATACATAGTATCCTATGGTGAGAAATTGTCACAGATACACGGACTCAAATCTTCTTGCCTACTCCATCCTTGAGAATTACCTAAAAAGAAGTGAGTTAGGTTAAAACAGAACCTAGTTAAAAGCAAACGGTGGAAGGGTTTAGTAACAATTCTCAGGTACGGTTCAGTCCGAGGGGAGGTGTTTGACAAAAAATAAGCCTTTACTGATGGTTTAAGTAGCTCCCGCTCCTCACGCTCCACCGACACTCCACCGACAGGAAATTCAGGAATTGGGTTTTAATCCAAGTCAGGTCCTCTTTTTTTATCGATCTCTTTTTTTAAAAGATCTGGGTGCCCCAATTTTAATAGGCTGTGCTTAACGTAATAAAGCCACAGGATACTACTAGCTTTCTCCAGAGTGATGCAGTCCCTAATAATCTGATGGTTCAATGTTGAGTCTATATTAACCCCTTGGATGCTAATGACAAGGGTAACTCGTCATGGAGTTTCCATTGATTTCAATGGAAAATACATGAGGAATTTGCAAGGGCCTTAGCATCCAAGTGGTTAAGCCAGGTCTTGAACCGAAAGACCACTGGGGCCAACCTCATCAAATCTGACACATAACTAACCCCTAGCAGAATGGACAGAGAATGGTGACCATATGTGTTTTTTAAAGCACAGAGAGCGGGGAACGTTGTATGTGCCTCGGAGAGGTTACTAAGAAATTAATTGGCATTCTATTAGTGGCATGTGAATTAAAAGAAAGTAATGAAGTGAGATTTCCTGGACATTTGCCTGTTCGTCCTGAACTGGGTTCTAAATTCAGGGCACCTGGACTTGGCTCTACAAGTTTCCTTACCCTTGTCCTGAGGAGGCCAAGAATGATATAAAGGCCGAAACGTGTCCGTGTCAGCAGTCTTTGACAAGAGGAGTCTGATTATAATTGATATATCTTTCTGACGAGTGAATTCACATTTCTGAATTAAGGTCTCGAAAGGGGTAATTACCTCGTGTGCATATAAGACAACCTCAAAGTGTATTTCCTTTATTTAATAGACGAACACTGTTTTTTCTATCAAATGGGTAGAAGGAATTTTATGAATTGTATTTTGGGATGTCTACTTATTTGTAGTTTGCATATATGTTTGTATGTCCAAAAAGATGATATCAAAATGAAAAAGATAATATCGAAATATTGATGACTAAAAAAATTATTACAACGATAACTAAAAACGATAACTAAAAGTTCGTACAAAATGTGTCTGGTATGTTATTTTTTTTAAATAAGAAATATGAACTAACAACAGGACTATGTACTGTTAATAGGGATATATAAAGTTCCCTATGTTTAAGTAGATATACACATATCTTTTCCTCCTTGCCAGCAGTTTTTTCTTTACCTTTTTGTAGTACTTTGTCCAGGTAGAGGAGGGTCATTTGGGTAAACCCCTACATATTTTCTGAATAATGTAATAAAGCCATGGGATACTACTAGCTTTCTCCAGAGTGACGAAGTCCCTAATAATCTGATGCTTCAATGTTAAGTCTAGATTAAGCCAGGTCTTGAGCCAACGGACCACCGGGGCCAACCTCCTCAAATCTGACGCATACCTAACCCCCAAATCTTGATCGATAACAAAAATTGAAGTTAATTGGGGGATCGATAAGAGGGTATGCAAAAAATGTATTTTCAACTTTCTGGACCCCCTCCATATACTTTTAACCCCAGATGGGTAATGTGACTGCTATAAAGAACGTGTTCCATGCAGACAGTGGCGGCTCCCCCACTGGAGCGTGGGGGTGTCACCCCCTGCTTTCTCGACGTGCGAGACGGCAGAAACATAATGGTATTAACTATCATTTTATGTTTCTGCCTTCTTGCACGGCGAGAAAGCCGAAGTGCCGTTTTGGGGTGGGCGGTCCTGCTCCAGGGCAGGGGAGAGTGGCTTGCCCACTGTTGTGCATGCTGAGTGTTTGGTCGGCTCCAGGGCCGACCAAACAGTCAGTATGTACAACAGTGGGAAAGCCACTCCCCCCTGCCCTGGAGCAGGACCGCCCACTCTCTCTTTTTTCTCTATTAGGCTGGTGCAGCGGCCTACAATGGAGAAAATGGCCCTGGTGGGGCGCGCTCCAATGCGCCTCACCACTTGTGATTGGTGGAGCCTGGAGGAGAGGGACGCTGCCTTTGCTGATGACGAGAGCGGAGGCACAGAAAACGCAGGATGGTGGGAGCGGGAGCCGGGACCCATCCAGAAGCGGGACAATAAGTTTCATGTAATATTTTGTTTTTATTAAATGAACTCCTCCCCCCCCTCCGTCACGACCCCATTTTCACCGCCCCCCCCCACCCGCCCGTCATGCCGGCCGCGTCTGGAAGTAAATCTAGAAGGCCTTACATCATAATTAAGTTGTTTAATGTGACTAAACAACAATGGCCTTGAGGAAACCCTCCACGCGGTAGCTACTAAATATGGTAATTCACTCTGGGGCTCAAGCATGGAGGCAGGCATAATAATCTGCAGCGATAACGCTGTATCCATGAAAAACAATGTTGTACAGGGTGTGACATTTACACGTCTTAAGATATGCAGAAATGTGGACAGGTTGTAGGTATTTACACTGCATTTGTCTGTACCATTCCCGTGCATCGTCCAGGCCACGCACCCTACGCGCCTTTGATGGAGCAAGGTTTCGCATATTACGACTTGCTTGGATTCAAGAACCTTGAATAACTTATAACAATGTAATTCAACTTGTTTGTCTTACTAATTTCCCTTTATTCTGACATTTGGGTGTCCTAGAGACGCTTGCCTATGTGTTTACTAACTCAATAACGTTTGTATCTAAAAATGGCCGCTGCTTGGCGGCTTTCTTTCTGCGCATGCGTTAGTCACACTCACGTGACGTACTTGCAGTTCTGGTGGGAATCTGTGCGCTTGCGCATTGGCTTTTAAAATGGCTGTTGGTGTCCTCACATGGTGAAGCTTGCGCTGATGTTTCACGTTATTGTCTGTCTGCACTAAACTCTCACGCCATAGTATATTATAAGTAAAGGGGTATAGAGTAGCTATTCATGGTATACAGTGTATTCATTTATTTCTATGTTTTAATTTGTTTTCGCTTACTTTTCATTTACCGCGGTATTGAGGGGCTGATGGGATGCTCGGGAATCCATATTGAAATGCTGTTCTGCGCATGACAGTCTTCGGCCGGTGACATTGAATGACTGCCAACCAGAGGTGGCAGCCAAGACGTGCCTGGGAAGATGCACCTTCACCCAGCCGAAGAAGCCGAACTGTACTGCAATTGATACATTTGTAATGTTTTCATTGTATTCTGTAGAGTATCTCATGGGAACCCCAAAATCACTAGGCGGGCTCAGAATATGTAAATGTGAGCTTGTAGAAGTGAGACATGATTGGTGTGTTGACCTATCCTACTCGGGGACCAATCGAAATTGGGGATTCTGACACTTGCAACATTTGGGGGGTGGTACACTGACCCGAAAACAGTATAACTAGCCTAGGTTTAGCTAGAGAAATTGTCCGACTTGTCTGAATAGCTGACCTGTCACTGACCCAACGCACTCAATAGGTGACTGATACAGAGCGCTGCGGAGCACTCTGTCCGAAATATACCATAGACTCGAGAGGTTTTACTAAACCTTAAATGCTGGCGGAGCACTTTGATGGAGAATTCGCTAACCCAATTGGGGTTCTGACTGATAGCTGCAGAGAGGGTGGAGCGCAGGCGTTGCTTCCAAACTGCGGGTGCTGGTCGTTCCTTGGTGGTCCTGTCCTGATCCTAATCTGGGTTTCCTGTCCTGTCCTGGGGTGTCCATTCTACACCTGCTGTCCTGTCGATGACTGTTCTTCCTTGGGGTTTATCCTGTCCTTAACTGACCCGTGGCTGGGGTTGGTCTTCACACCAGTCTAGGTAAATATAGTGTCGAAACTCTATACTGCACCTTTCTATTTTTCTGTCTTTGCTTCAATAAAGACATACCTTTGCATATGTTAATTTTCCATGCTTTTCGCAATCTACTATATGAAGAGTCATACATTTATTTCACATAGTATGTTCTTATGTTTCCCCACCTTTAGAGCACATTCTCTCCATACTGTTTATGAATTATAGATGTGGTTTACAATTTTTCTCGTTGCAAGCTGAATTTGAAGAAATGTTGCTATAACTATAGCGTGTTCCTTTTTTCCCAATCCTATAGATGTATAGGGTTCTCTAAATTTCTCACCCATTCTTCTGAAACATTTCCCCATAGTGAAATTCTAGTATGTGCCTAAATTTGCCCCATCTATAGTTTATTCAATTTCTTTGGTTCCATCCCTGCAAAGCTTGAATAGCATTATTCCCTGTTCTTACCTAACATTAGACTCATAAATGGTTGCCCTGATTTACTTTGTATATGGTTATGTGATCTTTATTATCTTGATCATTGATTGTCTACTGGTCGTAAACTGTATGCTTTCTGAATCTGAAACCTAGATAAAGTGTTTTAAACCTTTCGAGTTGGTGGTTATTTGATGAATACAAAGAAATATAAAAGTCGGTATTTTGTTGCCTGCCTTTCTTTTACAGCTAGCTCTCTGATCCATTTGTGATCATAGGTACCCGTAACGGTGGATTGGTAAGTCGGGTACAGTAAAAATAAATAGGAAGGAACAAGGGTTACTGGTAGTAGAGTGCAAGGTCACCTGATTTACGTATATGATATATTGAAGTTTATGGGCCCGATAAATATATGGTGAAATTGTTGGTTAGGTGACCTGCGCGCTCTATCACCTTCATGGCCCCCAGGTAGAGTCCAGGCACTGGGCCAGCTGCATAGAATGCCGCCCTCACCTGTCACAGCTGCATTATGTGACAACTGATATCTGTAGAAGGGTAGTATACGGTGCTTTCCTGCCTGCCACCCACTGGGCTTCCCTCGCCCCTGCTGCTAGGATCAGGATTCAGCTAATGAGCAAGGCGAGCAGAATATTCCCAGAGAGGCACCTAGCGCCCACTTAATTAATAATTAAAAGCTCGGGCCACCGGCCGCTGAATTCCAAAGACGGCGAGGCACAAACACCGTGTGGGAAAGCTGCATGGATAAGTGAAAATAAATATTTGAAGGGAACAGAAAGGTGTGGGTCACTCAAGGTGTGCCCAGCCTGCGGCAGTTGTGACCCTGTCGTATGGCTAAACACACACAGCACTGCCCGCCGCTGCAGGTGTAAAGGCTGGGGAGAGGCCTAGAACAGAAGGGGAGCTTTGATTTGTTAACAAAAGAAAGAGGGCGGTGACCCGTGGGCCTGCTATTTAACTAACTATGTCTGCCACTGCGTTAGAGTTCATGGTGGCCCACCACGGGGACCAGTTCTTTTAAAGTACTAGTCCCCGGTGCGGGTGTACAAACATTCCTTCGAGCTCGTCATGGCGGTGAGTGAAATCAACTTTTGGTTACATTCAGAATGCCTGGAGCAGAAAGAGCTGTGAGGGTGTGTGATAGAGGTGAAGGCCAAGTGGACTCTGTGCTGAACGACGAGCACGCAGGGGAATGAGCAGCCTGGAAGGGCATTGTTCACCATGCCGGTGTCTAGCGAGATTCCTACTACTGACCGGTTTACCCAGTGCAACATAATACGCAATGGAGCCGTGTCCCATTAAAAGCAATCCTTCCTCGTTTAATGTTTTTGGGCAACTTAACTTTCCTTATGACGAGAGTATCAAGTCTGCTTTGATAATTTAACTTGCGTTTTTCTTAGACCGCGTACATTGTCAGGGCACTCTTAATTTCCATGCATGTTGGCCAGTCCTGGCATGGATTCGTCGTTTTAATAGTTGGTGGGTGTAATCAATGGATGGTGCACGGACATGATAAAATAGCATTCACCCTAATGTTCAGACTCGCTTGTACACCCAGTGCTTTACTTATAAGAGGATAAGTATGGATTTAGTGGGTCCTCTCCCAAAATCAAAAAGATGATATATCTATATACTGGTTATTGTCGATTATGCAACTCAATACCCAGAAGCATTTCCCCTACAAACACCAAGCACAAAAAAAACATCAGTGAAAAGTTACTAGAGTTGTTTTCGAGGGTAGGATTTCCAAGAGAGATTTTGACAGACCAGGGTACCCCCTTTGTTTCTCGTTTAATGAAACAAGTCTGTAAAACCTTGAAAATTACCCAAATAAAAACATCGGCTTATTACCCTCAGACAGATTGTATGTGCAAGCGATATAACACAACCTTCATGCTAACCATGGAGAAAATGCTAACCACGGAAGGGAAAGAATGGGACATGTTGTTGCCACTCGCCCTCTTTGTTATTTGAAGCCAGGTTCAGAGAAGCTTGGGTTGTTCTCCCTTTGAACTTCTTTACGGGAGATAGCCACAAACCTTGCTAGAAATGACAAGAGAAGCGTGGGAACAAGAGAAACAAGAAGAGACAGAACACCATCTAGAATACACCCAAAGCCTAAGAAACCGCATACAGAAATTGCGAGATTTTGCTCACAAAAACCTAGAAAAAGCTCAAAAAAGCCAGCAGATGTCTTACAATAAAGGAAAGAGGTGACAACAGTTACAGGTCCATGACTGGGTGCTCCTATTCCTACCTTCCTCTATACGCCAAAAACGGGCAGAATGGAAGGGACCATATGAAGGTGCTGAAAGGATAGGCCTCACTACTTACCGGTTACGCCGTTCCTCAACCAAAACCCAGATATACCACATAAATCTACTAAAGAAATGGTTGTGAACCCTCCCCAACGACACCCATTACGTTTTGTCTGACTCAAAACCCATTCCTTCAACATTGAATAAATTGCCCATAAACGAACATCTAACAGAGGAACAAAAAGTGTCTCTTCAGACCCTCTTAGAGTCCTTCTCCTCCATCTTTTCCGACCTCCTGGGAAAATCAACAATACTCGAGCATGCCATTGTTACCCCACCAAATAAAGTAATAAAACAAAACCCCTACAGAATACCAGACGTTAGGCGGGACGCAGTTCCTGACGAAATAGAAAGCATGTTACAACTAGGAGTCATAAAACCTTCCAGCAGTAACTGGTCTCCCCCATTGTCATAGTTCTGAAACCTGATGGTTCCATCCGTTTTTGAATAAAGGTCCGAGCAGTCAATACCATCTCGAAATTTCACTCATACCCGTCGATGAATCGAGAAATTAGGCTTAGCCCAATATATAACCACATTCGATCTTACAAAAGACTATTAGCAGGTACCACTTAAACAGGAAGACCAAGAAAAATCTCCTTTAGCACCTCTAATGGGCTATACGAGTTTACTGCACTGTGTTTTGGGTTACACAGAGCACCAGCGACGTTCTAAAGACTTATGAACAAAGTTTGCTCCCAACATCAAGAGTACTCCTTAGCCTTCATAGACGATATCATAATATTTAGCCCTAACTTGGAACTACATCTCGTCCATTGTGGGAAGATATTCCAAGCACTTAGGACTGCAGGGCTCCACGTGAACTCCAAAAAGACCAGGATAACCTTCACCAAAGTCAAATATTTGGGCTATTTATTGGGAGATAGGGTTATTGCTCTGCAACAATAGAAATTGAGAGCAGTCTTAGACACCACACCCCCTTCCCTACCAGCAAAAAAGGCATTAGATCCTTTTTGGGCTTACAAGGCTACTACCGCCGGTTTAAACCCAATTATTCTGAAATATCAGCACCACTAACCGACCTACTGAAGAAAGAGAAAAGGAACTAAGACTTGGTAAATCCTCCCCAAGCCACCAGAAAGGCATTCCACGAGCTCAAGTGAGCCATAACCTAAGGCGGAGAAACCAGCAGGGAAGACCGGAAAAACGGAGAACACCGAACAGCCTTCTGAGAGAGAGAACTGGAGCCTTGGGGAGGTCACAGCTTGTTGGCGAGCGGAACACCCGAACCTGGCGGAGGAAGGAAAGTCTAAAAAGAAGGAGACCAGACCTCACTGAAGGATGTGGAGTCGCCACGGACCCGGAGTGACGTGGCTCTTACCGGTGTGTGGGCGTCTACAGGCTTTTGAAAGGAGCTGAGTCAGAGAGGGACGGGAGGGGAGGCTGAGGGGTGAAAGGGACCCAGGGAAAAGGAAATAAGTAAGATGGAAAAAAAAGACAAGAGCAGAAATCATCGGCTACTCTTTTTCTTTTGGTTGCTCCAACCTCTACCCCCTTCCTTCACATTGATGCATAGCTATTATTTATCCCTCAAATCCTCCCTTGATTAAACCCTAAAGCAAAAACACTTACCTAGGTCTTTTCCTTCTGTCCGAGGGACGATGGTGGCCGAGGCTCACCTAAGGGACTGAAGTGGAAGACCCTGTGGGAAAGAAGAATACAAAAGAGACAATCAATCATTGTGATTTCCTGTAATACTAATAAAAAGTGTATACCAAGAAATTATTCAATGCAGTCTGCTCCTTCTTGACTGACTCTTCTACAACGGGGAGTTACATACTCTCCCTACAGGGAATGTGAGACAGACACACAGAGACCAACAGACACACACAGACACATACAGACACACACACAGACACACACAGACACAGACACACAGACACACACACACACAGACACACAGACAGACACACACAGACACACACAGACACGCACACACAGACACACAGAGACCAACAGACACACACACAGACAGACACACACAGACACACAAACACAGAGACCAACAGACACACACACACACACACAGATACACACACAGACACACACAGACACACACACAGACACACACAGAGACCAACAGACACACACACACAGATACACACACAGACACACACACAGACACACACACAGACACACACAGAGACCAACAGACACACACAGACACACACACACAGACACACACTCGGGAAAGCATAGTAGGAAAAAGCTATATACAGTTGTTCTATGCTTGCATATGTACATTGTTTTATAAAGATGGTGGAACTGTTGCTTTGAATGCACTTTCTTTTCTTAAGTCACACATGTATGACACAGTTCAGAGTCTGGAAACCACTGCAGCACCTGCCCTGAATGTTGCCTCTCAGTGTCCTGAAGATGCCCCCGCGCTCGTGCGTCACCCTGGAGTCAGAGGCCTCCCTCACCTCTGCTCGAGCCCCGCTCAGTGGGGGCTGCAGGGTCTGGGGGAGGGGAGCCCCGGAGGCCCGGCTGCCTGTGAGGAGGGGGCCCGGTGTGTTATTCCCCCTCCGAGTGACGCGCGAGCTCAACAAAACAAAACAATGCGTCTCACTTCTGGGCACGCGCAGAACCGCGCGTCACAGCTGCGCATGTGCAGAGTGTAGACACAACGTCCTATCGCCGAGTTAGGACCTTGCACGGGGTACGGACTGTGAACTGCCCTGCGCAGAGAACACTCAGCCTCACTGCATGCGCAGAGGAAAGACATTTCCCCCAGAGGAGCGGACCGAGGAGCTTTGCATTTAAATACCTCTCACCCTGTGCTGTGGCGCGAGGCGCCTCGCGCTCTGCGGCGGGAGGCAGTTATATCTCATTCATTGTGTCCCCGCGCGGACACTGGAATTCTTGTGCTTCTTTGAGTCCCACATGTGCTGGCTCTGAGCTGTCGCCCTTCACTGCGCTCCGTGCTGTGAACTAAATGAAATCTTTCTTGCATCGACTTCTGGAGTTGGATTGTAGTGACATCAGCGTCTGTCCGCCGCGCATGCGCAGTTGTTCACCCAAGGCCCTCTTTACCCTCGCTCCGCAGCGGAAGGCAGTGTCTGTCCTCCGCGCATGCGCAGGTAATCCAAGGCATCGTTAGCCGGCGTTGTGGGAAGCAGTGTCTGTCCCTGGCGCATGCGCAGTGGTTCATCCACAGGTCCACTTGTAACCCGACCCACAACAGAGAGCACAGCACCCACATGAAACCCCAGGTGAGGTCATTTATTTAATGCATTCTTATAAAGCGGGGACCTTACCCGAAGGTGTCAAAGCACCGTGCAATAGAACCAATAGAACCAGTTACGTTACATGAGAGAACTGTTACAGAATGGAAAAAATAAAAATAGCAGCCATAGAATCAAAGCGATGCAGGCAAAAGGAACACAATCTCAAGCACAGCAAGCACAGACTGTACAAGAACGTAGACATTGGGAGGACTCTGGTTGGGAAGACTTGCGAGCCGTAGCAAGGGCAGGAGAGCAATCACTTTTTTTGCGGATTGTTGCAAACGGCAATAAGTCGAGCAAGCCAGCCCAGGACTACCATCTAGATCACTAGATCCTAAAACATGGTTCAGACACTTTGCACATTTATATGCATGTCCGGGTTCCCCTTCAAGCGAGAACTTATGCATAAATAAAGAGCTGACAATGTCCAAGGAGTTTGAACCACTATATTTTAGTATCTTAGATACTAAGCAGGCTATAGCCGCCATTAAGCCGTCCAAAGCGCCAGCCCAGATAACATCCGGGGAGACCTCTTTAGGCATGACCCAGAGGTATGGGCACCGTATATCAACTTACTGTGCAATGCAATTAGCAGAGGGCAGCCTATCCCTATATCATGGAAGGGCGCGGAGATCGTCCCTATATACAAAAAGGGCAGTAGGGACGATCCCGCTAATTATAGACTCTGGCAAATGCCACACAAAAACACACAGACCCACACACACACACACAGACCCACACACAGACCCACACACACCAACAGAGCCCCACACACACACACACACACCTAGGACAACAGTGCAGTTACCAACTCCTGGCCTAAGAGTAAGTAGCATATACCCACCTAATATACCACACTTCACTACCCATGTTTACCACAATGCAGATACTCACCACTTGCATAGCACTGCAGCCACCAACCCAGTGTTCAGAGCTATAAACCACAAAGGACACCGAGATGTCCCCCCACGAATATCATTGCACACACTGTGTGGGGAAGGCAAGGGGCAGTCAGCCCCTTGGATTACAGTTCAACCACCCTCCTCACGCACATCGTACCACACTGTGCACTTATGAAGAGTGCAGCCATGCATCCAGGGCAGCAACTGTACACTGCCGGAGCGGGTCAAGCGCAGCACTCCGTACACAGCACTGCAGCAGAGTATTACACAGTCAGTCAGCACCACGTTTGTGTAGGTTCAGCAAGATGCAGTTCTAGGGTACCCTCTGAAAACGTCTTTCTGCCCTTTCTGTTTCAGATACAGTGCCCATGCACGCTGGCTGGTAGAGGGCCCGGGCCTTGTCCCATGGTGTCCTAACACTGACTCATTCTTATCCCATCTTAGAGGCCCTTACTCCATCCAGCATTGGGTATGTGTCTGAATACAGAATAACACAATCCCCGTAAACTATCGACCAAGGTGTCATCTTTAGAAACACAACTAGTCTTCCTCTCAATTTTAATTAAGAATATTCGATTTCATTGTGTTTTTCACATTAGTTGTAAATGCCACTCAGCAAACAATTGTCAGTAGCGGAAAGCAGTGACCTATAACCCCAAAAGCGTTGCGCACCTCGTTCAGCTTCTACCCCGCCCCCCAGTGAATGGATTGGAACGGATTTGCACCCCCTAAATAGGGAACCAGGCCTTGTCCAGGAGATGCCCTTTTGGCACGGTGGAAAAATCTGCTACACCCAGTTCTGTAACCAGTATGCCAGCCAGCTGCAGGGCGCCCCAGGGAAAACGGGAGTAAAGATAACAAAGAAACGGGAGGAGGTGGGAGTAAAGACAACACAGACAACAGGAGCGAGGGAAAGAGTAAAGACAATACGGACAATGGAAGGGAGAGGGAGTAAAGACAAACAAGCATTAAGCACAGGCACACGGACAGCGGGAGGGGGGCGGGAACGGGCAAACGGACAGCGGGGGGGGAACGGGCACACAGACAGCGGGAGGGGGGGCGGGAACGGACCCAGGCTTCGTATGGGGAGTCAGCCATGAGACAAAAGTCAACAAGAACACGTGCCAGTGCTCCCCACTCACCGGGATCGAGGACATCCCGAGCTGAGCGCGGGCGTTCATCAGAACAGGACCCCCGCCGGCCGCCATCTTCGGAGAAATGAGCACAACAAACCCCCAAAAAATAAATAAATACCCACCGCCCACCACCGCATGACGTGGGCAAAAGCCTAAAATTGTCGGGAACGCCCACGAATCTGCTCCGGCATTGACGGACAGATCTCTGTTCCAATGGCTAGCCTCCATTTATGGAGCTAGACAATGGAACAGAGGGGCGGACAACACACACATACTGTAGACTTAAGATTTCGCCTGCGCGAAAAGCTGCGCAGTGCACAGCTTTCGACAGGCGAAACCTAAAAATGGGAACGATAGTGCTAGTAGACCATGTCTTAGGCAGTGGGGCATTGGTTAGAATATTAGAAATATTTAACAACAGTGGGGCCCAAAAATCTGGTTTATATTTAATAAGATCGATGGGCAACCCATCAGGGCCTGGAGTTTTATTGCCTGCACTCTGACGTATAGCCTCCTCGAACCTCGTTTATTGATAATGAGACTCAAGGTGGCACCCTGTTAATAAAAGGGTCGGGTTAAAAAGCAGGCTCTTGGTAAGTAGTGGAAAAGTGACTTTCCCAGGTAGCGCTCATTATGTTGCAGTGATGGGAGTTAACGGTTGTCCCATTGATCTTAACTCTTTAATGGTAGTCCAAAATATATTCCCATTATTTAAGCTGGCAGAATTAATGAGCACATACCAGTGCTCACCTAATAACTGTTCCTTCCTATTAGCAATAGCCTGGTTATATGTCAACCTTAAGGCCTTGACCAAATCATTACACCTAGGGCTTTGAGATTCGGGCCTTGCGGAGCTTCCTGTTGACAATTGAGCACTCCTGATTGAACCATCTAGGTTCGCGCAGTACTGTACAAATGGGGTTAGACAGCAAGGATTTAATGGCTCCACTGAGTTCGGTAAAGGTGCTGATAGCCACTGGGTGTGGAACAGGGCCTCTAAGCAGATGTTAATAAGATTCATCTTTCCCCTAACCATAGAACTGAATCGGTCTGCGTTATTAATGCCTCACCATACCAGTCTGCGGTTATCTATGGACGGTGATAGATCTCCAGCACCACATTCTGTCTGAGGCGTTGGAACTGGAGACATCTGTAACGTTACTTGTATTGGGTTATGGTCCCCAAAGATTGTGGCCATAATTTCGGCTTTAAGCAAGCTTGCTTCTAAAGCGGGGGGGATAAAAAACATTATCAATTTCAGATGAACAGACCCTCCCTCTGAATCTCGGTTCAGGGGGAGCATTATCTTTTGTAGTTGCATCAATTTCCATAACATTAATTAAGTTAAGGGTGTTCAAATGGTCCATTAGCTCTCTACCCCATTGCATGTTTGTCTGCTGCTGTGTGAATATTCGCTTGACCATGAGTAAGATAGCTTAGCATTAAAATCGCCCCCACACAGATTCCTACTGACTTAAAAGAGTCTTTGGAGTTTCCAATAGATGCAATACAATTAAACAAATTTATCAAATGCATATTTGGAACAGAATGAAAATCATTGTTATAAAAATTAATTATCCAAAAGAAAATCCCCCTATTAAATAATATGCCTAGAAAATTATTGGTATCTGTATGTACAGTTTTTATGCATCCACCTGTCTTAATATTGACCCAGATTGATAAACCCCCAAATGGTCGACCCTGCTTGGGGGTTGTTGCTAGGATATTATGGCATTCAAACCCCTCAATATGCCATTCTTGTGTGGCCCATGTTTCCTGAAATAAAAGGATATGTGGGTCTTTAATAAGTTGTACCCAATCTGGCTGGTGAAGTTTAGAGTACAACCTTGCAACATTCCAGCTTAAGATACGGAGGTCTGAACTTGCTGAGGCCTTCGTTTGCATAGGGGGGATAAGTGGGTTGTGGGAATAGTACACTCAGTTACTGGCATGGCATGCGGTAACCTAATAGCAGGATCAGTATTTTCCCAAAAAGTTGATAGTCAGTCTTGGGTCTCTATCCAGTCAAGGCCTTGAACCTATTAGAGGAAGTAATCAAGAGTAATTGTTGGTGAAAGGAGCATGATTTGGTTTGTAGAACTAACCAAGGGGTAGTGCGCATATGTTAGTGCTATTAGGTGTTATAAATTCGCAACCCCTTAGTAGGTGTCTCACCAAAGAAGGTCTGCAAAAGTTAATTAGAATACTTTCCCCTTTGATATTTTTGGTAGATGCACTGACTCACCCAACCCTGCGTGCCATAATAATATCCTTTATTTCGGATACATGGAAGCTTCTATGCCTTGATAGTCAGTCCACACATTTATTGCGTAGCTGGTCCCTTGACTCATGTTGATCCCTCTTTAAAGTAGGTACTCCTGCCAGTACCAACACATAAGGGCAAGCAGCGGGCAGCAGACTAAGGACATCCTGATTAGCCATTCATACTTGTGGCGGCAGGAACATTAATGCATGAGGTACTAGACAACCTGTTCTTATTCGAGCCCCTGGGCCTGTTTAACCTATTAGCACCATCCCTGGTGGGGTTGGTATTTGAAATGGTTATTGGTATAGGGGGTTGTGGGGGGGAGGACCCGTTTCTATCTATAGGCAATTGAGGCAGCCCCTGGATTGATTGTATATCGGGTGAAGGGTGATTGCGGGAGCAGCAACTCTGGCGGTGTGCAACACAATTTCGGCTTCTAAAATATTCATACCAACACCTACTCTATCGATGGCCCTGCTCCCATCAATCTCTTTGATTTTGTCCACCTTTTCCCCCACTGTCCCCTTAAAACGCTTGGCTACTAAAATAGCCACCCGCCTTCTTATCCAGGGTAGATGAAAAGAACTGCTGTGGAAAGAGTTGTGACCTCATTCTATGCCAATCTTTGGAGAGGAGCTGTGTCTCCTGGAGGAGGCACACATCTGCCTCCATGTTATCCAGGTAGGAAAGGATGGACCTCCTTTTATTGGGATTGTTGAGACCTCTCGCATTGAGAGTGAGAATTTTCAGTGTGCGCTGGGAAATAGCGTGTCATAGTGAGTGCACCAGCTTTGGCCTGTATTTGGGTCCCTGTGATCCCTCTTCCCCCTGAGCTCCCAACGTCTGCCCGGCCTCCATTGTCCTTTGATCCTCTCTTCAACGCCATTCACCTGCATATCAGTTATCCACCCTCCCCTCCCTAACCCCAACTTAGAAACCCATTCACATCAAATTGTCCAGGGCCCGCCATACGTGCGTGCGCGTCCTTGGAAGTCGGAATAGTTCGGAACGTGTGTCGCCTGTTCCCTGTGTCTCTACACTCCCCGTGTCTTTACACTCCCCGTAGACTTCTTCGCCGCCCACCCAGCCTTGCAAATGTCACTTGTTTGTCCCTCAGTCGTTCACAGTGTCATCATGGGGGAATGACTCCTTTGACAATGTCTCCAGCACTGCCAGTCTTTCTTGTGCCATGGTCTTGGGGTCCGGTCTCGTTGCTCGCTCTGTGCCACGCCTCCCGTAGACCTTATGCCATCTTTCTCGAGGAGTTTTGGTCTGTGGGCCCTCTGTGTCCTCCTGGATTGGATTCTCGATGCCCAGCACCTGGCAAGTGTCCTGCATGGATCTGAGCTGGAGGACTTTGCCCTGCCATATGAAAATCAGCCGGAAAGGGTGACCCAAAGAATATGGTATTCCTTGATTTCGAAGACGCGTGGTTGCCACTCGAAATACCCAACACTTTTGAAGGGTTATTAGAGCCAGGTCCTGGTACAAAGCTATGGAGTGGTCCTGATATCTTAGTGGTTGCTTGTGCCTGGCAGTACGTAGTGTACACTCTTTTAGTTTAAAGTCTGGAAAGTAAGCCAAAATATACGGTGGGGGCGCCCAGTATGCTCCTGAAGAGACCCTGCAGGTATTGTGTGATGTCTGGCCCTTCTTCTTTAGGTGGAACTCCCTTAACGTGGATGTTGTTTCGCCGAGACCGATCCTCCAGGTCTTCTGTGTGTGACTGGAGATCGATCTGTTGAACCTTGAGCCGGAGTATCTCTTGCTGTAGATGCTCCACCTCCTCTTCCCGGGCTTGCCCCTGATCTTCGATGGAGGCCACACTGTCCCCAACGGCATTAACGCCCCGCCTTATCGTAAGGAGGACGTTGATGCCGTTGGGGGACGTGTGGCCTCAATCGGTTATCTCCTTCATCTCCCCCGCTTTTTCCCTTTTCAGCGTCTGCAAGTCGCCTCATAATGCACCGAATAGCGACTCTAAAAAGGCGTGGGTAACTGGGGCTTCAGAGGTGTCTGCATCTTGGCTGATTTGTGTCATTGGGGAGAGCCTCCCTTCTCTGCTGCTGGTCATTGGGAGCTAGGTCAGCATCTTTTTTAGATTCTGATCCTTCTTGCTTCTCGCTGAGGACATGGCTGCTATATCTCTTACCACATCACTAGACCGTCCTGCCTTGTCGTGGGGGTCCCAGCCCCAGTGACTGGCTGTCACCAGGTTGTCCTCCCGCTGAGCTCCACTATGCTGTTGCTTGATGGTGAGGGCCATAGTTGTCACTCCCTTTCAGTCTCGTCCGGGCCTTGCTGCCTTCAACCGTCTGCTATTGCCCTGCTGGGCATCTGCTGCTTGTTCTCAATACTCTAAGCACTTTGCACCCAAACCTGCAGTGAATCCCCCTGTAGGCCAGCAGCCCTATCTGAGCCTGGAGCACTAGATGTCTTCTTGGACCACTGCGTCTAATTCCTGCACTATGTGCTTGCAGGCCATGGCCTCCGGTTTCCTCTGACTTGGCAGTCAGCTCCAGAGAGACTAATCCATGCCCGGGCCCCTCATCCATTGGCACCTTGTGATTCTTACAGCGTTACAGTTCATATCTAATTCCCCTTATTGGATATTGTCATTTTAGTGTCATTTTGTTTAATACATTTTACTTTATTTTTCTATTTTGGTTTGGGTTTTTTATTGTTTTGCATTTTGACTTTTACTTGTTTTGTTTCTGCATAAATGTTTTACATATTACCTTAAGTTAAGCCTGCCTGTTCGGTGCTTAGGTACCAGGGGGTTGATCCTCGGTTAATTGAATGGGTTTGAAAGTTCACTCTAACAACTATTGTGATTGTTCCTCATCTACCGCAAATAATAATTCAGTTTCTTACAGAAACTATCTGAAATTATCTGCAGAACAGGCAGTTGATAACCTACCAGGGTTGAAACACCCTGTGGACAAATTGGAATATGGGACGAGTATTGTGTGGCAATAGAACCTCTAAAAAAATTCAGCTTGTAGACGAACCAAGAATCACACTTGAATGTCACAACTTTTAAAAACAAGGTAGTCAGGAAAGTGTGGCGAATATATTGCAGCTCTTTGCATTTTGACAGCCCCAAGCAAATTTGAGAACAGAGTGCATGTATGTAGCAGAGACGAGTGTTCACCCAATGTGAGTGGTGAGATCCGCATTGCAGGTCTGCCTGAAGTTGTGATGCTGCTGACAGTAGCGTGTCTGCTAAAAGCAATGGCGTGGCTGGTGGAACTATAAAGCCAAGTAAGAGAAAGTTATCTTCAGACACCACAGTCTTCGTGACTGAGACCAGTAATACTGAAGACTCTGAGACTCACAGCAGTAATTTCTCCTTTCAGAGTGTTATTGCTGCAGAGGGAGTGAAGCCAAGAAGTAAGCACATTACTAAGGTACCAACAAAATTTAATATTGTTCATTTGTATTAACTGTTTCTCTTTTGAAGCATTTGGAAATGCATTTTCTAGTTTTGTTGCTTTTTGTTAAGTTTTTAGGTCTCGCAGAGAGACCTATTGCCGCCCATCCACAAAGCTGATTTTTACGATGAGGATTTTCAACAGTTCACGTGAATCACGTGACCACAAGCTCCTCGTGCACGAGCTTGCATTCGATCATCAAAGGCAGCCCAGTCTCTCTCACACAAGCTTCTCCCAGCAGGCCGTCCACCCCCCTTCCTCTCCATATGGTTGCTCGAGTTGCAGGCAGCCCACCCCCTCCCTCTCCAGCGCCTGCCTTCTGTGTCTCGCATTTGATCATCAGAGGCAGCCCAGCCCAGCAGGCAGCCCACCCCCTCCCTCCCCATATGGTGCGCTCTGCCTCAGGCCAGCATCTCTCCTCCCATAATTATTCACTGCAGGGCCTGCGTCTCGTCACCCTTCCTACCAGTCCCCACAAGCAGGCAGCAGCTTCAAAGGGATCTGCTTCCCCGCCCACTACTTCACACTTCACGGCCTGGCGGCCGTGACTCGCATTTCTCCTTCCCTCTCCCCACAGCAATGCCAAGAGCTTGTTGTGCTCTAGCCTTGATTCTATGAATATGAGCAGATAAAATCTGAATGCTTGTGCGTGTTGCTTTACCTTCGCTGCTTTTAATACACATTTCCGGTATTTAAGTGCGCTATTGAACCACTTATTTTTGGCCAAACGCTGTTGAAACAACCGTTGCCATTTGTATGCTCCCAGAAATCTTTTGATCTCTTCTTGCATTTGTTCCCCTGTGCTGCTTGCATAAATGAGGAATCTGTTTTCAACTCTGTTATATTAAAAACTTTATTGAGAGTCACGTAGATGCTCAGCCCGCCTTTTGCCTGCCTTCCTCTCCAATTTTTACAGTTGGGTTATAGAATTTTGAGTAACCCATGAGTGGTGTTTCTCCACAGCTCCAGGTCTCCTGGAGACGTCTTATATCAAATGATCTTAAGTGGGTTTCTGATTCAGGCTCTAATGCAATCTTGCCGGCTCCTGCGATGTTCCACGGTGTCAGAGTAATCTTACTGTGGGGCATACAGTAGGCGCTCTTGTTGATAAGTGGATGCTATGATCGCTTGTGAAAAGCTTCCATTAGCCCGTTGGTGTTTAAGTTACTTGGTGTTACTGTTACCCGTCCCTTTCCTCCCACACGCGTCTGAATTACAGTGCCTTAGACTAGTGTTCCTGACACACATTCTTGACACACTGGTGCACGGGCTGCAGACGCGGCCTTGTGACGCGCTTCGGGAATCCGGACGTGCCTGTGAGCTTGAGGCCTCCCCCACCCCCTGGTGTGCAGTGATTCCATATGTGGAAGCGGCGCGTCAGCAGGGATGATGGAGTGGATCGAAGCTTGAGGCTGGTGCGCGTCAGCGCCGTTAAAGGCTCGCGCGTCTTCCTGCTTCGCGCGCTTCGTGAAAGAGGGGAGAGCCGCCTGTATGCTTTCAGAATAATCCATCACTTGATCCATATCACACAGCAAACGTACTGAAAGAAACAACGGCTAGTCCGGACTCAAGAGTCGTCAACAAACCATCTTAAGTGTTGCTCATTCACATTGAGCCTCAAAAACATCACATAAAATCTGGATCACAGAGCATCATCTCGGCGAGAGCACAGAGCATACCAAGCTACGGAATCACAACCTCAGTGCACGTGACCTCTCTGCTACTGCACAGAACATCTCAGTCATTTTAGGTGGCTTTATAGCCTGTGCGAGCCATATCACGACTATTGTTCAGGGCTCCTCAACCGACGCAAAAGCGACTGAACAGTTAATCTCTGCAATGTCTGCAGCACCTCAATTAGTGCGAAGAACATCCGAGTGGAGCACTAATGAGCGCAGTCAGAGCAGAGAGGGTCTCAAATATTGCACCACATATTTCAAACACTGAACATAGCGTCGCTGCCGTTGCAAGAGCCTCTGAACCAAGCACTTGACCTCTTAATTAGCGCTCACATCTCAAGCAGTGCATAAAGCATCTGAGCCAGCACAAGGGGCCTCGTATTCAATACAACAACTCAACCACCGCACATTGCACCACAAGCAGTGCACATGGCATCACAAGGAGTGAACATAGAACCTCAAGCAGTGCACATAGCACCACAAGCAGTGCACATAGAACCTCAAGCAGTGCACATGGCATCACAAGCAGTGCACAAGGAACCACACACAGTGCTCATAGACCACAAGCAGTGCACATAGCACTACAAGCAGTGCACTTAGAACATCAAGCAGTGCACATAGCACCACAAGCAGTGCACATAGAACCTCAAGCAGTGCACATGGCATCACAAGCAGTGCACAAGGAACCACAAACAGTGCTCATAGAACCACAAGCAGTGCACATAGCACCACAAGCAGTGCACATAGAACCTCAAGCAGTGCACAAGGAACCACAAACAGTGCTCATAGAACCACAAGCAGTGCACATAGAACCTCAAGCAGTGCACATAGCACCTCAAGCAGTGCACATAGCACCACAAGCAGTGCACATAGAACCTCAAGCAGTGCACATGGCATCACCACAATTCCATTGAGCACTCTAACCTTTAAAAATAGCATCTGAACTATAACACAGGACATTTCACCATTGCACAATTCTAAATGCACGTTGCACTGATCACATGTGCACAAGGCTTCTCACCGTTGCATGGATCTTCCTGATCATCACACAGAGTAGTTAAAGCACAGTGCATCGTTTCTCAGCCAGTGCACAGAACATCTTGACAACTGCACATATCTGACATTTGCACAAGACTTCTCAACCATTGCACTGAGAATCTTAACCCTTGTATAGTGTGTTCTGATAATGGCACAGAGTATTTAAATCATTGCACATAGCGCGTCAGCCGTTGCACGTAACATTACAAGCAGTACACATAGCATAACCACCATTCATGGAGCACTCCAAACTTTACGTAGCATCTGAACTATTACACAGGACATTTGACCACTGCACATATGCAGTTGCACGTTGTACTGATCACCTCAACATGTGCACAGAGCTTCTTAATCATTGCACAGAGGGGTTCAACCATTGCACAGATCTTTCTGATCATCATATATCATATTTAAATCACTGCTCTTAGTTTCTCAGCCAGTGCACAGAGCATCTTCACAACTGCACAAATCTCTGGGTGGAGTCACATCTCACTAGACGCAACTTGTGATCAAGAACCTGGATGCACGTGTGATTCCAAATGATAAAGGGACCACGGAGAAAGACCCGTTCTCAGTCTTGGGAATGGTAGAATGACTCAGGTGCTTATCATTGTAGCCAACCATCAAGCCGAAATACTAATGTAGATAAAATAGGTACGTATAACTTAGTACATGAAGGAGCCTCCAATAGTCTTCAGTACAATTATCTGCAACAGGATAGTTGTTAATACCGAAACGGGACAGCTGCTTTCAGAACTTACGCTCGTGTCCCTTGACAATTTCTTCAAAACAAAAATATTTGGATAGATGGATGATACTAAAATAACGGGGAACCGCATTCAAGATATCTGCTCGCGTCCCTTAACGATGTCTTCGATACGAGAATGTCGTAAGACGAGCGTTAACATCAACCTGCGGGCGCCACAATCGACGTGTCTGTTGGCGTCCTGCAGCCGTTGGAAGAGGTGATTAGAACTGGCTAAGTGTGCCATGAAGTTGGCATTTCAGTACATCCATGAGAAGTGAGCTTTGAGTCATGTAGTGGTCTTCTTATACCACGTGCAGTTCACCCTCTCCAAAGCCTCAATAATCCCTGGGTGAAAAGGACGGCTGATTCTGATTGGGTGCCTGATAGTTTTCCAGAAACTTATGTTCTTGATTGTTCATGTTTGTCAGTAGTTGATTATACTTTAATTTGTGTGCTTTTAAAATGTGTTGCGGTGATTACGACCGCCTAATTCTCACCTGCTGACCTTCTTCGTCTGCTGGTCCCCGTTCCGCCACAGCTTGTGCCGGTTGTGCGGAGGGACAGGAAGCACCTGGCGCACCAGCAGCGTCATCAGAGCTGCCCGCCCCCTTCCCTACTTAAACCACCACACAGCGCGGACGCGCGCAGCGAGATTGGCAACCTTGCTGTGTGTTGCACTTGCGCTGATTACTGAGTGAGTTTGGGGATTTAACTCCTCGCTGGAAACACTTCTCTTGCTTGAAGGCCAATAGCTGTTTTACCTGCGTACTTTTTTTCTAATACTTTGTAGAGTTTTAAACATTGCATGCGGTGATTACGACCACGTTTATACTTTAGTTTGTGTGCTTTTAAAATGTGTTGCAGTGATTACGACCGCCTAATTCTCACCTGCTGACCTTCTTCATGTGCTGGTCCCCGTTCCGCCACGGCTTGTGCCGGTTGTGCGGAGGGACAGGAAGCACCTGGCGCACCAGCAGCGTCATCAGAGCTGCCCGCCCCCTTCCCTACTTAAACCACCACACAGAGCGGACGCGCGCAGCGGCACGCCGGCGGCGCGCCGAAGGCGTGCCAAAGGCAAGCCCGTCCGCGCCGGGACGCCGCCCGTCGCCCAAACCCGTGGTGGATTTTTTAAATTTGCGTGGCTCCTAAGTGGTCCGTGTATATTAACCATGATCTGCTATAATCAGCAGGAACTGCTCTCATTAAACCAGCATAATCTAGTAGATTCCCAGGTAGTCTGTCCCACTGCCACCCCTTTTAGGAATGATTCGGCCAGGATGGCTGTCTCCTCTCTATTGCGTAGGGGCTCGGAGAAATTTATGTCCGAAAGTTCGCAGGAACTAAGCAATATTAGTACGAAAACGGACCTTAATTTTCTCACTGCTCTCTATCTTAATACTAGATTCATCCCTAAACATGCCTTAGAGCTTTGGTGTCTACTGGACAATCAGAAACCTGACATCTGTTTCTTTACGGAAACGTGGCTCCATAGTCAGGCTTCCTCTGATATTGCTACGGCATTCCCCAGTGAATACCATCTGATTAGGCAAGATAGAGTTGGAAAACGAGAGGGAGGCATTGCAGTAGCCGCAAAAGGCCCCCATGGAGATTACCCGGCTTGATTCGCTCTCCAACGACACGCTCGAAATTTTGATAATTAACATAAAATACAACATTTCAGCGGTCGGCAAAGCATCCCTGGTATATACACCCCCGGGAGGTAAATCCGAATTCGCCAACAATTTGTTAGATATTTTAGCCTCCCATGTGCTGGCTGCAATGGATGGTGCACGGACATGATAAAATAGCATTCACCCTAATGTTCAGACTCGCTTGTACACCCAGTGCTTTACTTATAAGAGGATAAGTATGGATTTAGTGGGTCCTCTCCCAAAATCAAAAAGATGATATATCTATATACTGGTTATTGTCGATTATGCAACTCAATACCCAGAAGCATTTCCCCTACAAACACCAAGCACAAAAAAAACATCAGTGAAAAGTTACTAGAGTTGTTTTCGAGGGTAGGATTTCCAAGAGAGATTTTGACAGACCAGGGTACCCCCTTTGTTTCTCGTTTAATGAAACAAGTCTGTAAAACCTTGAAAATTACCCAAATAAAAACATCGGCTTATTACCCTCAGACAGATTGTATGTGCAAGCGATATAACACAACCTTCATGCTAACCATGGAGAAAATGCTAACCACGGAAGGGAAAGAATGGGACATGTTGTTGCCACTCGCCCTCTTTGTTATTTGAAGCCAGGTTCAGAGAAGCTTGGGTTGTTCTCCCTTTGAACTTCTTTACGGGAGATAGCCACAAACCTTGCTAGAAATGACAAGAGAAGCGTGGGAACAAGAGAAACAAGAAGAGACAGAACACCATCTAGAATACACCCAAAGCCTAAGAAACCGCATACAGAAATTGCGAGATTTTGCTCACAAAAACCTAGAAAAAGCTCAAAAAAGCCAGCAGATGTCTTACAATAAAGGAAAGAGGTGACAACAGTTACAGGTCCATGACTGGGTGCTCCTATTCCTACCTTCCTCTATACGCCAAAAACGGGCAGAATGGAAGGGACCATATGAAGGTGCTGAAAGGATAGGCCTCACTACTTACCGGTTACGCCGTTCCTCAACCAAAACCCAGATATACCACATAAATCTACTAAAGAAATGGTTGTGAACCCTCCCCAACGACACCCATTACGTTTTGTCTGACTCAAAACCCATTCCTTCAACATTGAATAAATTGCCCATAAACGAACATCTAACAGAGGAACAAAAAGTGTCTCTTCAGACCCTCTTAGAGTCCTTCTCCTCCATCTTTTCCGACCTCCTGGGAAAATCAACAATACTCGAGCATGCCATTGTTACCCCACCAAATAAAGTAATAAAACAAAACCCCTACAGAATACCAGACGTTAGGCGGGACGCAGTTCCTGACGAAATAGAAAGCATGTTACAACTAGGAGTCATAAAACCTTCCAGCAGTAACTGGTCTCCCCCATTGTCATAGTTCTGAAACCTGATGGTTCCATCCGTTTTTGAATAAAGGTCCGAGCAGTCAATACCATCTCGAAATTTCACTCATACCCGTCGATGAATCGAGAAATTAGGCTTAGCCCAATATATAACCACATTCGATCTTACAAAAGACTATTAGCAGGTACCACTTAAACAGGAAGACCAAGAAAAATCTCCTTTAGCACCTCTAATGGGCTATACGAGTTTACTGCACTGTGTTTTGGGTTACACAGAGCACCAGCGACGTTCCAAAGACTTATGAACAAAGTTTGCTCCCAACATCAAGAGTACTCCTTAGCCTTCATAGACGATATCATAATATTTAGCCCTAACTTGGAACTACATCTCGTCCATTGTGGGAAGATATTCCAAGCACTTAGGACTGCAGGGCTCCACGTGAACTCCAAAAAGACCAGGATAACCTTCACCAAAGTCAAATATTTGGGCTATTTATTGGGAGATAGGGTTATTGCTCTGCAACAATAGAAATTGAGAGCAGTCTTAGACACCACACCCCCTTCCCTACCAGCAAAAAAGGCATTAGATCCTTTTTGGGCTTACAAGGCTACTACCGCCGGTTTAAACCCAATTATTCTGAAATATCAGCACCACTAACCGACCTACTGAAGAAAGAGAAAAGGAACTAAGACTTGGTAAATCCTCCCCAAGCCACCAGAAAGGCATTCCACGAGCTCAAGTGAGCCATAACCTAAGGCGGAGAAACCAGCAGGGAAGACCGGAAAAACGGAGAACACCGAACAGCCTTCTGAGAGAGAGAACTGGAGCCTTGGGGAGGTCACAGCTTGTTGGCGAGCGGAACACCCGAACCTGGCGGAGGAAGGAAAGTCTAAAAAGAAGGAGACCAGACCTCACTGAAGGATGTGGAGTCGCCACGGACCCGGAGTGACGTGGCTCTTACCGGTGTGTGGGCGTCTACAGGCTTTTGAAAGGAGCTGAGTCAGAGAGGGACGGGAGGGGAGGCTGAGGGGTGAAAGGGACCCAGGGAAAAGGAAATAAGTAAGATGGAAAAAAAAGACAAGAGCAGAAATCATCGGCTACTCTTTTTCTTTTGGTTGCTCCAACCTCTACCCCCTTCCTTCACATTGATGCATAGCTATTATTTATCCCTCAAATCCTCCCTTGATTAAACCCTAAAGCAAAAACACTTACCTAGGTCTTTTCCTTCTGTCCGAGGGACGATGGTGGCCGAGGCTCACCTAAGGGACTGAAGTGGAAGACCCTGTGGGAAAGAAGAATACAAAAGAGACAATCAATCATTGTGATTTCCTGTAATACTAATAAAAAGTGTATACCAAGAAATTATTCAATGCAGTCTGCTCCTTCTTGACTGACTCTTCTACAACGGGGAGTTACATACTCTCCCTACAGGGAATGTGAGACAGACACACAGAGACCAACAGACACATGTGTGTCGCCTGTTCCCTGTGTCTCTACACTCCCCGTGTCTTTACACTCCCCGTAGACTTCTTCGCCGCCCACCCAGCCTTGCAAATGTCACTTGTTTGTCCCTCAGTCGTTCACAGTGTCATCATGGGGGAATGACTCCTTTGACAATGTCTCCAGCACTGCCAGTCTTTCTTGTGCCATGGTCTTGGGGTCCGGTCTCGTTGCTCGCTCTGTGCCACGCCTCCCGTAGACCTTATGCCATCTTTCTCGAGGAGGTTTGGTCTGTGGGCCCTCTGTGTCCTCCTGGATTGGATTCTCGATGCCCAGCACCTGGCAAGTGTCCTGCATGGATCTGAGCTGGAGGACTTTGCCCTGCCATATGAAAATCAGCCGGAAAGGGTGACCCAAAGAATATGGTATTCCTTGATTTCGAAGACGCGTGGTTGCCACTCGAAATACCCAACACTTTTGAAGGGTTATTAGAGCCAGGTCCTGGTACAAAGCTATGGAGTGGTCCTGATATCTTAGTGGTTGCTTGTGCCTGGCAGTACGTAGTGTACACTCTTTTAGTTTAAAGTCTGGAAAGTAAGCCAAAATATACGGTGGGGGCGCCCAGTATGCTCCTGAAGAGACCCTGCAGGTATTGTGTGATGTCTGGCCCTTCTTCTTTAGGTGGAACTCCCTTAACGTGGATGTTGTTTCGCCGAGACCGATCCTCCAGGTCTTCTGTGTGTGACTGGAGATCGATCTGTTGAACCTTGAGCCGGAGTATCTCTTGCTGTAGATGCTCCACCTCCTCTTCCCGGGCTTGCCCCTGATCTTCGATGGAGGCCACACTGTCCCCAACGGCATTAACGCCCCGCCTTATCGTAAGGAGGACGTTGATGCCGTTGGGGGACGTGTGGCCTCAATCGGTTATCTCCTTCATCTCCCCCGCTTTTTCCCTTTTCAGCGTCTGCAAGTCGCCTCATAATGCACCGAATAGCGACTCTAAAAAGGCGTGGGTAACTGGGGCTTCAGAGGTGTCTGCATCTTGGCTGATTTGTGTCATTGGGGAGAGCCTCCCTTCTCTGCTGCTGGTCATTGGGAGCTAGGTCAGCATCTTTTTTAGATTCTGATCCTTCTTGCTTCTCGCTGAGGACATGGCTGCTATATCTCTTACCACATCACTAGACCGTCCTGCCTTGTCGTGGGGGTCCCAGCCCCAGTGACTGGCTGTCACCAGGTTGTCCTCCCGCTGAGCTCCACTATGCTGTTGCTTGATGGTGAGGGCCATAGTTGTCACTCCCTTTCAGTCTCGTCCGGGCCTTGCTGCCTTCAACCGTCTGCTATTGCCCTGCTGGGCATCTGCTGCTTGTTCTCAATACTCTAAGCACTTTGCACCCAAACCTGCAGTGAATCCCCCTGTAGGCCAGCAGCCCTATCTGAGCCTGGAGCACTAGATGTCTTCTTGGACCACTGCGTCTAATTCCTGCACTATGTGCTTGCAGGCCATGGCCTCCGGTTTCCTCTGACTTGGCAGTCAGCTCCAGAGAGACTAATCCATGCCCGGGCCCCTCATCCATTGGCACCTTGTGATTCTTACAGCGTTACAGTTCATATCTAATTCCCCTTATTGGATATTGTCATTTTAGTGTCATTTTGTTTAATACATTTTACTTTATTTTTCTATTTTGGTTTGGGTTTTTTATTGTTTTGCATTTTGACTTTTACTTGTTTTGTTTCTGCATAAATGTTTTACATATTACCTTAAGTTAAGCCTGCCTGTTCGGTGCTTAGGTACCAGGGGGTTGATCCTCGGTTAATTGAATGGGTTTGAAAGTTCACTCTAACAACTATTGTGATTGTTCCTCATCTACCGCAAATAATAATTCAGTTTCTTACAGAAACTATCTGAAATTATCTGCAGAACAGGCAGTTGATAACCTACCAGGGTTGAAACACCCTGTGGACAAATTGGAATATGGGACGAGTATTGTGTGGCAATAGAACCTCTAAAAAAATTCAGCTTGTAGACGAACCAAGAATCACACTTGAATGTCACAACTTTTAAAAACAAGGTAGTCAGGAAAGTGTGGCGAATATATTGCAGCTCTTTGCATTTTGACAGCCCCAAGCAAATTTGAGAACAGAGTGCATGTATGTAGCAGAGACGAGTGTTCACCCAATGTGAGTGGTGAGATCCGCATTGCAGGTCTGCCTGAAGTTGTGATGCTGCTGACAGTAGCGTGTCTGCTAAAAGCAATGGCGTGGCTGGTGGAACTATAAAGCCAAGTAAGAGAAAGTTATCTTCAGACACCACAGTCTTCGTGACTGAGACCAGTAATACTGAAGACTCTGAGACTCACAGCAGTAATTTCTCCTTTCAGAGTGTTATTGCTGCAGAGGGAGTGAAGCCAAGAAGTAAGCACATTACTAAGGTACCAACAAAATTTAATATTGTTCATTTGTATTAACTGTTTCTCTTTTGAAGCATTTGGAAATGCATTTTCTAGTTTTGTTGCTTTTTGTTAAGTTTTTAGGTCTCGCAGAGAGACCTATTGCCGCCCATCCACAAAGCTGATTTTTACGATGAGGATTTTCAACAGTTCACGTGAATCACGTGACCACAAGCTCCTCGTGCACGAGCTTGCATTCGATCATCAAAGGCAGCCCAGTCTCTCTCACACAAGCTTCTCCCAGCAGGCCGTCCACCCCCCTTCCTCTCCATATGGTTGCTCGAGTTGCAGGCAGCCCACCCCCTCCCTCTCCAGCGCCTGCCTTCTGTGTCTCGCATTTGATCATCAGAGGCAGCCCAGCCCAGCAGGCAGCCCACCCCCTCCCTCCCCATATGGTGCGCTCTGCCTCAGGCCAGCATCTCTCCTCCCATAATTATTCACTGCAGGGCCTGCGTCTCGTCACCCTTCCTACCAGTCCCCACAAGCAGGCAGCAGCTTCAAAGGGATCTGCTTCCCCGCCCACTACTTCACACTTCACGGCCTGGCGGCCGTGACTCGCATTTCTCCTTCCCTCTCCCCACAGCAATGCCAAGAGCTTGTTGTGCTCTAGCCTTGATTCTATGAATATGAGCAGATAAAATCTGAATGCTTGTGCGTGTTGCTTTACCTTCGCTGCTTTTAATACACATTTCCGGTATTTAAGTGCGCTATTGAACCACTTATTTTTGGCCAAACGCTGTTGAAACAACCGTTGCCATTTGTATGCTCCCAGAAATCTTTTGATCTCTTCTTGCATTTGTTCCCCTGTGCTGCTTGCATAAATGAGGAATCTGTTTTCAACTCTGTTATATTAAAAACTTTATTGAGAGTCACGTAGATGCTCAGCCCGCCTTTTGCCTGCCTTCCTCTCCAATTTTTACAGTTGGGTTATAGAATTTTGAGTAACCCATGAGTGGTGTTTCTCCACAGCTCCAGGTCTCCTGGAGACGTCTTATATCAAATGATCTTAAGTGGGTTTCTGATTCAGGCTCTAATGCAATCTTGCCGGCTCCTGCGATGTTCCACGGTGTCAGAGTAATCTTACTGTGGGGCATACAGTAGGCGCTCTTGTTGATAAGTGGATGCTATGATCGCTTGTGAAAAGCTTCCATTAGCCCGTTGGTGTTTAAGTTACTTGGTGTTACTGTTACCCGTCCCTTTCCTCCCACACGCGTCTGAATTACAGTGCCTTAGACTAGTGTTCCTGACACACATTCTTGACACACTGGTGCACGGGCTGCAGACGCGGCCTTGTGACGCGCTTCGGGAATCCGGACGTGCCTGTGAGCTTGAGGCCTCCCCCACCCCCTGGTGTGCAGTGATTCCATATGTGGAAGCGGCGCGTCAGCAGGGATGATGGAGTGGATCGAAGCTTGAGGCTGGTGCGCGTCAGCGCCGTTAAAGGCTCGCGCGTCTTCCTGCTTCGCGCGCTTCGTGAAAGAGGGGAGAGCCGCCTGTATGCTTTCAGAATAATCCATCACTTGATCCATATCACACAGCAAACGTACTGAAAGAAACAACGGCTAGTCCGGACTCAAGAGTCGTCAACAAACCATCTTAAGTGTTGCTCATTCACATTGAGCCTCAAAAACATCACATAAAATCTGGATCACAGAGCATCATCTCGGCGAGAGCACAGAGCATACCAAGCTACGGAATCACAACCTCAGTGCACGTGACCTCTCTGCTACTGCACAGAACATCTCAGTCATTTTAGGTGGCTTTATAGCCTGTGCGAGCCATATCACGACTATTGTTCAGGGCTCCTCAACCGACGCAAAAGCGACTGAACAGTTAATCTCTGCAATGTCTGCAGCACCTCAATTAGTGCGAAGAACATCCGAGTGGAGCACTAATGAGCGCAGTCAGAGCAGAGAGGGTCTCAAATATTGCACCACATATTTCAAACACTGAACATAGCGTCGCTGCCGTTGCAAGAGCCTCTGAACCAAGCACTTGACCTCTTAATTAGCGCTCACATCTCAAGCAGTGCATAAAGCATCTGAGCCAGCACAAGGGGCCTCGTATTCAATACAACAACTCAACCACCGCACATTGCACCACAAGCAGTGCACATGGCATCACAAGGAGTGAACATAGAACCTCAAGCAGTGCACATAGCACCACAAGCAGTGCACATAGAACCTCAAGCAGTGCACATGGCATCACAAGCAGTGCACAAGGAACCACACACAGTGCTCATAGACCACAAGCAGTGCACATAGCACTACAAGCAGTGCACTTAGAACATCAAGCAGTGCACATAGCACCACAAGCAGTGCACATAGAACCTCAAGCAGTGCACATGGCATCACAAGCAGTGCACAAGGAACCACAAACAGTGCTCATAGAACCACAAGCAGTGCACATAGCACCACAAGCAGTGCACATAGAACCTCAAGCAGTGCACAAGGAACCACAAACAGTGCTCATAGAACCACAAGCAGTGCACATAGAACCTCAAGCAGTGCACATAGCACCTCAAGCAGTGCACATAGCACCACAAGCAGTGCACATAGAACCTCAAGCAGTGCACATGGCATCACCACAATTCCATTGAGCACTCTAACCTTTAAAAATAGCATCTGAACTATAACACAGGACATTTCACCATTGCACAATTCTAAATGCACGTTGCACTGATCACATGTGCACAAGGCTTCTCACCGTTGCATGGATCTTCCTGATCATCACACAGAGTAGTTAAAGCACAGTGCATCGTTTCTCAGCCAGTGCACAGAACATCTTGACAACTGCACATATCTGACATTTGCACAAGACTTCTCAACCATTGCACTGAGAATCTTAACCCTTGTATAGTGTGTTCTGATAATGGCACAGAGTATTTAAATCATTGCACATAGCGCGTCAGCCGTTGCACGTAACATTACAAGCAGTACACATAGCATAACCACCATTCATGGAGCACTCCAAACTTTACGTAGCATCTGAACTATTACACAGGACATTTGACCACTGCACATATGCAGTTGCACGTTGTACTGATCACCTCAACATGTGCACAGAGCTTCTTAATCATTGCACAGAGGGGTTCAACCATTGCACAGATCTTTCTGATCATCATATATCATATTTAAATCACTGCTCTTAGTTTCTCAGCCAGTGCACAGAGCATCTTCACAACTGCACAAATCTCTGGGTGGAGTCACATCTCACTAGACGCAACTTGTGATCAAGAACCTGGATGCACGTGTGATTCCAAATGATAAAGGGACCACGGAGAAAGACCCGTTCTCAGTCTTGGGAATGGTAGAATGACTCAGGTGCTTATCATTGTAGCCAACCATCAAGCCGAAATACTAATGTAGATAAAATAGGTACGTATAACTTAGTACATGAAGGAGCCTCCAATAGTCTTCAGTACAATTATCTGCAACAGGATAGTTGTTAATACCGAAACGGGACAGCTGCTTTCAGAACTTACGCTCGTGTCCCTTGACAATTTCTTCAAAACAAAAATATTTGGATAGATGGATGATACTAAAATAACGGGGAACCGCATTCAAGATATCTGCTCGCGTCCCTTAACGATGTCTTCGATACGAGAATGTCGTAAGACGAGCGTTAACATCAACCTGCGGGCGCCACAATCGACGTGTCTGTTGGCGTCCTGCAGCCGTTGGAAGAGGTGATTAGAACTGGCTAAGTGTGCCATGAAGTTGGCATTTCAGTACATCCATGAGAAGTGAGCTTTGAGTCATGTAGTGGTCTTCTTATACCACGTGCAGTTCACCCTCTCCAAAGCCTCAATAATCCCTGGGTGAAAAGGACGGCTGATTCTGATTGGGTGCCTGATAGTTTTCCAGAAACTTATGTTCTTGATTGTTCATGTTTGTCAGTAGTTGATTATACTTTAATTTGTGTGCTTTTAAAATGTGTTGCGGTGATTACGACCGCCTAATTCTCACCTGCTGACCTTCTTCGTCTGCTGGTCCCCGTTCCGCCACAGCTTGTGCCGGTTGTGCGGAGGGACAGGAAGCACCTGGCGCACCAGCAGCGTCATCAGAGCTGCCCGCCCCCTTCCCTACTTAAACCACCACACAGCGCGGACGCGCGCAGCGAGATTGGCAACCTTGCTGTGTGTTGCACTTGCGCTGATTACTGAGTGAGTTTGGGGATTTAACTCCTCGCTGGAAACACTTCTCTTGCTTGAAGGCCAATAGCTGTTTTACCTGCGTACTTTTTTTCTAATACTTTGTAGAGTTTTAAACATTGCATGCGGTGATTACGACCACGTTTATACTTTAGTTTGTGTGCTTTTAAAATGTGTTGCAGTGATTACGACCGCCTAATTCTCACCTGCTGACCTTCTTCATGTGCTGGTCCCCGTTCCGCCACGGCTTGTGCCGGTTGTGCGGAGGGACAGGAAGCACCTGGCGCACCAGCAGCGTCATCAGAGCTGCCCGCCCCCTTCCCTACTTAAACCACCACACAGAGCGGACGCGCGCAGCGGCACGCCGGCGGCGCGCCGAAGGCGTGCCAAAGGCAAGCCCGTCCGCGCCGGGACGCCGCCCGTCGCCCAAACCCGTGGTGGATTTTTTAAATTTGCGTGGCTCCTAAGTGGTCCGTGTATATTAACCATGATCTGCTATAATCAGCAGGAACTGCTCTCATTAAACCAGCATAATCTAGTAGATTCCCAGGTAGTCTGTCCCACTGCCACCCCTTTTAGGAATGATTCGGCCAGGATGGCTGTCTCCTCTCTATTGCGTAGGGGCTCGGAGAAATTTATGTCCGAAAGTTCGCAGGAACTAAGCAATATTAGTACGAAAACGGACCTTAATTTTCTCACTGCTCTCTATCTTAATACTAGATTCATCCCTAAACATGCCTTAGAGCTTTGGTGTCTACTGGACAATCAGAAACCTGACATCTGTTTCTTTACGGAAACGTGGCTCCATAGTCAGGCTTCCTCTGATATTGCTACGGCATTCCCCAGTGAATACCATCTGATTAGGCAAGATAGAGTTGGAAAACGAGAGGGAGGCATTGCAGTAGCCGCAAAAGGCCCCCATGGAGATTACCCGGCTTGATTCGCTCTCCAACGACACGCTCGAAATTTTGATAATTAACATAAAATACAACATTTCAGCGGTCGGCAAAGCATCCCTGGTATATACACCCCCGGGAGGTAAATCCGAATTCGCCAACAATTTGTTAGATATTTTAGCCTCCCATGTGCTGGCTACAGATAATTTTATCTTATTAGGTGACTTCAATCATCATGCAGAACTATTATATGACATGGATTCTTGCCATTTAATCTCAACCCTGGAAACCCTGGGACTAACTCAGCGGGTACAAGGCTCCACTCACCAAGCGGGTCATTTATTGGATCTAGTATTTTCCAATGTGACTGATTTAAACTGTGACCCCCCTTTGCAGATGATCTGGACGGATCATTTCTTAATACATTTTAATTTTCCTATACCTTCCAGGTCATGGACCACTACCCAAAAAGAATCCGTACTTATCCGACCTTGGCATAAACTGACTCCTGAGGCGTTTCATATGCATTTTAAACCTCCGGACAATTTTCCTAATGATACTGGAACAATGGCTATTCAATTAGAAACGTCTATTAGAAACACGCTTGATGCAATTATCCCGGAAACAAAAGTTAATTTGAAAAGAATCGCCTCACCTTGGTTTACTGAGACTCTGAAACAAGAGAAAATGGACTGTAGATCGGCGGAGAGATTATGACGGAAGTTCAGAACGCCTGAAAACCGCAAGAAGTATAAATTAATGCACTTTGATTATATGAAACATATAAAGGCGGCCAAATCTCTTTATCACGCAAAGAATAAATAAGCCTCCCAATCCAGCAAAGAATTGTACAAAATACTCAGGGAATTTACCACTCCTCAGGTGGAGCAATCAGAATGTGTCCCCTCCTTGGAGTGGGTGAACTCACTGTCCTCCTATTTCCATAGTAAGATCCAACTAATATATTCCTCATTTCCTTCCTCTTCTCAAAAAGTGGCTTTAAGTGGGTTGGTTTCTTCCGGCTCCGAGCCCTCATTTGAAACCACTGATTTTCCATCCATGATAGAATTTTAGCCCACTTCCCCAGCAGAAGTGCTATTGGCACTCAAAAAAATTAAATCAGGATCTCCTACCGACCCCCTGCTCCCTCGTAAGTGCGGTGAGCTATTCCCGTTGCTGACTGATGGTCTAACCAGTATTTTTAACGCTTCCTTTGAGAGCGCCTCCTTCCCCAGTAGCTGGAAACTGGCGCAAGTCAGGCCTATTCTTAAAAAGCCTAACAGTGATCCCTCTATCCTGTCCAATTACAGACCAATATCCCTACTACCGTACTTTGGTAAGGTTCTTGAATATTTGGTCAACAAACGTGTGTCTTCCTACATTGAAACATATGCACTTCTTGACCCGTCGCAGTCAGGTTTCCGTGCCGCTCATGGCACTGAAACTGCAGTAATTGAAATAGTGGATAACATCCGACTCTCCTTGGATAGGGGCGAATCAGCCATTCTGGTATTATTGGATCTTTCCGCTGCCTTTGACACCGTCTCCCACAGCATTCTGAAACATCGGCTGTGGGAGGTTGGTGTCAGAGGCAATGCTTTGGCCTGGTTCGCGGACTATCTCAAGGATCGTTACTCTTATATCAGGATGAATTCTCATGCATCCGCCACTATCCCTCTTTCTGTGGGGGTCCCGCAGGGTTCGATCCTTAGTCCCTTATTATTTAACCTTTATCTCTGCCCTCTGGCCCACATTATAAAATCTTATGGCTTCACTACGGTGTCTTACGCAGACGATACTCAGGTACTTATCACCTGTAGATCCAATTCCTAGGAAACCTGTACTAGTTTTAAACAATGTATGATTCACATTAATAGTTGGATGAGTGAAAACAAACTTCAACTCAACTGCAGTAAGTCAGAAATTTTGCTATTCGGCAAGGCCAAGACCTTCTGGTCTCAGGACTGGTGGCCTCATGATCTAGGGCCCAGCCCTGAGCCTAAAGAAGCCGTAAGAGACTTAAGGATCATGCTTGACGGGGCTCTTTCTATGAAAGTTCACGTCAACCAGGTTGTCGGGACTTGTTTTGGAATACTTCGCCAACTGCGTAAAATCTTTAAATGGCTCCCACCTGAAGCCAGAAAGCCCCTGGTCTAGGGATTGATCGTCAGCAGGCTTGATTATGGAAATGCCATGTTTGCCTCCATAAATGAGAATCTGCTGTCTGAGCTACAAACCATCCAGAACGCGGCCGCGAGGCTATGTTGGGATTGCCTCCTAGGTCTGCCTCTAAACCCATTCCTAAAAAACTGCACTGGTTACCTGAGCGCCAAAGATGCCATTTTAAAATCTTGAGTTTAACCCATAAACTCCTTCACAGCATCGACCCTTCTTACTTAGCAAAAAAATTAGTGTGGTACACTCCGTCCAGAGCCCTTCGCTCCAGCTCAAAGTTCTTGCTGTCTCAACCTAGAGTCCGGACGTCCAGGAATGGATGCCGATCCTTTTCATATGTGGCCCCCCAACTATGGAATAAGTTACCTAATCATCTTCTGTAGGTCTCCAATTATTTGGAGTTTCGAAGGGGTTTAAAGGCGTGGCTCTTTCCCAAATAAAGTTTCACTGTGATGTATCTCAACTCTGTTAGGTCAATGCCTTTCTTCTGCAAAGCGCCTTGAGACCTCTTTTGGTGATAAGTGCGCTATATAAAAGCATTTGACATTTGACATTTGACAAACACGCCCAGGGGTTTTATCTCTTCCGTTGACATGAGCTGCAATAAAAGTTTCTTTGTCGTTGCAAAAAAATATGAACGGCCAACGAGCCTCTGTAGGTCAAAGAATGGAAGGGCTGAGGAACTGTCAGTCATCTCACTGCTAAGCAGAGCCATGTCATGCTTCACCCTCACTCAGGCCTCTGATTTTGACCAACATCGCTTAGAACACTGGGACTTTCGAGCCCATCCTTTTAATGAGAAAAACAAAACTACAAGTCCCATAAGCAATAGTGGTGGAAGGTGTCACGCGTGACCTGGGACAACATCCGATTCAGCACATCCAGTTCCATTTTTTAAGTATTTGACACAATATTGAATTTATAATCTTTGTTTTTTATGGTCATGAGTCACCAGAATACTAAAAATGTGTCTTTTATTTTCAAGGTCAAATAAGTAATGGTCACCAGCTTGGAAGCTCTGTTAATTCTTCAGTATTTGTCATTGATCTCCATGTGTGGCTGATTTGGGTCTGCCCCTGCATCATTCCTGATAACTCGCACAGGTAAGGAGCTTGTAGCAGCAACATGATAACCCCATTCTCATCTGTAAGAAGTGCCCTCCTAGGCAGGTATCGATCACTTTTGTGACACAAGGAAGGGCCAATATCTGCTATGTACATTTGTTAAAAAAAAACAGTCAAATCACAGTATACTGTTCCTGGATGTTCAGTCCCAGCGGCATTATCTGTAACTGAACGCAGACACCCTAGGAAGCATGTGCTTTTAAGACAAGTTGCGTTCACTCACCTGAAGGTGACATGCTTCATCATTGGGCTATACTCCTCACCAGGCCGGCGCTACACTGCCTGGTGGGCACCACAAGAGGGCACTTTGTCGGAGATCTTTTATTAGTACGCCAGATGAGCATAGTAGGACAGAGGATGTTGTGTCATAAGATGTGAGATTGGTGAAAGTCTGAATATAAGATCAACTATTGACCATTTGCTACAATATAGTTAATGTGATCTTCCTGGTCCATGTTGAGATCAAAAACGGTGGCAGAGAAATTGAGGAACTAATGACCCCTATCACTGTGTGAAAGTGTTGATCACCTATGGACCTGCTGGTAAGCTGGGGTCTATACTTCAGGTCAACCTTTTTCATGCCTTCTGTAGTCATGGAGCAATCTGTTGGCATTTCATCAGGACCAAATATGGGAAAATGGGTAAATGTGACCTAATCTTCTCCACAGCGTGAGGAGCTCTGTAACTCAAAGCCCTGCACCGTGCATGGGTGAGAAGGTGCCTAGTATCATCTTACTACTACAGGTGAGCGCTGTCTAACAGAGTGCACTAGTAACGGTAACCCTCATAAAATTCAGAACATATTGACCTATCCAATAGCGAGGACGCCGCATCAGAGGGCAACTGGTTTGAAAAGCACATGTTTCCTAGGGTGCCTGCGTTCAGTTAGAGATAATGTCTGTGGGACTGAACCTCCAGAACAGTATACTGTGAGTTGATTTATATGAAGAATGTGTATACTGGACTGTCATTTTCCTCGTCATCTCTTGTGCTATGTAAAATAATACACAACACACCTGGAGGCCAACACATCTATCATACATTTAATGCAAAAATAGCAAAAGGCCAAGCAAACTAACAAGTGACAATTGTCTTTGCAATGGACGAGAGCATCCACCCTAAAGCAAGTTGGAGTATATAATGCTAATGCTACACAATGTATTTTTATACACTTTTCTCCTAATACAAGTCAATGAAACATGAACACGTGATAGAAACAGTTACTGAAACAACACTAATGAGTAGGAGGCAGGATCTTCTCTCGAAAGGAATGTAAGGAGTCCGTGAGGTGCAGATAAAAGATACACAGACAAGCTGCAGAATTCACTGTTTCTGGAAATAATACTTATGTTTGTCAATATTCAATTTATTACAAGATACAGGAAAGTGTGCCGATGGACATCACTAAATAAAATGGTTCTGGCCCTAATAGAATCATGTAACCTTGCAGGCATATTAAGGCGAACAGTCACATCAAATTAATATAAGAATATTGTAATTTGGTAATGTAATATATCAATGCACGTTGAGGCATTCATGTGTAACCAATTATCGGTATTAAGGAAACCAGTATATCCAGTTATGCTTTCTCAATTCCTTCTTCCTAGAGGCCACCGCTGCTGCTAGCCAGCCGTATTCAGCAGTGCCTCCTGTGACCTGGAATCATACATTTAATCAATACCAAAGGTCGTCAATGCTTCTAGCCAACTCCGGTCACTGGTGTCTTTCCAGTCACAAGGTAAGGTGACTCCTCCTTTCGGTGATAGTGCGGATGGGCATCAACTCCATTGTTAGATTGTTTTTTACCCCAAACGGGTTCGGATGTATATTGCTGGGCTCCGAACCCGCTCTTCGGGTTCCCCTCAGTGCTCAGTCCACTCTACCCTCAACGGTATTGTTTCAGTACGCGTTTCCGTGTTCTCCGCATTTCAAATTGATCGGCAAACTCTTAAATTTTAATAGAAACCCTCGTGGGCAACCGTCTGGCCTGCTGCGTAGGGCCAGCCATCTGCAAATGGAACGGACTCCATTCCATTTCTGTCCTGGGTGCCACCCCAAGTACCCTCGCACCGACCTACATCAAATTTGTAACTTGTGCCTCTCTCCGGCGCACAAGGAGGAAGACTGCATGCTTGTAAGTCGTTTCGGTCCAAGAGGACTCTACCCGATCATCAGGCTCGATGACGAGAGAGGCAGCGTCAAAGCATTCAACACACTCTGGATATCTTCGGGGAAGAATCTGACCAAGACGAGATAGAAGCGTCCGCCGTAGAAGAAGAGACCCATCTCTATGCCAGAGCGCAATCTTTGGGGCATGCTGGGGCAGCCATGTGATTGCAATTCTACGTCATGCCAGTACCATAGGCGACTGACCACATTTATAGGTCTTCTTGCGCCCTTCTGGCATCTAAAGAGGCCAAATAAACAGCATTTGGGTATCAGCTCAATACTTAGTTTTGTTGCATGCATTATTTCTTCGACAGCTAGTTGCCAGAAGGAGTGTATTTCATCGCAGGACCATGGTTAATGTAAGAAATCGGCCCCCACAGTGTTGCAGCACAAGCATATAACTGGGCAAGACCCGACCATTCGATGAGGGTCTTGTGGCGTTAAGTAGGTTCTTTGCAGAAAATTATAATGTATCAGTCGAAAATGGGCATTACTAGAAACTATGTGTATTAGTTCACAGGCCCGCTGCCAGTCTTGATCTTCCATTGGAATGTTAAAGTCTAAATTACAGGCCTCTCGGGCCCGTGTGTACTGTCTACGGGAAACAGCCATAACAACGCAACTTTTACTACGCATTACCATCACAACGCAACCATTACAACGCAGGTGCCATTACAACGCATGCCATTACAACGCATGCAATTACAACGCAGGTGCTATTACAACGCATGTCATTACAACGTAAGTATAGGTAAGTATTTAATTTTATTAATATTAATATTTATTTTAATTTCTTTTAATTTAATAAAATTATTATTTTTTTTTAAATATTTTTAATATTAATGTAGTTATTTTGGGTTTTAAGAAATAATTAATTTAAAATAATTATAACATTTTAAATATATTTAATATTTTTTAAATTACAATTTTAACCCCTACACTATCCAACACTTACCCTACTATTACACCCCCCTGGAGTTAGAATAGTAATTTAAACCCCTACACTATCCACACTTACCCTACTATTACACCCCCCTGGAGTTAGAATAGTAATTTTAACCCCTACACTATCAAATACTTACCCTACTATTACACTCCTCTGGAGTAAGAATAGTACATTAAAATATAATTTTTTAATTAAAAATATTAATATAAATAAAATATTACTAAAATATTATCAAACATAATTTAAAAATAAATTAATATTATTTGAATGAAATACTTACCAAATACTTATGTTGTAATGGCATGCGTTGTAATAGCACCTGCGTTGTAATGGCATGCGTTGTAATGGTTGCGTTGTGATGGCATGCTTTGTAAATGCATGTGTTGTAATGTCATACATCCACTGTCTACTGTATCTGATCACGTTGTTCTGTAAAGATGCATAGTTAGGTGTCTACACGTTCCATACGCTAGCAGTATCTCAAGGGTTTGAGTATGCGGCAGAGCTGTCGCATAGCATGGACAGGTGTGCTTAGTTGTGTCTGCCAAGCACCACATGTTGTTAAAATTGCCCCTGGCTTAGACAAAACTCTTAGCGGGTATGTTTACAGGCGATAAGTCTCATCTGGGTACAATTCACCCTATTGCTCGCAGCCCCCTTCCTCCATGCCTGGAAGGACATACTGAATGCTCTATGCCTGATTGGTTTTAATATCCAGATTGGGAGCTCCCTATGGAATGGTGCGCACTTAAGTTCTCTCACTACAAACCATTGCCATCTGTCGCACAATATATGGAGTATCTTTCGGTGTACCTGATTCCTCCATTAACAGCCCTGGAAGACAACCAGCATCCACCATTCCCGCCAAGAGCCGCATTTCCCAACTAGGGTCTGTGTTGAGCCATCGAGCTGCGTGTTGCAATTGAACGGCATAATATTAGGGGTCCAAATGTGGGACCTCCAACCCCCCGCTGCATACGTCCTGGTCAGTGTGGCCAAAACCACTCTGCTATGTGTAATGGCTGTGTTGAAAGATTTAACAAGACCATGAAGGGCATGATCGGTGGACTTCCTCAAAAACTCAAAAGAAGATGGGATGTCTCACTTCCATGCCTGCTTTTTGCCTATTGGGAAGGGCCTTAGAAGGGAGTGGGGTCCTCCTTATTTTAGCTTCTGTTTGGGTTTCCTGTCGGTACCACTGTGCCTTGTGAAGGAGGGATTGGAGAAACCTCTTGGTGAACCTTAGCAGATATAGTGGACTATGTGCTTGGCTTTTGCTCCAGGATGTATGAGTACGTGGAAAAAGCAAGCAAAAACGTTGCGGCCAGCCTAGAGCTCCAGAAGCTCTGGTAATGCCAAAAGGCTGCTATGGTTGAGTTCCAGCCGGGGCAGATGGTATGGGTTTTTGGGCCTGTGGCTCCTAGGGCTCTGCAAGGTAAGTGGAGTGGACCCTACCCTGTCCTAGAAAGAAAAGGGGCGGTCACCTACCTGGTAGATTCTGGCTCTGACAGGAGTCATAAGAGGGTCAACCATGTCAACCGCCTTACACCCTACTATGACATGGCAGATGTGACCATGCTCATGTTTCCAGATGAGGATCAGGAAGCAAAGAGTGAACCTGTCCCTGACCTGTCCAACAATCCAAAAGGTGGGTCAGTGGAAGGTGTGGTCTTGTCAGACACCCTACCTGCCCATCAGGAGGCTGATTGCAGGCAAATCCTAAATCAGTTTAATGAGCTCTTCTTTTTGACCTCTCCCCAGACTAGCTGGTGTGTCCATGATGTAGACGCTGATGAAAGACTACCTTTCGAGAATAAAACATACAGGCAGACTGAACATGTGAAAGAGAGCATCAAAGCTGAAGTAAGCATGATACTGGAATTGGGAGTTCTAAAGCCTTCTGAGAGCCCCTGGACCTGCCCAGTTGTCTTAATCCCCAAGCCTCATAGCCAGGATGGTAAGAAAGAAATTAGGTTTTGTGAGGACTATTGGGGCATGAATGCTGTGACCAAAAGCAATGAATACCAAACTCCTTGGGCAGATGAACTTATTGACAGGTTGGGAGCAGCCAAGTATCTGAGTATGTTTGATCTCACATCAGAGTACTGGCTGATAGGTTTGACTCCAGGAGCTAAATAAATATCTGCATTTTTAACCCTAGATGGGTATTACCAGTTCACTGTAATGCTCTTTGGTTTGAACAATGCATCTGCCACTTTTCAAAGGTTGGTGAACTAAGCCCTTGCTGGATTGGAATCCTTGAGTGTAGCCTTTCAACACAATATTGCTGTCTTTAGCTCCACCTGGCAGGATCACCTGATCCACCTTAGTAAAGTATATGAGGCTCTGAGAAGTGCAGGCCTCGTTATCAAGGCATTCAAGTGCCAGATAGGGCAGGGAAAGGTTGCATACTTGGGTAACCTTGTGAGTGGAGGCCAGGTTCAACCCTTACAACCCAAGATCTAGACCATTCTGGACTGGGTGGCTCCAACTACCCGGACTCAAGTGAGGCCTTCCTTGGTTTCCCTTCGACCATAGGAGGTTTGTGAGGGATTATGGCACCATTGTGGCACCCCGCACAGAACAAACTTCCAAAAGAATGCCGACAAATAGTGAACTTGACTGTGAGCTGTCTAAAGGCTCTTGAAACGCTGAAGGAAGCAATGTGCTCTGCAGCTGTTCTGAAATCTGCAGATTATGTCAAGCAATTCATTGTAAAGACTGATGCCTCTGAACATAGTATAGGAGCAGTGCTATCCCAAAAACATGACCAAGGGCAAGATCAGCCACTGGCTTTCATCAGTAGAAGGCTAATCCCCAGGGAGCGGCATTGAACTGCCATTTAGATGGACGCCTTTGCTGTGGTTTAGTCCCTTGAGAAGTTTAGGTCTGGTGTTATGCACCGTCCTCCGCAAGTACAACGGTCCCGTTGTACGCCAACGGAGGGCACTGTGCTAAAAGCGGCCGACAATGCCGTTCGATAGCGGTGAGGGGTCTTGATCTCTGACGTTGGGGTAGCAGACGTGAGGAAGGTGGGAGTCGCCCAGCCGGGTTCTCTACCACTCCTTCCTTGGGGATACGGGGAGCAGCCGCTCTACCGGTATCTCAATCAGGCGATTCTCGCTGCTTATCACCCAAGAACCAAAAGAGAGAGGTGGTCGAGAGCAGCCGCTCGATCAGACCTACCTCTGGATGCTAGGACCGTGGAGACGCCGCAAACTCCTCCCGGAGTGCGTCTCAACACTAATCCCTGACTAGTACAAGGACAGGGGCTGGGAGCTACGGCTCACACCAACCTCCGTTTACCTGGCCTCCGAGAAGACCCTTGGACCGGGCTGGGAGCAGCCGCTCCTACCAGCCTCAACTCGGGGTCCTGAGCCGAGCCTCGCTGACTCGTCAGAGTCAGAGGACACTTACGCGCTGCAGACCACTGTTCCGCAAGTAACAGAGACACGGGGCGTTCCTAACTCCGTTCTCTTGAAGATCCTTGATAGTTTCAACAGTCTCTGCTCACAGAGCGCTCTGCTTCAGGATACGTCGGCTTTGGAGTCTGAATATCCGACACGGCGTCCTTTCCCTTTCCGCCTATATAGGCGGTCCTTCATGTTATGCAACACGTCTATAGGTGTTGCGTAATCTCGCCGCGCTAGGCTTCCTGGGATTTGTAGTCCGCTCTGCCAGCAGCGCACGGCAAAGGCATGACGAGGGAAGGAAATCATGACAATGTCGAAGGTTGCCTCGTCATTGACGGGTGCTTTGTCGACGATTGCTTCGTCGGCGGTTGGCTTGTCGGTGGTTGCCTCATCGACGGTTGCCTCGTCGACAGCACAGAAGCTTTTTCTTACGGAACTTCAACCACGCTCTTCGTCGTTGACCGCTGAATCGGTGGCGGCATCCTTGGTTCCACCTTCAGCTTTGATGTGTCTAGTCCTCTTGAAATCTTCAACAAAACTTTTGCCGCCTTCAGGAACGACGGATGTTTCCCTACTTCAACGTAGGAACTCTTCTTTGGGTCTATTGCCAACTCAACCATCACCAAATCTTCCTGTGTAGCTTTTGACTATGACGCTAATGAGGAGGATTTGGAAGAGGATGACCGGTTCCATACTGCTCGTACTCCTTCCGAGCTTCTCATCAAATGCCAAGATATTGATGATGACCAAGGATATGATTATTACCCTGAGCCTAATACTCAACCACCACTTGAGTATCCAGCTGTGCAGATGCCCATGTCTCTCATCTCTAATTTGCAACATATGCTTGATTACTACTGCTGTCGATTTCCTCCCTCGGAGTCGGCCTCATCTGTCCCACAGATGCCTCTTCCTCTGCCTTCATCGATCATCGGGCCGACCCCTCCGGTGGCATCAGTGTCTCATCACCCGGAGGACGCACACACAACTGACGACGACAGAGAAGGGGAGTGGGTGATAGATCCCTCCTTACTGAGTAGGACAATTATCAAATTCATACTCTGTCACCTTCCACTCCAATTCCTGTTGAATCTCCGCCAGCTGACATAGGTGAGTTTCATGTTCTCATGGACAGGCCGGCCAAGAGATTACAACTTCCTATAGTCACGAAGGACGACGACTGTTTCTTGTATGATTTCAAAGCCCAGCCACGGAAACTGATCTGGGCTATCCCAATCATTGACTTCATCTGGCAGGACGGTTTGAAGGTCCACCCCTCTCTCTTCTGAATGAGTCCCTATTTCAGGATTGTGTCCCTAAGGCCTTTAAAGAGGCAATTGTGGTTCCCCTTCTGAAGAAATCAGGGGCAGACTCCCAGATCCTGTTGAATAACTGCCCAATCTCCTTGCTCCCATACCTGGTAAAGGTACTGGAGGCTCATGTGGTGAATTATTGAACAATCCAACTATCTCGACTCACACTAAGCTGGGTTTCGGCCTGCCCACTCAACGGAGACTGTAATACTGGCGGTATTGGGCTCCCTGCGAGAGAAGGCTGACATGGATACTCCTCAGGCTCTGGTGCTGTTGGATGTCTCGGTCGCTGTTGACATGGCCGACCATGGGATCTTGGTGGACCGTGTCAAGGAGGCCGGCATTCAAGGCTCATCCTTTGGCTGGATTAGCTCCTTTCTAGAGGATCGATCCCAATCAGTCTAGAGCGAGAGTCCACCATGAGCTGACCTCGTCTGGATTCCTCGATGTTACCTCCAGCCTCTGCAAGGAGACCCCCTCAACCGTGACCTGCTCTGTCAGGTCTTGGTCTAGTGCGTCTCAGTCCTCATTCCTTAGCATTGGCAGGGTCAGGTCTTTCAGGAAGATTCTCCCAGTATTTCCATCCCCTTGTTGTCAGTGTCCTCAAGGATCCAGTTCCGTCCTTTGTCTTGTCTCTCTAGCCATGTAAGCAACTCATTGACTTTATCACCAACATCATAGAGACAATGCTGGGTAGCCAGCGCATAAGTGCACGCTATTTTCCATTAGTGCTCTTAATGTGTGCTGCTTCAGTTGATGGTGTAATGGGAGAGAAACTGATTCCCCACTTGCCAAGCGTGCCTCCGGGAAAGCACATTCCCTGCCTTGAATTCACCCTATAGCACGCAAGCTGATTCAACAGGCCGCCCGTTCTCCTTAAAATAGAGGTCTGCTCCATCTCTCATACAAGCTTTGAACGTCTTGTCTTATAAATATCACGGATCAACCCTTGGGGGTAGCATGAAGTCTACAACCGGACCATCGAGTTGCACCTCCACCAGCGAATCGTCTGAGATTCCCCCTGCTATGTGTGTAGCGGCACTAAAATCTTCTTTCTGGACAGTCTGGGTGAAAAGATAGTGCAGGCATGCCAGACTATCATGTGCTGCAGACAGGTGCGTCCGGTACTGATACCGTCTTCCCCCTCTAGGGGCATTTAGGAGTATCATGAATATAGTATAGGTGCAGTTCTGTCACTCCAGTCACCCCAATGCTTATACAGGATGATAATCTATTCTAGACCTATGATCCCCTGCTTGAAAAGTCCATGCTGGTGGCGAATATTGAGGAAATCGCCCATTTAGCTCTCTTAGACCTATGGTTTCTAATTCTAATTATGTTTTTTTCTAATTCTTTTACAAGAGTCTTGCCGATGTTTTCATTCTTTTGTTCCCTCATGCCCATTGTTGATGAAAGACTTGGAATTGACCATAAGTAATTTTGCCGTTGTATTTCAACATTTCTATCATAAGACCATAGCATATTCATGTTATAAACACCGGTAATAATAATCTCAGGTTGGGTGCCATTGTCCAGTTGCTGCAATATCATAATTATCAAATTTATCAAATTGGTCGCCATTGTTCTTCGTAATTATATACGTTGATTACTACAAGAGATTTAATTATAATTTTTTACTTGTATCGTATTTTGACAATTAGATAATCCTTTTGACTTTGGACGTCCATTTCACTTTCCATTTTTAGCTCAGTTGATATAAAAATAGCCAAACCCCCAAAAGGTCTGCCATAGTTACTTGTTCTCTTAGCTAATGAGTAATAACCCTATAACCTTCCCATCTAAAAGGAACTAAAGCCCAAGTCTCTTGTAAACAAATGATTTGAAAACAGCACAGAGTAGCTAGTTCGTTATTCTGAATCTTTGCTGGAACCCCATTTATATTCCACAAACATAATCTGACCCTTTCATTCATAATTGTTGGGCCCCTTAAAGGAACTTCAGAGTGTAGATGTCAATCCTGCCTGACATTATGGAGGGCTGCTAATAGCCAACCTAATTTGACAGTGTCATATAATCGGTTTTCTATTTTTACGTCTACGTCATACCTATGGAGTTTTTAATATTGAATATTTCTTATTATTCTTGGTTCTCATTTGGTTATGATTTTGTAGTTTTGATGAAACAAAAGGGCTAGGATAGGAAGGTTGCAGGGGAGTTGTTATTTTTATTCCCCAGTCCTGAAAGAGATTATGTCCTTGCATAATACGGCTGGCGGCAGTAGATGATGTCTAAGTTACTAATGTCGATTCACGATTATTATTCTTGATTGTGAGGAATTCAATTGATTCTATGTCGGTACATTTAATTTTCTTTAATGAGGGTACTGCATTACACAATTTATTGTAATATGTTCCCACGAGTCAAGATATCATTATTACTCCTAGATTTATATTCCGGCGTAATAATTACCTGCACCACTCCTTCTTTTTGATCTGGGTTATTTTATTTAATTTGTTGCAGGCTATTTTCACCTTGAGCATGCTCAGTTAACCTTCCATTATGATTACTAACAGTTTGAGACCATGATTGTCGATGTTTATGTAACTGCTCCGTTTCGGTTCCCAGATCTTGTGGTAATTTATTATCCTTCCAGGTTTTTAACAATTCTCTATTCGTTTCATCCCCTCTGATACTCTCCCTCTTTGCTCTATTTGTTTCCAATTGCGATGGCTTATTTTCCACCTGTTTATTAATTTCCTCCACTTGCAGCATTTCTAAGGACTGAATTTTCCCATTCTCTATCATTTTTATACTATCAGCTTGATTGTTTAGGCATTTATTTTTCATAACTAAAAGGGTTTTGTTGGAGACATTTGTTTACCCTCACCTTCACTATATGATATTTGGTCATGGTTGTTTCCAGTGTTCAATCTTACTATATCTGATGCATTTGTATTTTTTTATACTTTTAAAAACTTTATTTCTTGCTACCGTTGTTTTTTCGTTTCTCTTTTTGATAGATGAACTTCCGGAGCTGCGTCTGTCATTGTTGATTGTGTCGAGCATAGGTTTATCACTTCTTGATCTTTTGTTATATCATCTATTTTTTCTTTAACAACAACAATATTGTCTTTACATTTTATTGTATCTTTAGCGTGGCAGTCGGTCTTGATGGGTTGAATTCCCACATTAGGAAAATTCGCTTTTACATCGTCAATTATTGTTTTTAAAATATCCGGAATGGTAGTTAGTTTGTTAGTTAGTGGGGCACAACTACACTCTGCATACGTAGATATTGGCTGAGATTGCGCCCTTACTATTAGATTATTTTGCGTTTTTATCTTCTGCTCAATTCTGGTAACAGAGGATGCCATAGCGCTCAAGATCTATTTGGACCTCCTTTTTGTTGGACTGATATGTTAAAGCTTCCAGAGTTAATTGCGAGGTTTTGAAGAATAAATCCCAAATTGCTCCTGCGTTCCCACTTCCTGGTGCCTGAGTACCTGGGCTATGGTGTTGCCCATTTATGAATGAGAGGTCCTTATACTCCTCTTTTTGTGGTCCTTGAAAATCATCTCCCTCTTCACAAGAATTAATGAATTGTGGCCTACTATTGAAAACGTCTTTTTGATACGGAGTACTCCAACGCTGCAGAGTTTCTGGGTTGCTGTTGTATTCGTCCTTATTAATTTGAGATGCATCATTTTGATTACATTTCGTCTGGTACTGTTTTTTTAGCTGAATTTATTTTAGACAGAGTAAGATTCGATTTCAGTGGGGTATTGGCTTCCCTTATGATTTTCACCCCACCATTTAGTTCATTTGGAGCTTCTTGCTCTGGTTGATTTATTTGGCCCAAATTAGATGGTTCCCCTATACCGTTAGCATTTCTGATTTTTACTTGTACTTCTATTGGCATTGGCTGGCGAGTTGATAGTAATTGCTGAGTATCTCCCATTGTTAGATTCATGCATTTGGGGTCCTCTTGTTGTGAACGACCAGTAAGTGGAATAGTTAACATCTCAAGGTCCGTTATTTGACCCCAATGGTTGATTTGGTCCTTAGTTGAATTTGACATTCGTTCGACTTCAGCTTCAGACTCAGGGTGGCCTGGTTCACTTACTCCTTGCTTAGGGGATATAATATTTGTTCTACTCAGTGGTTTAGTTGGAAATTGAAGATCACATGGATTAGTTAGCATAGCACCGGTTGGATCTTTCACAAAAGCAAACTTTGACGGCGACTTTCCCAATTTCCCAAAATGTATGGACCTTAGATTATTTAAAGGAGTGTATGTCACCTGCCTGTTTTATTTTAAACGTATCTAATATTAGTGTTTGTTGTATTTTTATTTTCCTTTTGATAGGAGGGAAAGGTGGCCGCTCCTTTCCTTACCTCATAATACACCCTCTAAGGTGAAGAAGTCTTGCTTCTTTCAGAAAATCAAACGGGCCAGTGACCAGACCAACGGGTGCCTTGATAGGACAAAAACACCTCCAAACACCTCCACCGAAAAATACCCCCAAAGCTCACATCAGTACAGAATCCGCCGGTACTGCTGGTAACTTATTAAATAAATTAATGAATTAATCGATTGATTAATATCCGGGTTCCGGGTAGGGCTTTCTGTAGTCTAGGAATGCAGAGTAATTCAGGGGTCGAGGGGTGCTTCAACAGGGTCACAGTCTATTGTCACTTTCCCCTTTGCATAATTTCTCAGATTTTTTAGTACAAACTTATTACAGACTCCAATGGCTCAGCGACTTACTGACCGATCAACCTTAACTACTCGCCACACGCCACACACCTTGCCACTTTTCACTCACCACTCACTGTTCATTGTTTGTTCTTTGCTATTCATCGCTGTCAAGAGTACAAGGGAGAAGGCTGGCAATCCTTCGGGAGCAAGAGCAGGATCAAGAGCCAGCCACACTACAGACGGCAGATGTAGGCACTTCTCTCCGCTCCTCAGCTCAGCTCTGCTCAATGCTTGGTATATACGTAAAACCAGGCGACAGGCCAAGGCTCTTCTGTGCCCTCTGTGCTCCTCTGTGCCCGGCAGCAGCCGGCTCGCCAGCAGCACCGCAGGCCAATGCTCCTTTGACCCCTGCAGTGGCCTCCGCACCAGCAGCGCCTTAGCACCGCGGTGCCAGCAGTGGCCGTTCCTGCCCTCGCAGCAGATCCGTAGTACTTAAAGCGCCCGTATAACAGGACGCGGGTGAAGCGGGAGAAACCTGCGGGAGCGGGAACCGGTCACAAAACAAACCCAGACAGTCATCCCAGGCTCCGCTCTGCTTGCTCATGAACTCCGGTTCGGCCCCCTCGGCTCTACTCGATACGCTCTGCACTCAAAGCCGAATCACAGGATGACGACGACTGTGAACACCAACAGAGGGAAGAATTGTGTGTTCCCCTAGTTAGTAAAAAAAAAACAGCATAAGTCTTGGCTGCTTCTGCTGCACCCAGAGTCTTTTACGTCTTTTCAGTCTAATTTTTCTGTCTGGAAAGAAATTGTGTCCTGATTTTCTGCACCCAGTAAGTCCAGGTGCAGAAAAACCTAACAAACTGATAATCAGGTGGAATAAAATGAACACATGAAAGTACGGCTTAATTTCATCGCCCTTGATTCATACTCTGGACCATAGTTGAGGGATAGGTCTAGGCATAGTCCTCGCAGCACACAATAGATTTGCTTGAGGCAGAGGCCAGAGCTCAAAAGTCAGAATACCAGATACAAGTAGGTGGTAACTCAGGGCAGGGGAATACACCTGTTGTCCGTGGAGGGGTCATTCCTGTCCCAGAAATCTATATTACAAATTAATTAATAGTATTTTTTTAAACATCTGTTTGGTGCCAGTCCATATGACTTTAATATCTGCCTTTGAGATTCTGTGTTACAACTCCAAGGAGTACATGTATCCTTTGTGAGCTTAATAAAATGTTGAAAATTCTACAAATCCTCACTCCTACATCCAAGTACTCTCAACAGCTCAACGTATTCAAAATTCTGCATTGATTTGGCTTGTAAAGTATATTTTTGGAAATTTACATGTATTAACTATTTCATTTTAATACTATAGATGATTGAAATTACGGACAAAGAAAGCAAGATTTAGCACAAGGCAACTGAATGTCGGTGCCATAAGAAGGATTACTTGGAAAATCTGAAGGACATCCAGCATTTTTCCAAAAATCTAGGTGTGGAAAGTACTATACCTGTAAGTGAAGTCTCTAATTTTGCATTTCATTAACCCAGAGCAAAGCCATATCTGTGCACACAGCATCAGAAATAATGTAGAAAGACCACTTCAGCATCCAGTAGACAAATTGCCTCAGCATCACAGAATAACGTTCATCTAAAGCATCATGTAATTCCAAAGAGGAAGCACACACTGCATAAAAGAAAGTTATAACAAAAGGTTTCTTCTGCATACCATTAAAGAGAAGACGCTGAAAGAAGACTCCGAAGTTGATACGTTAACAACCAAAAGATTGGGAAATCACCGTTGTTCAACAACCGTTTTTAACCAGTTATGCAAGTTTGAGACTATCTGCCTCTGGATATGACACCACGACCCACACTGCTCACTCTTGCAAAAACCTTAAAAAATTCACCACTTTATTGTGTTAATGACCATCTCAGATTGTTTCCGTTTTTTGTGTACTGTTCTGTAATTATATGTAAATCGCCTCAACATTATCTGTTCTGCAGGAGTGAGATGTACAACTGTTTAGTCTAAAAATGGATTAAAGGAGCACTGTTGCGCTATAGCTACTGTAAATAAATCCTCGTCTTCAGAACTATAAACCTTAACCTCACACCTAACATCGCATGGGTAAAAGGAACTGATGTTCTGCGACTAATGATCCACAATAGTACTGTGCACGTTCTAACGCCCAGTTACTGCCATTACATCAGTGCAAAAAGGTACTTATCAGTTTAATCATTAAATATCAGACTAACACCTTATTACTGCATTGCTAAGAACCTATACAAATAGATTTGAGAAAAACTTCAGTCACAAAATAAGTTGCTGCTGGAGAGGCTATAACCTAAAGACTATTATCTGCTAGAAAAATTTCAACTGATGTTGCAGGGCTGCTTCCAGACATATTTTGCTCAATTCAAGTGTTAAGAAGATTATACACAATTTCTTTTAGAGATAAATGCTGAACATTTTCTAAACAAGCCCGACTCTAAAATCAGGTTCACTCTTACCGTGGTATATAAGCAAGAGAAAACTAAATGTAACTCTAGGAATACACCTTATAAAAACACGGAATGTGAGAACAAATTCAGTGTTCAAACCCGCCTCATTCGCGGCAAAATAACCAAAGTTGGGGAAAAAAGTTATCTGTGCCAAAAAAGATTCAGACATTAATCTTATCTCACAGAATTTGACAGAATGCACACTGGGGAAAACCACTCTCAGTGCAAAGTATGCAAAAAAAGTTTCAGGCGTAAATATTATCTTACTGAGCATATGAGAATCCACACTGGAGAAAAACCCTATCAGTGCTCTGATTGCCAGAAATGTTTCAGTGACAAAAACAGCCTCACTCGGCATAGAAAAACCCACATTAGTGATAAACCTTATCAGTGCACTGATTGCCAAAAATGTTTCATTGATAAAAACAGTCTCACTCAGCATAGAAAAACCCACATTAGGGATAAACCTTATCAGTGCTCTGAATGCCAGAAATGTTTCAGTTACAAAAGCAGACTCACTGAACATGCAAGAATCCACTCTGGGGAAAACCCTTATCAGTGCTCTGAATGCCCAAAACATTTCCACCGTAAATCACTTCTAACTGCACATTTGAGATTCCACACTGGGGAAAAACCTTATCAGTGCTCTGAATGTCAGGAAAGGTTTTGTAGCAAACAAAGTCTTTCTCGACATGCAATAACACATTCTGTGGAACAACCTTATCAGTGCTCTGAATGCCAGAAATGTTTCAGTATAAAAAGTAGTCTCACACAGCATACAAAGATCCACGCTTGGGGAAAACGTTATCAGTGCTCTGAGTGCCAGAAATGTTTCAGTCAAAAAGGCTGTCTCACTCGGCATACAAGAACCCACACTGGGGAAAAAGCTTATCAGTGCTCTGAATGCCAGAAATGTTTCAGTCAAAAAGGGTGTCTCACTCGGCATACAAGAACCCACACTGGGGAAAAACCTTATCAGTGCTCTGAATGCCAGAAATGTTTCAGTGAAAAAGGCTGTCTCACGCTGCATATAAAAACCCACACTGGGGAAAAACCTTATCAGTGCTCTGAATGCCAGAAATATTTCCGAGACAAAAGAAGTCTTTCTCGACATGTAATAACCCACACTGGGGATAAACCTTATCAGTGCTCTGAATGCCAGAAATGTTTCAGTTACAAAAGTAGACTCACTGAACATGCAAGAATCCACTCTGGGGAAAACCCTTATCAGTGCTCTGAATGCCCAAAACATTTCAACCGTAAATCACTTCTAACTGCACATTTGAGATTCCACACTGGGGAAAAGCCTTATCAGTGCTCTGAATGCCAGAAAACGTTGTGTAGCAAACAAAGTCTTTCTCGACATGCAATAACCCATTCTGTGGAACAACCTTATCAGTGCTCTGAATGCCAGAAATGTTTCAGTATAAAAAGTAGTCTCACACAGCATACAAAGATCCACGCTTGGGTAAAACGTTATCAGTGCTCTGAATGCCAGAAATGTTTCAGTCAAAAAGGCTGTCTCACTCGGCATACAAGAACCCACACTGGGGAAAAAACTTATCAGTGCTCTGAATGCCAGAAATGTTTCAGTCAAAAAGGCTGTCTCACGCTGCATATAAAAACCCACACTGGGGAAAAACCTTATCAGTGCTCTGAATGCCAGAAATATTTCCGAGACAAAAGAAGTCTTTCTCGACATACAATAACCCACACTGGGGAAAAACCTTATCCATGTTCTGAATGTCAGAAATGTTTCAGAGACAAAATCAGTCTCACTCAGCATATAAGAACCCACACTGGGGATAAACCTTATCAGTGCTCTGAATGCCAGAAAGGTTTCAGTTACAAAAGCAGACTCACTGATCATGCACGAATCCACTCTGGGGAAAATCCTTATCAGTGCTCTGAATGCCCAAAACATTTCCACCGTAAATCACTTCTAACTGCACATTTGAGATTCCACACTGGGGAAAAACCTTATCAATGCTCTGAACGCCAGAAAACGTTGTGTAGCAAACAAAGTCTTTCTCGACATGCAATAACCCATTCTGTGGAACAACCTTATCAGTGCTCTGAGTGTCAGAAATGTTTCAGTATAAAAAGTAGTCTCACACAGCATACAAAGATCCACGCTTGGGGAAAACGTTATCAGTGCTCTGAATGCCAGAAATGTTTCAGTCAAAAAGGCTGTCTCACTCGGCATACAAGAACCCACACTGGGGAAAAAGCTTATCAGTGCTCTGAATGCCAGAAATGTTTCAGTCAAAAAGGCTGTCTCACGCTGCATATAAAAACCCACACTGGGGAAAAACCTTATCAGTGCTCTGAATGCCAGAAATATTTCCGAGACAAAAGAAGTCTTTCTCAACATACAATAACCCACACTGGGGAAAAACCTTATCAGTGCTCTGAATGTCAGAAATGTTTCAGAGACAAAATCAGTCGCACTCAGCATATAAGAACCCACACTGGGGAAAACCCTTATCAGTGCTCTGAATGCTCAAAAGATTTCAAACTTAAATCACTTCTAACTGCACATGTGAGATTCCACACTGGGGAAAAACCTTATCAGTGCTCTGAATGCCAGAAATGTTTCAGTGTAAAAAGCAGTTTCATTCATCATATAAGAACCCACACTGGGGAAAAACCTTATCAGTGCTATGAATGCCAGAAATCTTTCAGTACAAAAAACAGTCTCATTCATCACATAAGAACCCACACTGGGGAAAAACCTTATCAGTGCTCTGAATGTCACAAATGTTTCAGTGAAAGAAGGACTCTCGCTCAGCATGTAAGAATCCACACTGGGGAAAAACCTTATCAGTGCTCCGAATGTCAAAAATGTTTCATCCGTAAATCTCATCTCACTGAACATGTGAGAATCCACACTGTATAAATAAATGATCAGTGCTCTAAAATTTCAGAAAAGATTCAGAGGTAGAGATGGTTGCAGGCCCCATAAGAAAACACACCATCAAAATAATTCAGTGCTCGGAATGCTAGAAAAGCATACATTTTAAACTCAATCTCACTCTACATGAGCAGACGCACCCAGGGAAAAAACATCACCAATGCGGTGAATGCCAGAAATTCCTGTTTGATAGGCACAGCCTCACTAACCATAAGCGACTCCATACTGATGGAAAACCTTATGAGTGCTCTGAATGCCAGAAAAGCTGCAGAGAAAAACGCTATCTCACCATGAGAAACTCCACACTGGAGAAAATCCTTATGCCTTAAAAGCTTGAATCTGAAAGACAGTGTTATGCTTCATGAGAGATCCCACTCTGGGGAAAAACCTTATGAGTGCTCGAAATGCAAGCAACGTTTTGGTTACAAATTACTTCTCACTTGACATGAGCAAACTCACACGGGAGAAGAAAGCCTTATGTGTGTTCTCAATGTCAGATAAGTTTTAGTCTTGAATACAATGTCACTTCACATGAGAGACTTCACACCGGACTAAAGCCTTATACAGGAGGGGAAAGCCAGAAATGTTTTACTCAGAAAAGAGATCTCACTAAAGGAGATCTCAGGGTAGCCATGTAGTGTTTTGAGGGTAGGGGTCAGTTTGGGTGGGGGTGGCAGGATAGAGGGCAGTGTTATGGCAGAAGCAGACAGTGTAGCCATGTAGTGTTTTGAGGGTAGGTTGCAGTGTTGGGGGAGTAGTTTTAGGACGAGCATAAAGGGTCAGTCAGGTTTCAAATGACACTCGTGCCAAGATGCCTTTTTGGTAATCGTGCGTGTGATAAAAAAAAATAACATTTACATTATCAGACTCTGCTAGCTGCAGCCTGATGATAATAATATAAAAGAAACACAGCCTTCCCTTAACTTTAAAAGGAAAATATGACCTTGTTCTTATTTAAAAATTAACTAAAAGCTGTGAGATAATCCAGTGGTGTCTGGGAGCTACTGGTTGAAGACACCTGCTGCACATTTTATAAAATTCAGCCAAAAGTTTTTGTTGTTTTTGGGGGGAGGGGTCTGTTGTGAGTTTGAGTCCATACATTCCTGTGTCATCCTTTTTACATCATAAGTTCTTATGCGTCCACTGTAGTCCTGTTTACACTGTATTCCTGTTTTTGGTGTTTTTAAATACCTTTTCTAAGAACGTGAATTGACAAGGTATCATTTTTTTTCTCTCAGTTGATATGTTTTCACCCTCCTTTGTGGATTTTTTGCAAACTGTTCAATTTTTTCCATTCTTTGGCACTACCAGTGTTGTATAGTGCATAGGTTTCAGTATTTATTTCCCTTTTTTGCTGAGGGTGATATTGGTATGAATTCGGACTTTCCTTACGCCCTTTTACTTTGACGTTTTCCTAATCACGTTGGGTTACCATTAGGCAGACGTTGTATTTGAAATTCATCTTCCCCTTGTCACCATTCTGGTTTTTTTCCTTAACTGCAATGAACTTCGATGCACCAATATTTATACTCGGTTTGTACAAATTTGCACAGGTGCAGGTGGTTGATCTTGCCCTTTTTTCATTTCTCTGTGTTTATGCAACCACATTTGAAAGAATGTAAAGGTTTCCATTGTGATTTCATTTCTGTTGCTTTTTTTTAGGTGCACGTACTTTAGAGCAGACTTGGTTGCTTTTTGAAATAAGTTTTACCAGCAAACACAAGATGATGGACGGAGCGCTCAAACTTTTCAGACACTCACCCCCAGTCACAGATCTGGGTTGAGTCTGTCATCGTTCTTTAGCTCACTTTGCCACCCCAGTTCAGACCAGGCCATATGCAAATCAGTCTGCCAACCCAGGTCTTCCATGGACCGGAAACCAGCATCCTGGGACCGGTTTCGGATTAACATCCCTCCTCAGCCAGTCTAGGTTGAATCCCAGTATGCTTGTTTATGGTCCAGTTGAGACCTGACTTGGCAGTTCGGTCTGGACTGTTGCCATGGGACACAGGGTCAAGACTGATTTTTATATGGCTGGGCCTGAACTGGGCTGGAGAAGTGGGCTTAAGAACGATGATGGATTCAACCCAGATCTGTGACTGGGGGTGAGTATCTGAAAAGTTTAATCTGTTCGTCCATCATCTCCTTGTGTTTGCTTTGTTTGCCCTGATTTGGCAGGGTATGCCCAGACATGGGTCCCTTGCTTACTTTGCTACTGGATTCAAGCTAGCCTGGCCGATGAGGGGCTTTACCCCCGAAACCGGTCCCAGGATGCTTGTATCTGAAAGAGAATATTAGTTATAGATTCCTTACCTTAGAATTTCCCCAAGCCTTCCGACTGGATTCAGAGAAATTTTTTCTTAGCAGTACACCTGCGCTTCAGTAGGTGGGGTCAGTCGGCTCCGTGTCCAGCGTCGTAGTCGCCGGGATGACATTCCGGTGTCTACTTAGACGCCACACTTGCGCGTTGACGTCAGTCATTTTCCGCGCCAGCCAACCCAGATCCGGAGAGGGCGTGCCTTTGAGTCAGTTTTTTACTAAACCCTTTTTCGACTTTTGTCGACCTCTTTTTTTTAGTCTTCGAGTTCTGGTAGCACGAGGGATGTCCCATCGCGTCGGACCGGCTTCAAGCCCTGTAACTCCTGTCACAAGTTGATGTCGGTCACCGCTCCGCATCTCGTGTACCTTTGGTGCCTGGAGCGCGTTCACAATGCGAAGTCGTGCTCTGACTGCCCAGCGATGAACCTGAAGTTTTTGCTGAAACGGTCCCGAAAGCATTTAGAGGCCCGGCAGTCTGCTCCGCGTAGCCCAAAATCCCCATCGAGAAGGTCTCAGGACCAGTCACTGAGTCATCACCATTCCTCTTCGAAGTCTTCGCACTCCTCCAGTAAGTTGATGCACAAAAAGAAGGCAAAGATGCATCGTCGCTCTTTGCCTTCTCTCTGTCTGTCGGCCAACATGACCCGGAGCGTCGTCGGTCTCCGGGGCGGCTCCACGCTTCCCCACCTTTCTCAGAGTGGCCTCATGCCCAGGTTTGTCAATTTAACGAAGCACTGCACAGCATCTTTGGGCAGCCCGACTCCGCAGGCGTGCCTTCTGCCCCACAGACTCGGCTGGGGGCTGTAGGCCTTTGATACCATAGGCTCTGGCCCTCTCGCTGCAGGGTCCCGAAGGATCGAGACCTGGATCCGGATTGGTGCTGGTCGCCTCACAGTACCTTCCCCGGCGCCGATTCCAGTGGCGACGCCCCAGACGCCGGTTGTGCCCCCAACTGGCGTCAATCCCAACCCCATCCTCACCCCGACATGGACACGGTGCCGGACTTTTGTACCTCTGTTGCGTTCCCTACCGCCCTGAGTGGCAGCCTGTGGAGGACTGGGAGGGGTCTATTGACTCTCTAGCAGACCAACTTGAGGAGCCAGACTGGCAAGAGGAGTTGGGTGATGCCAGTGGTCTGGATACCTCCCCAGACCTTGGTATGCTTTCTCCCTCTACCGTGGCTATGGGGAGGGAGCCTCCTACGCTGTGGTGTTGAGTAGGGCGGCTGAGGCCTTGGGCCTCGAGCTTCCTACGGTGGCTGTCAGGACTAGCCTTCTGATTGAGGTACTTCAGCCGGCATTAGCCTCTTCGGAGCCCCTGCTGCCTTTTAATGAGCCCCTCACTGACATGCTTCTGGGAACTTGGTCCAAGCCCAGCAGCTCCTGTGGACAGGATGATTACCTGACGCCACCACCCGGCCCTGGCCAACCCATTACTCCTCTCCTAACACCCTACCCCTGAGAGCTTGGTGGTCAAAGCCTCATCCTCAATGGGTGCATTCCCCACTGCTCTGCCAGGTAGGAAATTCAAGAAGCTGGACCATCTTGGGAAGAAGATGTTTTCTTCCGCCAGCTTAGGACTGCGGTCGGTGAACACTGCATGTCTCTTGGGCCGTTATACACACGCACACACACGCACACACACACACACACACACACAGTGTGGGATACGGTTGCTCAGGTGCTGCCGCAGTGCATGGAGGAGGCCCGGGCTGTGCTCACCCGCGCTGTTGCTGAGGGTCGAGACGCAGCAAAGTTCACCTTCCGGTGTAGGCTGGATACCGCCGACTCGCTGGGTAGAACGGTTTCCACGTCGGTAGCCCTGGGGCGCTACTCCTGGCTAAGAACGTCTGGCTTCTCTGGCGATGTCCAATCTAACCTTTTGGACATGCCCTCTGATGGCCGTCGCCTGTATGGTGACAAGGCGCTTGGGTGTTTCGAGAACTCTAGGGCTACAGCCAGATCATTGGGCCTCGCGACAACTTCAAACCCCATGCAGTCTGCCTATCGTGGCTACAGAAGGGGTGCCCCACCACGTTCCACCCAGAGCCACAGGGTAGTACAAGCTACCAAGCCTCTGCATGGTTGGGACGTGGGACCCTGCGTCATGGGTCTGGGGGCCAGCGGGCGGGCCAGTCCACCAAAGCCCCCCATAGCAGCCTCCAAACCTTCCTAGTCCGATCTTCCAGGGCCACCAGTTGCCAGTGGGTGGCAGGATCCGCCATCACGTCCCCCACCGGCTCAACATCACGTCAGACAGGTGGGTTTTGCAAATAGTCCGAAAGGGCTACTCCCTCCCCTTCGAGACTACCCCTCCCTCCATGTCACCAACACTCCATCCCATGTTGTAGGATCATTTCGCCCTCTCTGCCAGGAAGTTACAAATCTCTTTGCCAAGGGAGCTATTGAACACGTCCCTGTGCCAGAAGTAGGTTGTGGTTGCTACTCCCACTACTTCTTGGTACCCAAGAAGGACAAAGGCCTGCGTCCTATCTTAGTCCTCCGGGACATCAACCGCTTCCTCCGGAAGGAGAAGTTCAAGATGTTAACCTTGGCTCAGGTCTTGTCTGCCCTCGACCCTGGAGATTTTATGGTAGCGTTGGACTTGCAGGACACTTACTTTCACATCCCCGTCTTGCCTGCCCACTGTTATGTTATGTTATGTTATTTAATCTCTTCTATAGCGCACAGCTACTCCAAAGAGCATCCCGGCGCTTTAGCGAAGAGTGCTAAAGGCAGAATGAAAACACAACAGCTAAAAACAGGAGGAATCAGAAGAACTCTATTGAGTAAAGAGCCAGGTTTTCATCTCTTTCCTGAAGACAAGCAGACTATTGGCTTTTCTTAAGGCGAGAGGCAGCTCGTTCCAACCCCGAGAAGCCAGGTATCGAAACGAACGGCCTCCTGTTCTAGTACGCTTGATAGAGGGGACAACAGCTTTGGCCAAAGAAGCTGACCGAAGAGTCCTGCTGGATAGATAGAAAGACAGACATTTCCCAATGTACTTAGGACCCACGCGATGAAGGGCTTTAAAAGCTAGGGTCAGGATTTTAAATAAAATCCTCTTGGAGATGGGCAGCCAATGCAGCATTTTGAGCAACTCAGTGGCTTTAGCCCTTCTCGGAAGCCCAAAAATAGCTCTTGCCGCAGAATTCTGCACAATTTGCAGACGGGCCAGAAGATATTTGGGCAAACCCAGATAGAGGACGTTCGCGTAATCCAAACGCGAACCTATCAGGGCCTGCATGATAGTCTTTTTGTGATGAAGTGACAGCAGAGGAAGAAACTTCCTAAGCATACTGAGGATGCCGAAACATTTCCCTGATAACCCTATAATCTGGGGTCTGAATGATAGATCACAATCAATCAAAACTCCAAGGTTTTTCGCCTTGAGAGAGACGTCATCCGGGGGAAACATATCCTGCTGCCACCAAGCCTTCCAGCTGGGATCTGGCATACATCCAAAAAAAAGCAACTCCGATTTATCGGAGTTGCATTTTAGACCGTGCCGCTGAAACCATTCGAAGACTGCACCCAAGCAATCCCTGATCCGCATGCCGTCGAACGCCCCATCTCTGCCACAAGTGAACAGAAGCTGGGTATCGCCAGCATAGGATATGATCTGGGCACCAAAGGATTCTGCCACCGCCGCCAGAGGGGCCATATAGATGTTAAAAAGGGTGGGGTCGAGGATAGAACCCTGAGGAACCCCAGCCTCTAGCGGCAACATTTCGGCGGAATGTGGAGGTGCCGAGATCATTTGCCGGCGGCCGGTAAGAAAAGATTTAAACCAGTTCAACACCGTCCCACGAAATCCGATCTCCCAGAGTCTTAAAAGGAGACCCTCATGGGGGACGGTGTCGAAAGCCGCCGACAAATCCAACATAACCAACATGGCCTTGCCTCCAGAGTCTAAAACGTCCCTGATAGCATCGGTGACCTCGAGAAGGGCTGTCTCAGTGCTAAAATTAGCACGGAAGCCTGATTGAGACATGTGCAAAAGGTCGTTTTCCTCGATGAAATTGGAGATCGACAGATGCACATGCTTCTCCGTCACTTTTACCAGCGCAGGGAGGAGAGAGATCGGCCTATAGGTGGCATGGATAAGGGGATCCAGGGTGGGCTTTTTAATCAAAGGCAAAATCAAGGCACGTTTCCATGCCTGAGGAACCACACCGGTAGAAAGGGAGGAGTTAAGAAGTGGGTTCAGCAAGATGTTAAGAGCCGACGCCACTCTTCCCAGACATTTCGCCGGACAAGGATCCAGCGGTGTGCCAGACTTTAACTGGCATTACCTACGGTTCACAGTAGGCCACACACATTTTCAGTTTACCACGCTCCCCTTTGGCCTTACCAGTCTCCCACCTCCATACTACGACGGACTTCCTGCATTCGCTGGGGTTCACAGTTAATGCGCTGAAGTCGCACCTGCTTCCCACCCATATGCTCCATTTTATCTGAGCGGTTCGGGACACAGCACAGTTTTGGGTCTATCCTCCCTAGCAGCAAGTCCAGGATATTTGGGCTATGATACCGATGTTTCAGCCTCCATCCCGGTTTTCAGTGAGAATGACCCTGAGGCTGCTGGGCCTCATGGCCTCCTGCATCCTGCTGGTGCATCATGCCAGAGGGCATATACATGCTCTGCAGTGGGACCTGAAGTTCCAGTGGGCGCAGCACCAGGGGAATCTTTCCGATGACGTTCAGATTTCAGAGGGGACTTGCAGTGGTGGTCCACGAACCAGGATTGGGTCAACGGCAGATCCCTCTCCCTTCCCCAACCTGAGTTCACAGTTGTGACGGATGCGTCACTCCTGGGATAGGGTGGCCATATGGGAATGGTGGAGATCAAAGACCTCTGGTCTCTGGCGGAGTCCAGGCACCACATCAACCCCCTGGAGCTCCGGGCGATTTGTCTTGCACTGAAGCCATTCCTTCCTTCTGTCAAAGGAAGAGTGGTGCAGGTGTTCACGGACAACACCACCACCATGTGGTACTGCAACAAACAGGGCAGGGTGGGGTCGTGGACCCTTTGTCAAGAGGCTCTTCGCCTTTGGACATGGCTGGAACATCAGGGCATATCTCTGGTGCTTCAACACCTAGAGGGTTCCCTGAACGCCAGGGCGGACTAACCCAGCCACCGGTGCATGATGGATCACGAATGGCGTCTTCACTCGAAGGTGATGCAAGGTCTCTTTCAGCAGTGGGGAGAGCCTTGGTTAGATCTATTCACCACTGAAGAGAACACGCAATGTCCGCAGTTCTGCGTGTTGGAGTTTCCAGGGTGGCTCTCGCTCGGCAACGCTTTTCGTCACGAGAGGAGTTGCGCCCTCCCGTACGCCTTTCCGCCTGTACCACTTCTGCCAAAATTGCTGAACAAGATCAAACGCGACCGGTCCTAAGTCATTCTTGTCACTCCGGACTGAGCACGAAGAGTCTGTTACCCCAAGCTCTTGAGCATAGCCATCGATCCTATTGTTAACACATTTCTGAAGTGTATTACTCATCACTTTCCTCCTTGACTTGATTCTTGTCCTCACTTATCTTATGTGTGCTCCCTTTGAGCCCCTACATAATTGTCCTCTTCGCCTCCTTTGAAGACTGCTTTTTTGCTTGCCATTACCTCTGCTCGCACGGTGAGTGAGCTTCAGGCTTATCTTCCAGACCTCCCTTTCTTGCAGTCCATCCGGACAAAGTAGTCCTCCGTACTAAGCCCTCTTTTCTGCCCAAAGTGATTACCTCTTTCCACATAGGTCAGACCATCACATTGCCCACCTTCTTCCCTCCTTTGCACCCTTCCAATGAGAAGGGTAGATTCCACTGTCTGGACCCAAAATGTGTGCTGTCTTTCTACCTTGACCGCACTAAAGACTTCCGGGTGGATGATCAACTCTTTGCGGATTAAGTGGGCACCAAGAAAGGTCAGGCAGTGCACAAAGGTACCATCTCTCGATGGGTCGTCCTATGCATTAAGATCTGTTATTCTTTGGCTAAAAAGTAACCTCCAGTAGCACTGTGCACCCACTCTACCGGACCAACGGCAACCACTACTGCTTTGGGACGTGGAGTTCCGCTGGTTGACACCTGTCACACAGCCACGTGGGCATCCCTGCACACGTTAACTAAGCATTACTGCCTGGACAGCCAAGTCCAGAGAGATGGCTTTTTTGGCCGTTCGGTTCTCCAGGACTTCCTGGTGTGAACTTATTTTGGTATTACTGGGGTATCTATTCTAAGGTAAGGAATCTATAGCTAATAGTCTCTTTCAGATGAACAAGTTACTTACCTTCAGCAACGATGTATCTGTAAGAGACATATATTAGTTATAGACTTACCTCCCCACCCATCCTCCCTGTTCTGCACACTGACTTAAAGGGATAGGGACTCCCTTACAGTGCTCTAGTTTTGTGCACCTGGGGTCAGTGTTTTGCATGGCTCTGCGCTTCTGGCATGGAACGTTGTATCAGAACTGACGTTAGCGCGCAGGAGCGGAGTCTAAGTAGACACCGCTGCGTCATCCCGGCGACCATGACGCAGATGACGGACGCGGAGTTGACCGATGCCACCTACCGACACGCAGGGGTACTGCTAAGTAAAAATTTATTCGGATCCAGTCTGACACGGGTAATTCTAAGCTAAGTAATCTATAACTAATATATGTTTTACAGATACATCGCTACCGAAGGTATCTTGTTTGTTTTGTGCCTACCAGGGATGGTGCATCAATTGAGAAAGATCGCAGATAATGAACAACATTAACATAGAACGAAAATTGGGTGGGTGCCTGTGCCCAGCCCTTGTGAACACCTTAATTGATAGTTAATCGTTCAGTCACCTGGCCCTAGGTTCTCCAGCGAGCCAGGGTATAATTACCCTTGTGTAGACTGCTCAAGAGGCCCAAGAGCCTCCTCGACTGGCCCATAGTACCCAAAACCTTCCATAGCCTGCTTCGTGGAACCAGGTCAAAAGCAGAGTTAAGGTCGATGATGCACACTGTTTTTGTATATATTTAAAATTGTTGATCTCCAAAATGGCCTAAATCAATAAATTGAATTGAAATTCATGTTTATCGTTTGAATCCTATTGTTGGAAAATATGTGATTTTGAACCCCAGGAGGTGGTTCCTTTCCAGAAAGTGTTCAGGTTGTAATCATAAGTCAAATAATGCGGAGGAGGTTAAAATATTCAAATTGAATTCTAATTATATATGAAATGTACATTGTTCAATATATTTCTCTTAGTATTTTAATGTAAGGACTTGATTGCTTAAGGAAAATAATTAGTATTTGTTTTTCTATATGTAGGAAGCATTACATTAATGAAACCACTGTATCCCACCTTCTTTGTTTCCTTTCCTGTTCTTTATGAACGTTTCTATTGTTGAACTTTAAAGATTGCCCGAAATTAGGAATTGTGCTCTACATAACTTTGCTGTATTACAGTATGTTGATTTTTATGTACTACTTTTGTCTCTTATGTGTATGGCAATTGATGTTTTGTTTTGCTTTAATAATCAGCTTATGTTTATTAGGTTTTATTATTCAATAACATTTTTCAAACACAACAAAAGGTAGTTGATATGTATTTACAACTGCAGCATTTTTATTGTATGGGCAGTTTCAAAGGGGCCAAAAATATGGTCTGCGGGACGACGGAGGACGACATTGGCATCAGCAGTGAGAGGTTTGGGCAGGTGATTGGGGGTACATGTAAGGTTGGAAGTAGGGGAAACAACGCATGTACATTGTGTGGACTGTGACTCCTGGAGTTATTGTGAGGGATACCATGCTACCCTGTAAATGAATCCCGTAGTGATTATTATCAACAAACTTTATTCAGTTTTATAAAAGAAAACCATAAAAGTCATACATAAAATGATAAAACAGATTGACAAATATAATATGTCCAAGTTAATCAGAACACTAGATAAAAATTCATGAATTACAGTACAGAAGTTAATCGCAGCTTGACCTGAGTCTAACAGCGACCCATAGAAAGTTAAGTGTATGCAAAACAGTGTCATTAGAGAGCAGTTGTAAAAAGATAAGAGCTGGTCTCACCCACCTAAAACCCACTTTTTTGAGAATGGGAATAATAAATAACTTTCTAGGGACAGCCTAAAAACTACAAAACATAAAAAAAAGTGCATCATGTCCTGACGAGACTCACCATTGCAGCCACAATGCATGAGGCACTGGCCTCTGTGGAAGCCGCGAGGGTGTGCCATGAGGTAATGGAAGAGGTTGAGCCGAAACCGGGTCAATAGAAAACGATCATGGATGCTTCTAAGCCCTAGAAGATAAGGTTCGGTGGTTGGTACAGTTTTTAACACAATGTACTTACGCACACTAGGCTTACACCGCTCAATTCCCTCTCTATCACAGCAGCTCATTCTTTAAAAAACAGAAAGGGCCCATCGCAGGAAAGAGTTTGCAGCATTTTGCACTTCCCCTACCCCAATGTGGCCCCATATCTCACTTCCGTAACTAACCTTTGAGATATATATTTTTTTGCAGAGTTTTATATAGCGCGAACTTGACCCGAACCGAACCGGGTATCATAGCGCTTTACATAGTACCAGTTACATTACATGAGGACACACATTCATTTTGTTAGGCATGGGAACATTAAGTGATTTCCCCAGAATCACAGGAGGTTTAGCGACATTACCGAGACTCAAACCTGGTTCCCCAGGTCCGAGGTCGAGCGCCCTAGCCGTTAGTCCAAATCCTCTCCCCTAAATTTGTCTTCATACGTCTTCAAAAGAGCCCCTATTGACTTCCCTCCCACTCTGCTGGCAAAGTTAATAACAGCTGCAAAAGCTTTCACAAGATCCCCTTTCTTCCAAATAAGCAAAGGCCACCAACTCAAGGAATCGTCAAACACAACTCCCAAATAGGAAAAAACATTAGTCTTCGGTATCGACGAAAGTTTGAATTTAAAAGTGAACTGCTTAGCTTTACGAGGTCCCACCTGCATAATGAACAACTTGGAATCAATAAACGAAAGGTCCAAGTCCTTCATAAAAAGGGCAAAAGAATTCAGAAGAAGTTGTAGGCACCTAGATGTCCTCGCCCAAGGACTGCGTGGTCTGCGTATAGGAGGACTGGCAGGCTACACTTGCCTACCCTGGGGACAATCAGCCTTTGTGGCCAAAAGGGTATTTTCTAAAGAATTAATATACAGGTTAAAATGAAAGGGTACTAAAATGCATCCCTGACACACCCCTCTCTTGATGTCAAGCTGACTGGACACTTTCAGATTGTATGAATCGCGGACAACCGCGGTTGAATCACGGTGAAGATCCCTCAAAAATAAAACGATATTACTATCAATGCCAATGGAGGACATCAACTGCCACAGCTTGGACCTATTAACACAGTCGAATGCTGAGGGCTGATCCATGAGGGCTAGGTAGATGGGGCTGGAACGAGCCACAGTGTATTTGTTCAGGACCATGTACAGGTTTAAACACTGTTCCACAGTGGAACGACCTGAGCGAAAGCCTTATTGGATATCGGATAAAAAGTTGTTTTCTCAACCCAGGATACAAATGTGTCAAGTACCATGCAACCCGCCACCTTCACCACAGAGTCCAGAAGAGAAATGAGCCTATAACAATACGTACTGTACTGATCTCCCTTTTTAAATACCGGGACTATAATCGATAAAGCCCAAGAATCTGGCCAACCTGGACTGCAGCATTGCTAACAGCTGTGAGGACAAGCACCCAGGTTTCTACGTGGGCGACGTAGAGATCTGGCGGGATCCCATCTGGCATGGTGGCCTAGTTTTTAGACAGACCCAGAATACCGGCTCTCACCTCTAGCGTGGTGAAAATAATTTCTGACTTGCCTTCCAACCTTTCCTGCCCCTCAGTTGACGAGGTATCCGACTTGAAGATACCCTCGAAATGAAGTACTCAATTGTCCTCAGTGATATGGGCTTCCAGTAAATTAGCATTGTTTCCAGATAGAAATGGGCTGTTAATAATGCCACAGAACTTTGAGCTATTACGCAGTGTACAAGCCTCCTCTAAATCGATCCAGGCCTCCATCTTCAGGGCCAACTCGCGAGTTGCTAGAGCAGCCTTATATGCTCTTTGTGAGCTTTGAGAGCCACCCGGTCCCAGGGTTTAACACCCAAGTACTGTCTCAACTTCCTGGAAGCCTGGGATCACGCCGAACCATCGTGGACCTGGTGCATATAGCCCCCACCCGAGGCCCGTAATAACTTCCTTATGACAGTAGACATGGATCCAAATGCACCCATGATGTCCATCGAGACAGGTTGCAAACTTCCTGCGACACTGGGTTAAAAGGGACTCGTGGAGTAGCTCTGGGACAATACACACCCACTTTATGCTCTTTCCCGCTTCCACCACTTTAAGGGGGCCACAAGCCACCCCCACCCCCCCCCCCCACCCACCTCAGTATGTCCGAGTGTTCGGGTCTAGCCTGTTAAGACACAAATGGGGTTGTGGTCACTACATTCACTCACCTTCACAGACAAATCTGTAACCAGAGAATAAGGGGGTAGATACAAAGGTGAATTCAATAAAGGTCTCACACCCTCTCCCAATAAAGGTGGGAGTAATGTCTGTTTTTCCCGGAGGCAGCTTAAGCTCAATACCCTGGGGAGTATGTTCCATGTGTAAGCCTGCTTGTTGTGCACAGCCCATAGCTTCCACTTCTCTTTGCCTGATGTCCCCACACATGAGTTAAAATCCCCTGTTAGAAAAATGTAGTGATAACTCTGACCTTTCAAGATGCTATCCTGAACCCCAGCAGAGTTATATAGCCCTCATCCAGGCGTGTAACTCCTGCATTGTAAAAGTTTAACAGAAGTAGCTTGCTCTATCCACTGGACAACAACATCACATGTAAATTGGGAGAGACGTTTAGTGAGGTAGCGAAGATGACAAGGACAGCTAGAGAAACAAAGGTGATAAGCCCCCCCCCCCTTGGTTCTCCCTGACCTGGATGGGGTAGCTGGAATGAAGAGGGTTTTATAGCCATCCAGGTGATAATTATTGTCTACAGTCTATGTTTCCTGGAGGCATATCACATCAAAACTCTTAACAAGGGCCAACCATTCGGTGTTCTCAATCTCACTCTCCAGCCTCGCGATATTCCAAGAAAGAAATGTACACCCTCCATTCACACTTGATGCCTGTTCTGGGGGCGATATATTACCCTCGGATGCGGGTTCCACAGGGTCCGAGAGACCCACACATAGTCAATCGCAATCTTCCAATGAGCTCAGAGGAGTAAACCTATTTGCTGTGCTTACCCCCATTATCCCCTCTGCACGACCCCCATGACCCACCTCTTGGAGCCATTCGTTCTGGGACCGTAGTTGGTAATAATTGAGTCTGTAGAAGTATCCCAGCTGGAGTGTCAAGATTGCTGAGTTCCAACGCCTGTAGTTAGACCTGGCAACTGTGGTTAGGGTTCGGTTTACCATGACTGGATTGTTAAAATTGATTATAATACAGTCCCCCAGCCAGTATTTCTTGGCGCTACCAACCCACTGTGTCTGGCGCACCATGAGAATTTGGTTTTCCACCCTAAGCCCAGGGGCAATGTTTTAATTGAGCCAGTGCACCACCTTATTGTTCAGCTGGTAAAAGTCTTCCTTGGTCCCAGGGTTGAGGCATGGTACTCTAACTAACACCACAACAAGCGTCGTGGACTCTGCTAGGAGATGAATAGAGCCCGAGCTAGGATAATAATTATTCTAGTCCCCGGGTGCATGGCTTCCAGCCCTTCCCACCTATCATCGGAACTGTACAATCCACCCACTTTGAAACCCTGAGATTGCAGAGACTGAAAAGATACTGTGTTCTGGGTGCCCCCCGCCCCCCTCCGGTTGGCTGGACGGTGCTGAGGGTCAGTCCTGGGCAATAGGTGCCGTTGTATCTCCAACCATGTGACTAGGCTGCTTCGTGATAGACACTGCTCTGTCTCCTGCTTCTGTGCCACTAATACTGGGACTGGAAATGGTGGTCGAGATCGTAGGCCTTTTAGGAGGGATACTTGTGGAGAGGACACGGTCCCTTTGCAAGTAGCTATCAGTGCAGACAGGTTGCTTTCCATTGCAGAAAGTCGGAGTAGGATGGAGTCCGATTTAGTTCCAAATGCTGACAGCAAGGCTGCTTTGAGCCTGTCTAACGAAATAGCATCCAGGTTAGGCCCTTCTGGATGGACTGCTGAAGATCACTGTGATCCAATGTTCTTTTTCGTTTACAAGGGCCCCCAACTGAGGGGCGCTTCCTCTTAGCGTCTCCTGGGCACCACCCATTGCCAGGGGTCATGTCAGGGGCTAACCTAAAAATTGGAGACTGGGCACCGACCCCTGTAACAACAACTGGTGTAAGGGGGTCGATACCCCCAGCCTGGTCTTGAGGCATATTTTGAGGTATGTCCACCAAGCCTACTTGATGGGACTGAGTATGGGAACCAGCATATGGAGCAACAGAAGAAACCCCTAGGGAAGGGTGGAAAGGTGAGCGAGATAATTGTCTAATAGCCAGTTCAATCTCCTTGTCCAGAACCCCAGCAGCATGCTGCAAAAAAGCATCCTATCTATGACTTTTATGGTTTTTTCCATTTATAAAACCGAATAAAGTTTGTTGAATCCCCTAGTGTTTAGAAGAAACATAGATTAGACGTACTGGACCTTAAAGTAAGCCTTTTCTGCCTGCTATTGCTGCATTTGGTGAGCCAAGTCTACACAGGAAGTAACTTGATTGGTATGAAATAAAATTTTAGGCATCGCTATCTCCTTATTATACCTTTAGGGCCCGATGTAGGTAATCTCAATTTACTGATTCTTAAATACCGAATTTTATCGATTCGGTATTTAAGAATCGGTAAATATGATGTAGGTAAAAAATAGGTAAAATTTACCGATTCAGTAATATTGCTTATTACCGAATCAGTAATACCGATTTGGTAATGAGGAATACCTTCCCATTTATTCCTATGGCCCTGGAATGAATAGGAAGCCATTCAATATTACCGATTCGGTAAATACCGAATCGGTAATAGCGGGAGCATATTCAAGGGTTGCAGAGTGTCACATTGACACCCTGTTACACCCCTGAATCGCGCATGTGTGCACATGTGGTTTACCGAATTGGTAATAGCGGGAGCATATTCAAGGGTTGCAGAGTGTCACATTGACACCCTGTTATACCCCTAAATCATGCATGTGTGCACATGTAGCGCACATACATGCCCTAAGGGCACGTATGTCTGCCACATGGCACTTTGAAAAAAGCAAATAATTGCTTTTTTAAAGGTATTCTGTATTTACTACCAACTTGTAGTTGGTGGTAAATAGAGAATCCTTAAAGCAAAAATGCACTCACTTAAGTGCTACCTACATAGGTTTTAAGGATTCGGTAATTTACTGATTCCTTAAAATAAGGAATCAGTATTTTACAGGTTCCTTAAAAAGACGAATCTGTAAATTACCGAATCCTTATTTACAGCCTCCTACATTGGAAAGGGCTATTGGTCTGTAACGGAAAATTTACAGATTTTTGGCCGTTACCGACTGGTATTTAGCTACCTACATTTGGCCCTTAGTCTCTTATCGGTAAACACTTTGAGTGCTTGGAAACTGGCTCTGTTAAAGTAACGAGTGCTTTAAAAAAATCCTTGTGAACCCCCCCCCCCCAACAAGGTGTTCACTGAGTTGGTCAGCCACAAACCTCACTCATTTATTTGTGGCTTCACCTCTTTGCCAAAATATTGTGGTTGAGAACTCTCTATTCAAGGTCTGGGCAGCTTGCACTCAGTGGCATTTCCATGATAAGAACAGTCCCAGTCTCACCATCACAAACAGTGACATCCACTAAAAAACAAGATGGCATCTATAAAACCAGGAGATTTGTTGTTTTTCTTAATTCTCAGCCTACCTTGTGACAAATTGTGTTCTCAAGATCAATCTCTTCGTTTTGAACAGTTACAGGAATAGATTAAATCAAACAAAACATTTGAAGTAAGTTTGTGATAGAAAAACAGGACTGAAACCTTGGGTAGTCTTAGATGCATACTTCGTATAACCCCACTTGTACCATACAGCAAGCGGCAGCTAAACCGCCACTCAACTGATCGGCCATCATACACGAGGCCTTTGAACACTGCATGCACACGCTGTGGCTGCCAGCTGCATCCCGTTTATGTTGTAGGTCTTCTCTGCTGTGTTTTGTTAACCAGAAGCGCGAAGAGAAGCTACAATGCTTTATTCGTTCTTCAGAAATCTAACGTGGAGCATTTAAATTTCAAATGAATATATGAATCTTTTACTTATACTTTAAGTTCTTTGACTCTAAGTTCCCTGACTGATTGTAACAAAATGTAAATTTGAGCTGAGACAAGTGGATACTGTCCTTATAGAATCCCTTTGGCATCGTAAAGAAGTGCCACACACAGCGCGACTTCCTGCAAATTCGTTTTTCTACTGCCCGCACTGAAAAACTAGGAAATATTACATCAAATATGGCATTATGAACTTTGGCACTGTATCTTATATAGCAATCCTAATTAAGCAAATTTTCCAAATTATGTTACTTTGCCCCGTGGACAAAACATTGATCCACAGTTTTCATCTCATCCCGGCTGGTAAGTGAGTCTTAACATGCTTTCTAGTGTTGCGAGTGTTGAGATGAATGCATCTAAGATAGTTGGGTTCTTTCCTGGTAGTAGAGTTGGCAGGCCGGATGCCGGTGAAGCTTCAGTTCCGGCAGGAGAAGGGTCCTTGGGTTGAGTGCGCGGAGGGAGCTGAAGTAGTAGCGGAGAAGGGCGTCGCGACGTTCGCGGGGGCCAGGTGTTCTGGCTATGGGCGCGGTCCAGGCGCGGACGCCATAAGAAGGGGAGGTGAAAGGGAGGAGCAGCTGGGTGGTGGGGGCAGACAAATGGGCGAGCGGGGGGGGTGCAGGGGCGAAGCGGCGGGAACACGGGGGAGGAACAGCGAGGGTACAGAAGGCAGAAAGGGCACAGAAATGGCACAAGAGGAAAATGAGCAATGGGAAGGAAATAACTAACAATCCAACAAAATGCAATACAAAATACACTAAGGCGAAGTGTAGCGAACAGGGGGCAGGGCCGCAGGGGACACAGCGGCGGGGAAACCACAGAAGGAATGGCGAGAAGGCAGAAGGGCACAGGGCACAGAAATAGCGCAAGAGAAAACAGGGGGAATGAAGCAAACAAAATAAACAATACAAGAAGCAATACAATTACACAAAGCAACCTACTACTGGCCACCAGGGATAAGGCACAGGTGGTAGCCTGCGGGTGGAGGAGGGCCTTGAACTCGTGTCTGAGGCAAATTAGATCAGTCATTAACCATGAAAGACCACATTGCTGCCACTACGAGCTCCTGCTACTATAGTATGCGTTTACTCTGCAAAATTCTTCCCTACTTGCCTACTAATCACCGCAGAACCTTAGTTCAAGCCATGGTCATCAGCCAATTAGACTATGGTAATGCTCTGTTGGCGGAAGTGGGAGAGACCCTGCTTACTAAATTACAAGTGATTCAGAACACGGCGGCCAGAATGTTACTGAAGCCCCTGCTGGCTCCCCTTCTGCTCCCTTGCTGAGAGAGCTGCATTGGTTACCTGTAAGGAAGAGATCCTTTTTCAAAATCTGTTGTCTCACTTACAATGCGCTGAATGGCAGAGGCCCTTACTATCTACAAAAGAAACTCACCTTTCATACACCGAACAGAAACCTCAGATCCAGTACTCTAGGCCTTCTACAGGTTCCTCGTATACGTTTGAGTCAGACTGGTGGAAAAGCTTTTTCGTATCTGGCCCCAAGATACTGGAATAAACTACTGCTGTCCCTAAACAAAATTTCCCTATACAGCACCTTTAGGAAACAACTAAAAGCATTCCTGTTCTAACTCTGTTCTGACCTTCAGTCCTCGGGCCAAATTTCTAGGCGAGCGCTGAGATTCCCCCGGGTGAGTCATGCGCTATAGAAATTAACGTAACATAACATGCCTGAATGTAGCTAAACCAGAACCCCTAAATGTGCGCTGCCAGCTTTGCTCAGTTTGACTTCTAATTATTATAGCAGCGCTTCAGCACTTGACAGTTCAGGAAGCCATACAAAATGTGTGTCTTTGCGTTTCAGTACGGTGATGCGGACCACCACATTGAAATGTGTTACTCTAACCCCTGATGCATGGTACTTGGCAGGCCTGTTCCCCTCTACGCAGGCACCCTTGCAGTATGGTGCAAGGCTGCCTGCATTGGTGCTAGGCAGCTAAATGCAGCACCAGCACAGGGAGAAATGCAGGGCTGCACCATATTCTTGTAAATACGGAGCAGCCCTGCATTTCAGAAGAGGACAGTGCGGCGTAAATATGCCAACGGCCTGACCTACTTTATCAAGAGACAGAAAATCCTCTCATTTCAGAAGATGCACCCCCTTGATGAAGCATTGCTCCAGGAAACACACCCGTCACCTATTGAATATGATGAATTCATAAGGGATTGGATGAGTACGGTACTATAGGCCAGCAGGATTCCGACTACCCTTACACACCCATCTACTCCTTTGGAACATAGGGAGAGTGGGTTGGACATCTTATTTCACAAATCTAGGGGGGTTTGCACACTGCAGACATGGCGGGACCCCCCTTGGCAGATATATAATTTTGCCAAGGTTCAGATACTCAATGAATCTTTGTGAGTGGGCTCTGTCTATGCCCCGGTGGCTGACCAAACTCCTGCTCTCTTTTGGGGCAGCCGGGGTATTCATGATAGGGGTGCTGGAATATGGCACCTTGACAAGTCCAGAAACCAAACGAACAGGCAGCCCCGAGACCGGTTCATCCTCTCTGACATTATTGATGATCATGCCTTGATGGATCCATGGTGATTGACGCACCTGAGGCACGTGGACTATACTATCACCTCCTGCATCCATTGCAAACGTTTACGCCTTGATCCTCCAAACAGTACCTCTGATCATGATCTTCTGCTACTCAACCATAAACTTCGATGGTTGCAAATCCCTCAGGCCCATTGGCCTATGCATACAGCACGGTATAAAGCCCCTGAAAACAAGCACAGATGGTGCCAATATCTGAGGCAGCACTTTTTTTTTTAGTAGAGTTTTATATAGTGCGACTTGACCCGAATAGGGTATCAGAGCGAATTACATAGCACCAGTTGCGTTACATTAGGACACATTCATTTTTCTTAGGCACGGGGAGATTAAGTGATTCGCCCAGAATCACATAATGTTCAGCGCATTGCCGAGGCTCGAATCCAGTTCCCTAGGTTCGAGGTCGACCACCCTAGCTGTTAGGCCAACTCCTCTCCCCTAACTTGGAGGAGAACGTTGGGTCCATCTCCTATGCACAGGTGCTGTGGGAGGTCAGGAAGGCCCTTGAGAGGTAATTCGATGAACGATTTGGCTGCCTATAAGTGCCACTGTGAGGCATAACAGTGTTGGTTGACTGACCTCCCGCTTCACCTGACTCAGACGTATAACACATTGCTGACACCTGCTCTTCTCAAGGAGCTGCTTGGAACAAAGTATGATCTGAACTCCAATTACACAGTGGAAGACCAGAGGGATACGCTCTGTTGACGATATAGTAGGGGACGGTGAGTTGGCCCCCTTTGGTACTCTCATGTGTGATTGTGGACTGCCACAGTCGCATCACTGACAGTACCGACAGCTGCTGCAGAGCCTGCGAAAGATGCTGGGTGCTCCCCCTTACGATCTTGAGACTGACCCAATGTTGCATTATATCCTGCTGTGGAAAGGATACAAGGACACTGGTGGGATTGTATGTTACCACTATGGACAGCCTTTTTTCGAGCACCACTGCTGTTTGTGCCTCTCACTGTCTGAGCAGGACAGACACGACCGTTTGGAAAGACCATGGCAGTTTCCTCCAGGAGGTCAGGTTGAAATTCAGTTATTTCAAGTTCCTACACCACTGGAACTGGACGCCGGAGTGGATCTATAAAGCACATACTGCAGACGATTTCAAGTGCTGGAGGTGTTGAAAGTTTGACGCACTCGCCTGTGACATTTTACATTTCCTGCGGACTGTACAGTACTTTGTGCTACTGGGGCTCCGTTTGGGATACCTTGATGAGCAACCTAGGGGTGGCACTGCAATTGATGGCCCGTCTGACCTTGCTACACAAAATGTCAGCATTCCAGGATTTAACCCACCACTGTAAGAGTTAGCTGGCTATGGCCTTCGTAGTGGGAGTTGGCTTTTTGGGGGCGACCATGGGGCTTGGCACCCTGACATTTTTTTTTCCTGTTCCCATGTCCCTTCCCCTCGTGTTCTCCCTCATCCTCCTTCCCTGATCATCTGGGGAATTTTCTGAGCCACATCACCTCTATCTAGCGGGGTTATTTCATTTATTGTTTTTCCTGTTTTCAATGTCTTCTCACAAGTTCTAGTTTACTGAAGTACTGGGTTTTCAGAACCCAGCGGTGCCAGGGGTACACCCTAAGACTTCGGGTCCTTCCTGTTTCAGACTACAGAAACACAGAGTCTTCTAGGTGAAGTCAAAGATCGAATTTATTGGCTGCAACCAAGTAACAGGCGTCCTAGAAGTACAACACGGTGTATATTCTCAGGAGACTGCTCCAAAGCCAGCCTTCTCTTTTTATACAAAATATTATGCTTCAGGCAAACATTCTTTAGTTTACAGTTCACCATTCACATATTTTCAGTACAAAGAAAAAGCAGAATCATGATGACAAGCTTATTTTCAGTTTGTCCAGCCCACAATAAATTACCCGGCAAGGCCCAACATTTTCCCTCAGATATCGGCGGACCCCTAATAAAAACGGGCACCTCCTCCTCGTAAAGCAGGTCATAATGTAAGGAACAGAGACAGGTGTGTGTAAGATTAGGTGTGGTTTGTGTGCGATGAAAGGTTTATGGCATGTTGTGCCTTGATACTATCTCGATCGGACACTGGGAGAGGAACTGACCGGACAGGTTTGGCCTTGGGCAGTGGAGTCAGCTTGCCCAGGTCGTGTAGAAGTCAGCAAAGGTGTACGTGTCCTTCTGACTCGTTTTTGGCCTTAGTCACCAGCCTATGTGAGGGCAATCACAAAATGGCTGCCGTATACAAAATGGAACCCGAGGGTTCAGGACGGAATCTCTGGTTTCGGGGTGAAATCGTCACTCGAATATGACAAAAATGCTTGTGCATACTATACTAGCCATTCTCGGTCTGCTGACATCAAAATCATCATGATACGACGATGTTTATAACACAGGTCCAGAATTTTAAGTACTACAGACCCTCCTTTTGCCCTTACATAGGCAATAACCTATACTCATGCTAATCTGAGTCCAGGTCTATATTCATAAAGTCATTGAGATGTTGCTGTAGCATCATTCTATTGCTTAGCTCGTCCCTTGATACAGGTTTCCTTATACATGATGTAGCACAGAGGCCACATATGGCAGGAGCACACTGTACGCACAGACAGAACAGGAAAAGAATGGCTAAGATCATCCCAATGACCATCAGAATCTTCCATCCCCAGGCGGATAACAGTTCCCAGAGCCACCCCATCAACGACCAATCTCCTTTATCCACATGAATAGATTCGGAGATCTTATGTAGTTTGGAGATGGCTTGGTACACTGTTGGAGCGTTATCTGGAATGAAAACACAGCAACTCGATTGGATCACCCTACATACCCCACCTCGGTCTGCAAGTATGATGTCTAACGCGACCCTGTTCTGAAGGGTCATAAGACGATCCGACTGGCGCTCAGCAGTCAAGTTACTAAGGGCACCGGCAGTTTCAACTACGGTGGATTCAACCACCCTCGTCAATTGCCTTATGTTCCTGCCGTTAATCATGGGTCCCCAAAACGGCAGAAAACCCTTAAAGAAGTCTCCCACTTCTTGTCCTGCAGTGTCTTCTTTACTGAAGACACCTCTAACTATCCTTGTCTTATGGTAATCTGCCGCAGCTGTATAGGTGGGAGGCCACAGGAACGAAACAAAGCATGTGCCTGAAAAGTCAGGGGGCAACCATGTATAGGCTCTATCATGGCAGATGAAATGGGTACCCTTAGCTGCTAAGAACGAAGGGGAAGTCTGGGACGCAAAAACATATGTCTCAGTGCAGATGCTCTTCCCTAACTGAGCTCTGGGATTCTTGCCAGTACCTTGCAGACATTGGTGACCCTGATGGGGTACAATCCAAATCGGGGAGGGTCTCTTCGCTTGCTGTTTCTCACTCAGAGTAACTCCATATCCGGTCACGTTCCATCCAATATACACTAGTGTCTCATCTCTCGGGATAGTCTCATAGGAAATATCTTCCCTAATCATATCTACTATACCCTTAACTAGAGCACTATTTTTTGGATTATCTTTTACAGAACGTAGGGGGTAGACTTCATGTGCGTAGATGAACATTGTTCTGTATGCCCACACAGAACCATTGTGGCTGAATGGCAGGACCAGATAAGGGATACCTTTATCCGTTGTGTGAGGCATAAGACCACACACCCAGCAGTTAGTCGTTTTCATTACTAGTTGGTGTTGGTGCAAAAGCTGAACGAAGGAGTTATTAATAAACTCTAATCTCCTAACGGACTCATGTTCAGGAAAAGGGTGGAAAGAATGCGAGGAAACAGTAGGAGGAGGTATGGGCTGTGTAGTGGGTGCAAATGTCACTCGAAAAGAGAATAAAACATATCCTATTAAAAACATCATTACACTGAACAACATACAAATGCATAATATCAAAAAGCTTTTCTTGGTCATCATTCTACATATTTTGGCTTTAAAGTTCATTGTTTTGGCAGGTCTCTCCCTCTCGAAAAACTCCATCCTCTCTAAATGCTGCTCGCGATGGTAGGGTGTTCTATGCTAAGGAATGCTTCTGTCAGTCCAGGGCAACTCCCTTAGACCAACCAGAACTGTCGACCTAACATCTTCAGCTGCACTCCAAAGACTTGGGCAACCGCGACCCTACAGCTGAACCCGGATGGTGGTTCGAAAAACAAAAATAAAAAAGTTTCTCAGAAGGGAGATCTGCACTTTCAAAACTTAGCAAAGAAAAGGAAAAAATGTTATTAGTCCATAGTTCTCGGCCTCAGATTATAGCGTTTCTTCCCAGGTACTGTCTGGTCCTGAAACAGGAGTTCAGGCTCTGTAGTGTCCAATCGAATTGACGGTGGCACAGCTTCTTGCAAAAGATTGTCACTTTCTCGTTCAGAAATTGTTCCTTTTATACGTGCATTACTGAACGGCAGAAAACGAGGCACAGTTTCAGTCTCTGAGTCAGCGACACCCTCCTGGACCCACCGGTCATACGGCAGAGGCAAAGGGACCCTCTTGCAGTGTACACCGTGGATCCAGTTTTTCTTTCCTTCCACTCGAACGGCTGATCTTGTTGAGAGAAGGACTAGATGAGGGTCGGCCCACCGGGGCTGGTCATTCTTTGTCCATTGAAAATTCTTGACCAGCACCCAGGATCCAGGATCGATGTGATGACCTGGACCTTCAGAGACCTGAGACAGAGTATCGTGAACCTGTTGGTGTAAAACACGCAATTTAGCCGTCAATTCATACAAATAGGCAAGCAGTACAGGGTGTTCGATCTCACTGAATTTTGTCGGCCTTGGCACTCCCCTATGTTGGCCGGGCGGCCGAACACTATTTCATAAGGACTAAGTCCCACTAGCGAATGCGCAGTCATTCTTGTTGATAGGAGTGCTAAGGGCAGAGCGTCAGGCCATTTAAGACCAGAGCTCGCTTGAATTTTGGCCAATTTTAGTTTTAGCGTACCATTATAGCATTCTACTAGTACAGCTGATTGGGGTGATTTGCAGCGTGGAATTTTTGCTGGATACCTAGCACTTCGCATACTTTCTTCATCACTCGACCCACAAATTCACTCCCAATGTCACTCCAGACCATTCTCGGCATTCCAAATCTAGGGAAAAACTCTTTCACAAGGGCTTTAGCTGTGGATAAGGCAGTGTTGTCTTTCAGGGGATATGCTTCTACCCATCTCGAAAAGGCACAAACAACAACGAGTACGTATCTCAAATTGTTGCACCTTTCCATGTGGATGAAATCTAGCTGCAAAACCTCGAACGGATACGTTGGAGGCGCAAAATGACCAGCTGGAGTTGGGGTTACCCTACCAGGATTGCAATTCTTGACCACATTCTCTGCACACTTAGGAATTCCAGCATTTTGCCATACTGGAGCCAACATCTTACAAATCCCTTTCACACTGATATGAGCCATTCCATGGGCCATTGTAACCACTGCAAGCACATACGCATCGGGTAACAACCATCGCTGATGCTCTGACAATTCAACCCAACAACCATTTGCATCTATTTTACCCGTACTCTCTCTCCACACACTCAACTCTTTCTCTGTAGCTTCAGCTTGAATATACTTCACACTCTCTATCGTGTCTTCACACATTCCAACGTCACCAATCCATCTTGCAGGGCCTGCAACATACATTCGACTCATCACATTCCTTGCTGTTTCTTTTGCGATTTCATCAGCAAATGCATTTCCACGACCAACATCATCAGTCACCTTCTTGTGTGCACTGCATTTTACAATCGCAACTTGCAACGGCAAAGTAAGTGACTCGAGAAGCTCATTCACCAACTGACCATGCTGAATCCATGTGAAGTCAGGAACCCACGTTCTTTCCACAATCGTCCAAAACTGTGAGCCACACCAAATGCATACTGGCTGTCAGTATATATGGTCACTTTCATTCCTTTCGACAACACCCACGCTCTCGTAAGTGCAATCAACTCTGCTGCTTGAGCTGAATTATGTGGGATACGTGCAGCTTCAACAATCGTATGCAAAGTCGTGACAGCATATGCTGCAGTCTTATCACCATTCGGAAGCTTGAAGCATGAACCATCCACCCATAAGGTACCATCACACTTCACAAGAGGAGTGTCCTGAAGGTCTACTCTCCCTTTCGTTTCTTCTTCTCTTCTGAGAAAACAATCATGCTGTTCAGAAGCATCTGTCTCTGCTACAATTGGCAACAACGTAGCTGGATTCAACGTGTTGAATCTCTTTATGTGCACATGACTTGCTAAAAGTGTCAACTCATAACCTGACAATCGAGCACTAGTTAAGTGCTGTGTCTTGGTCCTGTTTAACAACGTGTCCACTGCATGTGGAACCATCACAACCAATGTATTATTCATCACTAAACCAGCAGACTGTCGAATAGAAACAGCTGCTGCTGCTGTGGCTCTTAAACTACTCGGCAACGCTTTAGCTACTGGGTCCAAAGTCGACGAAAAATACGTGCATGGACGCTGCTTGTTTCCGAACAACTGTGTCAACACTGACAATGCACAACTTTCTTTCTCATGGACATACAATGTAAAGGGCTTACTGTAGTCGGGGGTACCCAACACAGGAGGCGAACATAATGCATTGCGCAATTCGGAAAAACTTTTCTGACACTCTTCAGACCATGGAAGGGAATTCGGTGTATCTTTACAAGTTAATGCCACCAATGGTTTGGCCAACAAAGAAAAATTCGGTATCCATTGTCTGCAGTATGATGTAATGCCCAAGAAAGCAAGCACTTCTCTCTGTGTTCTTGGCACACTCAATTTCGCAATTGCCTGAATTCTTTCTGGGGTCAGTTTCCTTCCCTCCTTCGATAAGAGATGACCTAAGTAGGTCACTTCTTGTCGACAATATTGCAATTTTGAAAGAGACACTTTGTGGTGCAGCTCAGACAAATGACGCAACAATGACAATGTGGCTTCTCTACAGATTTCCTCAGTATCTGCAGCAACAAGCAGATCATCAACGTACTGAATAAGTGTAGCGCCATCAGGTAAGACAATCGTATCAAGCTGTGTTTTTAAAGCTTGACCATATATCGATGGACTTTCACAGTAGCCCTGGGGAGCGCGTTTGAAGCGGAAGCTTCGGCCTCCTAAACTGAAGCCAAAAATATCCCTACTCTCCTCGGCAATCGGGATGCTGAAAAAAGCATTCTTCAAGTCAATCACCGAGAACCAGGTCGCGGAAGCTGGAATCATAGTCAATAGGGCAGTGATATCAGGAACAACTGGAAATTGTGGCACAACTATTTTATTCACCTCTCTAAGATCAATCACGAATCTGTAAACAGGTGGTTGGGAAGGGTCAGTACGCTTCAAAACAGGCAGAACAGGACTATTGCAAACGTTGCCTCTTGTCTCTTCAATTACATCTTTTTCAATCAAATCATAAATGATCGCTAGCAACACTTTTTCACCTTCACTAGAAATTTTATATTGGGGAATGCGTGGCATTTTAACATTGGCTTTCAATGTCACAACATATGGCGGTATTTCCAAAAGACCCACATCATTAGAACCAGTAGCCCAAAGAATATTAGGGAGAAACGACAATTCTGTCGGAAGTTTATCCTTCGACAAATACATTGGAGAAACCACTTTCTTACCCAGTGTAAGTTGTACTCCCGAAGGAGAACTGTACAAAGTCGCATACAATTTTTTCAACAGATCCAATCCTAACAAGTTTTCACCACAACCTGTTGTTAGAATAAGGGGTGCTTCGAATTCGCATGGTCCAACAGAAAGGGACATAGGACTAGAAATCGGGTTTCTAACCGGGGCGCCAGAAAAACCTACTGAAACATTCATTTCGGCAGACAAAGGTGCGCCAGGGAGTTTAGAGTGCATAATATAACTCTTTGTAGCACCAGTATCCAACAGAAGGCTCTGACACACCTGATGTAATCACCTCAACGTAAGGTCCACTCTGATTTACTGGAACTGAAACAACTCCCTCTCTTTGTCTATGGCTGTCCTAGCAATCATTACCTTCCATATTCTCATCTTCTGCATAGGAGTCATCAGCATGGTACTGAGCTGTCTTACCAGACGCGTTATTCTGCTGATCAAAACTATTCATTGAATTCTGAGGCGGAAAGGAACGTGCGTTCTGGGGGAAATTTCCACGTCCTCTACCTCTAGGAGCTTGTTGAACACCTCGACCTCTTGCACCAGAAGCACCATTCATACGCTGTAACAAAATAGGACAACTATACTTGAAATGATCTTCTTCCTTACAATATGAACACTGATTGGGACCTACAGGAACACGCTGTTGAGGATACTCGAACTTTTGCGAGTTCCTCTGAAACTGTTGAGGTTGCTGATAGTTACTCTGACCACCACGTGGCGGATACACCTGTTGTAAAAGAACCTTCGTTTTTAACTCTTTCGTTTTCTTGTTTGCTCTATCTTTCTCATCTTTGTCCCTATTTTTGTAGTACTGTGCAGTAGCCAATATCTGTGCTGAAGAGGAAACTGCCCAAGAACTTTCTGAATCTTTTAATTTCTTACACAACTCGGGAAGCAAATTGTGCACGAACTTGTCAACGAACAACCGTTGACCACCTTCTGTACTCATATCTTGACCACTGTGGTCGATAAACGTCTCTTCAAACCTGGTGAAGAAATCAGACACCGTCTCATCTTTCTTCTGCTTACACGCAGACAATTTATCCCAATTCACACGCATTGCAGGCATTAAAGTTTTCATGTAATTAATGATCCTACCAGGAAGGTCTGCTACTAAAGGCTCGGGTTTAGCACCACCAACTTGTCGGTCATCTGCAGCACTAATATTAGCCCATGAATCACCTCTTGATCATGATCCGCATGACGAATCTTTCCCCATAAAGGCTGTGCAACAACATTTCCAAACAACATGTCTATATCAGCTAAATTCATAATGCAAGAGCCTGCAGTCTGTGACAATTCCTTGTAATACCCTGCAGGATTTTTACGGGGATCAGGCAATGTCTGTTTAAGGGCCAGAACTTCAGCTCGCTTCCATGGGACATGTACCCAGACACGCTGAAAGTGTGCCGGTATAGCTGGGGGAACATTATTCAGACCAGCCGCTACTTCTTCCTTCCATACTGGCGGTACTTCTCTCATGGTATATTTTCTCGCCTTCCTCTTAACAGAAAAATCAGACTCAAACAACTGTTGAGAAATAGTTCCACTCCTAAACGATAACAATGTCGCGACTGCTTTCTTAACATCTGAACCCACAATTGTGCCTTTCCCAAACTCGAACCGTACACGACACAACTCAGGCGGATTGGGCTCCAAATCGTTCTCCTCTAAGTCCTCACAAACAAAAGTACACATTTTCTCAAAAACGTACCTCTGTTTTGGTGCTTCCCACTGATGGAAGACATCCATAACAGACTCTAGCTCATATCTTGTCGGGTCGGTAACCCATTTATGTGCCAAATAATCCAACGTTTCCTGCTCTCTAGAGTCAGGCAGTTGACTACGGAACTGTTTGCGTGTTGAGACAGGGGTCATACTGGATGCCCCAAATAGAGGATATAGGAGACTAGCGACAGTGTCAGTCATTCTCTGTCGAACAGAAGGAGAAGTCGACGAGAGAACAGGAGGAAAAACAGAGTGAGAGAAGGTAGATGCAGATGCAGACGCAGAGGCAGTATCAGGAGAAATACCAGAAGGGGTAGTCGATGCAGCAGGTAAAGTCGTAAGAAGTGTAGGTAGAGCAGGTAGCAAAGTCGGCGGCCCTTGAGGAGGCTGCGCCAAAGGACTAGGAGCCAACTGAAGAGGAGCTGGCGGCTGTGGAAGAACTTGAGGCACAACAATCGGGGGTTGCACGACTAAAGGTTGCGGAGGTGCTGTAGCACTCTGCGCATAGGGGGGTGGCGAACTCAATAAGTGTGACATTAGGGGGTCTTTTTCAAGGTCTTTTGCTGCATCTTGCTGAAGAGGCAGCAAAACTGGATAACATTTATCAATTGCCATTTTACGTTGCCTGTGCAACTGCACACTTGCCTGTTCTTCTTCGTTATCTTTATACTGCGTAGCAGCTTGCATTATCGAGATACCCCTTTCTCTCTTATTTCTCTTTGCTAGTTTAATTTCTTTCTGTTTGGCTTCCTTACGCCATAGGCGGAAAGAGTCAAACATCGCCGGCCGGGCTTTCTTCTTAAAAAGTTTAACTTCGAGATTATCTAAGATTTCCGTGTCAAAGCTACCATATTGGGGCCATTTTAGAACACCATCCTTTCTGGTGTATCGGATCCATACTTCATTATATGTGATGGGGCCTACGCCATGTTTCACATCAAGTTCATAAGTTGGAGTTCCAATTGGAGGAACCGGACACGAGTCCTCCAATCGGGAATCCCTATTACAACCAACACAAAACAAATTTCCAAGTCTGCTAAGACCAGGCATCTTCGCACTCTGGTCTAGCTTCAAACTTTAAAGGATTATCGAATACGATAGTCTCGTGAATACACGAGTCCCTCGGCTTTGGTACTTGCAAGTTCCAAATCAAAGATCCCAAGGGGATAACCAAATTAAGAACCAAACTAAGGACTGGGAGACGCTCCACTTATACTTAACTGAGGTATCGATGACGTCACCAGAAGACTCGTCTATCGTTTCGCTCTACCAATCATCAAGGGTCCAAAACAGGGCGATAGTCAGGGCAGCAGTCCTTCGTAGCCGTCGGGAAGCGGGGAACCTCGCAGAAAAGACTTTCGGACCACGTCGACATGCAGGGGTCGATGAAGTGGCGGCCTTCCTCCAGAATTTTCACACGAAGCTCCTCACGAACCTCTGGCTTGGACCGGTGCCGCTGATATCGCCCCACGTGGGGCACCAGCTGAAGTACTGGGTTTTCAGAACCCAGCGGTGCCAGGGGTACACCCTAAGACTTCGGGTCCTTCCTGTTTCAGACTACAGAAACACAGAGTCTTCTAGGTGAAGTCAAAGATCGAGTTTATTGGCTGCAACCAAGTAACAGGCGTCCTAGAAGTACAACACGGTATATATTCTCAGGAGACTGCTCAATCTTACAAAGCCAGCCTTCTCTTTTTATACAAAATATTGTGCTTCAGGCAAACATTCTTTAGTTTACAGTTGACCATTCACATATTTTCAGTACAAAGAAAAAGCAGAATCATGATGACAAGCTTATTTTCAGTTTGTCCAGCCCACAATAAATTACCCGGCAAGGTCCAACATTTTCCATCAAATATCGGCGGACCCCTAATAAAAACGGGCACCTCCTCCTCGTAAAGCAGGTCATAAAGTAAGGAACAGAGACAGGTGTGTGTAAGATTAGGCGTGGTTTGTGTGCGATGAAAGGTTTATGGCATGTTGTGCCTTGATACTATCTCGATCGGACACTGGGAGAGGAACTGACCGAACAGGTTTGGCCTTGGGCAGTGGAGTCAGCTTGCCCAGGTCGTGTAGAAGTCAGCAAAGGTGTACGTGTCCTTCTGACTCGTTTTTGGCCTTAGTCACCAGCCTATGTGAGTGCAATCACAAAATGGCTGCCGAATACGAAATGGAACCTGAGGGTTCAGGACGGAATCTCTGGTTTCGGGGTGAAATCGTCACTCGAATATGACGAAAATGCTTGTGCATAGTATACTAGCCATTCTCGGTCTGCTGACATCAAAATCGTCATGATACGACGATGTTTATAACACAGGTCCAGAATTTTAAGTACTACATTACGCAGTATCTTGGACTCTGCTGGATCGATAAACTTCCATCCCTGTAATATGCTCATTGTATATGAACAATCAATAGAGAATTGAGGTATTTAAAAACGACACAGGGGGTGGTGTCACTTAGCATTTGACTTTGCCAATTCCAAAGAAAGAGACATTACTGGATTTATAGACATGATCAGCACACATGTAAAGTGATAATATTGACAACCAAGTCTCACTGAAATTCAATTCAATTCAATTCAATTCAATTTAACATTCTACTGAACTGTGTGCAGTACTCATGGTGAAATATGAGAAAAGTTTTGCACCAAAATATGGGACAGAGGATCTGCTCTGTGCCGAATAGTCATGTGTGAAGTTCTAGTTAATCCCAATAGTTTGGAAGAATGGGCCAGGTTTGTGTGAGACCTCAGCACGACCTCCAAATGTGTTAGTGTCACTCGTGATGAGTGACGCTTGAAGGCTCTGATATATGCACGTCCAAATTAATGTCGCTGTTGAGGCACTCAAGGTTGCTTGCATGACAATACTGCAAAGAGTTGACACACTCTCTAATCAATGGTGTATTGATGACGAGTGTACTGTGATATAGGGGCCTATGTGAAGGAGTAGAATATTTTTGAGTATTGAAATGCTGCTCCCCTGTTCTTCCGACCAGTAATACCCACTCATTTTTATGATACAATGCAAAGTGTGTGAGAAATTTCCGGTTCATACTTGGCTGCCCTATCTTAGGAATGAATTGCTTCAAAGATAAATTGCTTTTTTTTTGTCAGTGAATCTTTGTTGAGAGAAGGAGGTGGTTACTGTGAACAAAACACCAAAGCCTGGAAGAGACCGCTATCTTAATATTTCAGGAGACAGTTGTGCTCTTAAACCAGAAACTCAAAACCTAATTAGAACCTACAATTCAGTCTTGTTTGAGGATATAAAAAAATAAAAAATAAAAAAACCATATTAAATATAAGGAATAAGCCACAGACACAGAAAAATTAGAAATAAGTTGTTCCTTCAATTGTCGCTTTGACACATGACCTATGCCTCATTGTCACTGATCTGGTGTTTAAAACTCCATGGTATTTACCCCTGTTTACTTTGCTATCTAGGACGTTGTGGATTTGAAAAACTGCAAATAAATTATTTAAAAGAATAAATAAGCTGCCCAGTTTAATTGGAAAACAGACTGATATTCTGATATATTCTTTGAAATACAGATATATTCATTGAAATACAGATATATTCCTTGAAATACTGTCTCTTCCAGTTGTCGTCACCATTCTGTAAATACTCTTAAGTCCTTTACGTAAGTGTTTGGGAGATGCTCATCTGAAGTGAAGCTATAAATACTTTTGTACAGCAGCAAAGTGTGAGGCCCTGTACTTGAACTGTCTGACCCTTAAAAACATTCACATCTGTGACATCTGAAATCCCAGGTCTTTACAGGCACCAATGCTTGTTTGTGTGAGCCTGGAGGCGGTGGTTCCGTCAGCGGCCACCAGAGGGCGATCCTTATCTGCTGATGAAACCCCCTGAGCTGCACATTGCATGAAAGGAGAAGGGTTTCCTCCTCCGGGTCAGTGGTGGCAGAGACAGCACTAGCAGCGGTGCTGACATCACTTCCTGTCTCTCCTCGTGTTTGCAGCCTGCTTCAGAGAAGAAAGGAGCCCTGTCTGGTGGGCAGATACCTTCATCTTCAAACCCTCACAGACCCCAGATCTGCCCCCCCAGGAGGAGGAGAGAGCCCGGACAGGTTTATGCTCAGGTAGGACCTGCTAACTCACTTGGCTGCAATTTATTAATACATGGTTCAGATTACCCCCTCCCTGGCATTCATGGTGAGGTCAGGAGGGCTCAGCTCTTCCTCCTGCTGAGGCTGAGTGGGGAGCGGAGGAGGTGAGGCCTGTCCAGGGGTGCAGAGGAGGTGAGGCCTGTCCAGGGGTGCAGAGGAGGTGAGGCCTGTCCAGAGGTGCAGAGGAGGAAAGGCCTGTCCAGGGGTGCAGAGGCCTGTCCAGGGGTGCAGAGGAGGTGAGGCCTGTACAGGGGTGCAGAGGAGGAGAGGCCTGTCCAGAGGTGCAGAGGAGGAAAGGCCTGTTCAGGGGTGCAGAGGAGGCGAGGCATGTCCAGGGGACAGAGGAGGTGAGGCTTGTCCAGGGGACAGAGGAGGTGAGGCTTGTCCAGGGGTGCAAAGGATGAGAGGCCTGTCCAGAGGTGCAGAGGAGGAGAGGCCTGTCCTGGGGTGCAGAAGAGGAGAGGCCCATCCAGAGGTGCAGGGGGAGAGGCCTGTCCGGAGGTGCAGAGGAAGAGAGGCCTGTCCAGGGGTGCAGAGGAGGAGAGGCCTGTCCAGGGGTATAGAGGATGTGAGGCCTGTCCAGGGGTGCAGAGGAGGAGAGGCCTGTCCAGGGGTGCAGAGGAGGTGAGGCCTGTCCAGGGGCGCAGAGGAGGAGAGGCCAGTCCAGGGGTGCAGAGGAGGTGAGGCCTGTCCAGGGGTGCAGAGGAGGAGAGGCCTGTCCAGGGGTGCAGAGGAGATGAGGCCTGTCCAGGAGTTGCAAGGAAGAGTGGCCTGTCCAGGGGTGCAGAGGAGGCGAGGCCTGTCCAGGGGACAGAGGAGATGAGGCCTGTCCTGGGGTGCAGAGGAGGTGAGGCCTGTCCAGGGGTGCAGAGGAGGTGAGGCCTGTCCAGGGGTGCAGAGGAAGAGAGGCCTCTCCAGGGGTGCAGAGGAGGTGAGGCCTGTCCAGGGGGGTACAGAGGAGGTGAGGCTTGTCCAAAGGGGGCATAGGAGGTGAGGCATGTCCTTTCAGGGGGGTTCGCAAAGAAGGTGACGCCTGTTCAAGAGATGCAGATGAAGTGATGCCTCCCCAGGGGGAGGAGAGGAGGTGAGGCCTGTCCATGGGTGCAGAGGTGATGAGGCCTGTGAATCTGGTGCAGAAGAGTTGAGGCCTGTTCCGCGGGGTTGCATAGGAGGTGTGCCTGTTCAGGGGTGCAGAGGATGTGATGCCTGTCCTGAGGGGTGCAGTGGAGAGGCCTGTCCAGGGGTGCAGAGAAGGTGAGGCCTGTCCCAGGGTGTGCAGAGGAGGTGAGGCCTGTCCCGGGGCATGCAGAGGAGGTGAGGCCTGTCCTGGGGTGCAGAGGAGGTGAGGCCTGTCCTGAAGTGTGCAGGGGAGATGCCTGTCCAGGGGGAGCAGAGGAGGCGAGGCCTGTCCGGGGTGCCGAGGAGGTGAAGCATGTCCTGTCCATGGGGTTAAGAGCAGGTGAGGCCTGTCCAGGGGTGCAGAGGAGGTGAGGCCTGTCCAGAGGTGCAGAGTAGGAGAGGCCTATCCAGGGGTGCAGAAGAGTTGAGGCCTGTTCCGTGGGGGTGCAGAGGAGGTGAGGCCTGTCCAGAGGTGCAGAGTAGGAGAGGCCTGTCCAGGGGTGCAGAGGAGGTGAGGCCCGTCCAGGGGTGCAGAGGAGGAGAGGCCTGTCCAGGGGTGCTCACGTCCTGGTCCTCACAAGGCCCCTGCTCACGTCCTGGTCCTCACTAGGCTCCGGTTCACATGCTGGTCCATACCAGGCCCAGGCTCACTTGCTGGTCCTCAAAAGGCCCTGTCTCACTTCCTGGTCCACCAGGCCCTGGCACACATCCTCATCCTCACAAGGCCCTGGCTCACGTCCTGGTCCTCACAAGGTCCTGGCTCACGTCCTGTCCACCAGGCCCTGGCACATAACCTCATCCTCACAAGGCCCAGGCTCATGATCTGGTCCTTACAAGGCCCCAGCCCACGACCTGGTCTTCACCTTGCCCTGATCCCATCCTCATCCTCACTAGACTCCGGCTCACATCCAGGTCCTCACCAGACTCCGGCTCACATCTTTGTGCTCACTAGACACCGGCTCACGTCCTGGTCCCTACCAGGCTCTGACACTCGTCCTGGTCCTCACAAGGCCCCGGCTCACGTCCTGGTCCTCACTAGACTCCGGCTCACGTCCTGGTCCTCACAAGCCCCTGACTCAAGTCCTGGCCCTCACAAGGCCCTGATCACATGCTGGTCCTCACTAGACTCCGGCTCACGTCCTGGTCCTCACCAGGCTCGGGCTCATGTCCTGGTCCTCACAAGCCCCTGACTCACGTCCTGGTCCTCAACAGGCCCTGATCACATCCTCTTGCTCACTAGACTCCAGCTCACGTCCAGGTACTCACCAGGCCAAGCCTGAGAGGGAGACACAATGCCACCTCAAACAGGAAGCAGACATATGCAAATCAGCTTTAGACTTCTTCCAATAGGAGCAGTCCAGCCTGAAGAGCCAATCCAGATCCTTTCTGAACCGGAACAGAAGCAACCCAAGACTGGTTTCAACCTATCTGGGCCTTGATCGTAGGGTGCGGCTTCATTCCAGCGGTGCAGCGAGCACGGGACCCACATCTGGGCTCTGACTGTAGGGTGCGACTTGATTCCAATGGTGCAGCGAGCACGGGACCCACATCTGGGCTCTGACTGTAGGGTGCGACTTGATTCCAGCATTGCAGCGAGCACGGGACCCACACATGGGCACACCTGGCGTATTTATGAATAAGAAAAATGATGGGTGGGATGTTTGAGTTCATCTCTGCCACTGTGGGACACATCCAAGCCCAACCTTCTTGTTCTTGCCCTCCGTTGCACCCCAGCCTGCAGCCAATCAGAGTGTTTTAGACAACATTACTTCCAGATGTCTGCTCCAGTAGTCACAGCAGTTCTAACTCTAAGGATTTGCCTGTCTCTCTGTTCCTGATGTTCACCAAACTAACTGAGGCCGCGGTGAACAAGCAGCTCACCAAATACCTTGAGTCCCACCAACTTCTGCACAAAGTCCATCCAGGGCTCCAAAAGAGCTAAAGACACGTGGGATATTAGAGACAATATGTATGGGGGTGGGAAGGTGGGGGCTCTTATTTGATTAGATCTGTCAGCAGCATTTGCCACCATCTCCCACTCCACTTTACTACAGAGAGTGCAGATGGTGGGTCTTTTGGGAAAGTGCTTGCTTGGTTCTTATCCTTTTTGAAATATCTGACCCAAGTGGTGGCATCAGCTAACTTCAGATCAACCCCTAAGACAATTCCCCCTCCCCCCGGCTGGTTTTGAGCCACAATCTTTTCAATCTTTACATGGCCACTTGGCCAGCCTGATCGAGTCATTTGATGTCACCTTTACTCGATGATACACAGATCATTAGATTAGAAGAAAATACACCTGATCGAGTCATTCGATAATTGATATCACCTCTACTCAATGATACACAAATCATTAGATTAGAAGAAAATACGCCTGATGGAGCCATTCAATATCACCTCTACTCGAATGTACACAAATCATTGGTTTAGAATTAAATACAGATAAAATGCTCACTAATTTCAGGAGCTGCCGCCAGGAAGTCGCTGATTGGATGAGCTCAAACTCCTTGACGCTAAACAGTGGAAAAACGGAAATAGTGGTATTTGGGACCCGAGCCTCACGGCACAAGGGTGGCGGCCGGTGTCTTTGAGAGCTCTGTCCACCCCATTCCATCAGGTCAGCAAACTGGGAGTTTGGGTGGACTTGCATCTGTTCCTAAAAGGATACATTAAAATCACCTGCTCTACAGGCTTCTGACTGCTGAAAGTTATCAGAAAAATACTTCCATTCATCCCTGCTTTATCTAGGAGGGACCTGGTACAGGTTCTGATTCTATCGAGAATGGATTCCTGCATCCCCTTATACGTAGGCATATCTGAATATCGCCTACATAGATTGTTGCTGCTACAAAGACAGCAGCTGGGCTGGTTCTGAGGTTTATAAAATCAAGGTCGATCTCCAACAAACTGGTCAAATTGCACCGGCTTCCTGTCCTGAAAAGATGTCAATATAAAGCACTTTATGTCATAAACGCTCTACAATCCGGGGGTTCCTTCTTATATGTCCTCGTCTTTTCCTGGTATCAGCTGGCCAAGTGGTGAGAACCCATCATGCTTTGCGGCGTAAAGTCTCTAAGTTTATAAAAATCAGAATAGATGGCTGCTCTCTGCCTGTGGTGACTGCAGGTACCTGGAATGGAATGCTCTCCCACCTGCCCTGTGCGCCCAAGAAAACATGAGTTCTTTCAGGAAACAAATCAAAACCTTTCTGTTCACGTTTAGGGGCTGTGGGATTTTGATACTTATGTGCTTATACTAGCGCCAGGACACTTCTTTCCCAAACTAGTTATTCAGCGCTATATTAATTTGGTTTCACATCTAGTCATAAGCAATCGATCTCTGGGCAACAGATCGTTGCAGCTATAGACAACCTAGGAGGAGGAAAGGCTCCGGGATCTGAAGGTCAGGTGTAGAGTTTTACAAAGCTTAGAAATAAATTCCTGCCTGAGGTGATGCGACCCGGCTATCCCTCCTACGAGATAGAATTGTCTCCCCGTTACAGTTGGGATTTGTCCCACATAAACCCACAGCAGTTCATCTACGGACGGTTTTCGCAGTGCTGCATCGGGAAAACACACACATGAAGGCTGATGATGGCGATAAGGGGTTTGACTCCCTGGAACAGTCTTTTATGATCGAGACGTTTAGGCGCCTTGGTATGTCAGGGAGTTTGAGATCACGTAGGAAACTGCTGGACACACAGCCTATGGCCTGAGTTTACGTAAATGGGCTCAACTCAGACGCCATTCAGATCACCTGGGGCACTGGGCGGGGACGCCCTCTGTCAGCCGTTCTATATACCAGGAACGAACCCTTAGGCCCGTGAACTCCAAGAGAGGTATACCATAACCATACTTGGCTGAAACCTTTTAGACACTGAAACCAAGAAGAAAACACATCTTTATATATTGACAGGTTTATAGTCACAGTGGCCAGGCCTGGAGGTGCGTTGAGAGTTGAGAAGGGCAGACGACGGAACTTCAGAAATCCTTGAAGTTAGAGGTTTTCTGGACAGGTCCACTGTCCTCTGGAGATCTGATCTTTATTGAAGAGTAGAAAATAAAATATCCTCTTGGAATCAAAAGTATCACCAAATAGGTATAGCCACTATTCAATCCACTCTACTCAATCACATCTACTCAAGATCCGTTAATTATACATAAATACCACCAAGAAAGAAATTCCACATAATAGCTTTAATATAAAAAAATACAACTCATGTTATTGTGTTTTTACTTAAAAAGGAGATTATATATGTGACTCCCTATAAACAGTTCTAATTTTAATCCCCCAGTACAAAATATAATTTGGCGCACTAAAACACTTCAGATAAAAATACATGAGGTACCGGCATCAGTGTGGGTTTAATGTGCTGAGAAGTTTGATACCAAACTTCCCAGGTTTCAGTGTAGCCATTATGGTGTTGTGGAGTTCATAATGACAAACTCCCAGCACCATATACCCCCTGGCTATAGGAAGCTTTATCTTCAATGGAGACACGGCTTCTACCAATCAGAGCCCTTACATGCAAATGGTGCCCACCTACCCCAAAAAACTGCCCAGGTTGTTCTGCGGCTGCAAAAAATTAATTGCATGTTGTCTTTTTCTGTCCTGGATATCAGATTCCAAGGAATAAATGGATAGTTCCAATATGTAAGAATTTGGGGATTAGACAGTGCTCCGAATCATTCCGGATATTAAAAACTGATCTTTCTCCACCAATCGTTTTTGCTGTAACAAAATTCCTAGCAGCGATGTGGAATAAGAGACGGAACTATCTGAATGTTTAGTCCAGTGGGAGAAGGCATATATATGTATTAAGCCTCGGAGAGTTTAAAGTAAAGCCGGGTTGTTTGGATGATCATGTTTTTAAATGTGTCTTATGGATCTTTGTATTTTATAGTGATGTTATAGCTCAATGGAGATTTCTTATTGATGTTTTTAATCTAATGAATTGAACTGATTTGTGGTAATCTATATTGCTGAATTTAATATGTCTGCTTTTATGACAATGTTGTTGAAATAAAGATGATAAAGAAAAGATATACTCTTAATGGCAGCACTGTACTTACAATGCCCAAGAATGGACTTGGGCACTGTAGGGGTACCGGGCTCATTCACCTGTACCCTCACTACGGGTATAGTGCACCAAGCTGGAGTGGTGGCTAATCTAGGCCAGGGCCGTGGGTTGTAGGCATGGCTCACAGGGATGTGTGCCATGTCGACTCTTCATTTTGTTCTGCATCAAAACACGCAGCCTGCAAAGGCAGTGTGTGTGTGTAGTGGTACAGGGCCTCTAAGGGTGGCACAATAAGTGCTGCAGCCCTTAGAGGTTTTCCCTGGTCACAGGGGCTAAACTGTGGCCAAAGATGCCCATTGGGTTAGTTTTGGGGAAAGTACACAGGCCCTGGGAACCTGATTGGCAGGGTCCCAGGGCACATCATGTCAAAGTGCATCAGTGGTCTGGCAAAAAGTGGGGGGCTTACTATAACAGAAACCCACTTTCCTACAGGTAGTCTTTGAACAAAATGTGGAGAAGCATACCATGCATTCTAACTTGTCATTTGCTGGTCTATTTTCCAGAAGGGTCTAACTTGGACTCCACCAAGCACGTTTCTTCGTATTTTTCAGCAATTTATTTGGGTATCCGCGTTCCTATAATTTGTGGACAAGAATTTCTGCATTCATGAAATGATCACTTTTTCCTCAGCAATTCCGTCTTATCTCGAGAAATTGGCCCGAAGGCAAATTGGCACGTAAACTGCGTGGATGATGACTAGTATAATGCAGGGCATTGTTCCTAACCATTGATTTGGTAAACGATGTAGTTCATAATCGGCCATTGTGGCCAAAGACCGCTACATCCCAAAATTTGATAGGTGACTGGCTACTGAACACACAAAATGTTATATCTACTGATCTGGCATTCAACCATTCAATAAACACATTTAAGATATCATCTTGTCCATCCCAAATGCAAACAATTCCATCAATAAACCGAAACCATTTTCGGATATGATGCACAAGTGGATTGTTATCATAGATAAACTTCTCCTCAAATTTGGCCATGAATAGCAATGGCCAGCTGTGGGGCAGAAGGACAACCCACCGCTGTCCCTTTGAGTTCCTCTCCATGGGCAGCTCGCTGGTGTGACAGTGTCTCCATGACGACACGTTGAGATGTATGCCCCAGTACTCATGGCAGAAGATCGAGCAGTCGCGGTGGGAGGATCTCCATCTTGGGTCTGAGGTGCTGGTGTTATTGCAGAAGTGCAACAACGGTAGAGTCAGCAGTGGTTGTCTGCATCTTCGATCTGCGGTCTCCGAATCAGCGTTTTTTATTTAGCAGTTGACAGTGGCAGGACTTCTCAGCGCTCTGCCACATTTCCTCTGTTCCTTCTGGGCCGTTCCTCACAACGGGCTCTGCTGCTGGTCCTCCTCAAAGGGCAGGCAGACTTCTGCCGGACAAGGCTCTCTCCTCTTCCCTCTCATCAGACAGGCAGCTCACATGGACCACTGCCAGAGGCAATAGTTTCGTCCCGGAAGACTTTCAGAAACCAGGCAATGTGCCCTCGCCTACGGGGGAGTCACTATCAGTGATACTTATCTTGAAACAGCAGCTCTTCGTGTAGGACTGTAAAGCAAGTTGAGTTACAACAAAGCCAATATGTCTGTGACCCACTTTTCTGTGGTATTTTCAGACCCTGAATGCTTATTCCCTGTCTGGATTTACCGGTTTCCCTGGTTCCATTTCATTGTCCATTTTCTTCTGCGGCACAAACAAGGACTTTGTGCAGGGTGATTGCTGCTCACAGCAGGTAGTGATGATGCTGCCTCCATGCGGGAATACGTACAACATGAGCACAGTAAGTGTGAACATTCTAAAAGGCGGTCCTGACTCCATCCCTCCACCCTTGTGTCCAAAGTTACACCCTTCTCATCTGGATTGCTGACAATATTGCCTATCTTGTGCCATGTTAGATGGTGGGCAATCAAACATGGATGTGACTGGTAACAACATACATACACATGTGTAAACAATATAGAGCCCTGCGACCTTATATTATAAATACATGTCTCAAAATTCAAACGGGGATGCAAATGCGAGGACTGGTCATGACACGTGAATGGAACTTTACTCAATCCCCTGTAAGCACCGCAGCCGCCCTCTGACAAGTAAAGTGACCAGTTCAGCTGGTGACCTCTAAGAACATGGTACGCTGCTACCACTACTCACTGTACGCAGCCAGGGACACAGACCGTAGTCTTTGCCCCATCAACAGAGTGGTTGTAGTGTCCGTCAACGTCCCCAGAGCCATGCTTTGGGTCTTCGGGTCAATTTTGGACCTAGTCATGCAGTGCGCACACAGTATCTTCTGCCTGCTGAGGCCAAAATAAAATCAGGATAACAGAGTCACCTGCAGTTCCGTCTCTCAAGGCAAGGGTGCACGGGCTTTGTGAGGTACTGGGTTTTCAGAACCGGTACTGATCCGGTAACCCAGCGGTGCCAGGGTACACCCAAAGACCTCGAGTTCTTCCTGATTCAGACCACAGAAACTCAGAGTCTTCTAGGTGAAGTCAAGGATCGATTTTATTGGCTGCAACCAAGGTAACAAGCGTCCTAGAAGTACAACACACAGGAAGTATGTTCTCAGGAGACTGCCGCAATTCACAAAGTCAGGCTTCTCTTTTTATACGAAATATTGTGCTTTAGGCAAACATTCTTGACATTTTATAATACTACAGAGATGTTTCCATTACAAAGAAAAAGCAGAGTCATGATGACAAGGCCATAGTTCAGTGTGTACAACCCATAATAAATTACCCGGCAAAGCCCAACATTTCATCAGATATCGCTGGACCCCCAATAAAACCGGGCACCTCCCCATCATAAAATAAGCGAGAGAAGAGAGCAAGGACAGGTGTGAGCAAGATTCGGCAGGGTGTGTGTGCGATGGATGGGTTTATGGCCTGTTGAGCCTTGATGCTATCTTGCTCGGCCACTGGGAGAGGAACTGACCAAACAGGTTCGGCCTGGGGCAATGGTTCCAACCTGCCCAGGTCAGAGAGGAGTCAATTAAAGGTGTACGTGTCCTTTGGGATTGAATTGAGCTGCATTATATGCCAATGTAAAGGGCAACTCACAAAATGGCTGCCGTACACAAAATGGGAGCCAAGGGTTCAGGAGGTAAATGAAGATTTCGAGGTGAAGTCGTCAATCAAATACGACGAAAATGCTTATACATAGTGTACTAGCCATTCTCGGTCTTTTGATACCAAATTCGTCATGTTCTGATGAAGTTTTATTCTCGAGTGCAAAATTATTACACGAGTCCAGAATTTTCAGACCTACAATCCCTCCTTTTGCCCTTACATAGGCAATTAATCTATCCTCATGTTAATCTGAGTCCAGATCTATATTCCTAAAGTCATTGAGATGTTGCTGTAACATCATCCTAGTACTTAGCTCGTCTTTTGATACAGGTTTCCTTACACATGATGTAACACAGAGGCCACATATTGCAGGAGCACACTGCACGCACAGACAGAACAGGAAAAGAATGGCTAAGACCATCCCAATGACCATCAGAATTTTCCATCCCCAGCCGGATATCAGTTCCCAGAACCATCCCATTAATGACCAATCTCCTTTATCCACATGAATAGATTCGGAAATCTTATGCAGTTTGGAGATGGCCTGGTACACTGTTGGAGCGTTATCTGGGATGAAAACACAGCAACTCGATTGGATCAATCTACATACCCCACCTCGGTCTGCAAGTATGACATCTAAAGCAACCCTGTTCTGAAGGGTCATAAGACGATCCGACTGGAGCTCAGCAGTCAAGTTACTAAGGGCTAAGGAAATCAAAGGGGGGAGTGAAGAGGTGATGCCGGTGGGCACCGAGGTGGGCACGTCCTCCTCTTGTCAGGGTTTTAGGTTAATCAGAAAGGGCCACCTCACAATGGGTGGATGTGTATCCAGATGTCATTGGAATACAACATCTTTGTTAAAATACCCCTCACACACCAAAAGGGCCCTTGGTGTCATGCTTCATCATCGGGGTCTTCCCGTCCCGCTGCGGGGCGGGACAGTGCTGCGACAAGCGGATACGCTGGAGCACCTTTTAGATGGAGGTGCTATGTGTTGGGAGTGAGTGTCAGTGGGGTCAGGGGTGATATCGGGTGTGAGTTAAAAAATACCTGGCCTAGTGGAAAAAAGAATTTTATTAAACACTGGCTGGTATTATTAAAAAGAAAAAGTGAAACGGAGAGATAGAGCAGGTTAATGGGCTCTCTCTCCTAAGTGGGTCAACATGTTTTGAGGCACGGGGCCTCTTCGTCAGGACCTAGGGGAGATCCCCCTGTCACTCTGTCGTGTTTTGGCAGCTCCTGAGTTAGCGTTTAGCACAGCTACACGGTCTTTTTCTGTTAACTTGACCAAAACGAACGGGGGCCATTTTGAATCCCTCTGACTTCCGTTTCCTATGAACGCTGCCTCGTGGTCAGTGTGCCCTTTCGTCCTTTCTCGATACCCATGGTCACTAGTCTGCTCGGCAACAGGCTATTTTTAGTACTGGTCAAGCGCACATGCGCACTACGCACCAATTGGTCACTCTTTAGGAATGTTCACACTAACTGACCAGTGCTGTAGAAACTCCTCCCACATGTTGGCTGTGTTCCAAAAATGACCTTATATGTACCTAAAATGTGTAACTTGTACCCGCCTATCTTTTTATTGCTATTAAACTGTATAAAAGAGGTTGCGCATCGATGTTCGGTGTGCTACTTCTTACATTGCCGAAGGGTGCTGTAGGAATGTACCACCACCCCATGGGGTCTTAATAAACTTGTCTTTTACCTTTTCCAGTGTCCGTGCCAACTTCTATACTAAGGTGTTCGAGAGTTTAGCAGAGTATGTAGGCCTGATTTGAACCCTATACCACAATTGGCGACCACGAAGGGACTCATCGGCGACTCGGATGCCCGAAGGAGAGGTCGTGACGAAGGTCAGGAAACTCGCCATGGACGCGTACGCTGCCACTGAGTGACCCGAGTCTCGGCACCCACGGTGTGTTTTCCCGTCCTTCCGATCTGACCTTCCAGGTGGCGCCGGTCTTCGACTGAGATTCTGATCTTGGATTGTCGTGATGTGCCGTTTTGGCTGATTTGACCACAGAACTTGGCAGTTGGACTTTGGACGTTTGAAAAGAAAATTGGTAAGCTTTTGATTGGTGAGGTAGTCTACTGACACTTACTGTGGCTTTTTGAAACTTTGAATTTGAATTTGAATTTGTTAGCTAACGTTTTGAATCTTTGAATTTGAATTTGAATATGTGAAGTGCACCTCACATAGGCAGGCATGTAGGGATATTTCTCTGATTTATTTGATTTGAATAGTGCACCGTGTTAGGTGGCATTTTTGTAGTATCGCGTTTTCGTGGTACTTTTTGAAACATGCCTGTTTTTAGCACACTCCGTAGGATGTGCTGTTCTGAAAATGGTACCAATTATCGATTAAGTGCAAAACAGCCGGCTCCCCCAGAGGGGACTCCAAATCGTGAAATGTATGTCAAATTCGGTATTCCACCAATAATGTATAGTACATTATGGCATAAGTATACTAAAACTGATCGTGAATTACAGTGGCCACTATATGGGTCGTTTGACCTTCGAAAGGTACAGTATATAGAACAGTGTTTGTTTCAGCGAAGGTCTAGGCAAGATATGTTTGATTGTGTGCGTATGTGGGAGAAAGAGGTGCGTGAACGAGCGAAGCGTGAGGTAGCCTTGGCGGAGAAAGTGCAGCAGAAGGCTGCACATGACAAAGCTTTACAGCTGCAGGAGAAGGAATTACAGGAAAAGAAAGAGAGGGAGAGACGAGAACGAAATGTACAGGTTAATGGTCAATTCCCTATCAGGCGTCCTCTTTATCCGGTCCTTACTAATGAAATAGATGATTTTTCCTTACTAGATCGTTGTCCGCCTCCGTACGTCGTACCTACGGCTCCGAACGAGGACTCGGACGAGGATAGTGATCGAACACAGCGTACCAGGTTACATGCGGAACGAGCTGCGAAATTACGCTCATTTGCACGAAAGCTAAATATTAATACTGTTACTGTTTCTGATGTTACTAAACAAATGGAACAGTGGCCTGATAAGGAACGACTGTATTTTTTAGATCATTTTGGAGATGAAGTTGTTGAGCGGTATAGAAAATATTCTCTCGAGTTAGAACCAAAGGAGATATCCAAGAGTCGTGAGAATTTTCGTAAAGGTCTTTTTGTTCTTTCAGATGCGGACGACTTCTTCAAGCGTTTGATTGAACTACGTAATGAAGCGACACGACTACGGGAGGTGGCAAAGTCGAAGAATTCGTCTGCGTCCGGAGCGACGGGGATATCCAAAGAATGCCCTATCTTTGAAACAGATAAGATCGCTGCGATTAATGTTAGACCTATGCGAGAAGCTGCGCCTTTATATGTCCCTCATAAAGGGGATGGCACAGATGATGATAAAAGATCCAAAGACGCGAAAGGGTATTTTGTATATAATTGGGTTTATACGCCTTGGAATAGAGCAGATGTCATGGCGTTTAAGAATGCTTTACCTGATCCCCGTAAAAACCCTGCGGCTTTTTATGAAAATGTTGAAAGTGCAATTTCTTCGTGTATCATGACGTTAGTTGATATTGATCTATTTTTCGGGTTGATATTGCCCCCTGATATGTGGAGAGCGATTCGTAGGTTTGATGACCTCACGACTCTCGGGGCCACTTGGAAAGATCTTGTTCAGGCTGATTTAGATAGAGAACCAGCATGTAAGCCGTGTCAATTAATATTAGACCTTCCTGGGGCCATACTGACAAAACTAAAAACTCTTGCCCCCGCTAAAAAGATTGATTGGACTATATTAGCCTCTTGTAAGCAGAAAGCGGATGAATCAGTTTCCGATTTTTTCTCTCGCTTCGAGGAAGCGTTCCATGATTACAGTGGTCAATTATTGACAGAAGATACTAGCAGGCATCTATTCGTTGATAAGTATGTAGCTAATCTCCTACCGGAGATTGCGAAACGATTAAAAGCGAGTGAAAGTTCATGGACCACAGCAACCCCTGCTTCTTTATTGACTATGGCTCAATATTATGAAAGACAGGAATTGGAGGCGAAAGAAAGTAGTGAAAAGAAGGCGAAGGAATTGAAAACGAAGGTAATGTTAGCTCAGGTTCAGGCTACGAGAGGGAACAATAGAGGGGGGCGAGGATCGTACAGTAATGCTCCTCCCCCTCGTTCTGACATTTCTGTGAATCAATGTGCATACTGCAAACAGTTTGGGCATTGGATTGCAGACTGTCCGGTGTTTCGAGAGCAGCGTAATTTGAGGGGACGAGGAAGTGGAAGGTCTAGAAGTTATTATGGAGGGTCAAGAGGAGGTTATGGCACGAATGATCGTGGGGGATATGGAGCAAGGGGTCGTGGTCAGTCAGATTATAATACGTTTGATAATCGCAATCAATATCAGATAAATGAGGGTGGTCCTGCTGAACTACGGGATGAGCATTACGCATAGGATTGCGTAGGATGGGGTGTTGAATCGGTTGAGGTACCAGTTGATCAAAGGGGTCCATACATAGAAGCACATGTTCTGGGTTCCACTGATCAATTTCTGGTCGATACAGGAGCTACTCGTAGCGCTTTGTCCAAATACTTGGTTCCAAGGGCTCCCCTGTCTGGCGAGGTAATTACAGCAATAGGGTTCGATGGAACACCTACTTCTAGCCCACTGTCTCAACCAGTTACATTTCATGTTGATAAATTTGCTGCCCCTTGTCCCTTTTTGTTGTCTCCAAATACACCAGATAATATTATTGGACTCGATATGTTAAAACACTTTCGAGCTACTATTCGCTGTGCCCCAGAAGGAGTGCGAGTTGTGTTGAATGAGAATTACCCGGAATTAGAGCGAGTGTGTTTTCTCCATGAATCTGAAGTTCTGGCCTCCTTACCGAAAACGTTGTGGGCCACTTCCGATACGGATGTAGGGCAGATGATAATTCCTCCAGTGCGTATTACTGTAAAGGAGGGAGTATCTCTGCCACGTGTCCCACAATATAAGATTTCTAGAGAAGGTGAACTTGCTTTGATACACATTGTAGATGATTTAATTTCGGCAGGAGTAGTTGAGGAAGTCCCCTACAATGTTTGTAATAGCCCGATTTTACCAATCCTTAAAAGAGATACAGATGCTAAGGTTTACCGTTTCATTATTGATTTGAGGGAAATAAACAAGATAGTAGTGCCTCAGTATCCGGTGGTGTCTGACATCACCACATTGCTTACGTTGGTTCCACCGACGGCAACTACTTTTACAGTCATCGATTTGAAGAATGCCTTCTTTTCGATCCCTGTACATCCTGACAGTCGATATCTATTCGGCTTTACATTAAATAATAAATCGTACAGATTCTGTCGAGTTCCTCAAGGCTATACTGAAAGTCCTAGCATTTATAGTCAGGCATTAAAAAGACAGCTTGATTCCTTTGACTTACAGGAGGGAGTGGTTCTCATTCAATATGTAGATGATATCTTACTTGCTGCAGACACGCCAGAACAATGTGAGAAGAGTACCTTTTCCTTGCTTTCCTTCCTGGCCAAACATAATCATAAAGTTTCGAAGAAAAAGCTGCAATATTGTAGACCAAAGGTGACCTACCTCGGTCATCTTTTGTCTAAGGAGGGCCGTGCATTGACACCAGATTGAATTCAAGCAATTCTAGATACTCCAGTCCCTCGCACTCAGAAGGATGTTCGCGCCTTTATAGGTTTGACGTCTTTTTGTAGGCAATGGATATTGGGTTTTTCACATATTGTTAAACCATTGTTAGCATTGTTGTCTAAAGATACACCGATTCCCATTGAATGGACGGATGAATGTCAGAATGCTTTTGAACAATTGAGACAAGCTCTTTGTTCTGCACCAGTGTTAGGTACACCTGATTACACGAAGGTTTTCACATTATATGTACACGAGAAGGATGGGTGCGCATTGTCAGTCTTAGTGCAGACACACGGAGACAAACAGAGGCCTTGTGCATACTTCTCGGCGGTACTCGACCCTGTGGCTCGAGGATTGCCTGGATGTTTTCGAGCAGTTGCAGCAACAGCAGTTGCGATACGACAAAGTGAGGGAATAGTTTTGTCGCACAAATTGTTGGTGCTAGTTCCCCATGCGGTAGATGCGTTACTGAATCAAACGAAAACGCAGCATCTAACCAGTGCCCGTCTGACAGGATATGAGCTAACGTTGTTAGCGCCTCACATCACACTAAAACGATGTGCAACACTAAATCCTGCTACTTTATTGCCGGACCCTGTTGCTGAGACCCAGAAGGAAGAACAACATGATTGTGTTTTTCTGACTGAGGAACAGACAAAGGGTCGTATCGACTTACAGGATACGCCATTTCCAGATGTAGATGGGGAACTGTGGGTTGATGGATCGTGCGTGAGGTTACCAGATGGTACGACTTCCGCAGCTTATGCGATCACGACACTTAAGACTGTGGTAGAAGCAGCACGGATACCCCAAAAATCGGCTCAAGCAGCTGAGTTGATAGCCTTAACGAAGGCATGTGAGTTAAGTGCTGGACTATGTGTGAACATTTACACGGATAGTCGTTACGCTTTTGGAGTAGTGCATGATTTTGGCCTACTTTGGAAGGAACGAGGATTCCTGACTTCACACGGAGTACACATCATGCATGGAGAATTGGTACGCGATCTCCTTAATGCACTGTTATGCCCAGAGAAAGTTGCAATAGTCAAGTGCAGTGCACACAAAAAGGTGACGGACAAAATAGGACAAGGCAATGCTTTTGCAGACCGTATTGCAAGAGAGACCGCTATGCTGCAAAATAATTTCCCCATGTATGTGGTGAAGTCACAAGCTGAACGGTGGCATGATGCTAGAGAAGAAATATTAGATATACAGAAGTCAGCATCAGAGGCAGAACTTGTGAAATGGGCCACTGAAGGAGTATTGGATGATGAGGGTTGCTGGCGTAGTAAAGATATGGAGAGATGGAAACTACCCATGGCCTATTTACAAACAATGGTGCAAATGACACACGGGCTGGCACACATTGGAGCTCTCGCAATTACTAAATTGCTTACACGAGTTTGGGAAAATGCTGACATTGCTAGCACGGCTAAGAGAGTAGTGCAGACCTGTCTGATATGTTTGCAGCACAATCCTGGACAAGGGACTCATACTCCTAAAGGTGGGTTTGTTCCACCTACTGCACCATTCGAAGTACTACAAATGGATTACATCCAGCTGGAGCGCTGTAATAATCTCAAGTATGTCCTAGTAGTGGTGTGTGCCTTCAGCAAATGGATTGAGGCTTACCCTACGAAAGACAATACAGCATTGACAACAGCTAAGGTGTTACTCAAGGAATACTTCCCGCGCTACGGAGTTTGTAAACTTATGTGGAGTGATAATGGCCCTCATTTCATTGGAAAAGTAGTGGAATTTGTCCTGAAGGGATTGGGAATCAAGCAACGATTCCATGCTGTCTTTCATCCGCAATCAGCAGGTTTAGTAGAACGATACAATGCAACTCTGAAGCTGAAGTTAGCAAAGATAGTGGCATCGACATCTCTGAAATGGCCGGACGCTTTGCCTCTGGCATTGCTGTCCATTCGGTCAGTGCCACATTCTCGATCTGGCCTCACACCCTACGAAGTGGTGTTTGGAAGGCCTATGAATATTTGGGGGGTTCCAAAGCCTCGTTTGATACATGATATGCCTTGTATAATGATGAACGATTATCTGGCACGATTAACAAATGATTTGCTTTCTATTCATCAACAGGTTCGAGAGGCGCTCCCTGATAACTCCACTGGTAAGGCTCACGATCTCCGCCCTGGAGACCACGTGATGGTCAAAGTATTTGAGCGATCAAGCAGTTTGGAACCGAGATGGCATGGCCCTGAGCAAGTGCTGCTGGCTACGCGAACTGCTGTGAGAGTCACCAACAAGAAGCGGTGGATACATTCAACGCATTGCCGACGTGTCTCTCCGGATCTGGTTAGCCCTGTGGTGCTATCCGACTACAGAAAGATTTTGGATACAGAAAAGAGCCCAGCTGTCACGCCTGATGAATTGGAGGGAGCCTTCCCGGACCACGTTGTTTCAGATAAAGTGAAGTACAATCTACGCCCCAGGAAATAAGATTCCTTTTGTGTTTTTGAAACTGGTTGGTAACCGCTCTGAGGTTTGTGAAACGGAAGCCGGGAATATCAAGGGGGGGGGATCAGTTCTGCCCAGTGTAGCGACACCCGCCTTGAATCCCGGAGAACAAATCAACGGCAGCCTCGGTTCAGAACCATCGTTTTATTTTTTCTCGCTTAGTGTTGCTTGTGAAGAGTATTGTTTTGTGAACTATGGCATCTCCTTCGACACAAAAAGGGAGAATTCTTGGTGCTGTTTTGTTTGTCTTGACCGTAGTGGTGATCGCAGTATTAGCCTGGACTATAGAACTATTGTTTCCTGTACGAGAACATTTGCTGCCCACCACTCCAAGTCCATCTGAACATTTTCATTTCACTCTGCCTTTTCACGAAGAAAGACATAGGCAGACTTATTTGAACAACAGCTTTATTAAGATTTTGCATCATACTCATAATATGACCAACACGTCCAATTGTTGGGTATGTGGAATGTTGCCCGGACACCAGAAGAAGGGAGGAACACCACTCATTCCTCTCCCGTTTTCTCATAATGGTTCTTGTCATGCTTGGTACACTCTTCTTTTTACTCTGCGATGGCCAACGAAAGGTGGATTACTTTTTCGGTTGAATAAAATATGCTATAACGATAAAGATGGCTATCCACACGCTGAAGGAACTAAATTCGAATGGGAAGAATATCGTCCGGACAATGTTTCTGCACCTCGTGTATATACGAATCAAAGACTTATAAATGTGACGGGCATGCATATAATAACCGTTATCGATACAAAAGCAGATTTGTGTATTAGAAATAAAGGTACAATCCCTGTAGGCCGCAGTGAATGTAATATTACACTTACCTTTGATACACCAACTGGAATTACATTTGTAGCTTCACGTAACACATATTTCATTTGTGGAAATAAGGGATACCATCGTCTACCGTTGGGATGGTTAGGAACGTGTTATATAGCTTTTGTATTACCACCTGTATTTATTGCTCCTCCCATGTACCACAATGATTATGCTCTGTACCATGATTTCATACTGAACAGAGTAAAACGAACAATAGATCTTGATGAAATAGACCAGACTGATACCACATTACAACAATATGTAGATTTCAATTTGGGGTTATTTTCATTCGTAGGAGCTGCACTGAATAGCAGGAAGATAAGGCGGCTTACACGTGTGGTGGAAGCCGTCGCTAATGAAACTGCCTCTGCTTTAGGGAATATTACTGAAGAATTACAAATTACCAGAATTGTGGCGCTCCAGAATCGAATGGTTCTAGATGTGATACTAGCTGATAGGGGTGGAGCATGCCGCGTCATCGGAAGTAGTTGTTGCGTTTACGTACCAGATAACTCACCTTCTGTATATGATTCGATTACAAAATTGCATAAGATAGCTGCTGAGATCCACCCAGAAAATGGAACATGGACCTTTTCTGGTTGGTTCTGGACCCTGCTTAGTACTTGGGGTTGGAAATTATTAACGATTCTCTGTGTTTTTATTGGAGTACTATTTTTCCTTTGTTTATGTATTCAATGTGGCCCTACATTATGTTCTGTATGTATCACAGCCTGTATTCCGTCCAAACGAGCTATTGTCAAGCAAGAGAAAATGATCAATGATGAAGTATTGAAAATAATGGCTATTGACATTGAGGATGAACAATCCGACTACGTTCACTATGAGGTAGCTTTTGCTAAACGCTAAAAGGGCCGTCTGTCGTGTTTTGGCAGCTCCTGAGTTAGCGTTTAGCACAGCTACACGGTCTTTTTCTGTTAACTTGACCAAAACGAACGGGGGCCATTTTGAATCCCTCTGACTTCCGTTTCCTATGAACGCTGCCTCGTGGTCAGTGTGCCCTTTCGTCCTTTCTCGATACCCATGGTCACTAGTCTGCTCGGCAACAGGCTATTTTTAGTACTGGTCAAGCGCACATGCGCACTACGCACCAATTGGTCACTCTTTAGGAATGTTCACACTAACTGACCAGTGCTGTTGAAACTCCTCCCACATGTTGGCTGTGTTCCAAAAATGACCTTATATGTACCTAAAATGTGTAACTTGTACCCGCCTATCTTTTTATTGCTATTAAACTGTATAAAAGAGGTCGCGCATCGATGTTCGGTGTGCTACTTCTTACATTGCCGAAGGGTGCTGTAGGAATGTACCACCACCCCATGGGGTCTTAATAAACTTGTCTTTTACCTTTTCCAGTGTCCGTGCCAACTTCTATACTAAGGTGTTCGAGAGTTTAGCAGAGTATGTAGGCCTGATTTGAACCCTATACCACAACTCACTAATGTATTCTCCACATCGGTAGAAAAAAAGGTGTATGTACAAAAAAGTGAAAAAAAGAACTATGTGAGTAACTACCAATTAATAATTACAGCACATATATGCTACCACACTAATAATGTAGTATGCCTGCAAAATAAGAATAAGAGATTAAAAAATGCGCCGATCCCAAAGTGCGCTTAACTCTAAATTACCTGTAGGGAAAAATGAGAAACACACACAGAAATATTTCCATCATGGAGGATGCAGGAGGCCTCACATTTGACGATGAGGAAGTCGACAGAATTCTAGCCACGCTCCGCCCTTTTGAAGGGCTAAGTAACACCGAACCATGCACGAACGATAGTGATTGGGACGAATTGGCTGTGCTTAGAAGAACACAGATCAAGACGGCCCTCCACGGTCTATTTATGTCGGAATATCTGAAATCCAAGACAGCCCCCGCAGGACTAATAGTTAAAAATGAACCTTTCATCTTTACCCATGACCTCGAATTTAAACGAGACTGGTCCTTGATCAGCTGGAGATGTACCAGAGATTGGCTGGTTCTCATTGTGAAGACAGCGACAAAGCTGACCCAAGAACTGAAAATTGAAATTTCGAAACTAGAAGTTAAGATCAAAATCTATCTATCCCCTACTGCCCTGAAAAAACGACTCGAAGAACTGAACCAAGAAATGACCGATTTCGAACTCACTCTGAAAAAAAGTAAAAGTAAAAAACATAAGAAAGACACAGAGGAGTTTACACATGAGCGGATTTACCCGTACATTAAGAAAGATTATGTATGAAGAAGTCAAAGCAGTGATCAGGACACCAACTTTTCTGACACCAGCTCGAATAGCTCCAACTCTAGTAGAAATAGCAATCAGGGTGCAAACAGAGGAAAACCCTCTTCCAGAGGGCAATTTCCAAGGGGTGGAAGAGGGTGGATACCATACCAGGTACCCCCAGGATATATGCAATACCCACCAGCTCCACCCTTCATGAATCACCCCTTCCAACCTTGGGACCCACAAGCTCCCCAGTACAATTACTATGGGCAGCAGCCTTTTTTAGGCCAGCGCCGAGGCCCCAGAAGGGGAAGAAATCGAAAAGGCAATCAGGTTCACTGGAACCAACCTCCAGAGACCGCCCCGGGTGTATCAACACGGAGCCAAACAGCCTCCACCAGCCGGGGAACTTAGTAGTTAACCTGTCAGACGAAGACCTTACAGAAGACCAAGTGAAGGTTCTGTCAAAAGGTTTAGGCTATGTACCCACGAATAAAATGGATAAATTCAAAGTTTGCCAAGAGATGAAAGAATTCATGAGGAAACTCAAACTTCGGGCTTTCTTTCAGGATGCCACTAACGTAGGTACTGAGGAGTCCGACACAGGGTTGAAGAAAAAGTCAACTTTTACCCCACAAGACTCTACCATACCTGTAGAACTCCTGACTTTTGAAAAAGCAGTAATGGAAGATCTTGAGAGGTTACCGAACAGTGACAAGATCCCCTTTAGGAACACCTCCCGTCAGGAACAGGCTGCACTCCAGGAACTTGCTAATAACCAGACTATTGTGATAAAACCAGCCGACAAGGGCGGGGCAACGGTTGTACAGACATACAGTAACTACGATAGGGAATGCAAAAAACTACTGAATGATGCACGAAATTACCAGGTATTAAGAGAAGATCCCACAGAGGAAGTGAGGATCTCGATCCAGATAATGATTGAGGAAGCGAGAGCACACGATTGGCTGACCAGAAAGGAGAGTGAGTTCCTAACCCAAGACAAACCAAAAGTACCGTACTTTTACACTATACCCAAAATTCATAAGGACGCCCCTTATCCACCTGGGCGTCCGATAGTGTCGGGTATAAACTCCATCTTGGAACCACTGTCTAAGTTCGCAGACGCATTCCTCCGGCCAATTGTGCAGAGCACCGATACCTATTTGAGGGATACCAAAGCAGTCCTTCAATTGATCAAGGATGTTCCCTTTGACCCGGAACACGATCTTCTTGTGGGACTTGACGTAGAGAGTCTATATACAAGTCTTCCACATAGAGAAACCCTGGAGATAATAGAGGAAGTATTATTCTCCACACCATGGGATTACCACACCCCCAGACAAGTGGTCCTCGAATGCATCTCTTTGACCCTCACAAAGAACTTTTTTCAATATGAAGATACCTACTACCTCCAAAGACACGGTACCAGTATGGGGAGCACCTGTGCCCCCAGCCTGGCAGGTCTTTACGTCCATCACCTGGAATCCACCAAGATCCTGGATCAGAGCAATCCCTATAGGCATCATGTACTCACTTGGAAGAGATACATAGACGACATTTTTGTCATCTGGAAGGGTGACCTAAACTCGGTTACATGTTTCATGAACTGGCTAAATCAGCAAGATCAGTTCTTGAGATTTACTCATACTGCTTCCAACAAAAATCTAGTGTTTCTAGATCTGAACATCTTTCCTAAAGGAGGCAAACTTGCAACTAGCACCCATTTCAAGCCGACAGCTAAGAACAGTCTACTTCTGTACAGTAGCTTCCATCCGCGCCACCTACGTGAGAACCTTCCGTACGGACAATTTCTCCGCTTACGGCGCAACTGTAGCAGCATAGATGACTTTAAGACTCAAGCGGCAGACCTGGAGAGCAAACTCCTGAACAGACAATACCCGGCAAACATTGTCCGTAAAGGTCTGAAACGTGCTCGCAATAATAACAGGGAAGCCCTCCTGGACGACACGGAAGCAAAAGAACCAGATCCACGCCCCATTTGCGTTACCACCTACAACACCAACTCCAACCAGATCACGAAAATCGTGAACAAACATTGGAGGGTTTTATCATGTGGCCAACTGGATTTTCCAAAACCAATGTTTGCACATAGGAGGGGAATGAACCTAAAGGATCTCCTGGTACACACAAGACCGAGATCAACAGGTGTAATTGAACCCCCTAGAGTCGCAGGGATTAGTGGACACCACCCCTGTGGTTCTTGTGTATCCTGCCAGTACACAAAGAAGAGTAAGAGTATCACCTTTTCTAACCACTCTACATGGGAGCAGCGTGCTTTCACGAATTGCAACAGTCGCAATGTGGTTTACTTGATCACCTGTCCGTGTAACAAGGAGTATGTAGGGATGACCAGCAGACCCGTGAAAATTCGAATGGGTGAACACCGCAGCAACGTACGCTGTAACAGGACATCTACAAAAATGTCTGCCCATTTTGCCACTGTGGGACACAGTGTCCATGACCTAAAGTGGACTGTTATTGAGATCTTTCCCAATGATAGAGAGCTTCTATCAAAAGAACAACGTTGGGTGTTCCGTTTGGGGTCACATCGCACTGGCCTGAACGATGACATCCCATGGTCTCAACTGCACACGTAAGGCGTGTTGTACTTTATGACAATGCAGACACCTTTGTCTCCAAAAATGGACTCTTTTTCTGTTTTGTATGTATGTAAAAAAACTTTTTCTGTTTGTAAGAATGGCCCCTGCAACATAGACTCACCACATTACAAGTTCCCCATATATATTCTCTCACCCCTTCCAGCCAACCTGGTTCCTGAAGGGTGTACATATATGGGACCGTGTCATAATATTTGGTAAACATCCCCTCCTCCAATTTCTCAAAACCTCCTCGTAACTCAATCTCCTCGAGGCTGCATATTAAATGCACTTCTCTGCTCCGGTTTATTTATCAATATTGATAGTCTGTGTGTATATTAACGCCTATAGTCATGATACCGTCTTTTGTGCTGGTCCAGTCTGAGCAGCGCTGGTGAAAGCAAGGATCACAATTAGGGTAGCACGGTGCGCATGCGCACCACCTTCAGTGACTGCCCTACGCGCATGCGCGGAAGTGTGCTAACTCCGGCGCATGCGCAGTGACCAACCGCATAGCGCCGGGCGCCGCTGCGGTGTTTTCCTCCCGGTCTGGCTACTTTTTCATATTTAACTAGCTCTAGACTCATGGAAAGTGCCCACGATCGTTACTCTACAAGTACCACAGCCGAGGAACCAATATCTATGGGCTATATCTAACCATCCAACATGGCCGCCCCCGTATTTCCCTTGCTGGCCATACATACCCGGTGACCTTCCCGCCTAGTTTAATTGATCAATTATCCAATTACCATTGAGTATATAAACACACCGCCCACTACCCCTTTCACATGCACGGAAGCCGCGGACGAAGGAGGAAGCACAATCGTGCTAGGGGCACAGTAAGTACGGCATAGCCGTCTCGAGGAAGACAAAGCCTGTATTCCTACTCAACCTAGCTGAGTTACCTTATACCACCTCTTAGGCAGGATTACAGTATATCCATTTTCCTTCTTTGCAGCTGACACCCCACCATACCCTTCAGTCTTATGCTGGCTCATGAGGCATTGATCCCCCTATTGATAAGTATGCATTTCCATATCTATAACCTCTGGCTATGCAGAACCTATATATGTATGTTACCTACCCTGTGTGTGACTGACTGTGTGTGTGCTGAAGGAACTCTTCAATTATCCTCAATGTTTACACTGGATCCCCTACTTGAAAATATTTCTGTGTGTGTTTCTCATTTTTCCCTACAGGTAATTTAGAGTTAAGCGCACTTTGGGATCGGCGCATTTTTTAATCTCTTATTCTTATTTTGCAGGCATACTACATTATTAGTGTGGTAGCATATATGTGCTGTAATTATTAATTGGTAGTTACTCACATAGTTCTTTTTTTCACTTTTTTGTACATACACCTTTTTTTCTACCGATGTGGAGAATACATTAGTGAGTGACAGGGGGATCTCCCCTAGGTCCTGACGAAGAGGCCCCGTGCCTCGAAACATGTTGACCCACTTAGGAGAGAGAGCCCATTAACCTGCTCTATCTCTCCGTTTCACTTTTTCTTTTTAATAATACCAGCCAGTGTTTAATAAAATTCTTTTTTCCACTAGGCCAGGTATTTTTTAACTCACACCAGATATCACCCCTGACCCCACTGACACTCACTCCCAACACATAGCACCTCCATCTAAAAGGTGCTCCAGCGTATCCGCTTGTCGCAGCACTGCCCCGCCCCGCAGCGGGACGGGAAGACCCCGATGATGAAGCATGACACCAAGGGCCCTTTTGGTGTGTGAGGGGTATTTTAACAAAGATGTTGTATTCCAATGACATCTGGATACACATCCACCCATTGTGAGGTGGCCCTTTCTGATTAACCTAAGTTACTAAGGGCACCAGCAGTTTCAATCACGGTGGACTCAACTACCCTTGTCAATTGCCTTATGTTCCTGCTGTTAGCCATGGATCCCCAGAACGGCAGAAAACCCTTTGCAAAGTCCCCAAATTCTTGACCTGCAGTGTCTTCTTTACTCAAGACACCTCTAACTATCCTTGTCCTGTGGTAATCTGCCGCTGCTGTGTAGGTGGGAGGCAACAGGAATGAAACAAAACATGAGCCCAAAAAGTCAGGGGGCAACCATGTATAGGCTCTATCATGGCAGATGAAATAAGTACCCTTAGCTGCCAAAAACGCAGGGGAAGTCTGAGACCCAAAAACATACGTTTCAGTACAGACACTCTTCCCTAACTGAGCTCTGGGATTCTTGCCAGTACCTTGCAGACACAGGTGACCCTGATGGGGTACAATCCAGATCGGGGACAATCTCTTAGCTTGTTGTTTCTCACTCAGAGTAGCTCCATATCCGGTCACGTTCCATCCTATATAGGCAAGTGTCTCATCTTCGGGGGTAGTTTCATAAGAAATATCTTCCTTAATCATGTCGACTATACCCTTAACCAGAGCACTATTTTTAGGATTGTCTTTTACAGAACGTAGGGGGTGGACTTCACGTGCATAAATGAACATTGTTCTGTATGCCCACACAGAGCCATTATGGCTGAAAGGCAGGACCAGATAAGGGATACCTTTATCCGTTGTGTGAGGCATAAGACCACACACCCAACAGTTAGTCATGTTCATTACAAGTTGGTGCTGGTGCAAGAGCTGAACAAAGGAGTTATTAATAAACTCTCATCTCCTAGCGGATTCGTGTTCGGAAAGGGGCTGAAAAGAATGTGAGGAAAAAGTAGGAGGAGGTATGGGCGATGTAGTGGGTGCAAATGTCACTTGAAAAGAGAATAAAACATATCCTATTAAAAACATTATCATACTGAATAACATGAAAATGCACAATATCAAAAAGCTTTTCTTTGTCATTATTTTACAAATCCTGGTTTCAAAGTTCATTGTTTTGGCAGGTCTATCCATCTCGAAAAACTCCATCATCTCTAAAGTGCTGCCCGCGATGGGAGGTTGTTTCTGCTAAGGAATGCTTCTGTCAGTCTAGGGCAGCTCCCTTGGACCAACCAGAACTGTCGACCTAACGTCGTCAGCTGCACCCCAAAGACTTTGGGCAATCGCGGCCCTAGCAGCGGAACCCGGATGGCGGTTCGAAAAACAAAAATAAGCAAGTTTCTCAGATGGCAGAGCTGCACTTTCAAAAATAGCAAAAAGGAACATTTTATTTATTTGTCCATAGGTCTCGGCCTCAAATTATAGCGTTTTCTCCCAGGTACTGTTTGGTCTTGGAAAAGGAGTTCAGGTTCTGTAGTGTCCAATCGAACTGACGGTGATACAGTTGGTTGCAAAATATTGTCACTCTCTTCTTCAGTAATTGTTCCTTTTACATGTGCATCACTGAAAGGCAGAAAACGTGGTACGGTTTCAGTCTCTAAGTCGCCGACACCCTTCTGGACCCACTGGACGTACGGCAGAGGTAAAGGTACCCTTTTACAATGGACCCTGTGGATCCAGTGCTTCTTCCCTTCCACTCGAACAGCTGATCTCGTGGAGGGAAGGACAAGGTGCGGTCCGGTCCACCTGGGCTGATCGTTCTTGGTGCGCTGGAAGTTCTTCACAAGAACCCAGGATCCAGAGTCGATGGGATGACCTGGAGTTTCAGAGACCGGAGGCAGGGTGTCATGGACCCGTTGATGTAAAACACGTAATTTAGCCGTCAATTCGTACAGATAATCAAGCAAAACAGGGTGTTCGATTTCACTGAACTTTGTGGGCCTTGGCACTCCCCATATGTTGGCCGGGCGGCCGAAAACTATTTTATATGGACTAAGTCCCACTCGCGAATGCACAGTCATTCTGGTTGATAGGAGTGCTAAAGGGAGAGTGTCAGGCCATTTAAGACCTGTGCTCGCTTGAATTTTGGTCAGTTTTAACTTAAGCGTGCCATTGTAACATTCTACTAATCCAGCTGATTGGGGGTGATTTGTAGCGTGGAACTTCTGTTTTATGCCTAGCCCTTCACATACTTTCTTCATCACACGACCCACAAATTCACTCCTATTGTCACTCCAGACCATTCTAGGCATTCCAAATCTGGGGAAGAACTCTTTCACAAGGGCTTTCGCTGTGGACAAGGCAGTATTGTCCTTTATGGGATATGCTTCTACCCATCTTGAGAAGGCACAAACAACAACGAGTACGTATTTTAAGTTGTTGCACCTCTCCATGTGGATGAAATCTAGCTGCAAAACCTCAAACGGATACGTAGGAGGTGCAAAATGACCAGCTGGAGTTGGGGTTCCCCTACCAGGATTGTGTTTCAGACACACCATGCAATTCTTGACCACATTCTCTGCACACTTAGGAATTCCTGCATTTTGCCATACTGGAGCCAACAACTTGCAAATCCCTTTCACGCTGATGTGAGCCCTTCCATGAGCCATTGTAACCACTGCAAGCACGTACGCATCGGGTAGCAACCATCTCTGATGCTCTGACAATTCAACCCAACAACCATTTGCATCCATTCTACCCGTACTTTCTCTCCACATGTTCAACTCTTTCTCTGTAGCCTCAGCTTGAATAGACGTCACACTCTCTATCGTGTCTTCACACATTCCAACATCACCAACCCATCTTGCAGGACCTGCAACATACATTCGGCTCATCACATTCCTTGCAGTTTCTTTCGCGATTTCGTCAGCAAATGCATTTCCACGACCAACATCATCAGTCACCTTCTTGTGAGCACTACATTTCACAATCGCCACTTGCAGAGGCAAGGTCAGTGATTCAAGAAGCTCATTCACCAACTGACCATGCTGAATCTTAGCTCCATGCGAAGTCAGGAACCCACGTTCTTTCCACAATCGTCCAAAACTGTGAGCCACTCCAAACGCATACTGGCTGTCGGTGTAGATGGTCACTTTCATTCCTTTCGACAACACACATGCTCTTGTAAGTGCAATCAATTCTGCTGCTTGAGCTGAATTATGTGGAATACGTGCAGCTTCAATAATCGTATGCAAAGTCGTGACAGCATATGCTGCAGTCGTGTCACCATTCGGGAGCTTGAAGCATGAACCATCCACCCATAATGTACCATCACATTCAGTTAGAGGAGTATCCTGGAGATCTATTCTCCCTTTTGTTTCTTCTTCTGTTCTAAGAAAACAATCATGCTGTTCTGAAGCATCTAATTCCTCTACAATCGGTAACAACGTAGCTGGGTTTAACGTGTTACATCTTTTTATGTGCACATGACTTGCTAACAATGTTAATTCGTAACCTGACAATCGAGCACTAGTTAAGTGCTGTGTCTTGGTTCTGTTTAACAACGTGTCTACTGCATGTGGAACCATCACGACTAACGTGTTATTCATCACTAAACCAGCAGACTGTCGAATAGAAACAGCTGCTGCCGCTGTTGCTCTTAAACAACTTGGCAATGCTTTAGCTACCGGATCCAAAGTCGGCAAAAAATATGCACATGGACGCTGCTTGTCTCCAAACAACTGTGTCAACACGGACAATGCACAACCCTCTTTCTCATGGACATACAATGTAAAGGGCTTACTGTAGTTGGGGGTACCCAACACAGGAGCTGAACATAATGCTGTGCGCAATTCAGAAAAACTTTTCTGACACTCTTCAGACCATGGAACGGGATTGGGTGTATCTTTACACGTTAATGCCACCAAGGGTTTGGCCAGCAAGGAAAAATTTGGAATCCACTGTCTACAGTACGATGTAATGCCCAAGAAAGCACGCACTTCTCTCTGTGTTCTTGGCGCACTTAATTTTGCTATTGCCTGAATTCTTTCTGGGGTCAGTTTCCTTCCCTCCTTCGATAAGAGATGACCTAAGTAGGTCACTTCTTGTCGACAATATTGCAATTTGGAAAGTGACACCTTGTGATGCAAATCACACAGATGACGCAACAATGACAACGTGGCTTTCTTACATATTTCCTCAGTATCTGCAGCAACAAGCAAATCATCAACGTACTGTACAAGAGTAGCACCTTCAGGTAAAACAATCGTATCAAGCTGTGTCTTTAAAGCTTGACTATATATTGATGGACTTTCAGAGTAGCCCTGGGGAGCACGTTTAAAGCGGAAGCTTCGTCCTCCTAAACTGAAGCCAAAAATATCCTTGCTCTCCTCAGCAATCGGGATGCTGAAGAAAGCATTCTTCAAGTCAATCACCGAAAACCATGTTGCAGAAGCTGGAATCATAGTCAATAGCGCAGTAATGTCAGGGACAACTGGAAATTGTGGCACAACTATTTTATTCACCTCTCTAAGATCAATCACAAATCTGTAAACAGGTGGCTGGGAAGGGTCAGTTCGTTTCTAAAACAGGCAGAACAGGACTATTGCAAACGTTGCCTCTTGTCTCTTCAATCACATCTTTTTCAATCAAATCGTAAACGATCGCTCGTAAAGCTTTTTCACCTTCACTAGAGATTTTGTATTGAGGAATTCGTGGCATTTTAACATTGGCTTTCAATGTTACAACATATGGTGGTATTTCCAAAAGGCCCACATCATTAGGACTAGTAGCCCAAAGAATTTCAAGCAGAAACGACAATTCTGTTGGAAGTTTATCCCTTGACAAGTACATTGGAGAAACCACTTTCTGACCTAAAGTAAGTTGTACTCCTGAAGGAGAACAGTACAAAGTCGCATACAATCTTTTTAACAGGTCCAATCCCAACAAGTTTTCACCACAACCTGTTGTCAGAATAAGGGGTGCTTCTAATTCACAAGGACCAACAGAAAGAGACAAAGGGTCAGAAATCGGATTTCTAACCGGGGGGGCAGAAAAACCTGCTGATACATTCGTTTCGCCAGACAAAGGTGCGCCAGGGAGTTTGGAGTGCATAATAGAACTCTTTGTAGCACCAGTATCCAACAGAAAAGGCTCTGACATACCTGATGTAATCACCTCAACGTATGGTCCACTCTCATCTACTGGAACTGAAACAACTCCCTCTCTTTGTCTATGGCTGTCCTAGCAATCATTACCTTCCATATTCTCATCTTCTGCATAGTAATCATCAGCATAGTACTGAGCTGTCCTACCAGATGCGTTATTCTGTTGATCGAACCTATTCATAGAATTTTGAGGTGGAAGGGAACGAGCGTTCTGGGGGAAATTTCCACGTCCTCTACCTCTAGGTGCTTGTTGAACACCTCGACCTCGAGCCAGAAACACCATTTGCGCGCTGTAACAAGACAGGGCAACTATATTTGAAATGACCCTCTTCCTTGCAATATGAACACTGATTGGGACGTGGTTGAGTATACTCGACTCTTTGCGAGTTCCTCTGATACTGTTGAGGCTGCTGATAATTATTCTGATAGTTACTCTGACCACCATTATTCTGGCCACCACCACCACGTGGCGGATACGCTTGCTGTAACAGAACCTTCGTTTTCAACTCTTTAGTTTTCTTTTCTGCTCTATCTTTTTCATCTTTATCTCGGTTTTCATAATACTGTGCAGTAGCCAATATCTGTGCTGAAGAGGAACCTGCCCAAGAACTCTCTGAATCTTTCAACTTTTTACACAACTTGGGAAGCAGATTGTGCACAAATTTATCGACGAACAATCGCTGACCACCTTCTGTGCTCATATCTTGACCACTGTGGTCGACAAACGTTTCTTCAAACCTGGTGAAGAAATCAGACACCGTTTCATCTTTCTTCTGCTTACACGCAGACAACTTATCCCAATTTACACGCATCGCAGGCATTAAAGTTTTTATGTACTCAATTATCCTACTAGGGAGATCTGCTACTAAAGGTTCAGGTTTAGCACCACCAACTTGTAGGGCATCTGCAGCAGTAATATTAGCCCATGAGTCACCTAATTCCTGATCATGATCTGTATGACTAATCTTTCCCCATAAAGGCTGTGGAACAACATTCCCAAATAACATATCGATATCGGCTAAATTCATAATGCATGAACCTGCAGTCTGCGATAACTCCTTGTAATACCCTGCAGGATTCTTACGGGGATCAGGCAATGTCTGTTTAAGGGCCAAAACTTCAGCTCGCTTCCATGGGACATGTACCCACACACGCTGAAAGTGTGGCAGAATAACCGGATTAGCATTTGCGTCACCCTCTCTCCATTGTGGGGGAACTTCTCTCATGGGATATTGTCTTCCCTTCTTTTTAACAGAGGAATCAGACTCAAACAACGACTTGGAAACACCTTCCGTCCTAAGGGACAACAACGTCGCAACTGCTTTCCTAACATCTGAACCCACAATTGCGCCTTTTGAAAACTCAAACCGTACATGGCTCAGCTCGGGTGGATTAGAGTCCAAATCATTTTCCTCTAAATCTTCACACAGAAAAGCACACATTTTTTCAAAAACGTATCTCTGCTTTGATGCTTCCCACTGATGGAAGATATCCATAACAGAATTTAGATCATATATTGTCGGGTCAGTCACCCATCTATGTGCCAAATGATTTAACATTTCTTTCTCCCTAGAATCAGGCTGTTGGCTACGCAACTGTTTATGCTCAGAGGCAGGAGCCGGACTTGCCGCTCCAAAGAAAGGATATAGAATACTAGTAACAGTACTAGCCACTCTCTGACGAACAGAAGGAGAAGTCGATGAAAAGACAAGAGGGAAAGCAGAGTGAGACAAGGCAGATGCAGAGGCAATGTCAGGAGAAGTACCAGGAGTGGTAGTCGATATAGTAGTCAAAGTTGTAGGAAGTAGAGGAAGATCAGGTGTAAAAGTCGGTGGCCCTTGAGGAGGCTGCACCGGAGGAGCAGGAGCCAGCTGAAGAGTAGCTGGTGGGTGCTGTGGAGGAGCAGGAGGTAATGCAACCACGGGTTCCGCAGCTAAAGGTTGCGGAGGTGCCGTAGCATTTTGCGCATAGGGGGGTGGCAAACTTAACAAATGTGCCATTAACGGATCTTTTTCAAGATCTTTTGCTGCCTCTTGCTGAAGAGGCGGTAAAACTGGATAACATTTATCTATTACCATTTTACGTTGCCTGTGCAACTGCTCACTCATCTGTTCTTCTTCATTGTCTTTATACTGCATAGCAGCTTGCATTATCGAAATACCCCTTTCTCTCTTATTTTTCTTCGCTAATTTAATTTCCTTCTGTTTGGCCTCCTTACGCCATAGGTGGAAAGAGTCAAACATCGCCGGCCGGGCTTTCTTCTTAAAAAGTTTAACTTCAAGGTTATCTAAGATTTCCGTGTCAAAGCTACCGTATTGGGGCCATTTTAAAACACCATCTTTTCTGGTGTATTTGATCCACACTTCATTGTATGTGATGGGGCCTACTCCATGTTTCACATACAATTCATAGGTTGGAGTTCAAATCGGAGGAACCGGACACGAGTCCTCCAATCAGGAATCCCTATTATTACAACCAAGACAAAACAAATTTCCAAGTCTGCTAAGACCAGGCATCTTCGCTCTCTAGTCTAGCTCCAAACTTCAAAGCATTATCGATTACGATATTTCTCGTGAATACACGAGTCCTTCGGCTTTGGCACTTGCAAGTTCCAAACAAAGTGATCCCGAGGGATACCCAAAACTAAGAACCAACTAAGGACTGGGAGACGCTCCACTTATACTTAACTGAGATATCGATGACGTCACCAGAAGACTCGTCTTATCGTTTCGCTCTACCAAACTTCAAGGGTCCAAATCAGGGCGATAGCCAGGGCAGCAGTCCTTCGTAGCCGTCGGGAAGCGGGGAACCTCGCAGCAAAGAATTTCGGACCACGTTGACATGCAGGGGTCGATGAAGTGGTTGGCCTTCCTCCAGAATTTTCACACGAAGCTCCTCACGAACCTCTGGCTGGACCGGTACCGCTGGTATCGCCCCGCGTTGGGCGCCAACTGAGGTACTGGGTTTTTCAGAACCGGTACCAAACCGGTAACCCAGTGGTGTCAGGGAACACACCCAAAGACCTCGAGTACTTTCCTGATTCAGACCACAGAAACTCAGAGTCTTCTAGCTGAAGTCAAGGATCGATTTTATTGGCTGCAACCAAGTAACAGGCATCCTAGAAGTACAACAACACGGGATGTATATTCTCAGGAGACTGCTCAATCTTACAAAGTCAGGCTTCTCTTTTTATACAAAATATTGTGCTTTAGGCAAACATTCTTCACATTTTACTATACCATTAACATGTTTCCACTACAAAGGAAAAGCAGAGTCATGATGACAAGCCCACATTTCAGTTTGTCTAGCCCCACAACAAATTACCCGGCAAGGCCCAGCATTTCCATCAGATACCGGTGGACCCCCAATAAAAACGGGCACCTCCCCATCATAAAGCAAGTGAGAGAGAAAAGAGCAGGGACAGGTGTGAGCAAGATTCGGCAGGGTGTGTGTGCGATGAAAAGGGTTTATGGCCTGTTGTGCCTTGATGCTATCTCGTTCGGCCACTGGGAGAGGAACTGACCAAACAGGTTTGGCCTGGGGCAATGGTTCCAGCTTGCCCAGGTCAGAGAAAAGTCAATTAAGGTGTACGTGTCCTTTGGAATCGAATTTGGCTTAATTCGTCTGCCTATGTGAGGGCAACTCACAAAATGGCTGCCGTACACAAAATGGAAGGCAAGGGTTCAGGACGAAAATGACGATTTCGAGGTGAAATCGTCACTCGAATATGACGAAAATGCTTGTACATAGTGTACTAGCCATTCTCGGTCTTTTGATATAAAAATCGTCATGCTACGACAAAGTTTTATTCACGAGTCCAGAATTTTCAGAACTACAGCACCTGCTGCACTGTCCGTAGATGCACCCCAGATTCTTAGCTCAATCAAGGTAAGAATGATCAAAGGGAAGTTAAGCCGGATATTTCAAGCACAAAAATTGGATCAAATTAGTGGGTGAGAATTAAAACCCAGCCCTGTCACTATGCTGCCTAGTTAAATACATATAAGATCCTAATGGCGAGACCGATTGGCATTGCCAATGTGTTGGACCCGGCCTCGTGGCGTGGTCCTACCCCTCCCGCTGTCGCCCCCCCGGCACTAACCTCCACGAACTCTCGACAAGAGCAGCCACCCTGGCAACCCACGGCTCTCCCCCCTGGAACCCGGCGAACCCTACTCGCCCCACCGCTGCAGGTCTGGCTACTACTCTGGACCACCATTTCAGGCCCGACTCCATCTTGGGCCCATCACGTCCCGAGCACGTGGCCTCAGCCCGACCCCGGCCACGGCCCCAGCAAATCCCCGACATCGAGGCACCAAGATCCACCCAGGTGGTAGAGTGGCCACTCAACGGATCTAAGAGGAGGGGAGTTTCGATGGCCCTCCAGCCGTCCCCGGACACTTGGTATCGATCGCCCTCCGGCCTCCCTGGGCGCTGGCTCCACCCCCCTGCTGGGTGTCTGGACACCCTCATCCCGGCCCCTCTGGCCCCCAGGCGCGAGGGTCCGGACATCAAAGGACTCCAGTCCTATATCTGGGCTAGCCCTGGATTAGGACACCAGTTGAATCCTGGAGTCGAGAGCCCTGCTGACGCTGTCGCGGCTGACCCCGAGAAGAACTCACTACCCTGATTGCTGAAACCACCTTTGGAGTCCTGCTGGCGCTGCCGCGGCCCAACCTCGCTGAAACCATCTTTGGAGTCCTGCTGGCGCTGCCGCGGCCCAACCTCGCTGAAACCATCTTTGGAGTCCTGCTGGCGCTGCCGCGGCCCAACCTCGCTGAAACCATCTTCGAAGCCTGCTGGCGCTGCCGCGGCCTATCCTCGCTGAAACTATCTTTGGAGCCTGCTGGCGCTGCCGTGGCCTATCCTCGCTGAAACTATCTTGGAGCCTGCTGGCGCTGCCGCGGTCCATCTTTGCTGAAACCACCTTTGGAGCCCTGCTGGCGCTGCCGCGGCTCGACCTTGCGGAACCCCCCAGCTCGAGGATTGAGAGCTGTGCGCAGGGTATCCCTGTACCCATCCGGTACTGAGACTGTCCCGCTACCCCCTGTTCCCTGTTAACGAGACTTTACGGATCCCTCGATCCGCTTGTACATATTACCGAAGATAATCAACCTTTATTACTGATAAAGCCTAAGAAACTATCCTCTTGTGTGGTGTCCATTTGTAGTGGTGTGATTGCTCTGCTGTTACGATTATAGGAGAGGTACCTCACCCAGGAGGCCTCTCGACAACGCTCTGCCACTTTCCGAAGGAGGGGTGGACCTAGGGGTGGTCAGTCAGACATCTTCTGCCTCCCCTGGGATGGCCTTTCTAACACAATGCTTGTTTTTTAAGGGCATGCAATACTTCTGCATGCATTTGCAACCTTTCCATTTGCGATTACATTGTAATTTGCGAGTGTTTTGTGACCGCAATTGCAGTTGCAAAATATTCATACATGCCTCATGAGTCGCTATTAGGAAGGGAACGCCCTTTCCTAATAGCAAGTCAGAAAACCTATTTTGCGACTCGCAAAGTAGGTTTTGTAAATACACGCAGGGTTTTTAGTGTGTGCAAACAGGTCTAAAACCCATTTGCACACGCTAAAAAACGTTGTACATCTGGCCCCATATCCCACAGGCGAGAATGCCAAAGGCAAGAACAGAAATGACGTACTAACCCCTGCCCCGGTGGAAAAAAAAAGCAGAGATAAAGTCGGCTGACAATTTCATTAGTATGCTGTTTAAAGTCATGAAGGAGATATCTGAGATGCAGAGTACACAGTTGCTGAACCCTCCCAAGAATTTGGTGATAAGATTGCGGTCTATTTTCAGGACAAGGTCCTTAAGATTGTTCAAGACCTTGTCCCCTCTGGAGGGAAGGAACCGGCCGTTGTGGACTTAACTCAGGGTTCTAGGAAGAATCTCTTCACCACCTTTCCCCAGATCATGGTTCAGCAAACGAAGGAACATTGGCTGAGCCTAAAATCGGGCACTCCATCGGACCCTTGTACGCCCTCCATTCTCAAATTGGCTCCAGACCCAGTGACCAATTTACTGTGCAACGTGTTTAACAACACACTTTAATGTGGTAGTTATCTGGCCATCAGTAAGGAAGCCATTGTTTCACCGCTTCTCAAAAAACACCTAATGCACTGTGCCAAGCAGATGGTACCCCAGCCTTTACGCCCACTATTCGAGGTCCAGATGGGTCCATATATACGACCCCAGAAGGTGTTGCGGGGGAGTTCGCGAGGCACTTCACATCCCTATACACCCGGAAGGAGCAGATCTCTGCCGAAATCCTCGCGGAATTTCTAGTAGACATTTTGCCTCGACGGTTCCCCCACACCATCCGGGAACGACTAGAGACCCCAATCACATTGGAGGAATTGACTGGCGCCATTAATGCACAACACCCTGGTTGAGCCCTGGGTCCAAATGGGTTCCCCATGGAGTTCCTCCGATCACACATGTCTCTTCTGGGGCCTCATTTACTGGCGACCATTGCGGAAGCCGTAGACCTGGCAAGTTTGCCAAGGGACTGGCGACACGCGGAGATTGTGCTCTTTCTCAAACCTGGTCGACCCCCAGAGGACCCCTCTTCGTATCGCCCCATCTCCCTTATTCATTTTGAACCCAACCTGCTAGTGTAATTTCTGGCTGATGGCCTTCGGGGATGTATTACGGACCTGATCTACTCTGACCAGTCCGGCTTTATACCTCAGAGAGCCACTAGGCACAATATCAGGCGAGCCACTAACTTGGGCCGACCCGCTGCTCTGTTGTAAGCTGATATTGACAAAGCTTTTGATTCGTTGAGCTGGGTCTACCTCTTCCAACTACTCGAGGCAATCAATTTTGGGCCTCGCTTCCTGACATATATACGCCTGTTATACACAGATTGAACTGCATCAGTACGGATTGCAGGGCACCGCTCACACTCTTTCCAGATCCAGAGGGGGACCCGTCAGGGCTGCCCACCCTCTCCATTGCTGTTCGCCCTCGCAGTCGAGCCTCTAGCGGCCTGGGTTAGAGGCAACCCAGTGCTCAGGGGGTTTGACTGGTCCCGGTTGCGATCAGATGGTATAGCATTATATGCCGATGATGTTCTCTTTTTTATGATAGACCCTTGGTATTCTGGACCCCGTATACTGGAAATTCATAGGGTATTTGGTGGCACCAAGGGCCTCCACTCCAATCCTGCTAAGTCCATCTTATTCCCTGTGTGTGGACATCAGGGTCGTGACTCATGAACCACACAGCTCTCCAGGCCTACAGATGGTTTCAAATATTTAGGGATCTAGATTTCCCCATGCCCTAAGATTTCCTGGGCACATAATATTACCCCATTGTTAACTAGCCTTAAAAATGAAACGATGCTATGGGCCGCTCTCCCCCTCTCCCTTCACGGGCGCTCAGCCATCTTTAAGATGGTTTCTTTGCCTCAGATCCTATACCTCCTCCAAAATGTTCCTTACCCTCTCCCTCACGCGTGGTTTGTGCAGGTAAACGTTATACAAAACAATTTTCTCTGGGGAGGTGGAGCAGTTCGTGTGGCACTCCGCACTTGTGCACAGTCCACCTACTGTGGGGGGATAGCGGCAGCCGATATTTACTCCTACTATTTACTCCTACTGTGAGAAGTTGGCCTGGTATATGATGCTCACTAGTTCTAGTGATCACCTTGTACCATGCCAAGCAACCCTTATGGTGCAGGTTGTAAAGTCAACCTTATAGACAAGCTATCCTAGGGGTAGCATGGACTAAGCAGTCTTAGGCTAAACTCTGTAAAGGCATGTGAAGCAAGCTGTTTTACCATACACAATCCCTTGAATACCAAATGAAAGGACACCACACAGATATATATTGAAAATATATATAGATTTATTTCTCAAAAGATACCCTATACTCTTTGTGAGCACAGAAGCACAAACGTTAAAACAAAACACAGTTTAAATACACAAAAGTTGCACGAATATGGATGAGCCCTAGGGGCCACCTAAACCATATACTAAAATAGTGGTATAAGAACCACTATGAGGAAAGTGAAGAGGCCTAGGGCCTGGAGAATCGCTGGAGCTGTTCAGGACTAACAGTGATGAAGTCGGGAAAGGCCCGCAGGACTCGGGTGCAGTGCGGAAAGTGCACGCAATACCAATGCAGTGTCAATGGTGCGTAAAAAGTACAAAGTTAGTTAAAAAGGAACCTTCCGAGTGACCTAGAAGGATGAAACTTAAGACACAGGCCCTAGAGGTGTGTACCAGTGTGGGAACACCGGCGGAGCTGAGTTACCTCACCCACAGGAAGCGGGTGCACAGGGTCGAAGTAGTGTCGGGTTTCGTCACGCTGGTCGATGGTGCTTGGAGCTGAAGATGCTGCAGGCGACTCGAGGTGAAGAGTTCCGGTGGATCCAAGGGTGGATCTGAAGTCGTGAAGACCTGAAAGCAGAGGGGACAATGTTCAAAGTCACTAGCCCGTGACTACCGTGGAACCAGAGTGGAACCAGGCGATGTTGGGTGCAAACAGGCGTCGAGGTGTAGCTTCTCTCTGCAGCCACGTGGACACAAGGGGTTGAGGACGTCCAGGAGTTGGTCACGAGCTGTCCCACGCAGGCTTCTCGCTGTTGGCGGTGTCGGCAACCGGATGGAAGCAAACAGGCCTTGGCTAATGCAAGCCACGCAGGAATCAAGAAAGGCTTGTCACTCGGACCAGAAAGGTCAGAGCGGGTGCTCCTTTTCACAGGAGCAAGGGCAAGTCTGGAGCAACCAGACCTGCAGTGAAAGTTGTAGATTTCGTCGCCAAGATGGCCACTAGCCGCGTGGCAAGTGGACGGGATGGCGCGTCGAGTGGCACAGTGCAAAAGGGCCCCACGCAGATCGTGGAGATGCTGGGGGGCTGATCTTTGGTGCAAGGGCTGCTCGAGGTTGGGGCTTTTCAGACCCCAAAGCACAGCGTCGAGGGTGCCTCTGATGCTGCGCAGTCAGCTTTTCGAGGGTCTTCCAAGATGTCCGGTACCACGTCTCTTGGTGCCTCCACGGGTCCCTTCTTTGCAGGGACTGTAGATCGGGCGGTGAGAAGTCTGGGAGTCTGGGTCTTGCCAGGCTCTGGGCTCGGGCTCCGGCAGGAGGCGGCGGCAAAGCAGATGTCGAGTTGCTGGTTGGTGCCTGTGTTCACAGGGTGGTCACTCCTTGGCCACAAGGGAGATTCTCTTCCGTCTTCTGTGCAGCAGAATGTCGAAGTCCAGTCTTCTTCTGTATTTCAAGTTGATTCAGGATGATCTGAAGTCTCAGGACACAGCTCCCACTCTTATTCGAATCTGGGGGGCCGGATCACCTACTAGGTCCCTCCTCTGGGTGGAACCAGGAAGGGGGGTGGTTACACCCCCTTTCCTTTGTCCAGTTTCACGCCAGGACTGGGGCTGGAAAGCCCCAGCACCGGTTTGAACTGGCCTATGCACAGGGACACCTTGTGTGCCCCAGGCATGTCTGATTCTTTTCAGCCCTGTCCTACCCAATACACAAAATCCTGTCTGGAGTGGTGCTAGCACCTCCCCAGGCAGGAAACCCTTTGTCCAAGCTGCCCTCGCTGGAAGGACTCCCAGCAGCAGGAGGTCAGACTTGTGTCTGTGGTGGCAGCATCCATTTTGAGATGCTAAGGCTCTGTTTAACTTTAACCGGGGTTCAGGCTAGGTACATGTCGTGTCCCTCTAGAAGGGTGGAATGCTACCCCCGTCGCCAGAACTGGCGAGGGGGTAGTATTCCAATTCGTATGACACCTTACTCGACATGTTTTGATAAAGCCAAACCTAAGATAGCATTTAACCGCGAGGTTCATAATGCACTTAAGAGTATATGGTATGGCAATATCATGAAACAGCTAAAGGACATGGTTCCAAAAGCTGTAGACAGGCTCAGCTCATGCCAGAGCACCATCTCACATATTTCCAAGCACTCTGCCTCCAGGATTGATGAGGCCTTCCATAGGAGTGACTGATAGGAACATATGTGTCCATTTTAGGTTAGGTATAGGCATACTACACCTAAGTAAGGGGTGGTTACACCGACTTACCCCAGCTGAGTGATCAGCCAGTTGTGTCAAATATGGAGGCCAGGCCAGGGGTGGCACAATACATGCTGCAGCCCCTGGTAGGCCTTGGAAGCACCTATGCCCTGGGTACCTGGGTACACTGTTACAGGGGCCAATAAGGTGTGCCAATTCCAATTGTGTATGTACCTAAGGTACATGGAGTCCATTTTAAGGAGAGAGCAATTAGCCTGGGGCCCTGAATAGCAGGATCCCAGGCCAACTATGTCAAAAACCAGCTAAACACCAGGCAAAAAGTTTGGGGGTAACCATAGTCAGATATCCACCTTCCTACAAATCTGTTGTGGCCTCCGCTCACCCTGCTCGTACGAGGATCGAGCAGGGTGAGCGGAGGCCACAACAGATTGCATAAGCGATATCGACCAAAGGGCGAACACGCGAACCCATATACGGATAGAAGGGGTTCTTTTAAAAGCATTTTCTTCTACGGGAGCCTGGTATGCACCACAACATAAGGCTACCTGGTACAATAAAGGGAGAAAATCAATAACATAAGTGCAAGAATTACGCTGACCCAGAAACAACCCTGATGAAATCGCCGATAATATATAACGCGGCGACGAAACATGTTGGTTTTTTATTAGAACAGGCACACGGCAAAGAATAAAGTGGGAAGTGCTAGTGGAGCCCAGTTCTTTTTTAACCGAATAGGTCCTATAACTCATAACTTGGAGGATAGGCCCTATCACATAGGTGGGTCACTCACATAACTACACTGAGTTTCTTTTGTGCACAGTTTTTTCCCCTTTATTTTCATGGTTGGCAACTGCTGATGATGATATAGCGGGGAGTCAAGCGAGTACCAGTTTGACACACCCCCTTGGTGGTTACTCCCGTGAGGCGTTGCCAACCCCCCTCCCCTTTTTTTACCAGAGAAGGGTAGAGCAGGATATCAGAACAGCACAGGGATTTAGTTTTCACACACACATTTGTTTTTAGATATGAATATCCAAACAGAGAGTGATAGGAGACACTGAAACAGGTAGTAGGAGTAAGACATACCCACTACTGAGAACAATTGAAATATCCAAGAGATGGGACAGTTCACCTTGTTGTAAGGGCAGGCACAGTGATTTGAGGAGTCTAGTGAGTGGGGGGCAGCCTGAACCCAGTCCAAATCCCCCTTGGGCCCCTTGATGTTTGGACTACGACCAAACAGTGCCTGGAAAACGAAGATACAATTTGAGACCAAGAAATACGAACTAATAAAAATGATTTCTTTTTCACTTTAAGGCAAAGACCTATGGACAAATAAAATATATATATATTCTTTTCCCTTCCAAAGAACTATTTTGAAAAAGCGCAGCTCTCCCATCTGAGAAACTTGCTTATTTTTGTTTTTCGAACCGCCATCCGGGTTCACGCTGCTAGGGCCGCGGTTGACAAAAGTCTTTGGAGTGCAGCTAACGACGTTAGGTCGGTAGTTCTGGTTGGTCCAAGGGAGTTGCCCTGGACTGACAGAAGCATCCCTTAGCAGAATCAATCTGCCACCGCGGGCAGCACTTTAGAGAGGATGGAGTTTTCCGATGTGGAGAGACCTGCCAATCCTGCAGACTGTAAACGCAAATTATTTAACGTGATGACAAAGAAAGGCTCTATAATATTGTGCATAAGTATGTTATTCAGTATGATGATATTTCTAATAAGTTACATTTTATTCTCTTTTCGTGTAACATTTGCACCCACTGCATCGCCCATACCTCCTCCTACTGTTTCCTCTCATTCTTTCCTCTCCCTTCCTAACCACGAATCCAATCGAAGATTAGAGTTCATTAACAACTCCTTCATTCAGCTCCAGCACCAGCTAGTAATAAACACAACTAACTGTTGGGTTTGTGGCCTTATGCCTCACACTTCGGATAGAGGTATCCCTTATTTGGTCCTGCCTTTCAGTCATAATGGCTCTGTGTGGGCATACAGAACAATGTTCATATATGCGTGAGAAGTCCAACCCCTACGTTCGGTAAAAGACAACCTCAAGACTAGCGCCCTAGTAAAAGGTATAGTTGACATGATTAAGGAAGTAATTTCCTATGAAAATACTCCGAATGATGAGATACTTGCATATGTGGGTTGGAATGTGACCGGATATGGAGCTACTTTAAGTGGGAAACAGCAAGCGAAGAGATCTTCCCCGATCTGGATTGTACCCCATCAGGGCAACCTGTGTCTGCAAGGTATTGGCAAGAATCCCATAGGTCAGTTAGGGAATAGTGTCTGTACAGAAACGTATGTTTTTGGGTCTCAGACTTCTCCTACGTTTCTAGCGGCTAAGGGTACTTATTTCATCTGCCATGATAGAGCCTATACATGGTTGCCCCCTGACTTTTCGGGCTCATGTTTTGTTTCATTCCTGTTACCTCCCACCTACACAGCATGGGCAGATTACCACAGGACAAGGGTAGTTAGAGGTGTCTTGAGTAAAGAAGACACCGCAGGTCAAGAATTTGGGGACTTTGCAAAGGGTTTTCTGCCGTTCTGGGGACCTATGGTTAACAGCAGGAACATAAGGCAATTGACAAGGGTAGTTGAGTCCACCGTGATTGAAACGGCTGGTGCCCTTAGTAACCTGACTGCTGAGCTCCAGTCAGATCGTCTTATGACCCTTCAGAACAGGGTCGCATTAGACGTCATCCTTGCAGACCGAGGTGGGGTATGCAGATTGATCCAATCGAGTTGTTGCATTTTCATCCCAGATAACGATCCGACAGTGTATCAGGCCATCTCCAAACTACATAAGATTTCCGAATCTATTCATGTGGATAAAGGAGATTGGTCGTTAATGGGTTGGTTCTGGGAACTGATATTTGCCTGGGGATGGAAAATTCTGATGGTCATTGGGTTGGTCTTAGCCATTCTTTTCCTGTTCTGTCTGTGCGTACAGTGTGCTCCTGCAATATGTGGCCTTTGTGTCACATCATGTGTAAGGAAGCCTGTATCAAGAGATGAACTAAGTACTAGGATAATGCTACAGCAACATCTCAATGACTTTAAGAATATCGACCTGGACTCAGATTAGCATGAGATTGGGTTGAATTGCCTATATAAGGGCAAAAGGAGGGTTTGTAGTACTGAAAATCCCGAACTCGTGTACAATTCTACACTCGAGAATAAAACTTCGTCGTAAAATGACGAGTCTGGTATCAAAAGACCGAGAATGGCGAGTACCTTATGTACAAGTATTTTCGTCGCATTCGAGTGACGACGTCACATCGAATTCACCGTTTATGCCCTGAACCCCAGGCTTCCATTTTGTATGTAGCAGCCATTTTGTGTGTTGCCCTTCACATAGGCTTAATTCAGTATCAAACGGCCACGTACTCCTTGATTGGCTTTTCCATGACCTATGCAAGTTGGAACCATTGCCCCAGGCCGGACCTGTTAGGTCAGTTTCTCTCCAGTGGCCGAGCAAGATAGCATCAGGACTCCACCGGCCATAAAACCTCCTCGTTGCACACACACCTGCCGTATCTTGCTACATCTGTCTTTACTCCTTTGCTTCACTTGCTTTATGATGGGGAGGTGCCCGTTTTTATTGGGGGTCCACCGATATCTGATGATGGGTCAGGCCTCAACGGGTGATTTGTTATGGGCCGGACGAAGTGAAATATGGACATGTCATCATGACTTTGCTTTCTCCTTTTGTATAAAAGTTATGTCAATGATCTACTGTAAAACCAAGAATGTTTGCCTGAAGCCTAAAAATCTGTATAAGAAGAGACGCCTGATTTTGTAAAGCGCGACAGTCTCCTGAGAACATACTCCCCGTGTGTTGTACTTCCAGGACGCTTGTTACCTTGGTTGCAACCAATAAATCCGATCTTTGACTTCACCTGGAAAACTCTGAGTTTCTGTGGTCTGAATCAGGAAAAGGACTCGAGGTCTTTGGGTGTGTTTCCCTGACACCGCTGGGTTACCGGTTAAGTATCGGTTCTGAAAACTCAGTACCTCAGCACAAGGGCAAGCAACAGCGAAGAAGGAAAGAGCACATGGTGAGCACATGCTCAGACAAGGTGGCTGCCGGAAACAAGATGGCTTCAGCTCAATACTACTAAATGACGGGTTGAAGTGCACACCTTTAACTTGCTGTTTTCAAACTTGAATCATTTTAAATTGCGTGCATCCCGGAAAAGTGGTCCGCCTATCGGCTAACAGCGATCCCTGCCAAATTTCCTGAGACGTCCCTTTTAGCATTAGCTGAAGACATCTATAATCTAGGAGAGTCTAAGTATACATCATGTACATCGATCTGCATCATTTCATCAACTTTTGTCTAGTACACGATGGGCATTCATTTGTTTACCATCACGTCTGGCAGGTGTACAAGCAGTGATACAGATGGAGCAAATTATTGGACCACATTGTATACATAAACAGCATGTCAATAGAATTTCAAGCAATATATATAGAACTGTTAACAGTTTCCAGCCCCAGGTGACAAACAATGTCCATAGCCAACCGGTTAAAGTTCATGTTCCAGTATCGGGGTGAATCTCGGCAGCAACCTTCTGTAGTTTAGAGATCGCATCAAAAACTGAAGGGGCATGATCTGGAATGTACACGCAGCAACTACTCCAGATGAAGCGACATGCACCACCTCGATCAGCCAGGACTACGTCCAGGACCATACGGTTTTGGAGCGCCACAATCCTCGCAATCTGTAGTTCCTCTGTGATGTTTCCAAGAGCCATAGCTGTCTGGTTGGTCACAGCCTCTACGACCCACGTCAAACGTGTGATTTTCCTACTGTTCAGGGCAGCACCAACAAAGAACAGCCTCAAATTAAAATCAACATATTGCCGTAGTGTGGTGTCAGTCTGAATCACCTCGTCGTGATTTGCTGTCCTCTTAAATCCGTTTTTGGAAATGTCATTAAACAGTTTTGAGTCCTTGTGGTATGATGCAGGAGCCAAAAATACAGTGGCAATAAAAAGGACACATAGCAATCTCCAGACCATCCAGCAGGTAGATGGTAGTATCCCTTATTTCAACATATGAAATAATTATTATGTGAAGACGTGAAGCTACTATTATTATTACCAGCAATGTTCAGAACTAAAGTACATTCACTTTTCCCCACTGGAATTTTCCCAACACTACTCACACATAAATCTGCTCGGGCTCCAGTTACAGCTATAACAAATGGTCCATTACCCTTAGCAGTTCGTGTATTTGGGTAAACATAATGTGTTCAAGCATTTCCTCGTCGGTACTCCTCCATCTCCCATTAAGTCCCTTTAGCTTGCGGATCACCTTATTCATCAGGATAACATGCTTTATTACGATAATAGTTTAACCTCCCTACACCCATATCAGTAATATTAGTCTCTTCAGAAGCCAATAAAAGTGCAAACCAGGCTTGACAAGAACCGTTATGAGAAAATGGAAGAGGAATAAAAGGTGTTCCTCCCTTTTTCTGATGAGCTGGCATCATTCCATACACCGAGCAGTTAGTAATGTTCGTAGCATTGTGCGTGTGGTGCAACATCTGGATGAACGTGCTGTTCAGATAGCACTGTCTATGCTTCTGCTCATTGTAAGGGAGAGTGAAATAGTGGTGTTCAATGGATGCTGAAGTAGTGGCAGTCAGCATTCGTCGAGCAGGAAACACTTCCTCTACAACCCAACACTTCCTCTGCAACCCAAGTTATCACTGCCATAGTGATCACAGTGACAATGAACCCAACAATACACATAATCCTCGTCGCAAATCCTCACAGCGGTTGATGTCTTCTCCATAGGCATATTCATCTTGTTGTTGAAATAACAAAGCAGTTGGAACTCTAATGTCCTGGGCAGTTGTTGGTTTCTTCACTGAGGGTTAAGATGGGTGTCACTACGCAAAAGATCCCCCCCTCTTCAGCGCAGTTTCTCACTAACCCAGGACGGTTGCTCAACCAGTCGTTTTCAACAATGAAGTTTCTTTCCGGGACTGCAGTTGATATTGAGATGCACCAGGAATCGTATGGTCCAGGAAGACTTCCCCAGGGTCTTCAGGTGATATGGCTTTGCCTCTCTCTGTGTCCAGGATATCTTGATGGTCGATTAGGGCAGCAGGTTCCACCAGGGTAGACGGCACCTTCTTGCAGTGGGTAGAATGCACCCAGTTCCTCCTGTAGGTCACTTGGACTGCAGTTCTCGTCGCAAAGAGGACTTGCTCTGGGCCGCGCCACCTAGGTTCCAAATTGCTCGATCGCTGGAAGGTCCGGATCATCACATGATCGTTGGGCCGTAGTTTGTGGCCTTCACCTTTCAACCTGTCAGCAGGAAGAGCTTCTTGAACCTGTTGATGAATAGAAATCAGACTGTCAGTCAACTGTGACAAGTAGTCACTCATCAAGACACAAGGTACATCATGTATGGGGCGTGGCTTAGGAATCCCCCAAATATTCATAGGCCTTCCAAATACCACCTCCATATTGTGTAAGACCAGATCGTGAATGTGGCACTGATCTAATGGACAACAATGTCAAGGGTAGTGCGTCAGGCCATTTCAAGGGTGTGGAAGCCTGGATCTTAGCTAGCTTAAGCTTGAGAGTAGCATTGTACCGTTCCACTAGCCCTGCTGATCGTGGGTGGAAGGCAGTATGAAACTTCTGCTTAATCCCTAATCCTTTCAGGACATACTCAACAACTTGCCCACTAAAATGGGGTCCGTTGTCACTCCACAAAAGTTTGCAAACACCAAATCTGGGAAAGTATTCCTTTAGAAGTACCTTTGCTATAGTAAGAGCTGTGTTATCTTTCGTAGGGTACGCCTCTATCCACTTACTGAAGGCACATACCACTACTAGAACATATTTTAGATTGTTGCAACTTCAAGCTGGATGTAATCTTTTTCAAAACTTCATGAGGTGCAGTTTGTGTGGCAAACCCTCCTGTAGGAGTTTGTGTCCCTTTTCCAGGATTGTACTGGAGACTATTCAAGCAGGACTACACTATCTTTTTAGCTGTGCCGGCAATTTCTGGATGCTCACAAACTTGTGTAAGTAACTTTGTTATCGAGGAGGCTCCAACATGTGCCGGTCCATGTGCCATATGAATCATAGGCTGTGGGCAGTTTCCACTTGGTCATGTCCTTATTTCTCCAACAGCCCTCATCATCCAATGTTCCCTCCTTAGACCATTGCCCAAGTTCTTCTGCAGAAGCAGATCGCTGCATGTCTAGCATTTCCTGCCTGGCATGCTAACCTTCAGCCTGTGACTTCACTACATACATAGATGTGGTGCTTCGCTGCATTGCAGTCGCACGGGCTGCGTGATCTGCGATGGCATTACCTCGTCCGATTTTATCAGTCACTTTCTTGCGTGCGCTACACTTAACAATCGCTATTTTCTTCGGGTATGTCAAGGCAGTCAGAAGATTGTGTACCAATTCTCCATGCATTATTTGCATCCCATGGGATGTAAGAAAGCCTCTTTCCTTCCAGAGCAACCCAAAATCGTGAGCCACTCTAAAAGCATAGTGGCTATCCGTATAGATGTTCACAGATAAGTCAGTACTAAGTTCACACGCTCTTGTCAATGCTATTAGCTCAGCTGCCTGAGCTGACTTCTGTGGGATACGAGCTGTCCCAACTACCGTCAGAAGTGTTGTAATTGCATATGCAGCTTATGTTGTGCCATCTGGTAATTTCAAACAGGACCCATCAACCCACAGTTCCCCATAAACATTTGAGATGGGCGTATCTTGCAAGTCGACATGACCCTTTGTCTGTTCCTCAGTAAGAAATATACAATCATGAGGCTCTTGTGACTGGGACTGAGTTGCTGGATATGGCAACAGAGTGGCTGGATTTAGGGTTGAACATCTTTGCAGAGTGATGTGAGGAGCCAAAAGTGTCAATTCATATCCTGTCAAACTAGCACTAGTTAAATGCTGAGTTTTGGTTTGGTTCAAAAGGGCATCAACTGCATGGGATACTAACACAAACAGTCTATGTGACAAGACTATCCCTTCACTCTGACGTATGGTTACAGCTGCTGCTGCGACAGAACGGAAACACCCAGGCAATGCATGAGCAACTGTATTGAGAACAGCTGAAAAATATGCACAAGGACGCTGCTTGTCACAGTGTGTCTGCACTAAAACTGAAAGTGGACAACCATCTCTCTCGTGTACATGGAGTGTAAAAGCCTTAGTGTAATCTGGAGTGCCTAATACTGGTGCAGAACAAAGAGCATTATGCAACTGGTGGAAAGCATACTGGCATTCAGGCGTCCATGGAAGGGGCATTGGAGTGTCTTTAGTCGGAAGAGTCAACAGAGGTTTAACAATGTGTGAGAAGCTTGGAATCCATTGCCTACAAAAAGAAGTAAGACCAATGAATGCACAAACATCTTTCTGAGTACGGGGCACAGGCTTGTCTAAAATAGCATGAATGCGTTCTGGTGTAAGTGCACGTCCCTCCTTAGACAGGAGGTGACCCATATGGATACGGTACAAAAGGGGGTGGTGACGGACGGAGCATATGAATCAATCAAACACTCGCACCCAGTCAAAAGATCTGGGTTTAATCCATAACCGTTCTTTAGCCCACTCTGCCACCCCAGTTCAGACATGGCTATATGCAAATTAGTCTGACCCTGTGCCTCATGGGAACAGTCCAGCCCGAACTGCCAAGCCATGTCTTCCCTGGACCGGAAACAAGCTTCCGAGGACCGGTTTCTGGCATTCCAGCCGTCTTCAGCCTGGCTTGCTTAAATCCAGTGGCAAAGTGAGCAAGGGACTCACGTCTGAGCATACCCTGCCACACTTATGGCGGCCAAAAGTGGTACAAGAGGGGGTGGTGACGGACGGAGCATCTGAATCAATCAAACACTCACACCCAGTCAAAAGATCTGGGTTTAATCCATCACCGTTCTTTAGCCCACTCTGCCACCCCAGTTCAGACATGGCTATATGCAAATCAGTGTGACCCTGTGCCTCATGGGAACAGTCCAGCCCGAACTGCCAAGCCATATCTTCCCTGGACCGGAAACAAGCTTCTGAGGACCGGTTTCTGGCATTCCAGCCGTCTTGAGCCCGGCTTGCTTGAATCCAGTGGCAAAGTGAGCAAGGGACTAACGTCTGAGCATACCCTGCCACACTTATGGCGGCCAAAAGTGGTACAAAAGGAGGTGGTGATGGACGGAGCATCTGAATCAATCAAACACTCACACCCAGTCAAAAGATCTGGTTTAATCCATCACCGTTCTTTAGCCCACTCTGCCACCCCAATTCAGACATGGATAACCTTCTGTCTACAATACTGATATTTCTTCCGAGAAACTTTGTGATGGTGAGATGCAAGAAATTGAAAGCAATGACAGTGTTCCTTCTTCACACTGCTCAGGCATATCAGCTGCCAACAAGATATCATCGACATATTGTATGAGAGCTACCCCAGTTGGCACAGGGAAAGAATTAAGCTGTCTTTTCAATGCTTGGCTGTAAATACTAGGACTCTCCGTATACCCTTGAGGAATTCTACAGTATCTAAAGGATCGATTATTCAAAGTGAAACCAAACAAATATCGGCTGTCAGGATGAATAGGGATGGAGAAGAAAGCATTCTTTAAATCAATCACAGTAAAGTTGGTCGCAGTCGGAGGAACCATGGTGTGGGTATTGGGGCACTACAATCTTGTTAACCTCTCGCAAATCAATGATAAACCTGTAGATTTTAGTAGCAGTGTCTTTTTTCAGAATGGGAAGGATAGGGCTATTGCAAATATTGTAAGGGACTTCTTCCACAACCCCCACTACAATCAGATCATGAACATTACGTGTTAGCGCCTCTTTACCATCTCGAGAAATTTTGTATTGAGGTAATCGAGGTAATGAAGCACCCTCCTTCACCTGAATATGCATTGGTGGAATAACCATTTGCCCCACATCGGTATCTAGGGCGTGAACCCAATGCAATGTCCTCTCTAAGAAGGTATGTCTTCTCAACCAAGCGATATCATTGAATATAACACGCACACCTTCTGGGGGAACAACGTATCATAGCCCTAAAATACTGGAGCATATCAAGACCCACAATATTGTCCGGTGTGTTAGGGGAAAGCAAAAATGGACATGGAGCAGTACATTTATCAACATGAAATGCAAGTGGTTGTGACAGTGGGCTAAGGGAAGATGGCCCATCAACACCAATTGATGTAATGGTTAAGCCAGACAGGGGAGCCCTTGGAACCAATTGTTTAGACAGTGCACTACAAGTAGCTCCTTTGTCGCCCAGAAACCGATCAATAGAACCCAAAATATGTGCGGTAAGATAGGGACCCTTCTGATCTACTGGGACTTCAACTGATTCCTTACCCCATCCTAGGCATTCCTATGCATAAGCAAAATCCTTCAAATCAGATAAAAAGACTACTAGATCTATCCCTATTGTCCAACATATTTGGGATGAAGGCCTTAAGGCAATGAAGAATCCAGCGACGGTGGTCCCTGTACTACTGCGCCTCGACAAAAAATACAAAGCACCTGATGATGGTCCGGCGTCTTTGACGGGACACCCATAACCGGACTCGGTAATTTCACAAGCGGCACAAAGGAAGTCACGCAACCCTTCAGCTCCTTTGACAACTCCTCCAGATAAGGAAGGCAGGAGGTTAGACAATGCCGGGAAGAGGTTCTCTTCAATGGCTAGAACGAATGTCCTAGATAATCAGACATTTGATATTGGTTTCGTCTATCAAAAGTATTAGAGGGATTCTGAGTATGCGCAACAGTTTCAAACCTGGTGCGATCATCCATGCCTCCCCTATGTCTTGAATAACCCAAGCGGCCTCACATTTGCCCCTGTCAACGCTGATATTGCTGAGCACGCAATTCTTGACAGTCAACAGCCTAATGTCCAATCTTCTTACAATAAGCGCACTGATCAGAAGACAGAGAAGGCCGAGCATAAGAGGGTACGCTCGGGCAATACGACGCACGTCCGCCGCTGCCACCACCTCTATAGGATGGACCATAAGCCTGAGCTAACATAATCTTTATTTTCAACTCCTTATATTTTTTTTATCCTCATTGTCCTTAGCTTTCAATTCCTGACGTTCAGAATACTGAGCCATATTCAAAAGAGAGACTGAGGAAGACGTGGTCCGTGAACTTTTGCTGGCCTTTAGGCGACTAGCTATTCCTGGCAACATGTTTGCGACAAATTTATCGACAAACCGATGCCTGCCCATACCATCTGTCAATGACTGGCCCCTAAAGTCATGGAATGCCTCCTCAAAATGTGTAAAGAAGTCAGAGACCGATTCATCTGCCTTTTGCTTACAGAATGCTAACACAGTCCAATCTATCTTTTTAGGAGGCATGAGAGATTTCAATTTAACTAATATATCCTTTGAAGGTCTAAAAGTTCTTGTTGTGGTTTCTGTGCGGGTTCCCTTTCTGCATCTATCCTCTCTAGTACCTTCCAAACATCCCCAAAAGTTGGATGATCATCGACTTTATGAATAGACCTCCACATATCAGGGGGTAGATAATAAGCCCAAAAAACATATCAATATCAGATAAAGTCATGGTACAAGACCGAATGGCTCCGTCAACTTCTTCATAGAAAGCGGCCGGATTTTTCCGTGGGTCGGGCAAAGCAGCTTTAAGAGCCATGACATCTGCTCTACTCCAAGGAGTATAGACCCAATAATAAATAAAATAACCCTTCGTATCAGTGGAATCTTTATTATCATCTGTTCTCGTACCCCAGGAGGGACATACAAAGGCGCGGCTTCCCGCATGGGTTTCCCATGAACTACAATACTCTTATCTGTCCCTTGAGTGTCATCCTGTGGCACGGTGGTCTGAATTGTTTGTTCAGCTGCAGCAGCTGCCTTTTTCTCCTCTCTCAAACGGAATGCATCAGTTTGTGGTTTAACCACATGTCTAATTAAGTCAGCCACCTGGGAAGGGACAAAAAGACCGTCACGCAATTTTTTATAGTCATCTGCGATATCAACAGGCTCTAATTCTGTGAAATGCTTTCTAAACGGTTCAATTACTTCTGTGGTAAACATCTCTACAAAATATAATTGCTCTCTATCCAGCCATTGTTGTACATCAGCTATTAGATCTTAAGCAGGAGTGTTAACATGGGCTGCTTTGCCAGCAACAGATCTAAGAGTGGCTGCACAATCAGCAGTCAGAAAAGAGCGAGTTTGACTTTGAGCATCTGATCCTGACTGATCCTGATCTGAAGGAAAAATATCAGCATCAGAACCAACCTTAGGGGCAGAGGGAAAAGTAAATGGAAGCGGGCAACGATCTAACAAAATGGAATCGTCCTGTGGTCTATTAAATATAGGGTAAAGGGGGCGCCGGACAGGGTATTGGCCATTTACCTGTAAACGACGCTCCCTATCCTCTCTCTCTTTTATCTCCTTCATTTCTCTATTTTTCAGCTCCAGCGCTTTCGCATGGATATTTTTGCGTTGTTCCTTTTCTACCAAAGCTTGCTCTCTTCTCACTCGTTCACACACTTCTTTCTCCCACATTCGTACACAGTCAAACATATCTTGTCTACTTTTGTGCTTAAACATAGATTGTTCCACATACTGAATTTTTCTAAGATCAAATGACCCATTTATAGGCCATCGCAACTCAGGATCATTACTAGTATATTTATTCCATAGTGTGCTGTAGGTTATAGAAGGAGTACCATTTTTAATATACATGTCCCTATTTGGTGTACCCTTCGGGGGGAGGGGAGACAGCTGATTCCGTTCTAGTTCCATATTGGTACCTACAAGAAAGCAACACATTCTACGAAGTGTGCTAGGAACAGGCATGCCAAGAATATTGCAGCATATACAATATTATTTGCCAAGTGGCACTTACTCAATGTGTGCCGTTCAAGTTTTAAAAAAGTTAGAGAAAAATCTCCTCATTACCGGTCTATATAAATTGCAATTCATATATATCCAAGCAAGTTTCAAGATTTTGGTCAAACAAACAAGAAGTGTTGCATCAAATGACCTTACCAAGCAAGAGTCTCCAGATTCCAAGTGCCAAGTTCTGAATCGACCAAATGGTCTCTGCACGGCGAACACCAGAAGGGATCTCAGTCGAGGACCGGCACCACCTGGAGGGTCAGATCGGGAAGAGTAGAAAAACTCTGTGACCGCCAAGACACGGGCCTCCTCAGGCAGTAATCATCCGCAGCGAGATTCCAATCCTCCGTCAAGACCACTCCGTCGGGTACCCGAGTCGCCGATGAGCCACACGGGTGGGCGCCAATTTGTAGAAGTAGACCTCAGCAAGGCTTACCAGTGCTAAGGGTTCATCCTTCTCTGCACACAAGTCCTCAGACCAGCAAATAGAAGTTGGCACGGAAACTGAAATGTCAAGTAAACAATTTATTAAACCTCATAGTCAAAAGTCAGTCAAAAATATCTTTATTTAGATATAAAACAAATATCTTTAAAAGAGGATTTCAGGTTCACATTATTCATAACAATAAAAATTGTACAAGCAATCAATTGCTAAAACTTCTCCCCTGAGCTGCGAGTCCGTACATAAAACAACCCCATGCACGTGGACTACTATTTAAACCATTGTTAGTATTGTTTGCCCAGTACTTTGAGGTTAATTAAAATACATTGTTTAATTTAAAACAGGTAGAGGTAAAGTAGTGGCAGGCTGATTTTGTTTAAAATTGCGATAAGCATACTGGATCAAATTTGTCAGTCTTATGTTTAAGTCTGTATTATCTGGACTCAGTGCTGCAATAAATAGCTTGCCTACAGGTCCAAACACCCAGCCGATTCCATTCCCCCGTCAGCTTAGCCCTGCGTTGGAGGTCGAAGGCGGGGCAGATGCAGACCACATGCAGTAGCGTTTCTGCTACTTCGCCACACCCTCTACAGGTTGTATCCTCCTTCACGCGACGCCAGGGGGGAATATTTTGCAAGAATCGCCAGTCACCCATTCTAATAGTAATGAAACTGTGTTTTAAGTACAGTGAATAAGGACTGGAAAAGTAAGTGGCAGGGGTCAGTCGATTGTAGGAATTAATAACTGCCCACGCATGGCTTCGTTTTGTAAATAGTGCTTTGTCACTAATGAGTGATAGCAATCTTACGCATTTTTTGATGGCAAGCTTAAATGCAGGCTGACTAGGATTGAGCGCCCAGAGGCCTTCTGCTGAGATTTGTTGGATGTAGTCCTTAAATAGTCGACCAAATGATCCTCCTGGATTTTTTTCAGTTATTTCTTGCCAAACTAGGGTCTCTAGAGTGCCTGGATTGGATTGTCGTAGTTTGTGGCAGAGGTTAAGAAATACCCCAATACAGGAGACGTTATAATTCAGTAGCCCCATCTCTAATCTGATCTGTGGAGGGGATGCAGAGTATGGCAAGTGGAAAACCTTTTTATAAATTTTGATTGTGTGCTTATTTAGAGCACTGTTCAGATTTCCCTTAAAGATCCCTATTCCATAGGACAAGGTGGGGCCGATTTTTCCTTTCAAGACTTCCAAGAGAGAGGACAGCGTGGGGCCTGAAAGGTTTCTTGAAAGCTTAGCCAATGACACCGCAAGCGTCATTGCTTTGACCGCAATCTCTTTGCACTGCTTTATAAGGTTGCCCCTGGAGTCCAGATGGACCCCCAGGTATTTGTACGACTGGCCAATGGCAAGGCTGTTGTTGTTAAAGGACCATCCGCCACCGGTATATCGCTTCTTCCCGAATGGGACAACTTGAGTCTTCTTCAGATTGACTTCTAATTGATTCTTGATCGTGTATTGCAGCAGTGTGTCAAGCAGCCTTTGCAACCCCACCCTAGTGTGGCTAAACAAGGCTAAATCGTCGGCATATAAAAGATTGCTCAAGGCCGTACCTCCTACTTTTGGCGAGTGGCTATTTACGCCGTCCAGGGTACTAGACAGGTCAGCAATGAACAGGTTGAATAGGAGGGGGGCCAGCACGCATCCCTGCTTGACCCCTCTCGTTGTGAAAAAATTTCACGAGAGATGCGTGCCGGACCCCAACTTCACTCTAACCCAAGTGCGTGAGTGCAGTTGGATAATTGCATTCAGTAATTTGTCAGGGATTCCCCACTTCCTCAGCTTTTCCCATAGGGCCTCCCTGTGGACCCTGTCAAAAGCAGCTTTAAAATCGACAAAGCAGCAAAACGCAAACCTAGATGTTAAAAGGGCTTTGTCGACAATGGATGACACCACTAGTAAGTTGGTCATAGTCCCCGAGCTGGCAAGGAACCCGGTTTGGTTCATTGGGACAATGTTGTGATCGTTTGCCCATTGCCTCAGGTCTTCCAGATGGAACCCTGCGTAGTGTTTCGCCTCAATGTCCAACAGGGCTATAAGTCTATAGTTGTTAGGGACATCTCGCGGGCCTGACTTATAAATCGGATGAATGATTGCACCCCGCCACGAGTCTGGGATTGTTGCGGTTCTCAATGCATAGTTGAAAAGATTAGTTAACAATCCCGACCAAAAAGTTATGTCCGATTTGAACAAGTTTTGTGGGGGGCATTGGGGCCTGGTGCTCTGTCTTGTCTGGCCTTTTTCACGGCTATGATAACCCTGTCTTCGGTCACCTGATGAGCCTCGTCAGAGAGTGGTGTTGGGTCGATGGGAGTGCGCCCTTTAATTCCAGGCCCGGGGCCCGATTCTGAAGGCAATTCTTGACCTACTGGATCTTGATGGACGTGTGACGTGAAATGATCCGTAAGATAGATTGCCCATTCTGCTTCGTGTATATTTGAGTGTTGGACTTGGCCCTTCTGGCAGGTTCACCCCTAGACTTTTTGCTTTTAATGGTGACCTGGTGATGGTGATTTTTGGGTTCTGCGCACTTTCACTGTGTCCCAGTGGAAAGTGCGTGCGCACTTTGAGTGCATGTGTTGAGATAGGCTTGCCCTCCCATAGGAATGCATGGGGAATGTATGTGTCCCTGGAAGTTCCTGATGCGTGGGGTGTACAGGCTCGAGTCTGGTATGTGCGAACTCGTGAGAGTGAATGCTTCGCAATGCTGTATGTGGCATGATTGTGTCTTGTGCGGAAGTGCCACTCCTAGGAGTTGGCATATTAGTGTAAAATATGCCTGGCGTGTGATTGGCTGGAGCTCGCTGGTGAGCCTGGCTCCAGGAAGTCTGGATGGGTCTGCCCGGTGGTGAGTGTGAGATCAGCATGCTGATGGCTGGGGAGGGCTGCACCTGGTTCCTGAATGGGCTGGGCTTTCCCCACACAATGCTGGCTCCGCCCCCTGTGGTGCAACTGATAACCCTAGTCCTGCCAGTGAATGAAAAGGGTGATTGAGCACATCAAGAGTGCTCACCAACCAGCTGCGACTGGTTTCTCCCCACCCTGCACCTACAGACAAAGGATTTACTAGTATTAAAAGGGGCTGTGTCCCATAACAAAAGGTTCTGTTCTCTGCCAGGATCCTGCCTGAGGGGGCTGCTGCTGTTGCTGGTGCCAGCAGGACCGCTACTTGGATTGTCTCCCTGCCTGGAGACCCAGTGAGCTGGCTCTGGGCCCAGCTTTGCCCCCTTCCTGCTGCATTTCTTGAAGGGCTCTTACTGTACTCTTGGAGCCTCCAGCGCCTGGAAGCGCTTTAGTGATTGCCTGCTAGCGCTCAGAGCACTTTGTTTTCCACTTATAGCGATTGGGAGCGCTGTATTCACCTGCCTAGCGCCTGGGAGCGCTTGATCTTGAGGCCCCAGCGCTTAAGAGCGCTTTATTTTGTCTCTAGCGGCTGCCCACGCCGCATTTCGAGTGAGGAACCGCCGGTGCCCACCCAGTATTTGCCCCGGTGATTTGCCGCTGTTTTTATATTTTTCTAATTTAACTCAAGGGAGCCTACCCCTCGGTTAATTATTCCCCAGCCTACGAGTGCCTGAAACGGGCCGCCGCGCTGCCCGCGACGACCCGGAAGTGGTTGTCAGGCCGGCCAATCAGAGCGCGGCCCGACCGGAAGTCCCGCCCCCGCAGCCGAGAGGAAGGAAGGAACCGGCTGCATCGGGCCGGCGAGGCTCTCACGAGGGAGAGCCCCGGCCGCCGGCGAAAAGAGGCAAAGTCCGGCGGAGAAGAGCCGCCGGGCAGAGGAGACGCGCTACTCCATTAGAGGAGACTGCGACCGAGGAGAGTCCCGAGGAGCGGGAGCTCTCCAGCCAGCTGCCACGAGACCGGTGAGTGCACCCAAGAAGGAAAGGAGGGGGCGTCGGGGCACATTACCGGAGCCCGCCCCTCCCCTCCAGAGCAAGGGGCCGTTGTGTCGGAATACCCGTGGGGCCTTACTTAAGTCAGAGTCCCCCGAGAGGGACCCTACAGTAGAAGGGGGCAGTATCCTGCGTGTGAGAGCAGCCCCGGAAGGCAGCGGGCCGCTCCCCCGCCCAGCTACTCTCCAGCCCGAGGCTCCACAAATGGGAGGTGGTTCTCAAGCCCACGAGGGGCTCCCGAAGGGCACAGGTTCTTAGTCCAGAGGGCCACGGGGGCATTGTGTGTGCAGCTCCATAGGCTGAAGGCGCCCCATTTTGGTTATTTAGAGCCCACGAGGCTCCAGGGCCCCACAGTTGTTCTTCGAGCCCAGAGAGGCTCACAGCCCACATTGTTTGTTTAGAGCCCAGCGAGGCTCTGGAGGGCCACATTCTATTCTTAGGGCCCGGAGAGAGGCTCCAGGCGCCACAGTTATTTTGAAGAGCCCACGAGGCTCAGGGGGGACATTTCCTTTGTGCAGAGCCTGAGAGGCTCCAACGTTGTCCCCACCATCATTGCTTCACAGCTGCCCAGCACTTCGTGGGCAGCTGCCACGTTTAGGTCCCTGACACTGGGACACAGTGCGTCCTAGCCCTAGAGAGGCCAGTTGGCCTAGGGACAGTCACAGGTGGTGACTTCTGTGAGTTTGGCGCAATTGTTCTTGTGCTGCACCTCTGAATGTGTTTTTATGCGTCATGTGCCTTGTTGATACCCCGCTGAATGTTTTTAGGCATCATGTGTTTTCCTTCCTTGCACCTCTGAATGTATGTTTATGCATCATGTGTTATGTGCTTATACCCCTAAAGGTATTATGATACTTGGGGTTTTTTTCTCCTAGTGCAGGTGGTGCTAGTGAGGTCCTGGTTCCCTGCGCGACCTGTTCCTAAGGTGGTTTGGATTGCGTAGGTGGTACTTAACCGTTACCAGTAGTTACTGGTTGTGTACTTTATGTTCTAATTTGTGATAAAGTGATTTATATTCTAAGTTCTAAAAGTGCTGATTCCTGACAGTGGTCCAGGTGGCCCTGTCTTGTACATATCCCCTGTAAATTCTGCCCGTGCCTGTTGGCACATTGTAAAGTGTGTGTTTTTATCTAATGTGTTTTGGTGTAATACAAAGGCTATTTTTATACATAACCTTGTGTGGAGTTTCCTTTGTGGTGGGCCTTGGGTGTTTTTGCTGGGGTGCGTGCGCAAATACTTAGCTCAAATCGCCTCCAAGTTTAGCATTGCTGCTCGCGCCACGTTACCTAGAGGGTGAGCAGGGGTTATCTTGGCGTGTAACTCACTTGCCCTGACTTGGGAGTGGTGGTCTCTGACTGACTTTGGCGCAAGACCTGGCCAGCCAGGGATCCCATTTCTAACATTGGCTGGCAGCGGTAAGGATAAGGATTTGTGTTTGCGTTGTACCACAGTGGCAACTGGCCGCACTACAAAACTCTGCATGTTAGATGACCACATTTTGGGGATTATTGTTTTTTGAAGTTCCATTTTCTTCTCCTGAAGGTATTATTGTGTAATTGTGTCAAGTACATTTGTCCCCCACCCTGCGCCCAGAGTCTGGTACCTGTGTCACGTGTGGTCAGGTTGAGGAATCAGGGGTGGTAGAAACTGCCTTACCAGTCCGAGGGGAGGGTTGTGTGTGGATGAATGGTGTGTGGCACTAGACAAGTGAGTGAGAGTTCTCTGGGATAGAGAGCTTGCTGAATACCTTGTGAATTGTGTACTCCTGTGTTAAGCTCGGACCCCTAGGTTCCCTGTGTAATCTTGTCTCTAGAACGTCCTGCCAAGATGGAGCCTGTTTTTGATCTCAGTGATCTAGTTTGGTACAATACGCAGGAGTTGGAAGGGTTCTGTAGAGAGAGAGACATAGGGGTGGATGGTTCAGATACTAAGTACGAACTTAGGAACTACCTGGTCCAATGGTGTAAAGAACAAAGGGATCTTGAGCACAGTGAGGAAAGGGCCCGGGCCTCACACCAGGAGGGGGGTGGGTCTGTGGGGAGCCCTGAAGATTCAGAAGAGGAGGGAGAAGATGTCAGTACCTGGATGCCAGTAGAGAGCGAGGACCCCATAGATAGGGAGTACCTTGCTGGGTCCAGAGCAGGAGGCAGCGCCTCATCCCTTTCCCTGTCCCCAGAGGAGTGGGAGCATAGGAGGAAAGAAAGGGAGCACCAGCTGGCTTTAGAATAGCTCAGGTTAGAGCATGCCCAGGCTATGGCGCAGCTGGAGCTTAAGAAGCAACAGCTAGAGACTGAGAGGGTCTTAGCACAAGAGAGGATATAGGAGGCTGAGAGGGCCTCCCCCAGAGGCAAAGTAGCTCTGGAGGGTAGACTATCCCCTGCGCGCAGTTTTAATTTTCTGGATTCCCCGGGGAGGGTTGAGTCCAGTGGTGGCAGCTATATAGAGCCCAGTGTGAGCAGTCCCATTCCTAGTTCCCCAAGTATGGAACCTGTTTTCCAAGAGGAGGAGAACAGGTTGAAGTTCAGGAATCATAGGAAACCACCTCACCAGAAGTGGGGGTATTTTGTGGATGACTGTTTTGATGCAATGGAGGATTGGCTGGCGGCTAACCCGGACGATGAGAGGGACGGAATAGTGAATATGTTTCTCAAAGAGCAGTTGCTCAGTATTTGTTGTCCAGAGTTGCGCCAGCACCTGTCGAAGTTTGGATACTTTTGCCCTTGGGAGCTTGCTAAGGAAGCAGAGTGCTGGGAAAGTGATAGAGGTTCTCTAGAGTCATTAGGGAGTGACTCCAAAAGTAGTGGGTCAGGTATCCTCCAGCCCAGCGTGGTGGAGGAGGCTCCGTGTAGCCCAGCTAGGTCCCAGGATAGCGAGGAGGGTGTAGGGGCTCACTGTCTGGCTCAGTGGAGCAGGAGTGTGGGGGAGACCGAGGTTCCCCAGACACCCGAAGCCCTGCCTCAGGACTTGGATGGTTTCTGTAGGGAACACCAGGTTGGGGACCTAGGCTGTCCTGTTAGTCCATTTGAGGAAGATCTCCTAGTGAGTAGAGGACTAGGAGCGTCTGTAACCAGAGCTCCTGTGGTTCTAGAGTCTGGCAGTACCGCTCCAGTAGGGAGGGTACAGGAGTCCAGCGTGAGGAGTGATTGGGGGATGAGTTTCCCAGTGGATGCACCAGTGGACCAGGGACTAGCCAGTGGGGCTAGATCTTCTTGGGGGACCCGGGCGGCGCCACTTCTGGTCTGGGGGATCGTCACGCACTGTCAGGTGGACAGGGGACGGGAGATCTGCGCCAGACAGACAGTCACACAACATATGTGTCATTTGTTAGCCTCAGGGGGATGGTGTGTGAATCCCCAGAAGTCCTGGAGTGCCAGGCAATTGTTCCACCAAAGGATTTAGACCAGAGGTTGGAAGGCCAGGTTCAGGATCAGCCTGACCTGAAGGGTAGGACGACTGTAACTAGTGTCCTGACCGGTTCTTCTTCCAGAGGAACCTCGCCAGTTGGGAGAGGGCAGACCTCTGGAAGGGGGTGCAGAGGGTGGGAAAGCCCACCTCTGACCCCGGTGCAACCTGAGGGGTTAAACCCTGGGTTGGAGTGGCGTTGTAAGGGTACCCCTCGCAGGAGGAGGAGGAACCCTAGAAGAAGAGGTAGGGGGAGGAGAGCCTTCCCTGAGACTCCTGGTCCGCCTGAGGTTGTAGACCCTAGGCTGGAGAACCAGTGGCAGTCTAGTCCTGTCTTACAGACAGGAAGAGTGGAGAATGGCTACTATGTGCCAGGGGTTACTATCCCCCGCTCTGTGAATAGGCAAGGACCAGTGGCACCTGGGTGGCCCAGGGCCTGGTCCTGGCCGCGGACAGCTTGGGAGTACCAGTGGGGTAGCCCAGTTGGTCCAGACAGTGGTTTGAGAAGGAATCCCATGGGTTCACCGTGGCGTAGAACAGGAGGGTGTCCCTGCAGTTGCGGGCCCGCGTCCGTGTTCTATCGCCCCAAGCAGGGAAGTCCATCACAGTGGTGATTGTTCTCCCCTGCGTTTTGGCTGGAAGGGCGTTGTGTTGGACTTGGCCCTTCTGGCAGGTTCACCCCTAGACTTTTTGCTTTTAATGGTGACCTGGTGATGGTGATTTTTGGGTTCTGCACACTTTCACTGTGTCCCAGTGGAAAGTGCGTGCGCACTTAGAGTGTATGTGGTGAGATAGGCCTGCCCTCCCATAGGAATGCATGGGGAATGTATGTGTCCCTGGTAGTTCCTGATGCGTGGGGTGTACAGGCTCGAGTCTGGTATGTGCGAACTCGTGAGAGTGAATGCTTCGCAATGATGTATGTGGCATGATTGTGTCTTGTGCGAAAGTGCCACTCCTAGGAGTTGGCATATTAGTGTAAAATATGCCTGGCGTGTGATTGGCTGGAGCTGGCTGGTGAGCCTGGCTCCAGGAAGTCTGGATGGGTCTGCCGGGTGGTGAGTGTGAGATTAGCATGCTGATGGCTGGGGAGGGCTGCACCTGGTTCCTGAATGGGTTGGGCTTTCCCCACACAATGTTGGCTCCGCCCCCTGTGGTGCGACTAATGACCCTAGTCCTGCCAGTGAATGAAAAGGGTGATTGAGCACATCAAGAGTGCTCACCAACCAGCTGCGACTGGTTTCTCCCCCACCCATAGACAAAGGATTTACTAGTATAAGAAGGGTCTGTGTCCCCTAACAAAATGTTCTGTTCTCTGCCAGGATCCTGCCTGAGGGGGCTGCTGCTGTTGCTGGGGCCAGGAGGACCGCCACTTGGATTGTCTCCCTGCCTGGAGACCCAGTGAGCTGGCTCTGGGCCCAGCTTTGCCCCCTGCCTGCTGCATTTCTTGAAGGGCTCTTACTGTACTCTTGGAGCCTCCAGCTCCTGGAAGCGCTTTAGTGATTGCCTACTAGAGCTCAGAGCGCTTTGTTTTCCACTTATAGCGCTTGGGAGCGCTGTATTCACCTGCCTAGCGCTTGGGATCGCTTCATTTCCCTGAAGCGCCTGGGAGCGCTTGATCTTGGGGCCCCAGCGCTTAAGAACGCTTTATTTTGTCTCTAGCGGCTGCCCACGCCGCATTTCGAGTGAGGTACCGCCGGTGCCCACTCAGCATTTGCCCCGTTGATTTGCCGCTGTTTTTATATTTTTCTAATTTAACTCGAGGGAGCCCACCCCTCGGTTAATTATTCCCCAGCCTACGAGTGCCTGAAACGGGCCGCCGCGCTGCCCGCGACGACCGGGAAGTGGATGTCAGGCCGGCCAATCAGAGCGCGGCCCGACCAGAAGTCCTGCCCCTGCAGCCGAGAGGAAGGAAGGAACCGGCTGCATCGGGCCGGCGAGGCTCTCACGAGGGAGAGCCCCGGCCGCTGGCGGAAAGAGGCAAAGTCCGGCGGAGAAGAGCCGCGGGGCAGAGGAGACGCGCTACTCCATTAGAGGTGACTGCGACCGAGGAGAGTCCCGAGGAGCAGGAGCTCTCCAGCCAGCTGCCACGAGACCGGTGAGTGTACCCAAGAAGGAGAAGAGGGGGCGTCGGGGCACATTGCCGGTGCCCGCCCCTCCCCTCCAGAGCAAGGGGCCGTTGTGTCGGAAGGCCCGTGGGGCCTTACTTAAGTCAGAGTCCCCTGAGAGGGACCCTACAGTAGAAGGGGGCAGTATCCTGCGTGTGAGAGCGGCCTCGGAAGGCAGCGGGCCGCTCCCCCCCAGCTATTCTCCAGCCCCAAGGCTCCACAAATGGGAGGTGGTTCTCAAGCCCACGAGGGGCTCCCGAAGGGCACAGGTTCTTAGTCCAGAGACCCACAAGGGCCACGGGGGCATTGTGTGTGCAGCTCCAGAGGCTGAAGGCGGCCCATTTAGAGCCCACGAGGCTCCAGGGCCCCACAGTTGTTCTTCGAGCCCAGAGAGGCTCACAGCCCCCATTGTTTGTTTAGAGCCCAGCGAGGCTCTGGAGGGCCACATTCGTTTCTTAGGGCCCGGAGAGAGGCTCCAGGCGCCACAGTTATTTTGAAGAGCCCACGAGGCTCAGGGGGGACATTTCCTTTGTGCAGAGCCTGAGAGGCTCCAACGTTGTCCCCACCATCATTGCTTCACAGCTGCCCAGCACTTCGTGGGCAGCTGCCACGTTTAGGCCCCTGACACTGGGACACCTTGCGTCCTAGCCCTAGAGAGGCCAGTTGGCCTAGGCACAGTCACAGGTGGTGACTTCTGTGAGTTTGGCGCAATTGTTCTTGTGCTGCACCTCTGAATGTGTTTTTATGCGTCATGTGCCTTGTTGATACCCCGCTGAATGTTTTTAGGCATCATGTGTTTTCCTTCCTTGCACCTCTGAATGTATGTTTATGCATCATGTGTTATGTGCTTATACCCCTACAGGTATTGTGATACTTAGGTGGTTTTTCTCCTAGTGCAGGTGGTGCTAGTGAGGTTCTGGTTCCCTGCGCGACCTGTTCCTAAGGTGGTTAGGATTGCGTAGGTGGTACTTAACCGTTACCAGTAGTTACTGGTTGTGTACTTTATGTTCTAATTTGTGATAAAGTGATTTATATTCTAAGTTCTAAAAGTGCTGATTCCTGACAGTGGTCCAGGTGGCCCTGTGTTGTACATATCCCCTGTAAATTCTGCCCGTGCCTGTTGGCACATTGTAAAGTGTGTGTTTTTATCTAATGTGTTTTGGTGTAATACAAGGGCTATTTTTATACATAACCTTGTGTGGAGTTTCCTTTGTGGTGGGCCTTGGGTGTTGACGCTGGAGTGCGTGCGCAAATACTTAACTCACATCGCCTCCAAGTTTAGCCTTGCTGCTCGCGCCACGTTACCGAGAGGCTGAGCAGGGGTTATCTTGGCGTGTAACTCCCTTGGTGGTCTCTGACTGACTTTGGCGCAAGCCCTGGCCAGCCAGGGATCCCATTTCTAACATTGAGGTTCCAAAATTTGAGGAACTCGAGGTTGATTGATTGATTAGGGCCCAAAATTTCCTGGCGTTTTTCTTCTTATTCTTTGAATATTCTCCCAGATCATTCGGTTGGTCCTCAGATCTTACCATCTCAGGACCAACCGAATGATCTGGGAGAATATTCAAACTATCCCCATTGATCACTGATTAGAACATTTCTGCGGAGTGACTAGTGACTTGTGAATGTGATTGCAGCATTTATCTGGATGTGAGAAGTATGTATGTGTATGTCTGGTGATACTAGCTTGTGGTTTGATGTGTGGGCCTTGGTGAGAACACATTGGTTTTTAAATTGACGTCATGTCATATCCTGTTCTAAGAATTATATGCACTGTTGCGTTATTTTCTTTACTATGAATTCTATGTAACCTAGCTGTTTTTATGAAATGCATGATTTGAAAAGGTATTTGCTTTGATAAATATTTAAATAAATAATAAAATACACAATTTATCTTGATATGTTGCTAAATACTGTTTTTTGAACTGCTAGTGTGGCTTGAGGCTAGTGCAAATATATTTGGACCTCTTCTGAGGCCACCTTGCATGTCGATAGGCAGGTATCTTTCTTCCTCCTTGATATGTATTTTCCCCGTCTACCTGCCTAGCATTGATGTGGGGTCCCCCTTCTTTTTGAGCTACCTTCCTCATGGACAAGTAGATATTTTATTAAATTCCACACCCCTGGTCTAGATTATGTGACTGGATGGGGTCAGCTATATCTTTGGCCTATTTAGCTGCTGATTGCAGTTGTGCAGTAAGCTTTTCAGTGTCTTTTTAGGCTATCTTTTTTCTGTCTTGATTACCTGTGATGAAGGTGATCTGTCTTACTTTTGAGAGGTTTTTAGTACAAGCTATGACTCATTGCGCCAGAGAAGTATTTATAGCTATAGTGTGTATTTTATAAGTTGTTTGTGTGGTGAGGGTATGTTATGTAAGATTGGCAAAGGTCATCAATGTCCACCTCTAACATCTGGTTTGTTGTCCTGTTGAGGCGTATAGTTGTGTTTGGCAAAGGTATTTCAATTGCCAGCTTAAAGTTGGCCAAAATATTCTATAATTCTTGTCTAGTGTCGACTCTTAAGTTGTTAACACATGCTTGCTTGGGAGAAGTAGCATTGTTTGTGGTGCTGGGAAGGGGAGACTGTTACGAGGATGGGCATGCTTGTTCTTTGAGATATTGCTTGCCTGGTTTAGGGACTTGTGCGAAGAAGTATACAGCACAGTGAGTGGGAGGAATTTTGATCAGACACTTGAATAGCTTACTGATGATTACTGATGTGCACAAAACTGTTCATCAGAATTTCCATCTTTAGACCTCTTCAACCTAGTGTTCCATTGTTCTCAAGCTTTCTATCTCAAAAATGCATAGAGCCCTCTCATCCCTCTCTCAAAATGAACTCAGACTCTGAATGTCTGTATTAGCTAATAAATGTTATTCCTTTGTTCCAGTTTGTATTCTTTAACAATCTCTATTTTTAAATCCACAGGTGATTGAAGAGTGGGCGTAGAAGACAAAATGGTAGTCAGTAATAAGCAAATAATTGAAAACTATTAAAGGACCGATGCTAAAGAAGTAAAGTTGCTTCAGAGCTTCAACAAGAGAAAAGTATCTAATGAAAAGATATGGTGAGAAACTTGGATTAGAGTAAAATAAAGAATGTGAAAGCAGTTTATCTAAATAGACTTCCTTCTGCTCTAATGGTATGTGAAGAATGCCCTAGAGATGCTAACCCAGGGCAAGAAGACCATCTGTCTGAACCAGAGAGGACAAGCATCAGTCTAAAGTTCTATCAAGTCCAAGAGAAGATAAAACACACAGAACAAGTGGGACTTGAAGAGTTTTTAACAGACCTCGGCAAATGTAACACTTGAGCACCATATCCAGTGAATTGTCTTTATATCAAAAACAAATATCTGTTCGTCACTCATACAGTGTAAACAAAGCTGCAAAAGACAGGTAGTCTGCTTAGAACTAAGTTACCTGTTAGTTACGAACTAGCGATGTGGGTATATCTGGGACAAAGGGAAGGATAATGAGGGGAAAAAATGCACCTCTGTGACCAATGACCACCTTTTGCTTGTAGCCTGGGTCCACGTGCTCACTATCATTCCTGCCCATTAGATGTGACCTCGGGTACTTGTTACCTGGCAAGACCTGCAAAATCCTTAACATCCTCATTGTAGTCTTATATACAGATATAGAAGACATCCATATGAAGGGTGACAAGAAACAATGTGCTGCTACTGATACACAATAGTATTCTGAATGTTCATGCCAATACATTATGTGAATATATACCTAGCTTTGAAATACTGAACACCAAACAAAGACCTGTTAAGGGCTTCTTAAACTCATAAATGAATACGTTCGAGAAATGGGTTAGAGAATCTACATGGATGTAATGAAGAGGCAATAAGCCCATGAGAGGCTTCCCCATAAGTACCAGGGGCTGCTGATATTAAGGTTGTAGGGTGAATTAGGTTGCCTACAGAGGTTATAAACTGAACTCCACAGAGAAGTGATCTTTGGCTAAATAAATGTCCAAGTGTTAAGTCGAATAAGTGCAGCACATTTGAGTGTGTAATGCTAAACACATGCTGAATAAGATTTAGTATTGTCTTATGGTGTGTCTGCTAGAAAAATCCCAACTTGGATTTATTAACTTCAGAAAGAAATCTTATCTCATAATGGAATGTATACAAGATTAAACCGAACTTGGAGATATTAGCACCAAAAAGAAGTCTCGTACATGCTCTGAATGTGATGAGAGCTTTAGTTTTCTATCCAGTCTCAGTCCGCATCAGAAAATTCACACTGGGGAAAAACTTCATCAGTGCTCTGAATGCCAGAAACGCTTCACTCGCAAACACCATCTGACTCGACATGTGAGAACTCACACCGGGGAAAAAACTCATATGTGCTCTGAATGCCACAAAGGTTTCCGATGTAAATTCAGCCTTACTCAACATGAGAGAATACTTACAGGAGAAAAAACTTTTCATTGCTCTGAATGTGTGAGAAGCTTCAATTGGAAAACCATTCTCATTCAACATGAGAGAACTCACACTGGAGAGAAACCTTATCAGTGCCCTGAATGTCACAAAAGGTTCACTCAAAAAGCCTATCTCCGTAAACATGAGAGCACTCACACTGGACAGAAACCGTATCAGTGCTCTGAATGCCTAAATAGTTACCAATGTAAAGCAGATCTCACTCTACATGAGAGAACGCATACTGGGCAAAAACCTCATAAGTGCTCTGCATGCCAGAAAACCTTCAGTCGGAAAACCATTCTCACCCGGCATGAGTTAACCCATACTGGGCAGAAATCCCATCAGTGCTCTGAATGCCCAAAAAACTTTAGTCGTAAATACCTTCTCACTCAACATGAGAGAACCCACACCGGGGAAAAAGCCTATCACTGCTCTGAATGCCAGAAAAGCTTCAGTTATAAACTCAGTCTAACTTTACATGAGAGAACTCACACTGGCGAAACGCCTCATCAGTACTCTGAATGCCAGAAAACCTAAAGTATGAAAAGCCACCTTACTGTTCATGAGAGCACACACAATGGGGGAACGTTTTCGGTGCTCTGAATTCCAGAGAAGCTTTAGTTATAAAATAATTCTCACTCCACATATAAAAGCCTATACTAGCTAAAATAAATGTATGAGTGTTATGAAGGCATGTAAAGATTCAGTTAGAAGATCCATGTAATAAAGGAAAAGTGTTAGTAGTGTTCTGAATGCCAGAAAAGCTTTATTCAGAAAATTCAATGAACATGAAAGAATGCGTCCTTTGCCAAATCCTTATCACTCTTCTGAATGTCAAACACTTGAGTGGTAAAATGGAAGCCTCTCGACATGAGAGAACCCACACTGAGTGAAAAACCTTAAAAATATACCCTTTGCCAATAGCACTTTTCATATCCATTGCAGTGGTTGTACAGCATCTATACTAATAGCAAAACTGGTTTACTTCCAATCTCAAAAAACTGATGCCGATAATTTCTCAAATAGGTCTTTGGTTCTACCAAGTACAGTTCATAGGCCCCTCTTCTAAGTTTCATTGGTTACCTTCGCAACAGCTTTGAGAATGACTTGATGTGTTCCTTTTTTCTTTTAAACATATCTTTATTGTATATTTTATAGTTTACGTTTTTAACGCACCCCTCCAAGTGGACAGTCCATTCTTAAGATTAATTCATGTCACGTCTTATACACAGATCAAACATTTATACATATATTCCTATCTTTCCCATGTAGAAGACACCTGTGGAAAAATTTACCCAATTGGCGCCCATTCCCACATCTTGCAGAGAATAGTAAGATACTCTACTATCCCTCTTCAAGTGTAGCCACCCACCCTTCAAGGGTGCCCACACCCTTGACCCTTTCCTCCTAGCCCCTTTGCCTTTTTTTTGCATATACTGCCACTTCCGTATGATAAACAGCCATTAGACGAGTGAGCCATTGTTGGACCGATGGTGCTGAGAGGTCTTGCCATGCCGTAGCCAAGCGTAGCCGAAAATCTGTCATTACAATAAAAACAAATGCCTGTGCCTGGCTAGGGATTGATTCAATACTAATCCCCAGTAATATAAATTGCGGGCTCTGTACTATACTTAGTCCCAGTCCTCCCTCCAGGAACTCCGTAATGTCCCCAATGAGGCCACCTTGGTCTGGGCAGGGTGCAAACAGCGTATCAAATGCGCCCCGTATGAATGGCATCTAGAACAGTGCTGGTTTCTGGCTCCACCCCTATTTTCCCCAGAGTGTAGTACAACTTGTAATCTGTTTTAAAATGCTGTACTTGCAGGGAGGCAGAAATCAAGATTATCTGTGCAAGATTTCTGGACTCGAAGAGGCCTGGTATTATGATAGAGAGGCACTGTTACAGGTTAAGGAAGGACAGAATGCTTATCACAATGCGATTACGTGTGACGACTTTTGGCACAGAATCCAATGATATCAGAAAGATTGTTCTTAAGAACTGGCATTTGATTAGCAAGGTTGACTCCCAATTAGAGAACCCACGTTTTGCGTTCAAATGTGGGGGAAATCTTAGAGATCTTCTAGTTAGGGCATACAGTGAACCTAAAACTACCACGTTACAGGATATGTGGGGCCTTATGCCAGTGGTGGGTCATTACCCATGTGGGCACTGTGCCATCTGTGCTACCATTTTAGTGGTAAAATCATGCATTCTGAACGATAAGCAATGGGTGTTGAAACATCATTCCGTTTGTCGAGGAATGTAATTTACTGTATCCAATGCCCGTGCCTATTATTTTATATTGGGAAATCTACACGAGGTAAAAAACATATTTAGTTTTGGTTGAATCGAGCCACTGACTAATTTATATCCTAAATGCTGATCTGTCCTGAAGGGGGATGGCTTATTCTCCCGTTATATTTGACTGATTATGTAATCCATGACTTTTTACTGTCCCGATCCTCTGCACTTATGAGTGCAATGCTTCAGTCATCTGCCTTAATAGTCTATTAACCACATGCGCGCTACGTGTTTTCCCGCTGTGCGCTGAGAATCGTGGAATCCCGCGGTTCATGACGCGCTCAGCTCGTCATGAGCGTACGAGAGGTGTACCTCCTGACGAGCTGAGCTCGTCATCAGCGGGGAAGGGGTTAATACTTCCAAGATGGCGGTCACGCTGCGCCGTCTCTCACGTAAAAAGGGTTAAAGTTCAGCGTGAGGCTGGCGGTTTCAAGCGGGCTTCGAGATTGATTCTTCATGCAGAATACGAAATGTGAGTGCAGTATTAGTTTTCTGGTTTGTAGGAGAGTATATGGATAGATGAAGTCGCCAGTGATTAGATTAGTTTGATTTTTCTTTTCTTCCCTTTTTACAGCTACGAAATTGTTGTTGTTGACACAGGTAAGAGTGACTGCTGCGTTGGTCTTTGATTGATTTTGGCGTCCTACGATGATATGAGTTACAATTCTGAATTTTAATATTGACCTTATTCATTGCTTTAGAGACCTGTTTGAGAAGGCAGGATGGAAATGCAATTGGTTATATAGAGTAAGGATTCTATGTTGCGGTGTTGGTCACATGGTTGTGCACTATGGGCACATTGGGTGTTTTCAATTGGTTTTCTCTCCCACACATATTGGTGGAGTTTTAGTTGTAGTATCTGGAGGCTTGTCTTTCTAATTAGGCATGCTTGGTGGGTCAGTTACTGAAGTTGGACTGCGGTGTGAGCAGACGATACTTTTAGAACCCAGGGGATATTCATTGTTGTGTATATTGTTTTTATTCTGTACAAGAATGGTTGGATACTAAGCAACGCTGTGTCCTGAAGATGGTCTTCTGGATCTGTGTGGCCTACTAAAGACCGAAACGTCGACTTCCTTTCACCCATTTTGTATATGTTTGTCAGATTTTCTGACACCCGTTTTGTATATATTTGTCAAAACTATAAAAAGTTTCTGATTGAAAAATACTTGTGAACTGTGAGTTAGCTATTTTTGCAACAGGGTGTTACAGTAAGTAAACTGTGACATGGATTTAGTAGTGACAGTGTTGCTAGCTAGTCGATTGATTTAAATTCATTCTATAAAAACAACTTTTTTGAATATGACCCTGTTGAAATACATTTCTTTGTTCATATTTATGACTCGATTAAAAAAATTTAATAAGTATTTGAACACACCCTTAAGGTACATTTGTATAGAGGTACTTGCAGAAAGGCAAAAATTAGGATTGTCTGTGCCAGATTTCGGGACTACGAAACTGCTTGAACCTTCTCTTCGCACCACTTTAACTGCTTTTCTATATCGTCAGGCATGAGCTTATTTAACAACTGACAAAGCTTCCTGATGGGGGGTTTGCTAATCAAGACTCTATCAACCAGTTCAACCCTAGAAATGCCTTTGCCCCTCCTGCTTTTTTCAGTAACAAATCATGGAGCTGAAGATATTTTTAAAAGCTTGTGATGCCCTAGGTTAAACCTGTGCAGAAGAGTCTCAATCAATTCATATAGGAGTCCCAAAAAATTACCAGGTGAACAGAGTTTTTATGTAATACAGTGTAAATGTTAAGCCAACCCAGCCCTACTTTCTTCCGGACCATGGACCATATTTTGAACAAACAACTGAGGGTCTTAAATCAAACTCTTTTATAGTATCCATACTAAAGCCGCTCCAAAGTACATCCCATGCCGCATTCCCTATCAGAAGCTTGTTCAGGATTAAGACTTTGATAAGTCTCTCATTTTATCCCCAATAAAATAGACATCTGTTGCAGGGCAGTGGCCCAGTAGTAGATTGTTATATTAGGTACCGCTAACCCCCTGAGCTCCCTCAGGAGTGTCAGATATTTCAGCACCCTGCTAGGCCAAGTATAAGGCCAGAAAAAGCCCCATCAATATCCTTAAACCATTGGTTCCCCACTTCAAGAGGGATGGCAAAAAAAACTTGATCAAATTTGGTTCTTATCCTGATTTAATGGATATCCCGAAAATCTGCTTAACTGCTCAGCCTCTTTTATTTCTCTTAATGCTTCCCTGGGATCTGTAGTAACTGCTGCAAAGTCATCAGCGTAGGCCAGTATTTTTGTTTCCCAATAATGTGACCTAATATGCTGAATAAACATATTTTTTACTATCCTCCTTATCATAGGATCAATATACAAGGTAAATAACAAGGGAGAAAAGGGACATCCCTGTTAAGTACCTCACTGTATTTTTATAAGTTCCGGCTGGCCTTACATCATGGAAATCCTTGCTTTGAGCTGCTGATAAAATGCTTTCAAGACCATTTAAAACCTGGCCCCTATCCAATCTGCTTGATCAAAAACCCGAGACAGTTCCAGGAGACTCTGTCAAATGCTTTTTCAACATCCAAGAGTATTGAAGCCGTAGAGTCTCCCTTCACTGCTGCCGCGTCGAAAAGTGTGATTACCCGCCTGACATGGTAAATTGTTCTAATGGAGACTTCCCTTATTTGGGAATACCACCGTTTTTATTAAGGCCCAAGACCCATGTGGCGCCTCCCCTCCTTGTACTATCAGCAAAAGTTCCAGCAGGTACTTATTGAGGCAGGAGGACAAAATCTTATAGAACTCTCCCTGAATGAGATCTGTTCCAGCTGCGACGGCGGAGGTTAACAACTCAATTTCCTCTACAGTGATTGATTGACCTAAATATTCCTGGTCTTCCTCTCCTATATTCCACATCACCACTGAGTTCAGATATCTTATCAAGTCCTCAGACTCCTCTCCCACATCCTCGGTATATACCTTTGGTAAAATCTCTAAAAGGCAGCCCTTATTTCTTCTCGATCTGAGACTATTCTAACAAAGGATGTTGAACTTCCCGAATATGGGACTGGGCTATTTGCTGCCTAGTCTGCACAGCCAAGAGATGACCCACCCCTCTCTGTATTCGTAAAATGTATATTTCTGTGCCAGAAATTTGTCTGCGGCCTTCTTTGTCCAAAGACTGTTGCTGCTTTAGCCACAGCCACTTTCAGCTGTGCCGTCTGAGTCTCCATACCCAAGTCCACTGTTTCCCTTCACCATAGCTTCTGCGAGTGACAGCATTTTATAGGTTACCCAGAAAGTGTCTCTCTTTTTTGACAGGCCCAGTTGTACTGGTCCGTCTCGCCTTGAACCCCTTCTTTTAAGGCATCCCAGATTATCCCAACAGGAGCACTACCAATGTTTTTTTTACATAAAGCTGGAATCCTGTCCTGCATATAATGGAGGTATGCATCATCCAGTAACAGAGCCCGTTCAAAAGACCAACCCCGCAACTGACCCAACTAATCCAGATGAAGGACCTCTAGTACCAAAGGGTGATGGTCTGACGTGACCATGGGATATTTCTCTATTCGGCTACCCTGCAAAAGATCTAGGGAAATAAAAATAATTGTCTAGCCCTGCATAAACTTTATGTGGAGCTGACAAATTAGGGACTGAGGCTCATCAGTCATCCCTGGGGGTAGTCCCCGACAAAATTGCTACTCAAAAATGGAGAAAGAAGACCAGAAAATGCAGAACTGGTCAAGATACGGATACTAGCACTGACGGCAAACTAAGATGGGACTATTCTACTACCTATCAGGTTTACAGTGAGGACGGGGGAGGAAAAACCTTAACCGATGTCAGCTCTGGCAACTTCCCTGATCCAAAAGACCTCCGCCTATTTAAGTTATTTACTTAACCTTAAAGCCAATGCAAGGGTAGGCCTGGTTGAAAAATTGTTGGGCTCACTAACCCGCAAAAAATTGCAAGGGTCAATTTGGAAAATCAGTAAAGCTTGCTCAGAAATCAAGGATAGAGTGACCCTCTTGGAGGTAAGGGCCGGAGTAACAGAGGGGGAAGGCAGGAAACTCTAAAAGCATAAGGAGGCACATTTATTCGCAAATGACGGATGTAATGTGGAAACTTGAGGAATTTGAGAGCCAACAGCACCGTAACCATCTTAGGTTTCTGGGTCAATGAAAACATTGAGGAGGGTGTTATCAGATGTATTATGGCGGGACTTCTAAGGGAGTTTTTCCTGACTTACCTCAGTGGAACTGGGACGCTGAGGTGCAGCGAGCACATCTTTTTCCGATGACACAAAGAAAAAACCAAGTGGCAGGACGACCTGAATGGCCTCGGGCACTTTTATTTTTCTTGGGTAACTTCCTACTCTGGTAAGCCATATTCAACAAGCATAAGGTAAGGGCACCTATGAGGTACATACGTTCTTTGTCCACCCAGACTTTTGCCACACTATTGTGGAAAGGCGATGGTGACTCCGCCAGCTGATTTAATCCTTTCAGGGACTAGGTAGTGAGACATGTCTATTAAATTCTGCCCGTCTTAAAGTCATCTCCAATGGGAGGGTGCAGATTTTTACGTCTAAAATGAAGGCTCAAGAGTAGGTCAGATCTGACCCTGTCTCAAGAGTATCTGAAGAAGATCAAAGGAGGGTCCAGGGTGCCAGGATTAGAAAGAAACTTTTACCATAATATTAACTCTGTAAGGATTTCTGCAGCCGGCATTCTATGGACTTAAGAAGAGGGCTCTTTTTTCTTTTTTTTTTTGTCTTCTTCTTACTTATATGATCTTTACCACTATATTTTTCTTTTCCTTCGTTTGTCTTTTTTTCTGCCTTGGTTTTTACATGAGGGTTGGAGCCTGGGGCACTTCGGGGAAGGTGACGTGGCTGGCATAACAGGGTCAGATCTGACCTATTTGCTTGTTTGTTGTGAGCTTGGTGAGGGGGTGAGTGCTGTAGGGTGGGTTGGGGGAGGGGTAGGTGCAGGGGAGGTCATAAAAGTAGACAGGGACAGTCATGCACAGGGGGGTGACAATTGACTTTTACACATTATGGATGAGTAATTTGCAGATTGCAACTATGAACATTTATGGGTTAAATGACCCCATGAAAAGGCTTAGGGTAGCCCTTGATATGCTTTATCTCAAGGCAAGCATCATGTGTGCAAGACACACCCATTGAGGGGCCTAGGAAGACACTGTTAGAGTCTTTAGGGTGCCAAGTAGTAGGTAGTACTTCACAAGGAGCACGTAAATGGGGGTGGCAATTTTGGCGGGGCATGTTCCCAAGGGTTCGGGCAGACAAATATGGACGCTGGGTCATCGCTCAGTGTCAGTTCCCCAAAGAGGGTTTTACACTTTGTTCAGTATATGGGTCAGTCTGAGATGACCCAGCGCTGTTTGTGTGGTTAAACGCAGAGTTATCCTTGTGGCCACTCCCGCTTATCATGTATGGGGGTTTCTATATCAATTTGAATGTGGATTTGGTAGGCACGGGCCCTAGAAAGTATAAACGTTGTACATCTAAGGCTCTTCCTCTACCTCAGAGGCAGCGCAAAACAGGACAATGGACCTTCCCAAAATAATACATCCCCTCAACAGCACACTAGCTCAATGTTCAGAGATATGGCAACCAACTATGTATATGGGAAGGAACTCTCACATCAACAATAATCTACACAATGCCAAGACTACCAGTGAAATGCTATACATAACTCACTATAGCAACCAGAAACATTTCTGTGTGTTGATGTACTATTAATACATGTAGTGTACTGCACAGTGGACGCAACCATATTATCTCAGACACTGGGGACTATTTCGGTCATGTAGCTGTGTTGTCCCCCCCACACCCCCTCTTGAAGCAGAAGCGGAGTGGGCTAGTCCAACGTACACAACGTCAGCGTAAGACTATAAATAATTAGCCTACACCTTGGGCGTGGTTCACTTCTGCAAAGAGAAGAGACTCTGCCACAGCGAAGGTCTGCACCCTGCCACGTGGCTACCGCCATGACCACGTGCCTCCTCCATACAGGCCCATGGCGAACTCAGCACCACAGCACTGCAGACTTGTGTCTGAATTGACTACAGCCTTCGATCTACATTGCGGACAGCAGGGTTCACAACTTAAATTCAGCTTTGGATCTACACTACGGACAGCATTGAAGTTAGCCTTGATTTATGTAAGGCAAAGACCATTATACTCTATGTCCTCAGACTTTGTTAAAATACGTGACAAAAATTCTTTGTCGATATTTGTGCTGACTACTGCCTTCGATCTACAGTGCGGTCAGTAGAGTTTACAACTTGATACCAGTTGCGCATCAACACTACAGAAAACATTGAATTCAGTCTCGATTTATTTAAGGCACAGACCATTATACTATGTCCTCAGACTTTGTTAAAGTATGCAACAAAAAAGCATTCCTTGATGTCTGTGTCAACTACTGCCTTCGATCTACACTGCGGACAACAGGGTTCACAACTTGAATTCAGCTTTGCATCTATATTATGGACAGCATTGAAGTTAGCCTTGATTTATGTAAGGCAGAGACAATTTTGTTAAATGATACAACAAAAACATTCCTCAATGTCTGTACTGAGTACTGCCTTCAAATGTACACTGCGATCAACAGAGTTCACTAGTTGATACCAGAAGCGCATAAGCACTAGAGACAACATTAAATTAATTCTCGACTTATTTAAGGCAGAGACATTTGTACAGTGTCCTCAGATTTTGTTAACGTATGTAACAAAAAAGCATTTGTCGATGTTTGTGTCGACTACTGCCTTCGATGTACACTGCGGACAGCAGCGTTCACAACTTGAATTCAACTTTACAACTACATTACGGACAGTAGGGAACTCACCCTTCATTTATTTATTGTAGAGACAATTCTACTATATGTGTTCAGATTTTTTTTAAATAAGTGACAAAAATCATTCGTCTATTTGTGCTGACTACTGCCTTGGATCTACAGTGTGGACAGCAGGGTTCACAACTTCAATTCAGCTTTGAATCTATACTACGGAACAGCATGAAATTTAGCCTTGATTTATTTAAGGTAGAGATAATTGTACTTTATGTCCTCAGATTTTGTTAAAGGTTATGACAAAAATATTTCCTTGATGTTTGTGATGACTACTGCCTTCGATCTACATTGTGAGGGCTTCACAATTCAGGTGGAATGGCAATTGTACATGACGCATTCCAGTAGGCAAGAGACATTGTACCAGTGCGACCCGCCCGAACCACGAATCATCGCAGGGTACGCACACGCTGAGTTCTTCAGGTACCACTAACTCACTGCACCACAAGTTATCTCCCGTGGCCTTATTAAGGCAGAATTCACGAGGCAAAAAACAATTCTCCCACGGTGGCCTGCCCGGACCACGCATCATCGCAGGTTACGTACACTCCGTGCCAAAGCTACTACTAACTCAGTGCACCATAATTCATCGCCACATGACCGTATTGAGACAGATGTCTTATTTGGAAGAAAACATATCATAGTTTTTAGAGATCTACTGCAACTTACTCCCATAAAAGGACAACCAGTATTTAAGAAAACTTGATTTTAAAGACTTTGCTACCAGTGTGTCCTGTTCGGACTACGCATCATCGCAGGCTTCACAGAACCTTGTTGCTTCTTTTGCCACTAACTCTGTGCACCACTTATCATTGCTAGCTGCACACACACTAAATTACCAACACTGTGCAGCTCTACTCAACGCCACGTGGCCGTGGGCTCTTGCTAACCGCTGCCTCCTGCCTACACTGCGATCATCAGAGCTCACAATTAATTAGACTGTTGATTCATTATTTGCAGAGTACAATACCAAACTAAGTATAACATTTATCAAACCCTTTTTTTGCTGGCAAAGAATTATTATTTTATATAGATTGAAGCTTATATCAATATTTACAAGTAATGAAAGGGCTGCCAATACAAATTATACTGATAAAGTGATATGTGGTACAGTGACATTGAGTGCTCAGTGTTGCTGGTCCAGTGCATATATAAAAGTGACATTTTATACAAATATGTACACAGAGAACTGGAATATGGTCAGGATGATAAAATAGACATTATCTCTGGTAGATGGCACATTTGCTTATTGGTTTAGACCCAGAGACTTGATAGCGCTGAACCATGTTTAATCGTCGACGTTTCGACCCTGATTAGGCGTTATTAGGGTGTCATGGCCGGTCTTCTTGAGAACATAAAAGGGGATTGACAGCCCAACAAGTGGGAGGTCTCCCTTTGGCATCCCTCGTTGAGTGTAGGCCGTCAACTTTTGATTTAACGGTATTTCTTTTTAAAAAAAAAAAAATTATTGAAGGATATGATGCAATAACAGGAGTTAACACTTAGATTAACATGAACGAAGCATTCAAATTTGACACAAAAAGCACTAACGGGGGCATGACACTCGAAATATAAATAGATAAATGCACAATTCATGATGTGGGGATAAAATACAATACAATCAAATAAATATGCCAATAAAATACTGATTCCAGATCACATTCTGGCATCCCTCCACTTCATAACTGGGGCCCAGAATCGTCTTCCCATCTCCCGTTTTTTAGCTCCTTTAAATTCATATAGACAAGACTCGATATTATGGATGCCCAAGAGTCTCGAGAGCCACATCTGGAAGGAGGGTGCAATAACCTCTTTCCAGCCAGCTGAAATCAAGATTCGAAGCACAGCTACCGACATAAAGACCAGGGCTTCCTCATCCTCTGTCAGGGCCAGTTTTGAGTCTGTACCCATTAACACCAATGTAGGGGATAGATCGATCTTGTGACCTAGCAGCCCCTCCCAGAATTTCATGATCTCATCCAAAAGTGGGCCCAACCGGTCACAGGTAACAAACATATGTACTAGGTAGGGTTGACCTGAATTACACCTCGGGCAGCAATCATCAGTCCTGACACCCCACGCAAATAATTTGGCCGGAGTATGGTACAGATTAAAAACTGTTTTATAGTGCTGAGCCCGTAGGTTAGTGGCCCGAAAAAGCTTTTTATTTAAACCAAGTGCAAGATCCAGATCAACACCCGGGTTTTCCAGTTTAGAAGCCCAGGCGCTTTCCATTTTTTCAATATCGTCCTGAATCCTCACCATCAAAAGATCGTAAAACACTTTAATCTTTCTACACTCTCTAACCAGGGCCTCGACCACAGGAATATCTACCGAAGGCTTCAGTTTAGGTCTTAAGGCCCTTAGGGTGCGTGCAATTTGTCCATACACAAGCCACTGGTTGGCGGGAATGCCAAAACGCATTTGCAGGTCCTCAAACCCTATGATCTTATCACCCTCCATAACATCTCCAAAGGTCTTAACCCCCATTCTCTTCCACACCTGGAGATTCCTATCAGTCTCAACTGAGGAAGAAGACTTCAGTTTTCCAAATGTAGAGAAGAGTTAACCTTTGGGGCATTAAAAAATGTCAAAATAGCTTTCCAAACCAACCATGCTCCGTGTAAAGTCTTTAAGCGGGCCTTCTTATAAAACCTACGTTCCACTTCGCACAGCAACAGGCCTGCTTTCCCCCTCAACAACATCTCAAAGATTGGGGGAGGCCCCTGGGTGCCTGAGTTTGAATTTTCCCCAGCAGGTCCGACATCAAATTGAAAAAGAATAGACATTTGAGTCAGGAGGCAAGACCAGTGGTACAATCTAAGATTAGGGAGTGTCATACCACCCCTTTTCCTCGGCAATAACATAAGGCTAGTGGAACGTCTGTCTGTCTTGCCATATAAACCTTATAAAAACGGACTCAAGCTGTTTCATTATTTTTTCCTCAATAAAAAGGGGTATAGCCCTAAAGAGGTACAGCACTCTAGGGAACATTAACATCTTTAGAGCATTAACCCTGCCTACCAAAAAATGATGCAACAGATCTATTCTTTTCAGTTCCGTCTCTATGGATTTAATTTGAGGGGGATAATTCTCTTCTATTATTCTACCCACTGAAGCATTAATTTTTACCCTTAAATAGACAGCTGAGTCCACAAATCTAGAGTCAGATTTCACAATATTTTTTGAACAGATTATCTGTGTTTTGGATTCATTTAGAAGGTATCCAGAGCCCTGACCTTCGCCATCTGTGCCAAAGCCGGAAGTGCCTGCTGGGGGTTCGTCGTGAGAACAGCCAGATAATCAGCATACGCTAATATCTTATTGACATGGCCGTTAAAAATCACCGGAGGGATACTGGGACACTCTAATATTCTCTGAATAAGGGGATCAATATACAGAGAAAAGAGTATAGGGGAGCAAGGGGAACCCTAGCGCGTCCCTCTCTTTATATTAAATTTATCTGACTTCTCCCCCATAACCGTGACACTAGCAGCCGGATCCACATACATGGCTTTGAGTACTCTGATGACTTTCTCCCCGAAACCCCTCCCTGCCAATATACCCCAGAGAAAGCTCCAAACAACACGATCAAACGCTTTCTCTGCGTCGAGCAGGATCATGGCGATCTCCCCCCCCCCGGCATCCTGGGCATCAAACAGTGTTATAGCTCTGCGTTTATGATCTGTTGCGCCCCGCCCAGGAACAAACCCATCCTGCCAAGGGGAGACCAGACCGCCAATGTTCCTGCCCAGCCTCTTAGCCCAGATCTTTGAATAGAGCTTTGTGTCAGCATTAATCAGAAAAAATCGGCCGGTAGGACCCTGGTTTCTCTGCTGGTTTCCCCTTCTTGTGGAAGATTATAATATTGGTTTCCTTCCATGAGTCCGGGACCGCCCCTGAGTACACAATCCCATTGAATAGATCGACCAACAATGGGACAATCTCACGTTCCATTGCTTTGTACACCTCCAGGGGGATCCCGTCTGGGCCGGCGACTTTTTCGGGCGCTAACTCCCGCAATGCAGCCAGGACCTCGGCTTGCGATATATCTTTGTCGAGGTCTGCTCTGGTTACATCATCCATGTGGGGACCCCTATCCAGATAATCATCCCCCTGGTTACTCTGTGTCCCCGACATACAGTTTATGATAAAAAAAATTCAAACACACTCCGTATATCCTTTACTACGGTAAAAACAATTCCATCCTCCTCAATGCAGGTAATCAGATTCTTAGATTTTTCCTGCCTTAGCCGAAGGGCGAGAGCTCTACCAGCTTGCTCTCCTGTTTCATATCTTTTTGCCCTTGAAGATTGAAAATCCCTGATTGCCTTCTGTGTTACCTCCTTCTGTAATGCTGCTTTGACTGCCAGCAATACATTATGGCTTTCCTTACCATCTCCACCAGAGACAATGTCCCTAATATGCTGTTCCTCCGCAGTAACCAACAGGCACATTAGTTTCTCTACCTCCTCCCTATCCTCTTTTCTAAGCCTGGCAGAACAGCTAATCGTCTCTCCCCTTAAAGCGGCTTTGAAGGCCTCCCAGACCCCGTTACGGGACGTACTATACCTATTTGTTGCAAAAAACTCTCCTACCCATTTATTCAAATGATCTACAAATCTGTTGTCTGCCAACAATCTCCTTTCAAATGTCCAATGTGACTTTAACCTTTCCACCCTTCCCAGATCATACATTAGCAGCAACGGGTTATGATCTGAGATTACTCTTGGGAGTTTAATAATCTCAACTTTACCCATTTCCGGAGAGGAAATAAAAAAGTAGTCTAATTTTGAGTACTTCTGAGCAGGGTTTGAGAAGTACGTAAAACCCGGATTCTGGGGCTCTTTAGTTCGCCATACATCCTGCAGTCCGTGCGAGCTAATAAGCGCCTGAACTGATCTGAAGACTCTGGGTTTCCGACCCACATAGCATGTTCCATTTCCCCAGTAAGAGTTGATATTTAGATCACCCGCAATTACTAAGGGGGTAGGCCAGTTTGCTAACTCTACTTCTAGGAAATCAAAGATTTCGGGATCGTCATCATTCGAGCCATATATCCCACAAATTGTAATACCCAGTTCCATTTCGGCTATCACCCATCTACCATTATTATCAGTTTTCACATTTCTGGCCTTTCCCAGAGCCGTTCTTACTAAAATGGCAACTCTCCTGAAGGTTGAGGTTTCTGTTGAGCAAGCCACCAGCTCAAAGCCTTTTAAGAACGACAGACTTCTCTTAGCCCAAGGGAGATGGGTCTCCTGAAGACAGAGGACATCTATTCTGTTGTGCTTCACCACATATGCCAATCTCTGCCTTTTCTTCCAGTCATTCAAGCCCCCCACATTCATTGTGCAGATTCTAATGTTCGTCATTTAATTGAGCAAGACCACCTACAACAAGAAGCTGTTCACATATTTTTATATTCGTTAACTCTATTTGTCCTTGACCAATATTGTACCATTCCCTCTTTTTTCCATTTTTCACCCTGACACCCCCTCCCCACCCTTTCCCACCCCAAAAAGCCCACCCCTCCTACCCCCCACACCCCTGAACCCCAACCCCATCAAACCCAATACAATATCCCTTTAGTATGCTTCCTTTAAGAGCTTCTTTTATATCACTTATAGATTTAGTTGAATAACAAAATTCCCGCTGCAAGTGCAAAAGCACACTTACTGTCAGTCTACACTGCGGACAGCATAGGGTCACAATTTGAACCTCACTTTTTCTTCATTGGAAACCTGAAATGCTTTTTTGGAGACAAAAATGTCTACACCACTAGAAGAATCTGATTCTGATCATTTTGTTGCTGAAGAATTGATAACCCTCCATGGTACTTTTTTTTCCCCCTCAAAGTACATACAGCCCAGTATGCAACACTTAATGCTTTGAGTTCAGCCCGTTCAGACCACGCATCATCACAGGGTGAGCACACGGTAAACACCAGACGTACCACTGACTCAGTGCACTGTAAATAATCGCCACGTGCCCTTGTTAAGGCAAAATTCAATAGTCTAAACACATTTTTACCAGTTTAGTCTGCCTGAACCACGCATCATCGCAAGTTATGTACACGCTCAGTCCAAAAGGTACTACTAACTCAGTGCACCATAATTCATCACCACATGGACGTATTCAGGCAGAGTTCAACTGATTCTTCATTCATTATTTATAGAGTGCAGTACCAAAAAAGTACTGTCCCTCAAATCTACACAAAATCACCACATGGCCTTACTAAGGCAGAATTCACAAGACAAAAAACATTACTATCAGTCCGGCCTGCCCGGACTATACATCATCGCAGGCTCTACATAACCTTGCTGTTCCAGATACCACTAACTCAGTGCAAACCAAACTAAGTATAACACCTATCAACCCATATACAATATCCCTTTAGTATGCTTTGTTTAAAAACTTCTTTTATATCACTTATAGATTTTGTTGAATAATAAAATTCACGCTGCATATATGTTCTATCTTTCACTTCAATCATGATTACAGATGATGCAGTCCACCATAAGATCTACACTGCAGACAGCAGGGTTTACAACTTGAATTCAGCTTTGCATCTACACTATATAAGGAGAGAATTCAGCCTTGATTTATGTAATACAGAGACAATTATACTGTATTTATTCAGATTTAGTAAGAAATAAGTGAAGAAAAGCATTGTTCTATAACTGTACTGACTACTGGCTTCGATGTACACTGCAGACAGTAGGGTTCACAACTTGAATTCCACTTTGGATCTACACAGACAAAAAATAGTGCTGTCGCACTGCTAGTGTGCACAAGCACTGCTAGTATGCACAAGCACCTTCAATCGCTGCACCCTGTGAACTATGGTCACAAAGAATGTAGAAGATAGCGCCAAAATGTACCTCTACCACTGGCAATACCAAATACCTCTGGGGTATCACCTTCAACATCTCCACCAGACATATGTCCCCAATTTAGGAAAGTTAGAATGCACTGCGGGAAGTGCAATAATTTAATTTGTTATGGGGCGCAATCAGTACACCTAGTTTGCGCAGCAATTGATAATTATCTATGATAGGTTTTTTTCCCCCCTCAAAGTTCATACAGTCCACAGTATGCAACAGTGAATGGTTTGAGTGCAGCCCGTTCAGACCACGCATCATTGCAGGGTGAGCACACACTAAACACCAGACATATCACTAACTCAGTACACCGTAAATAATCGCCACATGCCCTTGTTAAGGCAAAATTCAATGGTCAGAACACATTCTTACCAGTGCGGTCTGCCTGAACCACACATCATTGCAGATACCACACAAACCAGCCCTACCTTAATGCACCACAACTCATGAACCCTTTACAATAGAATCTTCTGTGTATTATTTCACACGTAGTGCTCCTTTCTTTGTACAGCATAAGTCATAAACGATTGAATATCTGTGTATGATATCATGATTACTATTCTACTTGTTACCAACAGCAACGTGATAAAATGGAGTCGAGCACATGTGCCCGTACCCACTTCAACTATCTATCTGTGTCTGTGTATTTATTATGTTTGTAAAATGCAGCCCCTTCACCGTACCACATTATATTGTGCTTTAAACAATGTATGCAACCATCTTACCTCTGCAGTAACAAAAACTTCTATTATATAACTTTCTCTCGCTCATTCTAAAAATACAAACGTACAAAGTGGATCATTACAATACTGCAAACAAACTGTATAATCGTTTTAGAAGTGTCTGCTATTTATTGTGTTTTTACATTTTTTGTAGCGTATTTATATAGCGCGAAGTCAACCTAAAACTATATTAGCAATTTACATGAGCATCGTATTTACTGTACATTTTCAGGCACGCGTAGATTACGTCATTTCTCTACAATAACAAGATGTGGATGCGACTCCGAGCCTCAAACACTGATTTCTAGTACCAAGTTCGACAGTATACCAGAATAACCACATTTCACTATTATTTAATGTGATAATCGTATGCTTACAGAAGATTTAACAATTAAAGAGAGGGGTTGGCCTAACGGCTAAGGCGCTCGACCTCGGACCTGGGGAACTTGGTTCGAGTCTCGGTAACGACGCCAAAAAACCCCTGTGATTCTGGGCAAATCGCTTAATCTCCCCGTGCCTAAAAAAAATAAAATAATTAAAAATGTGTCCTCGTGTAACGTAACTGGTGCTATGTAAAGCGCTCTGATAACTGATTCGGTTCGGTTCAAGTTCGCGCTATATAAAACTCTAAAAAAAAAATAAAAAAAAAATAAAGTAGAAATGATGTTTATAAAAAGAAGTATAATACTGAGGCTCACTCTTTACCACCTCTTAATCAGAGTCTGTAGCTGCGATTAACGGTTCGTATGGAACATGTTAAAAAGTCCAGTACAGTTACTGTTTGGATTACCAATATTGTGTGGTGAACGTATGACCTGTGTGCTCACTTAAGTGTTCCATCAACTGTTACTATGGTAACAGGCAGTAAGCAGTTTGGGGGTAGAGTTGAAAGGTACTGGCTGTACAAAAAACGATATATTTACCCAGGATCCTCTATATGACCGGGGAAAGCAAACTAAGACAACAGAACACTGTGGAGCAGATTTACAAACCCCTTGTGCCACTTTCGCGTCACTTGTTCCATGTTAAAAGTGACGCTATAGTGGCGCAAGGAACTTGAAATTTTGCCCCTATGTACATTACAAGCAAACAAAGTACACAACTCTTCGATTTAACCTCAAGACAGGGCTGGAGTAATAGCCACTGACGTTACAAAACCACATGTACAATTTACCTACTCTGTCATCCAGCAATTCTTCGTCGATGACAATTAGACAGTGTTGCTTCACGATTCACAGTGTGCACTTCACTAAATACTTTGTGCCTATTTAAATGGCACACAGGATTGTCGACATTACAAAATTTAGGGGCATATTTACAAGGACAGCGTTACAATTATCGCTGCTTTAACAGCAGCAAACTACAACTAAAATGGTGATAATGGACTTCAAAATCATTTGTTGTCTTACCGGAACATTTTTTGAACACTGCTGTTTCCTATGGCAGGGTGAGAGCCGAGGCTCACGCCTGCCCAAGCAAACTTGGTTTGCATTTTGAAAGACAGAACACGAAAACCTACTCTCTCTTTATGGGGGTCTCTTATATGTTATATTGTGATAGGAACACCTACCTTACCACTGGGAAAGCCTACATTGCATCTCATTGGAGATACGTGTGCGAGACTCACTTCACATTCGATGCACACGTCGACCAGGCGCTCTTCACCAACGCCTCCTGTGCACCACGACATGCACCCAGCGTGTTCGAGTCTCGCTTCTCCTCCGTGTGTCCAAGATCACAGAGCATACCTTCTGAGGGTCTCAAGCTGCCACAACACGCACCCGCCGCATTGCTTGAAACTTTTCTGGAAACTTCTATGTTCCTGTGTTTCCAAACAGGGACCCAGCTCCCCTCAGGCCCTTGGGGTAACAAGGCAAAGCACAGTCTTCTTCAAAGAGGGGGACCCAGCACACAAAGTACAGTCCCAACAGCCTCCTCCTTGGTTAAAACAGCAAACTGCAGACCGTCCCCAGATCACAAAGCAGGGGTTTGTCCTTCCCAGCAGTCTCTTCAGTTGTTCCCTCCTTAGCAGAGGTTCCTTTTGACCACAAAATGGGTCCAAGCATTTCACTCTCAATCCATTTCTATTCCAACATTCAGTGGTCTCGGCTCTCATAGTTATACCCCTAAATGTCTTTGAAGTTTGTTGTGCTCAGGGGTTCCTGACCCCTGCCTAAATCAGTTCTAGGTGTCTCCCTCCCAGTGCTACCTTTCTCTCTTTGATACTGGGGGTCTGGATCCTTAATCACTCAGCAGGAGATGGGTCAATTATTTTAGAGCAGCCACCCAGGCCTTTTCACCCCCTGAGATTCTCCTTCCCCTACTCCCCAGATGCAGGACAGCTGGTGCCATCTCAACCCCTCCCTGGGTCAAGGCCTCTCCCAGCTCCTCTCACCTCTCAGATCCAGACAGTCAATCCACATTCAGCAGAGACCCACAGAAATGCGTAAAGCACAACACTCAGCCACTTTCTAAAAGAGTGGCTTCTGAACACAAAGTGACAAAACCACTTTCATAGAAAGATGTATTATGACACTGTGAGTTCGTACATACTACACGTCACCGCTCCATTTTAAGCCTATGGGAAAATAGGCTATCAAACACAATACCCAGCCTCCCCCATTCTGTCCTATGGGCAGGATGGCCTTTCAGCAGTGAAAAATTAAATGGAGTGTTTTTCCCTGTCAGGACATAGCACACACCTCAGTATATGTCCTGCCTTTTACTTACACTGCACCCTTCTTAGGGGTTACCCGGGACCTACCACAGGGGTGCCCACTGTGTACGCAAAAGAGAAAATGAGGTCTGATAAGTGGTTGCACTTGTCAGTACAACATGCCAACTTAGCAAACTGCGCGCAGGCCCTACACTGCCAGCCTGAGTTCTCTTCTCCGTGCACCTTTGCATTACTAGTCCTGCCACACACAGTGCACATCACTAGGGACTTTACTAGTAAGGCAAACATTCCCATCATGGCACACCAATTACCATTCCACTTTACACAGGGAACACTTGTACTTTGACACTGATCAGCAGTGGCAAAGTACACAAAGCATCTAAATTGGCAACACTTTGTCAGGAAAACGGTCTAGAGGGAAAGCAAAGTTTAGGGATCTTTAGCCAAAAAGGCCAAGTCCTACATTTGCTTTCAAAATAAAATCTGAAAGCAGAAAAAAAAACATTTAGCTAAACTATTGTTAAGATTTCAGGTACCATTTCTTTGCAGCTGCACCATCATTTAGTAATGTGTTAGTGCATGCTAGTATTTCCCAAAACTATTCATTATGGGAAATCAGTGTAACCAGTTTCAGTAAGATTATGGGAAACAAAAATAAGCAAGCATCGGCAAAGCCAGTAGGTCTGAAATTCCTGGTCAGCTTTTTAGTTTTGCCAATGTGCGAATTGTTTTGGAATGGTTTTTGTAATACCTTATTGGTCTGGGAGCTACCGGGCACCTCACCATTATAACAAACTTTGGCAAAAGCAACAATTGTTTTTGGTCTCAAGTAGCATACACTGCCACAGTAGTTACTGGCATTGAGCAACATACTGTGTGCTGATATGCTCCTTGTGAAAGCAGAATGCGGTCACTCCCAGCGAAGCCAGCCGATAAAGTGGGAGAGACAACATTTTAATAAACGCAAAACGTCCTGGTCAACACTAGACCAAATTAGGGGCTCAATTATTAAAGGAAGTCTATGTCCTTTGCATTAAGTGCAGCTATACAGCTTTCGTGAATTCCCAAGAATTTACAGAAGTAGGACAAAAAATAGTACCCCTAGAAAATACTTGTGAACTGCATTTTGACATGAGCAAATGGGTATCTCTGCTCATGCGACCACTTGCTCATGCAAGTTCACTTTCCCTCCAACCACTTTTTTCCCCAACTCTGGAAGAAGGTTTACGGCTGCCATTGTAAGGAGTAAATTTTCAACATTTCTCAGTATGGGAAAAGATCAGAGGAGAGTTGTTGAAAACCCTTAAAATATGCAAGTTAGTAGGTTTGCACAGACTCAAAACAACTATTGTTTACCACTACCTTCAGCCCCAGTGTGTAGATCTGCAGAAATGTGGCAACATAAGAGGACCGCAAGTATTCAAACACTACTATGGTATGAGCCCTGGCATAATCTGAGCGGCTATATCAGAGCTCTTATATAAGGAGTTTGCTGCCATAATTTGTCGCCACACATCATGGCACTAAAGGGACAAGTGGATTTTGTTACAGGACAAGTAGATTGATGAAGCAACCTGCCCCTTGGACAAGTAGATATTTTATTAAATTCCACACACTGACCTGGATTGTGACAGGATGGGGTCGGCTATGTCTTTGGCATATTTAGCTGCTGATTGCAGTTGTGCAGTAAGCTTCTCAGTGTCTTTGTAGGCTCTCTTTTTCTGTCTTGATTACCTGGGATGAAGGCGATCTGTCTTACTTTTGAGAGGTTTCTAGTAGAAGCTATGATTCTTTGCTCCAGAGAAGTATTTATGGCTATAGTGTATATTTTATATGTTGTTTCTGAGTGGTGAGGGTATGGTATGTAAGATTGGCAAACATTATCAATGTCCACCTCTAACATCTGGTTTGTTGTCCTGTTGAGGCGTATAGTTGTGTTTGTCAAAGGCATAGAGATCCGTCTAGGTGTGCTTGATACTGTGTGTTTGTGGTGGTTGGAGATCTATGCGGTCTCCTAGTTTCCTGAGCCGTAGTTATTTCGACTCCCAGCTTAAGGATGGCCATGATATTCCATAATTCTTGTCTTGTCTATTGTCGACTCTAAGTTGTTAACGCATGCTTGCCTGGGAGAAGTAGCATTGTTTGTGGTGCTGGGAAGGGGAGACTCTTATGATGGTGGGCATGCTTTTCTTTGAGATATTGCTTGCCTGGATGGGGAGTTGTGCGTAGTGGTATACCGCACAGTGAGTGGGAGAAAGTTTTGATCAGACACTTGAATAGCTTACTGATGATTACTGATGTGCACAAAACTGTACATCAGAATTTCTATCTTTAGACCTCCTCAACCTAGTGTTCCAGTGTTCTCAAGCTTTCTATCCCGAGAATGCTTAGAGCCCTCTCATCCCTCTCTCAAGAGGAACTCCGACTCTGGATGTCTGTATTAGCTAATAAATGTTATTCCTTTGTGCCAGTTTTCATTCTTTAACAATCTTTGGTTTTAAATCCACAGGTGATTGAAGAGTGGGCGTAGAAGACAAAATGGTGATCAGTAATAAGCAAGTAATTGAAGACTATTAAAGGACTGATGCTAAAGAAGTTAAGTTGCTTCAGAGCTCCAAGAAGAGAAAAGTATCTAACGAAAAGATGTGGTGAGAAACTTGGATTAGAGTAAAATAAAGAACGTGAAAGCAGTTTTTCTAAATAGATTTCCTGCTGCTCTAATGGTATATGAAGAATACCCCGGAGATGTTAACCCAGGGCAGGAAAACCATCTGTGTGAACCAAAGAGGACAAACATCAGTCTAAAGTTCTATCCGATCCAAGAGAAGATAATACACACAGAACTAGGGGGACTTGAAGAGTTTTTAACAGACCTCAGCAAATGGAACTTGAGCACCATATCCAGTGAATGGTCTTTAAATCAAAAACAAATATCTGTTCGTCACTTATACAGTGTTAATGAAGCTGCTTAAAAGACAGGTGGTCAGGTTAGGACCAAGATATCTGCTAGTTACGAACTAGCGATGTGGGTATATCTGGGACCAAGGGAAGGAGAGTGAGGGAAAATAAATGCCCCTCTGTGACCAATGAACTATTGCTTGTAGCCCGGGTCCACATGTCCACTACCATTCTTACCCATTAGATGTGACCTCAGGTATTTGTTACTGGGCAAGACCTGCAAAATCCTTAAAATCCTCATAGTAGTCTTATATACAGATATAGAAGACATCCGTAAGAAGGGTGACAAGAAACAATGTGCTGCTACCGATACATAAAAGTATTCTGAATGTTCATGCCAATACATTACGTGAATATGTACCTAGCTTTGAAATACTGAACACCACCCGAAGACCTGATCAGTGCTTCATTAACTCATAAACAAATATGTATGAGAAAAGGGTTAGAGAATCCACATGAATGTAATAAAGATGCAATAATCCCATGAGAGGCTTCCCCATAAGTACCAGGGGCTGCTGATATTAAGGTTGTAGGGTGAATTACGTTGCCTACAGAGGTTATAAACTGTGAACTCTACAGAGAAGTGATCTTTGGCTAAATAAGTGTCCAAGTGTTAAGTTGAACGAGTGCACCACATTTGAATGGGTGATGCTAAACACATGCTGAATAAGATTTAGTCTTGTCTTCTGGTGTGTCTGCTAGAAAAATCCCAACTTGGAGATATTAAGTTCAGAAAAAAATCTTCTCATAATGGAATGTATACAAGATAAAACCGAACTTCGAGATATTAGCACCGAAAAGAAGTTTCATACATGCTCTGAATGTGAGAAGAGCTTTAGTTTTCGATCCAGTCTGAGGCAGCATGAGAAAATTCACACTGGGGAAAAACGTCATCAGTGCTCTGAATGCCAGAAACGCTTCACTCGCAAACACCAGCTGACTCAACAAGTGAGAACTCACACTGGGGAAAAGCCTCATAAGTGCTCTGAATGCCACAAAGGTTTCCTGTATAAATTCAGACTTACTGAACATGAGAGAACTCACACTGGCGAGAAACCTTATCAGTGCACTGAATGTCACAAAAGGTTCACTCAAAAAACCGATCTCAGTCGCCATGAGAGAACTCACACTGGAGAGAAACCGTATCAGTGCTCTGAATGCCTAAATAGTTACCGATTTAAAACAGATCTCACTCAACATGAGAGAACACATACTGGGCAAAAATCTCATAAGTGCTCTGAATGCCAGAAAACCTTCAGCCGGAAAATATTTCTCACCCAGCATGAGTTAACCCATACTGGGCAGAAATCCCATCAGTGCTCTGAATGCCCAAAAAACTTTAGTCGTAAATACCTTCTCACTCAACATGAGAGAACCCACACTGGGGAAAAACCATATCACTGCTCTGAATGCCAGAAAAGCTATTTCCTGAAAAGTGGTCTTAAATTCCATGAGAGAACTCACACTGGGGAGAAACCATATGAGTGCCTTGAATGCCAGAAAAGCTTCAGTGTGAAAAGTCGCCTTACTGTTCATGAGAGAACACACAATAGGGGAAGAACCTCTTCGGTTCTTTGAATTCCAGAGAAGTTTTAGTTATAAAATAATTCTCACTCCACATGTAAAAGCCCACACTAGCTAAAATAAATGTATGAGTGTTATGAAGGCATGTAAAGATTCAGTTGGAGGATCCATGTTATAAAGGAAAAGTGTTTATTAGTGTTCTGAATGCCAGAAAAGCTTTATTCATAAATTAATTTCAATTAAAATGAAAGAACGCGTCCTGTGCCAAATCCACATCACTGTTCTGAATGTCAGAAACACTTGAGTTGTAGAATGGATGTCTTTCGACATGAGAGAACCCACACTGAGAGAAAAACCTTAAAAATATACCCTTTGCCAGAAGCACTTGTACTATACATTGCAGTGGTTGTAAATCACTTATACTAAGAGCAAAACTGGTTTACTTCCAATCTCAAAAAGCTGACGCTAATAATTCCTCAAATAGGTCTTTGGTTCTACCAAGCACAGTTCACAGCCCCTCTTCTAAGGTTCATGGGTTACCTTCGCAACAGCTTTGAAAATGACTTGATGTTTTCCTTTTAAACATCTCTTTATTGCACATGTTATAGCTTACGTTTTAACGTACCTGTCCAAGTGGACAGTCCATTCTTAAGATTAATTCATGTCACGTCTTATAAACTGATCAAACATTTATACATATATTCCTATCTTTCTCACGTAAAAGACACCTGCGGAAAAAGTTACCCAACTGACCACCATTCCCACATCTTATGGAGAATAGAAAGATACTCTACTATCCCTCTTCAAGTGTAGCCACCCACCCGTCAGAGGTGCCCACACCCATGACCCTTTCCTCCTAGCCCTTCATCTTTTTTTTGCACATACTGCCACTTCCTTATGATAAATAGCCATTAGACAAGCAAGCCATTGTTGGACCGATGGTGCAGAGAGGTCTTGCCATGCTGTAGCCAAGCTTTGCAGCCAAAGTAAGCAGCTGTGAGTTTTCATATCCCTCTGTGCTGAGTCCATGGATAAGGGGCAGAACAGCCTTGAAACGCGCCAGACATGGTGGATATTGAATGAAAGTCAGGAATGCGAGCGTCAACAAGGCATTACAACCGGATGGTGGGGGAGAGCGTTGTTTGCCCTTTCAGACCTCAAGAGCTCAATTGAAAATTCCTTTCACGCGAGCTGAATTCGATACTGTCAAGGAGATGAACACGTCAGAGATGATCACGTACTCGTGAGGTTGGGAATCTATTAGGTTATTGTAGCTGTGACAGGACGAACTTTGGATTATGAGTACTGGTGGTTATGTGTTTGTAGGATAAACAGTGAAAGAAATTTTGATTCCTATCAACCAGAACAGCCCTGATGAAGTCATTGATGCACTAACTTGTGCATGACGAAACACGTTGTTGGCTGCGCTTTTGGATTATTTGACTACACTCTGGAATTTTCCAAATTTATCTTTACTGGATGAACTTTTCTTTCTGAAAACACCTTATATATTTCAATTGGAAGAAGAATTTCTGTCGGACTTATCTACAATTTGAAATATGATTCGCTAAGAAGGACTTGTTGTGGAACTGTAAATACAGCTGTACCTATATTGGAAATGTATGGACTAATAACCAAATATATTATTGTATGATGATGTTTGATGTTTGTTTATTTTAAGAGTGCACAAGGAGGAATATTTTTGAGTTTGTGTGGTGCCCACGTAGTGGGTATTGTGAGGTTGTCAGGTAACCAACCTCTCCATCCCTTTTGCAGCACTGTTTTTTGACTTGTATGGTAACTTTCCCGAACTAATAGTAGTGGGCCCAACTCTAAACCTGGTTACCATAATTGGTGTTTAGTACTCCCTACATATCGGAATCCGCATACACATTGAAGGACATACACTGCGTAATCAGTGCAACAAGTGAAATGCCCTGTCAATTTGATGGGCACATCGGAAAAATAAATGGTATATGAAGAGGTATTGACCCCAAACTTGCACGCCCAACACGTGATACACTTAAAGAAGCCTTTTTTGGGGGAAAGCCAACTGCTTTTGATCGAAAGTTCTGGACTAGTTTTCACTAAATCGCTGCGCATAGAGTGTCCTTTGTGGTAAGTAAAATTCCGTTTACTGGGGAGAATTTTCTGGAGAATCAAGTCAGTAAGGACTATGGGCCATTGTGTGTTAATGATTTTCTTGATGTTGTTGGATTGTCTGCTATATGTGGAAATAAATCTGCACACTTTGGTCCCTGATCTATTCTCACCCATTGCATCAGCAACACTGACCAGTGTAGAAGGTCCCTCGATAATGGGCCTTGATGCAGGTTTCAACAGTTCCCGTCTGTCCCTACGGTTTGCTTTCTTTAGGGCAGCCTCTAACTTAATAGGATCATACCCTCGCTCAATAAGTCTCACTTTGGCCGCCTGTTGTGCTGCATCCATGGTTGAACTGAAACTGCATGATCTGCGAATTCTCAAAAATTCGCCATATGACAAACTGGCAATAGTATGGCGAGGATGAAAACTTGAGGCATGTAATAACGTGTTGCCCACCGTAGGTTTTCTAAATAGGCCAGTTTCCACATTACCTTTGTCTATAAAAACTGAGATGTCTAAAAAGTGGGTGCTAATAGGGTCAATGTGTGCAGTAAAATTGAGGCTAAAATGGTTTCTATTGATAAGATCAAAAAAACGATTAGCTTCCTCCTGAGTCCCTTTCCACACAATAAAAACCTCATCAATATAACGCCACATTTCTATTACATGTTTGTCTTATATTGCCTTGTGGTCCACCTTGAGGACATGCTCTTCCCACCAGCCTACATGTAAACATGCATAGCTGGGGGAGAAGCATGCCCCCATGGCTACACCTTGGTTTTGTCTGTAATATTTACCATCAAACATAAAAACATTATTGTGGAAGCACCAATGTATCATCTTTTTTTTTTTTTGGGATCAAAAACTTTTATTGCATCTTACAAGTACACTGCAGAATGCCTACAACCCATTGGGCCGGCCGCTAATACCCAGTCATGGTGTTAAAGTTATGTTATACAGTTTTCAGAGCGATATCAAACAAAATTAGTAGCTTGACAGCCGTTACATTCACAGGTCTTGGCATTTCGAGCAGTAGGTCAGAAAGTGATGGGTGGTGATTTCCCAATTTTATAACCAAACAAACAAACAAACAAAATAACCTTTAGGAACATGATTGCGGTCAGGTTTAGTGCAATATTGATCATCTGGAAGTATCTCACTGAGGTTTCCCACTACAGATCCTTCGAAGGTGGCAACCCATCCTGCAGGAGGTAAGCCTATTTCCAATCCTGCGGGCCTGTAATGTATAAGTCCCTGCCCTCCTAGCCCTAGTTCTCTGCGGGGTATTGGAGCAGTTGTCTCCCTTTCTGTATCCGCGCCTCTCAATCTCACACACCGCCTACCTAACTATCCCTCCTCCCCCTCTTCATCTGAGTCTTCCGGGTCATCCTCTGGCAAAGGGTCACATATCTCCCCTCTATATGTATTCCACCTGGACCAGATTTTATTCCATTTCCCCGGGCAGGCGCGGCTAGAGTAGACCGCCCTTTCCGTCACCATTGTCTTGTCCATGTTCAGACACCATTGTGATTTGGTCGGTGTTTCTGGAACCCCCCAGCGCTGCGCGACATCTCTCTTCGCCACCCCCAACCCCACCGTGACCCAGAGTCGACCGTGTCGTGTGAGGTCTGTAGGTTCCCATATATTGAGGAGGCACCTCCTCGGGTCTGGTAGTAGTGTCAATTCTAGTGTTTGCGAGATTGTCCGTAATATCTGTTTCCAATATTCTTGAATTCGAGGGCAGTCCCATATGGTGTGGAAGAATGAGCCCTCCTCCCCGCACCCACGAAGGCAGTAAGGGTGTTCTATCCTGTGAATATGATGTAGCATTGTTCTAGTGTAGTAGACCCTATGTACTATCTTCAATTGCACTAGTCGTAGTCTAGATGAGATTCCGACCTCCCTAGGCGATGCCAGTGCCTCATTCCATTCATGTTCGTCCACCTCACCAATGTCCCCCTCCCACTTCGCCTTCAATTTTAGTGTCGGGTCTGGTGAATTATTAAGTAGTTTGCGGTAGACAAGGGATGTTGCACGTTCTACCATGAATTCAGTGAGAAGACGGTCCTCTAGCGGGGAGGATTCCGGCAGGTCGGTGTTGGCAGGCAGTACTGCCAGTAGTGCGTGTCGTATCTGGATGTACCTGTAGAGCTCCCTTTCACTGAGGTCATACAATTCCCTCAACCTACTGAAGGGTAGTACCCCGCCCTTTTCCCAAAGATCTCCCACTGTGGAGATCCCTATCGTGTCCCAAAGTGAAAACCCCTTGCTGTTTCTCAAATGACCGAGGACTCGGGAGTCCCATAGTGGGGTCAGCTTGGTGATCACCCCCTTCCATCCTAGTGCGGCTGTCGCTGTGTGCCAGACCGCAACCGTTAATTTAGTGGGTCCCACTAAGGAGCGAAGTTTGCGGTGATCGTATAACGGAGCCAACATGCTATCAGAGCCCAGTTGTCCCCTGTCCGCCCGGAACGCCGGCTCACCCTGCGAAGCATGTAGCCAGTGGTTAACGGGTTTAAGGTGCACTGCCCAGTAGTATAATTTCAAGTTGGGAAGGGCGATACCCCCATCAAACCAGCCTCTGTGTAATTTAGATCGGGCGATACGGGCAGGGTGGGTCCCCCACAGGAGGTTGGAAACCAATGCCGCCACCGTTTGAAAGAATTTGGGGGCTATCGGGTATGGCGTGTTCTCGAGGACATATAAAAACCTGGGCAGAGCCATCATTTTGTAAAGTGCGGCCCGTCCCAAGAGCGTCAGAGGAAGGTCCGACCAGAACTTAACGTCTCGTCTGAGTCTATCGACGTGGGGTTTCAAATTTTTTTCAACTAATTCTGTAGGGTCCCTGGTGACATGGATGCCCAAGTATTTGAACGATGAACTTGCCACCCGTAGAGGGCAGCTCGGGTCAAGGGCCGGAGGCTGTCCCTTCAGAACAAACAGTTCCGACTTATTCCAGTTCAACGTATATCCCGAGATCCTGCCATGGGCGTCACAAAGTTGTAACAAGGCCGGAATTCCGTCGGCGGGATTAGACAAGTAGACCAGCATGTCGTCCGCGTATAGGGACAGCCGGTCCTCCCACCCCTCCCTCCAGCAGATGCCCTCAAGCAGGGGCGAGGTTCTGATGAGCGTGGCAAGGGGCTCCAGCGAGATCGCAAATAGCAAGGGGGAGAGGGGACAACCTTGTCTTGTACCCCTTCCCAGGGAAAACTTCCGAGAGACATGGCCATTAGCTATCACTCTAGCCTCTGGATCTGTATAAAGCAACCTGACCCATGCAATGAAGCGGGGCCCAAATCCTAGGCGCGACAGCATCTCAAACAGGTACGCCCATTCCACCAGGTCAAACGCCATCCTGGCATCGAGTGCCAAAATTACTGCCTGGGACGTTATCGAGTCTGCCCTTGCCAGCACGCCATGTAGGCGTCGCAGGTTCAACGCCGTGTTCCTGTGTGGCATAAACCCGGACTGGTCCGGGTGTATGAGAGAAGATAAGTGGGGCAAGAGTCGTGTCGCCAAGAGTTTGGGTAGTATCTTCACTTCCACGTTGAGCAGTGAGATAGGGCGATAAGAGGAGCATTCCTTAGGTGATTTGCCCGGTTTGGGGATGGTCACTATAGTTGCTATCCTTTGATCAGGCGGGAGTATACCCTTCTCCTGACATTCCTTGAACATGCCTAGCAGATGTAAACTAAGGGCCTCCGGCATTGCTTGATACCACTCTACCGGTATCCCGTTGGGCCCCATGGCCTTACCCGGGTTCAGGGCCTGAATAGCTAAGTGTATTTCCTCAGCGGTGATATCCGCCTCCAGTTCTCCTGATGCTTCCGGGGACAGTGTTTGGACTGCGATCGGCGCTAGTGCGTCACTGGCCATGTCCGAGGTGACCACCCGGACAGGGGTGTAAACCTGTTCAAAGTGGTCTGCAAGGAGATCCACAATGCGCTCCGGATTGGTGTGCAGCGTGCCATCTGCGTCCCTCAGACGCGGAACCCCCCTAGAATTCCCTTCTCGTTTATCGAGCCACGCCAGCAGTTTCCCGGCCTTATCACCCACCTCGTAGACCCTATTCTGGGTGTCTTGCAGCTGACCCTTGACATACATACGGAGATGGTCGCTATAGATCTGCTGGTGTAATGTCAGTGCGTGTAAGGTGGAGGGCGTGGGGGATTGTTCATGCTTCTCCGCTAGGTCCTGCAAGGTCAGGTCTATACTGTCCAATTCTCGGGAGCGTTCCCGCCTGTATCCTGTGATGGCGTTTATGGCTTGCCCCCTCAGAACTGTCTTATAAGCCTCCCACAGTATCTCGGAGGAGTGCACCGAGTGTACATTTTCAGTAAAATACTGCAATGTCACCTTTTTGAGCACCTTGTGGACCTGGGGTACCTTGAGATAAGCGGCCTGTATGGGGAATAGTCGCCTACGTGACCTTGTCTGTGAGGAGAGTGTGAGTGTAAGAGGAGAGTGATCCGAGATCCCTCGAGGATGGACCGTCATGTCCCCCGCGAGTCGGAGACCGCCCCCCAGGGTTAAGAAAAGGTCGATTCTCGACAGACTCCCATGTACTGAGGAGTGGAAGGTGTATCGGTTAGTGTTAGGGTAGAGGTGCCTCCAAATATCAGCTAGGCCCATGGCAGTTAAGAATCGTTGGAGGCGGGGGATCCCCCCGCGGGGGCCTGTGTGGGGAATCTATCGAGTTGTGTGTCAAGGACTGCGTTGAAATCCCCTCCAAGGACAATCTCACCCTCCGGGAGAGCCAGAATAAACTCACCCAATTTGGGGAGGTGTACTGAGTGCAATGCTGGGGGAATGTATTCCGAAACCAGGGTGAGAAGCTTTCCCTCCCACTGTCCCTGCAGGGCTGCGAAGCACCCTTGATCGTCAGTTTTTGTGAGCATGGGGATAAACCGTGTATTCTTCTGCATCAGGATTCCGGTGCCTCTGGAGCCGGACGTAAAGTCCGAGTGAACTACCATCTTGTACCCTCGTCTATCTAGGGCTTTGACCGCCCCCCCTGTCAGATGTGTCTCCTGCAGTAGTATTATCATGGGTCTCTGTCTCCTGATCGCGGTAAGGACCAAACCTCGTTTAACCTTGTCCCCCAGCCCTCTCACGTTCCAGGACATGACACGCAAGGCCGGGCAGTGCGCTTCAGCATCCCCCCCTCCCCTCACGGGACTGGAAATATCTGCCATTGGGTATTCAGGGGCTGGTAGTGTAGTGCAGGAGAAATGATACCCGGGTACCGGGCGTGCCTCTGCCCACCAGGAATCAGGAGGGCCCCACGAGGGACACCCCCCCCCATCCGGGGTTGACCCACCGTCAAAGGCTCTGCTGGGAGTTGCATCTCCCTGTTCATTACTCTCGTCTCGCTTGAACACATATGGAAACCTAGGTATTTTCCCTGACCGTGCATGTACGTTACTAACATTAACAAAACCCCCCCCTCCCAACTGCCCCCTCCCTGCATCCCTGCCTAACGGACTTCCAACTGCCCGCCTCCCCAACTGAGCAGAGCGCTTTACCCATCCCACAACCAGAGTACTTGCGTGTAAGGGGGGAGAGTGTCTCCCTGAGCAGGCGGCATCCCTGCGTGCTTCTGGGGTAGTGTCGCCAGAGTCCAAAAACAGCTACTAAGTGATCTGACGACGATCAGCAGTCGTCAGTGAAGCCATCGACCGAATGGGAGTCATTCTTCTTCGCCATTCCCAGCAATTCCATGCGAGTGCGATCCTTCTGCCCCACTTCGGCCAGATGATTGTGTGCCTGTCCCGTTGTGTCCTCCGCGGTCGTTATGGTGCCTGGATGGCTTGCGCTGTCGGTCCACAGTGTGCCATCCCTCCAACCAGTCCCGGGCAGCGTCCGGGGTGTCAAAGAACCACACCTTCTTGTTTGCTACAACCCGCAACCGGGCCGGAAACTGCATCGAGTATTGTAGTTCTTTTTCCCGCAATGTTTTCTTGACCTCCAGGAATGTCCTCCTCCTCCTGGCGACCTCCGCCGTGTAATCCGGGAAAAACGCTATCCTCGAGTTCTGGATCTGGATGGCTGGTGCCACTCGTGCGGCCTGTAGGATGGTATCGCGGTCTCTAAAATTGAACAGTCTTGCCAGTATTGGCCGAGGTGGCCCTCCAGTCTTAGGCTTCCCCCCCGGCACCCTGTGGGCCCGTTCTACCGAGAAAAAGTTCGATAGGCCCTTAGGTTGGAGCTTGGTCCTAATCAACTCCTCCACGTAGAGATCCATGGCTCCCGTGTTTTCCGATTCCGGCACTCCCAAAATTCGGACGTTGTTGCGTCTGGAGCGCCCTTCCTGGTCATCCAACTTGTCACGAAGCAGTTTGTTGTCCGTCTGCAGTCGTTCCATCGCCGTCTGCAGTTCCGATACATCCTCGACCAGGGATTTGGTGACTACCTCCATTTGCTTGACCTTTTCCGACATTTTGTGGAGGTCTGCTCGGATTAGCGTGACCTCAGTAGCTGTGGGACCCACCGTCGCTTGCACCTGCGCCAACGCCGCCAGAACATCCTCAATAGTGGCCTTCTTGGCGCCCTCCATCTCCGTCGTTTTCCCCCCCGTTTTGCCCTGGTCTTGGGGTGGGGAGTGCTTGTCATAAGCAAATTTGTCCAACCTGGCCTGGGCGGCAGTTTGTCTGGGGCCTCTCTGGGACATGTCGGACACCCTCTGAGATGTAAGGTCCGTCGTGAAGGCCAATGGACACCCTGTGCGTGCACGCGACGGTAGTTCTTGACCACAGCCGTCACAGCAGGGGATGCGGGGCGCCGTGTCTCCGAATGGCAACAGACGTAGTGGTTTCCCCCTCGCCGGCCAGTCCGTGTTATACCCCTTGCTCCTGGTCAGCAGGGTGCGGGTCAAGCCAGGTTCGTGGGTGCGGCCCCGCTGCCGTTAATGTGTGGCCTCCCTCCAGGCGTGTGTAAGTCAGTGTCCGCTCGCACCTACTCAATTCCGCCAGGCAAGTAGGGGGGGGGGAAGAAATTCTCACCCCCGATGCCCACCTCTCCCAGGTCGAAGTCCAGGGGTCGCCGAGCCCCCTCCAGGCAACCGGGGCCCCAGACCGACCACCGCCAAGCAGAGGGGGGGGTCGCCACTGTTGGGATGCGACGCGCGTCCGGCGCCTAAGATGGCGGCACCCCCTTCGTGGTGCACGGCATTCGTGGAGGCCTCAGGTGGTGTCCACGGCCCCCCGTTACCGCTGCCGGGGGTCGTGGTGTTCCGCTCACGTCACCAGGGTCCCGGGGAGAAGAAGGATGGCTGGCGCTCGACCTCTCCGACCAGCCGGCACTTCCGGCTAGATGCGACCGCCGGGAGTCGGCTTCCGGTCGGACTCAGGGGCTACTGCGGCTCCGGTGCTTACTGGCAGTTGACAGGCCTCATCGGTTCTCGGGCTGCAGTGATGGCTCAGGGGTCGCAGACGTGCCGAATCAGCCCCAAACCAACACCGCTGGGTGCTGCATGGACTCCGGTTCTCCTCCGCCCCGTCTGGCACTGGTAGGTACCGGATAACTATGTCGGATTTTTACGGGAAGCCTTCACCGCTCCGGAGCCTCCCTAAGCTGCAGCCGCCATCGATGGCTGCTAGCCACGCCCCCCATGTATCATCTTTTTAAGCATTTGGGTATGTCTATACATAGAGATACTTCTGCGCTTTAAATAAAAATCCACAGCATTCAATCCATCAGAATGTTTGATGCTAGTATACAGAGCAACGATATCAAGTGTTAAAAACAGATACTCCTTTGTCCATTTGAATGTATTCAGTTCGATAAAAAGTCACTCGAGTCCCGTAAAAAGGACGGCAGATTCATAACATGTTCTTGGAGATAAAAATCAACGTATTTAGAGGTGCACTCAAATGTACTGTTAATTGCCGAGATAATTGGCCTTCCCGGCATAGGGTCAATACCTATGTGCATCTTAAGGATGAGATAAATGTGGGCAAAGTTGGATACTTTTTGAATAGATATGTGTACTCATCTTTAGAGACGAGTCCTTCTCTTTGCCAAAGCAGGTGGTCATTTTTATACTCTCTGTTCATTTTTCTGACATACGCTGCATCACACATTTCATAACACTGTTGGTTGTTAAGATGGTGAAATGCTTCTGTCCTATACATTTGTTTATCCCATAAAACAATGTTACCCCATTTGTCTGAATTGTTAATAACCACAGTGTCGTTGTTTTTAAGTTTTGTCATGAGTTGGAAATAATCCTTATTCTTAGCATGCGACTTTGAGTTAGATTTGCATGTGTTCTTATGTAGAGTTTTTAATTCATCTGTTAGCCGATCATGGAATATGTTCAACGCATCACGTGGCATAACGGGAACAAATGTAGAGGGTTCTGTAAATTGACTGCAGCCTGGAGACGAAATATTGATGTTTTCTTCTAGTGTGACCTCCTGTGTATTCATCTTATCATTATTTAAATCAATATTATCTCCTATCAAAGCATGTAAAGTTGTTAATAAAGGAATTTCCCCTGCCGCGAGGCCTTCGCTCAATGTTTGTGTCGAAGGCATTGATTTCAATTTGCCCTGGTTTTTGATACTGAAATACTTTTTGAGTTTTAGCTTGCGAATAAACTAATACACATCAACTCTGGTCTGTGCATAGTTGAAATTGCTTTCAGGACAGTAACTTAACCCCAACGCCAAAAGCTGTTTCTCCGTGTCGTTGAATTGGATGTTGGTTAAGTTTACTATGGTATGGTTTATTGTCGATGCTGGGCAGACCAATTCTTTTTCTGTTGCCCTTTGTTTGTTGCGTTTGGCGCATTTACGCCTCTCCCGCCTTCAACGGTTTCTTTTTTTGATTGCTGCCCCTGTGTGTTTCACGGTTGTAATGATTGCTTCCTCTGTTCGCGGATAAAATCCATTACCTCGGCATACGATAGGGGCCCCAATGCTGGCCCATGTGTACTGTCTGCATTGCTGCTGAGGTCCGAATCTGTGTCGCTGGGGAGCGTGCTTACATCAGAGGCAGAAGCCATCGCTTGATCGCAACTATTGCTGCCAGTTGAATGAGCATTGGATTTGGTTAACACTCTCTGTTTCTTGATAAAATCATATTTTCGAGCGAAAGTGAAAACCTGCCCCAGCTCGTAATCGTTTTTGTCTCTGGCAAATTTCCACACCTTCCCAGCTTTAATTGTGTCCTCTTGCTTCTTAAGTCTGTCTTTCATATCTATTGTGTATTTTTCCACAAATTCTTTGTTGTTTGGTGTAATAAGCAAGTCAATTTCACCCTGTATTCGTGCTATTTCCTTAATGTTGAATTCTCTATCAATCCTGGCATATTTGATTAATAGACACATTGATGCCTCAAGGTTACTCTCTGCCCATTCCTTTAAAAGAAGGGGGTTTGGGATTTCAAAGCTCGGAGCGAGCATTATTCTGAGGCCTCTCGCCACCCGGCCCGTCTCGTTGTATTTTTCTAGAGATTTTACCTCCCACCATTTGGTGAGCTCGCTCCGGCTATTTTTTTCTAACAGCTTGAGCAGGCTTCTGACATCTGTATTTGATTCTGTTTGACTGGGTGTCTGTTTTTTGCTGTCTGAAACCGCAGGCAAGTTCAGAAATATCTCATCATTTGCCTTCTCTCTCTCCCTTAGCGTTTCATCCGACATTGCACTGATGTTATTCTGAATTTAAATGTCACTAGTTCCACAGTATTCCTACTGTCACGAACACACACCACGCAACCTATAGCACTTCCCCACCTGCTTTAATGTTCCGAGTAGGTTCCCGACTTACTGCAAGAGTAACTGGCTTCCCTCCGAGTCGTCCGACCCCACGAGGTCACGCAGAAAACTGCAAGCGGGTTCAGCTGAAATGACGAACTTGCAGGGGGCTTGACCATGAGAAAGCTCCAACTGAGCTACCAATCCGCACCGGCCTGGAAAAATGATCAGCCTCAACCGAGGGAGGGGTCCGTTCAAGAAAAACCAAGCTGTTTCTTCCGAGAGAACATCAGGTAACACTCCAAATGCTGTGACGAGCACCGTCAGGAGAGTAACTGACACTTTCATACGCTGGTTGCTGGTTGTAACGGGGAGGACGGGGGACCTCCTGGCTTACCTGTGTCACCTCTTTTTGCTCAGTATCCAGGGGAGTGGAGAGACACCGGACTGCATGACGACACAGACGCCGAAGACTTAGGCGAGTCCTGTTTCTTTAACTGGGCGGAGCTGGGATCCGATGACATCGCCGGACACACCTCCGCTGGCCAGGTAAAGGACGCCCAGGAATCCAAACAGGTGTGTTACACACCCGGAGGTGAGCGGAGACGGAAGGAGGTGTACGAGAGAGGAGGAGAGTTGAGACAGAGAACGACGGCGGAGGAGAGGCGGGAGCTGAGGAGCGGTATCGGTGGAGGAGCGGAGCTGAGTCAGGACGAGGACGAGGACGAGGAGGAGAGGCGGGAGCTGAGGAGCGGTATCGGTGGAGGAGCGGAACAGAGTCAGGACGAGGAGGCAAGAGGCGGCGAGACAGGGCGGAGGAGAACCGGGACGACGGAAGGAGAAGCAGACGGAGAGAAGAGTTCCAGCAAGCCAGGTGGCCAACCGGAAAACGCTTCGCCCAGCCACACTTCATCGAGGGAAGTGTGGCTACCAGAGGTACGGTCACGGCTTTCGGGCTGGGCGGGATTTAAGTGGGTCAAACCCCCTTGAAACGTTCCTGACACACACCCAGTGCACTACCTTTCCCTCTCACCCCCTTCACTGTGAGGTAGAGCCTGATTCTTGTGCACGTGTGTACCCTCACTCCCTCCCCTGTGAGACCTGACCGGACAAGAGTCTAACAGTGCGCTATATCTTTTTTTCTTCCTGGCACGGACGAGACGCCTCATCGACGTGGAGGGGAGAACTACCAGTCCCAGAAGGCCTCGGGACGAAAGGCGAAACACCATAGACAAACGCCAGCAAAGACTGTCGGAGGACACAGAGACCCCCTTGCCCTATTACAGAAAAACAACCCACCGGAAACGGACATTCAAAGCAATAAAACCTTCCTTGCCCAGAGTACCGGTGTCTGTCAGTCTATTTGAGGGGCCGTTAGCCCCGGTCTTTCCTGCTACAACCAGTCAGGGACGCCCCGAGACCTCACACTGGTGCAATGCAAAGTTCTTTATTCTTTCATCAGTGCAATTCGTAGGACGCGTTTCGGCGATCCCAGTCGCCTTGCTCACATAAACGCCATTGTGGTCTACAACAAGTATGTAAAACCCACCCAGAAGGTCATGTCAACTAATAGGTCATGTCAACTAATAGTGAACATAGGAGAAATCCTATTTGTAGTTCACTATAGGGCACTGGCAAAGCACATAGCATAGGAAATGGTATTGGTGGCAGCAGTAATAAGGTAAATGATAGTGGAAATACTCTCCTCATATAACCAAATTCATTATAGCCTAAAGAATATATTACTATAAAGTATATATAAGTATATATAAATCATAACAATATACATTACCTACTGGCGGTCATAGTGGGTAGTTATAGTTATAGTTAGGACTAGGCAAGTCACAAAAAGTGTTTTGTGACTTGCCTGTATCTTTGGCGGTTGCAAGCAATTGGGTGGTTCCTGTTCGAAGAGCGGCCACATCAAACCCCTTTGGCGGCTCTGGCGGAGTCTTGCGGGGCCCGGATCGTGTCCTATGCAGACGACACTCAGCTCCTCTTCTCCTGTGAGAGGGGAGGAGATTTTAATGGGGAGAGCATCCGGGATTGCCTTGGGGCTGTTTTCAGATGGTTTCATTTGAGTGGCCTCAAGTGCAATCCCGAGAAGTCTGAGGTGCTCTTCTTTGGGTGTGCGTCTGACCCTGACTGGCATGGCTGGTGGCCTATGGACATGTCTCCCCCTTCCGTTCCATCTGCAGTTGCCAAGAATCTGGGTGTCAAGATGGACAAGGGTCTGTCGATGAGAGCCCAGATTCTGGGAGTGACGGGCACCTGCTTCGGTCTCCTGAAGGTATTAAGAAAGTTTCTACCCCTGCTGTCGGAAGAACATCGGAAACTGACTGTGCAGGCTCTGATCGGGTCCAGGTTGGACTATGCCAACGTCCTATACCTGGGCCTGCCGGAGTATCTGCTACAGCGCCTTCAGGTGACACAGAACGCGGTGGCGAGAGCCATTTACGGCCTTAATAGGCGAGCTAGGGTGTCGGGCCTCTTGCAGGCCCTGCACTGGCTGCCTATTCGCAAGCGCATTATCTTTAAGACGCTGACTCTGACCTATAAGGCCCTACACTCTGGAGGTGCAAAGTACCTCCAAAGGAGAGTGTCCTTTTATCATCCGGCCCGGGCGCTTAGATCAGAGTCACAGTTTTTGGCTGTTGTGCCGCGCGTTCAAAAAGCCCGCATTGGGGGTCGCTCCTTTGGTTTGCGTGCCCCCCAGTTGTGGAATGCTTTGCCGCTGACACTTCGTGGCGCCACTAGCTTGCTGGCTTTCAGGAAAGGTCTTAAGACCTGGCTGTTTACTTTATAGGTTTTTTTCTTTTGTTTATTACATTCCCTTGCTGTTTTATTGTCGTGTTGTGTTACTTTCTGTAGGTCTCGCTGTGAAAGCGCCAGGATACTCTTTTTGAGTCGCTGTGCGCTATACAAATAAAATGTAACATAACATAACATAACAAAGGCAGGACCCAATATGTGTTTGGTACTTTCTTGTAAGAATCGGCGGTCTCTGGTTGGCATAGGTATGCACTTGTGACAAGCAGGGACCCTCTCCTCTAGTCAGGGCAAGGGAAATACTCCGTAAGAATAACCCCTGCTCACCCTCTAGGTTGCGTGGCGCGAGCAGACAAGCCTAATCCTCAGGGCGATAGTTAGTTAAGCATTTATGACCACATACAGTAAACCCACTGACCCACCACAGACGGACACCAGTCATAAGTTTGTAACAAAAATACGTAGACTTTATATAAAAATACTTCAAATCCAGGATTATCACAAGACCATATAACGTTTAGCGATTGAGGCCACCAGATTTAAATAGGCAATAGTTCTTAAGTGTTCTTGGCCAGCAAAGTACGCTGAGGGTCGATGCGCGCTTCGCGCTGGGGAAGTGACCCGTAGATAGATGCTGGACGACAGGGAAAACAAATGTTGCGGACCCTGGATCCGATGTGAACTCGGGATAGAGTTCAAGTGTACCTTGCATTGAGTGTCCGAGGCGTTTCAGGTGCGGCCACTGGTGAGGGCGGACCCTGGACAAGGCTGGCAGTTCTCCGAAGGATCTATCCAGCTCAAAGCCCCCTCGAGGTGCGAGGCGGGTGAGCGGGACGGTGTGGAGGGTTGCGGCGATCCGGGGTCTAATGCAGCTCACGGTGCGAGGCGCCGTTCAGGCCTGCTGGGCGTACTACTTCTTAGCACGCTAGGTCGTACCTGTGGATCTGTGTGGGGCGTCGCGTTCTCGGGCAGACGGGTGCAGCACCGGGCCTCCGGTACCAATGTACGGAAGGCCTTTCTTGAGGTGCGGAATGAGCCTTGGTATGCAGGAGGGCAAAGCGAGACAGTCGGGTACGTATCGACGTACGGACCGTCCGGGGCTATCAGATGCGCTCTGTGCAGATTCCCGCGGCAGAAGATGAGAGGTGCACAATGCGCCCAGTAGCAGGCGAGGTGACAGGAGAGCGGGCGGCCCGGCACTGAAGCGGAGAGCGACTCAAGCTTGAGCGGGGCTCTGCGGTGGGGCTACCAGGCTCCGAGCTGTCATGACCTTAGGAGGGGCGAAGGCACCCGAGTCACAACTCCGGCGAGGGTAAAGAACTTAAGGCACAGGCAGAATAGAATCCACTGGTCCTGGGGTTCAGCTCAGGGGGCAAGCTTGAGATCAAGCCCTTGGAGATCATTTCAGGCACAAGTCTTCAAAGTCCTCTCTGGTCTTTTCCTCTCCGTTCTCAGCAAGGCACCACTGCAGGCCAGTCCCTCAGGTCAGGGACAGGTTTCCTTCCTTCAGATTCTCTTGGTCCTTCTAGTCAGGCAGCAGTTCGTCGTGGTCAAAACAGGATCTGGTTTGCTAGGAGCAGGGCTCCTACTTTTATACAGAGTTTCTTTTGTCTTTGCAGGCCAGGGGGCCTGAGCCTGGTTCAACCCGGATTTGGAGTACTCTGTTGACAGGAAGCTGCCATCTTCTTTCAGGGTGCAGGGCAGGGACATCAGACGCTCCGCAGGAGGTGGAGCCAGCATTTTCGTGGTGGAGCACAACCCTATTCAGAGTCAAGGACTACTCCACCCACCCATCCTGGTGTAAGCACTCTATTCACCACCTGGTAGCCTAGACTGACCCCGGGAATTCCCCAGCCCTGTCACTCACACAAACCCAGACAGCAGATACACATCCAGGCAGAGGCGGGCTGAAATAGTTAGGCGAGCAAATGCTAACTTTCCAAAAGTAGCATTTGCAAACACAGGATATTAAAATAAACCTTACTAAAGGAATTACTTTATTATTCTGAGTTCAGGCATACTAAACTTTACCGTGCCACTGTGTTCCCTGAGCCTTCCGGGACTAAAGCGTGTAATAATTCCGGCAGCTCATCTTGGCCTATGGGAACAGGTAGCCCTTCAATAGTGAAGAACGAAAAGGGCGGTAATTCACTATTAGGACATGCCACACACATCATGGCTTGTCCTACCTTATGCTTACAATGCACCCTGCCCGTAGGCCTACCATAGGGGTGACTGATATGAAGTTAAGGGAAGGTTTAGGGACTGGCAAGTGTGTGCACTTGCGCAGTCAGCGTGACAGTACCAGACTGTACGCAGGGTCTGCAATAGCGGACTCGAGACCCGCTTCTGTGGGTGGCGCAACCAGCGCTGCAGGTCCACTAGCAGCATTTGTATCTACAAGCCCCGGCACTCCTCGTGCACGTTACTGGGGACTGACAGTAAACCAAATAAGCCAATCATGGAAATCAATTACGGATATACTTTACATTGGGAGCACTTGCACTGCGGCACGGATTGGCCGTGGCGCAGTGCCCTGAGCAGGAAACACCAGCAAAACATCTGAGGCAGATCAGCAAAAAGTGCAAGGGAGACTCACGTCAAGGTGCCAGGTCTAACACGTGTCCCCTCCAGCTGAAACGTGAGGAGAACTACCCTACCCCAGGGAGTTCCTCATCCCTAAGGTGGAAAAACCTAGATGGACCGTCAGCATTGGTGTGGTCAATGCCAGGGCGATGTTCCACCGTGAAGTCCATACCCTGTAGGGAAATAGACCACCTCAACAGCTTCGGGTTCTCACCCCTCATCTGCATCAACCATCTGAGGGGCCTGTGGTCTGTCTGAACCCTGAAGTGAGACCCAAACAAGTAGGGTCTTAGCTTCTTCAAAGCCCAGACCACAGCGAAAGCTTCTCGCTCAATCGGTTCCAGCTTTTCAATATGCAGTAAAGAGAAAGTGGCATCTTTCATAGACATGAATTGTTGTTTAACAGTCAAATTAAAAGTCTTACAAGTCAAGAGTGCAGAGGAAGCACCTGCTATGGGAGGGAGACTTTGCTCGCAGAGATGTCAAGTCTAACATAACACAGTGAAGATGGGATGCTTACCATTTTATTACCCACTGAGTTCATATATTTCTTTTCGAAAACAAAGTCAAAAGAATGCAGCCTTGCATTGGCAGGGAATCGAACCCGGGCCTCCCGCGTGGCAGGCAAGAATTCTACCACTGAACCACCAATGCTTCATATAGGTTGTGCACAGGCAGAGCTCTGTCCAAGACAGTGATCAGGTGCACAGACTTAAATTGTACACATATGAACAAAGTGTGCGCAGCAGACATGATAACGCCAACGTTTCACATGATGATGGCTTATATAAGACAAGCTCCAGAAAGGGCGCACACATATCGAGATATATATTGAGTCTAAGGAAAGGTGCTACAGTCACTAGTCTCTGTGGCGCAATCGGTTATCACGTTCGGCTGATAACCGAAAGGTTGGTGGTTCAAGCCCACCCAGGGATGTGTCATTTTGCCTGCTTGAAGCACTTTAATGGAACACAGATACATACCTTTGCTCTCTCCTGCGTGAGACCCTTTCTTTGAATATTTCAATCCTCTGCGTACTCTCTGCACCTGCAGACAATTTCATAATTAGGATAGAAAACAAAAGGCCAAGCCCTGTAATACAACTGTAGGCATATGAGGAGGGGAAAATAAGTTAAAAGGCCCACAGCATTTGTTGATCTGGCTCCGAAAGCTGTAAGTGTTAAGACCTTGTGGCGCAACCGTAGCTCGTCTGACTCCAGATCAGAAGGTTGAGTGTTCAAATCACGTCGGGGTCACTGCTTACCATTTTATTCCCCACTGAGTTCATATATTTCCTTTCGGAAACAAAGTCAAAAGAATGTAGCCTTGCATTGGCCGGGAATCGAACCCAGGCCTCCCGCGTGGCAGGCGAGAATTCTACCACTGAACCACCAATGCTTCACATGGGTTGTTCACAGGTAGAGCCCTGTCCAAGACAGTGATCAGGTGCACACACTTAAATTGTACACATATGAACAAAGTGTGCGCAGCAGACATGATAACGCCAACGTTTCACATGAAGATGGCAAGAATCAGATGCAGGAGACTATAACTATGATTGTCTTTGCATTTGCTGAGGTCACTGGCTTGGGACTATAGTTGTGTTTATCAGGGCATGATGGCAGGCTGCTCCCGACAAAAGTGGTTCCATGAATGCACCCGCCAGATCACCAGCACTATTGTGTTTCAGATTATCTCACTGAACTCTCCTCCTGGAAAATCCTTCCCACTTGCTTTCCCAGATTCTGCGTCCTCCCCTAAATGCTGGGGTGAAACGGGCAGAGTTCTGCGCCCTGCGCCCCTTTATGCGTCCCTAACGCGCTCCCAACGCGGCCTACAGCCCTGGTCGCGATTAGATCACTGGAGCCTTTGGTGATCAAGAACTCCGGAAGCCTAGGGTCAGGCCTATTGCACAGGCATCTTGTGCCTAGCCTATCCGGGATTGTTGTGTTTCAGGGCCCAGCCATCAATACTCCTGGGATTTTTTTCCCTGAGAACCCTCTTGTCCCTGTCCTCCCACAAGCCCGAGCTTTTATGTAAAATAAAGTGTGCACCGTGGGCCTTCCCCTATTTGCTCTCTCCCCAATCTCTTTCTCCAAAGCTGAGCTCTGAAGGTAAATGTATCTATCTGAGTGAGGGGCTAGGGAGGGCCTTTCTCAGCAGTCTTACAAGTCAAGAGTTCGGAGAAAGCACCTGCTATGGGAGGGAGACTTTGCTCGCAGAGAAGTCAAGTCTAACATAACACAGTGAAGATGGGATGGGCAAGACACACGCCTTACTGGCTGGTAGCACACCTACAGAGGAGCAGGGAGCTATGCTAAGCAGGCAACAGAAAAGTCATGTATGTGTCTCATACACTGGGACCGGTAGTAATACTGGCTCTAAGACCATTAGACAGTAGTCTATTCATCATAACATCCAACAATAACAAGACACTAAGCAAATGAGAAATGTTGTATGGCATAAAGACGCATTATATAACACAAGCTCCAGGCAGGCACACGCATATCAAGATATATATTGAGTCTCAGGAACATTGCTACAGTTATTATTCTCTGTGGTGCAATCGGTTAGCTCGTTCGGTTGTTAACAGAAAGGTTGGTGGTTCAAGCCCACCCAGGGAAGTACCCTTTTGCCTGCATGAAACACTTGAATGAAACACAGATGCGTACCTCTGCTCTCTCCTGCTTAAGACCCTTTACCTGAACATTTCAATCCTCTGCGTTCTCTCTGCACCTGCAGTCAATTTCATAATTAGGATAGAAAACAAAAGGCCTAGCCCTGTAATACAACTGTAGGCATATGAGGAGGGGAAAATAAGTCAAAAGGCCCACAGCATTTGCTGATCTGGCTCGAAGGCTGTAAGTGTAAGGACCTCGTGGCGCAACGGTAGCGCGTCTGACTCCAGATCAGAAGGTTGCGTGTTCCAATCACGTCGGGGTCACTGCTTACCATTTTATTCCCCACTGAGTTCATATATTTCCTTTTGAAAACAAAGTCAAAACAATGCAGTCTTGCATTGGCCGGGAATCGAACCCGGGCCTCCCGCGTGGCAGGGGAGAATTCTACCACTGAACCACCAATGCTTCTCATGGGGTGTTCACAGGCAGAGCTCTGTCCAAGACAGTGATCAGGTGCACACACTTAAATTGTACACATATGAACAAAGTGTGCGCAGCAGACATGATAACGCCAACGTTTCACATGAAGATGGCAAGAATCAGATGCAGGAGACTATAACTATGAATGTCTTTGCATTTGCTGAGGTCACTGGCTTGGGACTAGAGTTGTGTTTATCAGGGCATGATGGCAGGCTGCTCCCGACAAAAGTGGTTCACAGAATGCACCAGCCAGATCACCAGCACTATTGTGTTTCAGATTATCTCACTGAACTCTCCTCCTGGAAAATCCTTCCCACTGGCTTTCCCAGATTCTGTGTCCTCCCCTAAATGCTGGGGTGAAACGGGCAGAGTTCTGCGCCCTGCGCCCCTTTACGCGTCCCTAACGCGCTCCCAACGCGGCCTACAGCCCTGGTCGGACATAGCCCTGGTCGGGCTTAGATCACTGGAGCCTTTGGTGATCAAGAACTCCGGAAGCCTAGGGTCAGGCCTATTGCACAGGCAGAGACTATTGCAAAGCAATGCACAGAGGCTATTGCAAAGCAATGCACAGACTATTGCAAAGCAATGCATAAAGACTATTGCAAAGCAATGCACAGAGACTATTGAAAAGCAATGCACAGAGACTATTGCAAAGCAATGCACAGAGACTATTGCACAGCAATGCACAGAGACTATTGCATAGCAATGCACAGAGACTATTGCAAAGCAGTGCACAGAGACGATTGCAAAGCAATGCGAAGAGGCTATTGCAAACCAATGCACAGACTATTGCAAAGCAATGCACAGACTATTGCAAAGCAGTGCACAGACTATTGCAAAGCAATGCACAGAGACTATTGCAAAGCAATGCACAGACTATTGCAAAGCAATGCACAGAGACTATTGCAAAGCACTGCACAGAGACTATTGCAAAGCAATGCACATAGACTATTGCCAAGCAATGCACAGAGACTATTGCAAAGCAATGCACAGAGACTATTGCAAAGCAATGCGCAGAGGCTATTGCAAAGCACTGCACAGAGACTATTGCAAAGCAATGCACAGACTATTGCAAAGCAATGCATAGAGACTATTGCAAAGCAATGCACAGAGACTATTGCAAAGCAATGCACAGAGAATATTGCAAAGCAATGCACAGGGACTATTGCAAAGCAATGCACAGACTATTGCAAAGCAATGCACAGAGACTATTGCAAAGCAGTGCACAGACTATTGCAAAGCAATGCACAGACTATTGCAAAGCAGTGCACAGACTATTGCAAAGCAATGCACAGAGACTATTGCAAAGCAATGCACAGACTATTGCAAAGCAATGCACAGAGACTATTGCAAAGCAATGCACAGAGATTATTGCAAAGCTATGCACATAGACTATTGCATAGCAATGCACAGAGACTATTGCAAAGCAATGCACAGAGACTATTGCAAAGCATTGCACAGAGACTATTGCAAAGCAATGCACAGACTATTGTAAAGCAATGCACAGAGACTATTGCATAGCAATGCACAGAGACTATTGCAAAGCAATGCACATACTATTGCAAAGCAATGCACAGAGACTATTGCAAAGCAATGCACAGAGACTATTGCAAAGCAATGCACAGAGACTATTGCAAAGCAATGCACAGAGACTATTGCATAGCAATGCACAGACTATTGCAAAGCAATGCACAGAGACTATTGCAAAGCAATGCACAGACTATTGCAAAGCAATGCACAGAGACTATTGCAAAGCAGTGCACAGACTATTGCAAAGCAATGCACAGACTATTGCAAAGCAATGCACAGACTATTGCAAAGCAGTGCACAGACTATTGCAAAGCAATGCACAGACTATTGCAAAGCAATGCACAGACTATTGCAAAGCAGTGCACAGACTATTGCAAAGCAATGCACAGAGACTATTGCAAAGCAATGCACAGACTATTGCAAAGCAATGCACAGACTACTGCAAAGCAATGCACAGAGACTATTGCAAAGCAATGCACAGAGACTATTGCACAGCAAAGCACAGAGACTATTGCAAAGCAATGCACAGACTATTGCAAAGCAATGCACAGAGACTATTGCAAAGCAATGCACAGAGACTATTGCACAGCAATGCACAGACTATTGCAAAGCAATGCACAGAGACTATTGCAAAGCAATGCACAGACTATTGCAAAGCAATGCACAGAGGCTATTGCAAAGCAATGCACAGAGACTATTGCAAAGCAATGCACAGACTACTGCAAAGCAATGCACAGAGACTATTGCAAAGCAATGCACAGACTATTGCAAAGCAATGCACAGAGACTATTGCATAGCAATGCACAGAGACTATTGCAAAGCAATGCACAGACTATTTCAAAGCAATGCACAGAGATTACTGCAAAGCAATGCACAGAGACTATTGCAAAGCAATGCACAGAGACTATTGCAAAGCAATGCACAGAGACTATTGCATAGCAATGCACAGAGACTATTGCAAAGCAATGCACAGAGACTATTGCAAAACAATGCACAGACTATTGCAAAGCAATGCATAAAGACTATTGCAAAGGCAATGCACAGAGACTATTGGAAAGCAATGCACAGAGACTATTGCAAAGCAATGCACAGAGGCTATTGCAAAGCAATGCACAGAGACTATTGCAAAACAATGCACAGACTATTGCAAAGCAATGCACAGAGGCTATTGCAAAGCAATGCACAGAGACTATTGCAAAGCAATGCACAGACTATTGCAAAGCAATGCACAGACTATTGCAAAGCAATGCACAGAGACTATTGAAAAGCAATGCACAGACTATTGCAAAGCAAGGCACAGAGACTATTGCATAGCAATGCACAGAGACTATTGCAAAGCATTGCACAGACTATTGCAAAACAATGCACAGAGACTATTGCATAGCTATGCACAGAGACTATTGCAAAGCAATGCACAGACTATTGCAAAGCAATGCACAGACTATTGCAAAGCAATGCACAGAGACTATTGCAAAGCAGTGCACAGAGACTATTGCATAGCAATGCATTGAGACTATTTTTTTTGTCAAATCTATTTCATTAGCATTTTATAGAACTTGGTTCAGGGTACAGTGCAAGAGTCAATCAGCATGAATTGGCAAAGCACACACAATCGTACAGCATTATGGTGTCACAGAACAAATCAGTGTACAGGCATGGAGCCACATTTAATGCATAGAGACTATTGCAAGCAATGCACAGAGACTATTGCAAAGCATTGCACAGACTATTGCAAAGCAATGCACAGAGACTATTGCATAGCAATGCACAGAGACTATTGCAAATCAATGCTCAGACTATTGCAAAGCAATGCACAGAGACTATTGCACAGCAATGCACAGACTATTGCAAAGCAATGCACAGACTATTGCAAAATAATGCACAGAGACTATTGCATATCTATGCACAGAGACTATTGCAAAGCAATGCACAGACTATTGCAAAGCAATGCACAGACTATTGCAAAGCAATGCACAGAGACTATTGCAAAGCAATGCACAGACACTATTGCAAAGCAATGCACAGAGGCTATTGCAAAGCAATGCACAGACTATTGCAAATCAATGCACAGAGACTATTGCAAAGCAATGCATAGAGACTATTTTTTTTGTCAAATCTATTTTATTAGCATTTTATAGAACTTGGTTCAGGGTACAGTGCAAGAGTCAATCAGCATGAATTGGCAAAGCACACACAGTCGTACAGCATTATGGTGTCACAGAACAAATCAGTGTACAGGCATGGAGCCACATTTAATGCATAGAGACTATTGCAAAGCAATGCACAGACTATTGCAAAGCAATGCACAGACTATTGCAAAGCAATGCACAGAGACTATTGCAAAGCAATACACAAAGACTATTGCAAAGCAATGCACAGAGACTGTTGCAAAGCAATGCACAGAGACTATTGCAAATCAATGCACAGAGACTTTTGCAAAGCAATGCACAGACTATTGCAAAGCAATGCACAGACTATTGCAAAGCAATGCGCAGAGACTATTGCAAAGCAATGCACAGGCTATTGCAAAGCAATGCGCAAGGAGACTATTGCAAAGCAATGCACAGAGACTATTGCAAAGCAATGCACAGAGACTTTTGCAAAGCAATGCACAGACTATTGCAAAGCAATGCACAGACTATTGCAAAGCAATGCGCAGGCTATTGCAAAGCAATGCGCAAGGAGACTATTGCAAAGCAATGCGCAGAGACGATTGCAAAGCAATGCACAGACTATTGCAAAGCAATGCACAGACTACTGCAAAGCAATGCACAGAGACTATTGCAAAGCAATGCACAGAGACTATTGCACAGCAAAGCACAGAGACTATTGCAAAGCAATGCACAGACTATTGCAAAGCAATGCACAGAGACTATTGCAAAGCAATGCACAGAGACTATTGCACAGCAATGCACAGACTATTGCAAAGCAATGCACAGAGACTATTGCAAAGCAATGCACAGACTATTGCAAAGCAATGCACAGAGGCTATTGCAAAGCAATGCACAGAGACTATTGCAAAGCAATGCACAGACTACTGCAAAGCAATGCACAGAGACTATTGCAAAGCAATGCACAGACTATTGCAAAGCAATGCACAGAGACTATTGCATAGCAATGCACAGAGACTATTGCAAAGCAATGCACAGACTATTTCAAAGCAATGCACAGAGATTACTGCAAAGCAATGCACAGAGACTATTGCAAAGCAATGCACAGAGACTATTGCAAAGCAATGCACAGAGACTATTGCATAGCAATGCACAGAGACTATTGCAAAGCAATGCACAGAGACTATTGCAAAACAATGCACAGACTATTGCAAAGCAATGCATAAAGACTATTGCAAAGGCAATGCACAGAGACTATTGGAAAGCAATGCACAGAGACTATTGCAAAGCAATGCACAGAGGCTATTGCAAAGCAATGCACAGAGACTATTGCAAAACAATGCACAGACTATTGCAAAGCAATGCACAGAGGCTATTGCAAAGCAATGCACAGAGACTATTGCAAAGCAATGCACAGACTATTGCAAAGCAATGCACAGACTATTGCAAAGCAATGCACAGAGACTATTGAAAAGCAATGCACAGACTATTGCAAAGCAAGGCACAGAGACTATTGCATAGCAATGCACAGAGACTATTGCAAAGCATTGCACAGACTATTGCAAAACAATGCACAGAGACTATTGCATAGCTATGCACAGAGACTATTGCAAAGCAATGCACAGACTATTGCAAAGCAATGCACAGACTATTGCAAAGCAATGCACAGAGACTATTGCAAAGCAGTGCACAGAGACTATTGCATAGCAATGCATTGAGACTATTTTTTTTGTCAAATCTATTTCATTAGCATTTTATAGAACTTGGTTCAGGGTACAGTGCAAGAGTCAATCAGCATGAATTGGCAAAGCACACACAATCGTACAGCATTATGGTGTCACAGAACAAATCAGTGTACAGGCATGGAGCCACATTTAATGCATAGAGACTATTGCAAGCAATGCACAGAGACTATTGCAAAGCATTGCACAGACTATTGCAAAGCAATGCACAGAGACTATTGCATAGCAATGCACAGAGACTATTGCAAATCAATGCTCAGACTATTGCAAAGCAATGCACAGAGACTATTGCACAGCAATGCACAGACTATTGCAAAGCAATGCACAGACTATTGCAAAATAATGCACAGAGACTATTGCATATCTATGCACAGAGACTATTGCAAAGCAATGCACAGACTATTGCAAAGCAATGCACAGACTATTGCAAAGCAATGCACAGAGACTATTGCAAAGCAATGCACAGACACTATTGCAAAGCAATGCACAGAGGCTATTGCAAAGCAATGCACAGACTATTGCAAATCAATGCACAGAGACTATTGCAAAGCAATGCATAGAGACTATTTTTTTTGTCAAATCTATTTTATTAGCATTTTATAGAACTTGGTTCAGGGTACAGTGCAAGAGTCAATCAGCATGAATTGGCAAAGCACACACAGTCGTACAGCATTATGGTGTCACAGAACAAATCAGTGTACAGGCATGGAGCCACATTTAATGCATAGAGACTATTGCAAAGCAATGCACAGACTATTGCAAAGCAATGCACAGACTATTGCAAAGCAATGCACAGAGACTATTGCAAAGCAATACACAAAGACTATTGCAAAGCAATGCACAGAGACTGTTGCAAAGCAATGCACAGAGACTATTGCAAATCAATGCACAGAGACTTTTGCAAAGCAATGCACAGACTATTGCAAAGCAATGCACAGACTATTGCAAAGCAATGCGCAGAGACTATTGCAAAGCAATGCACAGGCTATTGCAAAGCAATGCGCAAGGAGACTATTGCAAAGCAATGCACAGAGACTATTGCAAAGCAATGCACAGAGACTTTTGCAAAGCAATGCACAGACTATTGCAAAGCAATGCACAGACTATTGCAAAGCAATGCGCAGGCTATTGCAAAGCAATGCGCAAGGAGACTATTGCAAAGCAATGCGCAGAGACGATTGCAAAGCAATGCACAGAGACTATTGCAAAGCAATGCACAGAGGCTATTGCAAAGCAATGCACAGACTATTGCAAAGCAATGCATAGAGACTATTGCAAAGCAATGCACAGAGACTATTGCATAGCAATGCACAGAGACTATTGCAAAGCAATGCACAAAGACTATTGCAAAGCAATGCACAGAGACTACTGCAAAGCAATGCACAGAGACTATTGCAAAGCAGTGCACAGAGACGATTGCAAAGCAATGCGAAGAGGCTATTGCAAAGCAATGCACAGACTATTGCAAAGCAATGCACAGAGACTATTGCAAAGCACTGCACAGAGACTATTGCAAAGCACTGCACAGATACTATTGCAAAGCAATGCACATAGACTATTGCCAAGCAATGCACAGAGACTATTGCAAAGCAATGCACAGAGAATATTGCAAAGCAATGCGCAGAGGCTATTGCAAAGCAATGCACAGACTATTGCAAATCAATGCACAGAGACTATTGCAAAGCAATGCACAGATACTATTGCAAAGCAATGCACATAGACTATTGCCAAGCAATGCACAGAGACTATTGCAAAGCAATGCACAGAGAATATTGCAAAGCAATGCGCAGAGGCTATTGCAAAGCAATGCACAGACTATTGCAAAGCAATGCACAGAGACTATTGCAAAGCAATGCACAAAGACTATTGCAAAGCAATGCACAGAGACTATTGCAAAGCAATGCACAGACTATTGCAAAGCAATGCACAGAGACTATTGCAAAGCAATGCACAGACTGTTGCAAAGCAATGCACAGAGGCTATTGCAAAGAAATGCATAGAGACTATTGCAAAGCAATGCACAGACTATTGCAAAGCAATGCACAGAGACTATTGCAAAGCAATGCACAGACTATTGCAAAGCAATGCACAGAGACTATTGCAAAGCAATGCACAGAGACTATTGCAAAGCAATGCACAGAGACTATTGCATAGCAATGCACATAGACTATTGCAAAGCAATGCACAAACTATTGCAAAGCAATGCACAGAGGCTATTGCAAAGCAATGCACAGAGGCTATTGCAAAGCAATGCACAGAGAATATTGCATGGCAATGCACAGACTATGGCAAAGCAATGCACAGAGACTATTGCAAAGCAACGCACCGACTATTGCAAAGCAATGCACAGAGACTATTGCAAAGCAATGCACAGAGGCTATTGCAAAGCAATGCACAGAGACTATTGCAAAGCAATGCACAGATACTATTGCAAAGGAAAGCACAGACTATTGCAAAGCAATGCACAGAGACTATTGCAAAGCAATGCACAGAGGCTATTGCAAATTAATGCACAGAGACTATCGCAAAGCAATGCACAGAGACTATTGCAAAGCAATGCGCAGAGACTATTGCAAAGCAATGCGCAGAGACTATTGCAAAGCAATGCCAGAGACTATTGCAAAGCAATGCACAGAGACTATTGCATAGCAATGCACATAGACTATTGCAAAGCAATGCACAGACTATTGCAAAGCAATGCACAGAGGCTATTGCAAAGCAATGCACAGACTATTGCAAAGCAATGCACAGAGGCTATTGCAAAGCAATGCACAGAGGCTATTGCAAAGCAATGCACAGAGACTATTGCATGGCAATGCACAGACTATGGCAAAGCAATGCACAGAGACTATTGCAAAGCAATGCACCGACTATTGCAAAGCAATGCACAGAGACTATTGCAAAGCAATGCACAGAGGCTATTGCAAAGCAATGCACAGAGACTATTGCAAAGCAATGCACAGAGACTATTGCAAAGGAATGCACAGACTATTGCAAAGCAATGCACAGAGATTATTGCAAAACAATGCACAGAGGCTATTGCAAATTAATGCACAGAGACTATTGCAAAGCAATGCACAGAGACTATTGCAAAGCAATGCGCAGAGACTATTGCAAAGCAATGCGCAGAGACTATTGAAAAGCAATGCGCAGAGACTATTGCAAAGCAATGCACAGAGACTATTGCAAAGCAATGCGCAGAGACTATTACAAAGCAATGCACAGAGGCTATTGCAAAGCAATGCGCAAAGGCTATTGCAAAGCAATGCACAGAGACTATTGTAAAGCAATGCACAGAGACTATTGCAAAGCAATGCACAGACTATTGCAAAGCAATGCACAGAGACTATTGCAAAGCAATGCACAGACTATTGCAAAGCAATGCACAGAGACTTTTGCAAAGCAATGCACAGAGACTATTGCAAAGCAATACACAGAGAATATTGCATAGCACTGCACAGACTATTGCAAAGCAATGCACAGAGACTATTGCAAAGCAATGCACACAGACTATTGCAAAGCAATGCACAGAGACTATTGCATAGCAATGCACATAGACTATTGCAAAGCAATGCACAGACTATTGCAAAGCAATGCACAGAGGCTATTGCAAAGCAATGCACAGAGGCTATTGCAAAGCAATGCACAGAGACTATTGGATGGCACTGCACAGACTATGGCAAAGCAATGCACAGAGACTATTGCAAAGCAATGCACCGACTATTGCAAAGCAATGCACAGAGACTATTGCAAAGCAATGCACAGAGGCTATTGCAAAGCAATGCACAGAGACTATTGCAAAGCAATGCACAGAGACTATTGCAAAGCAATGCACAGACTATTGCAAAGCAATGCACAGAGACTATTGCAAAGCAATGCACAGAGGCTATTGCAAATTAATGCACAGAGACTATTGCAAAGCAATGCGCAGAGATTATTGCAAAGCAATGCGCAGAGACTATTGCAAAGAAATGCGCAGAGACTATTGCAAAGCAATGCGCAGAGACTATTGAAAAGAAATGCGCAGAGACTATTGCAAAGCAATGCACAGAGACTATTGCAAAGCAATGCGCAGAGACTATTACAAAGCAATGCACAGAGGCTATTGCAAAGCAATGCGCAAAGGCTATTGCAAAGCAATGCACAGAGACTATTGTAAAGCAATGCACAGAAACTATTGCAAAGCAATGCACAGACTATTGCAAAGCAATGCACAGAGACTATTGCAAAGCAATGCACAGAGACTATTGCAAAGCAATGCACAGACTATTGCAAAGCAATGCACAGAGACTATTGCAAAGCAATGCACAGAGACTATTGCAAAGCAATGCACAGAGACTATTGCAAAGCAATGCACAGACTATTGCCTAAGGGGGTGACCCTCCGAACTCTTGCCGGGGAGAGGGGGGTGCACTGCCTTGCCCGCGGGACGACTCAGGGCCCGGAATAAGAGAGACGCGGTGGATTATTCTATCGGGACACGCCCACAAAAGAGGATGGCGGCCATTGCCCTGCATCTGAGGTGAGATCTGACCGCCTCCAGCGATTCGAGTGAACGGCGGGGTGGCCCGAAGAGCGGTTGTTGTTCCTGCTGACCCCCCCACACCTGTTTCGCCCTGCACTCACTGTACTGCTGGATGGGGGACGCCCGTGGGACTGGTGCAGACGCACCCCTTATCGCCTTCCCTTCCCTCCCCCCTTCGCCTACGACATCCTCCTCCATTTTCCGTGGCTGACGTCGACAGTCGCCTCCGAGCTCAGGCTGGGACCCCACGCACTGCAATAACACTGTGCTCCGAAGGGGCTAAAGGAGGGGGTGCGTCACACGCGGTCCACTGTTGGACTCACTTGCAAGGATCTAACTGCTAAGTACATGGAGAGTGTAAGACTTCAGACAGCGAAGGGGGTGAGGATTTGTACAGGTGCAAGACCAAGAATGGAACGCTGAGAAAGTAGAGAACACCGTGAAGACCCTGGAAGCTTCCTTTGAGGCACTGCTAAGTTTTCAAAGCTGGGCGCTCCAAAGAACATTACGCCACAGGTGGGCCTAGGCACACAGACCGACAAGGAGGCTGGTTGCAGGGGTGAGTGGTGAGTCGGACCGCCGCTGGATCGAACACACGAGTGATTGCGGTGGGGGCGCCTTCCGGATACCGAGAAGCCTGCACGTCGAGAGTAGTGGAACGATGGTGCGGAATAACGCCCCCAAACCTGACCCAGTTTCACGGACGGTGGTGCACTCCTCTGGTTCGGAAGATCCACTGGCCTCCTCAAATGACGGGATTGGGGTCACAGGAAGCCAAACTAGACCTTATCCTTGCTGAAATCAGAGCTTCCAGAGAAGCACTCGAACTGCGGATGGATACGATGTCAGCGGGCCTCTCGCTGCTCAAAGATGACCACAAAAAACTGTCCGAAAAAGTGGCTGAACAAACGCTTGCGCTGGATGATCTGATTCCCCAGCAGACTGAACATTCTACATGACTAGAGGTCTTGGAACATAAACTTAAAAGGTTTGCGGGAGAAGGTGGACGATGCTGAAGGGCACTCTTGCCGTAACAATGTGCGAATTCTAGGCGTGCCGGAACGCAGTGAAGGGACAAACCCGACGAAATTTGTGAAAGATTGGCTGCAGTCCATTATGGACCCCGGGGACCTCACTCCGATGTACTGTGTAGAAAAGGCCCACAGAGTGCCCCCAAGGCCGCCAAAACCAGGAGCCCCCCCGTGTCCACTAATAGCACGACTCCTACACTTCAAAGACTGGGATGCAGTACTGAAAAGTGCACGAGAGAAAACCCCACTAAAGTTTGAGAACAAAACGATTTCCATTTACCCGGATTTTACGCAAGCTGTGCAGAAAGCCCGGGCGTCCTTTTGGGAAGTGAAACGGACATTGCAGGAGCGTAACATGAAGTACTCACTCTTCTTCCCAGCTAGACTCAAAATTATTCATGACCGCAGGACCTTCTTCTTCGACACCCCGAAGGACGCCTCTGAATGGATGGAGGTGACCCTGATGCCGCCGCAGTCTCAAGGCGACTCAACGAGTGTGCCAAACGTCAGTCAAGCCAGCTCTCACACAGCTGCATCAGATACGGACACTAGCGTGCAATTGTTCCCACGCATCACGGCTCAGATGGCGGAAGATTTATGAACACTGGTGTGACAGATGCAGCTTGGTAAAGTAGCCGTGCGTCAGCCTGATTACTTAAAGGGGGGGAAAAGGTACCGAGCAACACATTGGTAATGGGGTGATACGGAGGTGTGACTTTTGGTGGACAACTGATAGTAGGGGACGTCTGGGCACACCCCCCAGGCGTAGGCACAATGGTGATTTGTTACTACCCCAGTTGGGTACTTTAGTTTGGCCCTTCACAGTTTAAGAGGAGGGGCCTTTTAGTTGGGGAGTTCAGCACAAAGGTAACACTTACACTGTATACCAGCATGATGTTCAAGTTGAACCTCAGAGTAATGTCTTGTAAGAGTAATGTTTTTTGCCATGTCGACCCCTAATAAATACAAAATCTGCACCTGGATGTGAGGGGCCTAGGCTCAGTCCATAAGAGGCATAGAGTTCTATCGCGACTGAACAGGCGCCAAATATCCATAGCGTATATACAGGAAACTCATTTGAATAGAGAGGAGGGTGTTAAGCTACTACGGAAATGGAGAGGCCAGTTATATGCCACAGAATATTCAGCGTTCTCCCGAGGTACGGCCTTCTGGATCAGGAATACTGTCCCTTTCAGGGTCTTGGAGCATAAGGTGGACAAGGAAGGGAGATATGTGTTCATAAGGGGGATACTGGATGGTTTATGCATAGTCCTGGGCTGTATATATGTGCCCAACTCGGAGCAATCGAAATTCTTACAGGATATTAGTGGAGTAATGTCTGGGTGGGTGGCACATGACTGGGTGGTGGGAGGAGACTGCAATTCAGTCTTAGATATTGCACTTGATAGATCACACCCCCACTACATGCCACTGATAGTAGATGGCAAGCTGCGGCACTAGCGTCTTGGGCTGACGGTTGGGAACTTGTTGATGCGTGGAGGACATTGAATACGACACATAGGGAGTACACGTTTTACTCTCCGCCTCATAAATTACATACTAGAAGAGACCGTATATTTTGTTCACGCACACTGTCCGGGTCCATACTGTCGGTGACCCATATGGTCAAAACACTATCAGATCACAATCCGGTGGAACTAACATTACAGTGGGGGAGGCTCCCCACCCCTGTACCAACTTGGCGCTTATCGCCAGGCTTATTGGAGGACTCGGTTCTCCGATCCACTTTACTAGATGCCAGCACCGCATACTTTGCAAAAAATGAGAACACAGCCAGTACCAGACAAATTGAATGGGACGCGTTTAAGGCAACCATACGTGGGGTAGCGATGGGCATGAAGGTTGTGGTCAAGCACCTGGTATTAGACAAATTACGGGCTGTTGAAGGTAGCCTGGCATTGCTTGGGACCGAAACTGTGGGTACGGCTGACAACCTCACTCAACTTCCAGAGGCGCATATTCAACATGCGGAGTTATTAGAGGAACTACGAGTAATAGATTACAGGGAATATACCAACAGACAACACACGCAAGCAGACAGGGCAGGGCCCCTGCTGGCGCGCTTAACACGCAACGCTCCAGAAGGTGCTCCTATAACGGAGGTGAAAGACCAAGACGGATCAATAATACGACCCCAATTAGAAATTAACTACACATTTAAACATTATTACGCTGACCTATATGGTCCACATGCCACACTGTCGGAACATGAGCTGGAATGCTTCCTTTCAGACTTATACATCCCACAACTGACACCTACACAAAGAACTGAGTTGTCGAAACCCATATCGCTAGCGGAAATCAGACAGGCCATTAAAGGGATGCCAAGGAACAAAACCCCGGGGTCCGACGGCTTGCCGGCTGAATTTTACCTGACATACATTGATATCCTAGCCCCAAGATTACACACGTTGTACAAGGGAGCCCTAGAAGGTAACGCACTGCCAGACACGACATCACAAGCACTGATAGTGTCTCTGATAGTGATCGACCACTATCCTTATTAAACACAGATTATAAAATCCTTAGTAAGCTGCCAGCGAACCGCCTCTCACACTGTGTCGCAGACATAATACACCCAGACCAGTGTGGTTTTGTACCGGGTAGGAGCACCGCGCTGAATTTGCGAAGACTCAGTCAGTTGATATCACAGGGTGATGGAGTGGGAGACACGGAAGGATGTATTTCCCTGGACCTTAGACAGGACTTTGACTCCCTGAGATGGGATTACATGTTCGCAGTCCTGGCAAGATTCAGCATACCACCTGAATACATTACATGGGTGAAATTACTATACAAGGGCCCCACAGCACATGTCCGTTCCAACAAGTGTATCTCAGAACAATTTGAAATAGCAAAAGGGACTAGGCAGGGCTGCCCACTGTTGCCCTTGCTCTTCATTATCGCCTTAGAACCCTTACTGCTAAAGGTAAGGACTGTGGAGGTCGACAAGGGGATCACAAGTCTAAACACTCATCATATTATCTCCGGTTACGCGGATGATATCTTATTGTTTCTTAGAGACCTGTCGAGCCCGCTAACACCATTGCCAGAGATATTTAGAGATTTCAGGGGACTGTCGGGTCTCACGATAAATGAAATTAAATCGTATGCTTTCAGCTTTCATGGGTCTCTTGAGGACACACACCTGCAGTTTACACCGCATAGTTTCTGGATTGCGCCCGAGACTTTCAAATATTTGGGTATACAGATTTATAGGCGGGCACAGGATATGCTAGATGGTAACCTAGGTAAAGCCCTTACTACCCTGAAGACACAGGTCCACTTTTGGACCACGTTGCCGCTCTCGGTGGCGGGTAGGGTCACTATCTCAAAAATGGTGGTACTGCCCAGAATGCTCTACTATTTCACAAACATACCGATACTAATACCCATGTCCTTTTTTAAAGCACTAAACACGGTCATAACAGAGTTGGTGTGGGGATCCGGCAGGAGACGAATCAGCCTGGTAAAATTGCAACTGCCGACAGACAGGGGAGGTATGGGAGTACCGGACCTAATTGCTTATAGCTACGCGTGCCAGCTGCAGTGGCTGGCCTACTGGCTAGCGGGCCGCAACCTTCATGAGCTGAATATATCTGATGCTGATAGGGCAAGAGGAGAGATACACCGGTTGCTACTACCGCATGCCAAGGTAATGAACTCTGGCCCACCTTTGCTCAGGCTGGCACTCCAACACTGGAAGGCAGCAGTCAGATACGCTAACAAACACTCTACATACACCCCCACAATACCGCTGCTGGGGATCCCCCTGGGAACTGGTACACTAACGGAACGCAGGCTGAAATTATGGCATGACGCGGGAGTGTTAACTGTCGGGGATTTTTTCTTGGATGGCAGTCTATTATCACACGCAGATTTCACCGGGTTACTCCAGACTCCAGGGGCACTGTTTCTCACTCACGCGCAAATTTCACATTACATAACCACGCATTGGGCAAGGGACGGACAGGAACCAGATACGAACACACTACTTACAATGCAATATCTTATGGGGGCGGGTAGTCACCTAACGAAGTGGCTGACCAACGGCATTCGTTTGGGCAGAGCGATATCACTGCAGCCCCTCCGGACCCGCTGGGAAGTGGACGCCGGCAGAGCCCTCGGGGACAAAGAATGGGAAACGGTACTGAAATATCCCAAGAAAATAGCATGCAACCCGAAGTTCAAATTCATTCAGTTAATGGTAGTCCACAGAGCATACCTGACTCCACATAGGCTGCATGCAATGTTCCCGGAGTCAGCGAATACATGCCCCAGATGTACCGCGGAAGACGCGGGCCTTCTGCATATGTTCTGGGACTGTCCCAAGCTCGGGCATTATTGGGTAACAATACATGAGATTTTAAAAGCTGTGGCCCCGAACAGACCTTACACGTCCCTGCTCTTCGGCGTCCTGGGTCTGGGATACAAAGAAAAGAAAAGAAGTGTTGCTACTAGATTTGTGGACCTGGCACTGTTGTTGTCTAAACGTGCAATAGCGATGAGGTGGAAATCACCTAAGCCACCGGACATTGAGAGCTGGCATGGAGAGGTAATGAGATGGGGGAAGGCGGAATGGGTAGAACTGCAGAGAGAGGAACGCAGAGGTCTTAGGAAAACACACATCTCACTAGACTGGAACACACTACTACTAGAGTTCGACACACGCGCTACGGTGCACTTTGAGTAGGCTTTAGCGATGAACCGGCGAATCAAGGTTTTATGTCTACACCCCGTATCACCGGATACCTAGTTACTGGACAAGCCGTACACGTTCATGGTTCACCCGCAGACCAGGTTGCGGAACCTGATCTAATGATACGAATCATATGCAGTACAAGGGCAGGGGGTCGACAGTTACAACAGTGATAAAGTTATGCACTCATGAGGCATTACCAGATATATTGAGAATTGTGTGTTCAGTAAGTGCTGTGGGGGGAGGGGGAAGAGTTTATGAACGTTCTCTGTAGACGAAAGAGACAGGGAGAAAATGGAAAATTGCACTCCTTTATTGTTTCTACTTTACAACATAAGATGATAACATTGTAACGAAATTGGAAACTGGTTGTATGTATATGATTGGAATATTGATACAACAATAAAAACATTTTTTTTTAAATACTCTCTGCCGACGGAGCTGTGTCCCACTCTACTCTCTGCGGACCGAGCTGTGTACCACTCTACTTTCTGCAGATAGAGCTGCATCCCACTCTACTCTCTACAGATAGACGTGCATCCCGTTCTACTCTCTGCGGACACTAATCCCACGAGTTAGCTGAAAATACCATTGTTAGTCCCAGTATTGTTCAGTGTTGCTTTTACAGGAAGTGTGATCAGGTGCGATTTAATTTTTTTCTTTGTATCTCTTCTTCACCAAATAAAAAACAAGAATGTTTCTTTTCTTTTAATCCACATTGTGCTCGCCTCCAACTGTGTATCCTGGTGCATCATGTTGCTTTGCTTTGTGTAGTGATATGAACAGTCTCTGGAAACAAACAGTTTTATAATTCTGCAAATACTGTTATCTGTTTTTCTTCTTTACTGCTAGTCTATCAAAAGTCCTTCACACTTTCAGCGCCCTTCTATGTTTTCTCCCTGTGTGTTCGCTGATGACTTTGTAGCTCTGATAATCAATTAAAGCTCTTCCCACATTCATTGCACTTGAATGGTTTTTCTCCTGTGTGAGTTCGCTGAGGATACCTTAATGCTGAAGAGAAGCGGAAAATACTGTCACATTCACTACAATAATAGGGTTTTTCCCCCGTGTGTGCTCGCTGATGACTCTGAAGTTGTGATAACCAACTAAAGCACTTTGCACATTCACTGCATTTGAATGGTTTTTCTCCTGTGTGAGTTCGCTGATGGCACCTTCATGCTAAAGAGCTGCGAAAACTACAGTCACATTCGCTGCAATGATAGGGTTTATTACCCGTGTGTATTTGCTGATGACATTGTAGGTCTGATAACTGTCTAAAGCTCTTCACACATTCACTGCACTTGAATGGTTTTCCCCCGTGTGTGCTCGCTGATCACTTTGTAGGCTTGATAAATGACTAAAGCACTTTGCACATTCAGTGCACTTGAACTTGATTTTCCCCTGTGTGTGTTCGATTATGTCTTCGAAGGCTTGATAACTGACTAAAGCACTTTGCATATTCACTACACTTGAATGGTTTTTCCCCTGTGTGTGTCTACGCTGGTGTCTTTGAAGGCTTGATAACAGACTAAAGCTCTTCAAACATTCATTGCAATGGTATGGCTTTTCAACTGTGTGTGTTCACTGATGTCTTTGTAGGTCTGATAATCGACTAAAGCTCTTCACACATTCACTGCACTTGAATGGTTTTTCCCCCCGTGTGTGTTCGCTGATGGCTTTGAAGCACTGATAATCGACTAAAGCTCTTTAAACATTCACTGCATTTAAATGGCTTTTCCCCTGTGTGTGTTCGCAGATGACACTGAAGTTGTGATAACCGACTAAAGCTCTTTACACATTCACTGCACTTGAATGGTTTTTCTCCTGTGTGAGTTTGCTGATGATTCCTTAATGCTGAAGAGAAGCGGAAAATACTGTCACATTCACTACAATGATAGGGTTTTTCCCCTGTGTGTGTTCGCTGATGACTTTGAAGCACTGATAATCGACTAAAGCTCTTTAAACATTCACTGCACTTGAATGGCTTTTCCCCCGTGTGTGTTCGCTGATGTCTTCGAAGGCATGATAACTCACTAAAGCACTTTGCACATTCAGTGCACTTGAATGGTTTTTCCCCCGTGTGTGTTCGCTGATGGCCTTGAAGCACTGATAATCGACTAAAGCTCTTTAAACATTCACTGCATTTAAATGGCTTTTCCCCTGTGTGTGTTCGCTGATGACACTGAAGTTGTGATAACCGACTAAAGCTCTTTACACATTCACTGCACTTGAATGGCTTTTCCCCTGTGTGTGTTTGCTGATGACATTGTAGGTCTGATAATCGAATAAAGCTCTTCCCACATTCATTGCACTTGAATCGTTTTTCTCCTGTGTGAGTTTGCTGATGATTCCTTAATGCTGAAGAGTCTCGAAAACTACTGTCACATTCACTACAATGATAGGGTTTTTCCCCTATGTGTGTTCGCTGATGACTTTGAAGCACTGATAATCGACTAAAGCACTTTGCACATTCAGTGCACTTGAATGGTTTTTCCCCCGTGTGTGTTCGCTGATGGCTTTGAAGCACTGATAATCGACTAAAGCGCTTTAAACATTCACTGCATTTAAATGGCTTTTCTCCTGTGTGTGTTCGCTGATGACACTGAAGTTGTGATAACCGACTAAAGCTCTTTACACATTCACTGCACTTGAATGGCTTTTCCCCTGTGTGTGTTTGCTGATGACATTGTAGGTGTGATAATCGAATAAAGCTCTTCCCACAATCATTGCACTTGAATCGTTTTTCTCCTGTGTGAGTTTGCTGATGATTCCTTAATGCTGAAGAGACTCGAAAACTACTGTCACATTCACTACAATGATAGGGTTTTTCCCCTGTGTGTGTTCGCTGATGACTTTGAAGCACTGATAATCGACTAAAGCTCTTTAAACATTCACTGCACTTGAATGGCTTTTCCCCCGTGTGTGTTCGCTGATGTCTTCGAAGGCTTGATAACTCGCTAAAGCACTTTGCACATTCAGTGCACTTGAATGGTTTTTCCCCCGTGTGTGTTCGCTGATGGCTTTGAAGCACTGATAATCGACTAAAGCTCTTTAAACATTCACTGCATTTAAATGGCTTTTCCCCTGTGTGTGTTCGCTGATGAATTTGGAGGTTTAATAACTGACTAAAGCTCTTCACACATTCACTGCACTTGAATGGCTTTTCCCCTGTGTGTGTTCGCTGGTTTTTTTGTAGTTCTGATAATTTACTAAAGTACTTTGCACATTCAGTGCACTTGAATGGTTTTTCCCCCATGTGTGTTCGCAGATGACTTTGAAGCACTGATAATCGCCTAAAGCTCTTTCCACATTCACTGCACTTGAATCGTTTTCCTCCTGTGTGAGTTTGCTGATGATTCCTTAATGCTGAAGAGTCTCGAAAACTACTGTCACATTCACTACAATGATAGGGTTTTTCCCCTGTGTGTGTTCGCTGATGACTTTGAAGCACTGATAATCGACTAAAGCTCTTTAAACATTCACTGCACTTGAATGGCTTTTCCCCCGTGTGTGTTCGCTGATGTCTTCGAAGGCTTGATAACTCACTATAGAACTTTGCACATTCAGTGCACTTGAATGGTTTTTCCCCCGTGTGTGTTCGCTGATGGCTTTGAAGCACTGATAATCGACTAAAGCTCTTTAAACATTCACTGCATTTAAATGGCTTTTCCCCTGTGTGTGTTCGCTGATGAATTTGGAGGTTTAATAACTGACTAAAGCTCTTCACACATTCACTGCACTTGAATGGCTTTTCCCCTGTGTGTGTTCGCTGGTGTCTTTGTAGTTCTGATAATTTACTAAAGTACTTTGCACATTCAGTGCACTTGAATGGTTTTTCCCCTGTGTGTGTTCGCTGATGAATTTGGAGGTTTGATAAGTGACTAAAGCTCTTTACACATTCACTGTACTTGAAAGGTTTTTGTCCTGTGTATGTGTGCTGATGAAGCTTGAGTAGTGATGACAAACTAAAGCTCTTGCTGCATGTGTATGATTCTTCTTTCTTGGTTAGTGTCTTTGGGTCGGGTATATATTTGTCTATATCCCTTGACTGTATTTCCTAATGGGCCAACATGGCTGATAAAGCACTTGTGTTTTTCTCACACACTTTATATGTGTGCGGTATTTTACACATTTGATTTCTGTTTTAACAATAAAATGCAATAGCCACCAAACATTTGCCACACTCCTAATACGTAGAAGGTGTCTTTGTAGGTGATTGTGCCTTTAGATTGGATTATGGCTATGCACGCTTGCGGGTAAAGATGTATCTTCCTTTTGGCTGGTGCAAATTAGGACAGTCTGTTGTATTGTAGATACAAGAACTCCTCTTTCCTTTACCTGTCAATTGTCTGGCTCCGCTCTGTTGTGCTTTTCTCTGGCTGTTGTGAGTTACCCAGAAAGAGTTTACAATTCACCTAGAGCACTAAATGATGGCTTGTCATTATATTAGAATACAGAGCACTGCCGTAATCACATCATACTGATCCCACTATCAAAGCTGGTGTTGGACACGTGTTTATACAGGAGGTTGTTGGTTATTGTTGTTGCCTTAATTTTGTAGAGGTAATTTCTTCGTCTCGTGGCGTGGAGGTGCACAGCTCAGCCTCTTACAATCACCGAACTGCCCTTGATGCTTCATCCGGGATCTGTCTGTTTGTGTGCAGGTTCCTCTGTCGCTGACTGCACTGATGTTTTGCTGAATACTGTAGCTCATTATTTCTTCTATTATTGAAGACTTACAACATTAGCTTCATTATAGATGGTCATTTCATACATTCAAGGATGGTTTCCTGTTGGATGTAAAGATATTTAAAATTACTACCATCCAATGAGAGTGGAAGAAAAGAACAATAAGTGACACGCACACACTGCACAGAAGTGTAAATAAATCTACCATTATCATTCCATGTACCATTGTCCTACTGATGATGTTTCCACATGGATGTTTTGCCGTCTATCAAAGCAGCTTCTTCGTTGAAAATCTTACTCAACAGTTTGTTTTCCACCATACCTACTTACCTATTTACTGTTTCTGACCTTACAATATCTCTAGCAGACATGTTGTGCTGTCTGTTGCTACATAAATAGGAAGTAGATTCAAACTGCAGGAAGAGTGCAGTGTCCTTGCAGTCAGCGGCCAGGCACGAGGACACTCTGGCGCAAACAATGCAATAACACAGGTCAGGCACTAGAAGGATTTTATGCAAACAATGCAATGCAACAATGCAATACAATGGAGAAAGGAGTTGGCCTAATGGCTAGCGCGGTCAACCTCAAATCTGGGGAACCAGTACCGAGTCTCGGCAAGGACGCGCAACATCCTGTGATTCTGAGCAAATCACTTAATCTCCCCGTGCCTAACAAAAATTAATGTGTCCTCATGTAATGCAACTGGTGTTCGTGTAAAGCGCTCTGATACCCGATACATTCGGGTCAAGTTTGCGCTATATAAAACTGTTAAAGAAACAAAAATGCAATAACATAGGCCAGGGACTTGGAGAATCTGACGCAAACAATGCAATAAAATGGGCCAAGCACTAGAATAAACGGATGCAAACAATGCAATAACACACGCCAGGCACTAGGAGAATCTTATGCAAACAATGCAATATTAAAGGCCAGGCACGAGGAGAATCTGATGCAAACAGTGCAATAACACAGGCCATGCACTAGGAGAATCTGATGCAAACAATGCAATAACACAGGCCAGGCACGAGGAGAATCTGATGCAAACAATGCAATAACACAGGACAGGCACGAGGAGAATCTAATGCAAACAATGCAATAACACAGGACAGGCACGAGGAGAATCTGATGCAAACAACGCAATAACACAGGCCAGGCACTAGGGTTGATGCAAACAATGCAATAACACAGGCCCAGCACAAGGATTGATGCAAACCTATTCCTATTTGGACATTTGTAGAGCGCCTGGTTACGCGCACCGGCGTGTCCCCGCGCTATGGTAAGTGGAAATAGAAGCCCCAACCACCCACAAAAAGTCTACCTGCTGTATAAGTGGGTTTTTAGCCTTTTTCTGAACAAGGTCTCGGACGGTTCCAACCGTAGATCCAGAGGCAAGGCATTCCAATGCTTAGGCGCAAGGTACCTGAAGGACCTCCCTCCCATACGAGCTTTCCTTATTCTTGGAACCTTCAGTAGCCCAGTGCGGGAGGAGCGAAGACTGCGCGTAGGCTCATACCAGGCCACCAGAGTCTGCAGCGGAGCCGGGGCTTTACCGCTCAGAATGCGGTGACAAGTAGAGAGAGCTTTGAACTCTACCCTTTTCGCAACCGGGAGCCAGTGTAATGCCTGAAGCGCTGCTTTAGAGGGAGACCTCTTGGGGATCCTCAAAACCAGGCGTGCCGCTGCATTTTGCAGCACCTGGAGGCGGTTTATGCCCTTTCCCGTCGCCCCCAGATACAGCAAATTGCCGTAATCCAGGCGCGACGTTACAAGGGCATGCACCAGCGTCCTGCGAGCTGCCATAGGGAGGAGATCTAATACCTTCCTTAGAGTTCTCAGGACGCCAAAGCACACCCCTGCCACCCGGCCAATCTGAGGGCCCAGGGCTAAATCCGCATCCAGCCACATGCCAAGATTTCTTACCTCCTGACAGGGAACAGGCATTTCTCCCAGGCAGGGTGGCCACCATGCCGACGACCAGGCCGCTGGTCCGCCCCCCACCACGAGCACCTCGGTCTTGTTACCATTCAATTTCAAGCAGTTGGCGGACATCCAGGTAGCCAGTTCTTGCATGCAGTCCCTGAAGATGTCCGCCGCAAGACCGGGCGCGCGTGAGAGGGAGATGACCAGCTGCGTGTCGTCGGCGTAGGACACCAGGCGCAGCCCGAATTTTTCAACAATTGTCGCTAGAGGGGAGACATAGAGATTGAACAGGGTCGGGCTCAGGGATGAGCCCTGAGGTACACCCTGTCCAAGCCCCATCTCCTTCGAGTAGCAGTCGCCCAGGCGGACCCGAAAGCACCTGTCAGACAAGAACGATCGAATCCAACCAAGCGCTGCACCTGTTACCCCTCCTTCACTCAGACACTGTAGCAAGATGGAATGTGCTACAGTGTCGAATGCAGCGCTCAGGTCCAGAAGGATCAAGGCCATAGTTTGGCCTTCATCCACCCCCTGTCGCAAGGCTTCTACCGCCATGAGGAGGGCTGACTCCGTCGAGTGGCGGGGGCGGAAGCCAAACTGAGAGTCGTGGAACAGGGAGGCCTCCTCCACAAACTTCATCAGTTGGCGATTAACAATCTTTTTCGCAACCTTCGCCATATAAGGCAGGAGAGAGATGGGGCGGAGATTTTCTAGTTTTTTAAAGCTTACATTGGCTTTTTTTTGCAGAGGAAGTACAATTGCTTGTTTCCAGGCAATGGGAACAGTCTGCGTCTCAAAAGAAGCATCTAATAGATGGCGAATATAAGGTTCCAATACCTGCAAACTCCCCATCAGCCGCCTGGGTGTAGTGGGGTCTTTTGGAGAACCGGATTTTATGGTCCCGCAAATGTGGATACGTTCCTCAGTTGACGGGGTAGAAAAGGTGGTCAACCACTGATCTCCTTTTATCTTAGTCGTATCCACAGACTTAGGGCTGTCACCAACCTGCTGAGGGAAGGTAGCGTATATCGTCGCCACCTTGTTTGCAAAAAACTCTGCTATGCGGTCACAGCCCTCCGCCGAGCAGAGCTCCTTGGGCACCACTGCAGGCTTTCCTACTGAAAGGGACTTGTAAATTGAGAATAATTCTCTAGTGGAGTGTTCTGCTCCTTCAATCCTCTTGCCAAAGTATGTAGTCTTGGCCTTCCTAATCAATCTGTGGTAGATGCGCCTGTTTGCTATATACCCTGTTTTGGCGTGAGCAGTAAGTGCTGCTCTCCATTGTCTCTCTGCACGTTTGCAAGCTACTTTGGCCGCTCGCACCTCCTCATTATACCACGGTGCTGTTTTTTGAGCACGGCCCCCCACCTTTACCATGCCAAGTGGGGCCACCAGATCCAGGGCCTCCGTAATCCGCTGGGTCAGGTTGATGTTAATCTCCTCTGCTCCTTCTCCCCCTGGGTTGCCCTTCATTGTAAGCGCCTGATTAAATTTAGCTTGAGAGAAGGCCGCCCATCTGCGCCTCGGATATTTATCTGCAGAAGGTTCTGCCGGGCGCTTTCCCTGCATATGGATCGTAAAGGGTATAACGTGGTGATCTGACCACGGAATAGGTACGGGGTCATGGGCTTCCACTTGGTCCCAGTTTGCAAAAATCGGGTCCAGGAGGTGTCCCAGTTGGTGTGTGGGCCTCTTGACTTTTTGCTCAAACTGAAGGCCCGTCATCACTTGACAGAATTCCCTGGCCGTCTTATCATTTGGGTCATCTATATGGAGATTGAGATCCCCTAATACCAAGTATTTATTGGCTCGCAGTGCAGCCTCCGTGATGCCTTCAACTAGGCTCTCACTGAATCTCGCTGTTGAGCCGGGAGGCCGGTAAATTAAAAGGCCTTTCAAGGTACAGTTACCACTGACCGAGATGGAAAAGGAGCCAGCTTCGCTACCCTCAATTTTAATATGTTCCAGTTGACATAGGAGACCCTGTTTGGCTACAATGGCTATTACCCCACCTCTACCTAGGGGTCTATCTAGCCTCAGTATGGAATAGCCCTCCGGAATAGCCTCAGTAATCTCCGGCATGGAGTCCTGGTCTAGCCACGTTTCCGTGAGGAAGACCAGGTCCCATTGCTTATCGCTGAGGAGGTCATGTATGTCAAGGCTGTGTCTGCGTAAAGATCGAACATTCAGCAGTCCACAGACCAAGACATTTTGATCTCTAGTTTCGACACCCCCTTGGTAAAAGGCAAATTTACAATGGCTGCAGCCTACAGTGTCTTCAGCCGTCATACTGTGTAAGCACGATCCCAAGTGCTTACTGCGAAAGGCAACTAAATCCTCTCGACTCCAGCATAGAAGCCTAGAAGAAGGGACAGGGGGTATGGCCCTGGCCCGCGCCCGGCCGCGGACGGGCGCAGACGGGCTTAACTTAGGCGCAACTTCGGCGCGCCTTCGTCGCGCCCGCTGCGCTCGTCCGCTGCGCTGCCGAGGGAACATCCGCCTTATATCCCCCCAGCGTCCCAACAACTAGAGCGCTGCAGGTGGACTCCAGGAAGCAGCTGGCTCGGACCCTCCACGCCCTCTGCACAAACGGCGCTAGCCACCGGCGTCAGAACGAGGCGGGAGGGAGGGGCGAGTCCAGTGCTTTCTGATTGGTTGTTGTGGCTGCCTGTCTGCTTCCCGAGTGCCTCAGCAGAGCAGAGTTCGAAATGCGGCCAGTCCTACGGTAAAATCCAGCAATAGCGCGGTATAAGCGGCGCGAGTACAGCGACCCGCTCTCCTCCACACCAGTGCTCAGTAAATTTTAAAAGAGTTAAGTAAAATTATCACAGGCGCTGTAACAGCATATCAGTATTACTCACTAATACGCCGGTAGCGCGGTTAAAAAGCGGTAGGGACACTGCCACTGCCCACTTACAATGCAATAACATAGGCCAGGCACTAGGATTGATATAAACAATGTAATAACGCATGCCAAGCACTAGGAAAATGTGATGCAAACAATGCAATAACACGAGCCAGGCACTAGGGTTGATGCATACAATGCAATAACACAGGTCAGGCACTAGAGGAATCTTATGCAAACAATGCAATAACATGGGCCAGGTACTAGGAGAATCTTATGCAAACAATGTAATAACACAGGCCAGGCACTAGGATTGATGCAAACAATGCAATAACACAGGCCAGGCTCTAGGAAAATGTGATGCAAACAATGCAATAACACAGAAGAATGTTCGCCAAGTTCAATGCGTTTGCCAGAGGCTCCATGAGAAGATTAAAAAGAATGGGTGAAAGTGCTGAGCAACCGCTGTCAGCACTGATGCATCTGTGACACCCTTTCTGGCAAACCCTTACACTTGCTCTCTCGGAACCCCCTAACATGACCAATAACATGGCGCCTATCGACTCATCAATCTGTTTATGAGTCCCTCACCCCCACTCCTCAATCATGACTCCAGCTCTATTCCCCCCTCCCCTGGTTCACCCAACTCAGCTTCTCCCTAACACCATAAACCAGAGCAGTTTCAACTGGACTGCTGGCCCCATCACGACCTCCTGTTTCCGCCTTACTAATGAGACCAAACTCACTAAGCTCTCTCAAGAGCTTCATCAACTTACGGCTGAGGTTTAAAGCCTAATATCCCTCACCTCCGAGCTCGCTAATTGTTGGTGTGCCACCAGGCCGATGGGTAAGAATAGACACTCCCTTTAGCAATCCAATTGTCAAGTCAAGTCAAACCAGCTTTATTTGGTGTAAAATATACAACCATAAAGCATACTAGACAGAAGGTACTATATACACATAAATAAAAACAGATTTCAAATATTTACATCTTTTAAAAAAACAGTATTTCATAACAGGCATTACATCTTTATGCAATAGATAGTACTCTGATAATTATCAGTGCAAAAATCGCATATGTACAAAACGAGCATTTTTGTGCAAAATCCTAACATATAACACAAGGGGAAGAAAAAATGATTCATAAACATATTTGAGATTAGGATGATAGATGATATCAACATAACGGAATATTGACACAACTAAAGGCAGTCATCAGGTTTTTCAGATATTAATGCATCCAGATGTGACAAATCCTTTCTCTCCTAATCGCCCTTTGTATAAAATTAATAACAGAATAAACAGTTTTTATATTATCCATCGTACATAAAAAGTTAAAAGCGTGTTTATAATGATAAAGCCTATTGATTAAAAAAGCGGTTTTATAACAATTCTCTAGAAATCTTTATAAAAGGTACAAAACAGTAAGAAGTGCATAGTGGACTGGGGGGGTCTTTCCCTCACACGGGCAGTTTGGTAAAATATAGGACCATTTTTCCTTATTTGAGGATGCTGTTATATAATGCGGTGTGCCAAATCTTAGCCTTGTTAAGTAGAATCTATGCTGAGTGTTTCTTACCAGAGTTAAATATGTTTGTAATCCAATCACAGAGGGGATCCAATAACAACCACGTTAGACGGAAGTCACCCCGCACTTCCAATGGGATCTCAGCAATCGCAACGTCTCCTCATTTGACCTCGAAGATATTTCCCTACCCCCACGCATCCTCCCGACCCATCAGGATGAAAGATACTCAATCGGACAACAATATTTACTCCCTCCTCCTTCAGTCAAATCCACATAGAGATGCTAGGCCCAATCTCAGAGCAGGTAACAATTCCAACTTCAAGCAAATTCCGATCACTCAGGCTGCCTCCGCTGTCGCCATACCCCACCTGAAATGTACGCTACTCAATTGCAGATCGGCATCTAAACACGCAGTGGATATTGCTGACCTTATCCTTACTTATGATCTTGACCTGATAGTCCTGACTGAAACTTGGCTAAATTACTCCTTCACACCTACGCTCGACATTCTAGCACCGCCCAGCTATGACATCATCAGATTACATCGCCCAAACAGACCTGGTGGAGGTAACCCCTGTACTCACTGCAATAATTTCTCTGTGAAGCAAGCACAAACCGTTACTCTCATCTCGTGTGAATATCTAGGCATCGATATCCTGAGTAAAGATAGGCCTCGATACAAACTGCATGCATTTTACCACCCTCCAGGAGATAACCTCCCATCCGATGAACAAATTATGGAAATCATCACAACCAACTCCGGTGTATACTGCGCCCAAATCTTCCTTGGTGACTTCAACCTCTACTGGAATGACCCGATGACCAATCAGTGATTAGCCTAAAAACCTTCCTAGCTGATCTTAACTTGATCCAAATATGAGAAAGTCCTACCCACAACCTGGGAGCGACCTTGGATCTAATTATCTCTAAAGCTAATTCCATTCAACTTGAATCTATCATTCCATGTGATTAGACAGACCACCACTGCATCACTTTGCTCATTACTGAATCGCTGTCCTCAAAAAAGATTCACATTAAAAAAAACAGACACTGGAAAAGGAACTCTCGAAACCTAAACCTGAATGAACTGACATCTATCAGCAATTATATACTAACCCCTCCCGAGGACATGTCAGATGCCTAGGACCTTGCTGATCATTACACTAATTCAATGACAAACATTCTAGACTGTATGGCACCCCTGCAACTAAAACGAGTGTCCACCAAAGACTCCGAGCCTTGGTACAATGGTAGTCTAAACGCTGAAAGATGCAATCTAAGATTGGCTGGATGGTCATGGAGATTCTCCTCCTCTCTTGAACACCTCCAGCACCTGAAATCTCTAAGAATAATTTACAACAAACACATACATAGCTCAAAAGCAAACGTCTTTAGGAAACAGCTAAACAATGCCAGGAATAGACCTAAAAAACTGTTTGAACTCGTTAAATTGCAATCTAACAGGCAGCCCAACCTGCTTTCTGGCTTTAATCTGCAGCCTAACTGCAAAGAACTTGTCGCCTTCTCCTTGGGAAAGACGAAAAAAATTGAAAGTGACTTAAAGACTTCATTGTAGCTCCTCCCGACGCCTTCATACATCAGCCCCCACCCACCCGTGTGGCCTGAGCGTCCTGCACACACCTCCAAAAATATTGCTGTGTGGTGTTCATTCAAATCCTTTGATGAAATGACCATACGACAAATCCTGTCAACACTTAAACCTTCAAACCACGTCAGAGATCCGCTTCCTTCAGATCTCTTCATTGAGATTAAAACCTTTCTTCTCGCACTCTGAATCAAAATAGTAAATGATTCATTAATTCAAGGCACTATAAAAGACTGCCGCGAGTCTAGACAGATAACCGCCATTCTTAAAAAACCCACAGTGGAGCAAACTGATCTACATAACTTCCGCCCTATCTCTAGCATCCAGACTCTTTCAAAGCTTCTCTAGAAATGTGCCCATACCCAGATATGCAATCACATAGAGCAATTCCAACTCTTAAACCAATACCAATCCGACAATCTTCAGTGACGCAGCACTCAATCAGCCCTGACTCACATCATTGACGACGTGTTACAAATGTTTGATAAAAAAGAATCCTGCCTTTTAAGCGTCCTTGACCTCTCATCAGCATTTGATATGGTCAAACATGACAGCCTCCTTGACTTACTGGAAAGCAGGATGGGGCTTACTTCCAAATGGGTATCTGAGGGAAAATCAACCCCCCACCCCCCCCTCAATGACTTCAAGTCCGTTTTTCAAGTCCTAGTGTTCTCCAGGCTGGACTTTGGAAATTGAACCCTTTGCGGCCTTCCTTGGTCAACGTTCCCCCCTTAGGGCCTCCCTTAACTCAGCTGCAAGGCATTTTACTGTATCTAAATGTAATAACCACATCGCACCTTATTTGAAATGACTAAACTGGCTCCCTTACGAGGCACAAGTTAATTTTTAAATTGCCTGCATGACACACAAAGCCATACACTCCAACACCCCGAGGTACATTGCACAAAAACTGGAGCTGCCTGGTGGCTCAAGAAGCACCACGGCTTTACTGTTGAAACTGCAGAAATTCAAGAAGAAAACGTACAACCGAGCCTTCTCTGGCATTGCCCCGAGAATCTGGAATTTCCTACCATCTGAAATCCGAGTTTTTTTGGACTAATAGGAGTTCTCCCCCCGCTTGGATTCTGCTACTTCCTGTATTGTTACTGTGATTGTTAGTATTGTTTATTATTGTCGGCCTTGCCTCTTTCTCTCACCCTGATAATTTGTAAAGCGCTCTGATACTGTCTTGTGTCATGTTCACGCTATGTAAAACTTTAAATAAATCAATTACTCCCACATTATGCTGTAGAGCAGCAGTTTATTGATTTTATTTACTTTCTGGTTTTACTTTTCTAAAATGTTTTTTAGCTATTTCTAGTTTGCCAGTATTGACGCTGAGCTACAGTCTGTTTAGTTGTGCCACCTCCAACTTTACTGCTGGTTGAGATAGCACACCAGCCTGGCTGCATGCGAGTTAAAAGCTGTGGTGCTTCTGTGCAGCGAGTGCACGGATGGTGCCCAAAGTCTGTTAGCATCCTTTCACCCCTGGACCATGCCCAGCACCCGGAACCCTTTCTTAAAAACCTCTCTTAAGTCAAATGGCTCTGTCCTTACCTCCTGCACCTCAGCTGCCCTCTACGCTTTCAACCATAAAGTTAGGTCCGGTTCTTACATTTATTCACCTGCTCCTCACATGCATAGCCCTGCTGTCAACATTCCTTTTCAAGCACAAAACCTGCAAGCAAGATTTTTGAAACCTGTAATTCCCTTGACTTTCCATAGGTGTCTCCTCTTACTCTCGCTTTGCAACATCACTTGAACAAACCTTGGCCACATTTATTAGAACAGTACTGAGGTGCGCTCATTGTTTACACATGATGGAGAATGCACCACAACAGTGCATGCTGCACATCACACAAAGATAAAGGGCCTTCTGCGACTCACACACATGTCCGGCAAGTACATAGTCCCTACACAGCTTTTACAAAGGCCCACATGCTTAACACTGCTTTTCAAATACACACAAAATGCCATAGGCACAACTCAACAATGTAAAATTAATTCACAGTGTGAAACCCACCAGCAAATGATCCACAGCGTGCCGCAGGCCCCAAGGGTCTTTACTATCTCAGCTGCGTCATACAGCAGCACAGCTTAATGACACCAAAGTGTTCTTCCTTTGAAAAAGGTGCTATTCATGTGGTGTTTCTACATCACAAAACTAACCAAAAAGCAGCCGAGCTCCCTATCGGGTCCAGGGGAGGGACAGAGTCAACGAGTGATAGGTGAGGCGGCTGGATAGTGGATTGTTACTGCAATGTGGCCGAAGAGCCTGAAACTAGCAGCGTGTGTGCTGATTCCTCAGCAGTTTCTCCTTTATGACAGGTAGAGCGAAGCAGGCCCAGATCAGACAGAAATAAAACATTTATAGCTCAGCAGTAATTCCAATAACCCAGCACTGAGCACCCCACTTCAGCCAATCTTTAATGATTGTTTGAAGAACAGGGCAGCAGGAAGGTGTGTTAAATGCCGATCATTAACCGTTCACCAGCTGTACACAGGGACAGCATTGGCTAGATGGAACACTGTTCTCCGGCAACCGCTCAAGTCATGCATGCGGGCGCTACAACATGTTGCAAAGGGTTAGTTGAACCCTCGATTTCAATTCACACAACTTACCTACACACATCACAGTTTAAAAATATATATTTCTTTATTAGGTGTTCCTTCATATCAACGGATTACATACAAGTATCAGCATCAGTCTCTGTCACCTCAGCCGAGGTGGAACACTGTTTTATATCAGTACAAATCAAGATTTAGACCACCGATGTAGCCAGTGGAGGAGACTCTTATTCCTTCTCATTTTTATAAACATTCCCAAAAACATAACTGTAACTAACCATCCCCCACCCCTACTCCCCCCCAAACCTCCACTCCACCCCTACCCTCCTCCTCTCCCCCGCCAGGTCTGGGTACCTTGAGGTCTGTACTTCATATCATCTCTACTGGGTCCCTCTGCGTCTGCCCACTGTGACCCGGGGCCAGCTCCTCCTTTGCATGTGTGGATTGTGTTGTTTTCTTGATTATGTCTTGCATCATTGTTCCCCGTGCCAGAAGCACTTCCGGTGGTTTATGATCTGTCCTGGTGTTACACATTACACACATTACAGTTAACTCTCCCCCCACCGTATCAAGAGCGCGTTTCCTGATTCGACACCAGAGTGCCCGCGCTGTAAACTGGCTGATGCTGGTTTCTAACATATGGTGTGGGAGTGCCCATCACTACAGGTGTCATGGCTCAGGTTACAGCCACCGTAGCGGAACTCGCAGACCATACACGGTCAACTACCCCTGAATCCTGCCTGCTAGGCCTTCACCCTAAAGCAAAGGGGGCAAACGCTTACACCGGTTCATAGACCTTGCATATGTACTTTTCAAGTGACGAATAGCAATGTCTTGGAAAGCGGCCTCTGTGCCGGACACTAGGAGGTGGCTGCATACTCCCCTGCACTGTGCACGAGCAGAGGACAACACACTACACATGCTACTCACTGGAGGAGTGGGGAGAGTGGATGGGGGGACTGGGATATGTATATCCTTAACCTAGAAGCCATGAACGATATTCGACCACCATGAAGGAACTATGTCTGGGACCTCATGAATGCATCATTTCTGTACAATTGTACTTAAGTTTGATGTTTATCTTCCTGCTCATGTGATATCTGTTCCCCTGTTGACGGTGGGGCCGGGAGCAGCCCCAGCAGATGGCATGGATTAGACATCATGTTGATCTATCCATATGTGATCCCTGCAGCCTGCCCCTTACACCTACTTCCTTATAATTTATTGTTTTATTGACGCACTGCCTGCTATTAGGATTGGCATGTTTTATTGTCCTCACCTTCCTCCTCGCCTTGTGATCACCCTTTACCTTAGTAGATCTTGCTCTGACACTGATGTAAATGGCAATGCTGCCCAAGCATGATGTGTTTATATATGTCACATATATCATGTCATCGATGTTCCCTGCAACCTGTATCCCTCATTGGGTTACCTCTTGTTGGTGTTTTAAAAGAATACAAAATAAAAAAAACTTTCACCAGCTGCAGTCAAATCTTTATGAGATAATGAGATGCAAACACACCTCCATCCTGCACATCCTGGGACTAGACTGCTGGAAAGCGAATGAGACAGGTTTGGAAGTGAGCAACAATGAAACATCACCTGAAAGAGCAAATTCAAAAAAGAGAGTTAGGAGAAGATAGATGGATATTAGAAATGGCACTAGGGACAGGCAAGAGTTTGAAAACACCTCAACATTCTTTGGATAAACACCAGCCCTGTGAATTTTTACAGAGCAAAATATTTTTAAACATTGATAAAACACTGGAAAAAACACCACACTTTAGAACCCATAGAAACTGAAAACAGAAAATCCTATGAATCTTGTTTTCAATGTGCATTATTATCAGAGAAGAGGACTTGCGCAGAAGCGGCTGAGGAGTGCAGACCACACACAGGAATGGGAATTGATTATTCAAGATTGTCCCCATATAGATGATACAGCTGATTACTCCTGCTGTTGGACGATGACTCCACTGAGGAGGAATAGATCCTCCCACGCCTGGCCTTCCAGACGTAGCAGCTAGCTCCTTCCTGAGGGGGACTCAAAACCTTCGAAACTCTATGACACTGTGATCCTTCGCGCCACACTATGACACTGTACTCCAACAAATCCTCTCTACGGCACTCTACTCCCCCACTCCACTCTATGATACTGTGATCTTCCACTCTATATTAGGACACTGTCCTCCACCAAATCCTCTCTACGGCACTCTATTGCCAAACTCCACTTTACGACACTGTGATCTTTCACTCCAGTCTACGACACTGTACTCCAACAAATCCTCTCTACTGAACTCTACTCCGCCACTCCATTCTACAACACTGTGATCCTTCACTCCACTCTACGACACTGTACTCGAGAAAATCCTCTCTACAGCATTCCACTCCCCCACTCCACTCTACGACACTGTGATTCTTCACTCCACACTACGACACTGTACACCAACAAATCCTCTCTACAGCACTCTTGCCCCCACTCCACTCTACGACACTGTGATCCGTCACTCCACACTACGACACTCCACAGCACTAACTTTTAGACATCGTGAACAGCTGCCACACTGGTGCCCAACATCACAAAGATGCATTGCCAAAGCCAATAGCTCCCATTTAGGCCAGACCTTTTGGCTTTGCCAATGCTTGCTACAAAGAGCAGTCTTAGCCATCTTTGTTGCTTATGTACAAGCGCAAGGCAAATACAAACGATACGCAGCAGAGATTCGAGTTTGCAGTTGCACAAACTACATTGCTTTGAGCGATCTTTAAGAGTCGCCCATGGTGGTCTAAACTCAATTAAGGGAGAACATAAAAAGCAAATTTCAATAAATCGTAGTCTCACTGATCCGGCCAGGGGACAAGAAAGGGGGGCAATTTCTCATCACTAAAGCTCTCTGTTATGTAACCTGTATAGTTCCTGCTTGACAATGTTTCTGTACGCTTCATGGATGAAAGGGCTTTAACCTGTTATTTATTTAAATAGAGGACCAGCGGTATCACTGGCCCATAGTAAGAAAGGTGTTTTTAAGATAAGATTGCCCGGCTCGATAGCGTAGATTAGAAGCTGTAAGAGCACACCAACGTAGTCTAGGTGGGCTTGTTTATTGGAGTTAGACCAGTCAAGCCATGGAATTCTGATGTTTGGAAAAGGGGGCAAGGTGCGGAACCCCTACAGTCCGATGCACAGGACATGTTATTGTGGGGTCAAAGGGCAACAGGTTTTCATGTTTATTTTCTCTACTGAAGAAGTAGGTCTGACTCACAGCACCACAAACCCTTTAGAGGTCTGTTTACAGATCTGTTAAAGGATGTTTGCCACTAGAGGCTGAGTTTATATGAATAAGTTCTTTAAATTTGCATATATGAATAATTAAAACAAAAGCATTTGTTTTCAGTGTAAGCACTCAAAAGAAGTTCAGTGGGTCCAGTATTAAAACTTGTGCGCATGTTTCTATACTTTTTTTAATTCTTCGAGAAGTTCCCTCATTATATGGAAATACATCGATAAGCATGAAAGGAGGGTTTGTAATTGTTCACTTTAAAAAATAAAACATACATAAAAAGTTGCACTTTGAGAGAAAATGTTTTCCTAAACTCCTGTGCAACTTTAAATACAATTCTGTAATTCAACTTGCTATCAAACGTGATTTACTATGGTTACCAGTTACTACTTTTTTAGATATATCTGCTCAATCCTTTGCACACCCCTTCCCATGAAGAAGTTCCTGAACCCCCATGATTTGCCTGTGATGCCTTTTTCCTTTTTATGAACAGATTGCCTTCCTCTTATTTTGCAATACTTTTATGTAGAAGTCTCCCATGTTTCCTGCTTCTAATATTTTATGCCTCTGATGCTCTTCATTTATGACTTGTTCTTTACTTTTTCCTTTCCCTGTCTTTTCCCTTCCCTTTCTTTCTTTTTCTTTTTCTCCTTTCTTTTTCTCTCTTTCCTCTCCTCTTTCCCCTTTCTATATTGTATTTTCTGCTCCTTTTTATATTGATTGCTTGATTGCCATATTGCTGATTTTGTGTCCTTATTTGAGGCAATCTTTCTTTCAATAAAGTTTCTTTCAAAACTTAAAAAAAATACAATTCTGTGAGTAATCAATCAATCAATCATTCAGTAAAATATATGCATGTCAGTATAGGACAAGCATTGGCAAAGTCAATAGGTTTCGCCTATGCAAGAGCGATCGGCATATTCCAAGTTTTTTAAAGGTGTTGCACAAGAACGTGGGCTGCTGTGCAACATGGCTCAAAGCAAATGAAAATACAGTGCTATGGTGCGGCAGCATTGGCCACGTCATAGCACCTACTTTGATTTTTTTTTTGCCGTGTTGTACAGCATCTCTTTCTATTGTGCAACTTCTTTAAAACATTGAACAAATCTAAACAGCTCAGCGGAAGCTCTTTGTTTTGTTATTGTTTTTAAAGATGTTGCACAGCAGAGCAGGATGCTGTGCCATATGCCTTACAACAGTGCTTGGTGGTATGGGGGAGGGGGTGGGAAGCAACCCTCTGCTTTGGGGAGAGGAGGTGGCTTTGGAAATTCACTTTACCTACACTCCATTTATACCCACCCTGTAAAAAGTCTCACTCATGCACTTGTTCAGACATAACATAATCAGAGAGCCTATTATCGGAGTCCTGACATCAGAGTACTGTCACAGCTTGTCACCTTACTGCATAAATCCAAAAGGGACACATGAATTCATAAATGAGACGAGTAGATTTCTAAAGCATCACATCCCAAGGACAAATAGATATTTTATAACATTCCACACCCTTGACTGAATTGAGGGAACCTTGCTCTTACAATGGAAAGGATATGGATGCGTCTCACCACCAACGGGGTAAGTTAATCCTCAGGTGGGAAGCCCTAAACAAGAGTTTAGGGTCTGCAATAGACAAATCACAATCTACAGGCAATCCACCATCTTGTGCAGTCATGCACAGAGGCTCCTGAATGGGCACACACCACCCTTCCTACAGTCTTAAGAAGACAAGTGGAGCATGCACACTCATGCTTGCACACACACTTGGACATGTGTACTTAATAAACGTGTATAGATGGACGGGGCAGCAGACTTTGTTCCAGTACTGTGGTAACAAGCATTTACAATGCAATGGTTTCGCCTTTGGAAAAGTTAGAGCTATTGGCATTGTAAATGACAAAATTTGTATTTATGTGTTGGTTTTGAAAACAGATAAATAAATGGCATTGTCATTTACATTGCCATTAGCTTAATCTCTCGCAAATGTGAGACCTATTGTACCCTACGGACGAGCTCAGCAGACAGCAATTACTACCACACACACACACCCAGACCACACACCCAGAGCCAGCCACACACACACACACACCCAGAGCCACACACACACACACCCAGAGCCAGCCACACACCCAGAGCCACACACACACACCCAGAGCCACACACACACACACCCAGAGCCACACACACACACACACACACCCAGAGCCACACAAACCCACCCAGAGCCACACACACACAGAGCCACACACACACCCAGAACCACACACACACACACCCAGAGCCACACACACACCCAGAGCCACACACACACACCCAGAGCCACACAAACACCCAGAGCCACACACACACACCCAGAGCCACACACACACACACCCAGAGCCACACACACACCCAGAGCCACACATACCCGCCCAGAGCCACACACACCCACCCAGAGCCACACACACCCAACCAGAGCAAAACTAACTGCGATAAATGTTGACATAAATCATGCAAACAGTCTATTGAAAAGAGGCAGCAGCTGAAGTGTGACACCCGGTTTATCTTGTTTCCCGGCGCACCGTGCTAATTAACTCAACACAGTAGTGTGGTTTCTAAGCAGGCAAACACGGATGTGGGCCCAGGTATACAGAGAAGGTTTCCAGTATGCTATTTTCGTATTTAAAACATTTGCTACAAAATGTAAATAGATGCATGTTAATCAATATGGAAATTTTATTTTTGGTCTGTGATGAGGAGCAGTTGAGTCACCTGCTGTGGATTTTGTATGCACAATTTAGCTGCTTTGCCACCAGTCACACGTAAAACGATCGGAGCTAGAAAGAAGCTTGGGGCCGGCACAATGGCTGTCGCTGGGGGAGGGGTCGGCTCCGGTCGCCTGGGGCCAGCATATGGTGCGGATGGGGTTCACCGCATTGAGGGTGGCGTTGGAGGCTTGCAAGATGAACTGCAGGCAGAGGAACAGTGCCGCCTCCCACCCTCTTCGCCAGAACCGCCTGGATGTGATCTCACCGCCCGTGAGTCACGGGGAGCCAAGTATTAGGCCCCGGTCACCCCTTACAGCTACCATGCCGCCCTCTGGACCGGGGAGCAATACGAACACCCGGGGCACATTTTAATTGTGGGGTAGGGAATGTGTGCCTGTTGCCAAGTAGGTGGCAGATATTAGGGTCCCAAGGTGTCAGCTCATGCCGAGCCACGTGGGGCGGTCGAGTGAGCCAATAAGGACGCTCCTGCCGTCCCTGGTGCAGTTCCAGGTTGCACAGGGACCATGGCAAGGGCTGCCATGGGGGGGGGTGCGAGCTCATACGAAGCACTTTTTGGGGCACTATTACTAAAGTTCGGGCTTTCTCCTCGGGGACAATACGGGACTTAGCGGTAATGGGCACTGGGAGCGCGGGGGCCATGGGCCGGGCGGGGGCTTCCAGTCGGATTCCTTCGGCACGCTCCCCATGTTTTTAGCGAGTGGGGGGAGACCTGGATGATCGTAGCTTGGGGGGGTTCTATAGGCATGGCTCTGGGAAGCTTCGTCTCCATTTGAAGCAGTCACCATCCCCCCGCAGATGACCTTAGCTCGTGGTTTGCTGCGGGGCCCCCGTTTGTACGGTGTGGGCTTTTCTCCTGTTTTACGTGCATGGGGGAGTGGTGACCATCGTATCGCTGTTGCCGAGGAAGTTACTTTGGCACTAGGCCCGGGGGCTCATGCCTCCTGTTTATCCCCCCCCCCATAGGAGACGGCCCGGGGCTGCCCCCAGGGTAGCCAGCGAGGGAGGTGGCTAGCGCGCTATGGATGAGTCAGCACGCCCCCCCCCCCACCCTTTACTGTTCCAGCCTCATGGGGCGGTGAGAGTTGCCGCTGCCCCATGCCCCTCTGTGTCACGGGCTTGCACGCTTGGGGCCGGCACAATGGCTGTCGCTCGGGGGGTCGGCTCCATTCGCCAGGGGCCAGCATATGGTGCGGATGGGGTTCACCGCATTGAGGGTGGCGTTGAAGGCTTGCAAGACGAACTGCAGGCAGAGGAACAGTGCCGCCTCCCACCCTCTTCGCCAGCACCGCCTGGATGTGATCTCACCGCCCGTGAGTCACGGGAAGCCAAGTATTAGGCCCCGGTCACCCCTTACAGCTACCATGCCGCCCTCTGGACCAGGGAGCAATACGAACACCCGGGGCACATTTTAATTGCGGGGTAACGTGTGCCTGTTGCCGAGTAGGTGGCAGATATTAGGGTCCCAAGGTGTCAGCTCATGCCGAGCCACGTGGGGCGGTCGAGTGAGCTAATAAAGACGCTCCTGCACCCCGAGCAACAATTCAAGTTACTCGACAGTAAACCAAGGGTGAGCGCCCCACATTCTTATCTGTGCTCGGGCCCCCACCCGGGTCACAAACACGCTAGGGGGAAAGAGAAGCGTAGCATGACATTGTGGCTGGTACTTCGGGTTTCCAGCATTGGTTGGGCTGCTGCCACCAATCCCCGCCACCCCCCGTCACAGGTCGCGAACAGCCGCTGCGGTGTCGGTCGCTCGCATGGCAGGCACGGTGTTCCCATGGTCAGGGAAAACATGGGCGGTTTCTTTGCCAGCAGGCGCTGCCTTAAGACTCACCGTCACTGGTGCCAAGACACGGACAGAGGGAGGGGGAGGGGGGGCGGGAACAGACACACGGACAGCGGGAGGTGGGGGCGGGAACAGACACACGGACAGCGCGAGCCAGAAGCAAACATTAAACTAACTCGGCTGCAAGGCCACAGATACCGTAAATACTGCAGGTCTTGGCTTGGAGCAATAGGGCTTACCGGGAGACACAGCTAAAATAATACAGCTAGAGAAACACGGGGTGTGCTGGGAAGACACAACGGTACACGGAGAAGCCACGATGAAATGATCAAAACATGCCGTCCCAAAAAAAAAAAAAAAAAACGCCCACCGCCGGAATGACGTCACAAAGGGGCGGGATGAGAAAAATTCGACGGAACGCCCACGAATCGCCTCGCACAATGACTGGCGCCTCTCTCTTCCAATGGCTAGCCTCCCTTTATGGAGCTAGCCAATGGAACAGAGAGGCGGGACAAAGCCCCATACTAGTAAACAAAAGTTTTCGCCTGCGCGAAACGCTGCTGCGCAGCTGTTCGCCAGGCGAAACCTAAAAAGCAGTGCAGTGTGCTTTCATTTTTTCTTTAAGCTGTAAATACCCTTCGTAGTTTACTCAAAAGCAGTACAATTTGCACACTTTTCTCACTGTAGTTAGAAGCAGTGCAGTTCCCACAGATCTGTGCAGTAAAAAGCGGTGCAGTGTGCACAGATGTCTTGCAGTGCAGCACCCAGCAGTGCGGTGTGCACAGATTTCCTGCAGTGCAGCACCCAACAGTGCAGTGTGCACAGATTTCTTGCAGTGCAGCACCCAACAGTGCAGTGTGCACAGATTTCTTGCAGTGCAGCACCCAGCAGTGCGGTGTGCACAGATTTCTTGCAGTGCAGCACCCAGCAGTGCAGTGTGCACAGATTTAATGCAGTGCAGCACCCAGCAGTGTGGTGTGCACAGATTTATTGCAATGCAGTGCACAGATTTCAGTCAAAACCATTGCAGTTCACACAGATTTCTCAAGATTCATCATCCTCGTCTGCATTAAAAAACACTGCACTGATTACCAGTGCCCAAAGAATTCCTTTTAAATCTCTCTGTATTCTCTGCATTGGTCACAGGGCCGTTTATAACTTATGTAAATCAATCAATCAATCAGGGGTTTTTGAGAGTGCACTACTCACCCGTGAGGGTCTCAAGGCGTGGGGGAGGGTTGCGAGCAAGTCGGTTGGTCATTGGCACCAAGAGCAGTGCCCTAACGGTGGAGTTGCGTGGGGGGGGGGAGCAGTGACTCCGCTACTAACTGTACTCCCTCATAGTCTATACATACTTTACAATTAGACATAAATCTTTATTCATCATTAGTATATGGATTCACACAACAGTAAAAGTTATTTTCCTCATTATCTTTTTATTTTTTTATTTTATCACTTCATTATTTTATTTCTTTTCATTTCATTACATTACTTTATATTTTTGTCTTTTTTCCATTTTCTTTTTTTAGCAATTACAAAAAATAAATATCATTAAACAAATCTATACAAAAACCACAATCAATACTATTGTTATCCCTGGACTGTGTGCAATAAATACATATATCCCCAACTCAATCATACACATTCTCACTCTCACAAAACTTCATACACCTTACATCTGTACATGGTAGATGGCAACAGATGATTAGCAGAACCTATGCATAACCCTGTTTATAAAAGATTAGAGCACAAGGCTCAGCAAAGGGTCGACACGCGTTTCGGTGGTGTAAAAGGAGATTAGACCACCTTCATCAGGACCTTGACAGATATAAACACACTGTGCACCACTCCCAGGGTTCCTAAAAATAAAAGTAAGGAAAAACACTGTTGTCACTATGGATTCCATTTAATTGTCATTTAATACATTTTAAATAATGTGTCTGGTCATCCATGCACACACTATGTAGCTGAAAGTCATAAGATAATAACATATTGCCACACACGTAATGGACGCATATTCCCTCTGTGTTTCCTAAAAAGATTTCTGTTGTGTCAGAAAGTATCAGAGCCCCAACCCCCAGTCTGAGAAAAAGCACCTTCACCAAAGTCAGCCCAGTGGTCATGCTTTACAAAAAGAAAAAAAGGGAGGAAAAAGAATAGAGGAAGCAAAAGAAGTAAGAACCAAATGGGTTCATACAATTAGTAAGGACAAATCCTAACCCAATGTAAACCCTTTTAAACAAATCTCCATACACCTATTTACTTACAGAAAAAACTAAGTAAGCAAAATATTGCTACGGAACTTCTTTTAATCCAATAAGTGAAAATCGGGTGTCCTAGGATATTTTTGAACACTCGTATGTCTTAAGAAAATAAACAGAAATAACTCAAGATTATTCAAGGAGATGTCTAGTTGGCATTTGTAATTTAGTCTTTCTCTCCTAAAATCCAATCTTACCCGGGTCCCAATCGTGTCACTTCCATACACGTTAAATTAGTTTAGTTGGCACTGATGTCACCTTCCTATATGAAACAACACACGGATGCCTAAGAAGAAAAAACACCAGGTATAATCACACATCCTCCTTTTAACAAACTAAACTCAATGTTGCCAGTCGCTTTTTGATATCCTGTGTCATGCTAACCTGTGTAACATCCAATCCCAGGTGCAGATTGCATTGATATCCTGTGTCATGCTAACCTGTGTCACATCCGATCACAGGTGCAGATTGCATTGATATCCTGTGTCATGCTAACCTGTGTCACATCCGATCACAGGTGCAGATTGCATTGATATCCTGTGTCATGCTAACCTGTGTCACATCCGATCACAGGTGCAGATTGCATTGATATCCTGTCATGCTAACCTGTGTCACATCCGATCACAGGTGCAGATTGCATTGATATCCTGTGTCATGCTAACCTGTGTCACATCCGATCACAGGTGCAGATTGCATTGATATCCTGTGTCATGCTAACCTGTGTCACATCCGATCACAGGTGCAGATTGCATTGATATCCTGTGTCATGCTAACCTGTGTCACATCCGATCACAGGTGCAGATTGCATTGATATCCTGTGTCATGCTAACCTGTGTCACATCCGATCACAGGTGCAGATTGCATTGATATCCTGTGTCATGCTAACCTGTGTCACATCCGATCACAGGTGCAGATTGCATTGATATCCTGTGTCATGCTAACCTGTGTCACATCCGATCACAGGTGCAGATTGCATTGATATCCTGTGTCATGCTAACCTGTGTCACATCCGATCACAGGTGCAGATTGCATTGATATCCTGTGTCATGCTAACCTGTGTCACATCCGATCACAGGTGCAGATTGCATTGATATCCTGTGTCATGCTAACCTGTGTCACATCCGATCACAGGTGCAGATTGCATTGATATCCTGTGTCATGCTAACCTGTGTCACATCCGATCACAGGTGTAGATTGCATTGATATCCTGTGTCATGCTAACCTGTGTCACATCCGATCACAGGTGCAGATTGCATTGATATCCTGTGTCATGCTAACCTGTGTCACATCCGATCACAGGTGCATATTGCATTGATATCCTGTGTCATGCTAACCTGTGTCACATCCGATCACAGGTGCAGATTGCATTGATATCCTGTGTCATGCTAACCTGTGTCACATCCGATCACAGGTGCAGATTGCATTGATATCCTGTGTCATGCTAACCTGTGTCACATCCGATCACAGGTGCAGATTGCATTGATATCCTGTGTCATGTTAACCTGTGTCACATCCGATCACAGGTGCAGATTGCATTGATATCCTGTGTCATGCTAACCTGTATCACATCCGATCACAGGGTGCAGATTGCATTGATATCCTGTGTCATGCTAACCTGTGTCACATCCGATCACAGGTGCAGATTGCATTGATATCCTGTGTCATGCTAACCTGTGTCACATCCGATCACAGGTGCAGATTGCATTGATATCCTGTGTCATGCTAACCTGTGTCACATCCGATCACAGGTGCAGATTGCATTGATATCCTGTGTCATGCTAACCTGTGTCACATCCGATCACAGGTGCAGATTGCATTGATATCCTGTGTCATGCTAACCTGTGTCACATCCAATCACAGGTGCAGATTGCATTGATATCCTGTGTCATGCTAACCTGTGTCACATCCGATCACAGGTGCAGATTGCATTGATATCCTGTGTCATGCTAACCTGTGTCACATCCGATCACAAGTGCAGATTGCATTGATATCCTGTGTCATGCTAACCTGTGTCACATCCGATCACAGGTGCAGATTGCATTGATATCCTGTGTCATGCTAACCTGTGTAACATCCGATCACAGGTGCAGATTGCATTGATATCCTGTGTCATGCTAACCTGTGTCACATCCGATCACAGGTGCAGATTGCATTGATATCCTGTGTCATGCTAACCTGTGTCACATCCGATCACAGGGTGCAGATTGCATTGATATCCTGTGTCATACTAACCTGTGTCACATCCGATCACAGGTGCAGATTGCATTGATATCCTGTGTCATGCTAACCTGTGTCACATCCGATCACAGGTGCAGATTGCATTGATATCCTGTGTCATGCTAACCTGTGTCACATCCGATCACAGGTGCAGATTGCATTGATATCCTGTGTCATGCTAACCTGTGTCACATCCGATCACAGGTGCAGATTGCATTGATATCCTGTGTCATGCTAACCTGTGTCACATCCGATCACAGGTGCAGATTGCATTGATATCCTGTGTCATGCTAACCTGTGTCACATCCGATCACAGGTGCAGATTGCATTGATATCCTGTGTCATGCTAACCTGTGTCACATCCAATCACAGGGTGCAGATTGCATTGATATCCTGTGTCATACTAACCTGTGTCACATCCGATCACAGGTGCAGATTGCATTGATATCCTGTGTCATGCTAACCTGTGTCACATCCGATCACAGGTGCAGATTGCATTGAGATCCTGTGTCATGCTAACCTGTGTCACATCCGATCACAGGTGCAGATTGCATTGATATCCTGTGTCATGCTAACCTGTGTAACATCCGATCACAGGTGCAGATTGCATTGATATCCTGTGTCATGTTAACCTGTGTCACATCCAATCACAGGTGCAGATTGCATTGATATCCTGTGTCATGCTAACCTGTGTAACATCCGATCACAGGTGCAGATTGCATTGATATCCTGTGTCATGCTAACCTGTGTCACATCCGATCACAGGTGCAGATTGCATTGATATCCTGTGTCATGCTAACCTGTGTCACATCCGATCACAGGTGCAGATTGCATTGATATCCTGTGTCATGCTAACCTGTGTCACATCCGATCACAGGTGCAGATTGCATTGAGATCCTGTGTCATGCTAACCTGTGTCACATCCGATCACAGGTGCAGATTGCATTGATATCCTGTGTCATGCTAACCTGTGTAACATCCGATCACAGGTGCAGATTGCATTGATATCCTGTGTCATGTTAACCTGTGTCACATCCAATCACAGGTGCAGATTGCATTGATATCCTGTGTCATGCTAACCTGTGTAACATCCGATCACAGGTGCAGATTGCATTGATATCCTGTGTCATGCTAACCTGTGTCACATCCGATCACAGGTGCAGATTGCATTGATATCCTGTGTCATGCTAACCTGTGTCACATCCAATCACAGGTGCAGATTGCATTGAGATCCTGTGTCATGCTAACCTGTGTCACATCCAAGCACAGGTGCAGATTGCATTGATATCCTGTGTCATGCTAACCTGTGTCACATCCAATCACAGGTGCAGATTGTATTGATATCCTGTGTCATGCTAACCTGTGTCACATCCAATCACAGGTGCAGATTGCATTGATATCCTGTGTCATGCTAACCTGTGTAACATCCGATCACAGTGTGCAGATTGCATTGATATCCTGTGTCATGCTAACCTGTGTCACATCCAATCACAGGTGCAGATTGTATTGATATCCTGTGTCATGCTAACCTGTGTCACATCCAATCACAGGTGCAGATTGCATTGATATCCTGTGTCATGCTAACCTGTGTAACATCCGATCACAGTGTGCAGATTGCATTGATATCCTGTGTCATGCTAACCTGTGTCACATCCGATCACAGGTGCAGATTGCATTGATATCCTGTGTCATGCTAACCTGTGTCACATCCGATCACAGTGTGCAGATTGCATTGATATCCTGTGTCATGCTAACCTGTGTCACATCCAATCACAGGTGCAGATTGTATTGATATCCTGTGTCATGCTAACCTGTGTCACATCCAATCACAGGTGCAGATTGCATTGATATCCTGTGTCATGCTAACCTGTGTAACATCCGATCACAGTGTGCAGATTGCATTGATATCCTGTGTCATGCTAACCTGTGTCACATCCGATCACAGGTGTAGATTGCATTGATATCCTGTGTCATGCTAACCTGTGTCACATCCGATCACAGGTGCAGATTGCATTGATATCCTGTGTCATGCTAACCTGTGTCACATCCAATCACAGGTGCAGATTGCATTGATATCCTGTGTCATGCTAACCTGTGTCACATCCAATCACAGGTGCAGATTGCATTGATATCCTGTGTCATGCTAACCTGTGCCACATCCAATCACAGGTGCAGATTGCATTGATATCCTGTGTCATGCTAACCTGTGTAACATCCGATCACAGTGTGCAGATTGCATTGATATCCTGTGTCATGCTAACCTGTGTCACATCCAATCACAGGTGCAGATTGTTCTCTCTTCTGAAATGTTCTGCTGATGATCCTGTCATTTCATCACTTTCGTGCCTCGATGTCGCGTTGTTTTAATCTCCTCTGAACAACAAGACAAAGAGCAAACAGTTAGACTCCCTCTGCTGGGATCCATAGATTCCTTCTTTATGTTGTTTGCACCTGGGTAGCCTCCATCTGCCCGCTTTTTATTCTTAACCTGGTGTTTCCCATGCTACATAAACAAACCTGCCCCGCTATCTTAAATCTAATAAAGAAGCCTTCCAAACATTGAAGCCGAACCGAGGAGCTTTGCACCTAAATCAACCTCAGCGCGTGCTGTGGCACGAGGCGCCTCGTGCGCCGGTGCAGGAGGCAGTGTCTGTCCTCAGCGCATGCGCAGTTGTTCAGCCAAAGCCCTTCCTAGCTCGTGCGCCGGTGCAGGAGGTCGTGTCTGTCCTCAGCGCATGCGCAGTTGTTCATCCAAAGCCCTTTTTAGCTGGTGCGCAGGTGCAAGAGGCAGTGTCTGTCCTCGGCGCATGCGCAGTTGTTCACCCACAGACACGGGGAATCCTTCGGAATTAATCGCGGGCGCAACAGGAGCCGAGCTGAGGAGCATCTCCAGATCACCAGCGCGGCTCTTCACCTGGGCGCGGTTTGTTGTCTCCAGAGCCCCCTCCGCCGGGCTCCACTGCCCCCCTCTGGGCCGCTCCCCCCTCGCCGCCTCTCACGACGCGAACGCACGAGGGAAGTTAAGGTAAGACACGGCCTCGAGGAGCATTAAAGAATGGGAACAGTAAGGGGGCGGGGCCTGTGGATGTAGGGGCGGGGCCTGTGAGTGTGGGGGCGGGGGCGGTGTCTGGGTCATTGGGGGTGGGCTTAGGGAATGTGGGGGCGGGGTTAGTGAATTTGGTGGGGGTGGGGTCTGTGAATGGGGGCGGGGTCAAATAAATAACCCCTCCCGGCCTGGGGGCATTGAGTGATAATTTCCAGTGTGCGCATGAATGTTCCTCCTCTGCTGGGGGCGGGGCCTGTGGGTGTGGGGGCGGGCCTGCGGGGGTGGTGTCTGGGTCAGTGGGGGCGGGGTTAGTGAATGTTGGTGGGGGCGGGTCTGTGAATGGGGGCGGGGTTAAATAAATAACCCCTCCCGGCCTGGGGGCATTGAGTGATAATTTCCAGTGTGCGCATGAATGCTCCTCCTCTGCTGGGGGCGGGGCCTGTGGGTGTGGGGGCGGGCCTGCGGGGGTGGTGTCTGGGTCAGTGGGGGCGGGGTTAGTGAATGTTGGTGGGGGCGGGTCTGTGAATGGGGGCGGGGTTAAATAAATAACCCCGCCCAGCCTGGGGGCATTGAGTGGTTCTTTCAAGAGTGCGCATCAATGTTCCTCCTCTGCTGGGGGCGGGTCCGGCTGCGCTCTTGCTGGCGGCATTCTTACCACCCACCACAGGTTAGGTTGGGAACTGCAAGGGGCGGGGTCTGTGGGTGCAGGTTCTGTGGGGTGGGGTCTGTGGGGGTGAGGGCGGCCGTATGGTTCTGCGTGCACGCCGCCTGTGCGGCCAGAGTTTGGAACTCGCCTCCTCCGCACCGCCACCTCTTTCCGCATCTTCCGAAAGGACCTTAAAACTCTTCTCTTCCAAAGACATGGCTACCAATAACTCTGACTGTTTCGCGTTCCTCACTGTAGAACTAGTTTGTCCTTACGCTTCAACTGTGGAATGTGTACTTCTGGAATCCTAATCGCTCCAACTTTAGTTTGCAGTGTGTAATGTTTAGCGGATTTATACTCAGTGAACATGTTACCATAATATCTAATCCTATATACTTCGCTCTGTTGTAAAGCGCTCTGACACCGCTGGGTAAAGTATGCGCTATAAAAAAATGCCTAAATAAATCCAATGCGCTGCAATCAGGCTGTTGGAGACTCGTCGTAGCCTTGAGGCTCCCAGTCACACGTCCTAAGGTCTGTAGACTAAAGACGGTTGCAGCTTGCAACTCAGAACTGTTCAATTCCTCAGGCCCCAGCGGGCTGCTTTTGGAGGCTTCAGGCATGATTCTGACTACCGCCCTAGTTTTACCCACTTGCTGCCCGCATCTATAAATGATTTTTTTAGACACAAGTGTGTCCATATGAGCATCTTTTAATTTGGCTGATCTGGGGCTTGCTGCAAATATTTTTAGTTCTTGCCTACGCAGCTCGCAAGCGCTACTAAGGAGGGACCTCTTGGAATCGGCTCAGGACTTTTGTTTAAACTCGTGCATGTTTTGCACTGTTCTCTATTGGCACTTGTGCACATTTGGCGTTTCCTTTGCGGGAGCACCATCTGTTTTCAATGATCTTGCTTGTGCTGCAAGGTAGGTAGCACTGCCCATGGCCTGTAAACTAAAGGCCACTAGTGGGCTGCAGCACTGCTTGTGCCACCCACTTAAGTAGCCCTTTAACCCCTTCCACGCTCATGACGAGCTGGGCTCGTCATGAAGTAGCCTCCTCGCACGCTCATGACGAGCCCAGCTCGTCATGAATAATGGGAATCATCAAATCTCAGCACAGGAGGGGAATATGCTGAGCATCCATGGGGTTAAACATATCTCATGTCTGGCACTGTACGAGACATCACTGGCAGGGTCGGAGGGAGTAGTGCAACTAACAAGGACCCCCTGTAATTCAATAACTCATCAACACAAACATGATAACAGAAACTCATTGTGGAAGTAATATAACTACATTAAAACATATAAGAAATTTATTTTATTCATTAAAAAAAAAAATCACATGGAAAAGACAAAGCAAAGTTGTGGTGCATCATGATTTAGGTACAATTCAATTGTTATGTGATATGACAGTGCCAAAATGTGGTCTAAAATCGAAAAAGCACATTAATACATATACATAAACATCATTTGTAACAGTCTTACAAAGACAAATAGTATGAGGTGGCTAGAAGATGAATGTTCTCAACGCGCGTTTCAGCACTGTGAGTGCCTACATCAGGAGGGCCACAACTCTTTCTGTATTTGTTAGTGTATCAACTTCAAATAGTGGACTGCAGATATAACAGTAACACTGGACCTGATTTTACTAGCTCAAAAGTATCACTTATAAGGACAATGAGCGTAGAAGGTGTTGCACGGGTTAGATGACTATACGCGCGCTGATCATACAGTTACACAGTTTTAACGAGGTAAAGTCGCACAGGGACGGTCGCTCCACTCTGGTCTTAAGCTTCTAGTTAACGTATCCTTGGAGATGAGACTTTGAGCGGTACTGCAAATATTGCGCAAATCTGGGAATTTGTTAAAAAACGCTTGAGGCCAACTCTGCAAGATGGTGGGCCTCGTGCACTTCCAGAGGAGATTAGGAGATGCAGAGAACCGCCATGTTCGAACATAGGAGGGAGGGCCTGAATAGGCTCTGTAGGGTCCCAGCACAAAGAACTGCACCCCCCCTATAGTTAGTCCGGAACAAGGGTAGGGAAGGTAGGGCATCTGTACACTTCAATGGTATGCCTCTAGAAATTTCTGCCCACTTCAAAGGCACATGAAAGAACGACATTGGACACCAGCACCTCAGTACACTTCTGGATCTGGGGACGCTGCCAGGAAGAAGGACTACTGTGCCCCTACAAGGAGCGCCACTTTGCTGGACTGGTGCTCTATAAGGAACTGCTCCCTACTGTACTGGGCTGCTGCACACTTGTCTGGGGAAGAATATCTAGGCCTTCAACTATATCTTGAACCCGGGACCCAAGAGTGAGTCAGAGGGCTAGTCTTTTGGCCTCCTGATCTGAGCCCGAGGGCCAAAACAAGCTCCCAATCAGCTCCTGGACCAGTCTTCAGTGCATTCCTTGCTCCCAAATGGTGCTTCTCAGGCCCTAGACCCATGATGTGGTTCAGTGGGCTCCTAAATCAAGCTTTTGAACTCTTCAAAACTGCAAATGAGCCTGTTCCCACCGAAATCCCACTGCTCGCACGGAACTTCAGCGCGAGCCCCTGCCGCCTATCTCCTTGCACGGAAAGCATCAATCGATGTGGAAGACCACCAACACAAAGCTCCAGCCCGACCGTCTGCGACACCCGGCCTGCTCTTCGTGCCATGTCCACCACCGCCATCGACACACTCCTTACTCCCAGCGACCCTCTCCAATGCGAACGGGGCTCTTGGCTCAAAACTTGAGAAGGTAAACCTTCAGCGGGACTAATCTGGGGCTCTATCTAATTCACCTTCCATCGTGATCAGCGTGAACTTTTGACTTTGACCTGGTCCATCATTACCAGATTGCCTTTGTTGGCGCTTTATATTTTTAGGTACTATATAGAAGTTTATTCTTTAAAAATTCATATATCTGGTTCTACTTATTGGATTTTTGTCTTTTGGGTTTCGATTTGTTAATTAAACTAAGCTCTATTTTTCTATCCTGGTGTTGATTTTGTGTGCTGTTTACGCTGTTTTACTGTTTGAAGTGTTGCACAAATATTCACACAGTGCCTCTAAATTAAGCCCGACTGCTCTGTGCCAAGCTACCAGGGGGTTGACCACAGTTTAATTTGGGGTTTTGCTTGTGCCTTATCCTGACTAGGATTGTCAAATTCTGAAAAGGAGCATCCAGTTATAACTAGATTTTTTCATCAATTATACTCAAGCATGTAATTAAACCTCATTTCCTTTGCAAACTATACGAAATTATTATAAGATCCACCAAATCAGAAAATACAGCGCAGTGTCTTGAGATTTCTTTATTTCTATGTATTCCTCATTTGTAGTTCAATGAATCAGCCCAGCCAACGCGTTTCGTCCAACATGGACTTCATCAGGGTTGGAATAGTCTTTTATAGCAGCTCACCAAGGTGCTATTTCTGTAATCAGATGTGGTATAGATATATATGATATGTTATGCCGGGAATAGATATAAGAAAACAAAGCAAGAGATAAAATGAAATATGAAAAAGAGTGAATGTTGTAGAAAAACAGAATGAGAAACAGCAAAGGAGAAACAAAGGTTATGAAGTGCGTGTGTGATTAGGGTGACAAGGTGACCCGGATTTACCAGGACAACCCCAGTTTTTCAAATTTCAAGAAATTTGGCTGTTGTCCCTGTTTTCATAGCAGGCTAACTGAAATAGGCACATTTTTATGTAGTCCAAAGGAGGACTGGCTAGTTTCTATTATCACAAAGCAATTTAATTAGCATGTTTGAAACTGTGTTTAAAATTGCATTTTATTTATTTCCTTGGTGTTTCGATGTTGATAAGCACTGTCATCCCATACCCTTCAGTTGGTGTAAAATAGTCGTCCTTTTAGTTTTTGCGATTACAGCTTTTTTGTTGTTTTCAAAATCTGGTAGTCTTATGTGTGACCAAAATAGCAAAAGAGATAGAAAGATAGAATAAGAGAATGTGAAAACTAAGTGAGAAATAGCATGAGAGAATAAAATAGGGTTCAGAGGCAGCACTTTCCATTTATGGAGGTCCTCCTTGGCCTTCTTAACCAACGGGGCCACGTTGAGGGACCAGCCCAGCTCAGGAAAAAGGGTAATCCAAATCCCCAAGTATTTAAAGGATTGCCTCCGGAGTGGTATGGTGGACTGCCAATCAAAGCACTCCCTAGAAAGATGCAGGGGAACCAGCACTGATTTCCCGGAGTTTAGCCTCAGCCCTGAGGCCTGCTCGAAAGAGTGCAAGATCTGGAGGCAGTATGGCCCGGAGGAGGCTGGGTCAGCCAGGAAGACAAGGACGCTGTCCGCGTATAAAGCGATCTTGTCCATTTCAGTATTGGGCCATTCACATCCTCGGAGACTATCTTCAGCCTGCACCACGGAAGCCTAGGGCTCCATCGCCAGGACGAATAGCAAAGGAGAAAGGGGACACCCCTGCCTAGTATCCCTGGCAATGGGGAAGGCCTCTGACAGTACCCCGTTGACCAGCACTCGTGCTCTCGGGTGAGCGTACAGGACACAAACCATAGAACTGAAGTGGGGCCCGAACCCCATCTCAGCCAGCATGCCCTGTAGGTATATCCAGTCCACCGAGTCAAATGCTTTTTCGAAATCTACCACATTGGTCCGGGTGTACCAGTAAGGTTAAGTAGGGTTTCAATCGTTGAGCCACAATGGAGGCAGACAGCTTAATTTCGGTGTTGAGGAGGGAGATGGGACGATACTCTACGCATATGCTGGAGGGAGGCTGGGATTTCAGGAGAACCTAGATGGTGACGATGTCTGTTTCCGGCGGAAAGGAACATCTCTTCACAGAAATAAGCTGGCCAGGTGGGGCGCTAGTGTGTCTCGGTATGCCGCGTAGTACTCCCGAGGAAGGCCATCTGGGCCTGGGGTCCGCTCCGGGGAGACCAGGCAGATCACCTCTTCAATTTCTGTCAGAGAGATGGGGCGCTCTAGGTCTTTCTGAGCGGCCATTTCCAGCCTAGGAAGATGCACCCTACCCCGATCAAGGAGAGCTGAGATAGACAGCTCGGGGGTGTGTGCTGTGTACTAGTAGGCAGCGAAGGTATTTGCCATTGCCACGGGGGCATGTTGCACTGCTCCAGCCTCATCAACCACCTCTGGGATAATACGACTCGCCCTGGGATATGTGGCCAGCCTGTGCAAGATTGTGCCATTCTTGTCCCCCAACCATAAATTCTTGCCACCGAGGACCTCAAGAGGAGCTTGGCCGCGTCCAGGGATAGATGTCTAATGTCATCCCGAATGTGGCAAGTTGTCGGGCCTGGGCGGCATCCTCTGATGTGGATAATGGCTGCTCCAGGCAGAGCGCCTGCGCTTCCTTGGAAGAGATCTCGCGCAACTGTGATTGCCTCTGGATCTTAAGCTGTCCTTTAGCGGCATCTCGTGTGGTCGCCTTTCCCTCCTAGAGGGTGCCCGGGGAGGCTACAGAGCCCTCATTAGTAGCAAAGTATTGTTTAAGTTCTTTCCCCACAACCTTTTTAAATTCTTTATCTTGGAGAAACCAAGCATTCATCCTCCATGTTTGGTGGGCCGAAGGACGGGGAGCCCTGTTCTAAGGAGTTTTGGAGAGTGATCGGAAATGCCTCGGGCAAAATACAGACGTCTAGAATCATAGTACAGTCGGGCACGGGGATAAAGATCGCATCTATGCGTGTTTGGGTGTGGTGAGCCGCGGTGGTATGTGTGAATTGGGTGCTGCGGGGGTGCCATGTGCGCCTTGCATCGCAGAGCCTCAGGGATTTAGACCAGTTCTTCAGCAGTTTCGCACTCGCTGTTCGTGCAGCAGATGGAGGACCTGTTGTGTCAAGGGCCGGGGCCAAAACTGCATTAAAGTCACCCGCAATAACCATGTTGCCACCAGGCGTATTATTCAACCGGGTAGCAGTGTGTGCAAGTGTGGACGCGAGCATTGAGGGGGGGCATATACAGACATGAGAGTGAGGGGGGAACTAGCCAGCGATCTGCAAACTGTCACAGATGAACCTTGAGGATCACGGATCACTTGGGGGAGGATGAAGGGCAGGGTGCGCCTCAGGATGATGGCCACCCCTTGTGAGCACCTGGAGAAACCGGAGTGCCATACTCTATCATAACCATAGCGAGCTAAGAAGGGGCATCAGTTACCTAAGAGGTGCGTTTCCTGGAGCATGAGGATATCTATGTGGAGACGCTGCGCGTACCTTAGGACCACCGTACGTGTGTGCCGGTCCAACAGGCCATTGACATTCCACGACAGCACTTGGAGAGACGCCCTAGGCGAAGTGTTATTGGTCATGGTAGATGTTACCTGGTCTAGGCCAAGTCCGTCCCCTGCTCCCGCCCGGTCCAGGGCGCGCTCCTCAGCCCACAGAGGGCGCTCCTCCGTTGCCCAAGTCCAAGCCTACGTCGGGCTGTTGAAAAACAATGTCTTGTTTGCGAACACCACTCGCAGGCGAGCCGGGAAGAGAGCCGATACTGAATGTTAAGTGCCCTCAATTTTTGCTTAACCTCTCCAAAAGAGCGATGCTGGCCCTGGACCTAACAGATGTAATTTGGGAAGATCATGATAGCGCAATTTTCATGGAGGAGTTGTTGTTGCTTGCGGGCTTCAGACAAGATGGTGTCTCGATCCTTAAAATTAAGAACCCGCATTATGATCGGGTGGGGCGGTGCACCCGGCATTGGTTTGGGGACCAGGGACCGGTGAGCCCGCTCAATTGCGAACCAAGGGGATAGAGAACCCCCGGGGACCCACGACCTCAGCCACTTCTCTAGGAAGTCCACCTCACGACCCTGATCCACTCCCTCCGGGAAGCCCACCCGGCGGAGGTTGTTGCGTCGGGACCTGTTTCCAGCGTCCTCCATCCGACGGTGCAACTCCTAAGTGTGGGCCAGCGAGCACTGAAACACCTCGCGGAGCCGCGGTGTCGCAAACACCTTGTCTCCACCTCGGGAGAGCCAGCCAGCCCAGGACGACAGCGCCAGTCCTCCACCGTCTCATCCCGCTGTATAGGGCAGCAGACTCGGTGCCTGTTGGTCACGCAGGGGAAGCGGCGATTCGATCAGGATGGGGGGAGCTCGCCACACAAGGAGCTCCCACCACAGGAAAGCGGGGCCGGTCACGGACAGTGGATTGGCAAAGGATTGGGACTTCGCGCGGCTGCTGCCGCCATCTTAAGGATTTGCACTCGCCGGGTCCGAGATGCCAGATGGGCCCACCGCTCCAAAATCAGCACCAAACGACCCAGAGGGAGTGGAGTGAGCTTACTGCCCTCTGGATTTATGATGTCACCAATTCCTTTGAATGGTTTCACCAGTTTTTATTGTCCGGAAAAGATATGGGGGCATTCATCTTTTAAAGTTCACAGACCACAGCCCTTTGGTTTGAACCCTTAATGGTGTCAGTAAGGCCCCTGTAAGATTGATACAGCTGTTTTTAAAATTACAACTTTGGCATCAAATTAGTACACAGAGACAGAAACTACAGGGCTGGTTGCTTATCTAGAAAGCCATTTTTGAGTAGTTTGGGTGACGAGGATTTGGATGTTCTTGAATGTTTGTGGTAGCGGTGTTAGACGCTGTCCACGATGCTGCTTGTGCTGACCCGGGAGTGGTGCAAGTTAACAAGGACATCACAGATGGTCTCCCCTTGGACTGGTGCTTAAGTGCTGAGGTATTTGGGTGTGCTCAAGTGGCGGCAGAGCTAACTGTGGCTATGGGTATGGTTATGAGACCCGATTATTTTGTTCTATTTGGTAAGCCAAGACCATACTTGTTAAATATTCACCCAATTTGAGTGGTGATATCCGAATTGCTGGTCTGCCTGAAGTAGTGATGATGCTAACAGTAGCGTGTCTATTAAAAGCAATGGCGTGACTGGTGGAACTATAAAGCCAAATAAGAGAAAGTTATCTTCCGACAAAAGTCTTTGTGACTAAGACCAGTAACACTGAAGACTCTTGAGACTCACTGCAGTAATTTCTCCTTTCAGAGCGTTATTGAGGCAGATGGAGTGAAACCCACAAGTAAGCTCATTACTAAGGTACCAACAAAGTTTAATATTTTTCATTTGTTTTAACTGTTTCTCTTTTGCAGCATTTGGAAATGCATTTTCTAGTTTTGTTGCTTTTTGTTTAGTTTTTTAGGTCTCGTCTGACCCAGCGTATGTGCTGGTCTGGCGAGACTTTAAGTGAGGGCTCAAAAAATGCTACCATGACCAGCCTAGAGCTACAGTGCATGTGCGCGGTCGCGTCCTTAGGAGCAGAGGCGCCATATGGCAAACCTCGTTATGCTCATTAAGCGCCCGCGATAACTCTCACTTTCGCCCGCAATCACTTTCACGGCACCCCTTTGATGTTCTCGTTCAAAGAACATCAAACATCAAAGAACATGTTTTTGTGTTAATCCTTTGCTGCGCCCGTTTGACTTACAACGTGCTTTCTCTTTTCACAAACTCGATGTTTGTGTTCCTTTATTTTGAGATGTTTTTAAGTATTACTGTCACAAACACAACCATACACACACAACCACACATACAACCACACACACACAAACACACACACAACCACACACACACATAACCACACACACACACCACACACACACACCACACACACACAACCACACACAACCACACACACAACCACAACCACACACACACACACAACCACACACAACCACACCCAACCACACACACACACACCCACAACCACACACACAACCACATACACACAACCACACACACAACCACAACCACACACACAAAGTACACATCATTAAATACGCTAAAATCCATCATAAAACGCATGCACTTATAAAACCCTCCATTGCCCCAATTAGGGTAAAATTATTTGACTAAAACTCTTTGAAAAGGGGTGTGTGGCCTAACTGGCGAGCATGGCGGTCTCAGCTTGCTAAAGCTCCGACCAGCCAACTAATATCCTGAAGCAATATCCTGCCCTCGGACGTCCCCTACGCTGATCCCTGTACCGGAGACCCTCCCAGCGACTGGCAGGTCCTCCGACGCTGGCTGGGGGCCTGGGGGAGGGGCGGCTGTGGCGAACGGGATCCCACGGCCTGAAGCGGCCTAGTAGTGACAGGAGGAGAAAGAGCCGGGGCCTCGATTTGCTGGCCGGGAGCGGAGGCACAGAGGCCAGCGCGGCAGTGGTGGAGCTGCCGGGGCGGTGCCGGCCACCTTGCATAGACGTCCCGTGGCTGCCCCCGGCTCCCCCAAGAGTCCCGCAGCTAGGGAACTCCTGCTGTGAGCGGCGGTCCCTGGACCAGAGAGGGGTCCTTCCAGGGTACTGCCCAGTGGAGCGACAGTGACGGGCAGGGGCTCCGGAGCGGGACCGGCCATATTGGGAACATTAGTTGAGCGGTGGTACGGGGGTGAGTTGGCTGTGGGGTGCGGCGGTCGGGGGCTGCTAGCGGGGGCTGTCTCGCGCCCCCCCTCTTCACCCTCTACATCCTCGGAGTGCCTGCCCAAGGGCCATCAGGGGGTTAGGCGGCCGAGCCGGGCCGCGGTGTCGCAGTGAAGGTGGGGCAGGGCCCTCCGTGATCTGGACGCCCGGTGTGAGAAGTTGGCCTGATAGGTGATGTTTCCAATTCTGGAACCACCTATTATCAGACCAAACAATCCCTTATGGTGTCTGGTTGTAAGTCAACCTTATTAGACAAGCTATCCTAGGGGTAGCATGGACTAAGCAGCCTAAAGGCTTAACTTAAGAGGTCGTGTTAAGCGAGCTGTTTTACCACATACAATCCTGTAATATCAAATTAAAGGACACCACACAAGTATATATTATAAAAATATATGTATTTATTACTAAAAACAATCCCCAGTATTCTTTATGAATAAAGGGGCACAAGCGTTAAATCAAAAGCACTGTTTAAACATACAAAGTTGCACAATTATGGATGAGGGCGGGGGGCCACTCAAACCATATACTAAACAAGTGGTATAAGGGATACCAATCGAACAGTGGTTAGGCCTAGGGCCTAGGGAATCGCTGGGAGCAGTCAGGACAAGCAGTGCTGAAGTCGGGAAAAGCCCGCGGGATTCGGGTGAAGTGCGGAAAGCGCACGCATGCACCAATGTTAACCAATGGTGCGTAAAAGTTGTAAAGTTAAAGTTTAAGGACACTTCCGCTGAACCTAGAGGAACAAAACTTAAGACACAGACCCTAGAGATGTGTACCAGTGTGGGAACACCGGCGGAGCAAAGTTACCTCACCCACAGGAAGCGGGTGCACAGGGTCGAAGTGGCGTCGGGTTTTGACACGCAGGTTCTTGGCGCTTGAAGCTGAAGATGCTGCAGGCGATGTGAAGGAGAAGTGTCCGGTGGATCCAAGGGTGGATCTGAAGTGGTGAAGACCTGAAAGCAGAGGGGACAGTGTTCAAAGTCACTGACCAGTGACCACCGTGGAACCAGATTGGAACCAGGCAAAGTCGGGTGCAAACAGGTGATGAGGTGTTGCTTCTCTCTGCAGCCACGTGGACACGAAGAGGTCAAAGACGTCCAGGAGTCGATCACGAGCTGTCCCTCGAAGGCTCTAGCTGATGGCGGTGTCGGCAACTCGATTGAAGCAAACAAGCCTTGGCTAATGCAAGCCACGGGGAAAGTGAAAAAGGCTTATTACTCGGACCAGCAAGGTCAGAGCGGGTACTCCTTTCTACAGGAGCGAGGGCAGGTCTGGAGCAACCAGACCCACAGTGTAAATTGTAGGTTTCGTCGCCAAGATGGCCGCTGACCACGTGACAAGCGGCCGGGATGGCGAGTCGAGTGGCACAAAGCAAAAGGGCCCCACGCAGATCGTGGAGATGCTGGAGGGCTGATCTTTGGTGCAAATTCTGCTCGATTGTGGGGCTTCTCAAACCCCAAAGCACAGAGTCGAGGGTGCCTCGGGTGCTGCGCAGTCAGCGTCTCGGGGGTCTTTCAAGATGTCCGCTCCCACGTCTCTCGGTGCCTCCACGGCTCCCTTCTTTGCAGGGACTGTGGATCAGGCTGGGAGAAGTCTGGGAAGCTGGGTCTTGTCAGGCTCTGCACTCGGGCTCCGGCGGGAGGCGGCGGCAAAGCAGACGTCGAGGTGATGGGTGGTGCCTGTGTTCACAGGGTGGCCCCTCCTAGGCCACAAGGGAGATGCTCTTCAGTCTTCTGTTCATCAGAATGTCGAAGTCCAGTCGTCTTCTTAGTTTAAAGGTGATTTCAGGATGATCTGCTGTGCATTGGCACTGCTCCCAGTCTTATACTAATTTTGGGGGCTGGATTGCCTGCTAGGTCCCCTCCTATGGGTGGGACCCAGGAAGTGGGTGGATACACCCCCTTCCTTTGATCCAGGCCGCCCTGGCACGAGGGCTGGAGTGCCCCAGAACCGGTTTGGCCGGATTATGCAAGGGGCAGCCTTGTGCTCCCCATGCAGTGTCTGGTTTCTTTCAAACCTCCCTGCTACAATCCACTATCTCCTGTCTGAGGGGGTGTAACACCTCCCTGCAACAGGAAACCCTTTGTCCAGGCCCCATTTGGCTGAGTTTCGGTCAGCTTCAGGGGGTCAGACTCTTGTCTGTGGCAGAGGCATCCATTTTGTGGATCTAAGGTCCTTTTAGAAATTAACCGCATTTAAGTAAAGTAACATGTCTTACCCCTCTAGAGGGGTGGAATGCTATCCCCGTCGCCAGAATTGGCGAGGGGATAGTATTCCAAATCGTATGACACCTTACACGACATGTTTTGATAAAGCCAAACCAAAGTTGCTATATAACCGCGAGGATTATAAGGCACTTAAGAGTATATGGTATGGCCTTATCCTGAAACAGCTTAGGGAGTTGTTCCCGACAGCTGCAGACAGGCTCAGCTCATGCTAGAGCTCCATCTCACATTAAACCACGCACTCTGCCTCCAGGATTGATGAGGCCTTCCATAGGAGTGGCTCACAGGTTTATATGTGTCCAGATATAGGTTTAGATATAGGTATACTATATCTAAGTAAGGGGTGATTACACCACCTTACCCCAGCTGAGTGATCAGCCAGTTGTGTCAATTTAAGAACCAGCCAGGGGTGGCAAAAGATATGCTGCAGCCCCTGGTAGGCCTTGGTGGCCCCTATGCCCTGGGCACCTATAGTGCATTATACAGGGGCTGACAAGAAGTCCATTTCCAATTGTGGTATGTACCTAGGGTACATGGAATCCATTTTACAGAGAGAGCAGATGGCCTGGGGCCCTGATTAGCAGGGAACCAGGTCAACTAAGTCAAAAAACCAGCTAAACACAGGCAAAAAATCTGGGGTAACCATAGTCAGGTAGCCACCTTCCTACACCCGGTCTCTCGCCCTGGGCTGCAGGTGAAAGACTAAGTACCCAAGCGCGCGATGCGACAAGTGCACTGGGGCCCCATCGCGGTGCAGCACGGCGTAGCCCCCAGCAAGTGGAAATGTGGTCCGGCACCGGCCTTCCCCATATTGACAGTGGTATACTTAGGCCTCGCTGGCCTTGGGGCCATCGGCTGAGCCCGGGAGGGGCCGGGGTCTGCGGCGCGCGTCGGTGGTCGGGTCGGGCCACGGAGTGGAAGATCAGGGCCCTTGGAGGTGAAGACAGTGGAGTATTGGTGGACATTGGGGCTGTCCTTAAGGAGGTGGCCACCTGCAAGTGGGCTTGGAGTGGGACAGATCCTGCATTGGGCCTGTGGTCTGGGCTGTGTTGATGCTAAGCCGGTTCGACAGCCATTCTTGAGGATCTTGTGGCAGGACACCCCCTGAGACAATGCCGCGGGACAAAGGTGGCGGGGTTCTACCAAGCAGGGCACCCTGGATAAATTCACTGGAACGGGTGCAGCTGCAGGGGCTACGGGAACGCAGAGCCAGGTTCCGGACAATGTGGCGTTAATGCTGCCATCACCCAGTCTCAAGATATGTTACATGCGGAGATCGGGGCTGTTGGATCCGATGTCATGCTACTGCGGCAGGATTTGCGCAACGCCGTCGATCGCATAGCAGGGACTGAGGCACGAATATCGGGGGTGGAAGACGATGTTACGACCCTTAAAAAGAGAAGGTGGCCGCAATGGAGAAGAGCCAGAAGGGGTTGGCGCTGCGGGCAGAAGACGCTGAAGGGAGGGCTCGACGCAACAATCTCCGCTTCGTGGGATTTCCGGAGGGTTGCGAAGGAGATAGTGTGGAGCGCTTTCTGACACGGTGGCTGGAGGGCTGGCTCCCCCTAGATACCCTCTCCTGATGCTTTGTGGTGTAGCGCGCTCACAGGGCCCTCGTGCAGAAACCCCCTCAGGGTGCCGTCCCCGGACGATCATCACCAAATTCTTGAACTATATTGACCGCGATACTATCCTGAAGCAGGCCAGGGCTAAGGAGTCTCTTACATGCGACAACGCCAACATCCTCATTTTTACAGACTACACGCGCCTGGTGCAGCAGCAGAGGCAATCCTTCTTAGCGGCCAAGACTCGCCTTTGACAATTGAAGATCCAGTATGCGCTGCTGTATCCAGCCCGCCTGAGAGTGATATATAGGTCCTGCACTTGGTTCTTTGACTCGTCGGAGGAGGTTTTTACATGGACGGATGAAACTGTACGGGTGCGGGTTCACACAGCGCCTGGCCGAGACTCGGATTCATCGTCAAATGAAGCGGCACGGAAGGGACAACGGGGTCAGTGGCGGGGAAGCAGGAGATCGAGGTCCAGGCGGAGATCGCTGTCTGGTTCGGCCCCCCGAGACAGGCTTCAGCGCACTGATTAATCGCTCTGTGGGGACTGATATCCTGGTGGTTATATATCTTGACTTCCGAATGGGCACATGTGTGGGGCTGGGTACCCGGTCACGTAGTGGTGGGCGGGAAGGGGTGAGGCCCAGCGGGGTATGGGTTGTCAGTTGGGGATCCATTGGAAGGGTTGATACCAGTCCCCCTGTTGGGGATTAGGCTCCTATGTGACCGCGACAGATGATTCCATGTTTGGGAGGTATGGGGTGGGGGGGAGGGGTAGGTAGGGTTTGTTCAGTTTGTTTGATTGCGCATTCACACCCATTATCTGGAACCTTGGCTTTAGCTTGGAGAACACGTATGTTTTCTGTAAGAATGTCTGTTTTTTTACATGCCTGATACGGAGGTTGAATGGCGGATGACCCCTGGGTCCATACATGTGGTCAGTTGGAATGTCAGGGGGGCCTTCGACAAGGTGAAGCGGGGAGCTCTTCTTCATTATGCTAAGAGGGCTGGGGCCGATGTGCTCCTGCTTCAGGAAACACACCTCATGGGTTGGGTACCAAAGCCTTATACCTCCAATGTTATGGATATGTTCAGGTGTTTCACTCGGGGTTCACGAGAGGCTCTCGTGGAGTGGCTGTGTTGATGAATGAATGAATGAATTACACATTTGTTACGCACACAGCTACCCGTAGGCATCCCGGCGCCCTTTGCTCATTCATTCACAAAGTTAGGCAAACGGGTGAGTTTTAACTAGCCTCCTGAATTTTTGATGATTGGGTTCCAATCTAATGGAGTCAGGAAGACTATTCCATAGTTTGGTTGCCTGTAGCGAGAAGCGTCTCCCGCCTGTACGTGTTCTTTTTGTTTTAGGGACCACTAACAGATTCTTATTATTAGATCTGAGGGTCCGTTGAGGGCAATAGGGGGAGAACATGGCTTGAATTAGTACGGGGCCAGTCTTATAGAAAGCTTTATGTACCGTGGTCAAGGACTTAAACTCCACTCTCCTTTGCACTGGAAGCCAGTGTAACTGGCGCAAACCAGATCTGGCGGAGGTCCGTCGTGGGATGTCCAGTAACAGACGTGCGGCACAGTTTTGGACCGTCTGGAGGATTTTAATAGCGCCTTGTGGAGCTCCCAGATAGAGTGCATTGGAGTAGTCAAGGCGCGATAATATCAGGGATTGTTCCAATATTCTCCTGGAACTGAACGGGAGGAGTTTAATGGTTTTCCTCAGTTGTCTCAGTAAGGCATAACAGATCGCTGCTACCTTGCGCACCTGTACTCCAAGATTAAGGGCAGGGTCGAGCCAGACCCCCAAGCTCTTGATTTGGCTTTTTGGTGGGGGGGGCTGTCCAAGGCAAGGTGGCCACCAGTTGTCAATGGTGGACGGAGGCTTCTGTCCCAGTAACATTACCTCTGTTTTCGCGCCATTCAATTTAAGAAAGGATGTCTCCATCCATGCGTGGATATCCGTTAGACAAGAGGAGAGATTTTTATAGGGGGCATTCTGAGACGATAGTGAGATGATCAATTGCGTATCATCTGCATACGTCACCAGCTGTACTCCCCAGGGCAGAATCACCTCAGCCAAAGGCCTCATATAGATATTAAATAGTGTAGGGCTGAGGGAGGAGCCCTGGGGAACGCCACACTGGAGACGCATTTGGGGTGAAGAAGCGTTATCCTCAAAGACCGTGAAGGTCCTTTCCGTTAGAAAGGAACGCAGCCAATTGAGCGCTTGCCCCCCAACCATTACTTCTCTCAGCCTCTGCAGCAAGATGTTGTGATCCATCGCAGGGTCCAGTATGAGCACGAGAGAATTTGGTCTGACACGCAGGGACGGTATGTTTTCATACAGGTCACGATTGGGGGAGAGGTGGTGATCCTAGGTAGTGTATATGCACCGCCACCATTACAGTGGTCCCTAGTGGAACGGCTACTAACACTGTGGGGGGAATATGCCAGATGTGCTTTCTTTGGTAGGGGGCGATTGGAATGATGTCATGGGCCGGGATTGGGATAAATGGAGGAGTGAAGGGAAGGCGGGAGTGGGAGGAACCCCCACCAAGTTGCATTCCCTGGCTGCCGGGTTATACTGGACAGACGTCTGGAGACACATTCAGGGTCCTTGCAGGGAATACACATACTTTTCCTCGACACATGATTAGTTCTCGAGACTCGATTACATATTTCTCCCTAGGAGGATGGTACACAGAGCACTGTCAGCAAACATTATGCCTAGAGCCCTGTCTGATCATTCACCCGTTGCACTCAAGGTTCGGATTTGCCCTGGGAGGCACCCTCTTAGATGGCGCATGTCGGGGTGGCAGCTGCAAAAAGAGGAATATAGGGAACACCTGGATAAGGAGATAGATAATTACCTGGTTGCGAATGTAGGGTCAGTTGAGTCACCGGCTGTGCTCTGGGAGGCGATGAAACCCACATTGTGGGGGTTGAATATTTCCTGGTGTGTGGACGCGCGGAGGGAAAGGCAGAGGGACCTGGTGCGTAGGGAGGCGGATATTGAAGCACTGGAGCGAAGGGGCAGGGAGGTGGATGGGGGACCGGCCAGGAGACAGTTGGTGTTAGCTCAGCAGCAGTACGCGGCACTCTTGCTAGACGAGGCTCTTCAGTCGTGGCTGGCAACACGCAGTAGGGTCTGTCGATTGGGGGGGATAAACCGAGCAAAATGCTTCACCGTCTGTGCCAAGGTTCATTTCATGCCCAGCCCTTACCACGGGTCGTGGACCTGGTGGGGGAGCCGATATTAGAACCCTCTGCTATTGCCGCAAGCTTTGCGGCGTACTTTGAGGACCTATACTCTCCCAAAGAGTGCCTTGGGGAAGCGTTTATTGTGAAATTTATTGACGATCTTCCGCCTAAGACGGTTTCGGATGAGGTGCGAGAGCACTTGGATCGGCCTTTGTCGGATGATGAACTCGGTGTGGCCCTGGGAGAATTGAATCCGGAGAAGGCCCCGGGTCCGAATGGGTTTCCCTGCGAATTTTTTTAAAGGTTTTTTACGCAGTTGGCCCTACACTTTCGGCCGTTGGTGGAGGAGGCGCGGGAGGATGGATTGCTTCCCCCGGACTGGAGGCATGCGGAGATAGTGGTATCCACAAACCAGGTAGACCTACGGAGCAGCATGCATCATATCGCCCCATCTCCCTCCTCAATATCGAGGCAAAGGTTTTGGCCAAGGCTTTGGCTAACCGACTTAAGCCGCACATCACGACTCTAGTCCATCCGGACCAGGCAGAGTTCATGCCTCAGAGAGCGACCCGCCACAATATTAGGCGTGCGCACGTAGCAATGTCTGCCCATGGGCGGCTCGGGGACTTGGTGGCGCTACTGCTGGCAGACATGGACAGGGCCTTCGATTCTCTGAGTTGGGTGTACCTGTTCGCATTGCTGCGGAGGCTCAATCTGGGACCGCGGTTTTTGGCTTATCTGCAGCTGTTATATACTACCATAACGGCTTCGGTGCGAGTGTGGGGGGGGGGAGGGGCGATTTCTCGTTCTTTCCTATCCGGAGGCGTACCCGCCAGGGCTGCCCCCTTTCCCCCTTCCTTTTTGCGCTCGCTATGGAGCCATTGGCGGCCTGGGTGCGAATAAATGCTCAGCTTAAAGGGTTTCGATGAGCACCAGGACTTAAGATAGCATTATACACGGACGACGTGCTGTTCTTTCTTACAGACTTGGATAGATTGGGGCCGCGATTATTGCGTATTCCCCAGATTTTCGATGAGACCTCGGGGCTATATATGAATCCACATAAATCCACACTTTGGGTCCTGGGGGGTGGTTCTGGGGTGGGGAAATGGGCATCGGCCCTACAATTGGCGACAGGGGGGGATGAAGTACTTGGGGTCTTTTTTTGTCCGATGTCCCAGCGGTAGCCAGGGAGTGTAATTTGGCCCCGGTCTGGAATCGTACTAAAGAGGATCTCAAGGTGTGTGGTCTTCCATGCTCATGGGCCGATTTTTATGAGGTGGAGGCGCGGTTAGGGTGGCCCTGTGCACATGCTTCCTATCTATGCACACACGGGGACTAGCTACATCGGATGTCCTCTCCTAATACCAAGCTGCACACTTGCTGGTTCTTAACGAACGGTGGTACGGAGATAGGAATGACCCGGCTTATGCAGTTGAGCGGCAGATCATGGTCAGTCACTCTTTACATACGTTATTGTACTCCGCACCACGTCGGAAGGTCCTCCGCCCCCGGCTACACAGGTTGTGTTTCATATTTGGAGGCAGGCCCAGCGTAGGATGGGGTGGTGGAATGTTCTGACTAGAGAGACTCCTCTTTGGGGTAATGGACGCTTACCCCAGCTTTCTGCCCTGCAAGGCTTTAGGGGATGGTATTCCATTGGCACCTCAATTCTGGGGGATGTGATGTCCGATGTAACGCTTAAATCATTTCAAGATCTGTGAGATGAGTACGCCATGCCACGTTCCCAGTTTTTTAGATACCTCCAGTTTCAGCACGCGCTGGCTCCTTGTTTGGAGGGCCTGGAATTCCTCCCCGACTTCAGCCCCATCGAGGCTACGGTCTTTATGGGGGAGCTGCCAGACCACAAGATTTCCCGCATATATCAGACACTGATCATTCACTGTTCCGCTAGTTTACAGCAGCTAAAGACGGCTTGGGAGGAGGATGTAGGGGACCTAGAGGAGGATTAGTGGGCTGAGGCACAAGCGAGTCCGCGGGGGCGGCAATAGCCACGCGATTGCGCCTGATTCAATTTAAATACTTACATCGGATGTACTTCACCAGGGGGCGATTTCCCGTTCTTTCCTATCCGGAGGCGTACCCGCCAGGGCTGCCCCCTTTCCCCCTTCCTTTTTGCGCTCGATATGGAGCCATTGGCGGCCTGGGTGCGAATAGATGCTCAGCTTAAAGGGTTTCGATGGGCACCAGGACTTACAGATAAGATAGCATTATACACGGACGACGTGCTGTTCTTTCTTACAGACTTGGATAGATTGGGGCCGCGATTATTGCGTATTCCCCAGATTTTCGATGAGACCTCAGGGCTATATATGAATCCACATAAATCCACACTTTGGGTCCTGGGGGGTGGTTCTGGGGTGGGGAAATGGGCATCGGCCCTACAATTGGCGACAGGGGGGGATGAAGTACTTGGGGTCTTTTTTTGTCCGATGTCCCAGCGGTAGCCAGGGAGCGTAATTTGGCCCCGGTCTGGAATCGTACTAAAGAGGATCTCAAGGTGTGGTCTTCCATGCTCATGGGCGGATTTTTATGAGGTGGGGGCGCGGTTAGGGTGGCCCTGTGCACATACTTCCTATCTATGCACACAAGGGGACTAGCTACATCGGATGTCCTCTCCTAATACCAAGCTGCAAACTTGCTGGTTCTTAACGAACGGTGGTACGGAGATAGGAATGACCCGGCTTATGCAGTTGAGCGGCAGATCATGGTCAGTCACTCTTTACATACGTTATTGTACTCCGCACCACGTCGGAAGGTCCTCTGCCCCCGGCTACACAGGTTGTGTTTCATATTTGGAGGCAGGCCCAGCGCAGGATGGGGTGGTGGAATGTTCTGACTAGAGAGACTCCTCTTTGGGGTAATGGACGCTTACCCCAGCTTTCTGCCCTGCAAGGCTTTAGGGGATGGTATTCCATTGGCACCTCAGTTCTGGGGGATGTGATGTCCGATGTAACGCTTAATTCATTTCAAGATCTGTGAGATGAGTACGCCATGCCACGTTCCCAGTTTTTTAGATACCTCCAGTTTCAGCACGCGCTGGCTCCTTGTTTGGAGGGCCTGGAATTCCTCCCCGACTTCAGCCCCATCGAGGCTACGGTCTTTATGGGGGAGCTGCCAGACCACAAGATTTCCCGCATATATCAGACACTGATCATTCACTGTTCCGCAACTTTACAGCAGCTAAAGACGGCTTGGGAGGAGGATATAGGGGACCTAGAGGAGGAGGAGTGGGCTGAGGCACAAGCGAGTCCGCGGGGGCGGCAATAGCCACGCGATTGCACCTGATTCAATTTAAATACTTACATCGGATGTACTTCACCAGGGGACGATTTCCCGTTCTTTCCTATCCGGAGGCGTACCCGCCAGGGCTGCCCCCTTTCCCCCTTCCTTTTTGCGCTCGATATGGAGCCATTGGCGGCCTGGGTGCGAATAGATGCTCAGCTTAAAGGGTTTCGATGGGCACCAGGACTTACAGATAAGATAGCATTATACACGGACGACGTGCTGTTCTTTCTTACAGACTTGGATAGATTGGGGCCGCGATTATTGCGTATTCCCCAGATTTTCGATGAGACCTCAGGGCTATATATGAATCCACATAAATCCACACTTTGGGTCCTGGGGGGTGGTTCTGGGGTGGGGAAATGGGCATCGGCCCTACAATTGGCGACAGGGGGGGATGAAGTACTTGGGGTCTTTTTTTGTCCGATGTCCCAGCGGTAGCCAGGGAGCGTAATTTGGCCCCGGTCTGGAATCGTACTAAAGAGGATCTCAAGGTGTGGTCTTCCATGCTCATGGGCGGATTTTTATGAGGTGGAGGCGCGGTTAGGGTGGCCCTGTGCACATACTTCCTATCTATGCACACAAGGGGACTAGCTACATCGGATGTCCTCTCCTAATACCAAGCTGCACACTTGCTGGTTCTTAACGAACAGTGGTACGGAGATAGGAATGACCCGGCTTATGCAGTTGAGCGGCAGATCATGGTCAGTCACTCTTTACATACGTTATTGTACTCCGCACCACGTCGGAAGGTCCTCTGCCCCCGGCTACACAGGTTGTGTTTCATATTTGGAGGCAGGCCCAGCGCAGGATGGGGTGGTGGAATGTTCTGACTAGAGAGACTCCTCTTTGGGGTAATGGACGCTTACCCCAGCTTTCTGCCCTGCAAGGCTTTAGGGGATGGTATTCCATTGGCACCTCAGTTCTGGGGGATGTGATGTCCGATGTAACGCTTAATTCATTTCAAGATCTGTGAGATGAGTACGCCATGCCACGTTCCCAGTTTTTTAGATACCTCCAGTTTCAGCACGCGCTGGCTCCTTGTTTGGAGGGCCTGCAATTCCTCCCCGACTTCAGCCCCATCGAGGCTACGGTCTTTATGGGGGAGCTGCCAGACCACAAGATTTCCCGCATATATCAGACACTGATCATTCACTGTTCCGCAACTTTACAGCAGCTAAAGACGGCTTGGGAGGAGTATATAGGGGACCTAGAGGAGGAGGAGTGGGCTGAGGCACAAGCGAGTCCGCGGGGGCGGCAATAGCCACGCGATTGCGCCTGATTCAATTTAAATACTTACATCGGATGTACTTCACCAGGGTGCAATTGTGGGGAGCAGGAATGATTGTGTCCCGAGTTTCTTCGATGTGGCTCAGAAGAGGGCACCTTTTTGCACACAGTCTGGAGCTGTCTTTCGTTACACAGGTTCTGGGGCGGGGTGTTTTCCTGCTATCAGAAGTGCTGGGTTGGGAGCTACCGCGCACGCCGTGTTTGGCGCTGTTACATGTCCTGGAGGGGGTAGGGGATAATAGATATAAGCGACACCTATTGTTGCTTGGTCTAACCTTGGCAAAGAGGGATATAGCGAGGGCGTGGAAGGCACCCCAGGCCCCGTCGCTGACCGCATGGAGAAATGGGTTAGATTTCTGCATGGGCCTTGAACAGCCGATCTTTACTCCCAGGGGGTGTCACCGTAAACATTATAAGATTTGGAAATGATGGGCAGATTACCAGGGACTAGACTTGGATCCGCCATTGGAACGAGATGGCCCTCCAACAGGTTAATGAGTGTGAAGAAGATGGGACCTTGCAGGGGGAGATGGGGGGGGTTTGTATGTGCTTCCAGTGTACTGCTATGTATTTCCGAGGGGGTGTGGGTGCGCCCGGGGTGAGGTGAGGCGGGGTGTTTTTGTTAGTTTCTTCAATATAAAAAGTCACTGTCATCTGCTACTGTGCATTGGATGTGTGCAGCTGTCTCCTGGGCTTCGGAGCTCTTCAATATGTGTGTAATATCATATTTCTTAAATATCGGTTTTAAAAACATAATTTGTACATCAAGAAACTTCAGGCAATTTAATAAAATATGTAACAAGTCACATGAGGTACCCACAGTGTAAATGCATCTTCCCGTCTTATCAATCATTGAGCTTTTTACCACATTATTTCCATAACACGTGTTCACCCCGATTCTTAACCTGAAAACCTCTCTTCGTAATTGACAATCAGGTAACCTATCAATGTAGGGAAAACATTGTTCATTTTTCCATGTGTCAATTATAAAGAGCACTGAGATCTTATTAGCAAGGTAATTTTGGTCCTGTGCCATATATATTTCCTTCCCCAACATTCTAAGTACTTTCTTATCAATACTAATCATATAGGTGATGGGGAACAGTTTAAACTTCATCATACCACATAGCTTCTTCATGATCGCCCTTGTCTCTCTTGCCCATTTTAATTCGCTATTCTATATTTCGTTTTTGCACCACTGTGATATTTTGGTGTTCTCACCTACTCCTAGGCGTTGCCAGAAGCGGAGTACGGCTATACCGGCTAGAATGCCCCATGAAGTCAGACCTAATGCAAGTCTTATGGCCTGGGCCATTGTTGACAAGGGGACTGTGAACAGTTTTTTTTTTTACATTTTTGCCTTCCTCGACATCCCAGCCCTCTTTGCCGCTCAAATATAACAGTTCTGCGCCATACAGATATTGCGGGGGTACCATGGGCTAGTAAGCTTTTAGCACTGGTCTATCTGACATTGCGCCGTAGGCTTTATTAAACAGTTTCAGGCCGCTAATCGATTCTGAAGTTCTCAATTTTGACGCCTCAAGGTGAGTATACCATTTCATACTTTTTTCAAGCCATATTCCCAAATATCTATATTCAGTTACCGTTTCTACTTTCTCTGACCTCATCCACCATGTGAACCCAGCTTTCCTCCGACCAAAGCTCAAGGCTTTAGTCTTGTCCATATTAATCACAAGATTTTTCTTGGTGCAGTAATCCTTAAATATATTTAGTTTCCTTTGCAAGCCAACTTCAGTCTGATCCATAATCACCAGATCGTCGGCATAAAGCAAACTGCTAGGAACAAGGAAAACAGCAGGGGGGCCAATACACATCCCTGCCGCAACCCATTTCCATTCTCAATCCTCCCAGATAAACTTCCATCTATATCTAAAATTATCTGGGCCCATTTCTTAGTATGGAGTATTTGAATCAGACTTGTTAGACCTGGCACCTTGGCGTGAGTCTCCTTCCGCTTTTTGCTGATGTGCCTCAGATGTCTTGCTGGTATTCGATGCTCAGGGCACTGCGCCACGGCCAATCCGTGCCGCAATGCAAGTGCTCCCAATGAAAAGTATATCCGTAATTGATATTCCACGATTGGCTTATTTGGTTTACTGTCAGTCCCCAGTAACGTGCATGAGGAGTGCCGGGGCTTGTAGATACAAATGCCGCTAGTGGGCTTGCAGCGCTGGTTGCGCCACCCACAGAAGCGGCCCTGTAACATGTGTCTCGGGTCCGCCACTGCAGACCCTGCGTACAGTCTGGTACTGCCACGCTGACTGAGCAAGTGCCCACACTTGCCAGTCCCTAAAACCTTCCCTAACCTTCATATCAGTCACCCCTATGGTAGGCCTACGGGCAGGGTGCATTGTAAGCATAAGGTAGGACAAGCCTAGAGTGCTGAATGTCCTAGTAATGAATTACCGCCCTTTTGGTTCTTCACTATTGAAGGGCTACCTGTTCTCTTAAGCCAAGATGGGCTGCTGGAACTATTACACGCCATAGTCCCGGCAGGCTCAGGGAACACGGTGTCATGTCGAGTTTAGTATGCCTGAACTCAGAATAATAAAATACTTCCTTTAGTAAGATTTATTTTAAAAGCCTGTGTTTGCAAACGCTACTTTTAGAAAGTTAGCCTTTGCTCGGCTAACTATTCAGCCCGCCTCTGCCAGGATGTGTATCTGTTGTCTGGTTTGTGTGAGTGACAGGGCTGGGGAATTCCCGGGGACAGTCTGGGCCTCCAGGTGGTGAATAGGGTGGTTACACCAGGATGGGTGGGCGGAGTAGTCCTTGACTCTAGATAGGGTTGTACTCCACCACCACAATGCTGGCTCCACCTCCTGCGGAGCGTCTGATGTCTCTGCCCTGCACCCTGAAAGAAGACCGCAGCTTCCTGTAAACAGAGTACTCAACAACCGGGTTGAACTAGGCTCAGGCCCCTTGGCCTGCAAAGACAAAAGAAATGCAGTATAAATATAGGAGCTCCGCTCCTTACAAATCAGATCCAGTTTTGACCACGACGAACCTCTGCCTGACTAAAAGGACCAAGAGAAGCTGAAGGAAGGAAACCAGTCTGTATCCTGTAAGACTGACCTGCAGTGGTGCCTTGCTGAGAACGGAGAGGAAAGGACCAGAGAGGACTTTGTAGACTTGTGCCTGAAACGATCTCCAAGGGCTTGATTGCGAGCTTGCCCCCTGAACTGAACCCCAGGACCATTGGGTTCTATTCTGCTTGTGCCCGTCTGCTGTTGGGCCTTGGTTTTTATTCCCTCGCCGGAGTTGTGACTCAGGTGCCTTCGCCCCTCCCATGGTCGTGACAGCTCGGAGCCTGGTCGCCCTGCTGCAGAGAGCCCCGCTCATCCCTGAGTCACTCTTCGCTTCAGTGCCGGGCCGCCCGCTCTCCTGTCACCTCGCCTGCTAACGGAGTGCGTTGTACGCCCCTCATCTTCTCCAGCCGGAATCTGCATAGAGCGCATGCCATAGCCTCGGACGATCCGTACGTCGTAACATACATGACTGTCTCGCTTTGCCCTCCTGCATACCAAGGCTCGTGCCGCACCTCAAGAAAGGCCTCCCCGTACAGTGGTACCGGAAGCCTGGTGCTGCACCCGTCTGCCTGAGAACGCGACGCCCCTCACAGATCCCCGAGTACGACCTGCCATGCTAAGAAGTTGTACGCCCCGCAGGCCTGAACGGCGCCTCGCCCCGTGAGCTGCATCCGACCCCGGATCGCCGCAACCCTCCACAGTCCTGCTCCCCCGCCTCGCTCCTCGAGGGGGCGCCGAGCCGGAGAGATCCTCTGGAGATCCGTCGGCCTCGTCCCGGGTCCGCCCTCACCAGTAGCCGCGCCTGAAACGCCTCGGACTTCCACAAGCAAGGTACCCTTGAACTCCGTCTCGAGTTCATTTCGGATCCAGGGTCCGCAACATTCTGTTTTCCCTGTCATCGTACCTTGCTGAACAACGAACATTTAAAGACTGAATTGCCTATTTAAATCTGGTGGCCCTCAAATCGCTAAATGTTATATGGTCTTGTGATAACTCTGCAGCTGAAGTATTTTACATAAAGTCTACGTATTTTTGATACAACCTTACGACTGGGGTCCATTTGTGGTGGGTCAGTGGGTTTACTGTGTATGATCATAAATGCTTAACTAACTATCGCCCTGAAGATTAGCCTTGTCTGCTCGTGCCACACTACCTAGAGGGTGAGCAGGGGTTATTCGAAGGAGTAGTTCCCTTGCCCTGACTAGAGGAGGCCCCTGCTTGTCGCAAGTACGCACTTGTGCCAACCAGAGACCCCCGAGTCTAACAAGACTTAACAATTCTTTTGGGATACAGTAGCTAGTTAAGGCTTCCCACAACAGCTCCCGGTCTGCGCGGGAGTCCACAAAATAGCATAATAAACTTCCCTGCGTTTCAATCGACTTCCGCGCTATTGCCCATAGAGCGAAGCAATGGTCAATTGTGGAGTGGCCTGCTTTAAACCCCCCTGTTCTGGGCGTATAATCTGATTATCTGGGCCTGCAGTGCGGGTAAGCTCCAAACTTGCTATAATTTTCTTTATATAGCTTGAGGTAAAGTCTTCTTTTATGTCAACCCTCAGCTGTGGCCAAACTGGCTTCCTTGACTCTTCTTGTATAGGCCATTTCCCATATATTTCTCCCAGGTAGCCCACCCATTCATCTTCAGGGACCATACAGTCTAGAGAACCTGCTTTTCTACCCACACTTTCTTGGACTAATTTCCAAAATCCTTTGACATCTCTAGTTTCAATTACCTCCAACATATTTGCCCAGCACTTATCTTTACAGGTTCTTTTTTTGTTCCGAATTAGTGTTTTGTATGTTGACCTTAGTAACTGGAGGGACAGAGATAATTCCACATTAAACCTGACCCTTAATCTTCTCGCCTTCTGCCTGATCTGTGCCTTGGCTACCCGGCATTCATCGTCAAACCAGGTGTTCAAATAAACACTATGTCTCCCAGGCCCTGCCTTTCTTAATTTAATTTTTTTCTTTAAGGTGTCCACCAGCTTGCCTATGGTGGATTCACACCAGGCAATTCCATTTCTTAATTGAATTTCTTCTACAGGAATAGCCTGCTGGGTTTGCTTTAATTTCTCGATATATTCCTCTGTTATACTAGTTGTCAACCGTTTTGCATAATCCACATGTACCTGCAAAACCCTTTCTCTATTTTTGCTTCTTGATAGATGTAATTCTGCCCTCAATGGATAATGGTCGCTACCTTTCATTTTCACCACCTCAAAATTTCTAATAAGCCCAAAGCACCAGGCCTGACAAAACACATAATCTATTGGGCAGAGTTGCAGGCCCCTCAAAAAAGTGCGTCCTGCTGGCCGATCTGGCTGCATTCTCCCATTTACGCACACCATGCCCAGTGAACCCATCAGCTGAGTAAAAGTCGCATCCTTTGGCGAGATCTCTCCTCTAGGGAAAATGGCTACTTCGATATTATAAGAGTCTAAAAATTCCTTGTGCCAATTATCCACCCTTTGGGGTCTAATGTATGATTAAAATCACTGAACACCAATAATATATCCTTCTGATACTTTATGCTAACAGACCCTATATCGTCTTTCAGTTTTCCTAAATTCACCTTCTATTCATTGTCCTTTCCCTTCTGTATATAAACGTTTATAATCTATATTCCATCAAAGCAGGGATCCGACTTCTGCAGTAGGACCCTACAGCCTAATGCCCAATCACAATGTAGTTTCAAATTCTGAACCTTCCTAGCTATCTGTGTGGAAATCAGCGTTAGTTGGCCCCCCAATGGCCTCCCCAGAGTATTTTTCTTTGCTGCTTTAGAGTGTTGGGCGAAACCTTCTGTAACTAGGGTTGCTCGGGTATCGCCACACAGCCAAGTCTCCTGCAGGCAGACAATATCATTACTCTTAATGAATTTATCAAAATTATTCTGAGTCGATATTTTCTTGTAGCCATTTATATTCCATGATAGAACTAATAGGCTGTGTGACGACCCATGCTCCTAGTCGATTTCACTCAGGAACCCCTCCTCTTCTTACTCCCTAAATTCTGGGGATGCTAGGACATTAAACCTATTTCCAGCAAATATATCTGTGTTGTATCTTGCAAATTTGTTTTCAGTTATAGGTATTGCAAGATCCTCCTTCTTATTCCAACTTGAGTTGATTAACCTTATCTGCCGTAACCCTAGTCCAGCATGATTCGTAAGGAAGTGCTGCCCCTGGAATTCCTCCCTTCTTACCACTCTAATCCCCTTCTTTTGCAGCTTATTTTTGGCATTTTCTGCAGCGGCTTTCACCAAGGCAGAGTAGAAGAGGAGCTGGGTCACATCACCCCCTTTGCTATTTGTAACAAACCCTACTTTTCTAAGGTCCTCTGTGCCAATGCTGCCGAGACTTGCACATTTTGACATGGAGAATATAAGTTGTGATCGATTTAGTGGGTTTAATTTCCTGGCTTTTTTCCCGCCTTTGTCCTGGCCGGAAGGTTCTAGGAAACCCCATAAGTCGGGGGTACAATCTTGCCTTACGCCGTGGATGTCTCCCATTAATCTAGCTTCCCTTCTCTTTGTTGGAATGTCTCCCTAATCTTTTTCTTTGGTGGTCTTACTACGTCTAGGATTTCCAGGTCCCAATTGTGTAGTTATCCTCAATTCTGTACCTTTCTCCTCTTTCTCCTTTTTCCGTTTCGTTGTTGGTGCCAGACTACTTTTAGTGATCTTTGATCTTTCTAGCCTATTCCAAGGTTCTTCTCGTTCGGCTATCAGCTTTGCTATACTCCTTTGATCTTTGCGTTAATTCCCTCTCTTGACATTCTTGTTTCTTCCTTTCTCCTTTCACTCTTCTCACCTTCCTTACATGATGTCTTAGTTGTTGTCTTATTCTAAGGGCGACCTCCTCTTCCCCTTTGAGCTCGGGAATCCACTCATGTAATATCTCCTTTCACCCCATTTCCTCACAATCATTGGCTCCTCTTTCTTTAGCTTGGGAGCCCTTAACAAAGCAACCTCTTCATCCTTACCGCCTACCCCCTCCTGTTCCCCACCAATCGGTCTAACTAATGCCGGCATTAACCCTCTGATTTGTGACAACTCGCCCAACATTGCTTTCGACGGCTCCCCCTGGAACATTCTTGGCGAAGAGGACAGCCGTGGATTCAAAGAAACCCCAGAGATGTTAAATATGGCCTGGTTTGGAGAGGCTAGACCAACCTCGCCCATGGACTCAGAGGTTGGGTAGGCCTCGGCACTTGAGTCCTTTTCCGTCACATCCTTCCCCTTGAAATGTCTTCCCAAAAAGTCTTTGATTGAGTTAGACACTGATGAACCACCTTTTGCTATTTTTGGTTTTGCTGATTGCAGTGTTAGTGTAAAGGATTGTACATTCCTTGCTACTTGTTTTTTCCTTCCAGTTGGCTCACTCATCGCCCCTTTAGATTTACCTACTCCGCTCCCTTCACCTGCCACTGGAATGTTCATCTCATTCTTTTTCCCGTTTTATAGTCTTACGGGTTATTGCTTGGGACGGTGCCATCTTTTAGATTTCCTTCTTCATTACTCGCACTCTGGTCTCAGGTCACCAATCCTATAGCCTGTTTTAAATGCTGCTTCCCTATTCCAATCCTCCTCTGGGATTAGATCACGAGGCCCCTTTTGCCAATACCAATTCAATAACCTGTACCCATGTGACTAGCGCCGTCGCTTTAGGGTTAGTTTTAGTGTCCTTGATTATTAGGAAAAACAATTACAGCCCTTTCATATTTTAAACCTATGTAGGGCAACTGCTCCTCAATTACCTCTGTTTCACGGTTTGCCGCTGTGCACTCTGCTCTTCCAGCCCCCTGCGACCGTTGTCTAATTGTCTGCCCAGGTGCTGTTACCAACTCTAACTCAGCTGGTGCCTACAGACTTCTTAGATTATGTTGGAAGTAACCTGCAATATAGTGGCAGGCAGCACCCTGCCAACAAGTAGGATTTCTCATAGTATTTTATTTCCTGGCACATTAATGGTGATAGTCTTTTAACTGGCAGAAGAACAACACAGACCGTACATTTTCCTGGGTTTGTCTTTAAAATGAGGTACACATTAGGAATGGCATTTCGTTCTGCTGGAATAATAACACAAGTTATCTTGCACTCTGCTATGATGTTGCATAGATTGTTGGCTGCAATGCATTCCATGTTTCATTCAAACGTGCTTTCTACAGGGCGCATACATGATTTACTGCTGTAGAGAAATAATGCTCCTGTGTACTGTGGCAGAGTCAGAAATATTGAAAAACTTCATGATTTCTCTTTCAGCATTTCCTAGTATAATCTTTCACTCTTTGACCCATACATTTAGCAGAAACATGACTTAGTACCCATAAAATAGTTGTGATGGGGAACATCCATGTGGGATTAGGATTGGCTCGACCAGAGTGCTTGCTGACTTGGAGGAGTATGGAGTTGACCACCTTGCCTGGTCATTTGCCCTGATAGCTGGTCAACAGTTTGAGGAGGAGGAGGTGAAGAGCTGGCTAAGTGTGCCATGAGGCTGGCAGTTCAGTACATCTCTGAGAAGTGAGCTTTGAGTCGATGTAGTGTTCCTCTTACACCACGTGCAATTCATCCTCTCCAAAGCCTCAGGAATTCCTGGGTGTGAAGGGCGGCTGATTCTGATTGGGTGCTTGATAGTTTTCCAGAAACTCATGTTCTTGATTGTTCATGTTTGTCAGTAGTTAAATAAACACGTCCAGGGGTCTTATCTCTTCAGTTGACACAAGCTGCAATAAAAGTTTCTTTCCCATTGCAAAAAAATATGAACGGCTGATGAGCCTCTGTCTGTCAAAGAATGGAAGGGCTGGGGAACTGTCAGTCATCTCACTGCTAAGCAGAGCAGTGTCCTGCTTCACCCTCACTCAGGCCTCTGATTTTAACTAACATCGCTTAGAACACTGGGACTTTAGAACCCATCCTTTTAATGAGAAAAACAAAACTACAAGTCCCATAAGCAATACTGGTGAAAGGTGTCACGCATGACCTGGGGCAACATCCAATTCAGCGCATCCAGTTCCATTTTTTAAGTATTTGAGACAATATTGAATTTATAACCTTTGTTTTTTATGGTCATGAGTCACCAAAATACTAAAAACGTGTCTTTTATTTTCAGGGTCAATTAAGTAATGGTCACCAGCTTGGAAGCTCTGTTAAATCTTCAGTATTTGCCATTGATCTCCACATGTGGCTGGTTTGGGTCTGCTCCTGCATCGTTCCTGATAACTCGCACAGGTAAGGAGTTCGTAGCAGCAACATGATAACCCCATACTCGTCTGTAAGAAGTGCGCTCGGAGGCAGGTATCCGATCATTTTTGTGAAACAAGCTAGCGCCAATATCTGCTATGTACATTTGTTAAAATAAAACACAATCAAATCCCAGTTTACTGTTCCGGAGGTTCAGTCAGAGAGTCATTATCTGTAACTGAATGCAGTCACCCTAGAAAGCATGTGCTTTTAAGACAAGTTGCGTTCACTCACCTGAAGGTGACATGCTTCATCATTGGGCTATACTCCTCACCAGGCCGGCGCTACAATGCCTGGCGGGCACCACCAGAGCGCACTTTGTCGGAGATCTTTTATAAAGTATGCTGGATGAGCATAGTAGGACAGAGGATGTTGTGTCATAAGATGTGAGATTGGTGAAGTCTGAATATAAGATCAATTATCGAACAGTTGCTACAATATAGTTCATGTGATCTTCCAGGTCCATGTTGAGATTAAAAACAGTGGCAGAGAAATTGAGGAACTAATGGCCCCTATCACTGTGTGAAAGTGGCGATCACCTATGGACCTGCTGGTAAGCTGGGGTCTATACTTGAGGTCAACGTTTTTCATGCCTTGTGTAGTCATGGAGCAATCTGTTGGCATTTCATCAGGACCAAATATGGGAAAATGGGTAAATGTGGCCTAATCTTCTCCACAGCCTGAGGAGCTCTGTATCTCAAAGCCCTGCACCGTGCGTAGGTGATAAGGTGCCTATTAACATCTTACTACCACAGGTGAGCACTGTCTAACAGAGGGCACTAGATACGGTAACCCTTCTAAAATTCGGGACATACTGACTCATCCAATAGCGAGGACGCCGCATCAGAGGGCAACTGGTTTGAAATGTACATGCTTCCTAGGGTGCCTGCGTTCAGTTAGAGATAATGTCTCTGGAACTGAACCTCCAGAACAGTATACTCTGAGCTGATTCATATGAAGAATGTGTATACTGGACTGTCATTTTCCTCGTCATCTCTTGTGATATGTACAATAAAACACAACACACCTGGAGGCCAACAAGTCTATCATACATTTAATGCAAAAATAGCAAAAGGCCAAGCAAACTAACAAGTGACAATTGTCTTTGCAATGGACGAGAGCATCCACTCTAAAGCAAGTTGGAGTATATAATGCTAAGGGTACACAAAGTATTTTTATATACTTTTCTCCTAATACAAGTCAATGAAACATGAACACGTGATAGAAACAGTTACTGAAACGACACTAATGAGTAGGAGGCAGGATCTTCTCTCGAGAGGAATGTGAGGAGTCCGTAAGGTGCAGATAAAAGATACACAGACAAGCTGCAGAATTCACTGTTTCTGGAAATAACACTTCTGTTTGTCAATGTTCAAGTTACTGCAAGATGCAGGAAAGTGTGCAGATGGACATCACTAAATAAAATGGTTCTGGGCCCTAATAGAATCATGTAACTTTGCAGGCATATTAAGGCGAACAGACACATCAAATTAATAGAAGAATATTGTAATTTGGTAATGTAATATATCAATGCACGCTGTGGCATTTATGTGTACCCAATTATCTGTATTAAAGAAACCAGCATATCCAGTTATGCTTTGTCAATTCCTTCTTCCTAGAGGCCACCACTGCTGCTTGCCAGCTGTATTCAGCAGTGCCTCCTGTGACCTGGAATCCTGCATTTAATCAATACCAAAGGTTGTCAATGCTTCTAGCCAACTCCGGTCACTGGTGCCACTCGCACCCCACCACCCTTGGGCCTGTTATTCTTTTAGCTAGCTCAAGTCAGTAGTGGCCCCTTGGACCTGTATGTAAGCCTACTAGCCAGCTCCTGTTAGTACTGGCCCCCTGGGACCTGTTATCATTCTAGCCAACTTGAGTCATTAGTAGCGCCTTGGGACTAGTGATCATACTAACCAGCTTCAGTCAGTATTGGCTCCCTGAGACCTATTATCCTGCTAGGTAACTCCAGTCAGTAGTGACCCCTGTACCTTAAATCCTGCAAATATTCAAAACCAGAGGTCAACTCTACTGCCAACCAGTTCCAGTCAATATCGACATGTATTGTTACCCTGCCTGTAATGAATACCAGAGGCTAGCGTTGTTGCTAGCCAACTCCAGTCACCAGTGTCCGTCACATATTATCCTCAATTGGATCAATGCCCAAGGCCTGTGCAGCTGCTAACCTGCTAGTCAGTAGTGACCTCCCAGACCTGTTATTCTGCATATAATCAGCAAGGCTTTGGCCCTAATAACACTCACCCCAGTAAACAACCATTACGACGCTGTCTTAACACCGCAGTACCATTACAACCGGATTTTAGAACGCAAGTCGTTGCCACGACTTGCACTGGAGGGCGATCTAGACTAAGGAATAGTGTGATTTACTATACCAACACCTTCCCTACTGTACGTAGGCTGGAGTTGGAATAGTAAATCATACTATTCCTAAGTCCAGCACCCTACAGCGCAAGTCGTGGTAACGATTTGCGTTGTAAAAGCTGCGTTGTGATGGTACTGCAGTGTTATGTACTGCATTGTACCATCATACATCCCTCACCCCACATCCTTATGGTATATTAGCAATGTCATTTATTTACATCATACGGTAGGTACCGCTCTATTTCACACAATCCCAAAAAGAAAATCAAAATTTGCCTAACCATTCAGCACTCCACCTTGTCAAAAATGACCAAATCACACCAATCCCTATAGCCTACCACATCACATGGCACACTCAGCCAAAAGATGACAAGATACCATGGCAGGGATTTGGGGCCATTACTCCTCTGTTCGAGGCATGTGTGCTGTAGATGCACATGCTTTGCATACTCCTGCCATCTTGTGTTGGGTCCGGATGTTTGCAAGTTGTTTTTCTTTGAAGAAGTCTTTCCATTCACGAGGTAAGGTGACTCCACCTTTCGGTGATAGTGCGCATGGGCATCGACTCCATTGTTAGATTGTTTTTTACCCCAAACGGATTCGGATGTGTATTGCTGCGCTCCGAAACCGCTCTTTGGGTTCCCCTCAGTGCACTGTCCACTCTACCCTCAACGGTATTGTTTCAGTACCCGTTTCCGTGTTCTCCCGCATTTCAAATAGATCGACAAACTCTCCATTTTCAATAGAAACCCTCGTGGGGCAACCGTCGGGCCTTACTGCGTAGGGCCAGCCATCTGAAAATGGAACGAACTCCATTCCATTTCTGTCCTGGGTACCACGCCAAGTACCCTCGCAGCAACCTACATCAAGTTTGTAACTTGTGCCTCTCTCCAGCTCACAAGGAGGAAGACTGCGACGCTTGTACGTCGTTTCAGTCCAAGAGGCTCTACCCGATCATCAGGCTCGATGACGAGAGAGGCAGCGTCAAAGCATTCAACACACTCTGGATATCTTCTGGGAAAAATCTGACCAAGACGAGATCGAAGCATCCGCCGTAGAAGAAAAGGCTCATCTCTATGCCAGAGCGCAATCGTTGCGGCATGCTGGGGCAGCCATGTGATTGCAATTCTACGTCATGCCAGTACCATAGGCGAATGACCAAATGTATAGGTTATCTTGCGCCCTTCTGGCATCTAAAGAGGCCTAATAAACACCATTTGGGTGTCAGCTCAATACTTAGTTGTGTGGCATGCACCATTTCTTCGACAGCTAGTTGCCAGAAGGAGTGTATTGCATCGCAGGATCATGGTTAATGTAAGAAATCAGCCCCCACATTGTTGCAGCGCAAGCATATATCTGGGCAAGACCCGACCATTCTATGAAGGTGTTGTGGCGTTAAGTAGGTTCTTTGCAGAAAATTATAATGTATCAGTCGAAAATAGGCATTACTAGAAACCATACGTATTAGTTCACAGGCCCGCGGCCAGTCTTGATCTTCCATTGGAATGTCAAAGTCTTAATTCCAGGACTCTCGGGCCCGTGCGTAGTGCCTACTGTATCTGATCGCATTGTTCTGTAAAGATGCATAATTAGGTGTCTACACGCACCATAGGTTAGCAGTATCTCAGGGGTTTGAGTATGCGGCGGAGCTGTCACATAGCATGGCCAGGTGTGCTTAGTTGTGTCTGCCGAGCCCGCATGTTGTAAAAATTGCCCCTGGCTTAGACCAAACTCTTTGAGGGCATGTTCAAAGGAGATAAGTCTCATCTGGGTACAATTCACCCTATTGCTCGCATCCCCCTCCCTCCATGCCTGGAAGGACATACTGAGTGCCATCTGCCTGATTGGTTTTAATGTCCAGATTTGCAGCTCCCTATGGATGGAATGGTGCGCGCTTAAGTACTCTCACTACAAACCATTGCCATACTCTGGCCGCCTGTCGCACAATATATGGAGTATCTCTCGGTGTTCCTGATTCCTCCATTAACAGCTCTAGAAGACAACCAGCTTCCATCATTCCCACCAAGAGCCGCATTTCCCAACTAGGGTCTGTGTTGAACCATCGAGCTGCGTGTTGCAATTGAACGGCATAATATTAGGAGTCCAAATGTGGGTCCTCCAATACCCCGCTGCATAAAACCTGGTCAGTGTGGCCAAAACCACTCTGCTATGTGTAATGGCTGTGTTGAAAGATTTAACAAGACCATGAAGGGCATGATCGGTAGACTTCCTCAAAAACTCAAAAGAAGATGGGATGTCTCACTTCCATGCCTGCTTTTTGCCTATTGGGAAGGGCCACAGAAGGGAGTGGGGTCCTCCTTATTTTAGCTTCTGTTTGGGTTTCCTGTTGGGACCACTGTGCCTTGTGAAGGGGGGATTGGAGAAACCTCTTGGTGAACCTTAGCAAGAGATAGTGGACTATGTGCTTGGCTTTTGCTCCAGGATGTATGAGTACGTGGAAAAAGCAAGCAAAAACGTTGCGGCCAGCCTAGAGCTCCAGAAGCTCTGGTAATGCTAAAAGGCTGCTATGGTTGAGTTCCAGCCGGGGCAGATGGTATGGGTTTTTGGGCCTGTGGCTCCTAGGGCTCTGCAAGGTAAGTGGAGTGGACCCTACCCTGTCCTAGAAAGAAAAGGGGCGGTCACCTACCTGGTAGATTCTGGCTCTGACAGGAGTCATAAGAGGGTCAACCATGTCAACCGCCTTACACCCTACTATGACATGGCAGATGTGACCATGCTCATGGTTACAGATGAGGATCAGGAAGCAAAGAGTGAACCTGCCCCTGACCTGTACAGCAATCCAAAAGAGGGGTCAGTGGAAGGTGTGGTCTTTTCAGACACCCTACCTGCCCATCAGGAGGCTGATTGCAGGCAAATCCTAAATCAGTTTAATGAGCTCTTCTTTTTGACCTCTCCCCAGACTAGCTGGTGTGTCCATGATGTAGACGCTGATGAAAGACTACCTTTCGAGAATAAAACATACAGGCAGACTGAACATGTGAAAGAGAGCATCAAAGCTGAAGTAAGCATGATACTGGAATTGGGAGTTCTAAAGCCTTCTGAGAGCCCCTGGACCTGCCCAGTTGTCTTAATCCCCAAGCCTCATAGCCAGGATGGTAAGAAAGAAATGAGGTTTTGTGAGGACTATTGGGGCGTGAATGCTGTGACCAAAAGCGATGCATACCAAACTCCATGGGCAGATGAACTTATTGACAAGTTGGGAGCAGCCAAGTATTTGAATATGTTTGATCTCACATCAGAGTACTGGCATATAGGTCTGACTCCAGGAGCAAAAGAAATATCTGCATTTTCAACCCCAGATGGGTATTATCAGTTCACTGTAATGCCCTTTGGTTTGAAAAATGCACCTGCCACTTTTCAAAGGTTGGTGAACTAACCCTTGCTGGATTGGAATCGTTGGGTGCAGCATATCTACACAATATTGCTGTTTTTAGCTCCACCTGACAGGATCACCTGATCCACCTTAGGAAAGTACTGGAGGCTTTGAGAAGTGCAGGCCTCATTATCAAGGCATGCACGTGCCAGATAGGGCAGGGAAAGGTTACATACTTGGGTCACCTTGTGAGTAGAGGCCAGGTTCAACCCTTACAACCCAAGTTCTCTTCCAGGGGATCCTCATCAATAGTCATAATCACTGAATATTCCCGCCCACGTGCGGGGATCCCGGAAAAAATATATATGTAAATCACATATAACTAGCTCCACATATATGTATGCACATATATCATTTTTTCTCACACCAATGCAGCCCCAAAACTGAGGCTAAACAATGTAATTACTCAGTCATGTACTGAATTAGCAAGTAAATAAAAACACATTAGGTCAAATGGACCTTGAACTCTGTGTTTTAATGAGCAGAATACTCGTAAATCATGAAAATTGCTAATAAATAGACATTGTTAGCCCATAGGCTGCATTGTAAAGCAAAAGCATAGAAAATGAAACCATTTTCAACAAATAAAACTGTCACCATGCTTTTAAGGCAGCTATGACCCCTGGCTTCCCATCATGCCTCAGGGGTGACAGTTAGGACAGTTGTTCTTTCCGGCTCCTTCAGTCAGGACCTTGGTTTAACAGCTCCTCCCTTTTTTGACTTTCTGTCAAAAAATACTAGTGATTTTCCTCAATTTTTACTTTCACTCGACATCTTTTAGGCTTAGAGTGTTAGTGCTGCTTTTTTTGACTTTCAAAAAAGGAATATTTTTGTCAAAATGCCTTCTCTTTTTAACACCTGCCCTTCCTGTGGGAAGAAGAAGGCTAGGACTGATACACACCCTGTGTGTATCCTCTGTCTCCCTGAGACACACTCTGCAGACACTTGTGAACACTGCAAGAATCTTTCTAGGAGAAACCTCAAGGATAGAGAGAGGATAAGGATCTATGGCCTCTCTGAAAGAGGTAGGTCTCCTAAGGGACAGAAAAAACGAAGGACGCGATCGACGTCGAGAGAAGTACCGACTTGTTCACCTTCGGCGTCGAGGTTTCCAGCGGCGACGAAGACGACGTCGAAGACGAGTCATCTTCCTTCGACGATGAAGACTTCCGCATCGAGATCCAAGGTACCTCCGCTGACTGCAACTGGGCGACATTCGGCGTCGAGGGAGAGGTCTCCGTTGACGCATAGGAGCTCAATGTAGAGACAGCTGTCGTTGACACAGCATCACAGGACTTCGACGGCGAAGCTTCCTTTGTCGACGCCTAGTCATAAGCGTTCGACGTCGAGGCACACTCCGACGTCCCACCACCAGCGCTTGATTTCGAGACACACTCTGTCGTCGCCTCACCACCGGCGCTCGACTTCGAGACACACTCCGTCGACGCATCATCACCGGCACTCGACGTCGAGGCAGTCTCCGTCAACGCCGCACCACCGGTGCTCGACGTCGAAGCATCCTCCGTCGTCATCAAAGCGTCGACTCTCAACGTCGAGTCGTATGTCGTCGACTTCTCAAAACGAAGTCCGATGTCGAGGCAAATCTCTCCATCTGAATCCACAGGGCGTTGGACGTCGGGCCAGAGATCTCCACAAGGAGAGGTTCAACTAGCCTCGACACAGCTTCCATCATCGGTGTCGAGGCCGGTCCTGCCCAGGTCCACGTTGACCCAGAATGCTACGACTTCGAGTTTACCATCTCCCTCGCGAGGTCACAGACAGCCGACGCAGCAGAGATCTCCACAGTTAGGGTTGGCGGCAGAAGGAGAGACGACCTCAGGGAGACAGTCTAGGTGTACTGAGCATTCTCCTGGGAGCAGGAGTCTTCCTGCTAAAAAGAAGAGGGGCCCAGCGGATCAGGCATCACGGAGTCGCTCAAGATCCCACTCTAGAAGCCTTTCCAGAGAGAATTTGCCTCCAGTGAGCCTTTCATCATCTTCTTCAGGCTCTCACTCTTCTCACCAGAATAGGGCTCCAGATGTAGTGATATATTGCCCCGACAGTGAGAGGTCCAGGCATTCTCCTGCTCGTTCGCTGCATGAACAGAGGAGATCACCCCCACCAACAAGTTTGCCTGTGAGGAGAGATACTCAGAAGTCGCCCTCCATCAGGTTGTCACAAAGATGGTACAGGCCTCTCCATCACTGGGCGCCAGACAAGGAAACAGTGGCCAGGCTAGCAGCAGATCGAGACAAACCAGTGTCTAGGCCCAGAGAACGATCGCGCACCCCAGTTTCCTCCAGCAGACGGAGGTCCAGGACTAGGAGCAGAAGAAGGGAAAGCAGATCTCCCACTTCTTCCTCTTCCCCTACTCGATCTCATGGGGATTATTCTCCGACCTTGACGGACAGTCCTCCATCCAGAATATCTCCCATGGATGACATCTTTACCTTTCAAGACACCTTGGGCCAAGGGGCTCTTAAGCTGGGAGTTCCCTTGACAACGCACCAGACCAAAACCTCAGTTATTTTCGAGACTTTGCATCACAGGTCTGCGCCCAAACCTCTGCTACCCTTGGTTCCGGGGATTATAGAACCGGTTATGGAGGTGTTCCTCACGCCAGCGACAATAAAGGCCACTCCAGCGAGGATTCTCAAGAAATATCGCTCGCCAGAGGAGGATCCACTCTTCCTCAGAGCCGATCCGCCACCAGACTCGGTCATCATCGAAAATCTCTGGTGGGATCATAAAGGACGTTTTTTGCACGATGTACAGGAGGCCCTGGAGGGTCATCACTTTAAATAGGGCCACTCGGCCCAGTAAGGAGAGCGGGAGTGCCCACTAGTGTGGGGCATCCCTGCGAAGCCGATCTAATTTCGGGAGTACGTTCCTGCCTGTGGTTCTCTTGTAATAAACACGCCCAATATTTAAAGCCATGTAGTGCCACCCGAACTGTGCACCTAGAGTGCAGCCGCAGGGTCCCTGCCACCAGCAGGAATGTTAAGGACTTCTTCCAGTTGATATTATCTCCTGAATAATCTCTAAATATATGTAAAATGTGTAGGATTCGTTCACTCAAGAAGGCTGATTACGTGTCCTGTAGCAAAACGTCAGTGTAGAGGGAGATTCTCTCATCCCACTCCTGATCAACTGGCGTACCCCATATGAGAGGTCCTGGCGAACCCACGCACGTGTGAAGAGCATAGGAGACAAGGAGCATCCCTGTCGGACGGCAAAGACTCGGGAGACTGTATTATTGACGCGCATGCACGCTAGAGGGGCCACATACGAGAGCTTGACAGCAGCACCACTGGTTCAGCAAAGGAATCCCCTATTGCATATGGTACTCCATTAAGGTGTCGGGAGATTTAAGCGCCTTCCCTGGTGTGGCATAAAGACCGATTGATCAGGATGATCCACTGTTGAAATTAATGTCCGCAGGCAGATCACCAGGGCCTACGCAAGGACCTTAGTCTCAAAATTAGGCAGGGAGGTAGGTCTATAAGACCCACACTCAGTTGCTGGTTCGTCCATTTTTGGGATGACCACCACCTCAGACGTTCTTTGGTCCTCTTATTTTCAGGCAGTCTGAAACCTCCTCTGGAGGTACTCCCTGATTTTATCCATCATGCTTTTATATAATTCTAAGGGGAGTTCATCGGACCCCGTCGCTTGCCCTGTTTGCAAGGTTCCTATTGTCTTATTTATTTAGTCTACTGTCAGGTCTTTGTCTAGTGCGTCTCAGTCCTCATTCGTTAGCATTGGCAGGGTCAGGTCTTTCAGTAAGTCTCTCCCGGTATTTCCTTCCCCTTGTTGTCAGTGTCTCAAGGATCCAGTTCCGTCCTTTGTCTTGTCTCTCTAACCATGTAAGCAACTCATTGGCTTTATCACCGACATCATAGAGACAATGCTGGGTAGCCAGCGCATGAGTGCCCGCTATTTTCCATTACTGCTCTTAATGTGTGCTGCTTCAGTTGATGGTGCAATAGGAGAGAAACTGATTCCCCACTTGCCAGGCGTGCCTCCAGGAAAGCATATTCCCTGTTCTGAGCCTCGCACTTCAATTTACGTTCCTTCGACATTCCCCCAATCAAGGCTTGTGTCTGGCCTCGAATCACTGCCTTGAATTCATCCTATAGCACACAAGCTGATTCAACAGGCCGCCCGTTCTCCTTAAAATAGAAGTCTGCTCCATCTCTCATACGACCTTTGAACGTCTTGTCTTATAAATATCATGGATCAACCCTTGGGGGTAGCATGAAGTCCACAACCGGACCATCGAGTTGCACCTCCACCAGCGAATGGTCTGGGATTCCCCCTGCTATGTGTGTAGCGGCACTATAATCAACATTATGGACAGTCTGGGTGAAAAGATAGTGCAGGCATGCCAGACTACCATGTGCGGTACAAAAGGGGGTAGTGATGGGCGGAGCATCTGAATCAATCAAACACTCACACCCAGTCAAAAGATCTGGGTTTAATCCATCACCGTTCTTTAGCCCACTCTGCCACCCCAGTTCAGACATGGCTATATGCAAATCAGTCTGACCCTGAGCCTCATGGGAACAGTCCAACCCGAACTGCCAAACCATGTCTTCCCTGGACCGGAAACAAGCTTCTGAGGACCGGTTTCTGGCTTTCCAGCCGTCTTCAGCCCGGCTGGCTTCAATACAGTGGCAAAGTGAGCAAGGGACTCACGTCTGAGCATACCCTGCCACACTTATGGCGGCCAAAAGCGGTACAAAAGGGGGTGGTGATGGACGGAGCATCTGAATCAATCAAACACTCACACCCAGTCAAAAGATCTGGGTTGAATCCATCACCGTTCTTTAGCCCACTCTGCCACCCCAGTTCAGACATGGCTATATGCAAATCAATCTGACCCTGTGCCTCATGGGAACAGTCCAGCCCGAACTGCCAAGCCATGTCTTCCCTGGACCGGAAACAAGCTTCTGAGGACCAGTTTCTGGCATTTCAGCCTTCTTCAGCCCGGCTTGCTTGAATCCAGTGGCAAAGTGAGCAAGAGACTCACGTCTGAGCATACCCTGCCACACTTATGGCGGCCAAAAGCGGTACCAAAGGGGGTGGTGATGGACGGAGCATCTGAATCAATCAAACACTCACACCCAGTCAAAAGATCTGGGTTTAATCCATCACCGTTCTTTAGCCCACTCTGCCACCCCAGTTATGTGTGTAGCGGCACTATAATCAACTTTATGGACAGTCTGGGTGAAAAGATAGTCAGGCATGCCAGACTACCATGTGCAGCAGACAGGTGCGTCCGGTTCTGATACCCCCTTCCCTCTAGGGGCATATAGGAGTATCATGAATATAGCATAGGTGCAGTTCTGTCACTCCAGTCACCCCAATGTGTTTATGCTCTGTCGTAAGCGTCTTACCCTTCCACAGGATGAGTCAGTCTTGTCTGGGTCTCTTTCCTGTTTCCCGGCACTTGAATGGCACGCGCAAACACTCGAGAGAGCAGTGACCCACTAGCAGGCTTTTGTGGAGCGCTTTTGTCCTGGAGGTAGTGCTGCATTCAGTAGGGCACCCACTCAGTTTTTTCTTTGCCTTTGCCTGAAGATCAGCAGTCCCAAGGTAGCAGTCACACCTAGCTGTAAGTGCAGCTCCTCTGGAGGCCCGACCGTCAGTAATTGAGCCCACACTGTGGCCGGCTGGACCACAGGCATAAGCTCAGACAGGGTGTTCGACACTGGAGTAGTTGTAGTCCCTCATGGGCCTCTGACACCGAGTAGTCTGGAATTCAGCCACTAAAAGCCCAACTCAGGCTTTCCAGGAAGCCAGTAGATTCAGACCCTGTTGTGTTAGGAATTTGGCAAATGCAACCTTGAACGGGCGGGTTGGCAGCACACAATCGTCTAACTGGGCCTCAACAATCACGTTGTCGTAGCGTATTATTTTCTGCCCTGAACTGTTGGGAGGGTCTTGGGGGTGGAGGTGGGGGGTGTCCCTTAGACTAGCACTCTCACATTGCATTTATCCTACGCACACCAACACCCTAAACACGTACTTGATGTGGGTGCAAAGTCTGGGCACAGGTATAGAAATGGAGCATTACATGGGTGTGTCAGTAGGACGCCACTCCACTGACCATGATGCAAAGATCACATCAGGCTATTGATCCTTACAACAGGGTGCATTGCCACCACCGCTCTAGCTGTTAAACCCATGACAGTCCTCTGCCTTAAATAAGGGCACAATTGGTGTGACCCTCCAGGTCACAGGACCGGTCCAAGACCTCTCATAGTCCCTTGTTAGAAGTTGCACAGTGCTGGAGTGGCAGAAAAATCTCATGTAATTGTTTTTTTTTTTTACTTTGTAGTGGATTTACCCCAGTAACGTCCAGTTACGAGTTTGACGCCATGGACTGGGCAGTTGCCACGAGGAACAGATTCTTCTACCTGTCAAACCGCATGCCATTCACTATTTCATAGTGTTTTTCTGCTTTTATTTACCACTTTCTTTAAGCAGGTGGTAGATATATGCATGTGGTTGGTTGGGGGGAGATAGGTGAAGCAGGGGAGGGAAGGGGAAAGCATTTTCTAACAGAGGGAGTAAGGTAAATTTGATTTGCATGATTAACAAACATCTTACGATTACTGCATCCTTAAAGGAATCACACCAATTTAAATACAGACCAACGATTTTCAAAAAATCCAAATTAGTTTTCTTAAATAACATCAACACAATTTATAGACATTACATCAGACCGTCATCTTTCCAGGACTTAATATCAATTGTGTCAATTAATATTTCCGTAATTTATGTGTGATGTCATAAAAATAGTCCTAAATGTTGTCCTTAACCCCTTCGCTGCTCATGACGAGTTCAGCTCGTCATGCAGTACACTGGTCGTGTGCTCATGACGAGCTGAGCTCGTCATGAACAATGCAAATCTGCAGAGTTCAGCACCAGGGGGGAATTGCCTTAGCACTGATGTGATTAATTATCTTAGACTTCCAGATTTCCTGTGGGCAACTCACAAGTATCCAACTTCTTTTTAACAAGTATTAAAAATGTAGTAAAATTGGCGTTCATTTTAATACCCGACGGTCTAAAAAAACTACCATGTCATGTCTGCAGGTACGAGCACCTCTGCCAATGAAGCAGTCTTTCAAATATCGTTTTCTTTCTGCCATCATTACTACACATATACAACAAAATGCAAAATACTTTCGTCCCATAGGTTGCATAGGCTGCACATAGTCGGCTTAGATGTTCTCAACCAGGGCACTAAATGTTTTAAGCCGGGTCAGTTGCCGAATCGTGCATTCATAAAGGTGTTTTTGGTTTGTAGAGACCATGGTATTTCTAAATATGGTTGCTCCTTAAGACTTGTATATTCCTGGACCAACATCCATGAGTGGGATCTCCTAATAAACAGTTCTTTGTCTTTTAAAAGTAATTTTTTTTTATTTTTTTTATTTTCAAAAACCTTTTTTAAGGAATATCAACATGGCAGACACAATACACCGTACAGAACTGCCATGCGCGGTAGCAAGATAAATTACAATACAGATATTGAGTTGCAATTGGGTTACGTTTACAGCAATTCAGTAAAACCAGGAATGTTAAAGTCACAGAACCACAGTCCAGGCCTACAGACTCCCAAGGGGAAGCACGCATAGAAGCACAATAACAGATGAAAGTCTAAAAAGCAACAGGGGTGATGATGGGAAGTAGGGGAGGTGGGAGCATTCACTAACCAACACAGGCGGCCGCCGCGGACCCAGGGCCGGCGGGGAGCACAGTAGAGGTAGCGCCGCTGGGGTGGGAGCGGGAAAGGAGATAGATGACCAGGGGGGTCCAAATGTCGACAGGGCGGGACCTAGCAGGCATTAAATCCCAAAACTCAGAGAGGAGTCTGGCATCGAGCGACATCCTCCAACCAACTCTCGATCCTAGGAGCAGGCCGCTGACCCCAACACATGGCCACCCTATGTCTAGTGAGGATCAAAAGCATCGAAATCAGGCGGCGGGAAGCATCAGGGCAAAACTTAACAAAGCCAAGCAGGCACAGGGGAGGGTCTGGGGGCACTGCAGTACCGGTGATGTCAGAGACGGTGGAGCCCACCGCCTGCCAGAACTCAGAGACCTTGGGGCAGAGCCAAGCTAAATGGGCAAAGTCTGCGGCGGGAGCAGCGCAACGCATACAAGTATCTCCAGGGGTGAGCCCGAACAGGTGGAGCTGCACTGGGGTGCGGTACAGTCTGTGCAAGTACTTGAAGTGGATCAGGCGGAGCCTGTAATTCGGGGACAACTTTTTGGTTTGATTACAGCAATACAACCAGTCGGCCTCCGAAATGTCAATTCCAAAGTCTGCACGATCCGATGAGATGGGGGCAGACCCCAAGGACAAAGCGTACAGTTTGGTGACTAACTTGGAAATCTGGAGTGAAGGGAAATCTGGGTGATCCGAAAGTCAGGCGCATCCATCCCACCGGCAGACATAGGGAGGGTGAGGATATCGTAGGCCAACCTGGGTTGTTCACCTGCCCAAATTACTAGAGAGCGAAGTTTGCGAAAGAAATGAGAGGTGAGAGGGATATGTATGTTCAAGAAGAGGTAGAGGAATTTAGGCAGGACCACCATTTTTGGTATGGCGATACGGCCAGCCAAGGATAGCGGCAGTCGGCTCCACAAAGGGATTCTGGATTCAAGCCAATCAACAGCCCGCCCTAAGTTTGACCTCCACAATTCATCCTGTGGTACTGAAAATTCTGGACCCGTACTATAAACATCGTCGTATCATGACGCTTTTGGTATCAGCAGACCGAGAATGACTGGTACACTATGCACAAACATTTTCATCATATTCGAGTGACGAAATCACCCTGAAATCAGAGTTTCCGTCCTGAACCTTTAGGTTCCATTTTGTGAACAGCAGCCATTTTATGATTGTCCTCACATAGGCCAATGACTAAGGACATTTACGAGTCTGAAGGACACATACACATTTGCTGACTCCTCTGTGACCTGGGCAAGCTGACTCCACTGCCTGAAGCCAAACCTGTTTGGCAAGTTCCTTTCCCAGTGGCCGAATGAGATTAGTATCAAGACACAACATATCATAAACCTTTCATCGCACACAAACCATGCCTAATCTTACACACACCTGTCTCTGTTTCCCTCTTTATGACTTGCTTTACGAGGAGGAGGTGCCCGTTTTTATTGGGGGTCCGTCGATATCTGATGAAAATACTGGGCCTTGCCGGGTAATTGATTGAGGGCTGGACAGACTGAAATATGGGCTTGTCATCATGACTCTGCTTTTTCTTTGTAGTGAAAATATGTGAATGGTCAACTGTAAAATAAGGAATGTTTTCCTAAAGCATAATATTTTGTATAAAAGGAGAAGGCTGGCTTTGTAAGTTTGAGCAGTCTCCTGAGAATATACACCGTGTTGTACTTCTAGGATATCTGTTACTGGCTGCAGCCAATAAATTTGATCTTTGAAGTCACCAAGAAGACTCTGCGTTTCTGTAGTCTGAGACAGGGGAACTCGAAATCTTTGGGTGTGTCCCCTGGCACCGCTGGGTTCTTAAAAACCCGGTACTTCAGTTGGCGCCCAACGTAGGGCGATTTCAGCAGTACCGGTCCAAGCCAGAGGTTCGTGAGGAGCTTCGTGTAAAAATTCTGGAGGAAGGCCAACCACTTCATCGACCCCTGTATGTTGACGTGGTCCGAAAGTCTTTGCTGCGAGGTTCCCCGCTTCCCGACGGCTACGAAGGACTGCTGCCCTGACTATCGCCCTGTTTTGGACCCTTCATGATTGGTAGAGCGAAACGATAGACGAGTTTTCTGGTGACATCATCGATACCTCAGTTAAGTATGAGTGGAGCGTCTCCCAGTCCTTAGTTTGGTTCTTAGTTTGGGTATACCCATGGGATCGCTTTGTTTGGAACTTGCAAGTGCCAAAACCGAGGGACTCGTGTATTCACGAGACTATCGTATTCGATAATCCTTTGAAGTTTGAAGCTAGACTAGTGAGCGAAGATGCCTGGTCTTAGCAGACTTGGAATTTTGTTTTCTCTTGGTTGTAGTAGGGATTCCCGATTGGAGGACTCGTGTCCGGTTCCTCCAGTTGGAACTCCGATCTATGAACTTTATGTGAAGCATGGCGTAGGCCCCATCACATATAATGAAGTATGGAACCGATACACCAGGAAAGATGGTGTTTTAAAATGGCCCCAATATGGTAGTTTTGACACAGAGATTTTAGATAATCTAGAGGTCAAACTTTTTAAGAAGAAAGCCCGGCCGGCAATGTTTGACTCTTTCCGCCTATGGCGAAAGGAAGCCAAACAGAATGAAATTAAATTAGCAAAGAGAAATAAAAGGGAAAAGGGTATTTCGATAATGCAAGCTGATATGCAGTTTAAAGATAATGAAGAGGAACAAATGAGTGAGCAGTTGCACAGGCAACGTAAAATGGCGATTGATAAATGCTATCCAGTTTTGGCAACTAACCAGCAAGATGCAGCAAAAGAACTTGAAAAAGATCCTTTAATGTCGCACTTATTGGGTTCGCCACCTCCTTATGCGCAGAGTGCTACAGCACCTCCGCAACCCTTAGTTGTGCAACCCCCAGCTGCACCACCCCCAGTTAATCCACAGCCGCCAGCTCCTCTTCAGCCGGCTCCTACTCCTCTGGTGCAGCCTTCTCAAAGGCACTGACTTTGCTACCCGCTCCGCCTTTAACTCCTACGACTTTTCCACCTGTTCTTGCAACCTTCCCTACTACTGCTCCTACGTTGACCTTTTCTCAGTCGGCTTTATCTCCCGTCTTGTCGACCTCTCCTTCTGTTCAACAGAGAATGACAAACACTGTTACTGGTCTTCTTCCTATTATCTTTGGGTCACCTAGTACGACCCCTGAGTCGGAGCGTAAACAGCTGCGTAGCCAATTGCCTGATTCACGAGAGAAAGAAATTTTGGACCGCCTGGCACGTAAATGGGTCACTCGTCCTTTAAGATATGATGTGGAATCTGTTTTGGATGTCTTCTCTCAATGGGAGGTGCCGAAGCAGAGGTATGTTTTCGATAAGGTGTGTACTTTTCTTCGTGAGGAATGGAAAGATGATGATGTGGGACAGGCTCCTACCGAGTTGGTCAATATGCCGTCTGAGTTTGCGAAGGGAAATATTGTGGGTTCTGATGTTCAGAAAGCAGTTGCGACGTTGTTATCATTTAGGAGTGGGTCTCCTTCTCGGTCGTTGTTTGAACATGACGCTTCTGCTAAGAGAAAAGCAAGGCAATATCCAATGAGAGAAGTTCCTCCGGTGTGGAAGGAAGCAGTTAATGCTGGTCCAGGTAATAATCCACCGGCTGTACCGGCTCATTTTCAGCGCGTCTGGGTGCATGTTCCCTGGAAACGTGCGGAAGTTTTAGCTATTAAGCAGTCTTTGCCTGATCCACGCAAAAATCCAGCAGGGTACTATAAAGAGTTGACTCAGACTGTGGGTTCGTGTGTTATGAATTTGGCGGACATCGACATGTTGTTTGGCAATGTTGTTCCACAACCTACTTGGAGTAAGATTCGTCATACGGATCATGCGGTTGAATTGGGTGATACATGGGTTAATCTTAGAGATGCCGACAATAGGCAGGTAGGCGGTGCTAAACCTGAGGATTTGATTACTGAACTTCCTGATAAGATTATTACGTATATGAAGACTTTAATGCCTGAGTTGCGTGTCAATTGGGACAAGTTGTCTGCATGTAAGCAGAAGAAAGACGAAACGGTGTCTGACTTTTTCACGAGGTTCGAAGAGACCTTCGTAGACCACAGTGGTCAAGATATGAGTACAGAAGGTAGTCAACGGTTGTTCGTTGACAAGTTTGTGCACAATTTGCTTCCCGAGTTGTGTAAGAAATTAAAAGATTCAGAAAGTTCTTGGGCCGTTTCCTCTTCAGCACAGATATTGGCTACTTCACAGTACTACGAAAATAGGGATAAAGATGAGAAGGATAGAGTAGACAAGAAAACGAAAGAATTAAAAATGAAGATTCTTTTGCAACAAGCGTATCCACCACGTGTTGGTCAGAGTAACTATCAGCAACCTCAACAGTTTCAGAGGAACTCGCAAAGGTTCGAGTATCCTCAACAACGTGTTCCTGTAGGTCCCAATCAGTGTTCATATTGTAAAGAAGAGGGTCATTTCAAGTATAGTTGTCCTACTTTGTTATAGCGTACGAATGGTGCTTCTGGCGCAAGAGGTCGAGGTGTTCAACAAGCTCCTAGAGGTAAAGGACGTGGAAATTTCCCCCAGAATGCGCGTTCCTTTCCATCTCAGAATTCAATGAATAGGTTTGACCAGCAGAATAACGCGTCTGGTAGGACGACTCAGTACTATGCTGACGACTACTATGCAGAAGATGAGAACATGGAAGGTAATGATTGCTAGGACAGCCATAGACAAAGAGAGGGAGTTGTTTCGGTTCCAGTAGATCGGAATGGACCTTATGTTGAGGTGATTACATCAGGTGTGTCAGAGCCTTTTCTGTTGGATACTGGTGCTACAAAGAGTTCTATTATGCACTCTAAACTCCCTGGCGCACCTTTGTCTGGCGAAAGGAATGTTTCAGTAGGTTTTTCTGGCGCCCCGGTTAGGAACCCGATTTCTAGTCCTATGTCTCTTTCTGTTGGACCTTTTGAATTCGAAGCACCCCTCATTCTAACCACAGGTTGTGGTGAGAACTTGTTGGAATTGGGTCTGTTGAAAAGATTGTATGCTACCTTGTATTGTTCTCCTTCGGGAGTACAACTTACACTGGGTAAGAAAGTGATCTCTTCAATGTATTTGTCAAAGGATAAACTTCCGGCAGAATTGTCTTCTCTCCCAGATATTCTTTGGGCTACTGGTCCTAATAATGTCGGTCTTTTGGAAATACCGCCATATGTTGTGACATTGAAAGCCAATGTAAGAATGCCGCCCATTCCCCAATACAAGATTTCTAGCGAAGGTGAAAAGGCGTTGTTAGCAATCATTTATGATCTGATTGAAAAAGATGTAATTGAAGAGACAAGAGGCAACGTCTGCAATAGTCCTGTTCTGCCTGTTTTGAAGCGTACTGACCCTTCTCAGCCACCTGTTTACAGGTTTGTGATTGATCTTAGAGAGGTGAATAAAATAGTTGTACCTCAGTTTCCAGTTGTCCCTGATATCACTGCCCTATTGACTATGATTCCGGCTTCAGCCACCTGGTTCTCGGTGATTGACTTGAAGAACGCTTTCTTCAGCATCCCGATTGCAGAGGAAAGCAGGGATATTTTCGGCTTCAGTTTAGGAGGCCGAAGCTTCCGCTTCAAACGCGCTCCCCAAGGCTACTGTGAGAGTCCATCAATATATAGTCAGGCTTTAAAAACACAGCTTGATACGATTGTTTTACCAGATGGCGCCACTCTTATTCAGTACGTCGATGATTTATTAGTTGCTGCAGATACTGAGGAAATTAGTAAAGCAGCCAAAGTGTCATTGTTGCGTCATTTGTCTGATTTACATCACAAAGTGTCTCTTTCAAAATTACAATATTGTCGACAAGAAGTGACCTACTTAGGTCACCTCTTATCGAAGGAGGGAAGGAAACTGACCCCAGAAAGAATTCAAAAATTGCAAAATTGAGTGTGCCAAGGACACAGAGAGAAGTGCGTGCATTCTTGGGCATTACATCATATTGCAGACAATGGATACCGAATTTTTCTTTGTTGGCCAAACCTTTGGTGGCATTAACATGTAAAGATACACCGAATCCCATTCTGTGGTCTGAAGAATGTCAGAAAAGTTTTTCCGAATTGCGTGATGCATTGTGTTCGGCTCCTGTGTTGGGGACCCCCGACTACAGTAAGCCCTTTACGTTGTATGTCCACGAGAGAGAGGAATGTGCGTTGTCAGTGTTGACACAGTCTTTTGGGGACAAGCAGCGTCCATGCGCGTATTTTTCGTCGACTTTGGATCCGGTAGCTAAAGCGTTGCGGAGTTGTTTGAGAGCCACGGCAGCAGCAGCTGTCTCTATTCGACAGTCTGCTGGTTTATGATGAATAACATGTTAATTGTGATGGTTCCACATGCAGTGGACACGTTGTTTAACAGGACCAAGACACAGCACTTAACTAGTGCTCGATTGTCAGGTTACGAGTTGACCTTGTTAGCGAGTCATGTACACATTAAAAGATGCAACACATTAAACCCAGCCACGTTGTTGCCAATTTCAGTTGAGAGAGAGAATGTTGAAAAACAACATGATTGTTTCCTTAGAACTGAGGAAGAAACGAAAGGGAGGATAGACTTGAAAGATGCTCCTCTTCCAGAGTGTGATGGTACCTTATGAGTGGATGGTTCGCGTTTCAAGCTTCCGAATGGTGATACGACTGCAGCATATGCTGTCACGACTTTGCATACGATTGTTGAAGCTGCACGCATCCCACATAATTCAGCTCAAGCAGCAGAATTGATTGCGCTTACGAGAGCGTGTGTTTTATCAAAAGGAATGAAAGTGACCATATATACTGACAGTCAATACGCATTTGGCGTGGCTCATAGTTTTGGACGTTTGTGGCGTGAACGTGGGTTTGTGACTTCGCATGGAGCTAAGATACAACATGGTCAGTTGGTGAATGAGCTTCTTGAGTCACTTACTTTGCCGCTACAAGTTGCGATTGTGAAATGCAGCGCACACAAAAAGGTTACTGATGATGTTGGTTGTGGAAATGCATTTGCTGACGAAGTCGCAAAAGAAACAGCAAAAGATGTGATGAATCGAATGTATGTTGCAGGCCCTGCAAGATGGGTTGGTGACGTTGGAATGTGTGAAGATACGATAGAGAGTGTGAAATCTATTCAAGCTGAAGCTATAGAGAAAGAGTTGAGCGGATGCGAATGGTTGTTGGGTTGAATTATCAGTACCTCAGCGATGGTTGTTACCTGATGCATATGTGCTTGCAGTGGTGACAATGGCCCATGGAATGGCTCACATCAGCGTGAAAGGGATTTGCAAGTTGTTGGCTCCAGTATGGCAAAACGCTGGAATTCCTAAGTGTGCAGAGAATGTGGTCAAGAATTGTATGATGTGTCTGAAATACAATCCTGGTAGGGGAACCCCAACTCCAGCTGGTCATTTTGCACCTCCTACGTATCCGTTCGAGGTTTTGCAGCTAGATTTCATCCACATGGATAGGTGCAACAATTTGAAATACGTACTCGTTGTTGTTTGTGCCTTTTCAAGATGGGTAGAAGCATATCCCTTAAAAGACAACACTGCCTTATCCACAGCTAAAGCCCTTGTCAAAGAATTCTTCCCGAGATTTGGAATGCAGAGAATGGTCTGGAGTGATAATGGGAGTGAATTTGTGGGGCGAGTGATGAAGAAAGTATGTGAAGGGCTAGGCATCCAACAAAAATTCCACGCTGTAAATCACCCCCAATCAGCTGGACTAGTAGAGTGCCATAATGGCACACTAAAACTTAAATTGGCCAAGATTCAAGCGAGCTCTGGTCTTAAATGGCCTGACGCTCTGCCTTTGGCACTCCTATCGACAAGAATGACTGTGCATTCGCGAGTGGGACTTAGTCCCTATGAAATAGTGTTCGGCCGCCCGGCCAACATATGGGGAGTGCCAAGGCCAATAAAATTCAGTGAGATCGAACACCCTGTACTGCTTGATTATTTGTATGATTTGACGGCTAAATTGCGTGTTTTACACCAACAGGTCCACGACACTCTGCCTCAGGTCTCTGAAGCTCCAGGACATCCGATCGATCCTGGATCCTAGGTGCTGGTTAAGAATTTTCAGCGAACAAAGAATGACCAGCCCCGGTGGACCGGCCCCCATCTAGTCCTTCTCTCAACGAGATCAGCCGTTCGAGTGGAAGAAAAGAAGAACTGGATCCACGGCGTACACTGCAAGAGGGTCCCTTTGCCTCTGCCGTACGACCGGTGGGTCCAGGAGAGTATCGCTTACTCTGGGACTGAGACTGTGCCTCGTTTTCTGCCTTTTAGCGACGCACGTGTAAAAGGAACAATTTCTGAACGAGAAAGTGACAATCATTTGCAAGAAGCTGTGCCACCGTCAATTCGATTGAACACTACAAAGCCTGAACTTTTGTTCCAAGACCAGACACTATCTGGAAAAAGACGTTATAATCTGAGGCCGAGAGCTATGGACAAATAAAATTTTCTTTTTCTTTGCTATTTTTGAAAGCGCAGCTCTCTCATCTGGGAAACTTTCTTATTTTTGTTTTTCGAACCACCATCCGGGTTCAGCTGTAGGGTCGTGGTTGCCCAAGTCTTTGGGGTGCAGCCGAAGACGTTAGGTTGACGGTTCTGGTTGGTCTAAGGGAGTTGCCCTGGACTGACAGAAGCATTCCTTAGCATAGAACACCCTACCACCGCGAGCAGCAATTAGAGGGGATGGAGTTTTTCGAGAAGGAGAGACCTGCCAAACAGATGGACTTTAAAGCCAGAATGTGTATAATGATGACAAAGAAACGATTTTTGATATTATGTATTTTCATGTTGCTTAGTGTAATGACGTTTTTAATAGGATATGTTTTATTCTCTTTTCAAGTGACAGTTGCACCCACTACACCGCCTATACCTCCTTCTACTGTTTCCTCGCATTCTTTTCACCCTCTGCCTGAACACGAGTCCGCTAGAAGATTAGAGCTTATCAATAACTCCTTCATTCAGCTTTTGCACCAACACCAATTAGTAGTGAACACAACTAATTGTTGGGTGTTTGGTCTTATGCCACATACGACAGATAAGGGTATCCCATACTTGGTCTTACCATTTAGTTACAATGGTTCTTTGTGGGCGTTTCAGACGATGTTCATATATGCCATCGAACCATATCCCCCACGTTCCACAAGAAGTAACTCGAGCAACAAGGCATTGGTAGTGGGAATCACAAATATGAGCAGAGACATTGATTCGTATAGAATGATTCCCAGAGAGGAGTTACAGGCTTACGGTAGATGGAACGTAACAGAATATGGAGTTACTCTGAGTGAGAACAAGCGAGCAAAGAGATCCTCCCCGGTTTGGATTGTACCCCATCAGGGTCACCTATGTCTGCAAGGTAATGGCACGAATTCCAGAGCTCAGCTAGGGAAAAGTATCTGCACTGAAACATATGTTTTTGCGTCTCGGACTTCCCCTTCGTTCCTAGCAGCTAAGGGTACCTATTTCATCTGCCATGATAGAGCCTATACATGGTTACCCCCTGACTTCTCGGGCACATGTTTTGTTTCATTCCTGTTGCCACCCACCTACACGGCCGCAGCAGACTACCATAAGACAAGGATAGTTAGAGGTGTGATCAGCAAAGAAGACACTGCAGGGCAAGAATTTGGAGATTTCGTAAAGGGTTTTCTGCCGTTTTGGGGGCCTATGGTGAACAGCAGGAACATAAGGCAATTGACAAGGGTGGTTGAATCCACTGTAGTTGAAACAGCCGGTGCCCTTAGTAATTTGACTGCTGAGCTCCAGTCGTATCGCCTTATGACTCTTCAGAACAGGGTCGCATTAGACGTCATACTTGCAGACCTAGGTGGGGTATGTAAAGTGATCCAATCAAGTTGCTGTGTCTTCATTCCAGATAACGCTCCAACAGTGTACCAGGCCATTTCCAAACTGCATAAGATCTCTGAATCTATTCATGTGGATTAAGGAGATTGGTCATTGATGGGATGGTTCTGGGACCTGTTATCTGCTTGGGGATGGAAGATTCTAATGGTCATTGGGATGATCCTAGCCATTCTTTTCCTGTTCTGTCTGTGTGTACAGTGTGCTCCTGCAATACGTGGCCTCTGTGCTACATCGTGTGTAAGGAAAACTGTGTCAAGGGATGAACTAAGTAATAGGATGATGCTACAGCGACATCTCCATGACTTTATGAATATAAACCTGGACTCAGATTAGCGTGAGTATAGGTTATTGCCTATGTAAGGGCAAAAGGGGGTCTGTGGTACTGAAAATTCTGGACCCGTACTATAAAATCGTCGTATCATGACGATTTTGATATCAGCAGACCGAGAATGACTGGTACACTATGCACAAGCATTTTTGTCATATTCGAGTGACGAAATCACCCTGAAATCAGAGTTTCCATCCTGAACCCTCAGGTTCCATTTTGTGAATGGCAGCCATTTTATGATTGCCCTCACATAGGCCAATGACTAAGGCCATTTACAAGTCTGAAGGACACATACACATTTGCTGACTCCTCTGTGACCTGGGCAAGCTGACTCCACTGCCTGAAGCCAAACCTGTTTGGCCAGTTCCTTTCCCAGTGGCCGAATGAGATTAGTATCAAGACACAACATATCATAAACCTTTCATCGCACACAAACCATGCCTAATCTTACACACACCTGTCTCTGTTTCCCTCTTTATGACTTGCTTTACGAGGAGGAGGTGCCCGTTTTTATTGGGGGTCCGTCGATATCTGATGAAAATACTGGGCCTTGCCGGGTAATTGATTGAGGGCTGGACAGACTGAAATATGGGCTTGTCATCATGACTCTGCTTTTTCTTTGTAGTGAAAATATGTGAATGGTCAACTGTAAAAGAAGGAATGTTTGCCTAAAGCATAATATTGTGTATAAAAGGAGAAGGCTGGCTTTGTAAGTTTGAGCAGTCTCCTGAGAATATACACCGTGTTGTACTTCTAGGATATCTGTTACTGGCTGCAGCCAATAAATTTGATCTTTGAAGTCACCAAGAAGACTCTGCGTTTCTGTAGTCTGAGACAGGAGAACTCGAAGTCTTTGGGTGTGTCCCCTGGCACCGCTGGGTTCTTAAAAACCCGGTGCTTCAGTCCAAATCCCTAATTAACCAGATGCCCAAATAGCGTGTGGGGCCAGATGCCCACACAAATGGAAAGTCCGGTGTGAAGGGGACAGTAGCATCAGTCAGGGGAAATAGGATCGACTTACTCCAGTTCATCTGGATGCCCGAAAGCCCGCCAAAACGTATGATTTCCCGAACCAGGGGGCTAAGGTTTTCCTGGGGGTGGCTGACAAGAGTTAGCAAGAGTACACCCCGGGAGGTCTCCCTCCCCAAAGCGTCACACTAGACCCTCTCTACCAAGGAAGGACAGTTCACGGCCGGTTTCATCCGAGAATTCGGTATGCTTTTGGCAAAGCAGCGCCAGCGTCTCAGGGCTGGGGCACGCCGCCTGGGCGCCATCAAGCCACGAGTATTTCATTTCCATATACGGCTCGGTAGCAATTCTGCTTTTATTACTTTTATTAATGGGGTATAAGTTGGGCCTCCCAAGAAACTATAAAGTAGGCGAAAAGCCCCGTGTAGACTTTTGGCTCTTTACTTCATCTACATTTTATGGTATGAAAAAGATCCTTTCTCGTCATACAGTATCCCAAGATATTTATAACATTGAACTTTTTCTAGCTCTCGCTTTTTGTGTGACCATTTGTATTGACTACCCTTCCGATTCTTGGTACTGACATCCATTACTTTTGTTTTTGTTTCGTTTATTGTCATTTTGTTCTCAATTGAATACATTGATGTTTTGTTTATTAATTTCTGCAGTCCTACCCTTGTTTGGCTTAGCAGGACGACGTCATCAGCGTATAATAAGTTCGATATTTGTTTCTCAGCCAGCTTTGGTGAGTCTGCTAACTCATTGTTCATTGCAAGGGTAAAGTCTGATAAAAATAGATTAAATAAATATGGAGCTAAACCACACCCTTGCTTTAGGCCTTGAGTTTTTAAAATTTTCCTCGAACGCTTTGAACCATTCCCTATCCGGACTCTTGTCCAAGTATTGGTATATAACAATTGTATTGCATTTAAAAGGCTGAAGCTAATGCCATAACGATCCAGTTTCCTCAATAAAATCTGCCTATTTACGCAGTCAAAGGCAGCTTTAAAATCAACGAAACATAAATATAATGGCTGTTTTCTTGTTTTATATTTTTCCATTAAAATTCCCAGTGTTAACACGTTTGTTGTTGTACTGTGGTAAATAAATAAATAATACCCTATTTTTGACTAGGCATATATCATAACAGATAGCTCAATAAATAAGAGTCAAGATTCGAGGTAGTAGGAGTTTCTGCAGGCTTATTACAGCATAAGGACAGGAACAGGACAACCTGCATAGGAATAGAATGACAGGGCTAGCGTGGCCCGGCAGCTGCCGGGGACAGGATCTGGGATGAGCGCGCTGACTTTCAATAACAATACATGAACATATATACATAGCGCGAACACATAGCATTACATTGCAGTAGGCGTAGCAGTGGGTGGAGCAGAAGGCGTGACGCGTAGCAGTCGCGAAAGATAAGAGTAAAGTAGGTGTAACTGGGCGTATACATAGACATGTGATGCAAACGTAACAGAATATGTCATGAATGGGGCGGAAACCATGGAGGGGGCTACCTAAGGAGCCGGGACCTCTAACCTAGTGGTGCGCGCAAACTGGCAATGACGTATCACTAGGAGAAGCTGGGGGCTATGAACTCTGTGCTAGGAGCAGAGACTAAAGTCTGGAGGGTCGGAGCGACATGTACCTAAACCCTATCTAGTATCTGATGTTTAGGGAACATGTTGATATAAACTAGAAGTCATGAGGGGAAAAGCTAACTGACTCTAAGACTAGAGCATGCATTTATTCTACATGTAGTGCGTGATGAAGAATATTAAATGACCAGTAAATACAGTATTTCTCTAACGTGGAGACGAGAAGGCTAGACAATGACGGAAACTATTGATGCAGTTCAGTAGCTTAGGAATGCAGAGAAGGAGGACTGAACTGATAACTGGAATCATAACATAGTCTTGGCAGACTCAGAGGCAGAGCCAAGCTGCACCGGGCACTGCGAGGCAGGAAGTAAGTGAAGGGTCGAGGATACAGGTGGGGGCTGTATCGCTCCTTAGCGAGGGCTTCAGGAGACAGGAGCTGAATCTGATGTCCGGGCCCTTTTGAGGCCTAGAAACGGGGACTTTATAATGAAATAACGTGCACACTGGGAAACGTGGCAACGTAGCTTTACATAGGCCTGATATTCGTAGTATTCACGAGGACTGGGAAACTGGCATACTAGAGGTGGACACAACTGTAATTGCGTCTTTAATCGGACATGGGGAATAACATATGCATATTGGTCATGCACACATAACATATGATGGATGAGGCGTAGGGACACAGAACATGGCAAAATTTACTTTTCCACATTCCCTCCTTGTCACTACGTTTCCATCAGGAAACATCAATATTCATGATACCGTCTATCATTTCATACAGTACCATTTGCTCGTCTCGAATTGTCTTGGAACGGGATTTAGAACGGGGCTTGGGACTAGGAATACAAGAGGTAGCACAAATGCCGCAAATCGCAGGGCCACATTGTATACAGAGGCAGCAGCTGAATATGATCGCTACTGCAATACCTAGAAAGGACAGGACTTTCCATCCCCAGGCGGAAATTATATTCCAGAACCAACCGGACCATGTCCAGGTGCCTGGATCTTGGTGTAACAGATGGGCAATTTTATGAAGTCTAGTTATAGCTGAATAAACAGACGGCGCGTTATTTGGAATGAAAATGCAACAACTAGATCCGAGGACTCTACAGGCCCCGCCCCTATCGGCCAGTATGACGTCAAGGACGAGACGATTCTGGAGCACAACAATTCTCATAAAGGATTGCTCTTCAGTTAAATTACCTAGAGCGGAGGCAGTCTCATCTACTACAGCTTCAAGGGTTCTTGTTAACCTACGGATTAGCTTACTATTTACAACTGTACCTAAATAAGGGAACACCTTTATCAATATCAATGAATTGTTCTGCAGCAGTTTCTGTATAATCGACAATCGGGAGATTTCTCTTGTGTCTAGTATGTACTAGGAAGGAATTCCTATGGTAGTCAGGTGGGGCTAGGAAAACAGGTGGCAGTAGGAAGGCAATGTAACAGGTTCCCTCCCAATCGAGGGGCAGACGAACATATGCGGTTTGACCACAAACGAAATAAGAATGGCGTGAAGCTTTGAAAATGGATTTCCCACTGTCACTATACTGGATAATAGTAGTACAATCACTATGTCCTACGTGTACAGAACCATAATTACGAACACATAATTCGCCTTTGACTGGTAATACTGAAATAGCAGGTGAATCTGGAGTAGTATCAGACTGAACATTCAGGACCATGAAATTCGACGAATAATTACCTAAATTATACACTTCATTTTCTAGATCTAAACCTGTTCTGTGGGGGAAACCTTGCTTGTCTGGGAAACATGTACTGTTAAGAAAAGACATATCTGTTGAGGATGACGTTAACGTGGACCATGCTCCACACGAACCATTATGTGAAAAAGGATAAGGAAAGAGTGGCAGAACTCCCTTCGGTGTCTGGAAAGGGGGGAGTCGACCACACACCCAACAATTAGTGGCATTGCTGGTCTGGTGTGAATAATGTAACATGCGGATAAATGAGTTATTACGCATAGCGAGGCGATATGAATATTCGTGAGGAGGCAGATCACTAAACGTGTGCTCTACTGTAACATTAGAATGCTTATTTACATGAGGAACTGGAAAATACAGGAAGAATGCATAACTGATGCAGGAAATCATAATGCTGATGAATAATATGAAACTTAGAAAAATGATACATTGAATTGAATTATGACTGACTCTCTCACTATGGGGGTCTATTTTATACATGTCAGAAACAGTCTAACCGTTTCACCAAGGGGAGGACTTAGACAATCAAACTGGCTGACTTATTTTACTAGACCGTAGTTTTTGCTTATACTCCTGCTGCGGAGTTTTCTCTACCAAGGGAGGGGTTGTAGCAATGTCTTTTGCGGGACAGTCCTTAGGAACAATATTTTGACAAGTCTTGATATCCTGGGAAATGTTCTTGGAGACCGGTTTTAATCCATTAAAAAGTTTAACATGAGAAAGGTGTATCCATCCTTTGCGACCTTCCAACTTCACGGCTGTACGGGTGGTGAGGAGGACCTGACGGGGCTCCTTCCAACGTGGCTCTAGCGGACTTGATCTGTCAAAGTTTCGGACCATCACCATGGAACCTGGAACGATTTCGTGCGGTGCCACCTCGGTATTGTCTGGAAATGCGGCGGCAACCTGTGAACGACATGAGTTGAGGGCAGACATCAAGGAAGCTAGGTAATCTGTCAGCATATTACATGAAACATCAGTAATACTTCGGGGTCTAGGAGTACCCCACATGTTAGGGGGGCGGCCGAATACGACCTCATACGGGGACAGACCTGATCTGGAATGTGCGACCATGCGCATATAAAACAAAGCAACTGGCAGAGCTACTAGCCAGTCCACACCTTTTTCTTTGCATACTTTTGCAATACGGATTTTCAGAGTCTGATTATGTCTCTCGACTAGACTGGCTGCTTCAGGATGGCGTACACAATGGAACTTCCACTGGTACCCTAACAACAGGGAAACGTGCTTCATGAGTTCAGATGAGAATGGCTGACCGTTATCAGAATATACGACTCTAGGGAGTCCGTATCGAGGGAAGAATTCACGAACCAACTGCTTGGCAGTGGTCGCGGCTGTGTAATCTGGGACTGGATATGCTTCTGTCCACCTGGACAAAGCGCATACAACTACAAGGACATACTTGAAACCTCGACATCGCTCCATCTGAATATAATCCATCTGGAGGACCTCAAAAGGGTGGTCAGGAGGCTGGAAACCACCTTGTTCCACCGGGACACTTTTACCTGGATTAAACTGACAACATATCATACAGGTACGGACTTTCTGCTTGGCTGCAGCTCGTAAATGCTTGTTAAACCAAATATTCTGGATACTGTCTAACATTGCTTTTTCTCCTAAATGTGCTGGACTATGTGCGGTATTAATAATAACTTGAACCATAGAGTCGGGGAGAAACCATGTGGCTCTACCCTTCGTTAACCATCCTTGATCTGTCTGGACCCCTCCTTGTTCAGACCATTTCTTGATTTCTTCAGGAGTAGCATGTAACTGGATATCTATGACATCTTGTGTAGGGTTCTTAACTGTCATACATGTAGTCAGATCTAGAGTGTGTGTCATGTTAACTGGACTGTCTGGAGTCTGTGCTGTAAGCTTGGCTGTGCGATCTGCTAGATCATTACCTTGGGAAATAATGTCAGTAACTTTCGTATGTGCTTTGCATTTCATAATAGCAATAGATGTCGGTAAATGTATTGCATCTAACAGAGCTTGGATAAGGAAACCATGCTGAATCTTGGTTCCATGAGAAGTCATGAAACCTCTCTCTTGCCAGAGCACTCCGAAGTCGTGTACGACTCCAAATGCGTAACGTGAATCTGTGTAAATATTAACTTTCAGGTTCTTGGCGTGTATACAGGCTTGTGTCAGAGCAACTAGCTCTGCTGCTTGAGCGGACAGGGTATCAATACGGTGTGTCTCAATAACTTCAGTGTCAGTAGTCACTGCATACGCGGCGACTAGTTCTCCTGTACTAGTTCTCATACATGAACCATCCACATAAAGTGTCAGGTCGGGATCTGGTAACGGAATATCTGTCAGGTCTTGTCTTGGCTTTGTCGTAATGTTAACTACTTCCACGCAATCATGTGTGGCTGGATTTGAATTAACTGATGGTAACAGTGTAGCAGGATTCAGAACGTTGCAGCGTCTAATTTCTATGTGTGGCTGAAACAGTGTCAATTCATAACCTGTTAAACGTGCAATTGTCAAGTGCTGAGTTTGTGTTCGGTTTAAAAGAACTTCCACGGAGTGTGGGACTTGTACTGTCAAGGAGTGTCCTAAAACTATGGAATCACTTTGTCTGATAGCTAGTGCTGTGGCTGCAACTGACTTGAGGCACTTAGGCAACGCCTGGGCGACTGGATCTAATGTGCTAGAAAAGTAAGCACAGGGCTTGTATTGTCCTGCTTGATCTTGTGTAAGAACAGATAATGCTGTACCTTCACGTTCAGTGACGAAAAGTGTAAAAGGCTTACTGTAGTTCGGTGTAGCTAGAACTGGAGCTTGACATAAGGCTTTCTTTAACTCGTTGAAACTAAGTGTATGTTCAGATGTCCAAGGGAGAACAGTCGATACGGCTGCCTCCTGTGTCGTTAACTGTATCAGTGGCTTGGCTAGAAATGCATACTGGGGAATCCATTGTCTACAATAAGAAGTAAGGCCGATAAAAGCACGTACCTCCTTCTGGGTTCTGGGCTGGGGAAGACTCGCTATTAACTGGATACGGTCGGGTGTCAACTGCCTACCCCTCTTGGACAGTAAGTGTCCTAAGTAGACCACTTGCTGGACACAGAATTGAAGCTTCGAAGGGGACACCTTGTGCCCCATCTCGGCTAGGAAATACAGAACTGTAAGTGACGCTCGCTCGCAGTCACGTTCAGAACGGGCTGTGATCAGTAGATCATCGACATACTGGAGCAGGGCAGTGTCAGTTGGCATGTGAATGTTGTCTAGTTGTCTCTTGAGTGCTTGACTGTAAATACTAGGGCTTTCTGTGAAACCTTGAGGAGCGCTTGTAAACATATAGCACCTTCCATTTAAACAGAATCCGAAAAGAAACTGGCTGTCTGGATGGATGGGAACACTAAAAAATGCATTCTTAAGGTCGATGACAGTAAAGAACATGGCTTCGGAATCAATAGCAGTTAACAGGGAAGAAATATCTGGGACAACTGGGTACTGCGGAATAATACATTTGTTAAGCTCTCGTAAATCGATCACTAATCGATATACTGGGGGTGCATTTGGATCAGTACGTTTCATGACTGGAATGATCGGAGAATTGCATACATTGGAGTCAGTTTCTACAACTACTCCTTGAGCCATGAGCTCGTCTATAATTTTGGATAAGGCTGCTACAGCCTCAGGTGGCAATCTGTACTGTCTGATTCGTGGTAACACTACACCTGGTTTGAGAGTCACACGATGGGGTGTGATTTGCATATAACCTACATCAGTTGGACCTTGCGCCCATAAATGCTGTGGAACTTTAGACAGTCTTGAATCAAAATCTCGTAATACATAGTGACCCTTAAAGTCACGTAGGAACAATCGTATACCCTCTGGGGAACAGCATATGACTGCACCTAATTCTTTCAGTGTTTTAATGCCTAACAGATTTTCTGGACATGACTTAGTAAGTAACAGATCAGTAGTGCGGGACAATGGACCTACTTCTAGAGTAACTGGCTTTGAAATCTCATTAACGATCGGTTTTCCTGAAAATCCAAGGGAAACATTTCTTGAGCCTGAGAGCGGAGCCCCTGGAACTTCGGCATGACTAATTGTGGTCCTACTTGCCCCTGTATCGATCAAAAACTTTCTGTCTTTCCCTAATACTTGACTGTGAACATAGGGACCTTCTTGATCTACAGGTATCTCGATGAGAGGCAAGCCTACCTCCCTCTCTAGGCTGTTTCATGAATATGGCTGGTACTCTGGATACTCAGACTGTGCATACTGGTACATCTGTGATGTAACGTGCTGTGTTGCAGCAATAGGCTGCGGTACTGTAACTGTCTGTGGTGCATTCTGTGACTGAGGAATCTGTGAAACTTGTTCTTGTCTAGGCGGACGTGGTCTTTCTTTAGTCTTACCAGTAGCTATGTTGTGTTTCAGAACTGCACACTCATTTATAAAATGACCTGGCTGTTTACAATAATTGCAGTTCCCTTTAACGGGTGCTGCAGGATGACTGGCTTGATTCGGACCCCTCTTCTGACTGTCTTGAGGAACAGATTGTGCAACTAGTACTTTCATTTTCGTATCTTTCATACGTTTTCTTTCGTGTTCTTGCTCTTCCCTGATTCTATTCTGGTGATACTGGAGCATCTGGAGCATCTGGGACGGAGTATTAGCTTGCCAGGTGCTTTCGACTTTCAAAACTCGGTTTTTAATTGGTGGACTTGAATTCTCGACTAATTTAGTAACGAAAAGGTGAGGGTATGATTCACTACTTGTCTTGAGACCACTGTTGATACTGAAACATTTTTCAAACCTAGAATAAAAATCACTAGTATCTTCCTCTTGTTTCTGTTTACAGGCTGAGATTGCATCCCAGTCTTCTTTTTTCGTTGTCATTAATCTGGGTAAAACTTGAATCAATAATTCTGGTAATTCTTTACATTTCTCTCCAAGACCGGTACCTGGTACACGTATCTTATCTTCTGCTTCTAGAACTGCCCAATCTATCTTTTTCTCTCCCACCTCCCATTCCTTTTCTTTTAACTTTTCATACACCCCTGCGGGTAACAGGACCTTTAACATCTTAATTATATCTGGGTAAGTGTATTCTCCCATACGGAGCATGTCTTTTAATTCTCTATGGAACCCTGCTGGATCTTTGTCATGACAGGGAATTAATTTCTTCATCTCGAGGAGTTCCATCTTTGTGATTGGAGTGTATACAAACACTCGTTGCATTTCGCCACCCGTTCCTCTGACTGGGTGGACTTCTCGTAACGGATTCTGTCTGTCTATGTAAAATGATTTACTTTCTGGGGGTGAGGCATGAACAAAATGCGGGTTCAAGAATGTTCTATATTTATGGCGCTGTTCTAAAATGACACTAATTAAGTCGGTACCTAGACCTCTCCATTTATACTGGAGTAACTCGTTCAGGACATCATGTAACGGACCTGGATCAGAGTGCTGACCCTCATACAAAGTAATGAGGTGCTGGATCATATACATACCCACCAGTCGCTGCTCGGCTGGGGGCAATTTCAGAAACATTTGTGCCACTATTTCGTCTGGAAAAGTGGTAGAATCAGTAATCCATCGGACTGCTGATCGGGCTATTTCTTGTTCATGCATAGTACTTAATTCACTATAACCGACTCGTGATTTCAGAATGTGATCGGTAGCTTGGAATACTTGTTCTAGAGAACCTTGTTCTGGTGCTGAATGGTGGAAAGTTGGCTTGGGTTCTAGACGTAAATGGCGATCTGGAAATCTAGATTTTCCTACATACGCTATTCTGGCGGGATTCTCGTTCTCTTCCTCTTCAGGATCAGAGATACTTTCTTTCTCGCTTACTTGTGCTGCTTTACGTTGTTCGTGTATCTTTATTATCTCTCTACGGATTTTCTTGTACATACTTTCCATGGCACTAATGGTATTGTGCTTTCCTTCGGCTATATTATCACTCCACTTTGTCAGAGTTTTCATTTCAGCCTGATCTTTAGACGGGTAATCTTGTTCTCTTATTAGACAGTTAATTAAAAACTTTAATATCATACGCTGAATCTCGGCTTTCCTTTGAGACATGGCATCACTAATACTTTGTGGGTCATCCCCTGTACGGATGAAACGATATATTCTGTCTAGATCTTCTTTCATATTCGGCAGGGTGACTAGATACTCGGTCACCCTTCTTACGCGGACCGAATATAAAACCATATTAAACTCGCCTGGAACTGGGTCATAGACACATTCGCCAAGGGTTTGCCTGATTTCTGCGACAGACTTATTACTCTTGGGAGTACGCTGTGATGCTTGAGCATGTAATTCGAGTGCTGATAAACGCTTGTGTGGCGGCGGGGTTTGAGGAGGACCTCCTCCTGCGGCCCCTAAACTGGAATCGTCGACTGACATTCTTCGTGGCGGAGCGGGAAGTTGAAATGCTGGCTGGACCGGGGGTACCGTAGCAGGTACTGCATGGGGTGCCCCGGTGTCTGGAGGAGCAGGATGTGCCTGATTTACAGGGACTGGCGGAGCGCGAACAGGATTTGCATATTCAGGGACGGTGTCGTCCAGATAGGACGAAATAAAAATATCAGCTGCGGTCGGTTTGTGACGTAGCTTGGTCGGAACTAATGGTGGCGGAAAATTACTGGATGCCTCTGGGGTCGCTTTTGGCAAACCCTCGGCAAGAAGAGGATACATACCCCTAATAAGGGCATTCATCTGTCTGTCTGACTGTTCGGCTTTGACTTGTTCACCTATCTCGATTAATTCTCTTTCTTGGGCTCGCTCTTGGGATTCTCTACTTACTTCTGACTTTCTGATTTCTTTTTCGGTTCTTTTATGAGCTTCTTTACGCCATAACTCGATGGCATCTTTCTGTGATTGTCTGGCTTTCTTTTTCCATAATGCTTCTTCTACTCGCATGATGCACTCGGCATCCCATGTACCCGATACGGGCCATCTATACTTTTCTTCTAACTGTTTGGTATATTCTACCCATAAATCTAGATACAATATGGCACTTATGCCATGCTTCTGATACATAAAGTGACCTGGACTGTCCCTGGGCGGGACGGGAACTGCTGCTTCCAGCAGACCCTTTCTGGTTTTTAACTGACGTAACTTGGAAAATATGGGCATGACTGAACCGTAATCTAGACACAATACAATACACAATAAACACGATACTTATTTCCCATTCATACCACGACATTAGAATACATGAAAAACATTTAAAATAACAGTTCGGACAGAATACTACCTGAAAATACTTGAAATTTCTCGAGAACAGAACTGACTAGAACAGAAACTAGATGCACTGCTGAAACAGTACGAAACTTACCGGTCTCTTAAAGAGACACGTCAGGACCCGCATCCACCGAAGTGGACACTTCGTTTGTGGGACTGTGTACCACCAACCCACAGACCAGAGACAATTAGATTGACCCTGTCTAGATACTACCCCAGCAATGGTACTCACCGGGCAGCAAGAACGGAAGGCCTCGGACTGGACTGGACTGCTACGACGACGGACTTCGGACTTCAGTTACGGGTGGGCCTCCGGATACCTCGGACCTTGGACTCTTGGCTTGGGCTCTGGTCGGGACTCGCCGCGTTCCTCCACCGTCTCGTTTGGATGCTGGACCGCCTCCTCCGTCTCCTCCGTGGGCCTGAGGGATACTTGAGCAGAAATATCTGCCACTGCGCAGAAGAGTTCCGTCACGACTGCAGAGGGTCAGGGGGTCGGCGTGGCTTCACCGACGCGTGGGGAAAGGGCAAGTCCCTATTCGGGCGCCATTATGTGGTAAATAAATAAATAATACCCTATTTTTGACTAGGCATATATCATAACAGATAGCTCAATAAATAAGAGTCAAGATTCGAGGTAGTAGGAGTTTCTGCAGGTTTATTACAGCATAAGGACAGGAACAGGACAACCTGCATAGGAATAGAATGACAGGGCTAGCGTGGCCCGGCAGCTGCCGGGGACAGGATCTGGGATGAGCGCGCTGACTTTCAATAACAATACATGAACATATATACATAGCGCGAACACATAGCATTACATTGCAGTAGGCGTAGCAGTGGGTGGAGCAGAAGGCGTGACGCGTAGCAGTCGCGAAAGATAAGAGTAAAGTAGGTGTAACTGGGCGTATACATAGACATGTGATGCAAACGTAACAGAATATGTCATGAATGGGGCGGAAACCATGGAGGGGGCTACCTAAGGAGCCGGGACCTCTAACCTAGTGGTGCGCGCAAACTGGCAATGACGTATCACTAGGAGAAGCTGGGGGCTATGAACTCTGTGCTAGGAGCAGAGACTAAAGTCTGGAGGGTCGGAGCGACATGTACCTAAACCCTATCTAGTATCTGATGTTTAGGGAACATGTTGATATAAACTAGAAGTCATGAGGGGAAAAGCTAACTGACTCTAAGACTAGAGCATGCATTTATTCTACATGTAGTGCGTGATGAAGAATATTAAATGACCAGTAAATACAGTATTTCTCTAACGTGGAGACGAGAAGGCTAGACAATGACGGAAACTATTGATGCAGTTCAGTAGCTTAGGAATGCAGAGAAGGAGGACTGAACTGATAACTGGAATCATAACATAGTCTTGGCAGACTCAGAGGCAGAGCCAAGCTGCACCGGGCACTGCGAGGCAGGAAGTAAGTGAAGGGTCGAGGATACAGGTGGGGGCTGTATCGCTCCTTAGCGAGGGCTTCAGGAGACAGGAGCTGAATCTGATGTCCGGGCCCTTTTGAGGCCTAGAAACGGGGACTTTATAATGAAATAACGTGCACACTGGGAAACGTGGCAACGTAGCTTTACATAGGCCTGATATTCGTAGTATTCACGAGGACTGGGAAACTGGCATACTAGAGGTGGACACAACTGTAATTGCGTCTTTAATCGGACATGGGGAATAACATATGCATATTGGTCATGCACACATAACATATGATGGATGAGGCGTAGGGACACAGAACATGGCAAAATTTACTTTTCCACAGTACCTTGACCGTGTACAAAACCCGATTGGTTCGGTGGAATTAAATGGTTTTCATTAGCCCAATCAATTAACTCCTCAAGTAGAACCAATGCAACTAATTTAGCTTCGATATCTTGGAGCGTAATTAATCTGTAATTGGATGGGAGGGACCAGTCCCCACTTTTTATATAGGAGAAATTATAGATCCGTTCCATGCCTCGGGGACTGTTCTTTATTGGAGAGCATGATTAAATACTGGTGTTCGATAGCTCGACCAATATGATGCTTTCTCCTTATACAACACAGTGGGAATCCCATGTGGGCCGGGGGCACCATTGGATCTCTGATTCTTTATTAATTTACATACTTGTTTTTCTGTTATCTTTCTTTTCTCCTCCTATTCCATTTATAGCCCAATCAGTAGAATTCACAGCCAAGTTAGGAGTAGGATTCAAATGCACATCTATGAACAATACCCATTCAGATTCAGTTACTGTTGATGAAGTAGATTTCCTACTAGATCTACTCAGTTTGTTTACCAGAATCCAGAAGCCTCTTGACTTACTCCCTTTGCAAGCATATAGAGCTTTTGCCCACAACTATTGCTTTTCTTGCATTTTGTCCTTCCAGACCATTTTCCTTACTCCTGTATTTATCTTTTTGAGTTTTATTCTGTAAATTAAATTAACTCGGAACTTTTTTACCAATCTCAGGATTCTGTTACGTCCTCTTTTTAATTGATGGCTTTCAAACGAAATTATCACCAATGAACATGCTGGTTTCTTCCTCCACTGACCTTTATTAGCATATTATTGAGATTGTGGTAATTAATTGCTTTGTGAAGAGAGACCATTTTTCGACAGCATTCGAATAATCTCCTTCGAAGTCAAAATCCACAATTGCCTGCGCAGTGTTTGTATTAGAATCTTTGGTGTTATCTGGCCAATAAAGTTTCTTATAATTTACTGCCGTTGTTTCTCCCGGAAGTGACCTATAGTTTTCAAATCTTAGGCCATTTAGGTTTAACTCAATTATTTGAGGATGGGGGTCGTTTATATATATTCCCTCTTTCCGATAAGACAACATTTTATGAAATAGATTCAACTATGCTAGGGTATAATCTATTCTGGCACTATGATCCCCTGCTTGAAAAGTCCATGCTTTTGGCAAATCTTGAGGAAATCGCCCATTTTGCCATCTTAGACCTATGGTTTCTAATTCTTATACAAGAGTCTTGCCGATGTTTTCATTCTTATGTTCCCTCATACCCATTGTTGATGAAAAACTTGGAATTGACCATAAGTAATTTTGCCATTGTATTTCAACATCTCTATCGTAAGACCATAGCATATTCATGTTATAATCACCGGTAATAATAATCTCAGGTTGGGTGTCATTGTCCAGTTGCTGCAATATCATAATTATCAAATTGGTCGCCATTGTTCTTCGTAATTATATACGTTGATTACTACAATAGATGTAATTATATTTTGTTCCTTGTATCGTATTTTGACAATTAGATAATCCTTTTGACTTGGGACGTCCATTTCACTTTCCATTTTTAGCTCAGTTGATATAAAAATAGCCAAAACCCCACAAGGTCTGCCATAGTTACTTGTTCTCTTAGCTCATGAGTAATAACCCTATACCCTTCCAATCTAAAAAGAACTAAAGCCCAAGTCTCTTGTAAACAAATGATTTGAAAACAGCACAAAGTAGCGAGTTGGTTATTCTGAATCTTTGCTTGAACCCCATTTACATTCCACGAACATAATCTGACCCTTTTATTCATAATTGTTGGTCCCCTTAAAGGAACTTCAGATTGTAGATGTCAATCCTGCCTGACATTATGGAGGGCTGCTGTTAGCCAACCTAATTTGACATTGTCAAATAATAGGTCTACTTTTTTTACCTCTAATAATTTTAAAAGATGCCCGTTGGTCATACCTGTGTTTTTTTTTAATATTGAGTATTTCTTATTATTATCGGTTCTCATTGGTTATGATTTTGTAATTTTGTTAAAACAAAAGGGCTAGGATAGGAAAGTTGCAGGGGAGTTGTTCTTTTTTTTCCCCAGTCCTGAAAGAGATTATGTTCTTGCATAATAAGGCTGGCGGCAGTAGAAAGTGTCCAAATTACTAATGTTGATTTGCGATTATTATTCTTGATGTGTGGAATTCAATTGATTCTATGTCGGTACATTTACTTTTCTTTAATGAGGGTACTGCATTTTAATATGTTCCCACGAGTCATGATATCATTATTACCACTAGATTTCTATACCGGCGTAGAAATTACCTGCACCACTCCTTCTTTTTGATCTGGGTTATTTTATTTAATTTGTTGCAGGCTATTTTCACCTTGAGCATGCTCAATTAACCTTCCATTATGATTATTAACAGTTTTAGACCATGATTGTCGATGTTTATGTAACTGCTTCGTTTTGGTTCCCAGATCTTGTGGTAATTTAATATCCTTCCAGGTTTTTTTGTCAAAGATATTTTTATTGATTTTTTGAAAACAACTCACGGCCCAGTCCGCCCATTTTCCCACACAGGGGCGATCGGATCAAAAGCCTTCAGGCAAAGCAAGCTAAGAACGAACCCAAAGATCTACATTCACGTACCCCATTCCCAATGCACAGACCCACTGACAAGTTACAACTTCAAAACGTGACCGGTGCGCCATTAAGTCTCTCTCAGCATCAATGTCAATAGCAGAGTATTGGGCTTCACCGGTCTTGGTGAGGGATTTGTGCGTAAATGGGTCCATCAAGGGATAGTGGTCAATGCTCGTAAGCGGATCGGGATCGCCCCTTGGGGCTCAACAGGGAGACCTGAGAGAAGAACATAAATAGCAATCATGAGGTCAACAAACAAGCTAAACTCCCTCCAAACCCCCCCCCCCCCGCAATCCCCATTCTCCCCCCCTCCCCCCCTCTCCCGGTGGTGGCGTTGTCCCTGATTGGTGTCGCAGATGCAAGATTACTTAGATTTGGAAGAGATGTGAAGCCCGAACTGTGGGGGGACAGACCGCTGAGGGCAACCCGCGGGACAGGAAGGCTACCAGTGGGCCCCACCTAAATTCAAAGTTCTTGAAGTCCTCCTGGAAGATGTCCGACATACGCTCCATACTGAGTAGCTTCCAGAGGCGGGAATGCCACAGGGACATCACCAGGGCCTCTTTTTTCTTCCAAGTCGCCGCGATGGTGATTTTGGCAGCCCCTATACAGAGCCACATAATTCTCTTGTCGGCCCTGGTTTGATGTTCCAACATAGGGTCTCGGACCCCCAGAAGAGTCTCAGCCATAGAGGTCGGTATAGGGTAGCCCAGTAGGTCCTTCACCTGTGCCAGAATTTTTTCCCAAAAGGGTCTAATAGAGGGACAATCCCACCAAATGTGTTGAAAGTCGCCCAGGAGCCCACACCTTCGCCAACACCTATCCAATGTCCCCGGGAAGATTCGAGCCAATTTAGAGGGGTACAGGTACCAATCAGTCATCGTCTTCAAGTGTGCCTCCCGAAGATCCGCAGAGTGATTAAATTTGAAAATATCGGACCATAGGTGTGACCACTCCTCTTCAGTAATGTCTCGTTGGGCCAACCCCTCCCACAGTGTCATGTAACACGGCCGCGGCGACGCTATGGAGGAAAGCAGGAGCTTGTATAGGAAGGAGATGGCACCCTTCATGCCTGAAGATTTAACCAGGAAGGCTTCAAATTTGGTGAGGGAACGAGTTTCCCCATCCCGTATCTGGGGACCGAGGGCCCAGTGTTGCATCTGAGTGTAGTGGAAGTGTTCAGAGTCTGCTATCCCATAGTCCCTCTTGCAATTGTCAAATGTGAGGGGATCATAATTGTGAAACAGGTGGGTCAAGGCTAGGCAACCGCCCTCCCTCCAGGTATCAAATGGCCCTTCTTGAAGTGCAGGGGGGAAAGCCGGGTTGAAATGGATAGGGGTAAAGGGCAGACCAGCCCTCCAGTGTCGCCACCGAGTCCCAGACCGTCAAAGTGGTACGAGTCGGGGTGCTAAGGTAGGCGTTCTTGGGCCTGTCCTGCTTCGAGCGCCAGATAAGGTCCCAGATCGTTCTGCCCGCCACACTGCGGTCCATGTGGAGCCAGTGCTTCTCGGATTCCTTCTGAGACCATTCAACTAGAATTCTGAGCTGGGCTGCCCTATAGTAAAGCTGCATGTCGGGGAGACCAGCTCCCCCCTCCCTCTGGGGACGTCGAAGCACATGGAAGGGGAGGCGAGCTCGCCCTTCCTGCCAAATAAAGCGCAGGATCATTGTTTTCACCTTACTAAAGAATTCCCTGTCCATCTCAATGGGGAGTGACTGGAACAAGTATAACAATCTAGGAAGGAGGGTCATCTTTATGGCGTGGATACGCCCTAACCAAGAGAGGAAAAGTGGCTTCCACCTCCTGAGCTCCGCTTGGATGCGGGTCAAAATCGTAGGGTAGTTGGCCTTGTACAATTGCTCCACCCTTGGCGTAAGCTGCACTCCCAGGTATTGTAGCGAAGAGGGCGCCCACGCCAGGGGTGACAGTGTTTTGAGGTGACAGGCCTCCGTCGGGTAGAGAGTAAGATTGAGTATGTAGGATTTAGTCAGATTGACTTTGAAGCCGGCCACTTTTTCGAAACGGCTCAGTTCTGTCCGCAGGTGTGGGAGAGACGTCCTTGGGTTGGATAGGGACAAGAGGACGTCATCAGCGAAGAGTGATATTTTATGGGATTCACCTGTGAATGGCAGGCCCTTAATCCCTGGGTGTTCTCTGATGGCGATAGCCAAAGGTTCTATACTAAGGGCAAACAGTAAGGGGGATAGGGGACACCCCTGCCTAGTGCCCCGGGAGTGATAGAAGGGAGCAGACTGGACACCATTCACTAAGACTCTAGATCTCGGGAGTTTATAGTTGGCTTGGAGCATTTGTATAAATGTGGGGGAGAAGCCAAACGCCTGAAGTGTGGCCATGAGGAACTTCCAATCAACACGATTAAAGGCTTTCTCCGCATCGAGCCCGACAAGGATGGCAGGGATTTTAAATCTGTTAGCTTTTTCAATGAGATGGATGATGCGCCGTGTGTTGTCGTGCGTTTGCTGTCCCGCTATAAACCCTGACTGGTCTGGGTGGATGATGAGCGGCATAAGGCCGTGTAGACGTGTTGCTAGGATCGAAGAGTAGAGCTTGACGTCAATGTTTAAAAGAGCGATAGGCCTGTAGGAGGCACAGAGCGTGGGGTCTTTCCCCGCCTTAGGGATCACCGATATCACCGCTTCAGTCATAGATGTCGCCGCGTCCCCATCGGAGGCCATTTGGTTGAACAGCCGGACCAGGTGGTAACCAAGGTCGGCTGCGAAGGTTTTATAAAAAAGTGCAGTGTATCCATCAGTGCCCGGTGCCTTGTGAGGTTTTAAAGATTTGATAGCTGAAAGTACCTCTTCTATTGTGATTGGGGCCGTTAACTCATCATTCCAAGCCTGGGAGACCTGTGGAATAGGCAGGTGCCGAAAAAAAGTCACGCTGAGTGTCAGTGTCTAAAACGTCTGCAGAATACAGCGCTGTATAAAAGTCCCCGAATAGATTAGCCTTGTCTTCATCCTTGTGGGATAGCGCCCCCGAGGGGTCCCGGATGCCGCCTATGTACTCCCGTTCTCGTTTGTCACGTAACTGCCTCGCTAGGTGTTTCCCTATTTTATTGCCTTGAGTGTAGGATAGATTCTGTAGTTTAAGGAGAGTGAATTCGGCACGGTTGTTATATATAGCCCGCAGCTTGCCTCTGATGGCTGTGAGGCTGCGAAGTGTCTGTCGGGTGGGTGTAAGTTTGTGGGCCTGTTCGACCGACGTGAGTTCCTCCTCCAACAGTTCCCTTTCCTTTGCCCTCTGCTTGTTTAGGGCGGAGTTCAGTGCTATGCACTTGCCCCGAAGCACAGCTTTAAGGGTGTCCCAATTATTATATTCAGAGGTGTCTTCCGGTTTATTTTGCTCATAGAAGTCCCGTATAGTCTCCTGAAGGAGGGTGCACGATTCCTTGTACCGTGCTAAGGATGCCGGGAAATACCACCAAGCCGGTGAGGGGGCAGTACCAAGCCAGGCCATGCAGATTGAGTACAAGCCGTGATCGGACACGGAGATGGGAAATATCTTAGCCTCCCGCAGCCCGCCCTGTAGAGACTGGCTGGTGAAGATGTAATCAAGCCTAAAGTAGGAGTGGTGTACATGGGAGAAAAAGGAATAGTCTTTGGTGTGTGGGTAGGGGGCGCGCCAGGTGTCCAGCAGTCCCATGTCGTGAATGAGCCCCTAAGTGTCAGAATGGACGGAGCCCAGGCCAGAGTGGTTAGTGTGCGTGCTGTCGAGGGAGGGGTGCCAAACCAGGTTGAAATCCCCCAGTAGAAATAAAGGGCCCTCAGCAAAGTCCATCACTTTACCCAAGAGAGTGTGTAGGAAGTCCTTCTGCCCGCTGTTGGGGGCGTAACGCGTAACAGAGGTGCACAGCTTCAGCCTCCCCTTGACCATCAGCCACCGACAATCTTTGTCATTAAGTATACCCATTGGTTGAAAGTGAGTGGAAGAACGAAATAGGAGTGCCACCCCTTTGTGCTTGGAAGGAGCGGAAGACTTATAAATAAGCGGGTACATTCTGTGTTTCAGGCGAAAGTCCTCAGTGTTCATTAGGTGAGTTTCCTGAAGTGCAAGTATGTCTATGTGGTGGTCTGAGACGTACTTCCAGACTTTCTGCCTCTTCTGGGGGGAGTTGAGCCCCCTAACATTCCAAGTACCTATTGTAAGCGGCATTGTAACATGGAACTCAGGTTATCTATGTGGGGTGGGGCACACAGGCCCGCCGGCATCCCTCTCATGTCGTGCGTCTCCCTACCACTCCCTAGAGGCCGACCACCCAGTGCCATATCTGTCCACCCCCTTGTGCCGCAGTGAAAGGCTCTGTGACCTCCCAGTCAGACCATCTCCCCCCCAACAGTCTGCCCATGTGGACCATCCCACACAGATGAAAATGGACAGCCACCACCAGTTCCCCCCCCTCCCTCCTCCCCTGAACGACCCCAAACTCCAGTTCCGCATCCCCTGCTCCAAATTCCAACATGCAGTTCGGGATGGCAGCCCCCCACCCCCCTCACCCCCCCACAGTAACCCCCAAATCAGAACAAAGTATAGTCCCAGTCCTGCCAGTCCTTGCAGGGCTGTGGTAATTTTACTTGTAGGGGTCATCTCCAGTGGCGGCCGTCGCGGCTCCCCGCCCGTCACCCCCCCCCCGCCATTCAAGCAGAGTGTGCGCCAAGAGCCAGCTCTCCTGTGAGCGCATTGTTCATTCAGGAGGGGAAGTTTCACGGGCCACCTCAGCCACTGCCGTCGCTCTCTCCTGGGCGACCACAGAGGCGGCTGGTTTCAGGCGGTCTGTCGAGGATCTTCTGCGGCATACTGTTTGCCATCCTCCTTTGGGCGGTCCCGTCGGCTCCCTCATTACTGTCTCGTCTGCGTCCAATTCCAGACCAAGGAGAGTGCAAGTGTCCTTCAGGGAACGCATTTGGTGCAGGGTACCATTCCACTTAAAGATCAGTCTGAACGGGTGGCCCCCGGAGTATGGTATCTCCTCCGAGCCCGGGTCCGGACCCGGTGTCCTCTACTCAAGCCGCTCCGTGCTTGTCGCTGCCCCCACCAGTCTGTGGTCTCACAGCCTCGATGTACGTCAGGGCCCAGTCCGGTGAATTCTGGTGGCAGGGGTCCGGTTCTGGCACTCGGCAGCCGAAGCCGCCCCAGGAGCAGAAGTGCCGCTGCTAGGCCCGGAAGCCGGCGCCTCGATTTTCGTGGCCCCCGGCCGGGCGGATCGTCCTCGCTGGCCGGGTCGCAGGGTCTGGGCCCTCCAGGGGGGGCCCCGGCACGATGAGGCAGCAGTCGCTTGTTTCCTGGGTGGTGCAGGCGGCGGTGCTTGGCGCTGAGGCGCCGATGGGACAGCGAGGGCTCCATCAGACGCCCCACCCCCTCAGATGGCCGGCATTATCGGGAAGCTCCACCGGAGCGTCTCTGCCCAGAAGAGCCGTTCCGCCTTCAGGGAACGTCGCAGCGGCACCCGAGCAGTGCCGCCGATGTCAGACCCCACCTTAGGGACAGTCTGGAAGCTGGAGAGCCACAGTGCTAATCGTAAGGGCTGTCGGCAGGATTCAGGACGGGGAGCCGCGGAGATCCACATCCGACTAGGTCACCATCTTGGACACGGCCCCCATCCTTCCAGGTTTTTAACAAATCTCTATTCGTTTCATCCCCTCTGATACTCTCACTCTTTGCTCTATTTGTTTCCAATTGTGATGGCTTATTCTCCACCTGTTTATTACATTCCTCCACTTGCAGCATTTCTAAGGACTGAATTTTCCCATACTCTATCATTCTTATACTATCAGCTTGCTTGTTTAGGTATTTATTTTTCAGAACTGCTTGTACCTCCGATAGATCTTTATTAAATAGAGGGAAAAAGGGTTTTGTTGGAGACATTTGTTTACCCTCACCTTCACAATATGATATTTGGTCATGGTTGTTTCCAGTGTTCAATCTCACTATATCTGATGCATTTGTATTTTTTTTTATACTTTTAGAAGCTTTATTTCTTGCTTTCCAATGTCTTTTCCTCTGACTTTTTGATAGTTAAACTTCCGGAGCTGCGTCTGTCATTGTTGATTGTGTCGTGCATAGGTTTATCACTTCTTGATCTTTTGTTTTATCATCTATTTTATCTTTAACAACAACAGTATTGTCTTCACATTTTATTGTATCTTTAGAGGGGCAGTCGGTCTTGATGAGTTGAATTCCCACATTAGGAAAATTCCCTTTTACATCGTCAATTATTGTTTTTAAAATATCCGGAATGGTAGCCAGTTTGTTAATTAGTACTCCAACGCTGCAGAGTTTCTAGGTTGCTGTTGTATTTGTCCTAATTAATTAGAGATCCGTTATTTTGATTACATTTCGGCTGGTCTTGTTTTTTAACTGAATTTATTCTAGACAGAGTAAGATCCGATTTCAGTGGGGTATTGGCTTTCCTTATGATTTTCACCCCACCATTTAGTTCATTTGGAGCTTCTTGCTCTCCTTGATTTATTTGTCCCAAATTAGATGGTTCCCCTATCCCGTTAGCTGTTCTGATTTTTACTTGCACTTCTATTGGCATTGGATGCCTAGTTGGTAGTAATTGCTGAGTATCTCTCATTGTTAGATTTGTGCATTTTGCGTCCTCTTGTTGTGAACGACCAGTAAGTGGAATAGTTAACATCTCTAGGTCCGTTATTTGACCCCCAATGGTTGCCTTGGTCCTTAGTTGAATTTGACATTCGTTCGACTTCAGCTTCAGACTCAGGGTGGCCTGGTTCACTTACTCCTTGCTTAGGGGATATAATATTTGTTCTACTTTAATCGGAGTTTGAAGATCACATGGGTTAGTTAGCAATGTTAGCATAGCACCAGTTAGATCTTTCATAAAATCAAACTTTGACTGCGACTTTCCCAGTTTCCCAAATGTATGGACCTTAGATGATTTAAAGGACTATACGTCACCTGTCTGTTTTATTTTAAACATATCTAATATTAGTGTTTGTTGTATTTTTCTTTTCCTTTTGATAGGAGGGAAAGGTGGCCGCTCTTTTCCTGACCTCATAATACACCCTCTAAGGTGAGGAAGTCTTGCTTCTTTCAGAAAATCAAACCAAATGGTGCTTTGATTGGATAAAAACACCTCCTAACACCTCCAAGGGAAAACACCCCCAAAGCACACCTCAGTACAGAATCCACCGGTGCTGCTGGTTACCTATTTAATTAACTAATTCATTCATCAATTGATTAATATCCGGGCTCCGGGTAGGGCTGTAGTCTAGGCATGCAGAGTAATTCGGGGTCGAGGGGTGCTTCAACAGGATCAAAGTCTATTGTCACTTTCCCCGTTGCATAATTTCTCAGATTTTGTATTACAGAAATTATTACAGACTGAAATGGCTCAGCGACTTACAGACCGATCAACCTTAACTACTCGCCACATGCCACACACCTCTTGCCACTTGTCACTCACCACTCACTGTTCATTGCTTGTTCGTTGCTATTCATCGCTGACAAGAGTACAAGGGAGAATGCTGGCAATCGTTCAGGAGCAAGAGCGGGATCCAGAGCCAGTCCCACTACAGACGGCATATGTAGGCACTTCCCTCCACTCCTTGGCTCAGCTCTGCTCTGTTCAATGCTTGGTGTATACGTAAAATCAGGCGGCAGTTCCCTGAGTTCTGAGGAATGATTGAAGCGTGCGATGTCGGACCATAGATGCGTCCATTCCTCATCGGAAATAGGACGGTGAATTAAGTCTTCCCACATAGACATATACCGGGGGCGCGGGGAAAGCACTGTTCTCTTCCAGAGGATCCTCATCAATAGTCATAAGCACTGAATATTCCCGCCCATGTGCGGAACCCCGGATCCCGCACATGGGCGGGAATATTCAGTGCCTATGACTTTGATGAGTATACCCCTGGAAGAGAACTAGGATTAGAGGTAAGTAACTTATCCTTCTCTTCCAGGGGATCCTCATCAATAGTCATAAGCACTGAATATTCCCGCCCATGTGCGGAACCCCGGATCCCGCACATGGGCGGGAATATTCAGTGCTTATGACTTTGATGAGGATACCCCTGGAAGAGAACTAGGATTACAGGTAAGTAACTTATCCTTTGAAGGAGGAAGCTATAGATCAATGAGATCATCCCTTTCATGTTAGCAGTCTTGGTGAGAAAGGCCTCAAATTTTGTGAGAGGTCGAGTAGCAGCCTCCCGTATCTGAGGTGTGAGGGCCCAGTGCATTACTTGGATATACTGATATCTTTCCGTGTTCTTCAATACAAAGTCCCTTTGACATTGATCAAAAGTAAGGGGATCAAAATTGTGGAACAAATGTATTAGAGGTAAGCAGCCTCCCCTTCTCCAGGCATCAAAGGGTCCCTCATGTTGGGCCGGGGGGAAAGCTGGATTGAAATGGATTGGAGTGAATGGGGATGGAAAAGAAGTCCACCTGTCGTCGCCCAAAATGGAGTCCCATACTTTAAGAGTGGTGCGTGTGGGGCAGCTAAGGTCACCTTGGTAGCCGCCTGGAAGAGAAGGGAGGCTCCAGCTATATCCCTATGGCACTCTCGTCTTTGGAGACTGCTTAGCCTAGAACGTATGGCTGATATTTTCAGGGATATTGATAAGAATTTCGAATTTAAATGGGGTCCCCTTGTCTCCTTCCTCTCCCAGGGCCGTCCGTCTGCGGTGTGTCCCTCCACCATCAGAGTCCGCCATCTCTTCCAGTTTTGATCACAATCCCAGTGTCGACCAACCTCACGTTAGTATGAACACGCCGCCACCATGGGTGGGGTGGGAAGTGGTTTTTTTTTTTTTACATTTTCAAAAACCCTTATTGTGTCAAGACAGTTTCATACAGGCAGCAAAATCGTACAGCTAATCAATTGATTTTAGCATTGGTGACATAAAGCCCAATAAGCAGAGTACAGTGCATAGGTACATGTCATGATTATTTAGGGACTACTTCAGTTACAATAAAGGGTAGCCAGTGGTATCATCACACATCCGCTGTACGTGTGTAACTGTCATGCCGTGCTATTGCATGTCGAGCCCTTTCGTGTACATGTGTAGTTGGGAACTGACCTCTGGGGAGGGGATCTGTAAAGGAGGTTCACATATGTTCCCATGGAATTCGTTCCATTTACCCCATATTCTAGTCCATTTCTTGGGACAGCCCCTGTGCGTGTAAGCTGCCCTCTCAGACACCATTGTGTACGTGTAGGTGTTATCGCGGAGCCCCAGTATTTTGCTATGTTTCGCTTCACGATTGTCGGCCCCAATGTAGCCCAGTTCTGTAAGGCTAGGTTTAAGTCGGTGGGCTGCCAGATATTGAGGAGGCAACACCTCGGATCCCAGGGAACTTCTGCTCCTCCCACCTCTGAAATTATCGCTAATACTCTTGACCAATAGCGGTTTATGATAGGGCATTGCCATATTATATGGTAAAATGTTCCAATACCTCCACACCCTCTGAGGCAAAGGTGATCTGGTGTGTGTCCCAGCTTAAATATCGTGGTGCGAGGATAATATGTTCGGTGTAATATTTTCAGTTGAATGAGTTTAAGTGGGGATGAGATCGATGCCTCTCGGGCTGATGCTAGGGCGTCCATCCAATCAGATTCCTCGATATCTCCCAATTCAGTCTCCCATTTTCCCTTTAGTGCTCTCAGGGGGTCTGGTTGATTATTGATCAGTTTCTTGTATGTGTAGGAGGTTGCCTTTTTTTCCATGTAGTCCGTGAGGAGCCTATCCTCCAGAGGGGAGGATTCCACCAATTTGGTCTCTGGGAGAATTGCACTTTGTAATGCGTGTCGTATCTGTATGTAACGGAATCGTTCCGAGTCTGCCATCTTATACCTCGCTTGCAAGTTTTCAAATGATATTATCTCTCCTTTCGCCCATAGGTCGCCTATTTTAGAGATACCAATTAGGTCCCATTCTTTCAATCCCTTTGTGTTCGCCAGTATGCCCAGTTTTCTCGTGTCCCATAGGGGAGTGGCTTGTGTCAACACTCCCTTCCCATCCCAAGGCCCTCTGTGCGGCGTGCCATATTTTAGTCGTGTGTGCCCTTGGTCCTGTAAGTCCTTCCTGTTTTCCGTTGGTGTAAAGCGCCCTCATCAGTCGGTCTGCCGGCAGGAGGCTCCGGTTCAACCTGTATGCTGGTTCGTCCTGTGGGACGTGCAACCATTGATTTATTGTCATCAGTTGTGATGCCCAGTAGTAGAGTTTAACATTCGGTAGAGCAATACCACTGTCATACCAACTCCGGACCAGTTTGTGTTGTGCTATCTGGGGGGGTTTACCGTCCCACAATAGGGTTGTTACTTCCGCTTCAATGGATTTGAAATACTTAGGGGGGACAGGAAATGGGGTATTTTGTAGGGCATGTAGGAATCTCGGAAGGGCTAGCATTTTAAATAGTGCAGCTCCATCCAGGAGCGTCACCGTGAGGGATCTCCAGTGTTTTATGTCCGCTTGGAGTCGTTCAGGGGCCTCATTAAATTTTCTTCCATGAATATGGACTCTGATGGGGTGACATACATTCCTAAGTACTTGAAACCTCTGGTCACGATCTGCAGTTCGCATCCCGCCGGGATTTTGGGTGTAGGCCCGTGCAATACATAGAGTAGCGATTTCGTCCAGTTAATAGTGTAGCCGGATACTTTCCCGTATGCAGTAAAAATGTCTAGTAGGAACACTAATGATCTCGTCGGGGATGTTAAATATACGAGCACGTCATCCGCATATAGCGAGATACGATCCTCCCAGTCCTCCTCCCATCTCATTCCATGAATGGAGACGTCCTGCCTGATCCATGCAGCTAGCGGTACCAGCACTAGGGCGAATAGCAGCGGCAACAGCGGACATCCCTGCCTGGTACCCCTTCCTAGTTTGAATTCTCTTGATATTCTTCCGTTTGCTACTACTTGCGCGAGGGGTTCCGTATATAAAAGTTGTATCAATGCACAGAATTTCAGGCCAAGTCCCAGCTTCCGAAGTACCGCAAAGAGGAACGGCCATTCCACTCAATCAAAGGCCATAGTGGCGTCCAAGGAAAGGATGGCTGCATCTTTCAGTATCTCTGGTGTACAGGCTATAACGGCATGCACGCTCCGTAGATTAAGGGAGGTGTTACGTCCCGGCATGAACCCTGATTGGTCCGGGTGAACTAAGTCCTTGAGGTGTGGCTGTAGTCGGAGTGCCAACGCTTTGGCCAGTATTTTGGCTTCCGCATTCATTAGCGATATTGGGTGGTAAGAGGCTGCCAAATGCGCAGGTTTGCCCGGTTTGTGCACTGCCACAATTGTGGCTATTCGCTGATCCCGTGGCAGCCTGCCATCCTCCAGGCAGTCATTGTACATGTTAAGTAAGGTAGGTGTGATCAGACCTGCCACTTTTTTGTACAGCTCTACTGGTAGCCCGTTTGGACCCATTGCTTTCCCTGTGTTGAGTGCTGCCAGTGCCCGCCCCAATTCTTCCGACGAGAGGTCAGCATCTAGGTCTTCCCTGGCTTCCAGGGAAAGCGTAGGCATCCTAATGTCTTGCAAGAAATGTGTATTGTCTTCTATTGTGGTTACCGCCTGCAGTGTGTATATTGTTTCAAAATGCGTAGCTAACTGTTCGACAATACGTTCGGGGTCTGTTGTGAGAGTACCGTCCTTTAGACAAATTTGTGCTATCCATCTACTTGTTTTTCGCGTTTTTCTATCCATGCCAGCATTTTACCTGTTTTGTCTCCCAATTCGTAAATTCTGTGGAAGGTATTGGTACTTTTTGGCCTTTGCTGTTTCCCATGCATAATTCTTGGCTAGCCAGCGCCACAGCGTGTGCCGTAACCTCAGTGGGGTCTGCGGCGTGAGCTTTCTCCGCTTGCTGGGTGGCCTCCTCTAGTTCTTCTATGGTCTCTCTTTGTGAGCGTTTGTGTCTTGTGATCGTCGAGATGGCCTGCCCTCTAATAACGGTTTTATATGTCTCCCATAGTGTGCTGGGGGATTGAACTGACTGAACATTTTCTGCAAAGTATTGTGTAGTGGATTTAACTAGGTCCCTTGCAATCTTGGCATTTTTCAGGAACCCAGGATAAAGCGGATAGATGCTCCGTCTGCCAGGGATATATAGGCGGTGTATATGATTTGGACTGGAGAGTGATCTGATATGCCCCTCGGTAGATGCTCTACCTGTTTCACTTTCTCAGGCGTAATACCCAATGTCAATATATAATCTATTCGGGAGAGGCTCCTGTGTGCCCTTGAGAGAAATGTGTATTGACGCTCTGTTGGGTGCTTAAGTCGCCAAATGTCAGTCACTCCCATTGCGTGTATGAAATCTTGCAGGGCTTGATTGGAGCGGCTTGCTTCCCAGGACGGGTGGTGGTCGATGGTCGGATCCATTACTGTATTAAAGTCTCAACCCATGATCAGTTCTCCCTCTGGAAGGTCCTGCAGGAGCCTCCCGAGGTCCTGAAATGCTTGCTGGTGAAGTGTAGGGGGAACATAAACGGAGAGCACGTGATACAACCTACCTTCCCACTGCCCAGTTAGTACCTGTGCATCAGTCCAAGTGTTCTTAATCATGAATGTGGAGCTCTTATAGACCAGGATTCCCACCCCTCTAGAGCCAGATGTGAACTCAGCGTGAGCTACCATTTTAAAGCCCCATCTATCTAGTGCCTTGCATGTTGTTCCTGTCAAATGTGTTTCCTGGAGTAGAACAATCGAGGGCCCCTTGCGCTTCAGGTACTGTAGGACCAGCCCTCGTTTAATCTTATGACCCAACCCATTCACGTTCCACGAAATTATGGACAAGGGGGCCCCGGCTGAAGTGGTAACTGAGTGTTCCTCTCCCGCTCCTCATGTGGTGTCACGTCGTGCTTGATATGTATATCCTATGGTCAGTGACTACTGTTGATACCTGCTGTACATGACCTGCCCTGTGAGCGCATAGATTGTATAGTTGACACGTAAACTTGTTCCTTGAAATAACGTAACATATTAAACGTAAACATTGTAACAGTTGCTTCAAGAATCCTTGGCCCCTAATCCCAAACCCTGCCCTCCCCCCCATCGGATCTGTGACTGTCCCCATCTCCAATTGCTCATTATGGCCCCCGATAAACAATTGTAGTCCCTGAAGAAAGTGGTCATTGTCCACCAGAGACCAAAACAAACCGAAACTTATCGCTATCAAAATCCCAACCCCCCCACCCTGCCTCCCTGCCCGGCGGATACAGAACCTTCCACCACCCCCAACTGAGCAGAGTGCTTACTTCCCAGAACAAAATGTAGTGTTCGTGAGGGTGAGAGTACCGTGACTGTTATAGCCTCCTTCCCACCCATTAATGTTCATGCAGTGCTACCAACATCACGGTAGGTCCTACCTGTAGGAGTCTTCATAACTTGCCTGTGTATCACGTCCTTAGTCGACCCATTGTAAGGAAGGTCAATGTAACAGTACCCACCACCCTGCGCTCACCGCCCAATCTCGGGCCGTGTCCATATCATAGTCTCCTACTGCGGTGTTGTGAAGCGTGGCAGCCTGTGAGGTCCTTAATCCTTAAAAAGCCAAGTCATAGCATCGCTTCAGTGATGCAGTTTGTTGTGGGCTTCTGTCTTTTCCATTATCGGTTATTATGTCTTGCGTCCCGGTTCCTGGGTTTCCCTGTCTGCCGCCAGCCCTCCAACCAGTCTTGCGCATCTTTGGGCGATTCAAAAAACCAAGTTTTTCCCTCCGCTTCAACACGTAGCTTTGCTGGGAAGAGCATTGAGTATTTGAGTTCTCTAGAACGGAGTTCCCTTTTCACTTCCGTGAAATTTCGTCGTTGTTGTGCCACCGCTGCAGTGTAGTCTGGATAGAAGGTGACCTGTGCGTTGTCAATTTTGACTGGTGGAGCCATTCGAGCTGTCTGCAGGATGGCATCGCGGTCGCGAAATTTGAAGATCCTCGCTAAGATTGGACGCGGTGGTGCCTCTGGTTTCGGTTTCCCCCCTGGCACTCGGTGGGCACGTTCTACTGAGAAATAATTTGACAGGCCCTTCGGTTGCAGCTTGGTTTGGATCAAATCTTCTACGAATAGGTCCAACGCAGGGCCCCCTGTTGTTTCCGGTACACCCACCAGGCGTACATTGTTGCGCCGTGAGCGGCCTTCCTGTTCGTCAAGTTTCGCCTTTAATAGCAGATTGTCATCTTCCAGTTTCTGTACTTTGTGTTTCAAGGCCGCCGTGTCGTCAGTTAGCCCCGATGTAGCTTTTTCCACCTCAATCAAACGGTCTGACAACTTGGAGAAGTCCGCCCTTATCAGGGAGATATCGATGGAGATAGTGCCCATTGAAGTTTGCATTGTGTGCAATGCCGCCATGACGTCTTTCAGGGTGACCTGTTCGGCGTCACCTGGCAGGTTGGTCGTTTGGGATGATGTGCGTGGCGCTTCGTTCGGTTGACCATTCTGGGGTTCTTTTACATAGGCATATTTTTCCAAGCGCGGAGGCTGTTGCACCTTGGGCCCCCTGCCCGTCATGGTACTTGATCGCAGTGGACACGCACCCAAAAATTCGTGAGGCCAGGAGAAGAGCCCCGTTTGCCAACTGTTCCTCGATGTGTTGTACAGTGTGTTCCTGAGTGAGACAGCGCTGGGTATCTTCGCACAGTGCTATCTAGGGTATGCCCCTTAAAATGCCTGCAGGTGTCACTGATTTGCAGCTAGTGCTGCGTGTGGGGCAGGTGAGCGGGCTGGTGTGCTCAGCAGCGGTAACAGAGAGGCCGGTGGTTCCAGGATTAAGCCGCCATTTTGTGCCTCCGTACTGCGGCGTCCACAGTCCCTGCCCGGTAATGTCGGGTTTTCACTTAGGGCCCCCTCGCTGCCTCCTCCAGCAGTCGCCAGTACCTTGTAGTCCGAGGATGTCCTGTGCGCGCAGCCACTTCCGTTTTGGTTTTCGCCGCCTTTATTCTGTGTCCAGGAGCAGTTCTTGTCGGGTCATCTGTATGCCAGGCCGCCGTGAAACTTTAGTCCCGGCTCCCGTAGTGCTGTTAGGCCCCGGTTGCACTGTCTCGTAGCCGCTTGAGTATTAGGAGTCTGGAGTAGCGGATTGCTTCACCGGGAACCGGAAGATCTCCCGTTTTTATACAGCCGTAGCAGCGCCTGCTGAAGTCAGGATTATTGTGCGGATTGTCGGGGAAGGTGCCCTGCAGTCAAGGAGCTCTGCTAGAACGCGGCCATCTTTCTCGGCCGGTGGCCACGCCGGGAAGTGGTTTTTTATTAGTTTTTTTTCTTTGTTCCTTGTTAGATTCATAATTACTTATCACATGTTAGGATGAGTTTGTCCACGCTTTCTGGCTATTCCGCATACAACACCTTGGTGGAGCAACCTGGAGAAATTACCGTTACAGAAGGCCGTTGAGTTTTCTTTAGACCTATCTGCTGGCTTAGCAAAGTTGCATCATCTTCTTTTTTTCCTTTTTTATCTCTCTCTCTCTAAGCTCCGGGGCACTTAGAAGCTGCATCTTTCATTTGGCTTATCTAATAAGAGGAGGAGCTGATTTACATTGATCAATGCACTTTGTCCACCTGTTATAATTCTGTTGAGGCTTTCTGATCCCCTGCATGGGACCAAGTGATGATGTAATTTTTGCCTGTGGACTGTGGAAAAAAAAAATAATCAACACATTTTTGACATAAATCAGGTGGCAGGCCAAGGCTTCTCTGTGCTCTGCAGCAGCCGCCGCACGAGCAGCACTAGCAGCGCCTTAGCACCACGGTGCTGGCAGCGGCCGTTCCTGCCTCCATCGCAGATCCGTAGAACTTAAAGCGCCCGTATAACAAGACACGGGTGAAGCGGGAACCGGTCACAAAACAAACTCTGGTAGTCGTCCCAGACTCCGATCCGCTTGCTCGTCAAATCCTCCTCGGCTCTAATCGATACGCTCTGCACTCAACACCGAATCACAGGCCGACAACAACTGTGAACACCAACAGAGGGAAGAATTGTGTGTTTCCCCAAGTTAGTGAAAAAAAACAGCATATGTCTTGGCTGCTTCTGCTGCACCCAGAGTCTTATGCGTCTTTTCAGTCTAAAGTTTCTGTCTGGAAAAAGATTGTGTCCTGGTTTTCTGCACCCAGTAAATCCAGGTGCAGAAAAACCTAACAACTAATGATCAGGTGGAATAAAATGAACACATGAAAGTATGCCTTAATTTCATTGCCCTTGATTCAAACTCTGGACCATAGTTGAGGGATAGGTCTAGGCATAGTCCTCACAACGCCCAATAGATTTGCTTGAGGCAGAGGCCAAAACTCAAAAGTCAGGAAACCACATACAAGTAGGTGGTAACTCAAGGCAGGGGAAAACGCCTGTTGTCCGTGGAGGAGTCATTCCCTTCCCAGAAATGTGCATTACAAATTAATTAATAGTGTATATGTTTTTAATATCTGTTTGGTGCCAGTCCATATGACTTTCATATCTGCCTTTGGGATTCTATGTTGCAACTCCATAGGGTACATGTATCCTTTGTGAGCTTAATAAAAAGTTGAAAATTCTACAAAACCTCACTCCAACATCTAAGTACTCTCATGCCACCATTCTACACTCTGCACTGTCTGAAAAACAGCTCAACATTTTCAAAATTCTGCATTGATTTGGCTTGTAAATTATATTTTTGGAAATGTACATGTATTAACTATTTAATTTTAATACTATAGGTGATTGAAATTACGGACGAAGAAAGCAAGATTTAGCACTAAGCAACTGAATGTCAGTGGCATAAGAAGGATTATTTTGAAAAACTGAAGGACATCCAGCATTCTACGTTTAAACAATTTCCAAAAATCTAAGTGTGGCGAGGAAAGTACTATACCTGTAAGTGAAGTCTCTAATTTTGCATTTCATTAACCCAGAGCAAAGTCATATCTGTGCACACAGCATCAGAAATAATGTAGAAAGACCGCTTCAGCATCCTCATCTGAAATATTATCAGAAAGACAAACTGCCTCAGCATGACAGAATAACGTTCATCTAAAGCATCATGTAATTCTAGAGAGGAAGCACACACTACATAAAAGAAAGTTACAACTAAAGGTTTCTTCTGGATACCATCAAAGAAAAGACGCTGAAAGAAGACTCCGAAGCTGACACGTTAACAACCAAAAGATTGGAAAAACACCTTTGTTCAACAACCGTTTTTAACCAGTTACTCAAGTTTGAGACTATCTGCCTCGGGATATAACACCTCGACCCACTCTGCTCACTCTTGCGAAAACCTTAAGAATTCACCACTTTATTGTGTTAATGACCATCTCAGATTGTTTCCTTTTTATTGTGTACTGTTCTGTAATTCTATGTAAATCGCCTCAACATTATCTGTTGTGCAGGAGTGATATGTAAAACTGTTAAATATAAAAATGGATTAAAGAAGCACCGTTGCGCTATATCTAATGTAAATAAATCCTCATCCTCAGAACTACAAACCTTAACCTTACCCCAAACATAGAAAGGGTAGAAGGAACTGATGTTCTGCGACTAATCATCCACAATAGTACTCTGCACGCTCTAACGCCCTCAGTTACTGCCATTACACCAGTGCAAAAAGGTACTTATCAGTTTAATCATTAAATATCAGACTAACACCTTATTACTGCATTGCTAAGAACCTATACAAATAGATTTGAGAAAAACTTCAGTCACAAATTAAGTTGCTGCCGGAGAGGCTATTACTTAAAGACTATTATCTGTTAGAAAAATTTCAACAGGTGTTACAGGACTGCTTCCCGACTTTTGTTGCTCAATTCAAGTGTTGAGAAGATTACACACAATTTCTTTTAGAGATCAGTGCTGAACATTATCTAAACAAGCCCGACTCTAAAATCGAGGCAAAATAACCGAAGATAGGGAAAAAAGTTACCAAGATACAGCCATAAATCTTATCTCACCGAATTTGACAGAATGCACACAGGGGAAAACCACCCTCAGTGCAAAGTATGCCAAAAAAGTTTCAGGCGTAAATCTTATCTCACTGAGCATATGAGAATCCACACTGGGGAAAAACCTTATCAGTGCTCTGAATGTCAGAAAAGGTTTAGTATCAAACTGAGTCTATATCGACATGAATTAACCCACTCTGGGGAAAAACGTTATCAGTGCTCTGAATGCCCAAAAAGTTTCAACAAAAAATCTCATCTCACTGAACATATGAGAATCCACTCTGGGGAAAAACCTTACCAGTGCTCTGAATGCCCAAAACATTTCAAACTTAAATCACTTCTAACTACACATGTGAGATTCCACACTGGGGAAAAACCTTATCAGTGCTCTGAATGCCAGAGATGTTTCAGTGACAAAATGAGACTCACTAAACATACACGGACCCACACTTGGGTAAAACGTTATCAGTGCACTGAATGCGACAAATGTTTCAGTGAAAAAAGCAGTCTCACTCAGCATATAAGAACCCACACTGGGGAAAAACCTTATCAGTGCCCTGAATGCCAGATATGTTTCAGTCAAAAAAGCGGTCTCACTCAGCATATAAGAACCCACACTGGGGAAAAACCTTATCAGTGCCCTGAATGCCAGATATGTTTCAGTCAAAAAAGCAGTCTCACTGAGCATATAAGAACCCACACTGGGGAAAAACCTTATCAGTGCTCCGAATGCCAGGTATGTTTCAGTGTAAAAAGCCGTCTCACTAAGCATATAAGAATCCACACTGGGGAAAAACCTTATCAGTGCTCTGAATGCCAAAAATGTTTCAGACAACAATCTCATCTCACTGAACATGTGAAAACCCACACTGGAGAAAAAAAATGATCAGTGCTCTAAATGTCAGAAAAGATTCAGAGGTAGAGATGGTTACAAGCGCCATAAGAAAACACACCATCAGAATAATCAGTTCTCCGAATGCCAGAAAAGCATCAATTTTAAACTCAATCTCACTCTACATGAGCAGACGCATACAGGGGAAAAACACTACCAATGCTGTGAATGCTAGAAATTCCTATTTGATAGGCAAAGCCTCACTAAGCGACTCCATACTGATGAAAAACCTTATGAGTGCTCTGAATGCCAGAAAAGCTGCAGAAAAAAACGCTATTTCACCATGAGAAACTCCACACTGGAGAAAATCCTTATGCCATAAAAGGTTGAATCTGAAAGACAGAGTTATGCTTCATGAGAGATCCCACTCTGGGGTAAAACTTTATGAGTGCTCGAAATGCAAGCAAAGTTTTGGTTACAAATTACTTCTCACTTGTCATGATTCTTTGCCTGCCACTAACAGGAAAAGCTATTTGTGAAGGGATAACATTAATGCTGTATTGTCAGCTGTTTTAGAGTTATTTGACTCGTTTTACTCGTGATTTTAAAAACTGTATTTTCTCACTCTGTATTGCAGACAGCATACCCCTAGGCCACCTGCACACATTTTTGCCGACATTTGACGCCTTTAGCTGCCGTTTTTGAGCTAAATTGGGGTTAGGGAAATCTTCCCACGGCGGCCATCTTTAGTGTGCCCAGAGCGGTGGGAGCGCTCTAGTGGTACATATAAAAGGAGCCCTGTGACAGTGCTCGCGAGATTCTTTGCCTGCCACTAACAGGAAATGCTATTTGTGAAGGGATAACATTAATGCTGTATTGTCAGCTGTTTTAGAGTTATTTGACTCGTTTTACTCGTGATTTTAAAAACTGTATTTTCTCACTCTGTATTGCAGACAGCATACCCCTAGGCCACCTGCACACATTTTCGCCGACATTTGACGCCTTTAGCTGCCGTTTTGAGCTAAATTGGGGTTAGGGAAATCTTCCCACGGCGGCCATCTTTACTGTGCCCAGAGCGGTGGGAGCGCTCTAGTGGTACATATAAAAGGAGCCCTGTGACAGTGCTCGCGAGATTCTTTGCCTGCCACTAACAGGAAATGCTATTTGTGAAGGGATAACATTAATGCTGTATTGTCAGCTGTTTTAGAGTTATTTGACTCGTTTTACTCGTGATTTTAAAAACTGTATTTTCTCACTCTGTATTGCAGACAGCATACCCCTAGGCCACCTGCACACATTTTCGCCGACATTTGACGCCTTTAGCTGCCGTTTTTGAGCTAAATTGGGGTTAGGGAAATCTTCCCACGGCGGCCATCTTTAGTGTGCCCAGAGCGGTGGGAGCGCTCAAGTGGTACATATAAAAGGAGCCCTGTGACAGTGCTCGCGAGATTCTTTGCCTGCCACTAACAGGAAATGCTATTTGTGAAGGGATATCATTAATGCTGTATTGTCAGCTGTTTTAGAGTTATTTGACTCGTTTTACTCGTGATTTTAAAAACTGTATTTTCTCACTCTGTATTGCAGACAGCATACCCCTAGGCCACCTGCACACATTTTCGCCGACATTTGACGCCTTTAGCTGCCGTTTTTGAGCTAAATTGGGGTTAGGGAAATCTTCCCACGGCGGCCATCTTTACTGTGCCCAGAGCGGTGGGAGCGCTCTAGTGGTACATATAAAAGGAGCCCTGTGACAGTGCTCGCGAGATTCTTTGCCTGCCACTAACAGGAAATGCTATTTGTGAAGGGATAACATTAATGCTGTATTGTCAGCTGTTTTAGAGTTATTTGACTCGTTTTACTTGTGATTTTAAAAACTGTATTTTCTCACTCTGTATTGCAGACAGCATACCCCTAGGCCACCTGCACACATTTTCGCCGACATTTGACGCCTTTAGCTGCCGTTTTTGAGCTAAATTGGGGTTAGGGAAATCTTCCCACGGCGGCCATCTTTAGTGTGCCCAGAGCGGTGGGAGCGCTCTAGTGGAACATATAAAAGGAGCCCTGTGACAGTGCTCGCGAGATTCTTTGCCTGCCACTAACAGGAATTGCTATTTGTGAAGGGATAACATTAATGCTGTATTGTCAGCTGTTTTAGAGTTATTTGACTCGTTTTACTCGTGATTTTAAAAACTGTATTTCCTCACTCTGTATTGCAGACAGCATACCCCTAGGCCACCTGCACACATTTTCGCCGACATTTGACGCCTTTAGCTGCCGTTTTTGAGCTAAATTGGGGTTAGGGAAATCTTCCCACGGCGGCCATCTTTAGTGTGCCCAGAGCGGTGGGAGCGCTCTAGTGGTACATATAAAAGGATACGGTCACCCTATCGCGCTAGCGGTCGCGTTTGCGGAAGCGCCGTCCCTAGCGCCGGAGTCCCGCCTGAGTCAGCCCGTCTGCGCTCTGACGGGCTCTGGGCTCCGGCAAGTACCTTATACCTCATCTGTGAGTACCTTGTTTCTGATCTACTATATTGCATTATGGTCCTTTTCTATTCTGCTGTGGAATTACATTCATGGTGCCGCTTTGCGTGCAAATCCTGCTCTGTATGTACATTGCCCTTTCCCAAATTCAAATGTCACCAATGCGGTTTTGCTCTCGGAAAGCCAGCGAGCTGCAGATGGCTTGAGCGCAATGTCAGACGCAGCAGGCCTGTCAAGTCCAATACTGTCTCTTTACACTCCTCTTTACATTTCTGGAGTATTAATTGTAGATCTCTCCCACAACACAAATATAACATCTGCGACCTCATCATTGAGGAACAACCGGATGCTGTGTTTCTTACAGAAACCTGGTTGCATGATAGCTCTGGCCCCGATATTGCCGCTGCAATTCCCCCTAATTACGTCATCGTAAGGAAGGACAGAGTTCTAGGCAAAGGGGGGGGGGGGGTAGCCATGATCTTCAAATCTAAGTACACCTGTAAATTTGAAGACATTCCTCTCAGGGGTTGCGAGGCAGCCCTTTTTAGGCTAACTATTAACCCTCAGTTCACAATGACAGGTTTACTAATCTATCGCCCTCCTGGGAATGCTACTCCCTGGGTCTCTTCTCTGCCAGATTTTCTGGCCCCCTTGCTGCTTAGAGCAGCCAACTTCTCGATTCTTGGGGATCTAAATATCCATCTTGAAGATCCCGACTGTACGTCCACTAAACAGCTTATTTCTACTCTCGAACTCTTCAACATTCAATTACTGAACTCGGCCCCTACACATCGTGCTGGTCACTTATTAGATCCTATCCTGTCAAACCTCCAGTTGGACTGCTCCCAGAAAGCACGCCCAATAGAATGGTCCGACCACTTTGCTGTTCCTTTTTCATTGGATATCACCAGGACAGCATCACAGATCGGAAAGGAAATAGATAAACGGACACGCAGTTGGGGGAAAATTAATATGCCAGAACTTAATAAACAATTATTGAGGACACTTCCTAACACCGACCAATCTATCTCCGCACTAAATTGTGCAGTTGGTCAGTGGTTAAATAATGCTGTTGACTCCACGCTTCCCTTGACATATAAGAAAACTATGCCTCATCATCCACCTGCACCATGGTTTTCCGACAAGCTTAAGTGCCTCCGCACTCAATGTAAGATTTTAGAAAGGAAATGGAGGCGCAACTATTCTCCTATCCGCAAAGTAGCTTACAGAGAAGCTCTGAAGGGCTATCATAACAGCTGCAAAACTGCTAGAGCAGACTACACTAAAAAAAAAGTTTCAGATGCACAAAACTGTCCTAAGGTGCTCTTTTCAGTTGTAAAAAAACTGACAGGAGCGGACTCTATTCCTACGCCTCCCGCGCTTGACAAGGTTCAATGCCAATCCCTAGCTGACTTTTTTGTTAAAAAGGTCGACCTGATCTATGATCTTTTTACCCCGCCTTCGATGGTAATACCTTTTGCATCTGGCGCTGTGCAGTCATCTGCTAATGCTGACGATACTGCCAAACTCTCTGTATGGCAGCCATTAGACAATATTTCCTTCCTCTCTTGTCTAAATAGTGTGCGCTCTGGCTCCCCGTGCGATGCACTTCCGGCCAGAATACTCAAACAATTAGATTCTTCCACCCATCAGATTTTTGTTAAACTGTTAAACGCCTCACTTACTGAGGCATATGTACCCCAGCCATGGAAACACGCCATGGTAGTGCCCTTATTAAAAAAGTCTGGTGCGGATATTTCGAATCTTGCCAATTTTCGTCCAATATCCCTGCTACCCATCTTCTCTAAAGTGTTAGAGAGACACATTAATACCCAGCTCACTGAATTGGTGGAAAGTTCTGGTTTCTTACATTCCTCCCAGTCGGGTTTTCGGTCCTGCCACTCGACCGAGACAGCCCTTCTTGGGGTGACAGAGAGTCTCCGACACGGTGTCGACCAGGGTGAAACCATGGCGCTCATCCTGCTGGATTTGAGTGCAGCTTTCGACACCGTGTCACATTCCATCCTTCTTGACTCTCTGCGGTCACTCGGCGTGACTGGTAGGGCCTTAGCTTGGGTGGCCTCTTTTCTTGGCGAGCGAACCTTTCAAGTTTTCTCCCCTAAGGCGGCTTCAGCAGTCTGTCCCTCAGCGCGGGGTGTCCCCCAGGGGTCCATACTCAGCCCCCTATTATTCAATCTTTATGTAAAATCCTTGGCTAACATCGTAGAGCAGGCGGGGCTGACCCTGTTCTCTTACGCTGATGACACCCAGATTGTCTTCTCCCTATCAGGGCGAGACGAGAAAAACCCCTCTGCACTAAAATCGGGCCTCACTCTTGTGGCGGACTGGATGCAGAGGAACTGTCTCAAACTGAATGGGGAGAAGACAGAGGTGGTCATTCTGGGAAAAAATAAGAACCTCTGGGGCCCTCAGCACTGGCCTAATGAGATGGATGCACTTCCTGTACCCACACATGCTGTACGCAACTTGGGCGTCTAAATTGACGACAAGTTAACAATGAAGCAGCAGGCCACTAAGGTCGCAGCAACCTGTTTTTCTACTCTTAGGTGGCTACAAAAGATCCTATGGATGCTTCCCATTCCTTCCCGTAGAACGGTTGTCCAGGCATTGATAACATCTCGCCTGGACTATGGCAACATACTATATTTGGGTGCTGATGTAGCCACTGTCAAAGTACTGCAGGTTGTACAAAATGCAGCTGCGCGACTCTTGAAGAATGTCCCTAGAAGAACTTCTGCATTATCTGCCTTGCATGATCTTCATTGGTTGAAGATCTCCAGCCGCATAAAGTTTAAGGCATTATGCTACATGTTTAGGATCAAGCAAGGTATTGCACCTACTTACTTACAAAAGCTGGTGCAACTTTACAGGCCCAAAGTACCTTACGATCCTCAGAAATTGGCAATTTCTCTATACCAATATTTACGGTGGCAAGGATGGGGGGACGTTCCTTCTCCTATCTTGGTCCTAAATATTGGAATGCCCTGCCCACTGCCCTTAAATTAGAGACCAGCCTTTTTCGTTTTCGCAGAGCACTGAAAACGCTGTTGTTCACATAAGTAGTTAGTACCTGCAGGTTGGCTATCTGATATCTTCTTCTCCAGTCTGTCCCTAGCGCCGGGAAACCCACTGTGGGTAGCTGTGCGCGGTAAAAGTTTAAATAAATAAATAAATAAGCGAACTCACACGGGGGAAAAAGCCTTATGTGTGTTCTGAATGTCAGATAAGGTTTAGTCTTGAATACAATGTCATTTGACATGAGAGAATTCACACTGGACTAAAGCCATATACAGGAGGGGAAAGCCAGAAACATTTTACTGAGAAAGGAGATCTCACTACACATGAGAAATGCATCCACACCAGGTGAAAAGTAAGGCGTAGCTTGAGTTGCAGAAAAGCTTTCACAACCTGACTTTACATGAGAGAGCACATCTTGTAGTTGCAATAGAATTCATAAAGAAACTCTTGCAGGATAACTTAGGCTGCCCGCATGCAACCTCCAAAGAAATTTCAGGCCTGGAAATATTTTTCATTGCAACAGAATCCACAATTTGAGTATCTGAAAGTTACAAAACTCTCAAGGTCTCTACTATACACAGACAAGTGTTAGTGCCTGCAAAAATCAACTAATTGCCCAAAAAATCACAATAATAATGTCTTAAATTTTACTCCACCCAAAAGGTTTCTACTCACCCTTGTTTCTTAACATATGACTGATATCTATTTTTTCATGATAAGATTAAGCCTATGCGGAGTTCCTCAGTGAGGAACTCCGCAAAGTGACAAAAAAACTCTGGCGGTCTACGCGGAGTTCCGCAAGCAGCGGAGTGCGTAAGGGTCATGCAGTTTGTGGTGATTTCATCCCATGTCGGAGGATCATTTGGCCCTTCTCTTCCAGGAAGTTATGGATCTCTTTGTCAAACGTGTCCCTCTGCCAGAAGTAGGTCGGGGTTGCTACTCCCACTACTTCTTGGTACCCAAGAAGGACAAAGGCCTGCATCCTAGCTTAGTTCTCAGAGACATCATCCGCTTTCTCCGAAAGGAGAAGTTCAAGTTGTTAATCTTGGCTCAGGTCTTATCTGCCTTCGACCCTGGAGATTTGATGGTAGCGTTGGACTTGCAGGACACTTACTTTCACATCCCCGTCTTGCCTGCCCACCGGCATTACCTACGGTTCACGGTAGGCCACACGCATTTTTAGTTTACCACGCTTCCCTTTGACCTTACCAGCCACCCCTCCCCTGGGTGTTCACGAAAGTGATGGCGGTGGTCGCAGCTCATCTGCGCAGATCAGGGGTTCCAGTCTTCCCCTATCTCGACGACTGGCTGTCGAAGGCTCCCACCTCCAGACTACGACGGACTTCCTGCATTTGCTGGGGTTCTCAGTTAACGTGCTGAAGTTGCACCTGATTCCAACCGATAAGCTCCTTTTCATCAGAGCGGTTCTGGACACAGCACAGTTTTGGGTCTATCCTCCCTAGCAGCAAGTCCAGGATATTCGGGCTATGATACCGATGTTTCAGCCTCCATCCCGGTGTTCGGTGAGAATGACCCTGAGGCTGCTGGCCTCATGGCCTCCTGCATCCTGCTGGTGCATCATGCCAGATGGCATATACGTGCTCGGCAGTGGGACCTGAAGTTTCAGTGGGCGCAGCACCAGGGGAATCTTTCCAATGACGTTCCGATTTCGGAGGGGACTGCAAGTCAGTTGCAGTGATGGCTCACGAACCAGGATTGGGTCAACAGCAGATCCCTCTACCTTCCCCAACCTGAGTTCACAGTAGTGACGGATGCGTCACTCCTGGGTTGGGGCAGCCATATGGGAATGGCGGAGATCAAAGACCTCTGGTCTCTGGCGGAGTCCAGGCACCATATCAACCCTCTGGAGCTCCGGGCGATTTGTCTTGCACTGAAGGCATTCCTTCTTTCTGTCAAACGAAGAGTGGTGCAGGTGTTCACGGACAACACCACCGCCATGTGGTACTGCAACAAACAGGGCAGGGTGGGGTTGTGGCTCTTCGCCTTTGGACATGGCTGGAACATCAGGGCATATCTCTGGTGGTTCAACACCTGGCAGGTTCCCTGAACGCCAGGGCGGTCAAACTCCGCCGCTGGTGCATGATGGATCACAAATGGCATCTTCACTCGAAGGTCGTGCTAGGTCTCTTTCAGTAGTGGGGAGAGCCTTGATTCGATCTATTCGCCACCGAAGAGAACGCTCAATGTCAGCAGTTCTGCGTGTTAGAGTTTCCAAAGCGGCTCTCGCTCGGCGACCCTTTTCGTTGTGAGTGGAGTTGCGGCCTCCTGTACCACTTCTGCCAAGATTGCTGAAGAAGATCAAACGCGATCAGTTCCAAGTCTGGTACCCCGAGCTCTTGAGCATGGCCTTCGATCCTATTGTTAACAGATTTCTGAAGTGCATTACTCATCTCTTTCCTCCTTCTCCTTTCGTAATGCCCTAGTGGGAGTTGACCTCACTTATCTTATGTGTGCTCCTTTGAGCGCCTACATAATTATCCTCTTCGCCTCCTTAGAAGACTAGTTTTTTGCTTGCCATCACCTCTGCTTGCAGGATGAGTGAGCTTCAGGCTTATCTTCCAGACCTGCCTTTCTTGCTGTGCATCCGAACAAAGTAGTCCTCCATGTAAGACCTCTTTTCTGCCCAAAGTGATTGCCTCTTTCCACATAGGTCTGACCATCAGATGACCTACCTTCTTCCCACCTCTGCTGTGTTTTTCTCTGCCAGGTGCACAACATATAGACTGTTCCCACACTTTCTGTAGTATGCTTTGTTCTGGGCAGATAAACTCTAATCCCCACTCTACTTCTATCCTCGTGTTAGTGCAGCCCGATGTAAACTGTAATTGTAATGTATTTAGATTTACATAACACTTACTACCCCATACGAACTTTGAAGCGCTTTTTCGACGAGTAGCACACTACTCTAGGATCCAAAAATGATTAGTGGTGAATTAGTATAGGGAAATATAAAATGTATATGAGAGCTGGACATGTTGGTCTGTTAGTTGGGTTAAAAAAGATTGTGGGGGGATAGAAGAGGGAAGGTTTTGCATTTATATAGCGCTTGCTACCCCTGATGAAGTGTTGAAGTGCTTTTAGGCGAGTAGCATGCTACTCCAGATCCCAACAAGATGAATAGCCAGATCAATTATGGTGGGGAGGTTGTTTTATTGTATACACACAACTGTACAAAAATTAATAAAATTCCGTTGTAAAGTTGTATCCAAGAGGCAAGTATAGTCTCTGATAATAATGTATACAATACTGATAAGTTTTAAGTTGGCTTGCCATCAAGACTGATGCCCCGTAATGTTGATGCAAAGTCATCTGTGCTGGAGTATCTTAGACTCTTGTTGAATTGTACCATCCACCTTGTAGGTACTGCTATTTGTATCAGGTCCACGTTGTAGGCAGACACAAACGCCAAAATTGTGCACTATTTATATTAAGCATAATAAGCATAATGTAAGTGAGCAGATGACAGTAAGCACTGTACCAGCTGTATTAGGTGCTTAGAAGTAGAGTGACATAGAGGGCAATAAACACTCACTAAATATTTTTTATTATTATTAACAGTCCTCATAAGAACATACAATTCAATACGATGTACAAATAGCCCATTGGGGAACAGTTCAGGCATCATCTGGAGATTACACATCCGAGAAACACAAGTGTCTTTCATGAATACAAATTGACTCCTCCTCCAAGGACTTCACTGTATTATTGACACGGGCGAAAAGGCAAACAAGCAGTCAAGAGGCGCATTGATTGTATACCCCCCACCTGACAGGATGGTGACAGACCCCAACCACCTGCAGGGGAAACGTGCCACCTCACTTAATAGCTGCCAGACGCTTTACTATGTAAGCAGACTGGTGGTTTACAACTGCGCCTACGTTGGGGCACCACATGTTTTTTCCAGCATAATCTGGTGTGCTCGCCCCTGTGTGGGATGATAGCACCCACTGAAAACTGCACAGTTGTGTAGCCTGGGACAGTGCACCTTCCATGTAATTCTGAACTGGGCCTTTAAATACGGTACTATTTTGTGTGCCTATTTAATTCAGGTATACAAAGAATGTGGTACTACTTGTATACTAGGGTAGGACAAGGAAGATTGAATTTCTATGGTGGCAGAAATGTTTTTGTCAAAGTGCTTTATGCCCTAAATTCTCTCCCGTACCCTGAACATAATGAGATTACGTAGAATACACCTCTGCGTGCCTAATGCTGCCATTTGTATTTCAAGACCAGTGATTAATGTGGCTTTATCAAGTTTAAAGCCATTAGGCGTTTCCGACCTGTCTGATACTTGCATATGGAAAAGATGGGTCATTTGGAACCTAAAGATAGATAAACATATTCATAGGTCACGATTTAAGTCTGCATCTAATATAAAACTGTAAATTAGGAGAGGTGATAAGTCAGAAGTTAAAGGCAGCCGCTAATCGAGCTGCATTTGTACATAGGCCTTCCTATATTATGATAATTTTTCCTGCTTAAGTCTTTAATTGTAATGAATACTTTAATACAAAGGCATGAAGTCATCGTCGAGCTGTTTAGATAATCCACCTGTCTCGCCACTTCTTCCCCACTGCATCCTTAACCAGTGGCCTAGCCAGTGTGCTTTGGGCCCCAAGGCAAGAAAGGAAATGTGACCTCTGCCGTTTATTTGGGCTGTGGAAAACAGCAATAATCATTGTTCTGTGGGCCCCTCAGGCCTCTCTTTGAACTGTGACAAACAGCAGATATCAGAGTTCAGTGGGTCTTTAAGGCATCTGGGAGCTGGTGCCACTGTACTTGCTGCTCCAATGGGAAGCCCTTAACAGCTTCTATTCTAGCCCCACTGTAGATCCGAAACAGCCAAGTACTGATCTGGCCATTTATGCAGGCATGCAGCCGCCTCTTCCTCTGAAGGGATTTAAGTTGCATGAAAGCAGCATGCGGGAAACAACCATTTTCTGAGGCAAAGTCAACCAACACCTCGTCTGTTCCAACCTGAATCCATTTAAAACCAGGGAGGAAAAAACGGTTCATCGTCATCCCTTGCTTATCAGAAGAGTAAAATAGATTCATCTAATATTACAGTTTACCAGATAAAAAATTGTGATTCTGTTTACAAATTAAAACTGGCATGCATATAGAAAGGGGAGCCTTTGGCCAAAATAGCCATTTTCCCTACCCATACTTTTAACACATCTTATACAAAAAAATGTTAACTACATTGTCATCTTGAAATAGTCATTAGCGCCTACTCATAAGCAAATGACATTTAGAATTCTCTTTCACTTCAAGCTTTCAAAAGTAAATTGATATAAAAGCAGTATTGAATTTTTTGACATTGTGTACTCTTACCAAAATTTAGAGTATCAATTTTATATGACACGCCATAGACAAAAGGAGTTCTTTATATATACTAAACCTCCAGAAACGTTTGATTAACCAGTTATAAAGTCACGTCTAGCTTAGTTATTTTATAGTCTTCTTTTTAAGAGAAATTATTTCACATTGTTACTGGATCTGCATGGCTAAACACTTATAAGGTCCCAAAGGCGAGACCTATTGGCTATGCCAATGCTTGTTATTGATTGAGTACAATGAGCAGCAGCACTTTTGATTAGGTCCTGAAGAAAGCCGCAAACACATCTTTGGAGGGTTAATAGGCTGAAACATGTTGACCTCTTATTAACTTTCACTCTGCTGCCCCCACTACCCTGAGCTAATTTTTTGTGAGATTTCGTATACATCGTATACCATACACATGCCTGAACTCCTCCCTCTCAGTGAGGGGGCTATACCCTGTACTGTAACTAGGTATAATGGTGGGAGGAGATTCCGAATGAGGAAGCATGCCAACTATGGTGGGTGAGGGAAATCTTCCCTTTAAAGGGATATTTCATCTTAGCTAGGTCTTCATTTGCAGCAGTAATCCTCATAGACACAAGGGTTTCTTGATTGTGGTAGAAATACATATTTACCCCTTCATTGTACGTTTAAGCACAGACCATTGCTTGAAATGTTGTGATCAATGTAGGAAAAATACTCTGTGCACTGAGAAAATGTGTTAAAATAACGGAAAGTTGATAATTGCATTTAATACCTTCTCATACCTGGATTTATCTAGAAGAGAAGTCTGTTAATTCATGCAGATTTTTAATACCACAAGGTATAAGAAATTAGGGGATCTTTATCTGATATCTTTATCGGTAAATTATCTGAAATTATTGCACATATACTTTTGCAAGTATTATTTCTAAAGATAAAGGAAATTCTATATTTGTCTTTTCTAAACTAACTCCAGTGCGTATAACTACAATAACCACCTCTCTCAAAGCAATATTGTGCTTGGTTTAGTGAGAAAGCTAAATGATCTAGGAGAAACCAGGACTGCGCGTCAGTATTTTTCTTAGGAAGCTTTAAGTTAGAGAGTGAAAACACTTTTTAGAATGCCCCAAAAATTGTGACAAAGATATTTCAATATGTTTGACAAAAAGAATAGGTACATTTCATGACAATATTGAAATTGAAAATAAAATAATAAAAACAAATATTTACACCACATGACAAAAATATTAGAGACTACATTTCAGCAATATATAGGAAATACTGAGGTTCATGTATTAATAATCCATTTGGTAAAAGTGGTTGCTTGTGGAGTCAGCACACTACTGTGTCTGTGATTGCTTTTAAATAAAGGTATTTTTAATGCACCCCATTTTACTTTCAGATTCACAAATGTCCCCTTGGGTTACTACCGCCTGTTACTGTTTTTCAGCCCACGTATGGTTTCAAAGCTTCATACATACCTTAAGGATGTATTGCGTATTTAGAAGGGACTCTATTAACATTCCCCTTCCAAATTCTTAATTGTTAAATGGGCTTAGTACATTTCCAAAAGGGGTTTAGCATTTGCAAACTCAGTGCATTACCGAACCATTGGATTTTTGAACAATAAAACCCTTGGTACATGAGTCAATTTTTCTCAATTCCCTCCAAATTAGGTTTGCTAATAATGTTGGTTGAATGATAACCGGTGGACGTACCTATTTAGTGTTAGTGTTGCTTCAGATCAAATAAAAACCATCACACATAACTCTTACACAATTCTTAAAGACAGAATTTCTGACATCCAGCTTTAATGTTTTGTTAAATATATTTGCAAATGTTGTCACTTAAACAGGAAAGCATCTAAACCGGTCTCTGGACATAAAATAGGTTGTAATCATAATCTTTTGGTAAATTTTCTGAGTTTCAGGAACAATGTGTGTCATCTGTGTTTACTCTAAACCAACATAATAAACATATTCAATGCTTTTAGATTTAATCTATTTGTACTGGTTTCTATTGCAGACAATAATCTAGATTTAAACCAAGGATCAATTCCACCCATGGCGTTTAAAACCTATTTATCATTGATCTCTTTTAGTGTTATTGCAAATAAAACTGTAATAGAACTGATCTGAGAGATGGACCTTCAAGTATTATGCTCAGTCAAGTTATTGAACAAACTATGGAGTTAACATCTAAATAGATTAGATCCACAAGCATTGCCTGACCACTGTATTTTACATCAATAGATTACTAATCAGCACATGTTGTCTAAGTACAATTCACTCATCTTCAATTTTTCACTGAGCTCATGCCGGGGCTGTTAGAACTCTTTTAAAATATGACATTTAAATGTCCAAAAGTTCAGGAATTCTAGTTTTAAGCCTGGTCAAACCTTAATGAATGCTATACCTAAAGATGCCCTTCTGTTCCTACATTTTATTGTGCACCATGATTCAGAAATGGCATGTTTTTGCTTTCGGAGGTAAAATTCTAAACATATTTATTGTTGTTGCCATCTGAAACATTATCACTAATTGGGAAGATAACAACAAGTGGTCCTGTGATGCTTGCTGGAATGGGAAGTGTTTGATTAGAAGGCGGATTGAATTAAAGTTTAGCTGACAATTTTACAAAAGTGTGTGGATTTTGTATATATTTAAAATTGTTGATCTCCAAAAAGGCCTAAATCAATAAATCAAATTGAAATTCAAGTTTATCATTTTAATCCTATCGTTGGAAAAGATGTGATTTTGAACCCCATGAGGCGGTTCCTTTCCAGAAAGCATTCAGGTTATAATCATGAGGCAAATAATGCTGAGGAGGTTAAAGTATTCAAATTGAATTCAAATTACACATGAAATGTTCATTGTTCAATATATTTCTCTTAGTATTTTAGTGTGCAGACATTATTGCTTAAGAAAAATAATTAGTATTTGTTTTTCTATATGTAGGAAGCATTACATTAATGAAACTACTGTATCCCACCTTCTTTCTTTCCTTTCCTGTTCTTTATGAATGTTTCTATTGTTGAACTTTAAAGATTGCCCGAAATTAAGAATTGTGCTCTACATAACTTTGCTGTGTTACAGTTTGTTGATTTTTGTGTACAACTTTCGTCTTTTATGTGTATGGCAACTGATGTTCTGTTTTGCTTTAATAATCAGCTTATGTTTATTAGGTTTTCTTATTCAATAAAATGCTTCAAACACAACAAATGGTAGTTGATATGTATTTACAACGGCAGCATTTTTATTGTATGGGCACTTTCAAAGGGGCCAAAAAGATGGTCTGCGGGTTGACGGAGTACCATATTGGCATCAGGAGGGAGAGGTTTGGGCTGGTGATTGGGGATACATGTAAAGTTGGAAGTAGGGGAAACAACGCATGTACATTGTGTGGACTGTGACTCCTGGAGTCCAACCCATGATACAAGTGTGTCAAATACAATGCAGCCCACCACCTTCACCACAGAGTCCAGCAGAGAAATGGGCCTATAACAATAGGTGCTGTCCCATTATCTCCTTTTAAATGCGGGGACTATAATCGATACAGCCCAAGAATTTGTGTGGCCAATCTGGACTGCAGTATTGATGACAGCTGTGAGGACAGGCACCCAGGTTTTTAAGTGGGCAATGTAGAGATCTGGTGGGATCCCATGCTACCCTGTAAATGAATCCTCTAGTGATTATTATCAACAAACTTTATTCGGTTTTATAAAAGAAAACCATAAAAGTCATACATAAAATGATAAAAGATTTTCCAAGTTACAGATTGACAAATATAATATGTCCAAGTTAATCAAAACACAAGATAAAAATTCATGAATTACAGTACAGAAGTTGATCGCAGTTTGACCTGAGTCTAACAGCGAACCATAAAAAGTAAAGCGTATGCAAAACAGTGTCTTTAGAGAGGAGTTGTAAAAAGATAAGAGCTGCTCTCACCCTCCTAAAACCTGTTGTTTTGAGAATGAGAATAATAAATAACTTTCTAGGGACAGCATAAAAACGACAAAACATTATAAAGTGCATCATGTCCTGACGAGACTCACTGTTGCAGCTACAGGGCATGAGGCACTGGCCTCTGTGGAAGCCGCGAGGGTGTGCCATGAGGTAATGGAAGAGGTTGAGCCGAAATCGGGTCATTGAAAATGATTATGGATGCCTTTAAGCCCTAGAAGATAAGGTTCGCTGGTTGGTACGGTTTTTAACACGATGTACATACGCACACTAGGCTTACACAGCTCATTTCCCTCTATCACAGTGGCTCATTCCTAAAAAATACTCTTTGACCAGAGAAAAGTCACTCTTACATCTGCGCTCAGGGTTAGCGAATAGTTCCTACCTACCGTGGAGAGGCCAACTCTTATATACTGGAGCCATCGGATGCGTGAGACACTGCCAAGTGAAAGGCATTCCCGTAGGATATCTTTGCTAAGTGTATTTTCTTGCTTAACCCAAATATTAAGCCACAAAGCCAGGGGTCGGAAAGCCAGTACATTTGAGAGGAAAGGCATTCCCAACTCTTTGGGCACGACATAAACGAAGAGCTTTGTGGGACAGAAAGGGCCCTTCGCAGGAAAGAGTTTTCAGTACTTTGCACTGCTCCTACCCCAATGTGGCCCAAAATCTCACTCCCATAACTAACCTTTGAGATATATTTGTCTTCATATTTCTTCAAAAGAGCCCCTATTGGCTTCCCTCCCCCTCTGCTGGCAAAGTTAAAAACAGCTGCAAAACCTTTCACTACATCCCCTTTCTTCTAAGTAAGCAAAGGGCACCAACTCAGGGAATCGTCAAACACAACTCCCAAATAGGAGAAAACATTGGTCTTCGGTATTGATGAAAGTCAGAGTTTAAAAGTGAACTGCTTAGCTTTACGAGGTCCCACCTGCATAATGAACGACTTGGCATGATGAAACAACAGGTCCAAGTCCTCCATTAAAAGGGCAAAATAATTCAGAGGAAGTTGTAGGCCCCTAACTGTCCTCGCCAAGAGGACTGCGTCGTCAGCGTATAGGAGGACTGGCAGGCTAGGCTTGCCTACCTGGGGACAATACGCATTTGTGGCCAAAAGGGCCTTCTCTAAGGAATTAATATATAGGTTAAAAAGAAAGGGTGCTAAAATGCACCCCTGATGCACCCCTCTCTTGATGTCAAGCTGACAGGACACATTCAGGTCCTTTGAATAGCGTCCAACCGCAGTTTAATCACGGTGAATAAAATTATGTTACTGTCAATGCCAATGGAGGACATCAACTGACACAGCTTGGACCTATTGACCCAGTTGAATGCTGAGGACAGGTCCATGAAGGCTAGGTAATGGGGCTGGAACAAGCCACAGTGTATTTGTTCAGAACCATGTACAGGTTTAAACACTGTTCCACAGTGGAACGACCTGGGCGAAAGCCGTTTTGGATATCGGATAAAAAGCTGTTTTCCTCAACCCATGATACAAGTGTGTCAAATACAATGCAGCCCACCACCTTCACCACAGAGTCCAGCAGAGAAATGGGCCTATAACAATAGGTGCTGTCCCATTATCTCCTTTTAAATGCGGGGACTATAATCGATACAGCCCAAGAATTTGTGTGGCCAATCTGGACTGCAGTATTGATGACAGCTGTGAGGACAGGCACCCAGGTTTTTAAGTGGGCAATGTAGAGATCTGGTGGGATCCCATCTGGCGTGGGGGCCTTGTTTTAAGATAGACCCAGAATACCGGCACTCACCTCTTGCGTGGTGAAAATAAGTTCTGACTAGCCTTCCACCCTTTCCTGCCCCTCAATTGGAGGGCTATCCGACTGGAAGATACCCTCAAAATTATGTACCCAATCGTCCTCTGTGATTTGGGCATCTAGTAAATTAGCATTATTTCCAGATAGAAATGGTCTGTTAATAATGCCCCAGAACTTTGAGCTATTATGCAGTGTACTAGCCTCCACTAAATTGATCCAGGCCTCCTCCTTCAGGACAGACTCACGAGTTGCTAGAGCAGCCTTATATGCTCTTCGTAGTCCGTTGACCGTCACCCGGTCTCGGGGCTTAACACCTAAGGCCTGTCTCAGGTTCCTGGAAGCCTGGGAGCTCGCAGAGTCAAACCATCGTGGACCTGGTTGCTAACAGGCCCGTAGAAAGTTCCTTATGACAGTAGACATGAATCCAAATGCACCCATGATGTCCGGAGCACTTGCCTCATCTTCGAGACAGGTGGCAAACTCGCTGCGACACCGAGTTAAAAGTGACTCGTGGAGTAGCTCTGGGACAATACACCCCCACTTTACGCTCCTTCCCGCTTCCACCTCTTTAAGGGGGACACCAGCCCCCCGCCCACCTTGGTGAGTCCGAGTGTCGGGTCCAGCCAGTTGAGACACAAATGGGGTTGTGGTCACTGCATTCATTCGCCTGCACAGAAAAATCGGTAACCAGAGAGTAAAAGGGGGTATATACAAAGGTGAAATCAATAACGGCCTCACACCCTCTCCCAATAAAGGTGGGAGTAATATCTGTTGTCCCCGAAGGCAGTTTCTTTATTACAGATGTTAGATCAAATTCAAGCAAGATGGAGTTAAGCTCAACACCCTTGGGAGTATTTATTTATTTATTAATGACACTTATAGAGCGCGTACAATTACCCGTGGCCGTCTCGGCGCTAAAATGCAATGATGTCTCTCCCTGATCAGTATGTTCAGAAGCTTGATTTACTGATTAAATAACCATGTTTTCAGTTTTTTTCTAAACTGAAGCAGTGAGGAACTTGTTTTTATGTGGTTTGGTAGGGTGTTCCAGATTTTAGGGGCCGCGATTGAAAAGCGGCGGTCGCCCCAAGAAACTGTTCTGCTGCGTTGGACCACTAGTTGGTTAAGTGTGGTAGATCGAATTGTTCTGGATGGATTGTAGGGAATTAGTTGCTCTTTGAGAAAACGCGAGTATGTTCCATGTGTAAGCCTTCTTGTCGTGCACAGCCCATAGCTTCCACTCCTCCTTGCATGACGTCCCTACACATGAGTGTTAAAATCCCCTGTTAAAAAAATGTAGTGATAACTCTGACCTTTCAAGATGCTATCCTGAAGTACAGACCCCAGCAGAGTTATATTTCTCTCATCCAGGTGTTTAACTCCAGCATTGAAAAAGTTACCAGAGCAGCTTGCTCCTTCCACTGGGCAACAACATCACATGTAAATTGAGAGAGACATACAGTGAGGTATTGTAAGAAACTGGCTCTGTATACTGCACCAAAGTGAGGTGTAGTGTGTATAGAGTCCAAGGGTCTCCAGAGGTAGGAAGAGGTTAAAATTAGATAGAACCTTACTCTCTAAAGTGGTAGCTTGGTCGAGCAGTAAGGCAGTATAAGAGGACAGTGTTAAGCATTTGATGTACACACTCAGTCAGAAAATGAATTCACACACTTAAGAACTGAACTCTAGGCCAATTGTTTTTGTATAATAAAATATACTGTTGTTTTATTTCTAGAACCAAGCAAGCCTGGCACAGGTAAGCATAAAAATACTTTGCGGTAATCATTTACTTGTATGAACACAGATCAAGTATGCAGTAGAAATTGTACTTTGTTTAATTTACAAGGGAGCAGTAGTATGCAACACTTAGCAAATACAGTCCATTGATATGAATAGGCTTTTTAACTAAATTGCATGTAAGTTACATTTTGCTTTACTTTTCTAACTCAGTGCTGGATACCTAGATTCAGCACTGGTACATTTCCTAGAAACAGCTAAGTAATTACGTTTTGGTTATTCAGCAGTACATGGACATGAATGGGCTTCTACAATAAATTGCAGGTAAGTTACTTTTCATGTTACTTTTCTAACTCCGTGCTGGATACCTATATTCCGTCTATCATCCCCTTTTGAATCGCTTTGTTCTCCCAAAGTTGGCAGGGTATGCTCAGACGGGAGTCCCTTGCTCACTTTGCCACTTGATTCAAGATAGCCTGGCTGATGAGGGTTATGAACCCGAAACCGGTCCCAGGATACTTGTTTCCGGTCAAGGAAAGACATGGCTTGGCAGTTCGGGGTGGACTGATCCCATGAGGTACAGGGTCAGACTGATTTGCATATGGCCATGTCTGAACTGGGGTGGCGGAGTGAGCTAAAGAATGGTGATGGATTAAACCCAGATCAGTTGACTGGGGGTGAGTGTTTGATTTGCTCAAACGCTCCGTCCATAATCCCCTTTTGTATCGCTTTGGATACCTAGATTCAGCACTGGGACATTCCCTAGAAACAGGTAAGTAAACACGTTTTGGTTATTTGTGCGATTAAAAAAAATATTTTTAGATTTCAAAACTCCAACTTAGAAACATTTTGGAGAAAAAAGTGTCCATGTTATCCTTTGGAGGGAAAACAGGTTAACCGTTCTCAGGTAAGTAATTGACTGTGGGAGTTAAGGTTCTGGGGTTAGACTCAAGGGGACTCCCAGGGTCAGTGATGCACTGTTGTTGCACCCTCAGCGGCACTAGGACGGCCGGGTGCAGAGTGTTGAGGCCCAATGTTATCCTATGGAGGATAGGGGGGCTTTGTTTTGTGGCGGCTGGCAAGCAGGCCACAGGATTGTGGGAGCAAAGCTCCTAGGGTTTAGCTCAGGGCAAGTTGAGGACCAAAGGTGCACCCTCAGCGGCACTAGGGCGGCCGGGCGCAGGGTCTGTTTTGAGGTCGGGTGCCCTGTTGATTTCAATGGAGATTCTCTGGGACAAAGAAACACTGCAGGCTTGTGGACGAGGATCTTCCAGGAGTGACCACCACTTTGAGTGGTAAGTTGGGATCTTGAAGGTTTGTTAGGCACCGCTGGGTTAGGCACACAAGGCCGTGGGGCGTCGGATGTAGGGGTGCCTTTGGACGTCGGATTTTCTTACCCGCTCCGGTCACGGTAGGGGGGTCCTCGGGATTGAGGCTGCAGACGTCTTCTGGAGGCCTGAGGCAAGTCATGGGTCGTCGGATCTCGGCTCAGGATCACCAGAGGGACCTCCTTGTGGTGTTTTTCCACTCAAGCTCGGGTCGGGTGGCCTGAATTCTCTGTTTCTGGCTGGCACCAGAAGCTGCAGTTTAAACACGTCCAGTGTTCACAGGAGAAATAGTCTTGAAAGTGAAGGCAGGCAGGTCCTCCGGGGTTTGTGAGGTGGCTGGCTGCTCGAAACGCCGGCATTTTGCAGGTGCAGGTTCGAGGGGAGACAGGCCTGTAGGGCTGGGGCCTAGTCAGTGGGCGTCGTCCTCTTGTTAGCTCTGCACGGCTTCTCGTCCTTCTTCTCTTGTTGCTGCTGGATCTGAGGAATGAAGGTTCAGGCTGCCACTAAATACTAAATTTAGGAGCGTTACAGGTAGGTAAAGGGTAGGGACCAATGGGTCCCTTCCCTCGAGTGGGTACACCCCTATTCTGTCACTCTCCAGTGGGAGGGGGGCACGAGCCTGTCCCTGGTTGGCTGGGTCCTCCCATCCTCAAGATGGTGGGGATTTGAGGTTGTGCTTCACCTCGCCTCCCCCACCTTAGGGGTGGAGTTGGCAGAGGTGGGCTCACCTCTCTTCCGCACTTGTTTTTCCCGCCGGTTCTCCCGCCCAAAGTGGGGGCTAGAACCAGTGGGGACCCGTTGCTGAAAGCGGCAAATGGTCTGGAGAGTCTCACAAAGATGGCATGCCTTTGAAGTTTCCCCTTCGTGAACCCTGCCTATCCTGGGGGAGGAAGCTAGGCACCTCTTCCCAGGGTGTGCATTGTTTCAGGCCCCCGAGAGCAGTAAACTCTCGACCCAGGGGTCCAGAAACATGTCTGGTGGTGGCAGCCTAAGCTGCCACTCAGTCAGGTCACTAGGAGTTGGTCGAGTTTCAGGGAGCATCTCTAAGATGCCCTCTGTTGTGCATTTTACATTAAATCCCACACTGGCATCAGTGTGGGTTTAATGTGCTGAGAAGTTTGATACCAAACTTCCCAGTCTTCAGTGTAGCCATTATGGTGCTGTGGAGTTCGTAATGACAAGCTCCCAGCACCATATATTCTTAATGACAGCACTGCACTTACAATGCCCAGGAATAAACTTGGGGACTGTAGGGATACAGGGCTCATGCACCTGTACACTCCCCACTGGCATTGGGCACTCTGCTAGAGGGGTGACTGATGTATGCCAGGGCAGTGGTTTGTGGGCATGGCACACAGGGATGTGTGCCATGTCGACTCTTCACTTTGTTCTGCATGAAGACACGCAGCCTGCAAAGGCAGTGTGTGTGTGTAGAGGTACAGGGCCTCTAAGGGAGGCACAATAAGTGCTGCAGCCCTTATAAGCCTTCTCTGGTCACAGTGCCATGGGTACATGTGGTACCATTTACCAGGGGCTGACATGTGGCCAGAGATGTCAATTGGGTTCGTTTTGGGGAAAGAACACAGGCCCTGGGAACATGATTGGCAGGGACCCAGGGCACACCAAAAAAAGGTGCAGCAGTAGTCTGGCAAAAAGTGGGGGGTTACTGCACCAGAAACCCACTGTTCGAGGCATATGCGCTGCAGAATTCACACTCTGTGCATAGATCGCCATCTGGTATTGGGTTTGGATGCTTGCACTTGGTTTTGTCTTTGAAGAAGTCTTTTGTAGTCACGAGATAGGTGACTCCTCCCTTGGACGATTGTGTGTATAGGCATCGACTCCATCCTCAGATTGTTTTTTTCCACCATCGGGTTGTGGAAAAGTAAATTTTGCCATGTTCTGTGTCCCTACGTGTCCCCCATCTTATGTTATGTGTGCATGATTAATATGCATATGTATCCCCCATGTTCGATTAAAGACGCAATTACAGTTGTGTCCATTTCTAGTATGCCAGTTTCCAGTTCTCATGAATACTACGAATATCAGGCCTATGTAGAGTTGCGTTGCCACGTTTCTCAGTGTGCACGTTATTTCATTGTAAAGTCCCCGTTTCTAGGCCTCAAAAGGGCCCGGACACCAGATTCAGCTCCTGTCTCCTGAGCCCTCGCTGAGGAGCGATACAGCCCCCACCTGTATCCTCGACCCTTCACTTACTTCCTGCCTCGCAGTGCCCGGCTCGGCCTGGCTCTGCCTACGAGTCTGCCAAGAGTATGTTATGATTCTAGTTATCAGTCCAGCCCTCCTTCTCTGCATTCCTAAGCTACTGAATCGCATCAATAGTTTCCGTCATTGTCTAGCCTTTACGTCTCCATGTAAGAGAAATACTGTATTAATGGTCATTTAATATTCCTCAACACGCACTACATGTAGAATAATGCATGCTCCAGTCTTAGAGTCTGTTAGCCTCTCCCCTCCTGACTCTTAGTTTATATCAACATGTCCTCTAAACATTAGATACTAGATAGGGTTTAGGTACATGTCGCCCTGACTCTCCAGACTTCAGTCTCTTCTCCTAGCGCAGAGTTCATAGCCCCCAGCTTCTCCTAGTAACACGTCATTGTCAGTTTGCGCGCACCATTAGGTTAGAGGTCCCGGCTCCTTAGGTAGCCCCCTCCATGTTTCCGCCCCATTTATGACATATTCTGTTACGTTTACATCACATGTCCATGTATACGCCTCTTGTTACACCCACTTTCACCCTTATCTTTCGCGACTGCTATTGACCACACCCACTGCTCCGCCTACTGTATTCACTGTAATGCAACAGTTTTAGTATATATGCTTGTGTACTGTTATTAAATGTTACGCCAGTCCAATCCTGTCCCAGGCAGCGCTGCCATCCTGTTCCCGTGCAGGTTGTCCTGTTCCTGTCCTTTATGCTGTATTAAACCTGCAAACTCCTACTACCTCGAATCTTGACTCTTATTTATTGAGCTATCTGTTATTGCTATGTCCAGTCAAACCTAGATCCGGTATTATTTATTTATATACCACATAATGGCGCCCGAACAGGGACTTGCCCTTTCCCCACGCGCCGGTGAAGCCACGCCGGCCCCCTGACCCTCTGCAGCCGTGACGGAACCATACCGTGCACGTGCAGATATTTCTGCTTCAAGTATCCCTCAGGCCCACGGAGGAGACGGAGGTGGCGGTCCAGCATCCAGACGAGGCGGTGGAGGAACGCGGCGAGTCCCGACCAGAGCCCAAGCCGAGAGTCCAAGGTCCGAGGTATCCGGAGGCCCACCCGTAACTGAAGTCCGAAGTTCGTCCGTCCGGCGTCGAAGCAGTCCAGTCCAGTCCGAGGCCTTCCGTTCTTGCTGCCCGGTGAGTACCGTTGCTGGGGTAGTATCTAGACAGGGTCAATCTAATTGACTCTGGTCCGTGGGTTTTGGTGGTACACAGATCCCAAAACGAAGTGTCCACTTCGGTGGATGCGGGTCCTGACGTGTCTCTTTATGAGACCGGTAAGTTTCGTACTGTTTTAGCAGTGCATCTAGTTTCTGTTCTAGTCAGTTCTGTTCTCGAGAAGATTCATGTATTCTGTTTTCAATATTCCAGGTAGTATTCTGTTCGAACTGTTATTTTAAATGTTCTTCATGTATTTTTAATGTCGTGGTATGAAAGTGGTGTAATTATCGTGTTCATTGTGTATTGTATTGTGTCTAGATTACAGTTCAGTCATGCCCTTATTTTCCAGATTACGTCAGTTAAGAACTAGAAAAGGTCTGTTAGAAGAAGCAGTTCCTGTCCCGCCTAGGGACAGTCCAGGTCATTTTATGTATCAGAAGCATGGCATAAGTACCATATTATATCTAGATTTATGGGTGGAGTACACCAAAGAGTTAGAAGAAAAGTATAGATGGCCCGTATCAGGTACGTGGGATGCCGAGTGCATCATGCGAGTAGAAGAAGCATTATGGAAAAAGAAAGCCAGACAGTCACAGAAAGATGCCATCGAGTTATGGCGCAAAGAATCTCATAAAAGAACCGAAAAAGAAATTAGAAAGTCAGAACTAAGTAGAGAATCCTTAGAACGAGCCCAAGAAAGGGAACTAATCGAGATAGGTGAACGAGTTAAAACCGAACAGTCAGACAGACAGAGGCATGCCCTCATTAAGGGTATGTACCCTCTTCTTGCCGAGGGCTTGCCAAAAGCAACCCCGGAGGCATCCAGTAATTTTCCGCCACCATTAGTTCCGATCAAGCTACGTCACAAACCGACCGCAGCTGATATTTTTATTTCGTCCTATTTGGACGACACAGTCCCAGAATATGCAAATCCTGTTCCGCCAGCTCCTGTAAATAATGTAAATCCTGCTCCTCCAGTCACCGGAGTACCTGCTACGGTACCCCCGGTCCAGCCCACATTACAATTTCCCGCCGCGCCAGCACGAAGAGTATCAGTCGACGATTCTAGTTTAGGGGCCGCAGGAGGAGGTCCTCCTGGTACCCCGCCGCCACACCAACGTGTAACGTTAGTCGAGTTACATGAACATGCGTTACAGCGTACGCCCAAATATAAGTCCGTTGCAGATATCCGACGAGCTCTTACTGAATGCCGCTATGATCCAGTTGCAGGTGATGATAGTACAGTTATATATTCCATCCGTGTAAGACGGGTGACCGGGTATTTGGACACCCTACCGAATATGAAAGAAGATCTAGACAGAATTTATCGTTTCATCTGTACAGGGGATGATCCAGAAAGTATTGGCGAAGCCATGTCTCAAAGGAAAGCTGAGATCCAGCTCATGTTATTAAAGTTTCTGATTAATTGTTTAATAAGAGAACAAGATTCCCCGACTAAAGATCCGGCCGAAATGAGAATCCTGACAAGGTGGAGTGATAATATAGCCGAGGGTAAACACAGAACTATCAGTAGTATAGAGAGTATGTACAAGAAAATTCGTAAAGAAATAATAAGGTTACACGAACAACGTAAAGCAGCACTAGTAAACGAGAAAGAAAATGACTCTTCTACTGAAGAGGTAGAGGACGAGAATCCCGCCAGAATAGCGTATGTAGGTAAAACTAGACTTTCCGACCGACATTCACGTCTAGACTACAAGAAAACTGTTCCTCATCCAGCACCAGAGCAAGGTTCTCTAGAACAAGTATTTCAAGCTACCGATCACATTCTGAAATCACGAATCGGTTATAGTGAGTTAAGTACTATGCATGAACAAGAACTAGCCCGATCAGCAGTCCGATGGATTACTGATTCTACCACTTTTCCAGACGAAATAGTGGCTCAAATGTTTCTGAAACTGCCCCCAGCCGAGCAACGACTGGTGGGTATGTATATGATCCAGCACCTCATTACTCTGTATGAGGGTCAACATTCTGATCCAGGTCCGTTACACGATGTCCTGAACGAGTTACTCCAGTATAGATGGAAAGGTTTAGGTACCGATTTAATTAGTGTCATTCTAGAACAGCGCCACAAATATAGAACGTTCCTGAACCCGCATTTTGTTCATGTTTCACCTCCAGAAAGTAAACCCTTTTATATAGACAGACAGAATCCGTTACGAGAAGTACACCCAGTTAGGACAGCGGATGGTGAAATGCAACGAGTGTTTGTTTACACTCCGATTACAAAGATGGAACTCTTAGAAATGAAGAAATTAATTCCCTGTCACGACAAAGATCCAGCAGGGTTCCACCGAGAATTAAAAGACATGCTCCGTATGGGAGAATACACGTATCCAGATATAATTAAAATGGTAAAGGTCCTGTTGCCCGCAGGGGTATATGAAAAACTCAAGGAAAAAGAATGGGAGGTGGGAGAGAAAAAGATCGATTGGGCAGTTCTAGAAGCTGAAGATAAGATACGAGTACCAGGTACCGGTCTTGGAGAGAAATGTAAAGAATTACCAGAACTGTTGATACAAGTTTTGCCAAGATTATTAGCCACTAAAAAGGAAGACTGGGATGCAATCTCAGCCTGTAAACAGAAACAAGACGAAGACACTAGTGATTTTTATTCTAGATTTGAGAAATGCTTTAGTATTAACAGTGGCCTCAAGACAAGTAGCGAGTCATACCCTCATCTTTTTGTTACTAAATTAGTCGAGAATTCAAGTCCACAAGTTAAGAATCGAGTTTTGAAAGTCGAAAGTACATGGCAAGCTAATACCCCGTCCCAGATGTTACAGATGCTTCAGTATCACCAGAATAGAATCAGAGAAGAGCAAGATCATGAAAGGAAACGTATGAAAGACACGAAAATGAAAGTACTAGTTGCACAATCTGTTCCTCAAGACAGTCAGAAGAGGGGTACGAATCAAGCCAGTCATCCTGCAGTTCCCGTTAAAGGGACCTGCAATTATTGTAAACAGCCAGGTCACTATATAAACGAGTGTGCAGTTCTGAAACACAACATAGCTACTGGTAAGACTAAAGAAAGACCACGTCCGCCTAGACAAGAACAAGTTTCACAGGCTTCTCAGCCACAGAATGCATCACAGACAGTTCCAGCACCGCAGCCTATTGCTGCAACACAGCATGTTACACAGCAGATGTACCAGTATGCACAGTCCGAGTATCCAGAGTATCAGCCATATTCATGAAACAGCCTAGAGAGGGAGGTAGGCTTGCCTCTCATCGAGATACCTGTAGATCAAGAGGGTCCCTATGTTCATAGTCAAGTACTAGGGAAAGACAGAAAGTTTCTGATTGATACAGGGGCAAGTAGGACCACCATTAGTCACGACGAAGTTCCAGGGGCTCCGCTCTCAGGCTCTAGAAATGTTTCCCTTGGATTTTCAGGAAAGCCTATTGTAAACGAGATATCTAAGCCAGTTACTCTAGAAGTAGGTCCATTGTCCCGCACTACTGATCTATTACTTACAAAGTCATGTCCAGAAAATCTGTTAGGTATTAAAACACTGAAAGAATTAGGTGCAGTTATTTGCTGCTCCCCAGAGGGAATACGACTGTTTTTACGTGACTTCAAGGGTCACTATGTATTACGAGATTTTGATCCAAGATTGTCTAATGTTCCGCAGCATCTATGGGCGCAAGGTCCAACTGATGTTGGCTTCATGCAAATCACACCCCATCGTGTGACTCTCAAGCCAGGTGTAGTGTTACCACGAATCAGACAGTACAGACTGCCACCTGAGGCTGTAGCAGCCTTATCCAAAATTATTGACGAGCTCATGGCTCAAGGAGTAGTTGTAGAAACTGACTCCAATGTATGTAATTCTCCGATCATTCCAGTCATGAAACGTACTGATCCAAATGCACCCCCAGTATATCGATTAGTGATTGACCTTCGAGAACTCAATAAATGTATTATTCCTCAGTACCCAGTTGTCCCAGATATCTCTTCCCTACTGACAGCCATTGATTCCGAAGCCTCATTTTTTACAGTCATAGACCTCAAGAACGCGTTTTTCAGTGTCCCCATTCATCCAGACAGCCAGTTTATTTTCGGATTTTGTTTAAATGGAAGGAGCTACCAATTTACACGAGCTCCTCAAGGTTTCACAGAAAGCCCTAGTATTTACAGTCAAGCACTTAAGAGACAACTAGACAACATTCACATGCCAACTGACACTGCCCTGCTCCAGTATGTCGATGATCTACTGATCACAGCCCGTTCTGGACGTGCTTGCGAGCGAGCATCACTTACAGTCCTGTATTTCCTTGCCGAGATGGGGCACAAGGTGTCCCCTTCGAAGCTTCAATTCTGTGTCCAGCAAGTGATCTATTTAGGCCACTTACTGTCCAAGAGGGGTAGGCAGTTGACACCTGACCGTATCCAGTTAATAGCGAGTCTTCCTCAGCCCAAGACCCAGAAGGAGGTACGTGCTTTTATCGGCCTTACTTCTTACTGCAGACAATGGATTCCTCAGTATGCATTCCTAGCCAAGCCACTGATACAGTTAACGACACAGGAGGCAGCCGTATCGACTGTCCTCCCTTGGACATCTGAACATACACTTAGTTTCAATGAGTTAAAGAAAGCTCTATGCCAAGCTCCTGTTCTAGCTACACCGAACTACAGTAAGCCTTTTACACTTTTCGTCACTGAACGTGAAGGTACAGCATTATCTGTTCTCACACAAGATCAAGCAGGACAATACAAGCCCTGTGCTTATTTTTCGAGCACACTAGATCCTGTAGCCCAGGCTCTGCCTGCGTGCCTCAAGTCAGTTGCAGCCACAGCACTAGCTATCAGACAAAGTGATTCCATAGTATTAGGACATTCCTTGACAGTACAAGTTCCACACTCCGTGGAAGTTCTTTTAAACCGAACACAGACTCAGCACTTGACAATTGCACGTTTAACAGGTTATGAATTGACACTGTTCCAGCCACACATAGAAATCAGACGCTGCAACGTTCTAAATCCTGCTACACTATTACCGTCAGTTATTTCGAATCCTGCCACACACGACTGTGTGGAAGTAGTTAACACTATGACTAAGCCAAGACAAGATCTGACAGATATTCCATTACCAGATCCCGACCTGACACTTTATGTGGATGGTTCATGTATGAGAACAAGTACAGGAGAACTAGTAGCCGCGTATGCAGTGACTACTGACACTGAAGTTATAGAAACACATCGTATTGACACTCTGTCCGCTCAAGCAGCAGAGCTAGTGGCTCTGACACAAGCCTGCATACACGCCAAGAACCTGAAAGTTAATGTTTACACAGATTCACGCTACGCATTCGGAGTCGTACACGACTTTGGAGTGCTCTGGCAGGAGAGAGGTTTCATGACTTCTCATGGAACCAAGATTCAGCATGGTCTCCTTATTCAGGCTCTGTTAGATGCAATACATTTACCGACATCTATTGCTATCATGAAATGCAAAGCACATACGAAAGTTACTGACACTATTTCTCAAGGTAATGATCTAGCAGATCGCACAGCCAAGCTTACAGCACAGACTCCAGACATGTCAGTTAATCCGACACAGACACATACTCCAGATCTGACTACCTGTATGACAGTTAAGGACCCCACTCAAGATGTCATAGATATCCAGTTACATGCTACTCCCGATGAAATCAAGAAATGGTCCGAACAAGGAGGGGTCCAGACAGATCAGGGATGGGTAACGAAGGGAAAAGCCACATGGTTTCTCCCCGACTCTATGGTTCAAGTCATTATCAATACCGCACATAGTCCAGCACATTTAGGAGAAAAAGCTATGATAGATAGTATCCAGAACATTTGGTTCAACAAGCATTTACGAGCTGCAGCCAAGCAGAAGGTCCGTACCTGTATGATATGTTGCCAGTTTAATCCAGGTAAAAGTGTCCCGGTGGAACAAGGTGGATTCCAGCCCCCTGACCACCCTTTTGAAGTCCTCCAAATGGATTATATTCAGATGGAGCGATGTCGAGGTTTCAAGTATGTCCTTGTAGTTGTATGCGCTTTGTCCAGATGGACAGAAGCATATCCAGTTCCAGATTACACAGCCGCGACCACTGCCAAGCAGTTGGTTCGTGAATTCTTCCCCCGCTACGGACTCCCTAGGGTCGTATATTCTGATAACGGCCAGCCATTCTCATCTGAGCTCATGAAACACATCTCCCTTTTGTTAGGGTACCAGTGGAAGTTCCATTGTGTACGCCATCCTGAAGCAGCCGGTCTCGTAGAGAGACATAACCAGACCCTGAAAATCCGCATCGCCAAAATATGTAAAGAAAAAGGTGTAGACTGGTTAGTAGCTCTGCCAGTCGCTTTGTTTTATATGCGCATGGTCGCACATTCCAGATCAGGTCTGTCCCCGTATGAGGTCGTATTCGGCCGCCCCCCTAACATGTGGGGTACACCTAGACCTCGAAGTATTACAGATGTTTCAAGTAATATGCTGACAGATTACCTAGCTTCCTTGATGTCTGCCCTACACTCTTGTCGTTCACAGGTTGCCGCCGCATTTCCAGACAATACCGAGGTGGCACCGCATGACATCGTTCCCGGAAGTTTGGTTCTTGTAAGGAACTTTGATCGTTCAAATCCGCTGGAGCCTCGCTGGAAGGAGCCAAAACAGGTCCTCCTGGCCACCCGTACTGCCGTCAAGCTGGAAGGCAGGAAGGGCTGGGTCCACCTGTCTCATGTGAAAAAATTTTATGGACTAAAGACTGTTTCAAAGAACATTTCCGAGGATTTCAAAGATTGCCAAAGTACTATTCTTAAGGACTGTCCCGCAAAAGACAATGATACAGATTCCTCCCTGTTAGAGAAAACTCCGCAGCAGGAGTATAAGAAAAAATTAAGGTCTAGTAAAATAAGTCAGCCAGTTTGATTGTCTAAGTCCTCCCCTAGGTGAAACGGTTAGACCGGTTTCTGACATGTATATAATAGACCCCCACAGAGAGAGAGTTAGTGAGAACTCTAAAAGTTGCACTATTATTTTATGTTTTCTGCTATATCTCAGCCTTATGATTACCTGCACAAGTTATGCATTTTATTTGTGTTTTCCAGTTTCTCATGTAAATAAGTCTGCTAATGTTACAGTAGAGCATACGTTTAGTGATCTGCCTCCTCATGAACTCTCTTATCGTCTTGCTATGCGTAATAATTCCTTTATCCGCATGTTACATTATTCACACCAGACCAGCAATGCCACTAATTGTTGGGTGTGTGGTCGACTCCCCCCTTTCCAGACACCGAAGGGAGTTCTGCCACTCTTTCCTTATCCATTTTCACATAATGGTTCGTGTGGAGCATGGTCCACGTTAACGTCATCCTCAACAGATATGTCTTTTCTTAACAGTACATGTTTCCCAGGCAAGCAAGGTCTTCCCCACAGAACAGGGCTAGATCTAGAAAATGAAGTTTATAATTTGGGTACTTATTCTTCGAATTTCATGGTCCTGAATGTTCAGTCTGATACTACTCCAGACTTTCCTGCTATGTCAGTATTACCAGTAAAAGGTGAATTATGTGTCCGAAAGAATGGTTCCGTACATGTAGGACATAGTGATTGTACTACTGTTGTCAAGTATAGTGACAGTAGGAAATCTATTTTCAAAGCTTCACGTCATTCTTATTTTGTTTGTGGTCAGACCGCATATGTTCGTCTGCCCCTCGATTGGGAGGGAACCTGTTACATTGCCTTCCTACTGCCACCAGTTTTTCTAGCCCCACCTGACTACCATAGGAATTCCCACTTAGTACATACTAGACACAAGAGAGACCTCCCGATTGTCGATTATACTGAAACTGCTCTAGAACAATACATAGATATCAATAAAGGTGTATTCCCCTATTTAGGTACTGTCGTGAATAGTAAACTGATACGTAGATTAATGAGAACCCTTGAAGCAGTAGTGATTGAGACTACCTCTGCTGTAGGTAACTTAACCGAAGAGCAATCCTTTATGAGAATTGTCGTGCTCCAGAATCGTCTCGTCCTTGACGTCATACTGGCCGATAGGGGCGGGGCATGTAGAGTCATCGGATCTAGTTGCTGCATTTTCATTCCTAATAACGCGCCGTCTGTTTATTCAGCTATTACCAGACTCCATAATATTGCCCATATGTTACACCAAGATCCAGGCACCTGGACATGGTCCGGTTGGTTCTGGAATATAATTTCCGCCTGGGGATGGAAAGTATTGTCATTTCTGGGTATTGCAGTAGCGATCATATTCAGTTGCTGCCTCTGTTTACAATGTGGCCCTGCGATTTGCGGCATTTGTGCTACCTCTTGTATTCCTAGTCCCAAGTCCCATTCTAAATCCAGTTCCAAGACAATTCGAGACGAGCAAATGATACTGTATGAAATGATAGATGGTATCATGAATATTGATGTTTCCTGATGGAAACGTAGTGACAAGGAGGGAATGTGGAAAAGTAAATTTTGCCATGTTCTGTGTCCCTACGTGTCCCCCATCTTATGTTATGTGTGCATGATTAATATGCATATATATCCCCCATGTTCGATTAAAGACGCAATTACAGTTGTGTCCATTTCTAGTATGCCAGTTTCCAGTTCTCGTGAATACTACGAATATCAGGCCTATGTAGAGTTGCGTTGCCACGTTTCTCAGTGTGCACGTTATTTCATTGTAAAGTCCCCGTTTCTAGGCCTCAAAAGGGCCCGGACACCAGATTCAGCTCCTGTCTCCTGAGCCCTCGCTGAGGAGCGATACAGCCCCCACCTGTATCCTCGACCCTTCACTTACTTCCTGCCTCGCAGTGCCCGGCTCGGCCTGGCTCTGCCTACGAGTCTGCCAAGAGTATGTTATGATTCTAGTTATCAGTCCAGCCCTCCTTCTCTGCATTCCTAAGCTACTGAATCGCATCAATAGTTTCCGTCATTGTCTAGCCTTTACGTCTCCATGTAAGAGAAATACTGTATTAATGGTCATTTAATATTCCTCAACACGCACTACATGTAGAATAATGCATGCTCCAGTCTTAGAGTCTGTTAGCCTCTCCCCTCCTGACTCTTAGTTTATATCAACATGTCCTCTAAACATTAGATACTAGATAGGGTTTAGGTACATGTCGCCCTGACTCTCCAGACTTCAGTCTCTTCTCCTAGCGCAGAGTTCATAGCTCCCAGCTTCTCCTAGTAACACGTCATTGTCAGTTTGCGCGCACCATTAGGTTAGAGGTCCCGGCTCCTTAGGTAGCCCCCTCCATGTTTCCGCCCCATTTATGACATATTCTGTTACGTTTACATCACATGTCCATGTATACGCCTCTTGTTACACCCACTTTCACCCTTATCTTTCGCGACTGCTATTGACCACACCCACTGCTCCGCCTACTGTATTCACTGTAATGCAACAGTTTTAGTATATATGCTTGTGTACTGTTATTAAATGTTACGCCAGTCCAATCCTGTCCCAGGCAGCGCTGCCATCCTGTTCCCGTGCAGGTTGTCCTGTTCCTGTCCTTTATGCTGTATTAAACCTGCAAACTCCTACTACCTCGAATCTTGACTCTTATTTATTGAGCTATCTGTTATTGCTATGTCCAGTCAAACCTAGATCCGGTATTATTTATTTATATACCACAGGGTTCGGATGTAACTTCTGCTCTCCGGTTCGGCACCATATCTCCAAACCTTTTCGACGCTCAAAGCATCATAAAACTCGACGGTATTGTTTCTCGATCGCGTGAATTTCGGCGCACTCCTCAAATATCCCATTCCTGTCGTCGACACAGACCGCTGGGCCTATCGACGCCATTCGGGCTTACGGCTCATGGAAAGGACTCTGTTTAAAAAATGCCCCCAGTGTGGAGCTAAATTCCCACACAGTGACCACCACAAGGTATATAATCTGGGTCTCTCGACAGAGCACGAGATTAATTGCCAGGCCTGCACTTCCTTTCGATCCAAAAAGACCATCCATGATCGCCGGGACCGACGACACATCATGGAGCAGCAAGCAGCTCCGGTACATTGGACATCTTTGTTGAAGGCCCGATGTCCCGGTGGAAGATTCTGGGGAACTGGAAATCTTGTCTGAAGCAGACGACTCCGACTCAGACCACCCCATCCCTCCAGATCAACGAGTGAGTACCACTGCCGCAACCCTAACCCCACCTGCAAAAAAGAAGGTTCTGGTCAAGACTTCGCCTGTTGGCCCCAGGCGTGACCGAAAACAATGTTCAGAAGCCCTGCCCCCGGGCTCAGCTCCAAAGACAAAGGACAAGCCTTCAGGCAGCTCGTGACCGAGCAAGCCGCATGTTGGTGTCCCACAGGCGCCATCGGCACCGAAGTCGGGAGCGCAGCCTACTCCCAGAAAGAAATCAGCATCGACCACCCCGGCGCCGAAAGAAAAGGCATTGGATCCGAAACCAACACATTCGGAACCGAAAAAGATTTCCTCCTCCACATCGAAGCCGAAGGATCCAAAAACACCTTCCAAGGCACCGGAGCAGAAATCCATACCTCGCTTGGACCCGAAAAGATCGGCACCGAAAGCGTCTACCGAAGAGGAAGAACTTTTTCGACCGGATCCTATTGATCCGAATAAAAAAACACTCCACATAGACCCTAAAACCGTACATGTGTCTACTGTTTCACACAAGAAGAGGAAACTGGATACACCAGGCATTCCTGCAGTGCCTGTTAAGAAAAAAACTGTGCTACTAAACCCATACAACACTCTTCTGCTGTTCTTCCTACCAATCCTATCTCTCCTCCACACTCTCCTATACTCTCCTATACCCTCCTCACCATTACCACAGGTCGATGATGATGCAGGGGTCTCCAAACTGGTCCTGGAGGGCCGGATCCATGCCAGATTTTGTGCATATCCCCATTTAGATACATGTAGTTATTTTAAAAATCTGGCATGGATCCGGCCCTCCAGGACCGGTTTGGAGAACCCAAATTTAGGGGATGGGGGAGGCAACAATGACCCTTTTACAGACCCTGATACCGACACAGACGTACCACAGGACGACTGGGACAATTATGCTGACCCGGTCGACCCTCCAGACCTCCCTGATCCCCAGGCATACCCAACAAAGCCATTTCCCCCAGATGACAAAATTGGTTTTAGTCAGTTGGTAAATAGGGCAGCTACATACCATGGTGTTTCAATGCATTCAGACATTTCTGAGCAGTCACTAAAGACTGTACAAACCCTGCCAATGTTAAAAGGTGTCATTAAACATGCCCCTGACATATTTAAAGACCCTGTTAGGGCTAGAATTCTCAATCCGAGAATTGACAAAAAATATAAACCTCCTCTCAATGATCCCACCTACATCAAAGGTCAACTCCCTTTAGATTCCCTGGTGGTAGCTAACGCTAGAAAATGGGCTAATTCTCAGACCTCTGGTGAGGCACCACCTCCGGACAAGGAGTCTAAATTATTAGATGCTTCCGGCAAACGAGTTGCTGCTCAAGCAGCTAATCACTGGCGGATAGCCAACACACAAGCATTACTTGCTAGGTATGATAGGGCTCACTATGACCAACTAGAAACCCTATTGCAACATTTACCAGATCAATACAAGACCAATGCCAATGATCTCATCCAAGAGGGGAAATGAATAACCAATGCATCAATCAAGTGTACCCTTGATGCAGCAGAGACCGCCTCTAGAGCCATTAACACTAGCGTGTTACTCAGACAACATGCTTGGTTGCACATTTCTGGCTTCAAACAGGAGGTACAAACAACTATCCTCAACCAGCTGTTCAATCAGCAACAACTTTTTGGACCGGCTGTAGACACCACACTGGAAAAAATTAAAATGGACTCGGAGACTGCTAAATCCATGGGAGCATTACAGCCTCCATCCACACATGGTTCCTTTCGCCGCTCCTTCTACAGAGGATAATCCAAGAACATTGGTACAGACACTGCTTCCTCTTCATACAAAAACACCACACAAACATCTCCCAGTAGGGGATATTTTAGAGGTGGATACAGGGAAAGTAACAACAAAGGGAGAGGTCGAGGTAACAACAATACTCGCACCTCCCCAGCTAGTAAGCAGTGACTTCCCTCCAGACCATTCCACTCCGGTCGGAGGGAGACGATCACAGTTCCTACCTGTCTGGAATTCCATCACTATGGACAAGTGGGTAAGACATATTATCCAGTATGGTTACTGCCTGGAACTTTCTGCTACTCCCCTCAACTTACCACCCAAACAGCGTCCAATGTCCGGGAAACATCTAACACTCCTCAAACAAGAAGTTCTTTCACTGCTTCAAAAGCACGCAATAGAACCAGTTCCCATACAACATCAAGGAACAGGGGTTTACTCCCTGTATTTCCTAATCCCCAAAAAAGACGGGACTCTAAGACCAATACTGGACCTCAGACCTCTCAATTTCTACGTTCAATCAGAGCATTTTCACATGTTCACTCTTCAGCAGATCCTTCCACTGCTTCAAAGAGGCGACTTCCTTGCCACACTAGATCTCAAGGACTCCTACTTCCACATTCCCATACACATTGCTCACAGGAAATACCTAAAATTCACAGTGGACGGCCAGCATTATCAGATCAAGGTCCTTCCATTTGGAGTGACCACAGCACCCAGGGTGTTCAGAAAGTGCTTTGCAGTAGTAGCAGTGCACTTAAGAAGGAAGAAAATCCACGTACTTCCATACCTGGACGAACTGGCTCATAAAAGCCATTGTGTTCATCACACTTATCAAGTGATCCAGCTATTACACGATTTAGGGATTACACTAAACTACACCAAGTCACACCTTCAACCCTCCTACATACACCAGTATCTAGGAGCTACAATAGACACTTGCAAAGCTCTAGCATACCCCAATCCAGCCAGGATAGCCAGCATGCAAAACCTCATCACCCAGTTTCAACCTCAACACTCTCTCCCAGCACAAGTGTTTATACAGCCACTAGGCGTGATGCCTCTTGCATTTTCATCGTACGTCACGCAAGACTTCTGATGCGCCCACAAGTTCTTCAACCTTTCTTCCAAATGTGGAGCCAACCAGACATAGATCTGTTTGCCACACACGCAAACGCAAAATGCCACACCTTCGCCACCAGGTTCCCACACCCATTGACGAACGGCAATGCAATATGGATGAACTGGTCAGGCAGATTTGCGTAAGTTTTTCTGCCTCTCCCACTCAACCCACTAGTACGCAAGCTCAAACAGCAGTCTCTCAAGATGATCCTGGTTGCTCCCACATGGGCACGGCAACCATGGTTCACAACACTCCTCGAACTCTCAATAGTTCCACACCAAAAACTAAGTCTCTCCCCAAAACTGCTGATGCAGAACCATGAAAAGATAAGGCACCCAGATCCAGCACAACTGAATCTAGCAATCTGGCTCCTGAAATCTTAGAGTTCGGTTACCTGAACCTCCCACCGGACTGTACAAAGATTTGTCATTTTCTGCATTAACAACAAAATTGACCCATTACATGCTTCAATTCAGAACATTATTTGCTATTTACTACATCTAGAAAGATGAAATCTTGAATACTCATCAATCAGATTACATCTAGCTGCTCTTGCAGCCTACTTACAAAACAGGCAACATTTGTCATTGTTTAGGGTACCTTCTATCAAAGCCTTCATGGAAGGCCTTAAAAGAATAATTCCACCCAGACTGCCACCATCTCCAGTGTGGAACCTAAACATTGTTCTCACTAGGCTCATGGGTCCCCCGTTTGAGCCTTAACACAAATGCGAATTACAATTCCTTACATGGAAAGTAGCTTTACTTGTCGCAATCACCTCTCTCAGGAGAGTTAGTGAGATTCAGGCCATACAAGAATCATTTTTACAAATACATCCTAACAAAGTGGTTCTTAAAACAAACCAAAAATTCTTCCAAAGGTGATTTCTCCATTCCATCTCAATCAATCAGTAGAGTTACCAGTATTTTTCCAAAACCCTGATTCTGTAGCTGAAAGAGGTCTTCATAAGCTTGATTTCAAAAGAGCTTTACTTTATGACATAGACAGGACTAAAGTCTTTAGGAAAACAAAACAACTGTTTGTGGCTTTCTCACCACCTCATAAAGGCAACCCAATTTCCAAAGCTGGAATTGTCATGGTGGATAGTAACATGCATTCAAATATGCTATCAGAAAGCAAAACGCATGTTAACAATTCCCCCTAGAGCGCACTCAACACGCAAACTAGGGGCTTCCATGGCATTCTTTAGCAAACATTCCCCTAGAAGACACTTGTAAGGCAGAAACATGGCCTACTACACACACCTTCACCAAACCCTATTGTGTAGATGTGCTGGCAAAGCAGCAAGCTTCTGTAGGCCAGGCTATTCTTAAAATACTTTTTCAAACCACTGCAATAGGTACAAGCGACCAACACTAGGGGAGGCACTGCTGTAAAGTCTATGCACAGAGTGTGAATTCTGCAGCTCATATGTCTCGAACGGAAAATGCTACTTCCCTGTATGCATCTATTCTTGGCCTGTATAGCTGCAGAGATTCACACGCCCACCTACCTCACCGGAACCTGTATCTGTTCCAGGGTTATCTTACTTAGATACATTCTCATGGACATCTCTGTTTCTTACTAAATCCATCATCTCCCTTCATGGCGAAAAACAATCAGAGGATGGAGTCGATGCCCATGCGCACTATCGTCCAAGGGAGGAGTCACCTATCTCGTGACTACAAAAGACTTCTTCCAAGACAACAACAAGGTGCAAGCATCCGAGCCCAAAACCAGATGGCGATCTATGCACAGAGTGTGAATCTCTGCAGCTCTACATGCCAAGAACAGATGCATACTGGTAAGTAGCCTTTTCCTTCCTACAGGTAGCGGAGATGCCAAGGACAGCTAGAGAAACAAAGGTGATAAGCCCCCTCTTGGCCCTCCCAGACCTGGATGGGGTAGCTGGAACGAAAAGGGTTTTATAGCCATCCAGGTGATGTTTACTGTCTACAGCCCAAGTTTCCTGGAGGCATTTCACATCAAAACTCTTAACAAGGGCCAACCATTCGGTGTTCGCGATCTTACGCTCCAGCCCGCGATATTCCAGGAAAGAAATGTACACCCTCCATTCACACTCGATACATGTTCTTTTGGCGATACATTTCCCTGGGATGCGGGTGCCACAGGGTCCGAGGGACCCACACATCGTGAATCGCAATCTTCCTATGAGATCATATTAGTAAACCTATTTGCTGTGCTTACCCCTATAGTCCCCTCTGCACGACCCCTATGGCCTACCTCTTGGAGCCGCTTGCGCTGGGACCGTAGTTGGTAATAATTGGGTCTGTAGAAGTATCCCAGCGGGAGTGTCAAGATTGCTGAGTTCCAGCACCTGTAGTTAGACTGGGCAACCATGCTTAAGAGTCGGTTTACCATGACTAGATTGTTAAAATTGATGATAATGCAGTCCCCTAGCCAGGATTTCTTGGCGCTACCAACCCACTGTGCCTGGCGCACCATGAGAATTTGGTTCTTCCACTCTAAGCCCAGGGGCACTGTTTTAATTGAGCCAGTGCACCATCTTATTGTTCAGCTGGTAAAAGTCTTCCTTGGTTCCGGGGTTGAGGCATGGTACTCTAGCTAACACCACAACAAGCCTAGTGGACTCCTGTAGGTGATGAACAGAGGCCAAACAAGGATAGTTATTCTAGTCCCCGGGGGCATGGCTTCCAGCCCCTCCCACCTATCATCGAAACTGTACAATACGCCCACTTTGAAACCCTGAGATTGCAGAGATTGAAAAGATACTGGGTTCAGGGTGCCCCCCGCCCCACTCCGGTTGGCTGGACGGTGCTGAGGGTCAGTCCTGGACATAATAGGTGGCGTTGTATCTCCTACCATGTGACTAGACTGCTTCGTGATAGACACTGCTCTGTCTCCTGCTCCTGTGCCATTACTACTGGGATGGGAAATGGTGGTCGAGATCGTAGGCCTTGTAGGAGGGATACTTGTGGAGAGAAGGGCACGGTCCATTTGCAAGCAGCTATCAGTGCAGACAGGTTGCTTTCCAGTGCAAAAAGTCAGAGTAGGATGGGGTCCAATTTAGTTCCAAGTGCTGACAGCAAGGCTGCATTGAGCATGTCTAACAAAATAGCATCCAGGTTTGTTGCGTAGCGTTTTAGGACCTGCATCGAATTTTCCCGATTCATGCCCTTATATAGGTACAATTCACATTGCCCTTATATAGGCATAGAAATCATACCCATATTTAGACTTAGCCCATGCAGTCCAAATACAGGCATGGCTACTTCCACCAGTTCCAAAAAGCCTCAAGGATTTCTTGAAAAATCAGCTTAAGCTGCTAGGGAACCTCCCCTTGCCTGAATATTCATTTGTCCAAGAACTGTGGAAAAGTAAATTTTGCCATGTTGTATGTGCCTACGTGTTCCCCATCCTATGCTATATGTGCATGATCGATATGCATGTATTCCCTTCTGATCGATTAAAGACGCAATTACAGTTGTGTCCATCTCTAGTATGCCAGTTTCCAGTCTTCGTGAATACAACGAATATTAGGCCTATGTAAAGCTACGTTGCCACGTTTCACAGTGTGCACGTTAATTCATTGAATTATCCCCGTTTCTAGGCCTCAAAAGGGCCCGGACTCAGATTCAGCTCCTGTTTCCTGAACCCTCTCCGAGGAGCGATACAGCCCCCACCTGTATCCCTGACCCTTAGCTTACTTTCATGCCTCGCAGTGCCCGGCTCGGCCTGGCTCTGCCTCCTAGTCTGCCAAGAGTATGTTATGTTTCTAGTTATCAGTCCAGCCCTCCTTCTCTGCATTCCTCAGCTACTGAATCGCATCAATAGTCTCCGTCATGGTCTAGCCTTTATGTCTCCATGTAAGAGAAATACTGTATTAGTATTATAGAATATTCCACACACACGCACTACATGTAGAATAATGCATGCACCAGTCTTAATGTCTGTTAGCCTTTACTCTGATAACTTTTGGATTCTATCAACATGTTCTCTAAACACTAGATACTAGATAGGCTTTAGGTACATGTCGCTCTGACACTCCAGACTTTAGTCTCCTCTTCTAGCGCAGAAGTCATAGCCCCCAGTTCTCCCTAGTAACATGTCATTGTCAGTTTGCGCGCACCACTAGGTTAGAGGTCCCAGCTGCTCAGGTAGCCCCCTCCATGTTTCCGCCCCGTTTATGACATATTCTGTTACGTTTACATCACATGTCTATGTATACGCCCTGTACACGCCTTCTTGTTACATCATTTTGCCCTTATCTTTCGCGACTGTTACAAACTCCGCCTACTGCTACGCCCCCTGTATTGAATGTAATGTATTTTGTTTAACTATATATACTAATGTACTGTTATTAAAAGTTAGCCTGTTCCTGCCCCCCATTGCCTATTCCTGCCCCCGGCAGCTGCCATCCCATTCCCGTACAGGCTGTCCTGTTCCTGTCCTTTATGCTTGATTAAAGCCTGTCAACTTCAGCTACCTCGTATCTTGACTCTTATTTATTGAGCTAACCGTTTATTGATTATAGTCAAAAATAGATCAGGTAATAATTTATTTATTTACCACATAATGGCGCCCGAATAGGGACTTGCCCTTTCCCCACGCGCCGGAGAAGCCACGCAGGCCCCCTGATCCTCTGCAGCCGTGACGGAACAATACCGGCCACGTGCAGATATTTCTGCTTCAAGTATCCCTCAGGCCCACGGAGGAGACGGAGGTTGCGGTCCAGCGTCCAGACGAGGCGGTGGAGGAACGCGGCGAGTCCCGACCAGAGCCCAAGCCGAGTGTCCAAGGTCCGAGGTATCCGGAGGCTCACCTGTAACTGAAGTCCGAAGTTCGTCCGTCCGTCGTCGTAGCAGTCCAGTCCAGTCCGAGGCCTTCCGTTCTTGCTGCCCGGTGAGTACCGTTGCTGGGGTAGTATCTAGACAGGGTCAATTAATTTGTCTCTGGTCCGTGGGTTTGGGTTAACAGATCCAACACGAAGTGTCCACCTAGGTGGATGCGGGTCCTGACGTGTCTCTTTATGGGACCGGTAAGTTTCGTGCTGTTTTAGCAGTACATCTAGTCATTCTAGTCAGTTCTGTTCTCGAGAAAATTCATGTATTCTGTTTTCAGTATTTCAGGTAGTATTCTGTCCGAACTGTCATTTTAAATGTTATTCCATGTGTTTTCAATGTCGTGGTATGAATGATTCGTTTTTCAGTTATTATTGTGTTTATCGTGTATTGTATTGTGTCCAGACTCCAGTCTAAGCCATGCCTCTGTTCTCAAAGTTACGTCAGTTAAAAACTAGAAAAGGTCTGCTCGAGGAAGCAGTTCCTGTCCCGCCTAGGGACAGTCCAGGTCATTTTATGTATCAAAAGCATGGCATAAGTGCCATATTATATCTAGATTTATGGGTGGAGTACACCAAGGAATTAGAGGAAAAGTATAGATGGCCCGTATCAGGTACGTGGGATGCCGAGTGCATCATGCGAGTAGAAGAAGCATTATGGAAAAAGAAAGCCAGACAGTCCCAGAAAGATGCCATCGAGTTATGGCGCAAAGAATCTCATAAAAGAACCGAAAAAGAAATCGGAAAGTCAGAATTAAGTAGAGAATCCTCAGAAAGAGCCCAAGAAAGGGAATTAATCGAAGTAGGTGAACGAGTTAAAGCCGAACAGTCAGACCGACAGAGAAATGCCCTCATTAAGGGTATGTATCCTCTTCTTGCCGAGGGCTTGCCGAAAGCAACCCCGGAAGCACCATGTAATTTTCCGCCGCCATTAGTTCCGATTAAGCTACGTCACAAACCGACCGCAGCTGATATTTTTCTCTCGTCCTACTTGGACGACACAGTTCCAGAATATGCAAATCCTGCTCCGCCCGCTCTTGTAAATAATGTAATTCCTGTTCCTCCAGCCACCGGGGCACCTGTTACAGCACCTGTTACGGTACCCCCGGTCCAGCCCATAGTACAAGTTCCCGCTACATCGGTCACTCTGCCAGCACGAAGAGTATCAGTCGATGATTCCAGTTTAGGGGCCGCGGGAGGAGGTCCTCCTGGTACCCCGCCGCCAAACAAACGTATAACGTTAGTCGAGTTACATGAACGTGCGTTACAGCGTACGCCCAAATATCAGTCCGTTGCAGAAATTAAGCGAGCTCTTACCGAATGCTGTTATGATCCAGTCCCAGGCGATGACAATATGGTTTTATATTCATTGCGCGTAAGACGGGTGACCGAGTATTTGGACACCCTACCGAACATGAAAGAAGATCTAGACAGAATATATCGATTCATCCGTACAGGAGATGATCCAGAAAGTATTGGCGAAATCATGTCTTTAAGGAAAGCTGAGACCCAGCTCATGCTATTAAAGTTTCTAATCAATTGTTTAATAAGGGAACAAGATTATCCAGATAAAGATCCGACGGAAATGAGAGTTCTGACAAAATGGAGTGATAATATAGCCGAGGGAAAACACAGGACACTCAGTAGTATAGAGAGTATGTACAAGAAAATTCGTAAGGAAATAATAAGGTTACACGAGAAACGCAAAGCAGCACAAGTAAGCGAGAAAGAAGATAACACTGATACTGAAGAAGTAGAAGACGAGAATACCGCCAGAATAGCGTATGTAGGTAAATCTAGATTTCCAGACCGACATTTACGCCTAGAACACAAGAAAGTCGTTCATCTTCCAGCACCAGAACAAGGTTCTCTAGAACAAGTATTCCAAGCTACCGATCACATTCTGAAATCACGAATCGGTTATAGTGAACTTAGTACCATGCATGAACAAGAACTAGCCCGATCAGCAGTCCGATGGATTACTGATTCTACCACTTTTCCAGACGAAATAGTGGCACAAATGTTTCTGAAACTGGCCCCAGCCGAGAAGCGACTGGTGGGTATGTATATGATCCAGCACCTTATTACATTGTATGAGGGACAACATTCTGATCCAGGTCCGTTACATGATGTTCTGAACGAGTTACTCCAGTATAAATGGAAAGGTTTAGGTACAGATTTAATTAGCGTCATTCTAGAACAGCGCCACAAATATAGAACGTTTCTGAATCCGCATCTTGTTCACGTCTCACCTCCAGAAAGTAAACCATTTTACATAGATAGACAGCATCCGTTACGAGAAGTACACCCAGTTAGGACATCGGGTGGTGAAATGCAACGAGTATTTGTTTACAACCCTATCACAAAGATGGAACTCTTAGAGATGAAGAAATTAATTCCCTGTCATGACAAAGATCCAGCAGGGTTCCATCGAGAATTAAAAGACATGCTCCGTATGGGAGAATACACGTATCCAGATATCATTAAAATGTTAAAGGTCCTGTTGCCCGCAGGGGTATATGAAAAACTCAAGGAAAAAGAATGGGAGGTGGGAGAGAAAAAGATTGATTGGACAGCTCTAGAAGCTGAAGATAAAATACGAGTACCAGGTACCGGTCTTGGGGACAAATGTAAAGAATTGCCAGAGTTATTGATTCAAGTTTTGCCAAGGTTACTAGCCACGAAAAAGGAAGATTGGGATGCAATCTCAGCATGCAAACAGAAACAGGATGAAGATACTAGTGATTTTTATTCTAGATTCGAAAAATGTTTCATTATCAACAGTGGTCTGAAGACAGGTAGCGAGTCATACCCTCATCTTTTTGTTACTAAACTAGTCGAGAATTCAAGTCCACAAGTTAAAAATCGAGTTTTGAAAGTCGAAAGTACCTGGCAAGCTAGTACCCCGTCACAGATGTTACAGATGCTCCAGTATCACCAGCATAGAATCAGGGAAGAGCAAGAACACGAAAGGAGACGTATGAAAGACACGAAAATGAAAGTACTAGTTGCACAATCTGTTCCGCAAGACAGTCAGAAGAGGGGTCCGAATCAAGCCAGTCATCCTGCAGCTCCCGTTAAAGGGACATGCAATTATTGTAAACAGCCAGGTCATTTTATAAACGAGTGTGCAGTTCTGAAACACAACATAGCCACTGGTAAGACTAAAGAAAGACCACGTCCGCCTAGACAAGAACAAGTTTCACAGACTTCTCAGTCACCACAGAATGCACAACAGATAGTTCCAGCACCGCAGCCTATCGCTGCAACACAGCATGTTACACAGCAGATGTACCAGTATGCCCAGACAGAGTATCCAGAGTATCAACCGTATTCATGAAACAGCCTAGAGAGGGAGGTAGGCTTGCCTCTCATCGAGATACCTGTAGATCAAGAGGGTCCCTATGTACACAGTCAAGTATCAGGGAAAGACAGAAAGTTTTTGATTGATACAGGGGCAAGTAGGACCACTATCAGTCATGACGAGGTTCCAGGGGCTCCGCTCTCAGGCTCTAGAAATGTTTCCCTTGGATTTTCAGGAAAACCTATAGTTAACGAGATTTCAAAGCCAGTTACGCTAGAAGTTGGTCCATTGTCCCGAACTACTGATTTGTTACTTACGAAAACATGTCCAGAAAATTTGTTAGGTATTAAAACATTGAAAGAATTAGGTGCAGTTATCTGCTGCTCCCCAGAAGGAATACGATTGTTTTTGCGTGACTTTAAAGGTCACTATGTATTACGTGATTTTGATCCAAGATTATCCAATGTACCGCAGCATTTATGGGCGCAAGGTCCAACTGATGTAGGTTTTATGCAAATCACACCCCATCGTGTGACTCTCAAGCAAGGTATAGTCCTGCCACGAATCAGACAGTACAGATTGCCACCTGAGGCTGTAGCAGCCTTATCCAAAATTATTGATGAGCTCATTGCTCAAGGAGTGGTTGTAGAAACTGACTCCAATGTATGTAATTCTCCTATCATTCCAGTCATGAAACGTACTGATCCAAATGCACCTCCAGTATATCGATTAGTAATTGACCTTCGAGAACTTAATAAATGTATCATACCCCAGTATCCAGTAGTCCCAGATATTTCATCCCTATTGACAGCTATTGATTCTGAAGCTACATTTTTCACTGTAATAGACCTCAAGAATGCATTTTTCAGTGTTCCAATTCATCCAGACAGCCAGTACCTTTTCGGTTTTAGTTTAAATGGAAGGAGCTATAAATTCACACGAGCTCCTCAAGGTTTCACAGAAAGCCCTAGTATTTACAGTCAAGCACTTAAAAGACAACTAGACAATATTCACATGCCAACTGACACTGCCCTGCTCCAGTATGTAGATGATCTACTGATCACAGCCCGTTCTGAACGTGATTGCGAGCGAGCGTCACTTACAGTTCTGTATTTCCTAGCCGAGATGGGACACAAGGTGTCCCCTTCGAAGCTCCAGTTCTGTGTCCAGCAAGTGATCTACTTAGGCCACTTACTGTCCAAGTGGGGTAGGCAGTTGACACCAGACCGTATCCAGTTGATAGCGAGTCTTCCACAGCCCAAGACACAGAAGGAGGTACGAGCTTTTATTGGCCTCACTTCTTACTGCAGACAATGGATTCCTCAGTATGCATTTCTAGCTAAGCCACTGATACAGTTAACGACACAGGAGGCAGCCGTATCGACTGTCCTCCCTTGGACCCAGAAACATACACTTGTTTTTAATGAATTAAAGAAAGCCTTATGCCAAGCACCTGTTCTAGCAACACCGAACTACAGTAAGCCTTTTACACTTTTTGTCACAGAACGTGATGGTACAGCATTATCTGTTCTCACACAAGATCAAGCAGGACAGTACAAGCCCTGTGCTTATTTTTCGAGCACATTAGATCCAGTAGCCCAGGCGTTGCCTGCGTGCCTCAAGTCAGTTGCAGCTACAGCTCTAGCAATCAGACAAAGTGATTCCATAGTATTAGGACACTCCCTGACAGTACAAGTTCCACACTCCGTGGAAGTTCTTTTAAACCGAACACAGACTCAGCACTTGACCATTGCACGTTTAACAGGTTATGAACTGACATTGTTCCAGCCACACATAGAAATCAGACGCTGCAACGTTCTAAATCCTGCTACACTGTTACCGTCAGTTACTTCAAATCCTGCCACACATGATTGTGTGGAAGTCATTAACACTATGACCAAGCCAAGACAAGACCTGACAGACATTGCATTACCTGATCCCGACCTGACACTTTATGTGGATGGTTCATGTATGAGAACAAGTACAGGAGAACTAGTAGCCGCGTATGCAGTGACTACTGAAACCGAAGTTATTGAAACACACCGTATTGACACCCTGTCTGCTCAAGCAGCAGAGCTAGTTGCTCTGACCCAAGCCTGCATACGTGCCAAGAACCTGAAAGTAAACATATATACAGATTCACGTTACGCATTCGGAGTTGTACACGACTTCGGAGTGCTCTGGCAGGAGAGAGGTTTCATGACTTCTCATGGAACCAAGATTCAGCATGGTCTCCTCATTCAAGCTCTGTTAGATGCAATACATTTACCGACAGCTATCGCTATCATGAAGTGCAAAGCACATACGAAAGTTACTGATATCATTTCCCAAGGTAACGATCTAGCAGATCGAACAGCCAAGCTTACAGCTCAGACCCCAGACATTCCAGTTAACACGACACAGACACTCGCTCTAGATCCGACTACTTGTATGACAGTTAAGGACCCTACACAAGATGTCATAGACATACAGTTACATGCCACTCCCGAAGAAATCAAGAAATGGTCTGAACAAGGAGGGGTCCAGACAGATCAGGGATGGTTGACGAAGGGAAAAGCCACATGGTTTCTCCCCGACTCTATGGTTCAAGTCATTATCCATACCGCACATAGTCCAGCACACCTAGGAGAAAAAGCCATGTTAGACAGTATTCAGAACCTTTGGTTTAACAAGCACTTACGAGCTGCAGCCAAGCAGAAAGTCCGTACCTGTATGATATGTTGCCAGTTCAATCCAGGTAAAAGTGTCCCGGTGGAACAAGGTGGATTCCAACCTCCTGACCACCCTTTTGAAGTCCTCCAGATGGATTATATTCAGATGGAGCGATGTCGAGGTTTCAAATATGTCCTTGTAGTTGTATGCGCTTTGTCCAGGTGGACAGAAGCATATCCAGTTCCAGATTACACAGCAGCGACCACTGCCAAGCAGTTGGTTCGTGAATTCTTCCCCCGTTATGGACTCCCTAGGGTCGTGTATTCTGATAACGGCCAGCCATTCTCATCCGAGCTAATGAAACATGTTTCCCTTCTGTTAGGGTACCAGTGGAAGTTCCATTGTGTGCGCCATCCTGAAGCAGCCGGTCTCGTAGAGAGACATAATCAAACTCTGAAAGTCCGTATTGCTAAGACATGTAAAGAGAAAGGTGTAGACTGGCTAGTTGCCCTGCCAGTTGCTTTATTCTTCATGAGGATGGTTGCACATTCCAGATAAGGTCTGTCCCCTTATGAGGTCGTATTCGGCCGCCCCCCAAATATGTGGGGTACACCTAGACCCCGCAGTATTACAGATGTTTCCAGTAATATGCTGACAGATTACCTAGCTTCCTTGATGTCTGCCCTACACTCTTGTCGTTCACAGGTTGCCGCTGCATTTCCAGACAATACTGAAGTGAAACCGCACGAGGTCATTCCAGGAGACCTTGTTCTTGTAAGGAACTTTGATCGTTCAAGTCCGCTGGAGCCTCGCTGGAAGGAGCCAAGACTAGTCCTTCTGACCACCCGTACGGCCGTGAAGTTGGAAGGCCGCAAGGGATGGGTCCATCTGTCCCATATCAAGAAATTCCATGGAGTCCGAAAAAAGACATTTTTAAAGGACATTTCTAAAGACTGTTCCATTTCTAAAGACTGCCTGAAACCAGACATTAATCTGAATCCCGAACTGAAAGTTCCTCTGTTAGAGAAAACTCCGCAACAGGAGTATAAATTGAAACTCCGGTCTAGTAAAATAAGTCAGCCAGTTTAATTGTCTAAGTCCCTCTCGGGTGAAACGGTTAGACAGGTATCTGACATGTATGAGATAGACCCCCATAGTGAGAGAGTTAGTCAAAACTCTGTCCGATGTATCGTTTTTCTAAGTTTTATATTGTTTCTAAGTTTGATGGTTACCTGCACAAGTTATGCATTGCATTTATGTTTTCCAATTTCTCATGTAAATAAGTTTTCTAATGCCACAGTAGAGCACACATTTAGTGATCTGCCTCCTCACGAGTTATCCTATCGTCTTGCTATGAGAAATAATACATTCATCAGAATGTTACACTATTCACACCAGACCAGCAATGCTACTAATTGTTGGGTGTGTGGTCGACTCCCCCCTTTCCAGACATCGAAGGGAGTTCTGCCACTCTTTCCTTATCCGTTTTCACATAATGGTTCGTGTGGAGCATGGTCCATGTTAACGTCATCTTCCAATGATATGTCCCTTCTGAATAGAACATGTTTTCCGGACAAGCAAGGTCTCCCCCATAGAACAGGGTTAGATCTAGAAAATGAAGTTTATAATTTAGGTAATTATTCTTCGAATTTTATGGTCCTGAATGTTCAGTCTGATACTACTCCAGACTTACCTGCTATTTCAGTACTACCAGTCAAAGGCGAATTATGTGTCAGAAATAATGGTTCCGCACATGTAGGACATAGTGATTGTACTACTACTGTCGAGTATAGTGACAGTGGGAAATCTATTTTCAAAGCTTCACGTCATTCTTATTTTGTTTGTGGTCAGACCGCATATGTTCGTCTGCCCCTCGATTGGGATGGAACATGTTACATTGCCTTCCTACTGCCACCAGTTTTTCTAGCCCCATCTGATTATCACAGAAACACACATCTAGTACACGTCAGACATAGACGGGAGATTGAGTCCCCAATTGTCGATCAAACTGAAACTGCTCTAGAACAGTATACAGATTTCAATAGAGGTTTCTTTTTCTTTATAGGACCTGTCCAGAATAGTAAGTCAATCCGTAGATTAACCAGAACCCTTGAAGCAGTAGTGAATGAGACTACTTCTGCTCTAGGTAACTTAACTGAAGAGCAATCTGCTATGAGATTTGTCGTGCTCCAAAATCGTCTCGTTCTTGACGTCATACTGGCCGATAGAGGAGGAGCATGTAGAGTCATCGGATCTAGTTGCTGCATTTTCATTCCTAATAACGCGCCGTCTGTTTATTCAGCTATAACCAGACTTCCTAAAATTGCCCATCAGTTACACCAGAATCCAGGCACCTGGACATGGTCCGGTTGGCTCTGGAGTATCATATCTGCCTGGGGATGGAAAGTATTGTCATTTCTAGGTATTGCAGTAATGATCATATTCAGTTGCTGCCTCTGTATACAATGTGGCCCTGCGATTTGCGGCATTTGTGCCACCTCTTGTATTCCTAGTCCTAAGTCCCGTTCCAAGACAATTCGAGACGAGCAAATGATGCTATATGAAATGATAGATGGTATCATGAATATTGATGTTTCCTGATGGAAACGTAGGGCACAAGGAGGGAATGTGGAAAAGTTAATTTTGCCATGTTGTATGTGGCTACGTGTTCCCCATCCTATGCTATATGTGCATGATCGATATGCATGTATTCCCTTCTGATCGATTAAAGACGCAATTACAGTTGTGTCCATCTCTAGTATGCCAGTTTCCAGTCTTCGTGAATACAACGAATATTAGGCCTATGTAAAGCTACGTTGCCACGTTTCACAGTGTGCACGTTAATTCATTGAATTGTCCCCGTTTCTAGGCCTCAAAAGGGCCCGGACTCAGATTCAGCTCCTGTTTCCTGAACCCTCTCCGAGGAGCGATACAGCCCCCACCTGTATCCCTGACCCTTAGCTTACTTTCATGCCTCGCAGTGCCTGGCTCGGCCTGGCTCTGCCTCCTAGTCTGCCAAGAGTATGTTATGTTTCTAGTTATCAGTCCAGCCCTCCTTCTCTGCATTCCTCAGCTACTGAATCGCATCAATAGTCTCCGTCATGGTCTAGCCTTTATGTCTCCATGTAAGAGAAATACTGTATTAGTATTATAGAATATTCCACACACACGCACTACATGTAGAATAATGCATGCACCAGTCTTAATGTCTGTTAGCCTTTACTCTGATAACTTTTGGATTCTATCAACATGTTCTCTAAACACTAGATACTAGATAGGCTTTAGGTACATGTCGCTCTGACACTCCAGACTTTAGTCTCCTCTTCTAGCGCAGAAGTCATAGCCCCCAGTTCTCCCTAGTAACACGTCATTGTCAGTTTGCGCGCACCACTAGGTTAGAGGTCCCAGCTGCTCAGGTAGCCCCCTCCATGTTTCCGCCCCGTTTATGACATATTCTGTTACGTTTACATCACATGTCTATGTATACGCCCTGTACACGCCTTCTTGTTACATCATTTTGCCCTTATCTTTCGCGACTGTTACAAACTCCGCCTACTGCTACGCCCCCTGTATTGAATGTAATGTATTTTGTTTAACTATATATACTAATGTACTGTTATTAAAAGTTAGCCTGTTCCTGCCCCCCATTGCCTATTCCTGACCCCGGCAGCTGCCATCCCATTCCCGTACAGGCTGTCCTGTTCCTGTCCTTTATGCTTGATTAAAGCCTGTCAACTTCAGCTACCTCGTATCTTGACTCTTATTTATTGAGCTAACCGTTTATTGATTATAGTCAAAAATAGATCAGGTAATAATTTATTTATTTACCACAGAACTCATGGAGTTTTCAAAGAAATACCATTCCCTTGGGCTACTTCGATGATGTTTTCATGTCCGACTTTTCGTCAAACAAGGCACCTTCAAGGTAAAATTATGCCTTCACTTGCTCTAGCAAGACACAGTGGTTTGGAGCAGTTTGACTATCTACTTGCCCGACGCAGCTCGCTATAGCAAGCGCAGAAGGACGTCGACCCTCCAGCTGACGCACTGATCGGAGACTGTCTTTCTCTCGGCGAGAATCCAGCTCCAGTGTTTCCAAGCGCCCCTTGCGGTTTGTTGGGAAATCGAGTCCCGAGACAGAGATACCAGGCCTCCTTCATTCTAAAAACCAAGGTACTGAGCTGATTAGACCCTAAGAGAAATCTTGGATAGATTCTTGGCAAAGAAAAACTAAACCTATGCTAAACCATACTTACTTCTTCCCTCGTACTAGACTTAGGTTTGGTACACCGGGGTAGGCGTATTTTAGAAGCACCAGTTGAGTACTTTTAGTCTTTGTTATTTATGTATGTTATTTTATATGGCTTACAAACCATACAATGCTCTTACAGTATTATTTCACACAGGAATAGGTATAGAGTGTTGGAGGAAGTGGATTGACTCCTGTTGAATGGTAATCCACCACTACAACTGGTAAATGGAGAGTCTATCAAAGGAATTCTAATGAAGGAATGCGACCCTACTACCTCCCTAGGAGAAGGCACAATACCTTATACTGTGATGAGGGAGGGTGGTGGAGACACGGGGGATTTGGAGTACCAACAGGGGGCCCGGTTACTCAACCGAGAAGTAGCCAGTAAAGAAACAGGGGACGTATCCAGCCTGGAAAAAAGGGATGAAAACACCCGGCCAATGGCCCCCATAAGCGATAGCCCCCCTGCAAATGGACTAGGGGAACTACAAGGAACCGCTGAGGTAGTGGAAGGATGTCTAAAAATCCTCTCTTGGAATATAGCCGGGTTAAAAAATAAACTGGTCACAACAGAATGGGTCTCCTTTATGTCAGCAACATGATATCTGCATGATGTAGGAGGCTTGGGCACTTGAGGGGAGTGCGAGTCCCGGCTATGCAACTTTCGATATCCTGGCGACATCTAGGGGCAGAGGCCGTCCGTTGGGGGGTCTATCGATATGGATAGGCACCCATGCCACTCAAATACAAACAAATTCCCCAGACGTCCAATGTGTGCTACTATCACCTCAGAATAAGCCTAAAGTAACCATAATCAACATTTATTTGAGGCCAGTTAAGAATGGGCAGGAATCGAGCACAATCAAAGCACTGGACATTTTTTTATTCAGGCATTAGATTCCTCAATTGTGATAATCCTCGGAGGTGATTTCAATTGTCAATTTGAGCCTTTGGGTAGCCCTGAGGTGTGGGAACAGGATGAAGAAGATTCGTTCTGGCACATTCCCGACCCCAAGATCCTCCCGGTCAGGGCATGGACCCCGTTGGTCCTCCAAATTAAGTCTTTCTCCCTTGCAACATCTTTGCGGGCCTGCAATGGGAGGTTGGATCCGTACCGTCCAGGAGCAGCTACATTCAATAGGACAGACCAAAACTCTACCATTGAATATATTATGATGGAAACAAAACACTGGGTCAGCTTGAAAGAATTTAGGGTCTTACCGAGGCAAGATAGCGATCATAATGCCTTAGTTCTGACCCTCAAACCTGGGTCCTTTGGATTAACAAATCCCGAACCTAACCCCAATACCGTGGCCATACCCCTTATGCTAACGAATAACAGGCGAAGGGTTAAATGGCCCTATTTCCTGGATTCCCCTAGCAGGCTTACTAAAATATACCAGATCGCTGTTCCTCGAATCATCGAGATGAGCGACTCGGCTTTAAACCAACAAGCCGTTGAAATACATAGGCAGCTAGCTGTGGCACTTGGGGACGTGTTTTATCCATTGAGTTGAAATAAATGGCGAGGGGATAAGGCACACCCCTGTTTTGACGATACCTGCAAGAAGGCAAAAAGGGATCTCCTTATAGCAGTTAAAACCAAAGATAGTGTAAAAATTAGGTCAGCTAGACTGCTTTACAAAAAGTCAATCATTAGGGGTAAAAGAGAGTGGGAGGAAACAAGGTGGGAAGAGCTGAGCTCTGCGCTCCTTTTAAAGGATGCCAAGTTGTTTTGGGCCATAGTTAACTCAGGTGCAAGAGGAGGAGGTGAGGCCATTTCCCCGAACATTGCTCCCTCAGTGTGGGAGGCACATTTTGGAGAGCTTTACACAAGTTCTGAGTGTGATGATCACACGACATTTGGTCTGGATCAGATGTTAGATGGGGCCACGGCCCTCCTGTCATCCCCGGCCCCTGACCTCTCATATGAGTCTTGTCCACTGGGGGTCTTGGGCGCAGGATCACGGCTGGACCACCTGGATAATCGGGAGGCGACACCTACTGAAATCGGAGAGGGTATTTCCCTTAAGGAAGTGGAATCTGCCATTGAAAGACTTCTCCCAAACAAAGCCCCAGGCCTTGATAGATTGCCAGGTGACCTGTTTCGTTCCCAGCCTAAAATCTGGGCACCCTACCTTGTAATCCTGTTCAATACGGTTCTTAGGGGGTCCGATCTACCGGAAACCTGGTTGGGAGCGGAGATCGTCCCCATCTAAAAGAAGGGTTGCCCGCTAACCCCATCTAATTATAGTCCCATTAGCTTTATAGATACAACTCAAAAACTAATGGGTAGGATCATATTGGACAGGATACAGGGATGGATGGAGGAACATGAAATATTGACCACTCTCCAGGCCGGATTTAGATCTGGCATCTCGACCCTGGACCAAATTTTGAGGCTCCCTCCCTACAGGCTAATATCCCACCAGAGACAAAACTACCACAAACCTCCCCGCTCGAAGACAGACTACTTGATGGACACATGACAGAACACGCCATATCTCTTACATACAAAAACTAATCAATCACCCCCCCGACATGCTCCTTCCCCTGAGAGAGAAATGGGTCACAGATGGGTTGGAGATTGACGAAGAAGAATGGCTGTATGCTTTGGCCTCACTGCGTGAGGTCGCGATATCAGCCCGATTGCGACTAATCCAACTTAAGATACTACATAGAATATATATCTCATGTACAAGGTTACACTTGATGGGGAGGGATGAAACTGGACTCTGCAAGAGGGGTTGTGGTGGCACGGGTACCTTCTTCCATATACTATGGGGCTGCCGGAAGGTACAACGGTACTGGAGAAGGGTGGTGCAGTGTATGCAGGAGGTATGGGAGGTGGAGATTCGTCTAGAGGCCAAGAGGTGTCTCCTCAATATCTGGGAGCCTACGGACCTGCCACCGAGAGGGAGACTTTGGATAACGCTCGGACAAATGGTAGCAAAAAGAAACATTGCTAGACTATGGGGAGCCCTAATCCACCAAAACTGGCAGACTGGCACAGTGACATGGACTGGTGTATGCTGCAGGAAAAGACCGTGTATGTAGCGAGAGGGTGCCCCGGAAGTGGGTGGAAGTGTGGACCAAGTGGAACGACTTCAGGGGAGGCATTTGCGAGCCTCCACCCACCACACAAACCAGCTCAGAGGAGATATAAGGACCCCAACGACTCTGTGGTTCTAGGTACTTGTGCGTGGGGTGCTGTTGCTGCATCATCGGTACAGCGGTGGACTTTACTGTGCTTAACTTGGTGACCGTGTTAGGGGGGGGGGATTTGTTCTGATTGTTAGCCTTCATTTACGAAACGTTTTGGAAACATGCTCTAGGTTTATGGCTTTAAAAAGAAAAACCAGACCTTCGTTATCCTCATTCGGACTCTGGACCACATGCACTTTATGACGCCACCGTACCCCCGGGTTGACGGCTATGGGCTGTGTACTCTAGAAAGCAATGCATAAATTAAGTACTGTGCGGCCGGCCCGAAGGGTTGTAGGCTGGAAGCTGTGTATTGTGGAATAATGCAATAAAGGTCTTTAAAAAAAAAAAAATGGAAAAAAAAAAAAAACATTTTGAGGCTCCAGGTCCTATTCTGGAAAACTGCAAGAGTAGAGGGTTGCAGCCTCTACCTTGTTTTTGTGGACCTGCGGGCCGCATTCGACTTTGTGCCCAGGGAAAGATTGTGGAAGGTATTGGAAGAATTGGGCCTCCCGTCGTATCTACTCGACGTCTTGATTAGATTCCATGCAGGGAATTACGCTCAGGTTAGGTGTGGTACGAATGGAGACCTTTCGGCCCGCTTCCCTGTATCTAGGGGTGTTCGTCAGGGGTGCGTCCTGGCCCCAACACTATTTAGCCTCTACATAAATGGCTTGGTGGATGCCTTAAATGGTGTTGAGGACAATGACACTCCCTGGTTAGCCACTGGTTGGGTGCCCGCTCTGATGTTCGCGGATGACACTCTGTTGCTATCCCGAACGTCAACGGGCATCCAGCCTTGCCGTAAGGCATCCACCACCTCCGGGTCCGGTTTCCAGCTGACATATCGCACAAGTTGGGTGTCCCATCTGGAGGCAAAGAGGTCCACCTGGCAAGGACCCCAAAGTGACAAGAGAGTCTGAAATACTCTCGGGCAGAGCCTTCAGTCGCCGGCGTCCCTGAGGTATCTGGAGTTACAGTCTGCCACCATTTACATTGCTCCTGGGAGGTATTCCTACATCACCGAGATATGTCATTGTAGGCAGTAATGCCAGAAGTCCTTGGCTGATTCCTCCAGAGCCCATGAGTGGGTACCAACTGTAGGAGAGTAGAATCTGACTACATGGTTGCCCCCACTTTTTTCCTGGTGTTTTGATGGTTTTTTACTTAGTTTGGCTGGGAATCGGCTAAGTAGGACCCCAGCCTATCTGCTTTCACTCTAAATTGATTCCATGTACTTTAGGTATACTCCAGATTGGATGCTGGGGTACCCTTATGAGTCCCTAGTATATGGTACTGTCAGAGTCCGGACCCTGAATCCCTCCAATTGGCCTTACCTTACGAAGACGCCCCTCTCTCTTCTTCACAGCCGCTGGACTCGGACCGCTTCCTGGGTGAACCAAGAAGTACAGCTACACAGTACCCCTGGCCCTTTAATTCCAACGAGGCGGCAGATCCCTGCTCCACCTTCTGGGGGTGGAGGCACCGAGCGTCACCAGAAATAGATTCCTCAGCCAATACAAGGGAAGTCGATGATCTGAAAGAGGAAGAGAGCATCCAGGAAGAAGGCGAAAGCAGTAGAGAGAATTGGGACCCTCGAAGCCCAGCAGAACTACAGACGGCGGGAAGCCAGGAGGCTAACGTTCCCCTGATTCGCCCCACCACGCTCCAGGAGGAACATGGCTGGAACAGGTGCGTCTGCGCTTACTGGGTGTAGGGAAGAGGGTGGATTTAGCGTCCTCGGGAGGTACTGGGTTTCCTACCGAGAAGCCTGCCTTACGGTTAATCAATCTCCGCCAACCCCTGCTCTGCTCCGGTGATGGTACCCTCCCTCACTTCTACCTGCCTCAGGACCGGGTGACAACCCCACTCACACTCCTCCCCCTGTTCCGCTTATGGAGCCGAGTACTAAATTGTGCATCTGTTTTCTTTCCCCCTGGCTCCATCTTCCCTGCCGTGAGCGGCCCACGCTGACTGACACCAAGGAGGAGAAGTATCCCCTGACACGACGTCAAAAGAGAGTGATATTCCCCATTTAAAACTGTGTAAAACTAAATATAGACCTTAGCATCCATACCACAGTGTGTCGCACTTTCCTGCCCGCTTAACAAGTACACTATGTACCAAGGGCATAGGTACCCCAGAGGCCTAAAAGGGGCGACCTTGACCCTGTTCTCAGGTCAGGTCACCCCCGCCCCACACGGCTCCTCTTGTGCGCCGGTGATGCCCATCTGCTGCCGCTGCCGGGGGTTCGCCGCTGGTGTGCCCCTGCGGTCTGGTGACTGGTTATTGTATTTTCCTACTGAACTGTGCTGCTAATTGTATTGTGCTGCTAATTTGTATTCTCGTTTTGGCATCTGTTTTCTGTTCTTCTTTTTTTGACTCTCTTTCCTCGCGCCCCTAGCCCGCCGTGCCCCCCCTCTCCTCTCTTCCCGCCGCTGCTCCCCTGCGGCCTGCCCCTTCTGCCTTCTGTGTCCCGTCCCCTCACCCCTCACCCCATTGGCCACCCTGCTCCCGCCTCCCAGCTGCTCCTCCCTCCCACTTCGCCTCTTATGGAGGACGCCGCGCGGAAGCGCAGCGGAAGCGCGCAGTGGGCGTGCCGCTGGTGCATCAAAGGCAAGCCCGTCTGCGCCCGTCCATGCCTGGACCGCACCCAGCGCCAGAACCCCCTGGACCCCGCACCCCCTGCAAAGCCAGACTGCAGTACGACTCCAGCACCCTCCACGCACTCAACACCGGACAACACAACCCCTTCCACCAGGCCAACCCGAAGCACACCCAAGGGCCATTCACCTGCCAGAGCTGCAGACTCTCCAGCATCCAGCCCGCCAAACCACCAACCAGAGAACCCTACCACCTCTGCTGCATCCTCCTCAACACCCACTCCGCTCGCAAGCACGCCATCGAACTCTGGGACGTCCTGGACTCTACCGCCCCTGACGTCGCCTTCCTGACAGAGACCTGGCTGAACGCCACCTCAGCACCAGACATCGCCATACCCATCCCACAGGGCAACGAGATCTCCTGCAGAGGCCGTACCAACGGAGTTGGAGGGGGGATCGCCATCATCCACAAGGACACTCTCAGAGTCTCAACCAACACCGACGACACCCTCACCACTGCCGAGCACATGCACTTCCAGATCGACACCGACCCTAACACGAACCTCAGAGGAACACTCATCTACAAACCACCCGTACCACGACCACAGTTCAGCGACACCATTGCCGACCTCGTCAGCACCCACGCCCTCGCCTCCGCGGACTACATCCTCCTCGGGGACCTGAACTTCCACCTCGAGAACAACAACGACGCCAACTCCACCGCCCTGATCGACAATCTCGCAAACCTCAGACTCCAACAGCTCGTGACGACCCCACCCACGCCGCTGGACACACACTGGACCCCATCTTCTCCGCAAGCTCCCACGTCTCCTTCAACCACACCACCGAACCCCTCTGGACCGACCACAGATGCGTCCACTTCACCTTCAGAAAACACACCAAACACCACCACACCCAACAGTTGCCACACCGCTGCTGGGGAAAGGTCACCAAGGACCAACTGACCACCACCCTCGCCCTGAGACCACCCGCGGACCCCATTGACCCCGACACCGCTGCCACCAACCTCAAACAGTAGATCAACAACTGCGCCAACACCCTCGCCCCTCTCAAGATCTCCACAACCAACCACACCAACAAGAAAGCCACCTGGTTCACCGAAGACCTCCGGACCTCCAAGCGCACCTGTCGGAAGCTGGAGACGGAATGGCTCCGCGACCGAACACCAGACAGCCACACAGCCCACAAGAACGCTACCCGCAGGCACCACCAACTCATCAGGACCGCCAAGAGGACCGCCAAGAGGACCGCCTAGACAACAACGTACACAACTCCAAAGAGCTCTTCAGCATCGTGAATGAACTCTCCAACCCCAGCTCCAACACCAACGACATTCCACCATCACAACACCTGTGCGACTCCCTGGCCATCTTCTCTTACCGCAAGATCACCGACATCCACCACAGCTTCAACTCCGACACCCCTGCACCCACCACCGAGACCACCACCCCTGTGACCTCCACCTGCACCAATCGCCTGACCGCCTGGTCCAACATCAGTGATGAAGACACCATCAAAACCAAGAACTCCATCCACTTCGGATCCCCATCCGACCCTTGCCCTCACCACGTTTTCAACAAAGCCAGCACAACCATCACACCCCACCTCCGGAAAACAATCAACATCTCCTTCGATACAGCAACCTTCCCGGAAAGCTGGAAGGACGCCGAGATCAACGCCTTACTAAAGAAACCCAAGGCGGACCCCAAGGACCTCAAGAACTTCCGGCCGATCTCCCTGCTCCCATTCCTGGCAAAAGTGACGGAGAAGATTGTCAACAAACAGCTAACCCGCTACTTCGAAGACAACGACATCCTGGACCCCTCCCAATCAGGTTCCCACAGCAACCACAGCACCGAGACCGCCCTCATCGCCGCAACCGACGACATCAGGATCCTGATGGACAAATGAGAAACAGCCGCCCTCATCCTCCTGGACCTATCAGCAGCCTTCGACAGGGTCTTCCACCGCACCCTATCAGCACGCCTCCATGACGCCGGAATCCAAGAAAAGGCCCTGGCCTGGACCACATCCTTTCTCTCCGGCAGAACCCAGAGCGTCCGCCTCCCACCCTTCAGCTCAAAAACCACAGAGATCATATGCGGCGTCCCACAGGGATCCTCCCTCAGCCCGAGGCTGTTCAATATCTACATGGCACCGCTCGCCCACGCCGCACGACAACATAACCTCAACATCGTCTCCATATCCCTCACCAAAGACACCCACACGACCAAAGCCAACCTCCACAGAAGAATGAAGGGCGTCGGCGACTGGATGAAGGACAGTAGACTGAAACTGAATTCAGACAAGACGGAGGTCCTCATCCTCAGACCCACCCCATCAGCCTGGGACGACTCCTGGTGGCCCACATCTCTAGGCACAGCCCCTGAACCCACCGACCACGCATGCAACTGGGGATTCATCCTCGACTCCGCCCTCTCCATGACCAAGCAAGTCAACGCCATCTCCGCGTTCTGCTTCAACACCCTCCGAATGCTCGCAGGGTCTTCAAATGGATCCCTCCCGACACGAGAAAAACCGTCACCCAGGCCCTCATCACCACTAGACTCGACTACGGGAACGCCCTCTACTCAGTAACAACAACCAAGCTCCTGAGACGACTACAACGAATCCAGAATGCCTCGGCACGACTGATCCTAGACATCCCCCGACGCAGCCACATCACACCCCACCTAAGAGGCCTACACTGGCTCCCCGTCAACAAGAGGATCACCTTCAAACTCCTCATCCACGCACACAAAGCACTACACAACACCGGACCAGCATACCTCAACGACCGACTCAGCTTCTCGCCACAGTTCCTCGTATCTGAAAAACCACCACTGGCGGCAGATCCTTCTCCTACCTCGCCGCCAAGACCTGGAACGCTCTCCCTACCAGCCTACACTGCGAGGGTTAACCCGGAGAGCTGCAGCTCACATTCTCCTGCTTCAGCTGTAAATGTCATGCACTGCAAGGGTTAACCCGGAGAGCTGCAGCTCACATTCTCCTGCTTCAGAGGTAAATGTCAGCACTGCGAGGGTTAACCCAGAAAGCTGCAGCTCACATTCTCCTGCTTCAGAGGTAAATGTCATGCACTGCAAGGGTTAACCCGGAGAGCTGCAGCTCACATTCTCCTGCTTCAGAGGTAAATGTCATGCACTGTGAGGGTTAACCCAGAGAGCTGCAGCTCACATTCTCCTGCTTCAGAGGTAAATGTCATGCACTGCGAGGGTTAACCCGGAGAGCTGCAGCTCACATTCTCCTGCTTCAGAGGTAAATGTCACGCACTGCGAGGGTTAACCCAGAGAGCTGCCGCTCACATTCTCCTGCTTCAGAGGTAAATGTCATGCACTGCAAGGGTTAACCCGGAGAGCTGCCGCTCACATTCTCCTGCTTCAGAGGTAAATGTCACGCACTGCAGGGGTAACCCAGAGAGCTGCCACTCACATTCTCCTGCTTCTGAGGTAAATGTCATGCACTGCAAGGGTTAACCCACAGAACTGCAGCTCACATTCTACTGCTTCAGAGGTAAATGTCATGCACTGCGAGGGTTAACCCAGAGAGCGGCAGCTCACATTCTCCTGCTTCAGAGGTAAATGTCAGCACTGCGAGGGTTAACCCAGAGAGCTGCAGCTCACATTCTCCTGCTTCAGAGGTAAATGCCATGCACTGCGAGGGTTAACCCGGAGAGCTGCAGCTCACATTATCCTGCTTCAGAGGTAAATGTCAGCACTGCAAGGGTTAACCCAGAGAGCTGCAGCTCACATTCTCCTGCTACAGAGGTAAATGTCAGCACTGCAAGAGTTAACCCAGAGAGCTGCAGCTCACATTCTCCTGCTTCAGAGGTAAATGTCAGCACTGCAAGGGTTAACCCAGAGAGCTGCAGCTCACATTCTCCTGCTTCAGAGATAAATGTCAGCACTGCGAGGGTTAACCCGGAGAGCTGCAGCTCACATTCTCCTACTTCAGAGGTAAATGTCATGCACTGCGAGGGTTAACCCGGAGAGCTGCCGCTCACATTCTCCTGCTTCAGAGGTAAATGTCATGCACTGCAAGGGTTAACCCAGAGAGCTGCAGCTCACATTCTCCTGCTTCAGAGATAAATGTCAGCACTGCGAGGGTTAACCCGGAGAGCTGCAGCTCACATTCTCCTGCTTCAGAGGTAAATGTCATGCACTGCAAGGATTAACCCAGAGAGCTGCAGCTCACATTCTCCTACTTCAGAGGTAAATGTCATGCACTGCGAGGGTTAACCCAGAGAGCTGCAGCTCACATTCTCCTTCTTCAGAGGTAAATGTCATGCACTGTAAGGGTTAACCCAGAGAACTGCAGCTCACATTCTCCTGCTTCAGAGGTAAATGTCACGCACTGCGAGGGTTAACAAAGAGCTGCAGCTCACATTCTCCCGCTTCAGAGGCAAATGTCATGCACTGCGAGGGTTCACCCAGTGAGCTGCAGCTCACATTCTCCTGCTTCAGAGGTAAGTGTCATGCACTGCGAGGGTTAACCCAGAGAGCTGCTGCTCACATTCTCCTGCTTCAGAGGTAAATGTCACGCACTGCGAGGGTTAACCCAGAGAGCAGCAGCTCACATTCTCCTGCTTCAGAGGTAAATGTCACGCACTGCGAGGGTTAACCCGGAGAGCTGCCGCTCACATTCTCCTGTTTCAGAGGTAAATGTCATGCACTGCGAGGGTTAACCCAGAGAGCTGCAGCTCACATTCTCCTGCTTCAGAGGTAAATGTCATGCACTGCAAGGGTTAACCCAGAGAGCAGCAGCTCACATTCTCCTGTTTCAGAGGTAAATGTCATGCACTGCGAGGGTTAACCCAGAAAGCTGCAGCTCACATTCTCCTGCTTCAGAGGTAAATGTCATGCACTGCAAGGGTTAACCCAGAGAGCAGCAGCTCACATTCTCCTGCTTCATAGGTAAATGTCAGCACTGCGAGGGTTAACCCAGAGAGCTGGAGCTCACATTCTCCTGCTTCAGAGGTAAATGTCATGCACTGCGAGGGTTAACCCAGAAAGCTGCAGCTCACATTCTCCTGCTTCAGAGGTAAATGTCATGCACTGCAAGGGTTAACCCAGAGAGCAGCAGCTCACATTCTCCTGCTTCAGAGGTAAATGTCACGCACTGCGAGGGTTAACCCAGAGAGCTGGAGCTCACATTCTCCTGCTTCAGAGGTAAATGTCATGCACTGCGAGGGTTAACCCAGAAAGCTGCAGCTCACATTCTCCTGCTTCAGAGGTAAATGTCATGCACTGCAAGGGTTAACCCAGAGAGCAGCAGCTCACATTCTCCTGCTTCAGAGGTAAATGTCACGCACTGCGAGGGTTAACCCAGAGAGCTGCAGCTCACATTCTCCTGCTTCAGAGGTAAATGTCATGCACTGCGAGGGTTAACCCAGAGAGCTGCAGCTCACATTCTCCTGCTTCAGAGGTAAATGTCACGCACTGCGAGGGTTAACCCAGAGAGCTGCAGCTCACATTCTCCTGCTTCAGAGGTAAATGTCATGCACTGCGAGGGTTAACCCAGAGAGCTGGAGCTCACATTCTCCTGCTTCTGAGGTACATGTGATGCACTGCGAGCGTTAACCCGGAGAGCTGCAGCTCACATTCTCCTGCTTCAGAGGTAAATGTCATGCACTGCGGGGGTTAACCCATAGAGCCGCCGCTCACATTCTCCTGCTTTCACTTCTGCTTTTCTACACAGTTCTCTGGACACTGTCACAGAACCATTAATGATGCATAAAATGACCAAACCCACAGCCAGCTCTGAAGAATCTTCATTTTGTGCTTGTTAAATTGTTTTGAGTGTGTTTGGTTTATATGTTTTAGTACTAATCTCTAAAATTAGCTGAAAATACCCTTGTTAGTCCAAGCATGGTTCATGGTGTTGATTTTACAGGCAGCATGGTCAGGTGTGCTTGGATTTCTTTAGTTAAAACTCTCCCAGAACAAAAACAAACAATGTTTTTTTACTTTTAGTCCACTTTGTTCTAGTCTCCCAATGGGTTTCCTGATATTTCATATTTTTCTTAGCTGTAGGGAAATAAACAATAGCACAGAATAGACACGTTCATTGATGGTGGAGTGCTCGCTGATTTTTTTTAGGTTTGAAGATTGATAAAAAGCTTTTTTCTTGTTCCCTGCTATGATATAGCTTTTCTCCTGTGTGACTTCGCTGATGAATCCTTAATGTTGAAGAATCACAAAAGCTATATACATTGCGCTGGAATGGTTTTTTCCCTGTGTGTGTTTGTTGAAGATACATTAATCCTGAAGAGGAACTAAAACTACTTCTACATTCACTGCACTTGAATTGGTTTTGTTGTAGAGATTCTGCACATACAGAACTATGCACAAGAAAATAGCCCGGTAGTGCAAGATTGGTTGTACTGCACTTGCACCTAAGAACCAACAATCCCTAGACCAACTAGCTATAGTGTCTCATTAGCTCCCCAGACCTTCCGAAGATACCTAATGCTTAGACAAACCCAGAACACGGAACTCCCGACCTCTCAGAGTCGCGGTAGCAATCGATACCCGTTTGCTCACTCACCCTTGCTTGTCCACACAAAATAATGCAGAGTCTATGTAAAGTTTAAAATGTTTATTTTTCAACTAACAAACTCTCTGCGTTGTTCTATAATGCAGTAAACGAGCTAGCACCAGCAGAATAATACATAAGATAAAAACAATGATCAAAGTTACAATACCATAAAACAAGAAGGGGGAGATAATTCTGAAAGACCAGTGGATAATACGGCTATAATGCCTAGATCACCCTCCCCTGGTAGAATTATGTATATTATAGAAAAGAAGATCTCTGGGACAATTCTGGGGAACCCCTCACCATTGAACGTAGGAGTAAGGTTACATCATAGGCTCAGCAAGGCTCTTGTTCGTAGAAGGAAATCTTCCGCCTGTCTTGAGGAAGGGCTGCATGTTAGTATAATGCAAGTCTTTCTCAATCGTGCCAAGAAGTGCCTAATGTTATGTCTAGGTAGTACAAACTGACCAGAACTGGAAAGCACAGTGGCTTGATTTTCAACCTTGCACGCTGTGAGCAAACTATAACAATATGAGCTCATGTGGGCACAAAGGCGTCTTGCACAGAAGATACAGAGTGTTGTGTGCAAAAATGAAAAGAATAGCGTGACCCTAGGGGCCGCACTACAGTTTTTTCCCAGTGTGTGCTCGCTGATGCCATCTTCGGTTTGATAAATCACAAAATCTCTTCCCACATACATTGCACTGGAATGGTTTTTCCCCAGTGTGTGTTTTCTGATGTTGTTTTAGGTATGATAAGAGGCAAAATCTCTTCCCACATTCACTGCAATAGTATGGTTTTTCTCCAGTGTGTGTTCGCTGATGATTCCTTAATGTTGAAGATACACTAAAACTACTTCCACATTCACTGCAAGTATATGGTTTTTCCCCAGTGTGTGTTCGGAGATGCAGTTTTAGATGTGATAAAGCACAAAATCTCTTCCCACATTCATTGCACTTGAATGGTTTTTCCCCAGTGTGTGTTTTCTGATGCCGCTTTAGGTGCGATAATGTATGAAAATTCTTCAGACATTCACTGCAATGATATGATTTTTCCCCTGTGTGTGTTTGTTGATGATACTTGAATCCTGAAGAGGATCTACAACTCCTTCCACATTCACTGCAATGGTATGCTTTTTCTCCAGTGTGTGTTCGTTGATGAACCTTTAATGTTGATGAGTCACTAAAACTACTTCCACATTCACTGCAATGATATGGTTTTTCCCCTGTGTGTGTTCTCTGATGGAGTTTTAGGTATGATAATTGACTAAAGCGCTTCCCACATTCACTGCAATGGTATGGTTTTTCTCCAGTGTGTGTTCGCTGATGTCTATGTAGAACTGATAAGCGACAAAATCTCTTCCCACATTCATTGCACTGGAACGGTTTTTCCCCAGTGTGTGTTTTCTGATGCTCCTTTAGGTGCGATAATTTAGCAAAGCTCTTCAGACATTCACTGCAAGGATATATTTTTTCCCCTGTGTGTGTTTGTTGATGATACATTAATACTGAAGAGGAACTAAAACTACTTCCACATTCACTGCAATGATATGGTTTTTCTCCTGTGTGTGTTCTCTGATGCTGTTTTAGGAGTGATAATCGACTAAAGCTCTTCAGACATTCACTGCAAGGATATGGTTTTTCTCCAGTGTGTGTTCTCTGATGCCGTTTTAGGTATGATAATAGACTAAAGCTCTTCAGACATTCACTGCAAGGATATGGTTTTTCTCCAGTGTGTATTCTCTGATGCCGTTTTAGGTATGATAATAGACTAAAGCTCTTCAGACATTCACTGCAAGGATATGGGTTTTCCCCTGTGTGTGTTCTGTGATGCTGTTTTAGGTGTGATAAATATATAAACCTCTTCCCACATTCATTGCACTTGAATGGTTTTTCTCCAGTGGGTGTTCGCTGATGACTCATGAGTTTAGATGATTCCGTAAAACTACTTCCACCTTCACTGCAATTATATGGTTTTTCCCCTGTGTGCGTTCGCTGCTGCTTTTAGAGGCCTGATAATTGTTTAAAGCTCTTCAGACATTCATTACATTAGTATGGCTTTTCCCCTGTGTGTGTTCTCTGATGCAGTTTTAGTCTTGGTAAAGATACTCTGTGTTTATATAGCAGAACCCCCCTTTCTGTAACTTTCAGTTAACTGTGCTTTTCGCTGGTTGCTGTGGAATGGCCTGAAGGAGTTTACAATACACCTGTAGCACTGAATGGTGGTCTGATATCACTTTAGGAAGCAGAGTACTGCTGTAACCACCTCATGATCAGAGCTGGTATTAGACATGTTTACACAAGAAGTGTTTGATCAGTTTTGCCTTAATTTTCTAGAGGTCATTTCTTCATCTTGAGGCACGGAGGTGCACAGCTGAGAATCATAGAACCACCGAATTGCCCTGGACGGTACTTCAAAGATTTGTCAGTTTATGTTCAGGTTCGGCTTATGTTTTCCTGAATACTGGAACTCAATGTTTCTGACTTTACTTTTGCAGATTTACAGTATTATCTTCATTATTCTTAAACATTTTGTGCAGTCAAGGATAGTTTTCTGTCGGATGTAAAGAGATTTAAATTACTTAAATGGAAAATACCAGAATGTGCATATTCAATTTTCAGTTGATTGTAAAAGCATCTAATTTATTACTATTGTTGAAACTTATCAAGACATATTTAAGACACATTTAACCGTACAGAGATCTTTGCATAAAAGTTCCTTTGAATACGCCACATCTTACTTATTTCAGCAAAGGTGTTCATAGAGTGACTTAACAAACAAAAAAGGGCGCTCGCATAGCACGCATACGATATGGTTATATATAGTTACAGCTTTAGGTAGATACATATGGTCAAGGTTTTGTTAAAACAAGAACAGCTCTTGGAGTAAGAGATGGATCAGGAAGACTCAAGACAGCACGGAGGACATCAGGATGTTGTGCCATACATCAAATCTTATTTTTCACGGAGGTGCCTGGTTTCATTCACTACTAACTACTAACTCTTTTTTCAGGAGGATTCCATTCGCTGTTGTCTCAAGGCTTGATTACGGAGGCCTTTTATGCACTGATTGTGTTTGGGCCCCTTGTGGCGTAAAGGGGCTCTATCTGAGCCTTGTAGGCCCTGCATCATGTATCGACCCTCTCCCCATATAATGTCCCTGCCCAATCTAAAATGACAGCGCCTTTAAGACTCTAGGAATCTAGATATTGACATAGGACTTAGCATGTCCTTCTTATGGACATATAAGAAGGACTATCATGTTCTATAGCTTCTAAGTATTTCCACAGTGGCGGCCCATCTTAGAATGATGTTGTTTACTAATTCTGCTTAGATTTCCAGACTGGCTCGGTCTATCTAATTTCCAAGTCCATCTTCCTAATTGCATAATCAAGTTTGACCTAATGTATTTCAACTTCCCTTTTTTATATTTGCAGCTGTACCCTCTCTTCAGGATTTGCTGTTTACCACCTAGTAATCGCATGTATATAACGCTGAGAAGCCCAAATAGAAGGAGTACCTTCTTCTCTCTTGGCATCTTCTGTCATGATAATGTTTAATGGGCTGTCTTTGAAGAACGGAGTCAAGGAACTTTCCTCCAGCCACCCCCATAATTTGCTCCATCCCTTCCTTCCTTCTTTCATCTGACCATACCCCCTTCTCCTCAACTCCCCTAAGCTTCCCCCCACGTGAGCATGTAGTACTCCGGTCCTTCCCCTCTTTCCACTCGGGATATTTGGAAACCTTAGCCATGGATTCCCTTTCTCCAAGATCACCAGACTCCAAACTTGTTCCAGACGGCTGAAATTCCTACACTATCATATACCCCTAAACTATCTAAAAGTGTATTCAAGAACTTAAAACACAGGCTTCTCAAATTTTCCCAGAAACCCTTTTTATACCCCCTATGTCTGCACGAATAAAGGAGCTACCATAAGTGACCTTATCTTCTACAGTAAAAGACCAGCTCAATGAAGCAAGGCCCTTTGCTCTCTGCTCCGGATCACTGAATCCACGAAAACTCCCCAAGGTCTCAGACTCTCTGTAACTCCCTCTATTGTTCGCCGAGCTGAGGCAACCATCTCCCTTTATAATAATGGGATTATCCTCATCCAAGCATCTGAACGCAGCCTAGAATTACATGATGAAACATTTCCTCGCTCATCAAACTCTCTGTGATGAAGTAAGTTTCCTTCCTGGCCCAAGCTCATCCTATCCATTTAGTCATCCCATGGGTACCTCATTGTGTATCCTCCCCTCTCCCCACTAATTGTATTGCTTCACCCCTTTCCCCTCCTCCCTATCCACCTTCATCAGGTTACCCAACAGCATTCATTTACCATTACCCTTGCAGCTTGTTTCAACCAACATTTTTCGTCATAATAGCCTGGGCCCTCATCACACCCCTAGAGCAGCGACCACTGAAATACACTGACTCGATACTAACACCTTCACCTCATCTCTGCCACTTATCTCTGAACATTTTTTTTTATTTACTAGCTTACCCGTCGTGCGTTGCTGCGGTCTCAAAAGAAAGGAAATTCAAGGAAACTCGTTATGATAACATTCAATTTACATTGTGTCATTTTTTATTGAAACTTATTGATTTTAATATGGACAACATTTTAAAGTGTGGCTTGGGAAGTGCGTACTCGATCGGCTTCCAATCTTGATTCTTGTTGCTCTCCTGTTTCATTCGAGCGGGCTTGAGCAGTGCGTAATTGATCGGTTTCCAATCTTGATTCTTGTTGCTCTCCTGTTACATTCAAGCGGGCTTGAGCAGTGCGTAATCGATCTGTTTCCAATCTTGATTCTCGTTGCTCGTTCGTTTGAGAAGAACGGGCTTGAGCAGTGCGTACTCAATCGGCTTCCAATCTTGATTCTCGTTGCTCGTTCGTTTGAGAAGTACGGGTTTGAGCAGTTTGTATTTGAACAGCTTCTAATCTTCCTTCCCGTGCTCGTCTGTTTCTGAAGCTTGTAATGCCTTTTTCTTTCGTGCTTCAGATGTAGATCAACCAATCAATTTCCGTTTGGGGGCATAACGGTCGACGATGCTCGCAAATTCGCTGACAATTTCAGTATTCGCAAGATTATGAGGGCCCTGGGGAGCCGATAGTTAAAAATAAATTATGCCAGAAACCTTCGCGGGAGTGCACTCAACAACTTCCCAAAGTTTCATGGCGATCATATGAATGATGTAGTAATGCATAAAGGACAAATAGACAGACAGAAATACATTTGTTTTTATATATATATATATATAGATAAAGTTTTATAAAGCGCTAACATGACCCACAAGGGTATCAGAACGCTTTACAATATACAGTTATTAAACATTAGATGGTTGAGGTAGTAAACATACATCCGGTATTCGCCATTCAGTACAAAAGAGATAGATAGTAGTATATGGATAGCATAGGTGACTAGTAGTCAAGAACGAATGATACACGTGGGAATCAGAACGCTTCACAATACACAGTTATTGAACATTAGGTGGTTGAAGTAGTAAACATACATTCGGTATTCGCTTTCAATACAAAAGATGTAGGCAATAATATATGGATCGCACAGATGACTAGAGGTCACAATAGAATTAAAGTTTTAGGATGTGAATTAGTTCATTAGAAGCATTTTTAGTTCTGTTTTGAAGGAGGTAAAGGAGGAGATTCCACGTACCACTGGAAGTAGGGAGTTCGAAATCTTCGGTGCAATTCCTGAGAATGCTCTGCAACCAGTTCTCTTTTTATGGAAGGATTGTGGTTTCAGTAGTAGTGAACTCACACTTCGCAGTTGTCTGCATCCTCCCGATTGCTCTAGCTTTAGAGCTAAGTAACTGGGGTTATTGCTATGCAGGGCTTTATGGGTCATGCAAGCGATCTTTAGGTGTATTCTTGCCTCATAGGGCAGCCAGTTCAGAACTTTCAAGGTCGGGGAGATGTAGTTATTTCTTTTAGTTCCTGATACCAGTTTGGCCGCAGCATTAAGCGATGCCCTCAGCGGGGCCAGCCAGTATTTGGGGAGACCGCATAGAGTGGTGCTTCCATAGTCTAATCTTGGTAGCACTAGGGCTTGTACTGCCATTTTTAAGTCGGTCTGTGGGAGGAAGGGTTTAAGTTTCCTTAGTATACTCATGTGGTGATTAGCTCACTTGATGGCATTGGTGATTTGTGTCTGCATGTTCTGGTGTTTGTCTGTGGTGACTCCCAGGGATTTCGCGGAGTCAATGATGTGCGGACCACAGTCAAAGGAAGTTAGATGTTTCAACCATAAGTCTATCTTGGGTGTGTGATTGGGTGGGGAAATGAGGAGGAATTCAGTTTTTTGGGTGTTAAGCAAGAGGTGGTTGCCAGTGAGCCAACTTTGAGTATACTGTGGAATAGTGTTGAGGGGAATAAAGTCTTCTGGTGAGGAGATTTTCATATACAGTTGGGTGTTGTCCACATATAGGTGATATAGAGTGTTCGTCGAGTTCAATGCGTTTGCCAGGGGCTCCATGAGTAGATTAAAAAGAATGGGTGAGAGTGCTGTGCCCCCGCTGTCAGCACTGATGCATCTGTGACACCCTTTCTGGACCAAACCCTGACACTTGCTGTCTCGGACCCCCTAACATGACCAACAACATGCCACCTATGTACTCATCAATCAGTTTATGAGTCCCACACCCCCACTCCTCAATCATGACTCCATCTCTATTCCCCCCTCCCTTGGTTCTCCCAACCCAGCTTCTCCCTAACACCATAAATCGGAGCTGTCTCGCCTGGCCTCCTGGCCCCATCGCGACCTCCTGTTCCCACATTACTAATGACGCCAAACCCACTGAGATCTCTCAGGAGCTTCGTCAACTTAAGGCTGAGGTTTAAAGCCTAATATCCCTCACCTCTGAGCTTGCTAATTGTTGATGTCCCACCAGGCCGATGGGAAAGAGTAGAGACTCCGTTTAGCAATTCAATAACAATCACGTTAGAACGCATGTCACCCCGCACATCCAATGGGATCGCACCGAATTCTTGCTGGAAGATCTTAACGGCTTACCAGGGACATATCTCCGAAACTGTTTTTTTTTTTTCTCACAAGAAATTTTATTGATTGATCAGGTCAAGGCATATACACAGCTCTCCACAGTCAGGAGATCACTGCCAAATATCAACACATGTCTCAGTATCTTGTAAACCCAATCAATAAAAAGAACAACCCCCCCACCTATCTCCCCCCACCTCCCACAGCCACCCAACAACCCCTCTACCCACCCCTTATCCCTCCCTAACCCAGTGCACGTGATCACAGTAAGCCTCCAGTAACTGTTTATATCATGCCAGGCACCATCAATCAATCAATCAATCATGCCATTTGTATAGCGCACTACTCACCCGGGAGGGTCTCAAGGAGCTTGGGGGGAGGGGTATGCTACTGCTCAAACAGCCAGGTCTTGAGTTGTTTCCTGAAGGCGAGATGGTCCTGGGTCAGCCGAAGGTGGATGGGGAGGGTGTTCCAAGTCTTGGCAGCCAGGTAAGAGAAGGATCTTCCTCCGGCGGCGGCTCTTCGGATGCGTGGTACGGCTGCGAGGGCGAGGCTGGTGGACCGTAGCTGGCGGGTGGGCGTGTAGAAGGTCAGGCGGTCGTTGAGGTACTTGGGGCCCAGCTCGTGGAGAGACTTGTGTGCGTGGGTGAGGAGCCGGAACGTGATCCTCTTGTCGACGGGGAGCCAGTGCAGGTTCCTCAGGTGGCTGGAGATGTGGCTGCGTCGGGGGACATCCAGGATGAGTCGGGCAGAGGCGTTCTGGATGCGCTGGAGTCTTTTCTGTAGCTTGGCTGTTGTTCCGGCGTAGAGGGCGTTTCCGTAGTCCAGTCAGCTGGTGACGAGTGCCTGGGTGACAGTCTTCCTGGTCTCGGTCGGGATCCAGCGGAAGATCTTGCGAAGCATACGCAGGGTGTTGAAGCACGATGAGGAGACGGCATTGACTTGTCTGGTCATCGAGAGGGAGGGGTCCAGGATGAAGCCCAGGTTGCGTGCGTGGTCGGTTGGCTTGGGTGCGGTGCCCAGGGCTGGGGGCCACCAGGAGTCGTCCCAGGTGGAGGGCGAAGATCCCAGGATGAGGACTTCTGTCTTGTCCGAGTTCAGTTTCAGGCGGCTGTCCTTCATCCACTCGGCGACGTCTTTCATCCCTTCGTGTAGGCAGGTTCTTGCGGTGTCGGGGTCTCTGGTGAGGGAGAGGATCAGCTGGGTGTCGTCGGCGTAAGAGATGATGTTGAGGTTGTGCTGGTGTGCGATGGCTGCGAGAGGTTTCATGTAGATGTTGAAGAGGGTGGGGCTGAGTGAAGATCCTTGCGGGACGCCGCAGATGACTTCGGTGGCCTCGGAGCGAAACGGGGGGAGGCGGACTCTTTGTGTTCTTCCGGCGAGGAACGAGATGATCCACTCCAGTGCCTTCTCTTGGATACCGATGTTGCTGAGGCGCTGGACTAGGGTGCGGTGGCAGACCGTGTCGAACGCAGCGGAGGGGTCCAGGAGGATGAGGGCCACTGTTTCCCCCTTGTCGAGCAGGGTCCGGATGTCGTCGGTGGCTGCGATGAGGGCGGTCTCGGTGCTGTGGTTGGCTCTGAAGCCGGACTGCGAGGGGTCGAGGGATCCATTCGCCTCAAGGAAGGCGGTCAGCTGTCTGTTGACGATCTTCTCGATGACTTTAGCAGGAAAAGGGAGGAGCGAGATGGGGCGGAAGTTTTTGAGATCGGTGGGGTCCGCTGTAGGTTTCTTCAGGAGGGCGCTGATCTCGGCGTGCTTCCAGCTCTCCGGGAAGGTGGCGGTGTTGAAGGAGGCATTGATGATGTTCCGGAGTTGGGGTGCAATGGTGGAGTCGGCCTTGTTGAAGACGTGGTGTGGGCAGGGGTCGGTCGGTGATCCGGAGTGGATGGTGTTCATCGTGCGGGCTGTGTCTTCAGTGGTCACCGTGGTCCAGGTGCAAAGGGTGGCGGTGGGGGGCGTTGGTTCGACGGTTGGGTGCGTGGGTGGGGCGCCGAAGCTGTTGTGGATGTCGGCGATCTTGCGGTGGAAGAACGAGGCGAGGGAGTCGCAGATGTCTTGTGACGGAGTGATGTCGTTGGTGCCGGTGCTGGGGTTGGAGAACTCCTTGACGATAGTGAAGAGCTCTTTGTTATCGTGGGCGTTGTTGTCCAGTCGTTCCTTCAGGGATTTCTTCTTGGTGGTGCAGATGAGCTGGTGGTGCTTGCGGGTAGCGTGTTTGAGGGCGGTCATGTTGTCGGTGGTCCGGTCGAGGAGCCAGGCTTTCTCGAGGGTGCGGCAGGGCTTCTTGGAGTCCTTGAGGTCGTCGGTGAACCAGGATGCCTTCTTGCTTCTGGGTCTGCTGGGAGGGTTCTTTAGAGGCGCGAGGTCGTCGGCGCAGGCGGTCAGCCACTGTGTGAAGTTGCGGGCTGCTTCGTTGGGGTCCGTTGTGTTGGCGGGTGGGCTCTGGCTGAGGGAGGTGGTGAGCTGGTCTGCGGTGATCTTGCTCCAATTCCTGTGAGATACCTGTTGCGGGTGGTGGTGGGTCGTGGATCTTTTGAAGCTGAAGTGGACGCAGCTGTGGTCGGTCCAGTGGAGTCCGGTGGCGTGGCTGAAGGTGATGTACTTGCTGGAACAGAAGACGGGATCAAGCGTGTGGCCGGCGTAGTGGGTGAGGGTGTTGACCATGCGCCTCCCTAGGCCTGAAGTCCATCGTCTAGATCCGGACCATCGTCAGGTTCTGCTGGAGGCTTCAGAGTTAAATCCCTGTAGTCGGCCCACCTTTTCCAAATTTTGTAGTGTTTTCGGGGGCCTCAAACACTGGGCGCTCTAGCCCCATAAAATAGTCTAGTCCAGCCTTCCATGCGCTCAGTGGGGGGGGCTCGCTCATTCTTCCATGCTCGTGCCAAGTCCCGCTTGGCCACAACCAGACCCAGTAACAAAAGGTGACGTTTGTAGATATTCCCTCCCACGCCCTCCAGTACATGGAGAAGGCCCAAACGATGGGTGCGGGGGAGATCCCATCCCAGTACCTCCGACAGGCAGCTCCATACACCATTCCAGAACCTAGTCAGGCCAGCACAAGATCATACAGTATGCAACAGAGTACCCCTCTCAGCTCCACATCGCAGGCACTCCGGGGACACAATCAGGCCCGCCTTCCACAGCCGCTCCCGTGTATAGTAAGCCCTATGCAAATATTTAAATTGGATTAATCGGAGTGGTACCGCGATAGCGGTCCCACGCGGGGACTCCAAGGCCTCCCTCCAATCATCCTCATCCAGGGGTCCAACATCCTTTTCCCAGGTTTCCTTCAATGGAAGTAGGGAAGAGGAACAGTGAGTGACCAGTGTTTGGTAGATACGGGACACCTTCTTATCCCCGAGGTCTCCCATGAAAACTTTCACTTCCACTGGGCTGAATTCCAGCAGCGACTCCAAACCAACTAGACTAGGCGCAAGCGCGTGACGAAACTGCAGGTACCTGAAAAATTGGGTCTTGGGCATATGGAATTCGTTCCTAAGCTCCTGGAATGACTTGAGAGTTACACCGGTCATAACATTTCCAAGCGAAGAGATCCCGATAGAATCCCATCCGCCAAACCCCGCTAGGGAGACCAGTGCGGGGAGCTGCCCGTTATTCCACAACGGGGTCTCCGCCGTCAATCTACCCCACCAGCCCATGCGACGCAGTGCTTGTCGCCAAATCGCAAAAACCACTTGTGTGGCACATGGCAGCCGCCTCGGCAGTCTGGCCGAGTATAGGATTGTGTGCAGCGTATTGTCCCCCATCAGCGAGCGCTCTAGAGCGTATGCCGGGTCTCCTCCATCCCCGTACCACCATTCATTCAGTACTAACAAATGGGAGGCCTGATAATATGACAGTAAGTCCGACGTAGCAAGACCACCACAATACGTGGATAGGAAGCAGGTACGCAGCGCCACCCTAGCTGCACCCCCATCCCACAAGAAGCGGCCTAGGACAGAATTGACCTGCCGGAACCACTGAGATGCGATCTGGTGCGGATGGTTCTGCCGCTGATATAAAAGGCGCGGAAGTGCGACCATTTTAAAGATCGCAGACCTACCTCATATGGTAAGAGGCATCCGGGACCATGTTTTAATATCCGTCTGGACCTTCTCCCACACCGGTATCACGTTGCGCTCCCATGAGATCGCCGCGGACTCGGACAGGAACACTCGAAGATACATCATGCCCCCGGCGGCCACCTGCAAGGTCAACGCCCAAGAGCCCGCACCTGCCCCGTCACCCAGCACCCATAGGGTGGACTTGCGCGGGTTAAGACAGAGGCCCGACACCTTGCCAAATATGCGCATGATTTCCAATACTCGGGGCCCGATCTATTTAAATCCGGGAGGAAGAAGAGGACGTCGTCCGCATAGAGTGCGATCCTGTCAGTGAGTCCCCCATCCCACACGAAGCCCCGTAGCTGCGCATCGATGCGTACCCAAGAGGCCAGGGGCTCCATGGCTAGTGCAAATAAGTACGGGGACAGCGGGCACCCCTGACGGGTCCCCCGACCGATTGGAAACCTCTCTGACACCGCTCCCGAGACACGCACGGACGCCGTAATATCAGTATATAGCAGTTTGATGTACGAGATAAACACCGGGCCTAGATTAAGATGAGGCAGGAGCGCAAATAAATAGATCCAACTCACAGAATCAAATGCCCTATCTATATCCGCCAACAGTAGGGCTGCCCGCTCCCTGGTGGCCCCCATTGCGTCCACAGCCGTCTGCGCCCGTCTAATATTGTGCCGCGTCGCCCTACACGGCATAAAGCCAGCCTGATCCGGGTGGACCAGATCAGCTACGTAGGGGAGAGGGCGGTTCGCCAACGCCTTAGCCAGCAGTTTAGCTTCGATATTCAGCAAAGATATAGGGCGATACGAGTCATGTCGGTCAGGGGGCCTACCCAGCTTCTGAAAAACCACCACCTCAGCGTGGCGCCAGTCAGCTGGCAGCCGACCTAGCTCCCGCGCTGCCTCCAGTGCAGTCCTGTAATGGGACCCCAATCGAAGATGGAATTTCTTATAGAATTCACACGGGAAGCCGCTCGGCCCGGGTGCCTTCCCTGTGTTGAGCTGCCCCAGCGCGTCCCCAGCTCCTCCGCGGTAAGAGGAAGGTCTAACGCTGCTCTCGTCTCAACGAAGACTGCCCTCGGGGGCAGGTCGGCAATAAATTTATCGACCGCGTCAGCCGGAAGGCAATCCTGCGGCGCATATTGCCCCGCATAATATCGGGCAAAACTCGCTGCCAGTTCAACTGGGTCCGTTATAGCGACACCATCCCCATCCGTGAGTCCAGGTAGGGTAAGTAGCTGCAGGGTACGTTGACATAACCTATGGAGCATAGTACAGGACTTGTCTCCCCACTGATATACTCTACTCCGCGTGGCCAGCCACGCCTGCCGGGCCTCATCAATCAACACGGACGCATAGGACTGTTGCGCCTGCAGGAGCAGCCGCACCACCACATCATCTCCCTCTCTCTGACACCGCCGCTCCAGAATTTCCACCCGCGCCGCTGCTGCAACTATGGCCTCCCGACGTCGGCGACGGGCCGCCACGCACCACGCTATGTCAATTCCCCTCAAAGTGGGCTTCATGGCTTCCCAGACCACCGTCACATCCATGTTCACCACAAGGTTTTCCTGCCAATAATGGGCAATCGCACCTCGCATGTGCTGTACATGTTCAGCTTGCTGAAGGTGCCACTAAGACATCCTCCATCAGAACGGTTGTCTCTTCCTATGCAATTCAACCTCCACGGCCACCGGGGAATGGTCAGACAACCCCCTAGGCAGGATACCCGCCTCCCGCACTCTACTCAGAAACGCACAGGGCACAAAAACATAGTCCAGCCGCGAGAAGGAACCATGCACAGCAGAAACATAGATATACTCTCGGGCCTTAGCATGCATGTGTCGCCAAACATCCACCCAGCCCAACCCTTCCACCGTCGCACTCAGCCGGGTAGGGGCAGCAGCAGTCAGCATCTCCCGTGGTCTCCGACGATCCATGTGCACATCCAGCACATCATTCCAATCTCCTCCCAGCACTGCTAGGGACTCCGGGATTTCCGCCCACACCGCAAACAACCTCTCAGCCAGGGACCACTGTAAAGGGGGAGGGGCATATATACTCCCAAACACAACGGATTCGGTACCCACCATTCCTTTTACAAAAACGTACCGGCCCTGCGGCTCTATCCACTGTCGCTCATGAATGTAAGCCAACCTGCGATGGACCAAGATGGCGTCCCCCCTGGAGCCCCTGGAAAACTCAGCATGGAAAACCTGTTGGTAACCAAATCTCTGCAGGCTAAGCACTTTCGTCCCCATCATGTACGTCTCTTGTAGCAGTAAGACATCTGCTGCTTCCCTCTTCCCCCACCTCAAAATCGCCCCCCTCTTGATTTTATCCAGCATCCCTCTAACATTCCAACTCAGTATGCGCATGGACTCCCTGGGGAGCCCCGGAATTGATGTATCAGCCATGATCCAATGGGACACAACACAAAAGCACCCAGCACCAGGCCCTGGCGCACAGCACAGTCAGTAGCAAGGCATTAGAAATCACGTGCACCCCCCACCAACCACCCCTAACCCCCCCACCCACTCCCCCCCAGAACCTTCCTCTCAACTCCCTATCCCCCTTCCCCTGCCACCCACCCCTATACCTCATAGAACTCTGAAGTATCTGTCGCGGCATGGGCAACCTCGGGCCCAAAACAGAGCACCCAAGGCCAACCATACCAATGGATCCCAACTACCCAATCAACCAAAAGAACCCCCCCGCCAACTCCCACACGTGTAGGAGGCAAGTAGCCCCTGCATAAAAGCACCCCGAACCCCACCCCGCCGCCTCACACAATCACAAGTATATAAAGCGAGTGGCGGCCATATGCTCAGTGTTCAATTGTCAGCTCAGCAAGGCACAGCTATGCAGCTCCTCCCAGCGGGAGCCTGTAATATCCGCAGACAAACTCGCCCCCCTGAAGTCCCTCAATGATCCTGTCCGGAGTGGGCAGAGTCAGTAGGTGCGCCGTCCTGTTTTCCAGTGCGAGAAGAGGAGCGCTTCCGCGATCTAGATCTCCTGTTCCTCTTGCCCCGGACACTCTGGTCATCCCCCTCCTGCGATGGGCCCCTCGACTGACCCGGGTTCAGGCCCGGCTGGGCATGCGGCCTGACCCTCACTGTCTCATCCGTCCATTCAAAGACCGCCTCCGGGGTATCAAAGAAGTGGGTCCGCGACTGAAACACTACCCGTAGGCGGGCCGGATAAAGTAAGGAGTATTGGATCTTCAGACCTCGCAATTTCGCCTTGGCAGCTAAAAATAAATGTCGTTGTTGTTGCACTATTCTGGTAAAGTCCGGAAAGATCATGATCTTCTGATTCTCAAATAGAAGAGAGTCCTTTGCCCTCGCCTCTCGTAGAATAGTGTCTCTATCATGGAAGTTCAGAATTTTAGCTATCACCGGCCTGGGCCGCTCCCCCACAGGAGGCTTCTGCGTCGGGGCTCTATGTGCGCGCTCTATCACGAAACAGCGTGATAGAACATCCGGAGGGAGCCAGCTCTCCAGCCACTGGGACAAGAAGCGTTCCATATCCCTTTCTCACATCCTTCGGGAAAGCCCACAAAGCGAAGGTTATTATTCCTGCGCGCCTGCCCTTCGGCATCCTCCACTCGGAGCGCCAGGCCTTTTTGGATGTTTTCCATCGCCGCCATTTTCTGCTTTAGGGCCCCCACGTTGTCCTCCACAACCGAGATTCTGGATTCTGCCTCTGTGATACGTGTCACCGCGTTGCGCAGGTCCTGACGCAGCAGGGTCACATCTGCCCCACCCGCCCCGATTTTGGCGTCCAGCATGTCCCTGGATTGAGTAATCGCTGCCATGAGCGCTGCATTGTCCGTCCCCGTCCCCTGACCGCCTCCAGATGCTCCGGGCCCCCCACTCGGCCCGGTGAATTTATCATTGGGCCGCTGTTTGGCGGGCCCGCTGCCCCCTCCGCCCCTGGTCATTTCTGAGGCGCACCGGGAGGCTGTTGTCTTCAAATCGTTAGTAAGTTGCCGCAGCGCAGTCTCTCCTGCCCCCGGGTTCACAACTCCCCCACACTGTCGTCTTCTTTTGCTGAGGGGCACCCCGGGTCCTTATACAGTTCCGCCCTCCCGTCTAAGGTGCACAGCGTGGTCTCGCCGGACCCTATCCCTTCGCTGTAGGACCCCTGATCTGGACGCTGCTCGACAGGGGGGCCTCGTGGCTTCACTCCAGGCCACTCAGCGATCTGCTGCCAGCCCTGGACTACAGGGGGCCCCTTCACTGCACAGTCCAATCGCACTGGGTAGCCCTCGGGCGCTGCAGCCGCGGGCCACGGCCCCCCTTCCCCTTCGTCCACACGCACAGTCGGAGCCCCAGGGATCACTCACTTCCCTCTCGTCGTCACCACCAGCACTGCAGCAGGGCCTCCCAGGGCTCGGGTGGTACACCCGCCGGAACTTCAGGCCGTCCCCCGGCCCGTGGTCCAAGGAAGCGCCGCAGCGCTATGCCAGGCTCATTGGGCAGGGTCGCGCCCCGGGCGTCACAGCACCACTGGTCCCTCCACTTCCCCGCCCAGGCCACCACCGGACACCCCCACTCGTAGCCGGGAGCCTCCAAACTCGAGGTCCCGGTCTCCTGGTCCCCGTGTAGGCCGCAGCTCTCTTCGGAGGTCCCCGCTGCACAGGCCTTCACAGACTCAGCAAGGGACAGGTCCGATGTATCACCCACAGCTCCGCCGCCGATCCGGGTCATCGGGCCAGGAGTATACGTTGGTCCGGGAGGTGCCAAAATTGAGGCCCAGGCTGCACTCGCAGGCCGCTTCTGTCGCTATCACCGCTTCGGAGGGCCCGGGAGCGCCACACTCTGCACCGGATGACACCCCCCGCTGTCCGTTACAATCACCCCGGGTGTGAGCTGCAGATCGGGTCTGGGAGCCAGGATAAATCGACGGATGGATGTCGGGCTGGTGGGAGCTCTAGAAGGCGTCCACCATCTTCGTCCACCATCTTCGCCTGCGAAGCCACGCCCCCGAAACAGTTTTTAATGCCTTCTGATCCCATATTGTAAAAGGCCTTGTGCACCAAACACAGGGCTTTAAACTCAATTCTCCGACCCAAAGGAAGCCAATGAAGGCTCTTGATGGTAGCCGCAACAGAGAGGAATTTAGTAAGGCCCATCACCAGCCTGGCAGCAGCATTCTGCACAAGTTGGAGTAGGTGTAGGAGACCCTTATTTATCCCTACATAAAGGGCATAGCAGTAATCCAATCTGGACAACACAAGGGCCACCACTGCCTGTTTCCACGCGGAGGGGAGAGAAATTGACGTATCTTTCTGAGAGTTCTTATCATTCCGAAGCAGGTGGAGACTTCTATTTATTTGGGGGCCCAAGGAGAGGGAGGTTTCAACTATGATGCCTGGATTTTTGGCACTGAGGCCAGGGCGAGGGCAAGATCCAAGCGTATCTGGCCACCAGGCCCTCAACCAAATCTCCTGATTGTCTCCGAAAATTTAATTCTCAGTTTTATCCCCACTGAGTCTTAGATAGTTCTCTGTCATCCATGCAGCTACCGCCTGCATGCAGCTTTTAACATTTGCTACTGAAGCTTCAACACTCTCAGTGATGGTAATCATGATTTGAGTGTCATCTGCATAGGATAACACTTCTAGGCCAAAAGATCATACAACCCTGGCAAGCGGGGCTACATAAAGGATAAAAGGGTGGGACTCAATGAGGATCCCTGGGGAACTCCACAGAACAGCCGTTTAGGAGCAGAAAGGAATTGACCCATCGTAACTCTTTGAGCCTGTTCCGTAAGGAAAGAAGTAAGCAAATTAAGGGCGTAGCACTCAATCCCTATTTCCCGAAGCCTCCCAGCCAATCTAGGGGGAGAGATGGTCTCGAAGGCTGCCGTTAGGTACAGAAGGGTCAGTAAAGTGGTGTGACCTGCGTCGAGCTGTTGTCGAATGTTGTTAAAAACAACGGTTAACACCGTCTCGGTACTGTGCTCACTTCTGAACCCATGTTGCGAGCCATCGAGCAACTGATGAGCCTCCATATAGGTGCTAAGATGGAGGTTCAGGTGTTTCTCCAATATTTTAGCTGGGACGGGCAACAGGAAATTGAACTGTAGTTCTTTAGTTCCACCGGATCCAGAGAGGGCTTCTTTAAGAGAGGTTTAACCATGGTCGTTTTCCAGGCAGTGGGATACTGGCCAGAAGTAATAATGGCATTAAGAACTACGGTCAAAGTAGGAACAATAGCCTCCATTCCTAGTTTCAGGATCTTCATGGGGCAGGGCTCCATAGGGGAGCCAGATCTAACTCCCCTTACCATCCGCTCCGTGTCTTCTTGAAGTATGGGGGAAAGGCGCTCAAGCGGCAATCCTTTAGAATCCGAAGGACGCTGCCTTTGACCCTATGACATTGGATATCTCCAGGGAGGAATATATATCCTTGATTTTGTCATAAAAAAGCATGCCTTTTTATCACATAGCTCCTGGGAGACCTCGGTGTTGGCAGAGGCCGAGGGGGCTAGGAGGGAATTAATCACAGTGAAGAGTTCCCTCTGGGATTTAATGGATTCCATCATCTTGGAATAGTAGATAACCTTTTCCTCATTAATAGCTAGCCTCTATTCCTTCAATCTAAGTTTATGCAGGTCCCTTTCGGCTGGGATAATCTCACGGCGCCATATTTTTTCCTGCTGTTGGCATACCTGCCTAAGGTTTCTCAACCTTTCGGTGAACCAGGGCGCTGAAGGGCGTTTTCTGGCCACATAATGCTCCAGAGCCGCCAAGAGCCAGTTGGAAACATCATCATAGATTGAGTTAACATCCAGGTGGGGGAGACAGCAATAATTACTAAGCTTAATTAGAAGACCCTCCTTATTTATGCGGCTACGGTTTCTCAACATCTCCACCCTGTTCTTAAAATTGGGATCTGGGTGGGATTCTGCAATTCGCAGAAAAAATGGAATGGCGTAATGATGAGACCAAGAGAGTGGGATAGGATCATTCACCTCTATCCTCGGATCGTTAGAGAAGATCCCGTCCAGAATGTTTCCGCTGTATGAGAGGGGCTCCTCACCAGCTGAGGAAGGCCACAGGAGTCCATAGCTTCCAGGAAAACCTGCGTTTCAGAGCACATAGTTTTCTCCAAATGGAAGTTAAAATCACCCAAAAGAGTGACAGTGGATCTAGCCAAATAAGGCTCAATCCGATTGCTGAAGTCCTGATTAAACATTCCTCTGGGTCCGGGAGGCTGGTAGCTGACCACTCCCACAAAACTATCAGTGGGTAGGATCTTTAAGGAGAAATATAGGGCCTGATAGGGATATGAGGGAGTTGGGAGGGCCTCAGTGAAGCACGAGAAGGTGTCTTTATAAAGTACTTCCAAACCCCCTATCAAGTCTGGACAGAGCATACCCTGAGGGGATGGCCTCCACCAAGTCAGGCTCTGAGCAATCTCTAGCCCAGGTTTCAGTAATAAATACCCAATCAGACATACGGAAGGAGACAAAATCATTAAATTCTGCCCTATGTTTAATCAGAGATCAGGAGATACCCTGAAAAAGACTGTTTCATGGGTAAGGGTAGGGCTGACACGTTTCCCCTTGGGTTCTTTTAGCTACCCCCAATGGAATGACTGTCTTACAGTTAACACACTCATATAGCCAATGCTCACAGTTCATCGACCTGCAGTGCACATCCTTCTATCCTTCTGTCATTGAAGCTCCAAGAGCTGCCCTCTCGGGTAAACAAGGGGCTTACCAGGGTCTACAATAAAAAGGCCAGCGTCCCTGGCACAAGGCGTAAACTTGACACAGACAGGCGTGCCTTTGGCGCGCCTGCTGCATGCGTTCGCTGCGCGTCCGGCCCGGCATTTAGAATAAATAGCTGGGCCAGTCGGGAACAACTAGAGCGCTGCCCATCGATCTGGGACAGGAAGTTGAGTAGAGCAGCAAGAGTGAAACACTCACTTCCCTCCATACAAAGGGCGAGCAATGGTGGACCGGGGAAGGAGCAAAAGACCCCCACAAGCCCCCCACCCCCCTCCCCGAGATGAAGAAAAAAGCGGAAGAGTGCCTGGAAAGAATGCAGTAACCCCACACAAGTAAGCAATTGAAATCGTTTTTAAAACGTTCCCCCTATTAGAACGCACACAATGATTCAATAACATTTTTAAATCACAGTCACTTTCTAAACGCAGAAGCAGCGCAACAGCGTGGCAACTCTAATCAGGGTGAACCACCATCAGGTGGTGTAGAGGAGGAGACAAATATGATAATATTAAGGAACTGCTGGGCAAAACTGACCTAAAAAGGAACTTGGCCTGCACTGCACCCCCCAACATGTTCCAAGAGTGGAATGTGGCTCCATCATATTATTATCAGAAGTTTGATAACAACAAGAATAGTGCACAGAGAGAGTCAAACGTTGAAGTAAAGAGAAAAAAAAACAGAGATCAAGAAAGGGAAGAGAGAAAGAAGAAACATGGGGAAAGGAAACATAGAGTTATAGGAATCCTTACCTGACAATTATTTTTTTTGTTCCTCCAAGGGTGGCAGCCACGCTGCACTGCCTGTCATCCCAGAATACCTTGAAAGGAAGTAAAGAAGTAATTTTGCATCAGACGACAATCACACTTCATCACATTTTACAAATAACTGTCCTCGATTTACAAAACAACCGAGCCCAGGGAGAACCAGAGTCTGACTTAAGCCTCTTTTAACAACTATTGCTGTGAATGTTCAACAATTAACCACGTGGTCCCGCATGCAGCTGTTAACTGTTCAAGTTTCACAGTAACAGCTTTGAAACAAAGGTTTCAGAGTACAGGAGGTGTTTCAAACCCCTCGGTCTCTGGGACACCGTTGTTTTATTGATTAACACATTCTGCCCTCATGGGGCAAACAGTGTAATGACCTTATAGTCAGCCATAGCAGGCAGTACTGCCCATTAAAGGACCGCTCCCTTGGTAAAGGCCCTTGCCTTTGGAGCTACAACAAGCTTCAAAGATATATTAAAGGTTTCAAATAATTACTGAAGGCATAAACATGGTTACTCAGTCAGAGAAATAATTTTCATAATATTTGCAGGAGAATCACATGAAGTAAACCTCTAAAGTATATGAAAAGCCAGAATCAGAAATAACTCCAGCTTTAAAGTCAATAGACAGACCGCCACAACAAATGTGTGCTAAGATATAAGAATTTTTTTTAAAAATATCAAATAGCAAACTGATATAGAATCTGCTCAGTTAGGAATCAAGGAAAAGCTCTTAAGTTTTTAGACAGAGAGAACACATTATTGACATGGTTCACGATGAGGTAAAAATGGCAGCAATCAATGAATGTTCATGAAAACATGGTACAACAAAATGTAATTTAATAAAACACACCTACAAAATGAATAATTAATTGTGACTCTTCACCAAAAAGCCACAAGTCATTTTACAAGGTTAATCCCAAACATAATAACTGGATCTTAATCACAGTTTAAGTTTGTGGCCATTCATCATTGACCCAATTTGTACGGGAACATTTGCTGACAGCTCATTAGTTGTTTATTAGAAATGCCTACAACTTGGACTCCTTTCCCAAGAGGGGTGGGTTGGGCGCTCCCGTCAGTGTGACTGTGGAACGGGAGGCACATTTATTGATTAAAAAAGATGCTGGATTCCCATTTACTTCTTCTACAAAGGGCCCCTCTGGGTGACCTCTAGGACTGCACCAAGCATGCAATCCTTCTCCAGTCTCAGGCACCGTCATTGTGTCTGACTCAGTCCAGTAGAAACTACTAGTGTAGATGCAAGAAGTGGAAAATATTTATTAATCACTGAAGGATTTTGTTGAAATCCTGAATTTGTTGAGAATTTGGCGTTCTATTCTGCACTGGGCTGTGGGACCATCTGAACTGAAGGCATGTTCAAATATATCTGCCTTTCATTCTGCATGCTCGGCACAGAGGCCAGTTGGGCTGGGACCGCTGACTGTGACATCCCATTCTGGGCATCTGATTCATGTTCCAGTTTCTCAGGTTCCTGCAAACATCGCAAGGAGTGTGTCTTATTCTGCACATTATTAGTGTTTGAGGTATTTAAATTGCCACTGTCAGTAAAACATACACTCTGAGCAGGGCCGGACTGGCCGTAACGGGCTTCGGGTGTTTCCCCGGGGGGCTGGAAGAGTGGGGGCCGATTCTTGAGTGCTGGGAAACGTATTTGTTACTGGGGGCTGGTTTTGCTGTGGTGCTGCTATATCACCCCCAGCAACAAAAGAGGCAGGGAGCTGGTCCATCAAAATTGTCAGACCTGGTTTGGGTTCCCAGTCCGGCCCTGACCCAGAGGAACAACATTTCCTCCTTGCACATACTGAACATCATTATTCTGTACACCAACACCGTGCATATCCAAATTCACACCAGCAACAAACCCAGAATCAAAACGAGAATACAATCCGTGAGAAACACTTTCGTCACCCGTTTGGAACATTTTTGTCTGAGCCATCATTATTTTTTCTTTGATATTTTTCTGCTTAGTAACAAAATTCTCACTACAGAACTTTGCGTAAAACAAAATCTCATCCGGAATGTTAGTCTGAAGCCCCTCACATTTTGCTGGATATGTGAACTAACCTCTGGATGCAACGCTAAAAGATGCGCCCTCTTTTACCCGGTCTTTGCCTTTGCAATATTGTCTGTAACCCTGCATTAATCTCTTGTAATATAATAAAATATTTTGAGGCACTTCACTCTGTGGTTCTTCAATTGGCCAGTTTACAAGTAACTTACACTTATTCCACAAATCTCTTGGGACAACAATTAACCAACTTAAACTTAGCTCTCGACCACCCCACCTGGACGAACAGGCCTCATCTCCACTGCATCCCTCCTGGAGAGGCCCCACCTCCTTTGAACCACCCAAACACAGGACAGGCCTCACCTCCTCTACACCTTCCTGGACAGGCCTCTCCCCCTCTGCATCCCTGGACAGGCCTCACCTCCTCTACACCCCCCGGACAGGCCTCACTCACCTCCTCTGAGCCTCCTGGACAGGCCTTGCTTCCTCTGCATCCCCCGACAGGTCTCGCCTCCTCTGCACCTACCTCCAATCAGGCCTTACCCCCTCTACATCCCATGAACAGTCCTCCCCTCCTCTGCACCTGCTGGACAGGCCTCACCTTCTTTGTGCCACCCCCTGGACAGGCTTCACCTCTTCAAACCTCCCTCCGGCAGGACAGGTCTCACCTCCTCTGCCCCTCCCCCCTATCCACAGGTCTCACCTTCTCTGTACCACCTGGACAGGTCTCACCTCGGCTGCACCCCCCTGGACAGAACAGGTCATACCTCCTCGGCACCCCTGGACAGGCCTTACCTCCTTTGCACCCCTTGGACATTCCTCACCTCCTCTGCACCCCACTAGACAGACCTCACTTCCTCTGCACCCCCCTGGACAGGCCTCTCCTCCTATGCGCCCTGGAGAGGTCTCTCCTCCTTTGCACCCCTGGACAGGCCTCACCTCCTCTACACTCGTGGACAGGCCTCTCCTCCTCTGCTTCCCTGGACAGGCCTCACCTCCTCTGTGCCCCTGGACAGGCCTCTCCTCCTCTGGACCCCCTGGACAGACCTCTCCTCCTCTGCGCCCCTGGAGAGGCCTCTCCTCCTCTGCACTCCTGAACAGGCCTCACCTCCTCTGCACCCCTGGACAGCCCTCTCCTCCTCCGCACCCCTGGACAGACTGCGCCTCCTCTGCACCCCTGGACAGGCCTCGCCTCCTCTGCACCCCTGGACAGGCCTCACCTGCTCTGTGCCCCTGGACAGGCCTCACCTCCTCTGCGCCCCTGGACTGGCCTCTCCTCCTCTGCGCCCCTGGACAGGCCTCACCTCCTCAATACCCCTGGACAGGCCTCACCTCCTCTGCACCATTGGACAGGCCTCTCGGTGAAGGATTCTCATTAAGGACAGAGGAGCCTAGTGTTCATTGCACCCCATACAGCGCCTCTGACTCCTCCCTGAGCCTCGGGGCGCTATGTACGGGTTCCAAAGAGAGACGCGACTCCCCTGGACAGGCCTCGCCTCCTCTGCACCCCTGGACAGGCCTCACCTCCTCTGCTCCCCACTCAGGCTCAGCAGGAGGAAGAGCTGAGCTCTCCTGACGTCACCGTGAATGCCAGGGGGGTGGGGTCTGATCCATGGATTAAAAATTGCAGCCAAGTGAGTTGGCAGCTCTCCTACCTGAGCAGAAACCTGTCCGGGCTCTCTCCTCCTCCTGGGGGCCTGCGGGGGGCAGATCTGGGGTCTGAGGAGGGGTCTGTGAGGGTCTGAAGATGACGGTATCTGCCCATCAGACAGGGCTCTTTCCTCCTCTGCAACAGGCTGGACACACCAGGAGAGGCCGAAAGTGATGTCACCGCTGCTGGTGCTGTCTCTGCCGCCGCTGACCCGGAAGAGGAAACCCTTCTCCCTTCTATCTAATGTGCAACTCAGTGGTTTTTCATCAGCAGGCGAGGAGCGCCCTCTGGTGGCCACAGACGGAACTGCCACATCCTGGCTCCAGCAGTGAATACATTTCACACAAACAAGCATATATACCTGTAAAAACCTGGGATTTCAGATGTCACAGACGGGAATGTTTTTAAGGGTCAGACAGTTCAAGTACAGGGCCTCACACTTTGCTGCTGCTGTAAAAAAGTATTTATAGCTTCACTTCAGATGAGCATCTTCCAAACACTGATGTAGAGGACTAAAGAGTATTTACAGAAAGGTGACACCTGGAAGTGGCAGTCTGTATTTCAATGAATATATCTGAATTTCAATGAATATATCTGTATTTCAATGAATATATCTGAATTTCAATGAATATATCTGTATTTCAATGAATATATCTGTATTTCAATGAATATATCTGTATTTCAATGAACATATCTGTATTTCAATGAATATATCTGTATTTCAAAGAATATATCTGCATTTCAATGAATATGTTGGTATTTTAATGAATATATGAGTATTTCAGTCAGTTTTGCAATTAAACTGGGCAGCTTATTTATTCTTTTAAATAATTTATTTGCAGTTTTTCAAATCCACAACATGCTAGATAGCAAAGTAAATAGAGGTAAATACCATGGAGTTTTATACACCAGATCAGTGACAATGAGGCATAGGTCATGTGTCAAAGCGACAATTGAAGGAACAGCTTATTTCTAATTTTCCTGTGTTCGTGGCTTATTCCTTATATTTAATATGGTTTTATATCCTCGAACAAGACTGAAATGTAGGCCCTAATTAGGTTTGGAGTTTCTGGTTTAAGAGCACAACTGTCTCCTAAAATATTAAGATAGCGGTCTCTTGCAGGCTTTGTTTTTTTGTTTACAGTAACCACCATCCTCTCTCAACAAAGATTCATTGACAAAAATAAAGCAATATATCTTTGAAACATTTATTTCCTAAGATAGGACAACCAAGTATGAACCAGAAATTTCTCACACAGTTTGCATTGTATCATAGAAATGAGTGGGAGTTACTGGTCTGAAGAACAGGGGAGGGGCATTTCACTACTCGAAAATATTGTACTCCTTCACATAGGCCCTTATATCATAGTACACTCGTCATCAATACACCATTGATTAATGAGTGCGTCAACTCTTTGTGGCATTGTCATGCAAGCAGCCTTGAGTACCTCGACAGCAACATTAATTCAGACGTGCATTCATCAGAGCCCTCAAGCCTCACTCATCAAGAGTGACACTAACATATTTGGAAGTCAGTCTGAAGTCTCACTCAAACCTGGCTCATTCTTCCAAAATATGGGGATTAACTAGAACTTCACACATGAATATTCATCAGAGAGCAGACCCTCTGTCCCACATTTTGTTGGCAAAACCTTCCTCATATTTCACCATGAGTACTGTACACAGTTCAGTAGAATGTTAAATTGAATGTCTATTTTAGTGAGACTTGGTTGTCAATCGTATCACTTTACATGTGTTCTCATCATGTCTATAAATTCAGTAATGTTTCTTCCTTTGGTACTATCAAAGTCAAATGTTAAGTGACAACACTCCCTGTGTCTTTGTTTAATACCTCATTTCTCTATTGATTTTTCATATACAATGAGCATATAACAGGTATGAAAGTTTATCGATTCAGCAGAGTCCAAGATACTGTGTAAACTAGAACTTGTGAGAAGACATTGATAACCGGAAAAACAATAAATAACATAACCCGTCCAGATAGAGGTGATGTAGCCCAGAAGATCCTGCAGATTATCAGGGAAGGAGGACGAGGGGAAACACGAGGGAAAGGGACGTGGGAACAGGAGAGAAAAGTCAGGGTGCCAGGCCCCATGGTCACCCCCCAAAAAGCCAACTCCCACTACGAAGGCCGTAGCCAGAAACTCTTACCATGGTGTGTTAAATTCTGGAATATTGACATTTTGTGAAGCAAGGCCAGACGGGCCATTAATTGCGGTGCCAGCCCTAGGTTGGTCATCAAGGTATCCCAAATGGAGCCGTAGCAGCACAAAGTGCTATACAGTCCGCAGGAAATGCAAAATGTCACAGGCAACTGCGTCACACCGTCTGCACCTGCAGCATGTGGAATAGTCTGCAGTATGTGCTTTATAGACACACTCCAACGTCCAGTGCCAGTGGTGTAGGGACTTGAAATAACTGAATTTCAACCTGACTGCCTGGAGGAAACTGCCATAGTCTTTCCAAAGGTCCTGCCTGTCCTGCTCAGAGAGTGAGAGGCCCTGGGGTACAACGGTACATGAGTAGAGAAGACCCTGACTATTTTTTCAATAATTTTGAAAGGATGGCCATGGCAGCATCTTGGCCCCTTGATAAATGGGTCCAGTACTTGGGACCTCTGCTGTCTGGTGACTTACAAGCAGCCTACCAGGCTGCTACAGTTCAAGAGGTAGCTCCTTATGCTGATATAAAGAGGTGCATCATGGAGAGGTTGGGTGTAGATGACGAGACCTACCGGCTAAAACTACGACAAATGAAGGAAGGACTCCAAGAGACACCTCAAGCCTTGTACGGTAAAAGATATGGCGGATCGCTGGTTAAAACCAGTCACTACAGATAAAGATGGGATCATGGCCAAAATATATTTGGAGCAATTTTTGTCCTCACTTCATCCGCCCATTCAGAGGTGGGCGCGTCAACAGGCTAATCTGACCCTGGAAACTGCCGTAGAGATTGCTAGTGCCTACAACAGAGCTCAAGAGATTCAAAAAGAGTGAGAGGAGTCAACAGGGAAAACAGGAGGCACAGGAGTAAATCGTCAGCTCCGTCCAACCCTAGCAAAGAAGTCCAAACCTGTAACCATAATTCCCAGAACCTCTATTATCAGACCTCCTACTATGGGTCCTCAATGTTTCCAGTGTGGAGGGATGAGACATATTGCCCGGTTTTGTCCCCCAAAAGGAAGACCCCATGGAAATAGGTATGGCCCGCAACTACTATTGCTCCCCTTCAGAAAAAAAATCACCTCCCTATCGCTGTACAGTATCAGTGAATGGACACCCCGTGACAGCTCTGGCTGATATGGGATGCCTACACAGCATAGTCCGAACTCAAGACCTGCGATCCCGCCTTGGCCCGATTGATGGAACTGTAGCTATATGTTGTGTTCATGATGACACCAAACCGTACCCCACGGCACAAGTACAAATACAACACCCCCATGACCCAGGAACCACTTTAACTGTTGGACTTATACCCCGTTACCAGAACAAGCTATACTCAGAAACGATTACCCAAAGTTATCTCAGTTGTTGCACTGCACTAAACTCAAAGAAGAAGAATGGTGGGCCACAGCACCTTTTTCACAGGAATACAGACAAGGGGTGACCACCATCAAAAACTAGGAAGAGTAGAAAACAAAGGAGGGCAGAAAAAGGCAAGGTTCCATTGGTTTTGCCCGTTCCACAAGATGAGAACCCCTGGGAAACCGATAGAAATTTCCTTGCGGCACAAAGGGAAGATCCGGTGTTGGAACTAGGCCCTATAGGACAAAGACCCATACCACGTAGGTCCATATTTCTTTAAGAAAAAGCTGTTGTTGTATAGAAAAGGGAGCCCCACTCAGAACCCCCAGCTATTGATCCCTGGTCCATTCAGGGAAAAATTATGTATCTAGCCCACACCCACTTATTGGGGACATTTTGGGGCAGACAAAACTGAAAAACAGATCATGCAACGGTTTTATTGGCCTGGCATATACCAGCATGTAAAAGTATACTGCAGAGAATGCCCGGTACGCCAAAAAAATGACAGATACCATCCTCCCACAGCACCCCTTCAACCACTTCCCATAATAAAACCACCCACAAGAAACCTTACGATCCTCAACTGCCAACCTCCTCATGATTTTACGCACAAATAAGGTCTTCTGGGGCGACAAAAGTTTCACTGTTGCCCCGGCCAGACTGTGGTACACCCTACCTCAGCAAATTAAATCTTGCCCAACTCTACCGGCCTTCAGGAATCTTATAAAAACCTAGCTTTTCAACCAATGAGCAGCACACCATTTGACTACTGCCTCTTCCGTCCATAGCGCCGAGACACCCACGGGTATTTGCACACTCTACAAATTGCTTAAATAAATTAAATAAATAAATATAACCCTTCAGTCGAATAGGTATGGACATAATAGGTCCTTTGTTACCTTCCCGCAGTGGATGTTGTTATGCTCTTGTTATGGTAGACTACACCACCCGTTTTCCAGAAGCCATACCCTTACGCAGACTGGATGCCTCTAACATAGCCAAGGCCATGATAACGTTTTCTTCAAGGGTGGGATTCACAAAAGAGATCTTGACCGATCAAGGGACTCCCTTTGTGTCCCAATTTATGAAGCAAGTCTGTGTGCAGTTAGGGGTCAAACAAATCAGGACAGCTGCCTATCATCCCCAGACAGATGTGTTAGTTGAAAGATACAATGCCACTATTAAAACCACCCTCAAGAAACTCCTAGCTTTGGAGTCCAGGAAATGCGAGGACATGTTACCCCTGTCATTATTCGCCATTAGATGCAAAGAACAAAAAAGTACATGGTACTCTCCCTTTGAGCTGTTACATGGTCATAAACCACGTACCTTTCTAGAGATGGCCCAAGAGAGATGGGAAACAGAACCAAATGATACCAAGTCACTGACAGAATGTCTCTAATTTACGTACCCACCTGGGACAAATCAGGGCTATCGTGAGGAAGCTCAGATAGCACAGAAGGGCCAATACGACAAGGGGACTAAGGAAAGGTCTTTTGAAGTTGGTGACTCAGTGTTACTAATGATGGCTTCATCAGATCATCAGTTGTTGGAGCAAAGGCAGGGTCCCTATACTATCGTTGAGAAGGTCACTCCTATGACCTACCGGGTTGAAACTGATCCGGCCAGACATACCTCTCAAATCTATCATGTGAATTTTCTAAAGAAATGAGAGGGACCCTTGCCAGCAGATGTGAATACGACGGAAGCACACACTCCCTTGTTTAGCCAGTGTATAGACCCCTGTCTTCCACCTGTACTACGATGTAATCTGTCAAAAGTACTAAATCCTTTTCAAGATACTTTCTCTTCATCTCCTGGTAGGACCACGCTCTTTGAACATTCTATAAAAACTCCCACTGGGAAACGGGTACGCCTTAGGCCCTACCGTATCCCTGAGGCTCGTCGCCAGACCATTAGAGATGAAATCCAAAAGATATTGCAGATGGACATAATCAAACCCTCTGTGAGTGAATGGAACTCACCCATTGTTCTTGTGCCGAAGCCAGATGGCTGGATACGATTTTGTATTGATTTCAGAGAAGTCAACAAGATCTCTGAATTTGATACATACCCACTTCCCAGGGTGGATGAAATGGTTGAGAGAATCATGCAGGCTAAATATATCAGTACACTGGATTTGTGTAAAGAGTATTGGCAGATACCCCTGAGGGAGCAGGGTAGAGAAAAGATAGCCTTATCTACCCTTGATGGGTTATATCAGTTTAAAGTGCTACCCTTTGGGTTGCAGGGGCTTCAGACACATTTCAGAGAGCTATGAATATAGTACTACAACCCCATGAGAGATATGCTGGGGCATATATTGATGACATAATTATTTATAGTGATACCTGGTAACAACACTTATTACATCTCTACCAGGTGGTACAGACCTTAGGGCAATATGGTCTCAAAATTAATCCATCTAAAAGTCATCTAGCAGCCCAGACCGTTCGATACCTCTGGTATCTATTAGGGGAAGGAGTAATAAGACCACAAAACTCTAAACGGTCTGCCATTTCCCAGATACCTTTACCACAAACCAAGAAAGATCTTGGGTTTTCCTGGGGTTGTTCGGGTACTATCGCCGGTTTATTCAAATCGCAGATCCTTTGACTAACCTGCTCCAAAAAACTGTCAAAACAGAGGAAATGCTAAGACACCCAACTACGAAATTGTACAGGCTTTTGAGTCCCTGAAAACATCTCTTACATCTGATACTGTATTAGCTAGTCCTGACTATTCTCTTGAAGGTGTCCTTCAAACCTACGCCTCAGATCAGGGATTAGGGGCTGTCCTTTCACAAGAAACACCCCAGGGTGAAAGGACCATACTATATATAAAACATAAGCTTTTTCCAAGAGAAGAGAATTATGCCACCAGAGAAAAAGAAGCTCTAGCCATCAAGTGGGCCACATACATTCTGAGATATTATCTTTAGGGTCAGGAATTTACCTTATACACAGATCTTGCCCCTCTAGAATGGCTGGCCAGGAATAAAGGCAAAAATGAGAGAGTCCTGAGATGGTTTTTGTCGTTACAACCATATTGATTCCAAACAAAACAGCGGAAAGGAAGCAAACAGGGGAATGTAGATCACCAGCCTAGATTTCCCCCAAAACAGACCCCTAGTAGAAAGACAGCAAGGGAAAGGGGATGTGAGAAACAGAACGCAGGGCTCACCTTCGGCTCTCCATGGAAAGAACATTCCGATTTCCAAAATCAGCGAAGTGCATTTCGGAACCTGAGGGCCAACTCGAATAGCCAACAAGCATCCCCGTATACTGTCTCTTCACAGAGGGAATACGAAACGAGGCCGGAAGTGGGCGAAGTCGAACCCGGAAGCTGTTTCCACGCTCCAATGAAAGGAGGTCGAGACAAGGAGGCGTCTTGGACCAATTGCGGATAGGAAGCGAGATTGAAGGCGGAGGAAGACGGAGACTGTGGAGGACCCGACGAGGACGACGTGGAAGACGAGGACGCCAGTGGAAGAGACGAAGATCCTGACGAGCGGTGGAGTGAGGAGTAGTGGTGCCCACTGGAATATGCTGGAGAGCAGCCGCAACTCAGGAGAGTTGCGGCAGTGCTGGTGAGTAGCAAGCGTCTCGGGGGGCTAAGGGGAGGGTAAGCGGGAGGAGGGAGGCATACACAATAGAGGGCACGGGTAGTGAAATTGAGGACACAGCCTCAGAAGTACTCTGTGTGGAACGTCACTTACATTCCCTGCAGAATCAACACTTTACCGTGTGGGCACTGAGTGTTGTTGTCACCTTCTTTTCCCTTTCTCAGCATGTTTCCAACTAAGGACCGTTATGGCACGATATTCCCTATTGTTTAAAGCACTTTTCCTTAGTGAGACTGAATCTGAGGAAACCCTTGCATCGGACCCCTACGCACTCCAAGGTGTGGTGACTGGTAGAACCATAATACCTCCCTAAACAGAGTGATTGACGGCTCTCTTTTCTCTCCTCTCCTATGAGCCTCCGGCGAGACACCATCAAGACCGAGGAGGAGCCGGGAACATCTCCCTCAGAATCCCCGTCCAGCTCAACCAAGAGCAAATTTGGAGAAGAACAGGAGGATATACACTCTGAGCAAATTACCAAACCCATCCCTGATAATAAAAAATGTACTTTTTGAAAATATATTCAGCCTCCTCACCTGTTTATCAAACCTGCCCTCCCAAATGGGGATATCTTCGACCTCTATTGGGCGGGGAGGACGCGTAGCAGTACTGTTTCCTAGTGCGCCATAGCCTTGTGCTCCTGCTGCGGAAACACAAAACTTGCGGCCTAGCGGTGATACCTTGCAGACTTATTGCCTGGGTACCGGACACTCACGCTGCGTGGAGAGCTTTGGATTACCCCGCAGACCAACACCGCGATGTGGAGGAAAATTTAGGTGTTGCCGCTGCGCTGGGGCACTACATGGTGGCTGGATGGTCACGCTGCAGTGGTGGCAAAGAGTAAGGCTGTGTCACTGTTGGCTGTGAGACTCAATGCGGTGAGGTGACTGTCAGAACCCCATGCAGGCCCCGCGAAGGTGATACAAAGAGGAACTGTCCCTGCATCGCCACTGCGCAACAACTAGCTGCTAATATCGCCTTCAAGATCTGACGAGGTGGCCAACAGCAAACATTTCTGGGGCCCGGGAGCACCAGTTTGTATCGGAGGAGGTCTTCTGACTGCGCTGTTGCCCTGCGAGCGCATGCCACCGCACCATCACTGTACGGCAAGACTGTCTCCAACACATGGGAGTATCTACAGGGACTTGGTGCGGCTCCTGTGTGTGCGGCCATCAGTTATCTGACGCCTCCCTGGTGCAGTGTCCTAGAATATAGCTGGGATTGTGACCCCCAGGCCTGCATACATTCCAGTGCAGTCTGGCTTGGATGGTGAGTGCTGCTGCCCGACTCTAAGCTACAGTAAGTGGAGCTAGGGTAGGATTCCCCGCTTGTGAGAATGAGACATAAATAGCATGATTTCAATAAGCATTGTTGGATTAATGTAATCTTTACTTCTGTGATTATAGATGTCTTTTTTAGTTGAGTTAACTACACATGGGACTTTGGAATTGTGGGAGATGTAGTTTAGTGGAAGCACAGATCTCAGGTGCAATCATTTTGCCAGGTGAAAGAGGGTGGGAACTTTCGTCCAATTTGGACCAATCGGAGCGTAACACATGTTGTTCAAAAAGATAGGGAGAACGTGTGGTATGGTAACTCTCTTTTCAGCAGTGAGGCAATGTAGCTGTTAACGTTGGGATGGCAGGTATGTGTAAGACAGGAGAACAGTTTTATTCACGAATAGAATGGACATGGGGCTTTTCTAATGGCTCCTAGATGAGGTTACCTAGGTTAAACACTGCTAGTTTAAAATGTGTTAAAGATAAGATTTACTGTTCGTTTTCTTGTTAGACTTGAGGCTATATGTCTATGGCACATAACGCAGAGTTAATACTGTTTGATAAACATGATTTTTACGCATTCTGTCAGTGCATTGCAAAAATTGTAAGCTGAGTTAAGAAAAGAAGGGCGTATGTCATTAGGAAAAGGGGTGGCTCAGCGCGATAACGCAGCATGAAGTAATGTGCACATAATAGGGGTTCGAGTCTGAGACTGTACTTTTTGTGTCAACATGTGTAGATTTATTTAGGGTATATTGTGATGTCTTTCCTATGAGAAGTAAGAGATAAATGTGGTTGGACATGTTCAGATAATGAAAAATGTATCAATAGGGGTAAACAGTTTGGTAATCTTGTTGCATTTTTATAATTTACCGTGACCCCCGAAGAAGGGCTGAATGCCCGAAATGCATTGGGTTATGTGACAATAAATACTGCCTGGAATGAATTCACGTTTTCGTCATATTCTTGGTTAAAGTCCTAGCGACACCATGAGAATGGTAGAAACTTGGAAATATACGTGTACACGAAGTGCGTTTTCTTGTCTGTGGAAAATTTTGGAATACTGACGATAAATGTTTTGGATTACTATGGATAAAATGTGGAATAAGTAAAAAATAATGTTCGTAAATAGGTACAGCCCAAAGTGGCGTTTTGCTGTGCATTTCTGGGGACTGGAGACAGTCTCACCTCTGATGAAGAGTAAGGCTGTGTCACTGTTGGCTGTGAGACTCAATGCGGTGAGGTGACTGTCAGAACCCCATGCAGGCCCCGCGAAGGTGATACAAAGAGGAACTGTCCCTGCATCACCACTGCGCAACAACTAGCTGCTAATATCGCCTTCAAGATCTGACGAGGTGGCCAACAGCAAACATTTCTGGGGCCCGGGAGCACCAGTTTGTATCGGAGGAGGTCTTCTGACTGCGCTGTTGCCCTGCGAGCGCATGCTACCGCACCATCACTGTACGGCAAGACTGTCTCCAACACATGGGTGTATCTACAGGGACTTGGTGCGGCTCCTGTGTGTGCGGCCATCAGTTATCTGACGCCTCCCTGGTGCAGTGTCCTAGAATATAGCTGGGATTGTGACCCCCAGGCCTGCATACATTCCAGTGCAGTCTGGCTTGGATGGTGAGTGCTGCTGCCTTACTCTAAGCTACAGTAAGTGGAGCTAGGGTAGGATTCCCCGCTTGTGGTTCCGGAGGGAGTTGTTGTATGGGGTTGCCGCTCCTCTACATCATGGGTCGCTCCAGGGTCAGACAGGCAACCCCCCTACATCTGATGACACACATACTACAACGAGCGCGGATCAGTCACATGGTTTTGATACTGCTGTGGTACCGCTCATGGGAGCTGAACAACACACTGATAAGCTGGGCTTAATACTATTAGAAATCAGAGATTCACGTACGGCGATTGAAATGCAAATAGGGTCGCTATCTACTAGCCTCAATCTCGGACCACAACAAACTGGCAGATGAGGTAAAATCCAACAAACTTGCTCTAGATGATTTGATCCCGCAACAAACTATGCATACTTCCCAAATGGAACAACTACAACGTAACCTATGGGGGCATCAAGACAGGGTGGATGATGCCGAAGGGAGATCATGCAGAAATAATGTCCGCATACTGGGAATTCAGGAAAAGACTGAGGGGTGTAATCCCACCCAATCTGTGGAAAACTGGCTGCGAGAACATGTAGCGAAGGAGGGTCTGACGGATCTCTGTAGTGTGGGAGCACCACCCAGACCACTAATAGCATGCATTCTGAAATATGAGGACCGGGACACGATACTACGTGCTGCAAGGGAGAATGCCCCTATCCGCTTCGAGAACAAAACGATCTCCCTATACCCTGAATTTTACACTAGTGGTTCAGAAAGTGAGAGCTACTTTTCAGGATGTTAAAAAGAAACTGAGAGCAAACAATCGACACCGTGGCGATGGGCCTGGTGTGAGCCCATCTCTAGAACAGATCTCGGGCAGCCAGAAGGAAGCTCTTCTGACATCAGCAGCCCTGGCGGAACATGATGCCCAGTCCCGTGCGGTGTCTATCCGCTCCTCGGACGAGGTCACAGTTCGTTCAGACTCTGAAACCAGTCTAACATTATTTCCATTAGTTACTCCACAGACTGCGAATGACTATTGAGGTGGTATGATAGGCCCTCCGGAAGTTGGTATAGTATGAAGTATTGATTAGTATGACTCAATGTTCACAATGACACTTCGTTCTTTAGGCTTATTTCACGATGATGGGGCTTGTGCTGGAGCGATGAGAATAATATAACTAAATATGGGGTAATGTGTGTTACGACTGTGGTGGTTGCCAACGCCCCCTACGGTGACTGCACTATGGTATTGTTTATGTAGAGTTCCTGCTGAGCTTTTTGTTATGGTTTGGTCCTTGACTGTTCTCTGGGGGAACCTAGTATTGGGGAGTTTTTATAGCTCTGCCGACTCAGCTTCAGTTTCTATGACACCAGATTGGCCTAGTATCCTCTTTGTTCACAATACATCACCTTACATAGGTGTCAGACTCCCATCTTTCCTCTCGGACCCTACACCTACCACCTGTGGAGTCCCCCAGAGGTCCTCCCTCAGCCCTACATTCTTCAACGTCTACATGGCTACGTTAGTCCCCATTGTCAGAACCTATGGACTCAACATTGTGTCATACGCAGAGGACACCCAACTCATCCTCTCCCTATCCAACGAACCCAACACCGCCAGACACAACGTTCGAGAAGGCATGAAGCCGTCTCCAAATGGATGAAAAACAGCTGCCTACAACTAAACACCAACAAAACAGAAGTACTCATCATGGGCCCAAATCCAGATGCCTGGAACGACACCTGGTGGCCCCCTGCCCTCGGAAGCCCGCCCACCCCCACTGACCATGCACACAACCTGGGAATCATCCTGGACTCAGAGCTCAAAATGGACCGCCAGATCAACTCCGTCTCATACTCCTGCTCCCACACCCTCCGCCTCCTACGTAAGACCGTCAAATGGATCCCCCTCGAACACAGAAAGACCGTCAGTCACGCCCTGGTCACGCCCTGGTCACCAGCAGGCACGACCACGGCAATGAACTCTATGCCGGAATAAACAAAAACCTCACCCGCAAGCTACAGAACATCCAAAGCGCCGCCACAAGACTGGTCCTCAACCTGCCAGGACACTGCCACATCTACAAGGACCTGCGCACACTCCACTGGCTCCCCATCGAAGCTAGAGTCACCTTCAGGATGCTAACCCACGCTCACAAGGCCCTCCACGTCACCGGACCAGCATATCTGAACAGCCAACTCAAATTCCACGCACCACAAAGGACCCGACGATCAGCCCAGCTCTCCTACGCCGTGGTCCCCCGCACCAGAAAGACCAGATCGGGAGGCTGCTCCTCCTCCTTCCGCACGGCCAGAGCCTGGAACGACCTTCCGCCCCACTTCAGACAGATAACATCGCTCCCCATCTTCGCAAGAAACGTCAAAACCTGGCTCTTTGACAGACCCCCTCCTTGATGGACTGGAACCTGCAAACCTACCCCCCACACGCCAGAGCACCTTGAGACCCTTATGGGTGAGTAGTTGCGCTTAACAAACACCTGATTTGCACGGGGTACCAGGCAGGGCTGCCCATTATCGGCCCTACTTTTCATCTTGGCTTTGGAGCCCCTCCTGCATAAACTGTGTAATATATCGGGTCATAAGGGGGTGAACTGGGGCCCAACACACATATTGTCTCTGCATATGTAGATGGTTTAATTCTATATTTCAAGAACCTAGACTAGGAATATGAACCTATACCTTCCACCTTTGACACATTTCAGCGGCTTTGCGTGCTCTCGATAAATGAGAACAAGTCCTATGTCTATTTCTTTACTGACACGACACGTAGTGGTCCTCTAGGCTTCGGGAAATGGACATTTCAAATAGCACCTACTACCTTCAAATACCTAGAAATCCACATATACAGGGAGACAACAGATCTTCTAAATGGCAACTTACGACTTGCTATAACTGCCCCAAGTCCCAAATAAAGTTCTGGACTTCCCTCCCAGTATCGGTGGCGGGCAAGGTGGTAATCGCCAAAATGGTGATGCATCCTAGATTGTTATATTATTTCACTAATTTGTCCATTATGGTCCCGGCACTGCTATTTAAATTATTGTCCTCCCTATTGATTGATTTAATTTGGGGAAGAGGTCGGAGGTGCATTGGAATCGCGAAGCTACAATTAGACACTAAACAAGGAGGGCTGGCGGTCCCGGACCTGGAAGCTTACTGCTACGCAAGCCAGTTACAATGGCTAGGGTATTGGGTGGTGGGACGTAACCTGCAGCAGATTGGTATGTCTCAACTGACATGGCAAAGGGGAGACCTACATACACACTTATTACCCAACAGCAAAATTCCCCGATGGCGCCTCATTTGTTGAGGGTCGCGTTGTTGTATTGAAGGAGTGCTTTAAGATATACCAAAACGATGGCTCCATACGCCCCCACTATTCCCCTTTTGGGAATCCCCTCACAGTCGGGCTCAGTTACAAATAGAAGAATGTTGGCCTGGGGTGATTCGGGAGTGCAAACAGTGGGCATGGTTTTTCTGGACGGTGCCCTGATGCCTCACGATGTCCCCCCTGAATCAACACTCAGAGGTAGGGGCTGTTCATCTACAATTGATAATGTTTTTTATCTACCCCGCTTTTGAAGCAAGCTTGCTTAAAGCCAAAATTATGGCCACAATCTTTGTGGTATATTAACAAACAGGGAGGACGAGGGTCTAAGGGCCGGTTTAACGACCCAAACAATGCTACTATCCCTAGGAGCAGTTACTTCAACAAAAAATAGCAAGGGGTCATCTAAAATGCAAACTAAGTTAAATTCCTATAAGGTCATAAGAGGAAAAAGGGGTGAAACTAATAATGTGTTATGAAAATCACACATAAGGTCTCTCATCTCTGTGAAAAGATTCCCATCAGTCACCACTCGGATCCGCCCTTCATCATCTGTGATCTTTCCCCCTCGGAGGTAAATTGTGAGACCCACTGTGGACTGGCAGATGGTTAAAGCCTAATCCTACATGTGGTGCCCAGTGTGAGGAGAACACATGATGTATAGTGTGGTGACTGAAGCAGTGCTAAAAGTGAAGTGCAAAGTGAAGTTGTGAAAAAAACTGTAAAATTAGGTAAAGAAGAGAAAAAATATTTATTAAGATTCTCTTCGGTCCTAAAATTAAGAAAGTGCGTAGTGGTCTAAACAAATAACCACTAATGAAGATGGAAGGTCGACATGTTTCTGCAGACTAATTAGATCCACGTGGTGTCTAGCTGCTTCATCAGGACCATTACCGCTACTGCTTATAAAGAAATTAGTGAAAAAGATAAAGTATCACCTGGGATTTAGTGATAACATCCTTCTCCTGACTTGATAGTTCAAAACAGGATGTCAATCCATCGCCGACGAAACACACATATAGGGAAAAAACAAAGTGCATAGAAAATTGAATGTAAACCACTGTATTGAAACAAATCTTTCTAACACAGCGTGATCTCATTGGTGACGTGTATATTTTTCATATACACGTCATACACACCCGTCACCGGTTCACAAAACCCGCTTGAGATAATTAGTTTAACGTTACTTCGACAGTATTCCCTTTACCAACTGTCGTTTTGGAAGTGCAAGCAAGGCTCTATGTACCTTTTTTCAGGTCATCGGCTGAGCTACTAAACCAGGCTAAATATACAAATTTTAGTCATAGGGTAGTTCACCTAAATGAGTGTTTGCAGTATCATACATGATCACCAAACTGCTGCTAAGATGTTCACACCTGTTACTGTACGAGCCCCTCTGAGGAGGTAGCCCTTTGGTTTCTCTAGGTCCAGGACTGGCTGCCTTGGTATCGAACTGAGCCCAGGCAGGGGTCAGCCAGACAAGAGCCATCTTTCTTGACCATGGCTCAGTGGTTAGAGACGGCAGACCCGGAAGCTGAGATCGGCCGTGGACCAGGGTTCGATTCCCCGCCTCGGCGGGTCTCGGGCTGAAAATTCCACGGACTCGACAATTCTCGCTCCGGTGCCTACTCGACTCACGGGGTCACACTCTGCGACTCTGGGCAATAGCTTGCTTAATCTCCACTACGGCCCCTCGCGGCGGGATGCCTGGCTTTCACCTTGTGGATACCCTGCCGGGGTATCTCACAGGGGAATACCAGGACGGGTTCCCTAAGCAAGCTCTTAGATACCGGGTCGGTGATTTGCGCTATATAAATACATGTACATTTACATGTACATTTACATGTGCTACATCACCAGAGCAAAATGAAATATCCACACACACACACACATGCAAGAACAGGCAGTAAAGCAGTTTACACTTGAAATAAAATCAAACAGAAAAAAAATGACGTGGGTTTATGCCGGGCACGTTCCCGGGGAGTGTAACATGGATTACTTTCATTCTTTACAACTTCCCCCAAGGGCACTATATAAAACCACTCAACAGACTACAAATATAATTCGCATTCCTGCTCGTAAGAAGCTCCTCACAGCCCAGGTATAAAGCACTAACAAACGCCCCGGATAATTAATCACTTCCCTCCTACCTCCCTAAACAAATGGAAAAAATATCCACTAACGAAACAGTGCAGGAACGTTAAAGAATTCTGTGCGCCTGTCCAGGAAGCGCGGCATGTTCCGGTACTCCCTTACACATGCGGTCCAACTCTTATCTACAATTAAAGGCTGTATGTTGCCTACAACACCCTGCACGGAGGTTGACAGACAATTATCACGTTTCTCCACAAAATAAACCCTTCAGCGAGCTCTTTTCCCCACAATTCCCCCGAAGGCCCATACACTCGGCCACAAGCTCTTAACTTCCTTCTTGGCCTTCTGTGCCATGTTGGGGGTGAAAGAGAGACGCACTGGGTCTACCAGCTAATATCACAGGGACTCGCTCAAAGAACTCTCGCGAGATCACTAATCCAATCGCAAACGTTGCAACACAACTAACATTCCTGACGTAATTTTTTGTTGAGGCTTGACACGCACGCTGGTGAACATTTCAAAAGCGGATATCCGGAGACCTATCCAGCCAACCCTTGTCATTAATATGAATAAAAGACAACTAAAATATTGCCAAGTTGCTATGTTGGGTTTGACTTCCGACATTTAATTTATTATTCACAGAAAAAGTCAAACCGTTTTTCTACGATATACGAGGAGGAGAATATAACATATTTGGGGAGTGCGGAATGTTCTGTGTTACGTGTCTAGCCTTAACATCTCATGTACTAGCCAAGCGATGGAATAAACATATCAAGTAAAATAAAAAAAACAAGCGTAAACACGAAGAAACTAAGCCCCGTCCTTTTCAGATTGGGGGCGTGTTTTTTTGATTGACTGAAGACGTCACAGAAAGAAAGAACCGAAAAAAAACGCCACCCCAATCCGAAAAAGACGGGGCTTAAATTGAGAGACAAACCTCTTCTCCAATGGCTGGCTGCCGTTTAGGAAGCCAGCCAATGGAGAAGAGGGGCGGGTTTATGCCGCACTACTAGAAAACATAAAATCTCGCCAGCGAGACTGCGCAAGCGCAGCCTACGCTTGCCGAGACCTAAAAATGGCATCAATGTTGTGCATTGGCATGCCGAAGGCACCATCTATGCATGTTCCATACTCCATACTCCTGAGGCGTGAGCCGGGAGCTTTGCTAGCGCTGCATTAATAATTACACTGCTCATACATATTTGTGCTTCTAACTGTGTGGGGACCTAATTGCTTTTATCTTCTACCTCTTTGCGCCGTATTTGAAAGCTGATTGCACTGTTGCTGCCCTCGGGGATCCACTGGTCGGGGCAAGGGAGGGAGTGTGTTCGCCATCTTGGGGGGGGGACGACTAGGTCGCAGACTAGTGTTTGCTGACTCGCCTGCCTGGCAACCTCCGGGCCCTAAGGCAAGTCCGCCTGCACCCCTCCGCGCCAGTCGCCGGGACCCCTGCCCTTTTCACTGCTGCTCGCATTGTGTATGCACGTGATGAGCTATTGGCATGGGAAGTTAAGTGTCCCTCTCCTGTCTGGGCTCCAAGCGAGGATGCTTTTCACTGCAAGTACTGTGCCTGCCATTTCCCATCTAAGGATTCCTATTCCCGTCTGGGAGATGGTATTGATCTAAAGTTTTTTAGTCTGAACTGTAGATCTCTTGCCAAATATCACGGTGAGGTTTTCGATCACCTAACAGAGGAGGCTCCGGATGTTCTATTCCTGACCGAGACATGGCGTACGCCTGACTCAATGGCTGAATCCTGGTTGGCCCTTCTTCGGGATATAGGTTATATAGTATTTGCTGAGAGGCCGGCAGAGGGGGGGGGGGCATTGCAATTATTGCAAAGGAAGTCTGCAATTGTTCTCTGAGCAAAGAGAACATCGCTGGCTGTGAACGCGCTCTGTTTAAAATCACACTGAATTATAATTTCACTATGACCGGCCTCCTCATTTACCGCCCGCCAGGTCAATCTTGTCCCTTTAGAGAAGATCTGCTCAACACAGTCATGCAGGACGGCAAATTTCACTATTCTCGGGGACCTCAACCTCCATCTTGATAATTGCGGGACGGCTGAGATCGCCAGCTTTTTGGCGGATCTGGAGGCCTATCAGATGATCCAACAGGTTCAAACAGGTACTTATGTGGCTGGTCACCTGCTGGACCCTATCTTTTCCAACGTAAGCCCTTTTACGATTCTACCGCCCGTTCTGCAGGCATGGACCGACCATTTCTTGGTCCCTTTTAACATGCGACTTCAGGTAAAAGGCGACTTGATCTGCCCAGCTCCTGTTCTAAAGCGCCCTTGGCACAAGCTCGACTCTGGCTGTCTCTCGACATGGCTGTTGAGCCATAGGCCCCAGTTGCCGCCGGATATGGAAACAGCAAATTCCTGCTTTAATGAGTGGGTAACCTCAGGCCTGGATAGTTGTATTCCGGCGAGGCTGGGAGGGAAATTTTGTGGGCCATCGAACCCTTGGTTTAGTGACTCATTAGTCACGGCCAAAAAGGGCTGCACGCAGTTGGAACGTGCCTGGAGGCGCTCCTATGACCAGGCGGCAAAAAGGAAATATCGTGCCGCAATTAATCGGTATCATAAGCTTATTCAGCAAGCTCGAGCCAAGTTTTTGGCAGATAAAATTCTGGCCAGTACGAACCCTGCTAAAACGATCTTCGCTGTGCTGAAGAGCATGAAGAGCGGAGGCACCACGTGGACTTCCTCGATCTCCTCCGATCAGCAGTGTACTTAGTTGGCCCTGTACTTTGTGAATAAAGTCGATAAGATTTATCAGTGTTTACCCACCCCTATTTCGCCCCAGGTGGTGGGGGACCCGGGGACTTTGGGTTTCATGGGGGTTAACACCCTGTCATCTTTTCCTCCGCTGTCTCAGCAGAAGCTTGAGGCTCTCTGCTCAAAGATCAAATCAGGTTCACCAGCGGATTCACTGACGCCTGCTCACTTTCGTCAGTTCCATTCTCTTCTTTTCCGCTGAACCTCAACCTCATTAATCTCTCTTTGACCTCAGCGTCTGTTCGAAGGGCCTGGAAACATGCCAAGGTTATTCCTCTGCTCCAAAAACCCTTGTTGGACCCTGCAGAGTCAGCTAACTATCGCCCGATCTCCCAACTGCCATTCTTGGCAATGGTGGCAGAATCGCATGTGAATTCCATTTTATGCAAGTTTGCGGAGCAGAATACCATCTTTGACCCATCCCAACATGGCTTCCATGTCCGCCACAGCACTGAGACTGCATTATTGGTAGTCAAGGAGGCCATTCGGGCGTACCTGGATGTCGGAGACTCAGCGGCCATGGTCCTTTTGGACCTAAGTGCCGCTTTCGACACCGTCTCCCATGCGATACTCTTAAACCGCCTGCAGGAAATTGTCATCCAGGACATTGCTCTGGAGTGGCTACGGTCTTTTCTGGAGGGAAGGTCCTTCCAAGTTCATGTCCCTCCTTTCCATTCTCAAGAGCTCGCCTTGCGCAAGGGTGTACCGCAGGGTTCAGTGTTAAGCCCCCTATTGTTTAACATCTACGTCCAGCCACTGGCTGTGTTGGCGAAGGGAAGGGGCAAGCCTTAGGCGCGCCTGCAGCGGGCCGCTGCACGTCCGTGCAGCAGGCACCATAAGTAGGCTTTTGCTTAACTACTAGATCGCTGACCTGTCCCTCGCTCCCCACAAGGGCGAGTCCTCTCAGCTGTGCTCACTGGTCCTGCCCCGCCCAGCTCCCGTTCTACTGGTCGACGTAGGTCAGGCTTCCCCACAGTGAGTAAGCATTCAATTCAATTTCAGTTTTAAAAAAACATTTATTTCAAAAAGCTTTAAATTTAAAATGGGATTGTCTTAGAAGCATTCAGAGTAATTTTAAAAGCGATACATTCAATCATTCAAAATAGTCTGCCTTAAAAAGACTGCGCAAACAAGCAAGTTCTCAGTTAGTACTCTCTGGTACCGTGTGTCTGACCTGTGTCAGTTTCTCTGATTCTTCCTGTTTCTCTTGTTAGGTCATGGCAGCTTCTTGAGCTGTGCAGGGTGTGAGCATCTGGAAGGGCAGCCCCAGCTCTATCCCTCCCACTCCCCCCAATGGACGCGCTATGGCTTAGCAAGAGAAACAGGAAGAGTCTGACCTGAGTCTCTTGTTGCTATACATTAGGAATAAACAGACTCGCTGAATAAATGTTGCAAAAATGTAACAGACTCACTCAGTAACCAAGAATGACTCAGCGAGCCTGTCTGCTCTGACACTTCTGGAAAGTTAAGGAAGGATTAGCAGAATGAGCAGCTTTTACTCCCATGGGACCACCGAGAGCAAAGGAGATACAGCGGCCCCGGCTCAGCCCGACCCCTTTTTGAAGAACATGGAAATACACATGTAGCTGGGGCGGTCGCCGGGAGGATCTAGACCAGTGATACTCAAAGTACGGCCCGGGGGCCGCATAAAGCCCTCCAGGTCTTTACATGCGGACCCCTGGGCCGCAGCACCACTGGACTGCCGTTTACTCGACTCAGAACTAACATGAAAAAGAAACGTACATATGCAGCAAACACTTATTTAAAGGATAATTGCAGTAAGGAAAAGGAGGTAACTAGGATTTTAACTTTAGGAACACCTTCATTCTTAAAGGCAGCCACTAGATATACATGCTTTGTTTCCCTACCCCGACTTTACACCCCGCTGGCATCAGTGCGGCCCTCGGTCACAGCACAGACCAAACTTTGAAGCGCCCGAGAAAATGTTTGTGAGTACCCGTGATCTAGATCAACAAAAGGCGATAGTAGTTAGGCACGAGGACGAAACAGAATCATGCATCTCTAAAAGGCACAAACTGGAACCAATGATAACAAGCATTGGCATAGCCAATAGGTCTCGCCTTTGGGACCTTATAAGTGTTTAGCCATGCAACAGTTGATGTTGTCGCACCAAGGATATTGTGGTACATAACTAAACACTTATAAGGTCCCAGAGGCGAGATCTACTGGCGATGCCAATGCTTGTTTACCTGATGGGCATTGGCTGACCGCTACCTGGTTACTGAGGCCCTAGTGAGGTTGAGACATATTTGGGGGAGTTTTACCCTCATCAGATGATGCTGTGCAGGCCCAGGTACAATGAGGCGCAGTCGGTGCTGCCTGGTTACTGAGGCCCTAGTGAGGTTGAGTCATATTTGGGAGAGTTTTAGCCTCATCAGATGATGTTGTGCAGGCCCAGGTACAATGAGGCGCAGTCGGTGCTGCCTGGTCACTGAGGCCCTAGTGAGGTTGAGTCATATTTGGGGGAGTTTTAGCCTCATCAGATGATGCTGTGCAGGCCCAGGTACAATGAGGCGCAGTCGGTGCTGCCTGGTCACTGAGGCCCTAGTGAGGTTGAGTCATATTTGAGGGAGTTTTACCCTCATCAGATGATGCTGTACAGGCCCAGGTACAATGAGGCGCAGTCGGTGCTGCCTGGTCACTGAGGCCCTAGTGAGGTTGAGACATATTTGGGGGAGTTTTATCCTCATCAGATGATGCTGTGCAGGCCCAGGTGCAATGAGGCGCAGTCGGTGCTGCCTGGGAGTGCGTTGCCAATGCTTGTTTACCTGATGGGCATTGGCTGACCGCTGCCTGGTCACTGAGGCCCTAGTGAGGTTGAGTCATATTTGGGTGAGTTTTAGCCTCATCAGATGATGCTGTGCAGGCCCAGGCCCAGGTGCAATGAGGCGCAGTCGGTGCTGCGTGGGAGTGCGTCGCCAATGCTTGTTTACCTGATGGGCATTGGCTGACCGCTGCCTGGTCACTGAGGCCCTAGTGAGGTTGAGTCATATTTGGGGGAGTTTTAGCCTCATCAGATGATGCTGTGCAGGCCCAGGTACAATGAGGCGCAGTCGGTGCTGGCTGGGAGTGTGTTCTTTCACTTTCGATTGGCGGGGCTGCCCCCCTTCACTCTGGTGAAAGACAAACACGAGATTCAAGCCGATCTTCTCATCACAGACTTGTCACCGTTTGCTGAGGCCTTGAAAAGAGCGACCCAACTCCAGCAGCAAGGGCCAATGAGCATTGTGGATACAAAATAATCAACGATCGATGCAACAACAACAACAAATGAACCCCGGAGAGCAGGCTCGAGACCCTCCAGCACCAGACAGTCTTTCCACCTCATGGCCTCACCTGGTCGGGCCTCACCTGGGGTTTCCTGTGGGTGCTGTGCTCCCGGCTGTGGGTCGGGCCTCACCTGGGGTTTATTTCGGGGCCTGGGCTCCCTGCTGAGCCCGAGTGCAGGACTGAACCATGAGCGCGGGGTGAAGAGGCCTTGGATTAACTGCGCATGCGCGGCGGACAGACACCTCTCCCACCAAGGACCACGAGGCGCCTCGCGACACAGCAAACGCTGAGATTTCAGTGCAGAGCGTCTCGGTTCGGCTCCTCTGTGGGGGAAGTGTCTCTCCTCTGCGCATGCGCAGTGAGGCTGAGCGTCCTGTATCCAGGGCAGTTCACAGGCTGTACTCCGTGCGAGGTCCTAACTCGGCGATAGAACGTAGCGTCTTCGCTTCGCACATGCGCAGCAGTGACGAGCAGTCCTGCGCGTGCGCAGCCGTGAGACGCCATATTTTGTTCGCGCGCTTGTGGCTCGGCGTGAGATTGTGAGTCACTCCGGGGGCAATAACACACCGGGACACACTCCTTACAGGCAGCCTGTCCGGCCCCCGGTGCCGGACTCAGCAGGGCTGCCCCCACCACTCCCCAAGGCCCTGCTGCCCCCACTGAGCGGTGCACAAGGAGAGGTGCACAAGGAGAGGTGAGGCACTCTAATCCCAGTTTCCAAGCTCCATTGGTGCTGGACTCTTTGCGCGTGCTGGAGACAGTGTCTGTTTTCCGCGCATGCGCGGTTGCACGGCACGTGAGCCTGTCTATTTTAAGCCTGGATGCAGTCATCCCCGTTTCTAAGGCGCATTGTTTGTATCTGGGACATGTAAACAGCCGCTGGGGCTGGCAGAAGTTTGGAGCTGCTGGCTGCCTCCGTTATCGAGAAATTGTCAGCTGCCAGCAGCCTTCCATCAGGCTGCCGGCGCCCCCAGTGCGGTCATGGGACGGGCGGGGGGAGCATTGAAGTGCTGAAGAAGCCGAGCCAGTCACCGGTCACCACTTGTACAGACCCTCCGAGGGATCACAAGAGTGACAGGAATTTAATGGTTTTGCAGATTATGTTTTCTGAGAAAACCACAGCCCCCTGCAAGATGCCGCATTTGTCATACACCAGCACAGCTGCCAGGGTTTCAGATTGCTATGTGTGACATTTTCTTAATTTCAGTGTAATTGTGAGTGACATTTAAACCACTATGAGTGACACTTTCTCACAAGCAAAATCAAGCAATGAAGACGAGGGAAACATACAATTATAAGAAATGACACCCATTTGAGCAAGGAGAAACTCCTAAAAAGATCTTAAAATTTATCTGCAAAGCACCATAAATTGAAGGGCACAACCTAGTAATAATCGTAATAATCATAATCATACGCTCTTGTATAGCGCCTTATCACAGTAAGGTCTCAAGGTGCTTGCTTTGGGAACCAGTCCTGGCCTTTCCCTGCGAGATTACCCCCACTGGGCATCCCCAAGGTGAAGACTAGGCATCCCGCCGCGGGGGGCCGTAGTGGAGATAGAGCATGTGAGAAGTTGGCCTGATAGGTGATGTTTCCAATTCTGGAACCACCTGTTATCAGACCAAACAATCCCTTATGGTGTCTGGTTGTAAGTCAACCTTATTAGACAAGCTATCCTAGGGGTAGCATGGACTAAGCAGCCTAAAGGCTTAACTTAAGAGGTCGTGTTAAGCGAGCTGTTTTACCACATACAATCCTGTAGTACCAAATGAAAGGACACCACACAAGTATATATTATAAAAATATATGTATTTATTACTAAAAACAATCCCCAGTATTCTTTATGAATAAAGGGGCACAAGCGTTAAATCAAAAGCACTGTTTAAACATACAAAGTTGCACAATTATGGATGAGGGCAGGGGGCCACTCAAACCATATACTAAACAAGTGGTATAAGAGATGCCACTCGAGCAGTGGTTAGGCCTAGGGCCTAGGGAATCGCTGGGAGCAGTCAGGACAAGCAATGCTGAAGTCGGGAATGGCCCTCGGGATTCGGGAGATGTGCGGAAAGCGCACGCATGCACCAATGTTAACCAATGGTGCGTAAAAGTTGTAAAGTTAAAGTTAAAGGACACTTCCGCTGAACCTAGAGGAACAAAACTTAACACACAGACCCTAGAGGTGTGCACCAGTGTGGGAACACCGGCGGAGCAAAGTTACCTCACCCACAGGAAGTGGGTGCACAGGGTCGAAGTGGCGTCGGGTTCTGACACGCAGGCTCTTGGTGCTTGAAGCTGAAAGGGCTGCAGGCGGGTTAAAGATGAAGTGTCCGGTGGAGTCCAAGGGTGGATTCAAGTCGAAGAGTACCTTAAAGCAGAGGGGACAGAGTCTGGGTCACTCAGCAGTGACCAGGGTGGAACCAGGACGGAACCAGGCAATGTCGGGCGCAATCAGGTGGTCGTCGAGGAGCTTCTCTCCGCTGTCACGTGGGCTCTGGGGCATCTGCGACGTCCAGGAGGAGGTCACGATCTGTCCCACGCAGGCTCTCACCGTCGGTGCAGTCGGCTTCAAGTTTGGAGCAAACAAGCCTTGGCAAGAGCAATCCACGTGGGATCAGAAGATTGCTTCTCACTCGGACCAGGAAGGTCAGAGTCGGGGCTCCTTTTCAGGGGAGCTGGTGTGAATCTGGAGCAACCAGATTCACGAGTCTTCTTAGTAGTTTCGTCGGCACAGGGACCACTAGCCAGCTGGCAAGTGACCGGGCCAACGCGTTGAGCCAAATAGAGCAGAAGGGCCCCACGCAGCACTCGTCGAGTGTGGAGGGCTGAACTTCGGCTCAGGAGTAGCTCAGAGTGGGGGCTTCTCAAACCCCGGTGCACAGCTTCGAGGATCACTCGTGGGCTGCACGGTCAGCGTCTCGTGGTCAATTCAAGATGGCGTGCCCCACGCTTCCGGTCGCCTCCACGGGTCTCAGCTTTGCAGGGACTGTGGATCGGGCTGTTAGAAGGCAGGCAGGCTTGATCTCGTCGATCTCAGTCGCTCGAGTTCCGGCGGGAACTGCAACAAAGTAGACGTCGAGGGCTGGATGGTGCCTGCTGCTGCAGGGTGGTCACTCCTTGACCACAAGGGAGATTCTTCGGGCTTCCATGTTGAGATGGAGGGCGAAGGGTCCAGAATTTCGTTTCAAATGTTTCTTCCAGGAAATCTGATGTGCATTGGCACTGCTCCCACTCTTATTCAAATCTGGGGGGCGTGATTACCTGCTAGGTCCCCCCCTATGGGTGGGACCCAGGAAGTGGGTGGATACACCCCCTTCCTTTGATTCAGGCCGCCCTGGCACGAGGGCTGGAGTGCCCCAGAACCGGTTTGGCCGGATTATGCAAGGGGCAGCCTTGTGCGCCCCAAGCAGTGTCTGGTTTCTTTCAAACCTCCCTGCTACAATCCACTATCTCCTGTCTGGAGGGCGGTGACACCCTCCTGTGACAGGAAACCCTTTGTCCAGGACCCATTTGGTTGAGTTTCGGTCAACTGCAGGGGTCCAGACATTTGTCTGTGGCAGAGGCATCCATTTTGTGGATCTAAGGTCTTTGGAGAAATTAACCGCGTTTCAGTAAAGCAACATGTCTTACCCCTCTAGAGGGGTGGAATGCCATCCCCGTCGCCAGAACTGGCAAGGGGATGGTATTCCAAATCGTATGACACCTTACACGACATGTTTTGATAAAGCCAAACCAAAGTTGCTATTTAACCGCGAGGATTATAAGGCACTTAAGAGTATATGGTATGGCATTATCCTGAAACAGCTTAGGGAGTTGTTCCCGACAGCTGCAGACAGGCTCAGCTCATGCTAGAGCTCCATCTCACATAAAACCACGCACTCTGCCTCCAGGATTGATGAGGCCTTCCATAGGAGTGACTCACAGGTTTACATGTGTCCAGATATAGGTTTAGATATAGGTATACTATATCTAAGCAAGGGGTGTTTACACCACCTTACCCCAGCTGAGTGATCAGCCAGTTGTGTCAATTTAAGAACCAGCCAGGGGTGGCAAAAGATATGCTGCAGCCCCTGGTAGGCCTTGGTGGCCCCTATGCCCTGGGCACCTATAGTGCATTATACAGGGGCTGACAAGGAGTCCATTTCCAATTGGTATGTGCCTATAGCACATGTGTCAGTAATTTAGTGAGAGAACAGCAGGTTGGGGGTCTGATCAGCAGGCCCACAGCCTCAGTAGTCGAAAACCAGTGAAGCAAAAAGCAAAAATTTGGGGTGACCATAGGATAGCAGACCCTACTCTCCTACACAACCCCCCCCCAAACGCAGGGACATTAAACTAACCTTGACCAGATAAGTCTTCATGTTCTAAGTGGAAGTACCGGGAGAGACCATCTGCATTACCATGGTCAGTCCCTGGGCGGTGCTCCACTGTAAAGTCCATCCCCTGTAGGGAAATGGACCACCTGAGCAGTTTGGGATTTTCACCCTTCATCTGATTAAGCCATAAGAGGGGCTTATGGTCTGTTTGCACCAGGAAGTGAGTTCCAAACAAGTAGGACCTCAACTTCTTTAATGCCCAAACCACAGCAAAGGCCTCCCTCTCAATGGCTGACCAACGTTTTTCTCTTGGGGTCAGCCTCCTGCTAATGAAAGCAATAGGCTGGTCTTGACCATCTTGATTAAGTTGTGAGAGCACAGCTCCCACCCCCAACTCAGAAGCATCTGTCTGTACAATGAACTGTTTGGAGTAGTCAGGACTCTTTAGGATAGGTGCAGAGCACATGGCCTTCTTCAGGTCTTCAAATGCCTTCTGACAGCTAACTGTCCACTGAACCTTTTTTGGCATCTTCTTGGATGTCAAGTCATTTAATGGTGTCACTATAGACCCATAGTTCTTCACAAACTTCCTGTAATACCCAGTCAGGCCCAAGAAGGCTCAGACTTGTGTCTGGGTAACTGGAGGAGCCCAGTCCTGTATGGCCTGGATTTTGCTCTCCAGTGGCTGAACCTGGCCTCCACCTACTAGATGGCCCAGGTATACAACCTTACTCTGCCCTATCTGGCACTTAGTGGCCTTGATAGTTAGGCCTGCCTTCTGCAGGGCCTCCAAAACTCTCTTCAGGTGGATCAGGTGATCCTCCCAGGTGGAGCTAAAGACAGCAATATCATCCAGATAAGCTGCACAAAAGTCATCCAACCCAGTAAGGACTTGGTTCACCAACCTTTGGAAAGTGGCAGGTGCATTCTTCAAACCAAAGGGCATTACCACAAACTGATAATGTCCACTAGGGGTAGAGAATGCTGTCTTGGCCTTTGACTCCTCAGCTAGTCTGATTTGCCAGTAGCCAGCTGTCAGATCGAATGTGCTCAGAAACTTGGCAGAAGCCAATCTGTCAATGAGCTCATCTGCTCTTGGAATGGGGTGAGCATCTGTCCTAGTGACAGCATTGAGACCCCTGTAATCCACGCAAAACCTCATTTCTCTCTTTCCATCTTGGGTATGAGGTTTTGGCACCAGGACTACTGGGCTGGCCCATGGGCTCTCTGATGGCTCAATCACTCCAAGCTCCAACATCTTTTGCACCTCAGCCTTGATGCAATCCCTGACATGGTCAGGTTGCCTGTAGATCTTATTCTTGACAGGCAGACTGTCACCAGTGTCCACTACATGGGTACACCAGTCAGTCTGGCTGGGTGTGAGTGAAAACAAATGCCTGTGGGCCTGCAAAACTTGTCTGCAGTCCATCTGTTGCTGGTCAGTGAGGCTGCCTGCCAAGGCTACTCCATCAACTGAACCATCATCAGGGTTCTGAGAAAGCAGGTCTGGGAGAGGGTCACTCTCTTCCTCCTGTTCCCCATCTGTGGCCATGAGCAAGCTCATGTCCTCCCTGTCCACAAATGCTTTCAAGCGATTCACATGGATTACCCTGTGAGGGCTCCTGGGTGTTCCAAAGTCCACCAAGTAGGTGACTTCTCCCTTCTTTGCAATAATAGGATAGGGTCCACTCCATTTGTCTTGGAGTGCTGCTGGAGCCACTGGCTCCAGTACCCATACCTTCTGTCCTGGTTGGAACTCTACCAGCACAGCCTTTTGGTCATGCCAAGCTTTCTGTAATTCTTGGCTGGCCTCCAGGTTTTTAGATGCTCTTTCCATGTACTCAGCCATCCTGGAGCGGAGACCAAGTACATAGTCCACTATGTCTAGTTTGGGTTGTTTGAGAGGTAACTCCCATCCTTCTTTCACCAAACACAATGGACCTCTCACAGGGTGGCCAAACAAAAGTTCAAAAGGGCTGTAGCCAACCCCCTTCTGTGGGACCTCTCTGTAAGCAAAGAGCAGGCAGGGTAAAAGAATGTCCCATTTCCGCCTGAGCTTCTCTGGTAATCCTTTTATCATGCCTTTAAGGGTCTTGTTAAATCTCTCCACAAGCCCATTGCACTGTGGATGATATGGGGTGGTAAACTTATAGTTTACTCCACATTCCTTCCACATTGCTTTCAGATAGCTAGACATAAAATTCGTGCCTCTATCTGATAGTACCTCCTTAGGAAAGCCCACTCTTGAGAAAACTGCAATGAGGGCCTTTGCCACCACAGGTGCTGTGGTGGTCCTTAGGGGAATAGCCTCTGGATACCTGGTGGCATGATCCACTACCACCAGTATGAATCTGTTCCCAGATGCTGTTTGGGGGTCCATTGGACCCACAATATCAATTCCAACTCTCTCAAAGGGGACCCCCACCACAGGTAGTGGTATTAGGGGGGCCTTTGTTGTGCCACCTGACTTACCACTGGCTTGGCAAGTGACACAGGAGCGACAAAATTCCTTGACAGTCTCTGACATGTGAGGCCAGTGAAAGTGTGAGACAAGCCTGTCCCACGTCTTGTTCTGGCCTAAGTGTCCTGCAAGGGGAATATCATGGGCCAAGGTAAGAAGGAACCCCCTAAACTGCAGAGGTATAACCAACCTCCTGGTCATGCCAGGCTTGGGGTCTCTAGCCTCTGAGTAAAGGAGTCCATCATCCCAATACACAGTATGGGTACCTTGGGCATCCCCAGCAGCCTCAGCAGCAGCCTGCTGTCTGAGAGGTTCAAGGGAAGGGCAATCTAATTGAGCCTGCCTCAGGTCTGCCCTTGAGGGTCCCCCTGTCCCCAGAAACTCAACCTGGTCAGGTTCAAGCTCCTCAGAGACAGTCTCCTCTTGGACTGCAGAATCAGTTTCCTCTGAAACTTGATCCTCAACCTGGGGCAAGGTGGAAGGCTCAGCCTTTCCTCTCTTGCTCCTTCTCTTGGGTTGTGGATGGTCTATTGTTCCAAGATCCACCACTGGTTCAGGAAGGCACTTCTTAGCCTGAGCCCTTGTCATGGCAAGGACATGCTCTGAAATCCCTAGCATTTCTGCATGAGTCCTGTACTCCACTTCTGACCATGCTGAGCTTTCAAGGTCATTGCCTAACTGACAGTCTACTGGTAGGTCTGCACTCACCACAACTTTCTTTAGGCCATCAACTCCTCCCCAGGAGAAGTTCACAACTGCCACACTATGGGAAGTAGTGGAGTTGCTTGCATTGGTTACTAGGTAGCTCTCTCCTAGTACAATCTGTCCAGGGTCCACAAAGTCAGGTGTCACCATTGTGACACTGGCACATGTGTCCCTGTAGGCTTGAGCCAGTTTCTCATTAATTAAGGGAGTCTGCCTGTATTTGCCCAGGTTACTGGGGCTCACTGCAATGGGCAACTCAATGTCCACAGCATACAGGAGAACTGCCTGTGTAGGGATTCTGACTAGGCCAGATCCTACTTCAATACCCAGGGTCAACCCAGCTACACCCTTGGACTGTGTTCCACCACTGCTTACTGTACTTGGGGTTGCAGTTGCTTTAGGAGCTGTAGTGGTGGGAACTGGATTTGCCTTGGTGCACTCACTGCCCCAGTGTGAAACTGATTTGCAGGTATTACACCAAGGTGTCTTTGGACCTTTGTTCTTCTTCTTCTTGTTTCCATTTTGGGAACCACCCTCCTTACTATTAGTTTGGGGGCCTGAAGACTTCTGGTCTTTTTCTTTATCTCTCTGATTCTGATTACCACCCTTCTGGTCTGTTTTCTTCTGGTCACCACCTTGGTTCTGGGGTTTCTGCTTAATCCTTGTTCTGACCCATTTGTCTGCCTTCTTTCCCAATTCTTGGGGAGAGGTCAGATCAGAGTCAATAAGGTATTGATGCAACAGCTGGTTTGTGCAGTTATTAAGGATCTGTTCTCTCATCATAAGATTGTACAATCCTGTATAGTCTGAAACTTTACTTCCCTGCAACCAACCCTCCAAAGCCTTAGTGGCACACTCAACAAAATCAGTCCAGTCTTGAGTCTGTGCTTTTTGGGTGTCTCTGAACAACAACCTGTATTGCTCAGTGGTTAGGCCAAACCCATCAATAAGAGCACTCTTCAAAACAGAGTAGTTTTTGGCATCCTCAGGTCTAACTGTGAGGAGCCTGTCCCTCCCTTTCTCAGAAAAGGAGTACCACAAAATTGCAGCCCACTGTTCCTCAGGAACCTGCTGTACCATGCAGGCTCTCTCAAGAGCAGTCATCCATTTGTGGATGTCATCCCCTTCTTTGAAGGGGGCCACAATTTTAGTCAGGTTTCTATTGTCATAGCCCCTGTCTTTTTCTCTTGGAAAATTGCTGCCACCAGTGACATCTAAGCCACTTAATTTCTGCTCTCTTGCCAAGGCAAGTCTAGCTTGAGCCAAGGCTACCTCCTCCCTCTCTATCTGGAGTTTGACAGCCCTCATTCTGGCCCTATGCTCTAGCTTTTGAGAAGCACTCATGCCTCTCTGTTATTCTCTGGAGACACTAGAAACATGAGAGTCCCCTGAGGGAGATCTCACTCTTCTGTTGCCTGGGAGAATAACATGGTGGGTTCTGGGGAGGTGCTGGCCCTCTCCATTCCCCAGTAGGTCCAAGTTGGCCTGGCTAAGCCTGGCAACTGGAACCTGGCTACCCCTCTGATCCTGATCTTCTAAGTCCTCAACTTCTGAGTCCTCCTCCTCCTCTTCTTCATCATCATCCTCCTCCTGAGGGGGGTCAGTTACAGGGGGGTTCCCTCCATTTCCTGTTTCTAGGGAAGCTTGCTTCGCCTTTTCTAAGTCATCCTGTTCTAGGATTTCTACCAGGATTAGGCAGGTGGGGCTTCTGCCCCTTTTTAACCCTCTTGCTTTGCACAAGGCAATCAAGTCTCTACGGGTTAATTTGTCATATCCAAAAGTTGCCTGGGTAAGGTCAACTGTCACAGGAGTAGACCCTGAGGCTTTTCCTGTGTCAGACATGGTTACTAGTGAGGTGTAAGTGGTGCACTTACCTACACTAAGTGTTTTCCTACTGTACCTTGCTAGTGAGTTGTAGTCAGGGTGTGCTAATCCCTTTAATCTACAACTACTAAGTTCAGTAGAACTTAATATGCTAAGCTTTTGATTTATATGTACCTAGAGGTACTTGATGTGATCTTTCAATTTGATACAAAGATTGCAATGGTAAAACAACAGCAAGCTCAAATCCGCACCGCTGCCACCAATGTGAGAAGTTGGCCTGATAGGTGATGTTTCCAATTCTGGAACCACCTGTTATCAGACCAAACAATCCCTTATGGTGTCTGGTTGTAAGTCAACCTTATTAGAAAAACTATCCTAGGGGTAGCATGGACTAAGCAGCCTAAAGGCTTAACTTAAGAGGTCGTGTTAAGCGAGCTGTTTTACCACATACAATCCTGTAGTACCAAATGAAAGGACACCACACAAGTATATATTATAAAAATATATGTATTTATTACTAAATACAATCCCCAGTATTCTTTATGAATAAAGGGGCACAAGCGTTATATCAAAAGCACTGTTTAAACATACAAAGTTGCACAATTATGGATGAGGGCAGGGGGCCACTCAAACCATATACTAAACAAGTGGTATAAGAGATGCCACTCGAGCAGTGGTTAGGCCTAGGGCCTAGGGAATCGCTGGGAGCAGTCAGGACAAGCAATGCTGAAGTCGGGAATGGCCCTCGGGATTCGGGAGATGTGCGGAAAGCGCACGCATGCACCAATGTTAACCAATGGTGCGTAAAAGTTGTAAAGTTAAAGTTAAAGGACACTTCCGCTGAACCTAGAGGAACAAAACTTAACACACAGACCCTAGAGGTGTGCACCAGTGTGGGAACACTGGCGGAGCAAAGTTACCTCACCCACAGGAAGTGGGTGCACAGGGTCGAAGTGGCGTCGGGTTCTGACACGCAGGCTCTTGGTGCTTGAAGCTGAAAGGGCTGCAGGCGGGTTAAAGATGAAGTGTCCGGTGGAGTCCAAGGGTGGACTCAAGTCGAAGAGTACCTGAAAGCAGAGGGGACAGAGTCTGGGTCACTCAGCAGTGACCAGGGTGGAACCAGGACGGAACCAGGCAATGTCGGGCGCAATCAGGTGGTCGTCGAGGAGCTTCTCTCCACTGTCACGTGGGCTCTGGGGCATCTGCGACGTCCAGGAGCAGGTCACGATCTGTCCCACGCAGGCTCTCACCGTCGGTGCAGTCGGCTTCAAGTTTGGAGCAAACAAGCCTTGGCAAGAGCAATCCACGCGGGATCGGAAGATTGCTTCTCACTCGGACCAGGAAGGTCAGAGTCGGGGCTCCTTTTCAGGGGAGCTGGTGTGGATCTGGAGCAACCAGATTCACGAGTCTTCTTAGTAGTTTCGTCGGCACAGGGACCACTAGCCAGCTGGCAAGTGACCGGGCCAACGCGTTGAGCCAAATAGAGCAGAAGGGCCCCACGCAGCACTCGTCGAGTGTGGAGGGCTGAACTTCGGCTCAGGAGTAGCTCAGGGTGGGGGCTTCTCAAACCCCGGTGCACAGCTTCGAGGATCACTCGTGGGCTGCACGGTCAGCGTCTCGTGGTCAATTCAAGATGGCGTGCCCCACGCTTCCGGTCGCCTCCACGGGTCTCAGCTTTGCAGGGACTGTGGATCGGGCTGTTAGAAGGCAGGCAGGCTTGATCTCGTCGATCTCAGTCGCTCGAGTTCCGGCGGGAACTGCAACAAAGTAGACGTCGAGGGCTGGATGGTGCCTGCTGCTGCACGGTGGTCACTCCTTGACCACAAGGGAGATTCTTCGGGCTTCCACGTTGAGATGGAGGGCGAAGGGTCCAGAATTTCGTTTCAAATGTTTCTTCCAGGAAATCTGATGTGCATTGGCACTGCTCCCACTCTTATTCGAATCTGGGGGGCGTGATTACCTGCTAGGTCCCCCCCTATGGGTGGGACCCAGGAAGTGGGTGGATACACCCCCTTCCTTTGATCCAGGCCGCCCTGGCACGAGGGCTGGAGTGCCCCAGAACCGGTTTGGCCGGATTATGCAAGGGGCAGCCTTGTGCGCCCCAAGCAGTGTCTGGTTTCTTTCAAACCTCCCTGCTACAATCCACTATCTCCTGTCTGGAGGGCGGTGACACCCTCCTGTGACAGGAAACCCTTTGTCCAGGACCCATTTGGTTGAGTTTCGGTCAACTGCAGGGGTCCAGACATTTGTCTGTGGCAGAGGCATCCATTTTGTGGATCTAAGGTCTTTGGAGAAATTAACCGCGTTTCAGTAAAGCAACATGTCTTACCCCTCTAGAGGGGTGGAATGCCATCCCCGTCGCCAGAACTGGCGAGGGGATGGTATTCCAAATCGTATGACACCTTACACGACATGTTTTGATAAAGCCAAACCAAAGTTGCTATTTAACCGCGAGGATTATAAGGCACTTAAGAGTATATGGTATGGCATTATCCTGAAACAGCTTAGGGAGTTGTCCCCCCGACAGCTGCAGACAGGCTCAGCTCATGCTAGAGCTCCATCTCACATAAAACCACGCACTCTGCCTCCAGGATTGATGAGGCCTTCCATAGGAGTGACTCACAGGTTTACATGTGTCCAGATATAGGTTTAGATATAGGTATACTATATCTAAGCAAGGGGTGTTTACACCACCTTACCCCAGCTGAGTGATCAGCCAGTTGTGTCAATTTAAGAACCAGCCAGGGGTGGCAAAAGATATGCTGCAGCCCCTGGTAGGCCTTGGTGGCCCCTATGCCCTGGGCACCTATAGTGCATTATACAGGGGCTGACAAGGAGTCCATTTCCAATTGGTATGTGCCTATAGCACATGTGTCAGTAATTTAGTGAGAGAACAGCAGGCTGGGGGTCTGATCAGCAGGCCCACAGCCTCAGTAGTCGAAAACCAGTGAAGCAAAAAGCAAAAATTTGGGGTGACCATAGGATAGCAGACCCTACTCTCCTACAGAGCAAGCTATTGCCCAGAGTTGCCGAGTGTGAACCCATGATTCGAGTAGGCACCGAGGCGAGAATTATCGAGTCCGTGGACATTATGAGCTCAAGACCCTGCCGCGTCGGGAATTGAACCCTGGTCCCGGGTCTGACCTCTGCATCAGGGTCTGCCTCCTCTAACCGGTGTGCCACACTTCTTCTAGTGCCCTTGTAATCTGTTCGGTCAGCGGTCAAAGACTCTCCGCATCAGGCAAGCCACAGGCGAGTGAGACTGAGGCACACATAAGTTACAGTCACTTATTTCCTTTTCACTTGGTCCCTTTCATCCCTCAGCCTCCCCTCCCGTCCCTCTCTTACTCAGCCCCTTTCCAAAAGCCCTGTAGACGCCCACGCACCTGGAAGAGCCACGTCACTCCGGGGCCGTGGCGTGGTGACTCTGCGTCCTTCAGTGAGGTCTGGTCTTCTGCTTCGGCTTTCCCTCCTCTGCCAGGTTCGGGTGTTCTGCCCGCCGACAAGCTGTTACATATACAGGGGGTCCCAGTACAGATAACAGACAAACAATTGAATACTAAATGAAAATACAACTAAACTGAAGTCTTATCACACTTGTTTTTACTCACAGTGTGATAACATAGCAAAGGATTACACAAATTACAAAACCAATAAAGGCATTTCATAATCATCATAGAAAAATGTGTGCCCCAAGGGAAGAGGGGAGAAGGGGAGGCAGTGCAGGGTGAAGGTAAAATATAGCAGATCTTAACTCCTATCTAAAGAGTAAACATTTCTTCATAGTTTATAAAACAGTCCGTAATAGCCCTGGCTTCAAATGTGAGCCAGTTATGAAGAACGACATCAAATGTTCATGACCATTTAGTTAGACAACATGCTCAAAAAGCTCCTGCATGTATCAGGTTAACTGTTAGCGTAAGCCGTTGTTGAGGTGAAAACAAAAGTCGACGTTTAGACCCCAATATGAAGGTAGGCGGCAGTTACAGCCTTAAAGCGCAGACAAGCTGTGACCTCCCCTGGGCTCTGGTTCGCTCTCTCGTAAAGCTGTTGGTCCTTCTCTGTCTTTCCGGTCTTCCCGTGGAGTGGTGTGGCTCACTGGTTAGAGGCGGCAGCCCCGGAAGCAGAGAACGGCCCGGGACCAGGGTTCAATTCCCGACGCAGCAGGGTCAGCGAACTCGATAATTCTCGCCTCGGTGCCTACTCTAACCAGGGATCACACTCGGCAACTCTGGGCATTAGCTTGCCTCATCTCTACAACGGCCCCCCACATTCGCCGGGGATGCCTGGTTTCACCTTGGAGTTACCCAGTAGGGACCATCTCACAGGGAAAGCCAGGACGGGTTCCCCAGCGGTCTACAGCGTCACAACGCCTCAGGGCAGCAGTGCGCTTTACAAGACACATACATTCATTCACATTCCCCCGCTGGTTTCTCCGCCTCGCGTTCCCATGCCATTTCCCTCTCTCCACTTCTTGATGACAGCAAAGCGGACAACTGGTAAAAGGGGACTGTGAATATAGGAGGGGAGAAATATATGAAGGGATGGCATGGCACTCCTTATCCTCTATCCAATTGTCTACCACAGGGGCTACCTGACACACCCCACCCCCAGACGTTTCCCGTTCGGGGAAATGAGGGATGCGTGAAAAGAAATCAGCAACTTGGTATGCAGAGTATAAAAGATAACAATGCTAAAACTAGTGCCAATCCTGGAATAAAAGTCGCACCTAAAAATAGCTTATCCTAAAACCCACTTTCTAAAAACAAGATACCAAACAAAAGGAGAATCTTAGGAGCTTCAGGTGATGTCCCTAGTGTCTGATTACCAGTGTTTGTTTAGGTTTACAGGAGTCCAGAGGTTACATAGCAGACCTTGTCTATGCATGCCGTGTATTTTTCATTCATTATTGTAGTATTTATGTAATCCACTCATCGCGTGCCAGAAGGGAAATGTATTTGGCTACAGTTGTTTATATAGCTCCAGACTAGATCAGGTCTGTGTCTCCTGCTCCACAGCTTGTACCCGTAAAAGTGCATCAATGTCTCCTTCCCTTGGGAGCAAATCCACTTGTATTCCAGTTTAAGCATATTTATTCTCATAGAATCACTATCAAAATCCACTGTTCCTCAAGTAAATTCAAATTCAGTCTGCCCCAATTCATTTTGGGGGTTGTCCCTTCATCAGGGGGTGCATGTGAGGAATCTATGTTGTATGTTGTGTGCGGAAAATAGAGAAATAAGAATTAACCTGCAATACAATCTAATCCTACAGATACATAAAGGAATAGTTTACTACATGTCCTGGAAGAGCCTAACCGCATGTCTGCGTTTGTGTTATACCAGGGTCTCCACCTTTTCGATAGTGAGAGCTACTTCTGATCGTGGAGAATCATCCTGATCTACTGCCTTTATCACGTGGCTTAGCTAAGGGTGGATAAATGCCAAGCAACTTAATTGCGCCCCTAGAGCGCCCAGTCCTGCTGCAGTGAGCACATATCATTTGTAGCACTGGGTTAGGAAAGGTTTACCTGTAGGGCCCCTAAGCCTTTGTAACACTGTTAGGTTTACCTGCGGGACCCCTAGCATTTATGGTACTGTCAGGAACGGTGTATCTGTGGGGTCCCCAGGGACGCGTTATGTTCATTTTATTCTTATTAACTAATCACATCTGAGAGGTGAGTGTTTCACTGAGGGTTGTGGCCTCTTAGTCATGCAATACATGGGAAGTGAGTGTGAAGACAGAAGACTTATATTATCTGGTGAGTTGCCCTACTGTAAATTGGCTCCTATCCAGATCTTGGCCCTGCTTTAACAATTCAAGATTAATGTTCAGTAGTGGCAGTCACAGTATAAGGACTGTGAGCAAGACCTGCTGTAGAGTTTTCTCTGTCCTAGGAAATGTGTCTCAATGTAGGAAAGGGCCTGTTTTGGACATGGTTAGCCTTCACTTTTTACCTGGAAAATGATATAGTTTTTACTGGAAGTGCACAGGGTCCCTGCCGACCAGGGCCCCTGAGCCCGATCTCCTTCCCTTAAGTGTACTTGTCGTTTCCACGATTGTCACCCCATTAGCTCACTTATAAGTCCCTTGTAAAAGATACCTCTGGTACCAAAAGCCTTATTGTTAAAGAGGGTCTCTAAAGACTGCAGCACAAATTATGCCTCCCTAAGGGACCCCTCACCAAGCACATACATACATCCTGCCACTGCAGCTGTGTGTCTTGGTGCAGACAAAACTGAAGAGTCGACATGGCACACATCCCTGTATGCGATGCCCATAGGGACTGTCTGAGATATAGGTAAGACGCCCTTCTAGCAGGCCTTATAGTGCACGCTGCTTTAGGGATATCTCCTGTGAGTGCATATCTGCATGAGCAGATATGCCCCAGCAATATCCTTGTCGATTCCGGGATATTGCAAGTGACCAGGGAAGCTCTATAGTAAGTACATTGGCTGCACACTTGTCGTTACGAGTTCCACAGCTCCATGAAGGATGCACTGAAATATGGGATATTTGATACCAAACATCTCGGCAAATAATAAACCTGTGCCAATTGCAGTGTCCGATTTATTAAAAATTGTACACAGAGTGCCCCTTAGAGGGGTCCCCTAAGATCTACCAATCCTTAGTGTGGGCACCGACTGGCCCGAGCCAGCCTGCTACCACCGGACAGTGTTCTGTCCTCATGGAGAGAGTGCCTGCGCACTTTGAGGTCGATAACAATGCCTTTCCTGGGTGGAGGTGTTCACACCTCCCCCTGGTCAGGCAGAGCCATCTGTGGCAGGGATTTTCAAAGGCCTTGCCGCCTTAGTAATGCGACCCCAGCCTCTTCTGTTAGAGGGAGCAAGCGATCGTCCTGCCCTCAACCCCTTTTAGGCGCAAGGACAGGTGGGAAACCTTAGATAGAACAGGAGGTGCACCCCCCGCTCCCTCTGTCAACACTCCACCCCTCAGGAGCTGGAGGCGAGGTGAAGTACACTTCTGAAGATGGTTGGACTTATCCAATCAGGGCTGGGAATGTGTCCCCTTCCCACATGAGGTGGGCATGATAGAGGGTATAGACACCCCAGGAAAGGGGCCCATTATCCTCTACCTGTCACTCCCTTGTAACACCCTTAAATCAAGATTTTAGGTGGCATCCCCAGACCCTGAATTTCAGTTCTTGGCAAGTTGTCTTGCAGCCCAGCGACCTCCAGAACCTTGGGAGGACTACCTGCCTTCGATAAGGGGCGATCTAGTTTTATGTAGTGGGATTTGGCCAGGGAGTGTCAGGACAAGCCAAGCTATGTTACTCACTCTATATTTGCAGACTTTGTGTTTTTGGTCTAATCACTCTCACTAATGTGCACTGTATTTTCGGTGTCAACACTATCGTTTGAGCACTTGTTCAATAAAACGAGTTTTACAAAGTACCTGTGTCTTGGCAAGATAAGCAGTGTGCTGGTCATTTATTCAATCGAGTCTGTTATTGAGCTCTGAGTTCAAGCTGCCCTTTAATGTAAACAGGGTAATTGATTTGGCAGTATCAGTATCTTTAGTTAAATTAGACAAAATGAGTTATACTTGCCAACTCCCTGACACCCTGAATGGCCTCAACCCAATCGCCATCGCCAAGCGTGCCTAGATCCCTCTCCCACACAGCTCTCCGTGTCCCCAAGGGATCCAGAGAATTTTAGATCAACTTCCTGTAGATGGTTGAGATTGCTTTTTCGGACAGGAGATCAATTAGTAGCTGGTCCTCCAGTAGGGATGCATCAGGCAATTGCCCCCCTTCCCGGATGTGACTTTGCAGAGCGTGGCCACCTTCAAATGTCAGAACCATTTTTAGTCACCTAATTCATATTTTTGTTGTAGGATCGTGAAGGACACAAGCTCCTGTCCCCTCCACGCATCGCCCGGCCGCTCTAAGCTAATCACTCCCCATTTTGTGAAGCCCTGCCATCCTCCCACTGCACTTAAGAGATCACCATCATACAGTGGAGTAATTTCAGTCAGCCTACCTTCTCAGCCTAAACACTTGGTAGCCTCTTTCCACACCCTTACCAATGTTTGGGTATGAGTAGGCAGGGTGCACTCATACTTCATTCGATATAGCACCGGGGTGGGGTAACCTCTCTTGCCCATGGCCAATCTATCTACCGGGTAAGCAGGATCCTCACGGTCCGCAAAAACCCAGTTGTTGACTGCCACCAGCTGTGTGTCCCAGTAATACTTGTGAATGCTCCGGACCGCCAGTCCACCTTAAGAAACTCCCCCCTGCAACTTACTCAGCGTGATGTGCCACCATCCCACAACAGGAGCCAAAGTTCTCAGTTTACCTTTTGAAAGAAAATGTCTGGTCGGATCATAAAGGACATTTTTTGCACGATGTACAGGAGACCCTGGAGGGTCATCACTTTAAATAGGACCACCTTGCCCAGTAAGGAGAGCGGGAGCGCCCACAAGTGTGGGGCATCCCAGCGAAGACGGTCTAATTTCGGGAGTATGTTCCTGCCTGTGGCTCCCTTGTAATAAACACGCCCAAATATTTAAAGTCATATAGAGCCACCCGAACTGTGCACCTAGAGTGCAGCCGTAGGGTCCCTGCCACTAGCAGGAATATTAAGGACTTCTTCCAATTGATATTATATCCTGAATAATCTCCAAGTATATGAGAAGGCTGGCTACGTGTCATATAACAAAACATCAGAGTAAAGGGAGATTCTCACATCCCACTCCTGATCAACTGGAATACCCCATATGAGAGGTCCTGGTGAACTCAAACATGTGTAGGCTTTCCTATTTTCAGTTTCTATTTTTGGTAAATTCTGGTGGGGTTTTTTCAGTGTTTTAAAGTGATTTCAATACCTTGAAAAACAGTTGTTATCAGTGGTTACACATTTTCGCGCCACTAAAAACAACAGAACAAGTGTTTTTCCGGTGTTTATTGAACATTTTGCTTTTATTATTGCTTGCTTTCTTCACTGATATGGTCTCATAAATTGTAAAATAAACATTCCTGAATTGCTCTTCAACATTGCTTTGCTTACCAAGTGACAGCACTCAACATGGAACATGTTGCAGTGCCAAAGTCACTAAAGGTGTCGTCCTGCCTACTCTCAAGGAGATGATTCACATCTATACCAATTATGCTGAACACTTGGCAGACAAGGGTTTTTTCAGACTCTAGTTTTTTAGGGCTCGGCCTACATCCCACGAAGTGGGTGTGGCGTAAGAGTCCTTTTCTGAGGACTTCGAAAATCTAACCTACGAATTCCAGAGAAGCGCGTGATTTTTGCTCGTTATTTATGGCAGCTGCATGGCAATTGGCCCTCGCATGGCTGTGTTTTTACAAGCCAGCACGCAATAGGCCATAGGCTGTAGAGTTGCTCCGCTTCCTGCATATTCCGTGCAGACACGCGCAGCAGAGGGCTATATTTCATCAATTACCAGCTGTCAGGGGCCGCGGTAATTGAAGCCAGATGCTCGGGGCGCGTGCACCAGTCTCCTGTTTTTAGGGCTATGGGCGCGCACCACTGCTCGTTTTTTGTTTTTTTTATTCTGACTTTTGCCCTCCCTCGTCAGTGCGATCCTTCAAGGTGCATTACTTATATTTCTTCACTGTCCCGCCCCCTCAAACACCACTTGCGGCAATTGATGGCGCTTCTTGTGTTTATTTCCTGTGTGTTTTATCTTTAACACGCGCCCGCATTTACATTCACACAACACGGGCGCACACAATGATGGCGCTGTGGCTCACAGCCCCTCATACCCGTCCCGCCCTCTGGCGCTGCGCTTAATGTTCCAGCACTGCACCCGTGTACAATGGGTCACAGACACTATCAGCTCTTTTACTGTGTCTTCCTGAGCCTCGGTTCACTGCTCTACTCGGGCCACCCTGATGCAACCGTATTACTTTCGTGACTCGAGCGTGGCGCCAGTAATTGACCCCACACTTTTTGTTTCAGAAACACTCCTCGATTTACGGCCGGCCGCCGGTGCTATGAGCAAATTAGTTGTACACTGTCCTCTATTTGATGATAAGCCAGCCTTCTCATGTAGGTGGGTGGGTCAGGGATAACACACAAGCTGAATACAAGAAACGTCACATCTCACAATGCGGAGCTTCCAGTTCCATTGTAAAATTTTCGGTCTATTTCCATGTATGGGGGAGCTGCTCCGGAGCCCTCCGTACCAGGCAGGTCTGTGCACAGACCAGTGGTCAGCTTGGCTCTTACAAGGAGGCTGATTGTCGCAGCTCTGTAGAGTTACTGCCCGGGGGCTCCCGAGACAAGGGCTGAAGGCCGGGAGAATGGAGTGGAGATTAACTCGAAGGCACATGTCATCTTTGCATCAGTTCATGCGATTGAAATAGAAAGAAGGAATGGCACCTAGCCCACAGATTCCTACTAAATTTCTTTCCGGCCCGCCCTACAGATAACGAGGATGCGTCGGACCTTGCTTCTTCCAGGACAGCCTTGTCCTCCCTTCCCTTCCTTACCAGACAGGCAGGCTTCTAGGCAGACTTCTAGGCTCTTCAGGACAGGTACACAGCTTCTCCATTAAGTAATTCAGCCTGCAGGTGATGTCACCTCCACTTAGATAGGCTGTCAGGCTGACACCATCCCTGGTGATACAGCAGGCACCTGAGTAATTTGTAGAGCACTTTATTCCTTGGTAACAGAGGACTTTGAACTAGGGTATAAAAGAGGGATAGATAGTCCCACTTGCATACACAACTGGCAGACAGGAGATGCTGTTTACTCTGTCGCACTCTCACATTGCATTTATGCTACGCACACCAACACCCTAAACACGCCCTTGATGTTAACGCAAAGTCTGGGCACAGGTATAGAAATGGAGCATTACATGGGTGTGTCAGTAGAAAGCCACAACACTGACCATGATGCAAAGATCTCATCTGGCTATTGATCCTTACAACAGGGTGCATTGCCACCACCGCTCTATCTGGTAAACCCATGACAGTCCTCTGCCTTAAATGAGGGCACACTTGGTGTGACCCTCCAGGTCACAGGACCGGTCCAAGACCTCTCATAGTCCCTTGTTAGAAGTTGCACAGTACTGGGGTGGCATCAAAATCTCATGTAATTGTTTTGTGGTAGATTTATCCCAGTAATGTGCAATTACCAGTTTGATGCCATTGACTGGGGAGTTGCCACAAGTTACAGATTCTTCTGCCTGTTAAACCGCATGCCATTCATTATTTGATAATATTTTTGGGCTTTTATTTACCTATTGATTTAAGCAGGTGGTAGATTATGCATGTGGTTGGTTGGGGGGCGATGGGTGAAGCAGGGGAGGGGAGGGTAAAGAAATGTCTGACAAAGGGAAGAATTGTGTGTTTCCCCCAGTTTGTAAAAAAACAGCATACGTCTTGGCTGCTTCTTATGCATCCAGAGTCTTGTGCGTCTTTTCAGTCTAATTTTCCTGTCTGGAAAAAAATGGTGTCCTGTTTTTCTGCACCCGGTACATCCAGGTGCAGAAAAACCTAACAACTGATAATCAGGTGGAATAAAATGAACACATGAAAGTACGCCTTAATTTCATTGCCCTTTATTCATACTCTGGACCGTAGTTGAGGGATATGTCTAGGCATAGTCCTCGCAATACACAATAGATTTGCGTGCGGCAGAGGCCAGAGCTCAAAAGTCAGTTGTCCGTGGAGGGTAAATTCCCGTCCCAGAAATCTACATTAAAAATTAATTAATAGCATCCTTTTTTTAAATATCTGTTTGGTGCCAGTGCATATGACTTTAATTTCTGCTTTGGGATTCTATGTTACAAGCCCATAGGGTACATGTATCCTTTGTGAGCTTAATAAAATGTGGAAAATTCTATAAATCCTCACTCCTACATCCAAGTACTCTCAAGCTACCATTCTACACTCTGCTCTGTCTGAAAAACAGCTCAACATTTTCAAAATTCTGCAACTCTGCATTGATCTGGCTTGTAAATTATATTTTTGGAAATTTTCATGTATTAACTATTTAATTTTAATACTATAGGTGATTGAAATTACTGACGAAGAAAGCAAGATTTAGCACCAGGCAACTGAAGTCAGTGCCATAAGAAGGATTATTTTGAAAAACTGAAGGACACCCAGCATTCTACTTTTAAACAATTTCCAAAAATCTAAGTGTGGCAAGGAAGTGGGAGCTGAGGAAAGTACTGTAATGTAAGTGAAGTCTCTAATTTATCATTTCATTAACCTAGAGCAAAGCCATATCTGTGCACAGAATAACGTTCATATAAAACATCATGTGATTCCAGAGAGGAAGCACACACTGCATAAAAGAAAGTTATAACAAAAGGTTTCTTCTGCAGACCATCATAGAAAAGACGCCGAGAGAAGACTTCAAATCTGACACGTTAACAACCGAAAGACTGGAAAATCACCTTTGTTCAACAACCGTTTTTAACCAGTTACACAAGTTTGAGACTATCTGCCTCTGGGTAGAACACCACGGCCCACTCTGCTCACTCTTGGGACAACCTTAAAAATTCACCACTTCATTGTGTTCATGACCATCTCAGATTGTTTCCTTTTTATTGTGTACTGTTCTGTAATTCTATGTAAATCTCCTCAACATTATCTGCTGTGCGTGAGTGATATGTAAAACTGTTAAAGATAAAAATCGATTAAATGAACACCGTTGCGCTATAAGTAATGTAAATACATCCTCGTCTTCAGAACTACAAATCTTAACCTTACACCAAACAAAAAAAGGGTAAAAGGAACCGATGTTCTGCGACTGGTGATCCACAATAGTACTGTGCACGTTCTAACACCCTCAGTTACTGCCATTACGTCAGTGCTAAAAGGTACTTATCAGTTTAATTATTAAATATCAGACTAACACCTTATCACTGCATTGTTAAGAACCTATACAAATAGATTTGAGAAAATCTTCAGTCACAAAATAAGTTGCTGCCGGAGAAGCTATAACCTAAAGACTATTATCTGCTAGAAACATTTCGACAGGTGTTACAGGGCTGTTTCCCGACATATTTTGCTCTATTCAAGCGTTAAGAAGATTACACACAATTTCTTTTAGAGATAAATGCTGAGCATTATCTAAACAAGCCCGACTCTAAAATCGGGTTCACTCTTACTCTTGGCATATAAGCAAGAGAAAACTATACGTAGAGATATTAATTCTAGGAATACACCTTACAAAAACACGGACTGTGAGAACAAATTCAGTGTTCAAGCCCGCCTCAATCTAGGCAAAATAACAGATGTTGGGGAAAAAAGTTACCTGTGCCTAAAAAGATACAGCCATAAATCTCATCTCACAGAATTTGACAGAATGCACTCTGGGAAAAACTTCTCTCAGTGCTCTGAATGCCAAAAAAGTTTCAGCCGTAAATCTTATCTCACTAAGCATATGAGAAGCCACACTGGGGAAAAACCTTATCAGTGCGCTGAATGCCATAAAAGGTTTAGTATCAAACCAAGCCTATCTCGACATGTATTAACCCACTCTGTGGAAAAACCTTACCAGTGCGCTGAATGCCCAAAAAGTTTCAGCCGTAAATCTTATCTCACTGAGCATTTGAGAATCCACTCTGGGGAAAAACCTTATCAGTGTGCTGAATGCCAGGAAAGGTTTTGTAACAAACAAAGTCTTTCTCGACATGTAATAACCCACTCTGTGGAAAAACCTTATCAGTGCGCTGAATGCCAGAAATCTTTCAGTGACAAAAGAGGACTCACTCTACATACAAGGACCCACACTGGGGAAAAACCTTATCAGTGCTCTGAATGCCAGAAATGTTTCAGTGACCAAAGCTGTCTCACTCGGCATATAAGAACCCACACTGGGGAAAAATCTTTTCAGTGCTCTGAATGCCAGAAATGTTTCAGTGACCAAAGCTGTCTCACTCGGCATATAAGAACCCACACTGGGGAAAAATCTTTTCAGTGCTCTGAATGCCAGAAATGTTTCAGTTACAAAATCAGACTCACTGAACATATAAGAACCCACACTGGGGAAAAATCTTTTCAGTGCTCTGAATGCAAGAAATGTTTCATTGACCAAAGCAGGCTCGTTCGGCATAGAAGAACCCACACTGGGTATAAACCTTTTCAGTGCTCTGAATGCCAGAAATGTTTCAGTTACAAAATCAGACTCACTGAACATATAAGAATCCACACTGGGGAAAACCCTTATCAGTGCTCTGAATGCCAGAAAAGATTTTGTTCAAAACAAAGTCTTTCTCAACATGTATTAACCCACACTGGGGAAAAACCTTATCAGTGCTCTGAATGTCAGAAAAGGTTTTGTAACAAACAAAGTCTTTCTCGACATGCAATAACCCATTCTGGGGAAAAACCTTTTCAGTGCTCTGAATGCCAGAAAAATTTCCGATACAGAAGAAGTCTTTCTCAACATACAATAACCCACACAGGTGAACTACCTTATCCATGCTCTGAATGTCAGAAATGTTTCATAAACAAATTCAGTCTCACTCAGCATATAAGAACCCACACTGGGGAAAAACCTTATCAGTGCTCTGAATGCCCAAAAGATTTCAGACTTAAATCACTTCTAACTGCACATGTGAGAGTCCACACTGGGGAAAAACCTTATCAGTGCTCTGAATGCCAGAGATGTTTCAGTGGCAAAATAAGACTCACTCAGCATATAAGAACCCACACTGGGGAAAAACCTTATCAGTGCTCGGAATGCCACAAATGTTTCAGTGTAAAAAACAATCTCACTCAGCATATAAGAACCCACACTGGGGAAAAACCTTATCAGTGCTCTGAATGCCAGAAATGTTTCAGTGACAAAAGCAATCTCACTGAGCATATAGGAATCCACACTGGGGAAAAACCTTATCAGTGCTCTGAATGCCAGAAGTGTTTCAGCCATAAATCTCATCTCACTGAACATGGGAGAATCCACACTGTAGAAAAAAAATTATCAGTGCTCTAAATGTCAGAAAAGATTCAGAGGTAGAGATGGTTACAAGCGCCATAAGAAAACACACCATTAAAATAATTCAGTGCTCCGAATGCCAGAAAAGCATACATTTTAAACGCAACCTCACTCTACATAAGCAGACGCACAGAGGGAAAAAACATTACCAATGCGGTGAATGCCATAAATTCCTATTTGATTGGCACAGCCTCACTAACCATTGGCGACTCCATACTGATGAAAAACCTTATGAGTGCTCTGAATGCCAGAAAAGCTGCAGAGAAAAACGCTATCTCACCATGAGAAACTCCACACTGGAGAAAATCCTTGTGCCATAAAAGCTTGAATCTGAAAGACTGTCTGCTTCATGATAGACCCCATACTGGGGAAAAACCTTATGAGTGCTCGAAATTCAAGCAAAGATTTGGCTACAAATAACTTCTCACTTGTCATTAGCAAACTCACACGGGTGAAAAAAGCCTTATGTGTGTTCTGAATGTCAAATAAGGTTTAGTCGTGAATACAATGTCACTTCATATGAGAGAATTCACACTGGACTAAAGCCTTATACAGGAGTGGAAAGCCAGAAACATTATACTCAGAAAGGAGATTTCACTAAACATGAGAAATGCATCCACACCAGGTGAAAGGTAAGGCGTATCTTGAGTTGCAGAAAAGCTTCTAACAACCTGACTTTACATGAGAGAGCACATGTTGTAGTTGCAATAGAATTCATCAAGTAACTCTTGCAGGATAACTTAGGTTGCCCGCATGCAACCTCCAAAGAAATTTCAGGCCTTGCAATTTTTTTAATTGCAACAAAATCCACAATTTGAGTATCTGAAAGTTACAAACTCATCAAGGTCTTTACTTGACACAGAGAAGTGTTAGTGCTAGCAAAAATCAACTAATTGCCCAAAAAATCACAATATTAATGTCTTAAATTTTACTCCACCCAAAGGTTTCTACTCACCCTTGTTTCTTAACATTTGACTGATATCTATATTTTCATAATAAGATTAAGCCTAGGCAGAGTTCCTCAATGAAGAACTCCGCGAAGTGACAAAAAAACTCTGGCAGTCTACGCGGAGTTCCGCAAGCAGCGGAGTGCGTAAGGGTCATGCCGTTCGTGGCGATTTTGATCTCCTGGTGTTTGTCCCGCCCTGTAAAAATTATCGCGAAAGGCACCATATGCAGCAGAAGAGGGTGCATCTGCTTCTACTCAAGCGGCAGCTTTGTCAATGCGAAGGAAGGTTTCTCAATGCGAGTGGTTGTGACCTGCCGCGACCACTTGCATTGAGAAATCCGACGACCCGCTTTGAGAAATCTCGCCAGGAGGTTGATTTTGCTCGCCAACTTGACCTTGGCGAGCGCGAGCAAGGGAAAAATCTCATCAGGAGGTGGAATTTTCTCGCTCCGGTACATGGCGTTGAAGAGCGCAAGGGTAGAAACCACCTTGCTATGCTCCAAGGAGCTGAGTTTTTAGGAACTACGTGAGCTCCGAGGAGTACAGAAAACTCCGCCAGCGGAGTTCACCACCCAAAATAACATAATATACAACAGCAAGAAATCCTAACACACCAGTCACTTGCCTTTGGTAACGCTCTTTCTGGTAGATACTCCTTTACCTGCAGATTCCTCACCTTGTGAATATTCCTCACACACCAGACTGGGTTCTCCAACTATAAAGCAGAGTAGGAGACATCATGCAGCTCAGTGTCGACGTCATTCTGCTACAGAAGTGACAAGCGTAGACGCATAGAAGCACTTCCCATGCGCACTGTGAACAACTATAGAGGTCTATGAGTTCATTATCTCAGAGGTCTGTATCCCATATGCAGGCCCTGGGCAGATATTAATTCACCATTTTTATCATGATTAGAATTCAGATGAGGCCTTTTCATTTCCAAAAATTCTAATTGTATTCCCAGCAGCAAGTGTATATATAAATTGTTGAGTCATGACTGCGCAGTGCTCAAGATGAAAGTGATATGATGATAAAACTGTCCGATCCACATTTTGTACACAGAAACGGGGCTGTAAATACTTTTGTACAATACAGGTTAAGAAAAGGCTATTTTTAGAAGACATAATTTATATGAAATAGTCCCTTTATCCAGTATTATGGGTATCTTTCATAGATTCACATGCCTGAATCATTCCCCGTCGTCGGGGTGGGAGTCCCCGGTACATAATAACAGTAATGTCATATAGACATATACATACTAGTAGGCCAGAGGCCTCACATTAGTAACCTATCCAAGTCCTTTTTTAAAAAGGACCAAACTTTGGCCAGGAGCCAATCGGCTACTACCATCCTCTACAACCTTCCTGGAAGGAGCCCTAGTCCCTCAGATTTTCTACCGCACGTCGTGCTAAGGGAGTCTCCTCTGAGCTCTGCTCAGATTTCTGGTATTTCTGGATTTATTCCACATTTTTCTCTTCAATATTACTCTTGTGGAGGAGTGCTAGAGCGACTATGTCTACCACTCTTAAAAAAGGGCTCTTTAGACCCTGTGCCTCGTGTAGTAAACTGAGACTGCATGTAGATGATAAGCATGAAGACTGCCTCTACTGTCTCTACCCTGAACATTCTGCCAAGGATTGTAAGGTCTGCCGCACTTTCTCTGTCAAGACTTTAAAAGACAGAGAGGGACGCTTGCTTCTGTGGCTTCAGAGACTAAAGGACAAGGATCAAACAGTCTCTTCAGGTGAGAGCGAGTGTTCCTTCAGGAGCTCACACTCCTCTGCCAAAAGGCCAAGACAGACATCTCCAGGTCCGTCTGATATGCCACCTCAAAAGAAGACGCCAAAGTCTTCAGAGGGTCGTCCAAAAGCCATGACAGTTAAGACTTCTCTTCAGGAAGCCTCCTTCAAGAAGCCTGTGCTGGTGTCTTCTGCCATGCCTGTGACAGCATCGACAGTAACCATCTCTAGGTCGACAACATCAGCCTTCACCACCTTGTCGACAACTACCTCAACATCGTCGTCGATGGGTAGGTCTATTACGTCTATAATTCCTGTCAAAAAGCGTCGACGACTCCTCCGTCGGCGATAGCATCCGCGTCGACGAAGCCGAAGCCATCGTCGTCGACGAAGGCCCCATCGACGTCGACGACAACCTCGTCGTCGAAGCCATCGACATCGACACCAGCGTCGATGAGGCCATCGACAACGAGATCGTCGACGAAGCCATCGACGACAGCTCCAGCGTCGACGAAGAAATCATCGTCGACGACGCTACCGTCGGCGACACCGTCGTCGACGAAGATGTCAAAGATGTCTGCTGTGGCGGTCAGCATCCCACCGCTCTCCTAAGCTGAAGTATACTTATACACACTTCAGGATGTCAACGCGTATGCTGACGCCAGAGACTATGTCTCCTAGCAAGGTCCAGCCACTGCCACCGGTCCGCTTACTGGAGACTGAAGATTCTGATGATGGTGCCATGTTTCACACTGCAACAAGTCCATCACAGCTCAGTGTCAAGGTCCATGAGAGTTTGGATTGCGAAGACCTGGGTCAGGCAGAAGTGCCATACCAGGAGGAATATCAACCGCCTCCTCCTTCACAACCTATGGTGTGCCTCCCGGCCTCAATAGTCACGGACCTCCAATTCCTCATAGCGGACTACAAGCAGCGGTTTCCGCCTACTCCGCCTCCTTCGGTAGTGCCTCCACATCTTGGGACAGCAGCTCCTCCTCCTCGCCCTAGACCACTACCGCTGGTCATTCGTCCAGATCCTGTGACTTTGCCTCCTCTACTGTCTTCTGATGAAGAAGAAGAGGAAGCAATAGGAGAAGATGAAGAAGGTCAACAGGAGGAGGGAGAAATACAGGATGACGAGTAGAACAGGCGGATTCACCCCCAGAAGATATCGTGGGGTTTCATAATGTTGTAGAGAGGGCAGCAGCAAGGTTTAAAATATAGATGACCACGCAACCTCAGAATTGCTTCCTATATGATTTTAAAGAGCAATTCAAGAAGACGGTTCGATCAATCCCTATTATCGAACACATCTGGGACCAGGGGGTAAAAATAATGAAAAACCCCTCATCTTTACTACCAGTGCCGGATAGGCTTGATAAGAAGTATAAGGCCCCGAACACGTCTCCGGCATGCCTTACAGGCCATACCCAACCGGACTCCGTTATTACCCAGGCCGCGCAGTGGAAATCCAACAACCCATCTGCGGCGCTAACTGCGCCTCCGGATAAGGAAGGCCGTAAACTGGATAACATCGGGAAGAGATTCTCGTCGATGTCGGCCCTTACTGTCAGGGCGGCAAACTCGCTAGCGCTCTTAGGGCGTTACAATCGCCAGATGTGGGCAGATGTTGCCCCATATCTATGCACACTGCCAGAGGAGCAGAAAGAAGAGGTGAAGAAGATCCTCCTTGAGGGAGAGCGGTCCGCCTCGGAACTGATTGACGTGGCGATGGATATCGCCTCAACAGGATTTCGGCAGCTGGCGGGGGCAGCGGTCCTTAGGCGCCAGGGATGGCTGAAAGCTACATCTTTCCGGCCGGAGGTACTAGCCAAAGTACTGGACATGCCGTTTGGCGGAGAACTGCTCTTTGGGGAGCATATTGATGAGATGCTGCCGGGTATCAAGAAAGATACGGAGACCGCAAAAGCCCTGGGTACCCTCCAGTACAAAAATACTTCCTTTCGGGGCTCCAGATGAAGAGGCCAGCAGACAAGAGGTGGCTATCAGGGATACAAATCCTCCTACGGCTCGTCCCAGCAATACAAGCCTCAATACCAACAGAGGCAGCAACAAGGCCAGTCCTCGTACAAATAAGTCTTCTTTTTGAGGAAGAGGTGGAAAGAAAGAGTCCGCCAGAAGGTAATGACTTCTTTCTCCAACATGCCTCCACTTCTTCTCCACATTACGTAGTTGGAGGGAAAATTTCCAACTTCCTCCACAATTGGCAAAGAATAACGACGGATCGTTGGGTTCTCCAGCTGGTTCGGTTCGGCCATACTCTGGAGTTCGTAGAAACTCCTCCTTCGAACCCCCCAGGTCCCATGCAGCACAAGAGTCTGCATCTCCTTCAAGCAGAACTCTCTCTAATGCTCCTGAAAAGAGCCGTAGAAAGAGTTCCTAGAGGTCAGAGGGGGAAAGGATTCTACTCCCTGTTCTTCCTAATACGAAAAAAGGAGAAGAAATGGAGACCAATATTGGATCTAAGGAACCTCAACAGATACCTCAAAAAACAATTGTTGCGTATGGTATCCATTCAGGAGGTGTTACAGCTACTCAATTCCAAAGATTTCATGGTGTCCTTAGACCTCCAGGACGCCTATTTTCACATACTTATCCACAAAAGTCACCGCCAATACCTAAGGTTAGTAGTGGCGGGCAGACATTACCAATTCAGAGTGTTGCCATTCGGCCTGAAGTCAGTGCCACGCTTTTTTACGAAATGCCTATCTCCAGTGGCAGCGTACCTTCGCCAGCACCATCACCAGGTATTCCCCTACTTGGACGATTGGCTCATCAAGGCTCCTACTCTAGAAGGTGTGAGCAGATCTTCCAACGCCTGTCTTCAGCTCTTCGAGAGCCTGGGGCTTACGCTTAACCAGGAAAAGTCAGTATTGCAGCCCTCTCAACGCCGCACTTTCTTGGGAGCAACTCTAGACACGCATCAGGAGAAGGCCTTCCAATCAAAGGAATGTCAGGTCAAACTGAGGTCTCTGGCAGCCCACATTCAGGTCAAAAAGACCATCAAGGTGCGACTCTTCAAGTCATTGCTAGGAATGATGTCTTCCAATATCCTCCTAATACCGTACTGCCGCCTCCGTATGCGTCCCTTACAGGAGGTGTTATCATCTCAGTGGATCCAGTGTAAGGGATCCTTCAACGATCTTATCAGGATCACTCCGTTCATGGTGAAGGCCCTGCACTGGTGGCTTCAAACAAAAAACCTGAACCAGGGCCTTCCATTCCTACTTCCAATCTCCCCACACGTGATAACAGATGCATCATTGGAAGGATGGGGTGCGTTCCTGCAGGAACTTCAGATTCACGGTCAGTGGTCGCTGGCAGAAAAACAGTTCCACATCAACCTGCTAGAGCTGAGGGCAGTATACCTGGCACTTCGAGCATTCCTGCCCCGGATCAGGAACTCCCCAGTGCTTGTGAGGACAGACAACACCACCACAATGCACTATCTAAACAAGCAAGGGGGAACTCGATCCATGACGTTGTCTCAAGAATCACAGCAAATTTGGAAGTGGCTACTCCAACACAACATTTCGCTGAGGACGGAGTATGTCCCAGGAGCAGACAACACCCTGGCAACGCTCCATTTGTCACGAGTGGGAGCTTGACCAACATGCTCTCGACGCAGTATTCTCCCGATGGGGAAGACCCGACCTGGATCTGTTTGCGACGAAGATCAACGCAAAATGCCAACACTATACAAGCTGGCTTCCCCAGAAAGGATCTCTCGGGGATGCATTTTCGATCGCATGGTGCAACATCTTTGCTTACGCTTTGCCTCCATTTCCCCTGATCCCCAGGGTGTTCCGGAAACTGAAAGCAGAGCATTGCACCCTGATCCTGATAGCCCCAGCAAGGCAGCGCCAACACTGGTTTACAGAACTCCACATTCTGTCGCTGGAGCCTCCGATTCCATTCAGGCCTTACCCACATCTCCTCACTATGAACCAGGGGCAAGTCCAGCATCCAGATCCGACGTCTCTCAGATTATCGGCTTGGCTCCTGAGTTCAGAGAGTTCCAGGACTAAGATATTCCTCAGGACTGCAGAGTCGTCTTAGCCCGGGCCCGGGCTGCCAGTACCAACAAGACGTATTCCCTTAAGTGGAAGAGATTCTGTTTGTGGTGTAAAGCTAACAAACTGCACCCGTTCTCGTCATCTCCAGCACAATTTCTGCCTTACCTGCTTCACCTGGCCAACTCGGGATTGGCCCACGCCTCAATCAAAGTCCACCTGGCAACCATATCTCGGTTCAGGCGCTCTTCGTCTGGTATTTCCCTATGGTCCAATAGACTGGTCAAGCAGTTTCTGAAATTTCAGATTCAGGACTTATCCTCCAACGAAGCCTTTACCACCTACATGGCACCTCAATGATGTCTTGGCTCAGTTGATGAAACACCCCTTTCAGCCAATGCATAAAGCAGATCTCAAATACTTGTCATGGAAAACAGCTCTTTTGCTGGCTCTCACGTCAGCAAGGAGGGTGAGTGAACTGCAGGCTTTCACTATTCAAGACCCGTTCCTTCAGTTCAAACCGGACAGGGTCATTCTACGGACTAACCCAAAATTCATACCAAAGGTTCGGTCTGCTTTTCATCTAAACAAACCTATTGTCCTGAGATCTTTCTTCCCGAATCCATCTTCAGCAGCGGAGAGCCTGAAAAGATGTCTGAAATTCTACATTCATAGAACGGAACAATTTTGCAAGTCCAACCAATTATTTATTGCCTTCAGAGGCCCAGGAAGGGCCTACCATTGTCAAAGCAGAGCATTTCAAGATGGATTTCTGCGGCCATCGCCTTCTGCCATCAGCAGGCGGGACATCCTCTGCCCTCCAAGGTTCGGGCTCATTCCACTAGAGCGGTTTCCACCTCCATGGCGCTCTTTTCTGGGGTGCCCATTGTCGACATTTGCAGAGCGGCGACATGGAAGACCCCACATACGTTCACCAAGCACTACTGCTTGGATTCGGAACTTATGAAGGATGCAGCAGTGGGACAGGCGGTGCTCCGTCATCTATTTCATTAGAGGTGAGCCTTCTTCCTTTCATCCCACCTTTCCTATTACCTAATTGCACATTTCTTATCCTGCTACTGTTTGCAGTTTGTGTTGCACTATTGATAAGTTATTATCAAGTGTCTTACATGCTATTTTATGCGAAATGTGCTGCCTATTGCTTGCTACTCTGATTCAGGCATGTGAATCTATGAAAGATACCCATAATACTGGATAAGAAATGCGTTACTTACCTGTAACTGCAATTATCCAGTATTGGTATCTTTCATAGATTCACATGCAACCCACCCGCCTCCCCTGGAAGGGCTCACCTTAGTTCTCTCAGTAGGTACTACTTAGCACTGTGCTTACGAAAATCTGAGGGACTAGGGCTCCTTCCAGAAAGGTTCTATAGGGTGGTAGTAGCTGATTGGCTCCTGGCCAAAGTTTGGTCCTTTTTACAAAAGGACTTGGATAGGTTACTAATGTGAGGCCTCTGGCCTACTAGTATGTATATGTCTATATGACATTACTGTTATTATGTACCGGGGACTCCCACCCCGACGACGGGGAATGATTCAGGCATGTGAATCTATGAAAGATACCAATACTGGATAGCTGCAGGTTCGAGGCATATGGGCTGCAGATGGTACATTTATGAATAGATCGCCATCTGGTGTTGGGCTCGGATGATTGCACTTGTTTTTCTTCTGGAGAAGTCTTTGTCGTCATAGATGACTCCTCCTCTTGGTGTTAGTGCGCATGGGCATCGGCTCCATCCTTAGATTGTTTTTTTCCGCCATCGGGTTCGGATGAGGATCGAGGCGCTCCGGACCGACTTCAATAAAGAAGGTTATATTCGGCGCGTAACCCTTTCCAATTCGACGGTATTGTTATCGAACGCGACTCCAATTCCATCTCGACGCGTTTTCGAAGAACGACGACTACGAGAAGACCAGCTCGACGTAGTCCAGCCCGGAGTCCATGGAAAGGACTCCATTCAAAAAATGTCCAACGTGTGGTGCTAAGTTCCCACACAAGGACCTGCACGAAGTGTGCAACCTCTGCTTGTCCCCGGAACACGAATCCAAGGACTGTGAGGCCTGTGCAGCATTTTCTTCAAAATCGACGATTAGAAACCGTCGAGCCCGAAGACACGAGGTATCGAGAATGCAGTCACAAGCAATCCCGGAGCTGTTCGAGGACCAGCACCCAGAAGAAGAGGAAGAAGAGGCCGACGAGGCGGGGTCTGAAGCGGACGAGTCCGACGTCGAGGAAATCGACGTCCAACAAACCGCGAGTGACGACGTCCCTTTACCAAAGAACAGACCCCGCACGGTGTCGACCCCGCCCTCGAGCCCGGTCAGACAACCGAAAAAAGTTTCCGACGCCCCGCCTTCGGGCCCGGCAACGAAACCGAAACCGAAACACTCGGTCTCCCATCATGGTGGTTCCGATAAACGACCCACATCGACACCGAAGCTCCATGTCAAAGAAAGCTCGAAGTCGAAACAGTCCATGTCGACACCGAAACACGTTTCGACGTCGAAAACATCCTCGACACCGGGGACATCGTCGACACCGAATACATCGGATCCGAATAAAATCTCGGTGCCGAAAACACAAATGGACAGTCAGAAGAAAAAACACCTTTCGGACCCGAAAACTGCGGTACTGACACAGGCATATAAAACAGATCCTAAACAAAAGACTCTGTTTATTGATCCACAAACTGGCAAGGTAGTCACAGAACTACCTAAAAAGAGGAAGAATGAACAGTCGGACGACAGGACTCATCCGAAGAAGAGAACAATGGGGACAAATACAACTCCTCCCCATTCTCCAAAACCTAGAGACACACCCTCTTCTCCTCTTCCTCACAATAGGCCAAATATTCCTCCCACACGACCATCTACACCTACAACAGATGTAGAAAGTGACACAGGGGAGGGAGAACATCCTGGGGATGATGAAGACACAATCCCAGAGGAGGCAGACCCATGGGAAGAGTACAATGTAGGGTCAGATAACGATAACGACCCTGAACTGTATCCTTTCAAACCTTCACCTCCTGATGATAATACTGGTTTTGCGCCACTCATTAATAGAGCAGCAAAATACCACAAGGTAGAACTACATGCAGAACCTCAAATAGAGGATTTCTTATTAGAAACACTACCTACTACACAAAGAACATCAGGAACACTACCAATGCTTAAGGGCCTTCTCACTCACACATCAGAAATATTCAAAGACCCGGTGAGGGCTAGGGTACTGAACCCAAGAATTGATAAGAAATATAGGGCAGCTCCAAAAGACCCAATATTCATTAAAGGGCAAATTCCTCTAGACTCACTAGTAGTCACAAACGCTCGTAAGAGAGCAAACTCTTTATCTACAGGAGAAGCTCCACCTCCTGACAAAGAGTCTAAGCTAATAGATGCCTCTGGTAAGAGGGTAGCATCTCAAGCGGCAAACAGCTGGCGCATAGCTAATACACAAGCACTACTTGCAAGGTATGACAGAGCACATTATGATGAGTTAGAAAAGCTCATCACACATCTCCCTAACGAACATCAAAAGAGAGCAGATCAACTCATACAGGAAGGGAAGTTAATTACTAACACTTCAATCAAGTGCGCCCTAGACGCGGCAGACACTGCAGCAAGATCTATAAACACAAGCATCATGTTAAGGAGACATGCATGGCTCAGGGTTTCAGGGTTCAAACAAGAGGTACAAACATCATTACTGAACCAACCTTTTGATGAGAAAACACTTTTCGTCACAGGGACAGACGAGGCCTTAGAAAAGATGAAAAAGGATACGGAAACGGCTAAATCAATGGGAGCATTGCAACAGCCGACACAAAGAGGTTCCTTTCGTAGGTCCACCTATAGAGGAGGATCCAAAAATACAGGTACAAGCCAGCAACAAACCTCTTTTACACCTACATCACCCAGAGGTAATTCTAGAGGTAGTTACAGAGGTAACAACAACAAAGGTAGAGGTCGCGGAAACAACAACAACCGCAACTCTCCAACCCCAAAGCAGTGACTTCATACAGCTCCCCCCAGACCATATAACACCGGTCGGGGGACGCCTATCACAGTTCCTACCTGTCTGGGAAAACATCACATCAGACAGGTGGGTGAGACAAATTATCCAACATGGTTATTGCCTGGAACTCACATCTACCCCACCAAACATCCCCCCCAAACAGCGTCCAATGAAACAAGATCACCTGACACTGTTAAAACAAGAAGTACTATCACTACTAGAAAAGCATGCCATAGAGAAGGTTCCACAGCACCAACAAGGAACAGGAGTATACTCCCTATACTTCCTAATTCCCAAAAAGGACGGGTCTCTAAGGCCAATACTGGACCTGAGACCTCTCAACGCATACATAAATTCGGAACATTTCCACATGGTCACGCTCCAACAAGTACTTCCTTTACTGAAGAAAGGGGACTTTCTTTCTACACTGGATCTAAAAGACGCTTACTTTCATATCCCGATTCACAAAGCCCACAGGAAATACCTCAGGTTTGTGGTAGAAGGACAACATTATCAGTTCAAAGTCCTTCCGTTTGGTGTCACAACGGCACCAAGGGTGTTCACAAAATGCCTGGCAGTAGTGGCAGCTCACCTAAGAAGACAACAAATTCATGTCTTCCCATGCTTGGACGACTGGCTAATAAAAGCCAAGTCACAAGAGGAATGTCTTCAAAACACACAAAAGACAATTCAGCTACTACACCAGCTAGGGTTCACAGTGAACTACACAAAGTCACACCTACAACCAAGCAGGGTTCAACAATATCTGGGGGCTACTATAGACACAGAAAAAGCCAAAGTATACCCCAATCCAGTCAGAATCCAAACTATGCTTACAATCATTCAAAGATTCCAGCCACAACACTCACTACCAGCAAGAGTGTTCATGCAGCTATTAGGGATGATGTCATCCTGCATACTGCTAATACCATATGCCAAACTACAAATGCGTCCGCTACAAGAATGCTTAGCGACACAGTGGAATCAGGCTCAAGGACAGATTACAGATCTGGTGTTGGTAGACGACCGCACACACCGCTCTCTGAAGTGGTGGAACACAACAAACATTGCCAAGGGGCGGTCGTTCCTAGAACCAATTCCACAGGTGACAATAACAGCGGACGCATCGCTCACAGGATGGGGAGCACATATGGAGAAATACACAGTACAAGGAAGGTGGAGTGTGCAGGAAAAAAGACTGCACATCAATCATCTAGAACTACTAGCAGTGTTTCTAGCATTGAAAGCCTTCCAAATACATGTTGCCAACAAAGCAGTCCTGATCAGAACAGACAACATGACAGCAATGTATTATATTCAAAAATAGGGGGGGACGCACTCTCTCCAACTATCCAGACTAGCACAGGAAATCTGGAGATGGGCCATTCCTCAATACATCTATCTGTTAGCCGAACACCTACCAGGAGTCCAAAACCAGATAGCAGACATCTTAAGCAGACAGTCGGAACAAATACACGAATGGGAACTGCACCAACAAATACTGCAGCCATTCTTCCAAAGATGGGGACAGCCAGAGATAGACCTCTTTGCCACGCATCAGAACGCAAAATGCCAAAGCTTCGCGTCCAGGTACCCACACCACCTGTCGCAGGGCAATGCGTTATGGATAAATTGGTCCAACAAATTTGCATACGCTTTTCCCCCTCTCCCACTAATCCCATTAGTGGTCAGGAAGCTGCAACAACACTCAATGACCATGATACTAGTAGCACCCACGTGGGCAAGACAACCGTGGTTCACCACGCTCCTGCAACTCTCACAAGTGCCACATCAAAAGCTAAGAATTCTACCCATGCACCTTACACAGAACCATGGAGAAATAATGCACCCAGATCCCACACAACTAAACCTAGCGATCTGGCTCCTGAAATCCTAGAATTTGGGTACTTAGATCTACCACCAAATTGCATGGAGATAATTAAACAAGCGAGACGTCCCACCACCAGAGCATGCTATGCAGCTAAGTGGAAGAGGTTTGCTATACACTGTACTACTAATAATATCAACCCTCTGGACGTATCAACAAGGGAGATTATTTGCTACTTACTACACTTACAGCAATGTAATCTCGCGTACACATCTATCAGAGTACATTTAGCAGCTATAGCAGCGTACCTACAAAACAGGCAGCATATATCACTGTTCAGAGTGCCAGCGATAAAAGCCTTCATGGAAGGACTTAAAAGAGTCATTCCACCAAGATTACCACCTTCCCCGGTCTGGAACCTCAACGTAGTACTCACCAGACTAATGGGACCACCTTTCGAACCTATGCATAGGTGCGAGATACAATTCCTTACATGGAAGGTGGCGTTCCTTATAGCCATTACCTCACTCAGGAGAGTAAGTGAATTACAGGCATTGACAATACAAGAACCATTCCTACAGTTGCACCAGAATAAAGTGGTTCTTAGAACAAACCCAAAGTTCTTGCCTAAAGTAATTTCAGCATTTCACATCAACCAGCCAGTGGAGCTACCAGTCTTTTTTCCAAAGCCACGGACGGTAGCAGAGAGGGCTCTACATACACTAGATGTCAAAAGAGCCATTTTGTACTACATAGAAAGGACACAAAACTTCAGGAAAACTAAACAACTATTTGTAGCATTTTCCCCAACACATAAGGGCAATCCTATCTCTAAAGCAGGCATCGCTAGATGGATTTAAGATGTATACAGATATGTTACATTAAAGCAAAGAGAACATTAAGTGTTCCTCCTAGAGCTCATTCTACACGAAAGCTAGGAGCATCTATGGCATTCTTAGGGAACATTCCCCTAGATGACATATGTAGAGCAGCAACTTGGTCTACACCACATACATTCACAAAGCACTACTGTGTTGATGTACAGGCTACACAACAAGCCAGAGTAGGCCAAGCTGTATTAAAAACTCTATTTCAAACAGTTGCGACAGACACTGGTGACCACCGCTAGGGAGGTAACTGCTGTACAATCTATTCATAAATGTACCATCTGCAGCCCATATGCCTCGAACGGAATATGCTACTTACCAGTATGCATCTGTTCTTGGCATAGAGGGCTGCAGAGTGGTACATGCCCTCCCTGCCTCCCCGGAAACCTGTGTCTGTCCCAACATTATCTTATTTAGATACATTTACATGGGCATATCTTTATGTATTATACTACACTACTCCATCTAACCCTACTATGGCAAAACAATCTAAGGATGGAGCCGATGCCCATGCGCACTAACACCAAGAGGAGGAGTCATCTATGACGACAAAGACTTCTCCAGAAGAAAAACAAGTGCAATCATCCGAGCCCAACACCAGATGGCGATCTATTCATAAATGTACAACTCTGCAGCCCTCTATGCCAAGAACAGATGCATACTGGTAAGTAGCATATTCCTTACAGGTAAGTAACGCATTTCGTATAGTTAATGTTTCGACCGTTCAAGTTAATTACCATGGTCTCATCAGGACGGTAGATCGCCGCCTCTCCAATATGCTTCTCAACTGTATTCAATACAACCCAGTACGGACTCTTCTGTATCTCGGGGCAGCGTACCTGGGAGGAACTCACATTCATCGAAGCAGTTCCATCGCCCGTTCGTCGGACCAAACAACTGCAGCCAGTGAATCCTCGGCTCGTTGTCAAACAAGTTCAAGTGTGACACTTCCTGATGAGACCACCGTCATTGACTGTCTTGTCTGTGAGAAGCTGCACCAGCCCTCCTGTGATGGTGGGCCGGAAGACCTTCACCACCAAGTGAAATGCTCGCAAATCCAACAGCTTGACGTGGAGTTGGGTCTCTGCCGGTGACAAGGGTTCCCTAGTCTCTGTCTCCCATATGGCCTTCCCATCCCAGACGTGATACATCCGTCGCCACTGTTTAATCTGGGTGGAATAGGGAGATGAGTCTGCCACTGGCACAATCTAATTCACTGGAGAAAATGTTGGATACTGCCTACGATAGGGTGAGTGAGTGACTGGAAGGACACAAAGAGGTTTTGCGGCTGTGCCAGCTGTAGCAGCAGGTCACTCAGTGGCATAATGTCCTAGCTGTTGCCTTTGTGTGCCATGGCCATGAAAGAACTGGGAGACCTGCTGGGTTTGCAGCAGGGTCTGGCGCTGGCAGTGTTGAAAAACTCTATGGTAGCCAAAAGGGGACGAGATTTGTGATGAAATTGCGTGGCGGAGGAAGACAGACCCAAGGAATCTGTCTGGGGCCCAGTCCACTTTCTTGCTTAAAAGGTGAGAGCCATCGAATAGCTTGTCCATTAACGATGCTCGGGTATCTTTAGAGAAGCATATAGACCTAATCCAGGCAATGCACTGAAGTCCCACACTCATGTCAATCGCCTGACCAAAGCAATTGGCTGTGTCCAAGTCACAACATATTACAAACTTTACTGCAACACATCTATCCTGAATAGCTTGTGTTCGTCGGCAGAGTTTGGGCCACTGTATCCCACAGGGCATGATTATATTTAAGAGCATTGTCATTCAGACCCTCCAGGATATAGCGATGTGCAAAAAGAAATCGCCAGTTTTGTAACAAGCCTGCACTTTTCATAAAAATGCCAGTGAATGCTACCTCGTCCTTGCATTGAGCCAGCGCTCGCCAATGGGCCAATAAAAGGAGGAGTTTCAGCAGCAGGCAAGTGATGTGTTCTTTATTTACTCCTCACCGGCCTGCCTGCTGTTTTGCATTCATCTGAAGGGCTTCGGACTCCACCACCTGCCGCCGGACCGGAGGACCTTCCTGGCTGCAGCCTGGACACTTCTGCCGCCAGAGGAGAGAACAGACTGTACATCGGAGAACGGGGCCCCAAAAAGAAGATCAGGTAGGTTATACTGGCATGCAGCAGAAGTGTGCATCTGTCTCCTCCACTCCTACAGCTAGTCCCTTCTTCCTTATCCTCGCCCAGGGCTGTGGGTGCCCTAGGCAAGGTAATGGAAGGGGGCAACACAGTGTGGTGGCCCCTGAGAGGGGGCAGTATATTACTGCAGGGGACCAGCACCCATGGGAGATGTGGTGGGACCTGGGACAAGGCAAGATTTAAATGTAGTGGAACTCCGGGCCCAGTAGGCCAATATTTTTCTAAAGGGGCCCACCAAACGCGCCACTGCCCCGTCCACTGCTTTAAAAAAAAGAAATGGTTGAGCCCTCTGGCCTTTCTTTGGTGGCTCCCACTCACCCCTTCTCATCCAGCTTTCCCTCAGTAGTGTTTTGGTGCTGGGGGTCCAGTGTTTTCAGGATGAGTGTAGAGGGTAGTGTTGGGCAATAGGGACAATGGTAGGGTAGGGGTCAGTTTGGGTAGGGGTGGCAGGATAGAGGGCAGGGTTATGGTAGAAGCAGACAGTGTAGCCATGTAATGTTTTTAAGGGTAGGTTGCAGTGTTGGGGGAGTAGCTTTAGGGCAAGCAGAAAGGAATGATGGCAGTGTTTTGAGGAAAGGAGCTATGGTTTTCAAGGCTATTGTGGTGGGGTTGGTGGCAGCGCTGTGGGGTAGGGTGACATGGAAAAGGGCTAGGCTATTCTAACTTCTTTTTGTTCTTGTGTAGAGTCTCGGAGGGTAGATTCTGCTGTTTTTACAGCTCTTGGGCTGTCTGGTAACTACAATATACTCTTGCTGCTTCAAGGCTCCGGTCGGTCTGGGGTTCAGTACACTTCTGGGAAACTCAGAACCTTGTGGGCTGGATCCATATTTTTGAACTCCACCTTGAAAAGGGTGGAGGTAACGTGTGCCCATCTCCCTTTCACAATTTGCATCATGCCTGTCCTATCTATCCTAGACAATTATTGCAAGTGTAAAAACGAGCCCCCTTTTACAGGACTGGCCCAACGGAAACTCTTTATTTTGTAGCACATTTCTGTTTTTTTTTTGTATTTTTCAAATTATTTGATTTTGGGGATATTAAGTGTTTAAAACAGGGGTCTTCAACCTTTTCTGAAGTGATAGCTAAGCATGAGCGTAAAATCCGTTGCGCTCGCGGATTTTGTGGATTTTTGGCAAATTCGCAATTCGCGAACTCTCGCGAACTTGCCGAAAAGTCGTAAAATCCGTGCGAAGCGGATTTTTTGCTTGGTCGCACTTGCCAACTAGAATACTATACAATTTCGCGGGAGTAAACACTTGCGAACACGTAGATGCGGCGGCCAGCGACAATCTCGCAATTGCGAGATTGCAAAATTTGCAATTTCGCACAAGAAATCCACCAGCAGGCAGCATAAACCTTGAAAATTATGATTTTCATCAGAATAACTCCTCAGGTTGACATTTGCCTGCACCTTTTCTTTGCAAGGAGTCCATTTTTTGGGGGCGGGGGGGAAGGAAGTGCCCCACAGTCTCCAACTTCCTGTTCCTGTCCAGCAGGCTCCTCCCAGTGCTTTCTTCATGTGCTGGTCACTTTGATTTGGATCTTGACCTGGAAGGATTACTTTTTGTGGATGCTGCTGGTTATTTGGATTTTTGCAAAACTGAAAGCACTCATCAGGTGCAAAAGTTCAATCTTATCATTAGTAACCATTCCCTGTAGTGCTTCCTGAGGGGCCCCTTCAGAGTTCATTTGCCTACTTGCAACTATTCTATGACCCTGCTCTGACCCTCACAGCAGGCTCAGAGAATAGCTACAAGTATACAACAAAGGTCCTGTTAAAAAAATTACACTGCAACAAAAAGCAATTTCAGACAAAACTGAAAGCACTCAGCAGGTGCAAAAGTTCAATCTTATCATTAGTAACCATTCCCTGTAGTGCTTCCTGAGGGGCCCCTTCAGAGTTCAGTTGCCTACTTGCAACTATTCTATGACCCTCACAGCAGGCTCAGAGAATAGCTACAAGTAGGCCACAAAGGTCCTGTGAAAAAAAATTGCACTGCAACAGAAAGCAAATTACAGATAAGGAAGCAGGTGCCAGCCAGACTGGAAGTTTAAATTCAGTGACACATTAATCAACCCCAAATTAATTCATGTCAGTTGAAGCAGGGCAGGTGTGCTTGCTTTTTTCACCCCCATAATCTACAGTGATAAACCAACCAGAGGGTGGCAGTGATGTACCAGAGGGTGGCATGGGTGTACCAGAGGGTGGCAGTGGTGAAACAGAGGGTGCTGTGAACCTGTGATGATGAACCAGGCGTAGAAACAACATAGCCGCGGCCGTTGCGAGCCGACAAGTAAGTTCGCAATTGCGAACTGGTACACAACCCTCGCGAACTGGCAGAAACCCTTGCGAACACACAAAAAAAATCCGCAAGAGTTCGCGGATTAGCGAATTGCGAATCCGTAAATACGCAAGTTCGCGGATTGCCAATTCGCAAAATCCGCCCATGCTTAGTGATAGCCACTTCTGATTAGTGAAAATCTTGAGCCACTTAAGGCTAACCATCTCGCACATTGTTACCAGACAGTTTGTCAAGTAGGGCCTTTTAGATTGAAGACTAACCATCTGTCTGCGCTTTCCGCGCCATGGTACTCCTATGATCTCAAGAAATGTAAAAGAAATTGTAGGCACTAACAGCAATGTTAGAGGAAGTGTTACAGCCTGTTGTTCAACACAGTTAAATCACTTTCATCCTTTGATTTTAAAAATGTAGCAACTCCCAGCTGAAAAGCTGTGATGAACTAACCTAATTCTTTTTTCTAAAGTAAATAAAATATTCCTGAATTTTAAGGTAACACCAGATAATCTTTAGGGACAGATACAGTGGAGTAACGTACAGTGAATAAACTAACTTACCATTTCCTGGTAATGAGTACATTCACCCCACTTTCTGAAGAGAACGTCTCTTATCTTATCAACACTATGAAATTTGGAGCCCTGCAGATTCTTGCCCAACATTCAGTTTCAGCTACCATTTCTGCTTATCTCACTTTGTTATTAAAATGGTGCTCAAGTCCGGCTTTTTTCCAGATGCTTGGAAAAAGGCATCGATTTTGCCACTTCTAAAGACTCTTTCCCTCGATGCCTGTGTGGGATGACAGCACCCACTGAAGACTGCACCAATGTGTAGTTTGGGACAGTCCACCTTCCCTGTAATTCTGAACTGGGCCTTTAAATACGGTACTATTTTGTGTGCCTATTTAATTCAGGTAAACAAAGAATGTGGTACTACTTGTATACTAGGGGAGGACAAGGAAGATTGAATTTCTAAGGTGGCGGAAATATTTTTGTCAAAGTGCTTTATGCCCTCAACACCCTCCCGTACCCTGAACATATTGAGATTACGTAGAATACACCTCTGCATGCCTAATGCTGCCATTTGCATTTCAAGACCAGTGATTAATGTGGCTCTATCAAGTTCAAAGCCATTAGGCATTCCCGACCTGTCTGATACTTGCATATGGAAAAGATGGGTCATTTGGAACCTAAAGATAGATAAATATATTCATAGGTCACGATTTAAGTCTGTATCTAAAATAAAACTGTAAATTAGGAGAGGTGAGAAGTGAGAAGTTAAAAGACAGCCGCTGATCGAGCTGCATTTGTAAGTAGGCCTCCCTATATTATGGGATCTATTCCTGCTTCAGTCTTTGCAATGAATACTGTAATACCCAGGAATAAAGTCATCGTCGAGCTGTTTAAATATTCCACCTGTCTCGTCACCTCTTCCCACTGCATCCTTAACCGGTGGCCTAGCCAGTGTGCCCTGGGCCCGAGTGCAAGAAAGGAAATGTGACCCCTGCCCTTTATTTGGATTGTGGAAAACAGCAATAATCATTATTCTGTGGTCCCCTCAAGCCTTTGTTTGAACTGTGACAAACAGCAGTTATCAGGGTTCAGTGGGCCTTTAAGGCATGTGGGACCTGGTGCCACTGCACCTGCTGCACAAATCGGAAGCTAAGCCCCTGCCCTTAACAGCTTCAATTCTAGCCCCACTGGAGAACCGAAACAGCCAAGTACTGATCTGGCCAGATATGCAGGCATGCAGCCGCCTCTTCCACTGAAGGGATTTAAGGCGCATGAAAGCAGCATACGGGAAACAACCATTATCTGAGGCAGTCAACCAACACCGCGTCTGTTCCAACCTGAATCCATTTAAAACCAGGGACGAAAAAACGGTTAATCGTCATCCCTTGCTTATCAGAAGGGTAAAATAGATTCATCTTACATTACAGTGTACCACATAGAAAATTGTGATTCTGTTTACAAATTAAAACTAGCATGCATATGGCCAAAATAGCCATTTTCCCTACCCATACTTTTAACACATCTTATACAAAAAATGCTAACTACATTGTCATCCTGCAATAGTCATTATCGCCTACTCATAAGCAAATGCCACTTTGAATTGTCATTCACTTCGAGCTTTCGAAAATAAATTGATCTAAAAGCAGTATTGAATTTTTTGACATTATGTACTCTTACCCAAATTTTGAGCATCAATTTTATGACACACCATAGAAAAAAGGAGTTGTTTATATATACTAAACCCCCAGAAACGTTTAATTAACCAGTTATGAAGTCACGTCTAGCTTAGTTAGTTTATAGTCTTCTTTTTCTTAATAGAAATTATTTCACATCTAGATTTAGACCAAGGATCAATTCCACCCATGGCTTTTAAAATCTATTTATCAATGATCTCTATTAGTGTTATCTAAACTAAAACTGTAATAGAACTGTTCTTAGAGATGGACCTTCAAGTATTATGCTCAGTCAATTTATTGAACAAACCATGGAGTTAAAATCTGAATAGATTAGATCCACAAGCATTGCCTCACCACTGTATTTTACATCAATAGATTACTTATCAGCACATTTTCTCTAAGTACAATTCACTCGTCTTCTATTTTTCGTGGAGCTCGTGCTGGGGCTGTTTGAACTCTGTTAACATATGACATTTAAATGTCCAAAAGTTCAGGAATTCTAGTTTCTAGCCTGGTCAAACCTTAATGAGTGCTACACCAAAATATGCCCTCCTGTTCCTACATTTTATTGTGCACCATGATTCTGAAATGGCATGTTTTTGCTTTCGGAGGTAAAATTCTAAACATTTTTATTGTTGTTGCCAGCCGAAACATTATCACTATTTGCGAAGATAACAACAAGTGGTCTTGTGATGCTTGCTGGAATGGGAAGTGTTTAATCAAAAAGTGGATTGAATTCAAGTTTAGGTGACAATTTTGCAAAAGTGTGTGGATTTTGTATATATTTAAAATTGTTGATCTCCAAAAAGGCCTAAATCAATAAATTGAATTGAAATTCAAGTTTATCATTTGAATCCTATTGTTGGAAAAGATGTGATTTTGAACCCCATGAGGCGGTTCCTTTCCAGAAAGCATTCAGGTTGTAATCATGAGTCAAATAATGCTGAGGAGGTGAAAATATTCAAATTGAATTCAAATTACACATGAAATGTTCATTGTTCAATATATTTCTCGTAGTATTTTAGTGTGCAGACATTATTGCTTAAGGAAAATAATTAATATTTCTTGTTATTTATGAACGTTTCTATTGTTGAACTTTAATGATTGCCCGAAAGTAAGAATTGTGCTCTACATAGCTTTGCTGTGTTACAGTATTTAGATTTTCATGTACAACTTTTGTCTCTTATATGTATAGCAACTGATGTTTTGTTTTGCTTTAATAATCGGCTTATGTTTATTAGGTTTTATTATTCAATAAAATGTTTCAAACACAACAAATGGTAGCTGATATTTATTTACAACTGCAGCATTTTTATTGTATGGGCAGTTTCAAAGGGGCCAAAAATATAGTCTGCGGGATGAGGGAGGACCACATTGGCATCAGCAGGGAGAGGTTTGGGTAGGTGATTGAAGGTATATGTAAGGTTGGAAGTAGGGGAAACAAAGCATGTACATTGTGTGGACTGTGACTCCTGGAGTTATTGTGAGGGATACCATGCTACCCTGTAACTGAATCCCCTAGTGATTATTATCAACAAACTTTATTCGGTTTTATAAAAGAAAAACATCTTCCAAGTTACAGATTGCCAAATATAATATGTCCAAGTTAATCAGAACACAAGATAAAAATTCATGATTTACAGTACAGAAGTTAATCGCAGCTTGACCTCAGTCTAACAGCGACCAGTAAAAAGTTAAGCGTATGCAAAACAGTGTCATTAGAGAGCAGTTGTAAAAAGATAAGAGCTGGTCTCACCCGCCTAAAACCCACTTTTTTGAGAATGGGAATAATCAATAACTTTCTAGGGACAGCATAAAAACTACAAAACATTAAAAAAGTGCATCATGTCCTGAGTAGGCTCCCTGTTGCAGCCACAGGGCATGAGGCACTGGCCTCTGTGGGAGCCGCGAGGGTGTGCCAAGAGGTAATGGAAGTGGTTGAGCCGAAACCGGGTCAATAGAAAACGTTCATGGATGCTTTTAAGCCCTAGAAGATAAGGTTCGTTGGTTGGTACAGTTTTTAACACGATGTACTTACGCACACTAGGCTTCCACAGCTCATTTCCCTCTCTACCAAAGAGGCTCATTCTTAAAAAACAATCTTTGACCAGAGAAAGGTCCCTCTTACACATGCGCTCAGGGCTAGCAAATAGTTCCCTCCTACCCTGGTAAGGCCAACTCTTATATGGTAAAACACGTTTACAACGCAACTTTATTTCCGTATACCTTCACTCCGCATACCATTACAACTAAACTGCCATTACTCTGCAATACTTTTATAACGCATACCATTACATCTTTTATGCTTTTACAACGAAATTAGTTGTAAAAGCATGAATGGTAAAAGTATATGTTTTTAATTTTTAATTTTAAGGTAAGTATTTGGTTTTATTTTGGAGGCGTTGGGGTATATGTTTTAGGGGTTTAGGGGTATTTTAAGGGTGAGTTTGGGTTATGGGGTGCACAGTGTATTTTTAGAGTATGGTGTTTTTAAATTATAGGGTTGGATTTGGGGTGCTTGGGTATTTTTAGGGTTAAGCGGGTAGGTTTAGGTTTTGGGGTGTAGGGGTTTTTTTTAGGGTTCAGGGTGGATTTGAGGTTATGGGGCTCGGGTATTTTTAGGGTTCAGGGATAGGTTTGGTTTTTGGGGTATAGGGGTATTTTTACGGTTCAGGGATAGGTTAGGGTTTTGGGATACAGAGGTATTTTTAGGGTTAAGGGACAGGTTTGAGATTTGGGGTACAGGGGTATTTTTAGGGATCAGGGGTAGGTTTGGGTTTTGGGGTACAGCGGTATTTTTAGGGTTCAGGGATAGATGTGGGTTTTGGGGTACAGGGGTATTTTTAGGGTTCAGGGATAGGTTTGGGGGAACAGGGGTATTTTAGGGTTCAGGGCTAGGTTTGGGTTTTGGGGTACAGGGGTATTTATAGGGTTCAGGGCTATGTTTGGGTTTTGGGGTACAGGGGTTATTTTATGGATCAGGGGTAGGTTTGGGTTTTGGGGTACAAGGGTGTTTTTAGGGTTCAGGGATAGGTTTGGGTTTTGGGGTACAGGGGTATTTTTAGGGTTCAGGGATATGTTTGGGTTTTGGGGTACAGGGGTATTTTTAGGATTCAGGGCTAGGTTTGGGGTTTGTGGTACAGGGTTATTTTTAGGGTTCATGGAAAGGTTTGGGTTTTGGGGTACAGGGGTATTTTAGGGTTCAGGGGTAGGTTTGGGTTTTGGGGTACAGGGGTATTTTTAGGGATCAGGGGTAGGTTTGGGTTTTGGGGTACAGGGGTATTATAAGGAGTAAGGGTGGGTTAGGATTTTGAGGTGATGGAGTATTTGAAGGGACCAGGGTGGGATTAGTTTTTAGGGTGAAAAGGGTAATTTAGAAAAAAAAAAAATATATATATATATATATATATATGAACACCAAATCTTCGATTCGCATAAAAGAAGACACGGACCCCAGGCTGCAGTAAGGCAGATTTATTCACCTCTCAGGCGACGCGTTTCGAGCACCTCGTGCTCTTGATCACACACCATACACCTGGTCAGCGTGAGTTTAAATACTTTTTTTTGTGGTTTGCAGTGCTCCACCCCCTGAGTGAATCACATGGTGCATAGACATAGAAAACAACTGTTTGTCTATACAAATGGCTACGACACCCACCATCACTGCACTTAATTTACAAATGGCTGAGAAATTTAATATAACTGCATAAATGCACAAAAACCTTCGATCTATTAAGGCATTTCTCCCTATGATTCATATATGTCAATAATAGTAAATGTCCTATCATAACCAAAACATAAACGAAAATGTAATCCTAATAGTGCTAAACCAAACAATGTATATACACTTATCAAAACATATATATATATCCATATAAAAATATATACGTGCTCTCTCCTATTCACATAATTACATCTCTGTACAAATATATACATTTTTATATTTTGGACGATCCACAATATCTGACATGAATGCCTATATATTCGTAACCCTAATTACAACAGGTTAAGAAAATATACATACGATCAAAGGTTTCAGATTTGTTAACTAATTTCTCTTATGCCCAATTCATACCCTTAGTGACAACAAACTATTGGGTGATAATAAAATAATTAATAATCAACATGAGCGCCCTGAGCACCTAATATGATTACAAATAACCGAAAAAAAGTGCTTATATTATATACAGTGATATTGTTAGTTTACATGATTTTTAGGAGAGAATTTCGACAATCACTTAGCTCGTTAATCAACCTCATTTTTGTAGCAGTTGTGATATCACACCCAGTCCCCAACGGTGCCTTTTGAAGCAGAAAATTCATTACAAAATTGTCAAATCATAATATCAAGGTTTCCTAGAGCCCTAAGAAACTGAGACACAAACAGGATACACATAATCACTTCAACAGTCTGTATATGTGTACTATTTCTGTTTGATTAAGATGTTAAATCAACTTGTGTCCACATCAGACTAGTTTGAATAATCATTGTGTTAACATATGGTGTAAATCTTCAGTCGTGTTTAAACCGTTAGGATATTTACTATCGAGTTCTATTATGAACTCAGTTTCTCTTCTTCTGAGGCGTCCCTCTCTGTCACCTCCCCGTGCTGAAGGGGCCACCACATCTATGACAAAATACGTCAACTGCGATAAATCATTGCTGTGGGTTGATTTAAAGTGGCGTGCCACCGGGTAGGTGTTGTCATTATTTACTATTGCCCGTAAGTGTTGCAATATTCTAACATGCACCTGCAACTTAGTGCTGCCAACATATCTCAGTCCGCAGGTGCAGGTTAGAACATATACCGCAAACTCACTGTGGCAGTTGTAATTACCACGGATGATCTTTCTAGTAGGGCAGAAGGGTGTGCTATAGTGAGTCGTGTTTACACCAAATTTGCACGCCCTGCAAGAGGAACATTTGTAAAATCCTTTATATTTGAGCCAGGTACTGCCACTACTTGACTCAGGACTAGTTTTAACTAGACTGTTATGCATGCTAACCGATTTCTTATAGGTAATAGTAGGAGAGCCCTGCAAAATCTCACTATAGAAGCCATCTGTCATCACAACAGGCCAGTGCCTTCTTACAATTGACCTGATCTGCTTTTCCTGTTTACTATAAGTCAGAATCAGGCGGGGAGTGTTATTCTCTGAAGTCACCAAAGATGTGTCAGACCTGAACAGTGACTCCCTGGGTTTCTCTCGACAGCGTTTTAATGCACTGTTCAGAATTTTATCATTATACCCTCGGGCCTTAAGTCTGCAAATCGTATTCTTGGCTTCTTGTTCAAACAGTTCAGGGGTACTGCTGATTCGTTTCACCCTCACCAGCTCTCCATATGGAATATTGTTAATGACATGCTGTGGATGGCTGCTACCGGCATGGAGAATGCTATTACCGGCAGTCGGCTTACGGAAAAGTGATGTATTTATATTGTTGTCTTCAATATTGATGTGGACATCTAAGAAGTCCGCATGTATTTTACTGATTTGAGAGGTGAAAAACAGGTTCTCACTATTAATATTGAGTGCGTCCACAAATCTCTGTGCACTCTCCTCATCACCCTCCCAAATACAAAAGACATCATCTATAAACCGTTTCCAGTATATCACATGCCTGACACCTGGGGTGGCAACTAGAACACGCTCCTCCCACCAGCCCACGTGGAGACACGCGTAGCTGGGGGAGAAGCATGATCCCATCGCCACCCCACGGACCTGTCTCCAGATGCTCTTAGCAAACATAAAAAAGTTATTATGTAGACACCAATGTATTAGTTCACACAACATTTTGTTATGGGCATAATATTCACAGGTTCGTAGATCCAAATAATGTTTGACAGCCTCCAACCCCTTTGTGTGATCTATGGATGTATACAATGACTCTATATCCAGAGTAATTAAACACCAGTTCTCTTGCCACGTGATCGCCGATAATTTATTCAAAAAATCGCCAGTGTCCCTTATGTAACTCGGTAAGTTTTTCACAATATCTTGTAGGAAAAAATCAATGTAACTTGAAATATTTTCCCCTACACTCTTGATGGCTGCAATGATTGGTCGACCAGGCGTGGGGACTCTCTGCTTATGTATTTTAGGAATCAGATATAAGATGGGTATGACCGGATGTTCAACATGCAAGAAGTCAAACTCAACTTGTGAAATCAGATTGTTCCTTTTGTATGACATAAGAAGCTTCTTTAGCCCATCCTTAGCTCGTTTATATGTCATCCCATTGGATATCTCGTAGCAGGTGGTATCATTTAATTGCCTCATGGCTTCAGCCACGTACTCAGTTTTTCTCCACAACACAATATTACCACCTTTGTCTGATTTGTTGATCACCACATCTTGGTTCTGATTCAATTTTTTCATTAATGCATTATAGTCACGCACCAAAGCATTGTCCCTATGTAGATGTGCCTGTGTCTTGCGGTTTAATTTTTTAAGATCTTCAATCACACATTCATGATAAATGTCTACCGCATCTTTCGGCATTACAGGTAAAAAGGTGCTTACCGGTTTAAATGGACTTTCGCCTGCTCCTTTCTGTTGAATATCCACATTTTGTAATTCTTGTTGCGTAGATGGAGTGGCGTCATCATTCGTGGTAGAATTGGTAGAACTATCTGGGTTTCCCAGATCACAAAGGGTGAGAAGCAGTCTCGCATCACGTGCTGCTGTCGTTGGTATCGAGGTAACCGGCTGTTTACTAATTTTGGAAGTCTTATCCTTTTTCTCTATTGCCGGTTTTGTGGCAAAGAATTTTCGAAGTTTCAATTTGCGAATGAACTTGAAAACATCCACTCTGGTATTGGTGTAGTTGAATGCGCTCTCGGGACAAAAATTTAATCCTAATGCTAAAAGTTGTTCTTCAGCAGCTGATAGGACCACATCAGTTAAATTCGTGATGGTACAATCCTTCCCTACTTCCTTTTGTTGTACCATTGCCTCCTTTTCTTTTGTTGCTTTTGCTGCTGAGGCTTTTCGTTTTTGTCTTCTTGCATGGCGTTTGGCATTGCGCCTCTTACGTTTTGATTCTTTCTCGTTCTCGGACGGAGGGTTTGCAGCCGGTCCTCCACTAAAAAATCAATTTCCTCGGCAAGATTCAAAACTCTACCAGCTTGGCCTCCTTCTGCCCCGCTCAACTCAGAGAGTGATATGCTTGATGTACTGGCTAATGAAATTGCATCGGAGTTCTCGCTTCGTTCTTCATCCACATTGGCTCTTGCCACATCTCCACCCGCGACCGTTTGTCTAGTCAGTTTTGACTGTCTAGCTTTATCAAACTTACGCGAGAAAGTGTATATTTGACCCGTGGTGTAATCATTCAGGTCTCTGGCAAACTTGTGGATTTTTCTAGTTTTAATTCGCTCCTCATGCTTATTAAGGCGTTCGCTTATCTCCTTGCGAGTTGCTGTAATCAACGCCTGAGTATCAATGTCAGTCACCGCATCCAGTTGTTCATTCAAATTTTTTATCTCATTGAGTAAAACCTCCCGGTCTATTACTGCATATTCAACCAGGAGTTTCACCAAATTCATGGATGCATCTAGATTCAACTCGCCCCATTTCTTCAACATAGCCGGATTAGGATCCTCAAAACTCGGCGCCAGCATGATCCGAAGTCCTCGTGGAATTCTGCCTGCCTCCACGTATTTGGTGAGCGATTTATGCTCCCACCATTTCGTGATTTCTCCCTTAGTCTTCTTTTCTAGGGCTTTTAATAATTGTTTTGCATTCAATTGCACACTGTTGGGTTGATTGATAACGGCAGCGGCGGCTTTAGTAGCGTTCTTATGTATGTTGCTAAACAACGCTTCCGCCGCATCTTCACGTTCTCTCTCCAAACTCGCTGACATTGTGATTAAGAGAGGATTTAGAAAATAACGCACCGATGGCAAAAAAGCCAAATCCGGTCTTCTTACTGCCAAATGCCTTTTACTCGTTACCTGGATTATTCCAAAAATGTCACCGCCGTTGTGATTGGATGACACTCGCTTCAGGCTCGCCTAACAGACCAACCGCCAGCGCGTCTTCATCCGCTCCTCCACGCGGTTTCCGTCTTGATGGTCCAGGGGGTCTAGCCAAATTTCCTTCGTGGAAGAAAGCGTTCAGCTGTACAAGCACGACCTCCTTAACAACGAGTGGGTACCGTCAACGGGGACAGCTCACCTCCGTATTATATGAACACCAAATCTTCGATTCGCATAAAAGAAGACACGGACCCCAGGCTGCAGTAAGGCAGATTTATTCACCTCTCAGGCGACGCGTTTCGAGCACCTCGTGCTCTTGATCACACACCATACACCTGGTCAGCGTGAGTTTAAATACTTTTTTTTGTGGTTTGCAGTGCTCCACCCCCTGAGTGAATCACATGGTGCATAGACATAGAAAACAACTGTTTGTCTATACAAATGGCTACGACACCCACCATCACTGCACTTAATTTACAAATGGCGGTCGCCAGTAGGTATATATAGTTAGGATTTTTTCCCCATGGGTTTTTTGAAAATTCTATGTCTAATAACTTTGGCGTTTGTGGACGGAATTGGCTGAAATTTTCAGCAAAATGGAACATTTTGTTTCTGAGCAGCCACTGGAAATTTGGGGGGAGTTGGTCCAGGGGGGGCCGAGAAAAAAGGGGGGTCCCAAAACGTGTTTTTAACATTGAGTTTTCCATAGGGCGGTTAGCCTCACTTTTAGCCCGAACGGCTGAATGGATTTGCACGAAACTTGGCAAAATTGTAGGGGCTGGTAGCCCGATGTGCCTTTTGTAGGTCTCAATATATGTGCTGCAGTGGATTTTGAGAAAATAACGTTCAAAAAAAGATATATATCTGTAAGCGCGGACCAGGCAGCGCCCCGGTACGCGTACTTGACGCGTAACGGAACTTCGCGTAGCGAAGTTGATTGGCTCTCCGGTGTCTGTCAACATTCTAAACAGTCCGGAGCGGCCGCCATCTTGTCTCTCGGTAGGATCGAGAGACAAGAGGAGGCAAAAGCGAAGGGGCAAATGACCATAAGGGGGCATAGTAGATCCTCCCTGACCCCCTAGGTTTGATGTGGAGGCTTTAAAGGGGCCCCGCTAAGCAAAAAAAAAAAAATTTTTTTTTGTTTTTTTTCGTGGTTAGCGCCCGGTACGCGAACCGGGAAGCGTTCTGGGGAGCGTATCACAATGAAAAATGAATGATAGACTTTTCAAATGCTGTATGTTAATTGATTGTTGGTTTTGTTGATTATTTTTTTTTTTAAGCTTTTTTTATTGTGTTTCATAATTTATTAAACTTTCTAACATTTCATTGTCAGAAATTTCATAATCATGGAATATAGATTGTAGTCTCTGAGGTTGTAAAATGTCCTCATTTGCAAGGAGGTTATCTACTGCTTGTACACATTGCAGTAGTTCTTGGTCCCAAGTTTCATCCATAAATTCAATCTCATTTGGATCAATGATTTCTGTGTTGGACTCTGGAAGGACAATTTCAAATGAAATGTTTTGTTCACTTTCCATTTTTCCTGAAATTTGTATAAAAAAAATATATATTAGTAGAGGTAGGGCACTGTTGGGATTAATTTTAGATAGGCAGTTTTTAACAGAGAATTTATCTTTGGGCAGTGTATAGTATCAGAGTGGAAGTAGGAATATAAAAAAGTGTATCTAAATTTATAAGTACTACAGAGGGATAGTATATAACTAACAGAAAAAGTTTGCCATATTAACTTAAAGTGCACAATATACTTCAGTTTTAAAAATAACAACTTACCTTTAAAAAGAAGTTGAAGTTATTAATGAAAATTCTAATAGAAATGTACACCAGGAAGTAGTAGTCAAAATGGCTGTGTTTCCTTCTCTTCCTTTATATATATTCGGGTACATAACCAATCAAATGTCAGGTAAAAAAAGTAGAAAATGAAAGTAACATTTTAATTGGTTGTCAATTCCAACACTTCAGATGTGTTTTGTGAAGTAATTTACCTCACGGTATTTAGTGAGTTCTATAGGCTAAATGGCTAAATGGAATTCCAATCAAATTTGTGAAAATGGTAGGGATTGGTATGTAGTATGAGCTAATCTATATTTGGTGAAATTGTCTCAAGTGGCTTTTGTGTGAACTACTTTCCCACCTTTTTTGATGGTGCGCTTCCCAGGAAGCGACCCGGTACGCGAACCGGTGAGCGCCCTGGTACGCGAACCTTAAGCGTAACGGGAGTCCACCATTTTGTGTTTCGGTCGAATTATGATACAAGATGGAGGGCAAATAATGTTCAGAATAGGTAGAAGGGGGCATGGTAGACTTATCTTGACCCCCTAGGTTTTGTGAGGGTGGCTGAGGAGGCCCATATGTGCGAAAAAAAACCATTTTTTTTTAAAATTTCGCGAGGTTAGCTCCCGGTACGCGTACCGGGTAGCGCCCCAGGGAGTGTACTTTGTTGAAAATTAGTGAAAAAAGTTAGAGTAAAATAATAATTGTGAGTGATTAGATGTAGGGTAGCTCTGAGAAGAGCTTTTGGGTTTATGGTACATTTTGGTACTTATAAGTAGGTACCAATGCACATTTTTAAATTCAGAGTGAAAACTCTGTTGCCCTCATCTGAGAAGTGAACTCCATCTCCTCTGTAGATATCTTGCATGTAGTAACGCAAGTTATTGTTGTACAGGGAGCCCATTCCATGGTCTCTCATGTAAGCTGAAACAGATTTGTTTACATGCTTCCTCGACTTCTCAATTTGTGGACAAAATTGGTTTGACCACCTCCATTTCTGTCTTTGGCATATATTTGAATATACCAAGGCAGTCTGAGGAAAAAGTGCCATTAATTGCTCAAAGGTGTCCTTTAAAAGCATTTCCAGACCTACACCAGTCAAAGTGCCCAAGTCATTACCTCCACAGTGCACAATTAACAGGTCAGGTTTGGGCAAATGCATAAAGGTTTTCACCAATGGTATCAATTGGTGACATTTTAATCCTCTGTGGCCAAACCACTTAATTTCCACATCTTGTAAATTGAGGTTAGGTAAATTCCTGCTTTCAACGTACCTTTGAGCCCAGTGAATATAACTATGACCAACAATCCAGACAGAAAACATGGTGAGAGAAGGTTCTCCTGCAGTCAGATGAAGTGTGGCAATGAAATGGCAGTTGAAAAAATGTGAGTTTGAAATGAAAAAAACTGTGGAGTTTCTGTGTTCATGAAGTAGTAACAGTGATTGGTGGATTTTGATTGATGAAAACAGAAAGTTAGGGTGTACAGATGTGTTGTTTGAAAGATGTATTTTGAGTGGTCAATAAAAAATCATTAAATGAAAGAAAGCACTGGATATGCAGGTGCACTGAGAGTTCAGAGTTCAATTGCAACATTGTTGTGTGAATTTGCAAACACCAGAGTTTCTCCAAGAGGTGGTTGCTATGGAAAATAGGCAGAAAGGGCAGAGGGGGAAGGGTTTTCATTTGAAAAAAAGTGAGGGAAGAGTTTTGATTGGGTGACATGAGAAATATGTGTGAAGAATTACACCATTTCTGTGCTTTTGATAGCTGCAGACTCTGGAGTGCATACCTTTTGCTCTGCTGAAGACAAATTGGTGTGTTTCTGAGACTGTTTTCAAACTCAAAGTATTTGCTAAGGTGAGAAAATATTTCTTTACTTTAGATAGAGAATAGTGTGCTTTAAGGAGAAAATTATGATTTATGTGGCGCAAATTGCTTGTAAATATGCTCTCACATGTGCATGGAAAATTTTGATTTTGAATGTTTGTGTCACATAGCCATGTTAAAAGTGACGCAACCATGCTGGAAAGCCAATCAAAAAATGATTTCATGTGTTTTAATGACATTTTTAGTCATTTTCTGATGTGCAGTGTTTAGAAATTATGATTTGAAAATCGTTTTTGTGGAAAAGGAATTGTTTTTAAATTCATGACAAGGATATAATGGTGTATGGTTCTTTATAAGGCAATTGACTGTCCTTGATGTTATTTTTCTCATTTTAGTGTAAGACCTTTCTCTGTGGCGCAAATTGCTTGTAAATATGCTCTCACATGTGCATGGAAAATTTAGATTTTGAATGTTTGTGTTAAATAGCCATGTTAAAAGTGACCAAACCATGCTGGGAAGGCAATCAAAAAACGCTTTCATGTGTTTTAATGACATTTTAAGTCATTTTCCCATTTGCAGTGTTTAGAAATTATGATTTTAAAATCGTTTTTGGGGAAAAGGAATTGTTTATAAAATCATGACAAGGACATAATGGTGTATGGTTCTTTATAAGGCAATTGACTGTTCCTGATGTTATTTTTCTCATTTTAGTGTAAGACCTTTCTCTGTGGCGCAAATTGCTTGTAAATATGCTCTTACATGTGCATGAAAATTTTAATTATCAATGTTTGTGTTACATAGCCATGATAAAAGTGAACCAACCATGCAGGAAAGCCAATCAAAAAACGCTTTCATGTGTTTCAATGACATTTTAAGTCATTTTCTCATGTGCAGTTTTTTGAAATTATGATTTGAAAATCGTTTTTGGGAAAAAGGAATTGTTTTTAAATTCATGAGAAGGACATAATGGTGTATGGTTCTTTATAAGGCAATTGACTGTCCCTGATGTTATTTTTCCCATTTTAATGTCAGACCTTTCTTTGTGGCGCAAATTGCTTGTAAATATGCTCCCACCTGTACATGGAAAATTTTGATTTTGAATGTTTATGTTACATAGCCATGTTAAAAGTGACCCTACCATGCAGGAAAGCCAATCAAAAAACGCTTTTATGTGTCTTAAGGACAATTTAAGTAATTTTTCCATGTGTAGTGTTTTGAAGTTATGATTTGAAAATCGTTTTTGAGGTAAAGGAATGTTGTTAAAATTTATGTTCGCCATATGCCCCCAAATTTCTTTTTCAGGGTTGCAGCAGGGTGTTCTTGAGACACCCCTGCACCTTTGGAATAAATTCCTTATTTGTGATGAGCAAATTGTTAATCGCAAATTGCACCTTCATTTATATGAGCCTCCTAGCCCATGGAAATGAATGAGTAATTTGCAATTAGCAATTTTCTCAAACAAATTTGGAATGGTAAAGAATCGCTATTTATTCCTTAAAATTCGCTATTTTGGAAATGCAAAATAGTTATATGATACATATGGCGGTTGTTGTCTAACAAGATAAGAAGCTTATGGATACATTTATGATGACTGGTGCAATGAAGTAGAAATCACTTAATTAATTGGTAGGCCTTTACAATAAATTATCTCCTCTGTATTCTTCATCAAGCGTAACTTTAATCTGCAATCCTGAGTAGGCCTCACCTTAAACAAACCTCTGGATAGGCCACATCTTATTGTCATCCTGATTTAATCATTTATAATGCTAGGGACAGATTTATGATAGGTGTATACCTCTTTTGTGCCACTTAGAAAACATTGTCCATGGGGAAATGACTTAAAATGTCATTAAGACACATGAATCTTTTTTTTTAAACGTTTGCAATTTTTTTGGGTCACTTTCAACATGGCTATGTGTCTGAAACAGTCAAAATCTAAATTTGCAATGCACAGGTGGGAGCATATTTACAAGGAATGTGCTTCATGGGGAAAGGTCTTATAATGTAATATGGGAAAAATGACATTAGAGATACTGAAATGCCTTATAGAGAAGCATACACCATTATGTCCTTGTCATAAATTTGCAAACCATTACTTTTCCCCAAAAACGATTTTCAAATTATATTTTGAAAACACTGCACATGTGGAAATTACTTAAAATGTCAATAATTCAAAATTTGTGATTCCTTAAATGCAATGTATCAAAAAAAAATATGTAAAAAATGATATTAAGGATTTGGAAACTACCACCAACTTCTAGTTTGTGGTAATTTGCGAATTCTTTTCAAAAAGCATTTAAAAAAAAAAAAAAAAAAGGTCCCATATGACATGTATGTGCGCCATATGCCCCCAAATTTCTTTTTCAGGGGTGCAGCAGGGTGTTCTTGAGACACCCCTGCACCTTTGGAAAAATTCCTAATTTGCGATGAGCTAATTGCTAATCGCAAATTGCACCTTCATTCCTATGGGCCTCCTGGCCCATGGAAATGAATGAGTAATTTGCAATTAGCTATTTGCTCATCGCAAATTAGGAATGGTAAAGAATAGCTATTTATTCCTTAAAATTCGCTATTTAGGAAATGCAAAATATTTTGATGATACATATGGCAGTTTATCTCTAACAAGATAAGAAGCTTAGGGATAGATTTATGATGACTGGCGCATCACCAGTGATGTGCCAGTCATCCTGCGCCACTGTTCCGCCACCCATGTTGTGCTGCATTTACAATGCGGCGCAGCATGGGGCAAAAACGGCACAGATGCGTGACGCATCTGTGCTGTAAAGGTGGCGCATTGCTGGAGTTGTATCGTAAGTGCGATGCAGCTCCAGCAAGGCTCAGGGGTGCCCCATCTATACAATGCTGCGTCAAGACCTATGCCAGCTTCAAGCAGGCGCAGGGTTTTGAAGCAGCTTTCTCCTATCTGATTGTAAATGCGGCACACCATGGGTGGTAAAGCAGTGGTGCACATTAACTGGTGCATGCCTGGGGATGTGCCATTTAATATAAATCTGCACTTTAACATTTGAGTATGTGCAGGGGACACAGAGTCGTTGAGGCTTATCCAAGGTTAAGAACAGATGAGTCCTGTTCAGTGAAAAATTAGACATAGGCTTCACCTGCTCAGCATCGCTGGACATGGCTAAATAATAGCTGCAAAATGTTACTCTTGTTAAATAATTTTACTATTATAATCTGTGAGATTTGTCTCTTACTCTGCAACATCTCATTGTTGTTATCTTTCTTTAAAGATAAAGACAATCTCAACATGAGCGACAATCTGCAATCAGTTGATTTTGACCTCATCATTGAACTTGTAATTGAAACATCAGTGGATGTTGATCCATTGGATGATTTAAATCCTGAGGTTGAAGAAGAGCGTGATGAGGATGCAGATTTGTCCGAATTATATGATATAGGATGGGAAGCTGACCTGCTTGAGCCTTTGGAATTATAAACATTTATTTTTAAAATTTATAATCAATAAAAAGTAAAAAGGTAAACCGTTTAATTTAAAAATAAAGACACCTTCAAAAACAGGTTATGTGTAGTGTCTTCAATAAAAAATTAAAATATGCTCATAAAATTAGATCAGATTCACATATAAAATAGCATAGGTAATATAAATATAAATGTCATTTCTTTTCTGGTATTTCTATATTGTAAATTTGCAAGGACTAAAAAATCTTCTATTTAAAATGTCAAGTAGTGTGTTATGTTTTTGATCACTATTACTGATTTACTGTTTGATAATAATGTTTAATAACATTTTTATTATATTTTTCCTCAGATTCAACTATGCCTACAAAAATAAGAGAGATAAAGGCTGCAAAACGTCAAAGACAGCAGGAGAAAAAAAAAACGCAGCAGTCCTCTAACTAAAAGATTTCTCAAGCCATGAAGAAAGCACCGGGTAAGAGCTCTAAATATTTCATAAGAAATATTTCTAATAAAAAAAATATTAGTACAGAAAATGTTTCAATCCATAACATGAGAAACAAATCAAATGGAAAGAAAAGGACAAATGAAAATGTTACTGCTAGAGCAAGAGATAAATCTGTGCATGATAGTAGAAGGAAACAACAGTTTAGGGAGATTCGTAAACGAATGTTCCGTAACAGGATAATTGGCAATTTGTTAAAAAATATTAAGAAAGGTCAACAGAAATTAGTTTTTTATAGGAGAAAAAAAAAAGTTGAGAAAGTTATTGATCAGGCTTTTGAAATTAAACGTAAGTTATTTATTTTGATAATAAATAGAATTAGGAAGCTAAACAAGGCAATTTTTGATTTCAAAAGAAATAGTAGATGGAAGAGAATAGTTAATCGTAGTAATTTTTGTGAAGTTTTTTCTGGAGAATGGATACATAGTTCAAGCTGTGAGGCATTTTTTAATGAAGAGAGTTATTTCCAGGATAATGATTTGGTGCATGCAGTTGACATCAGTGGTCGTGCTTATGAAGTGAAAGATGGTTGTCCAGTTGAAAAAGAAAAACTTGTGACAACAGAGGCAGAAGAGTTGTTAGGTAATGAGGTTTTAGGAAGACGTGCTAAGGGTCCTGTGTACACCTGGAAGTGTAGTAGTATTTGCAGTGTGCGACAGGATTCCATCAATTTGCTTTGTGATTTTGTACGGACATTTAACAAGAAAAGTTTGAAGCAGAAAATAAGGTTGTTGCAAGAATTAGATCCTTGCAGAGTGAGAGAAGTGACAGGTTTGCATGGTCATTCACTGGCTTGTCTTTCCAGGAGAGTATGCCAGAGTGTTTTTCATCATTTCAGGATGCTAGCAGTGCATCATAACAAAGTGAGGAAGTTAGTTAGACTGTTGTATTATGCTAAGAGTCCAGCAATTATGCTGAAACAATTATGCGCTGCTCTTTTGCATGGTTCTGAAATAGATGTGAAGAATATATGTGAAGAAATTGAGTTTTGTTACTTTGGCAGTAAAGAGGAGAATGTTGAAATTGAGCAAGAAGTAGAGGGTCATTTGGAAGATAGTGTACATGTTTCCAGTACAGATAATTTCCAGAGGGAAATTGCGACGTTTGACATGAAATCAAGTGAGAGGCCTAATTTCACTTGTGTGTGTTGTAGACGCACTTATTATAAGAATCAGACTAAGTTAGTGGATTTATATGCAAAAAGTGAAAGGGAAAATAATAGTGAATGGAAGGATTTTGCAACATACTTGATGGTAGAAAATTGTTTTGATTTGGGATTGGATCAACGTGTGTGTACTTATTGTTGTAACAAATTAAAACAAAACCAGATGCCTGCTAGAGCAGTTCATAATAATCTGGAATTGGTTGAGATTCCTTCTGAATTGAAGGACTTAAATACTTATGAATCTATTTTGATTCAAAGTATCCATCCCTTTCAGGCTATTGTAAGAATGGAGCCAAAGACAGGGAAATTGCCTCCATCAGATTTACAGAGAGGATTAAAGGGAAGAGTTGTTTATTTGCCTCTAGATTTCAAGAAAAACATTAACACAATTGGAGTAGAAAAAGTGGAAGAGGAACCTCTGGTTATCTTAGTTAATGGGGTTCCGACAAAGAATAAGAAAATATGGCAAGATTTAGTAGATGTTAGGAAAGTTAAAAAGGCAACATTGTATTTGAAAAAAAATAATAAATACTATAAGAATGTATATGTTGCAGAAGAGGAAGTAAGTGAGGAAGAGGATAGCGATTTGTGTGCTGGTCAAATTGAGAAAGTAGAACCCTCTACTAGTGAGGAAATATATGAACATTATAGTGTTCATCCTTTGCATTCAAAGGAAGTCATGGGGAATGCTATTGAGTTGTTTCAAATGAAACAAGCCAAAGGGAGTCCCATTAGTGTTTGGGAGGAAAGTTTGGAAGCTCGGTGTTTCCCACAGCTTTTTCCAACAGGTCAGGGAGGAAGATATGATGAGCGACCTCATCAAATTCCTGCTTCTGAATACCGGACTTTGCGATTGTATGCAGGAGATGCTAGGTTTCGACAATGCATTCCTTATTTGTTTCATCTCCTGTTTGAAAGCGATCTGTCTGGACTGTCATATGCAGTGAACCACATCTTGAAAAGTGGTATACACATGCAAAACATCTCGGCAAGTGATTTTATGGATAAAGTGAATGTCCAAGATAGTATTTTGGATTCTCACCTGATTAATCTCATGGCGTGTCAGCGTGGTACTAATGAGTACTGGTACCGTCGTCATGGTGATTTAAAATGTATGCTGAGGAACTTAGGTACTCCCACATGGTTCCTCACTCTGAGTTGTGCCGAGTATGGCTGGGAAGACTTACTTCAATTTCTACGAGAGGCAAATGCTAACGTAGAAAACATCGAATTCAAGACACCCGGAGAACTGTGCTCTTTGGATCCAGTCAATGTATGTAGGTACTTCAATCATAGATTTGAAGCTATGATGTCTTTCATCATGAATAAGAAGAATCCACCTCTTGGAGAGGTGTTGGATTTCTTCTGGAGAAAGGAGTACCAAGCAAGAGGTGCTCCTCATATACATATGTTGCTGTGGATCAAGGATGCACCTAAATTTGGAACGGATCCAGAAGACTCAGTGATGAGTTTCATCCAACAGTATTCTACGTGTGCTGTTCCAAACGCAAAGGAGAAGAAAAGCCTAAGAGAAAAAGTTCTGCGTTTCCAAAGCCATCGATGTGGAAAGTACTGCCGTCGTAAATTCCGAAACAAAGACAAGTTCTACACCAAATGTCGTTTCGGCTTTCCACGACCGGTGATTTCTAAAGGAAGAGTAAACAGTTTGATGTCTTCGCTGCGACATAATGTGATGAAGAAATCACCTAAAAACACTTACAATTTGAAGAGGAACGAAGAGTCCAAGTACATCAACGACTACAACCCGGTGATTTTGTCCATGTGGAATGCTAACATGGATATACAGTTTGTGGCTGATAACTGTATGGCTGTGGCTCGGTATGTGACGTCTTACATCACCAAAAAAGAGAAGACAGAATTGAAGGATATGTGGGAGGACATTTCCCATGAAAAGAGCCTCAGCAAGAAGTTGTACAGTTTCAGTCTGAAGATGTTGTCGCATCGAGAAATCGGAGCGTACGAATGTTCTGACCGGTTGTCTTCAGCAAGTCTCTATGCCAAGTCCAGGAGTATCGTTTGGGCGAGTCTTGGTCTTGCTGCAACGCGTAATCGAGTTCTCAAACCTGTGCGGGAAATTGAGTATTTGGCGGAAAAGGAGCCAAACAGTACCGACATTTTGAAGACAAACATGTTGGATACATATTATCCAAATCGAAGCAGTCACCTAGAGAATGTTTGTCTGTATGAGGTTCTGCAAAATTACATGTTCAAGAGGAACATCAAAGAAGATACTGAGAAAGGAGTGTATGCTGTAATAGGAAGTGAGGGATGTCTGGTCAAGCAAAGAAAATGCCACTTGATAAACCATCGAAAATTGAGTGGCGAATCTCCTGAAAAAAAGGAGTTTTTTTATTTAGCACTTTTGCAACTTTTCAAGCCTTGGCGTGCAGAAGAGGAACTGCTTGGAGATTTCCTCTGTTACGAAGACTCTTTCAATGCCGCCAAGGAGACCATAGAATGTCCTGCTTTTCCCAAATATGTAGAAATGTTGAATGCGGAAATTGAGCAGGAAGCAACGATTGCAGCCGAGATTGCCAGAGACAGTTCTCAGGACAGTCAGAGTTCTGCTTCATTGAGTCAGGATCCACTAGGAGGACCTCTTATTGAAAATGAAGCTGCCACTGCTATGAATGAGGTGGAAAGAGCCATGGCACATGCTCAAGAGGATGCGGTTAACTTAGAAGAGTTGGAAAGGCAACTCAACGTTGAGCAGAGGAAAATATATGACGAAGTTACCATGCAAATTGATCATGGATTAAGTCATGATAAGAAAGAGTGCTCATGTACGTCGTTGAAGCCTGTCCGACTGTACGTGAGTGGAGAAGCGGGAACTGGAAAAAGTTTCCTCATTAAAGCAATTTCATGCTATTTGCAGGAAAGGACAGAGTCATCGCTGTCTTGTGTTGTCACTGCTCCAACTGGACTGGCAGCACATAATATTAAAGGGATTACTTTACATCGTTTACTGATGCTGCCAGTGGAGCATGACAACAAATTAGAATATCACAAGCTATCTGGAGATGCTTGTTTTGAAGTTTCAAGAATCTTGAGGAAAATGAAACTTCTTATCATTGACGAAGTAAGCATGGTTTCCAATGTCATGCTTGCCTTTGTGCATTTGAGGATGCAAGAAGTTCTCAAAACAGAGTATGATGTGTTATTTGGTGGCAAACACATCATTGTTTTCGGAGATCTTCTGCAGCTGACACCAGTGAAAGGGCAACCTGTGTTCAAAATGCTCACGCATGAAGATACCAGGAAGTGCCTAGGGAGCATTGGCAACGTCAATATATGGTTAAACTTCAATTATGCTGAACTGCATGAAAATATGCGTCAGGCGGAGGATGAAGTTTACAAGAGTATTCTACAAGATGTTAGAATTGGAAAAGTGACCGAGCATGGGAAAGAAGCTTTACATGCACGATTACTGTCAAATTTATATCCAGAACAAGATGTTGTGCCTGACAATATTTTTCAGAAAATTACTGAGAAGAAATCTGGAATATGTTTGATGCCAACTCTTGCAGAATGTGCCAAATTCAACAACAAAATGTTGCATTTGGAAAAGCAGGAGATTGTGAAACTAGAAGCTATTGACAGAGTAGAGCATATGGGATCAACAATTATTTTGTCTGAGAATCTGAAATCAAAATTGGATTCATTAGAGAAGACTATATCTAAAACTGCAGGTTTTGAAAAGACTCTGAATGTGTGCTTGAACTGCCGTATAATTTTAAGAAGGAATTTACATGTTGAAAGAGGTCTGGTAAATGGATCAATGGGTAATGTTGTTGATTTTGTGAAATACAGAAATAGAGATGGAATTGAATTTTTAAAAATTAAATTTGATGGCATTGAGGAAGTACAGCTAATTGCTCGTTGTTCTGCTAGATTTTTGCTTGTAAAAGACTTATATGTTCGCCGTAAGCAGTTCCCTGTTTGCTTGGCATATGCGGTGACAATTCATAAATCGCAAGGTTTAAGTGTAGACACTGCATTGGTGAATATTGGCAGTTCTGTGTTCAAGGAGGGTATGGCATATGTGGCATTGTCACGAGTTAGAACTTTATCGGGATTGTACTTGATTGAGTGTGATGTCAGAAACATTTGTGCAGATCTAGATTGTGTTAAGGAATACAATAGGTTAAGAAGAGAGTATGCGCCACATTTGCCTCAGTTTCCTTTGTTTGAGAAACGTCTGGTAGGCCGGAAACGAAGAAATGAGAACAATACTGGGGAGGTTGTAGCAAAAAGACAAAAAGTGAATGAACCTAAAATTACAAGCAGAAACAAAGAGGATTCTGTTGAAGATGTTGTTGGTTTTCAGTTTGAAAACAGTTCTGGTGTCAACTGCTATGCTAATGTAGTAATTAATGTTTTGTTTTCTCTAAAAAATGTAAAAGAAGAGATTGTGGTCAATTCTGATCAAAGATTTTGCAGTTTGTTGAATTCTGTGTTAGAGAAATGTAGCACAGATAGAACAAAAATAGAAAGTGTGTCTGAAATTCGAAATCTGTTAGACAGATGTTCAGGGCAAACACAATTCTCTCAAAATATTCAGCAAGATTGTCAGGAGTTTTTAATGTATATGCTTGATGTATTACATGCTGAAGGTGTAGATGTAGATCAGCTGTTTGGGCTTTCTTATCAATGGCAGCATGACTGCGAGAACTGTATGGTATCAAGTACTACTAGTGTAGACTCAGAAAGATTTATATATTTAACTTTGCCAGACAGTAAATCAGTCTCCTTTAATAAGCTAGTAAAAGCTGCTAATCACAACATGGAGTGTAGCCAATGTAAATCTGAAATGATGTCCACATTATTTATACGAACATATGGCCAGTACGTCATTTTAATGTTCCAACGATGTAGGCCTGATGGAACAAAATTGACAACTTTAATAAAAAATTTTGTAGCTTCGCAGTTGTCAATATCAGGAAGGACTTTTGTAACTACAGCAATTATATATCATGACGGCCCTTCAATATCATCAGGACATTACACAGCTTATTTAAAGTCTAGAAATGGCTGGTCATTCTGCAATGATTCTGTTTTAATTTTCAAAAAAAAATTGCCGTATGACCTTAAAAACTCTTACCTGGTGTTTTTAAAACCAAAATTTTAGGAAAATAATCTCGGGATATGATCTGTGGAATTTCAAGAAGTTCTAATGGCTCCTACACAATTTGGCCTTGAGGATAAGTGTAGTTCAGAGACATAACTTCTAATCATAGGATTGGACATCATGGAGATGTATGTGCACTTTAAATGAGTTCAGAAAAACTGTTTCTTTTCATAAGCTAATTGAAGCAGCCAATCAAAACATGGAGTAGAGGGAATGTAAGTCTGCAATGCTGTCTACTGTTTTACATTGCTTTGTGATTAAAAGTGATGTAGAGAATTAAATAATTGTAGTACTCATAGAGGTAGTGTAAGTCTGCTTCATATTAAGCAGTATCAGTGTCATAGGAAATGTAGAACATGACTGAGCAAGAAGGGGAAGATATTACTATTCCAGGATTGTGAAAATGATCTTCAACATTTTAATTCTGAAAGTTGCGGAAATGCCAAATGATGGGATTGGCTTACAAGAAATCCAAGAGTTATAAATATCTCTGACTAGATTTGGCCTTGTGGAAAATAGTGGTAGAGAGCAAGAAGTCATTTATTGCATGTAACGTGTTTTTAAAAACGATGGAGGTTTTCTTTCAGAAAGTGGCGGGCTGAAAGTAATAACAGCACAAAAGAGTGTAAGCTGTTCATAGGACATCCTTGGACGTCATGGAAAGTAAGTTAACTTTAAGGAGTTCTGAATTTTATTTTCTGATGTTGTATGGGTTTTTTAAACACAATCATTTTGATTGTGTTTTTTTTTCCCCGCTGTTACATGATGAATACCTTCAAGTCACTGTTTTTAGTGAATTTTGATACATTCTGAGAACAGCAAAAATAAACCATTTAACATGTATAATTAATTCTGTACTGTTTGCATTTATGATGTATATGTAGAACTGTGTAGGAGGCATGGAGAAGGTGAGTTTTCTGTAAGTGTTAAATTTATTGTATGCAGTGCTGCACTTCTACGTATTCTTTCATATGCTGGACTACATCTGCACAATGAGATACCTAAGCAAAGGAAACACAAGTGATGTGATTGTGAAATGAGCAAAATAAATTGCACATATTTCAATTACATCACCTGAGTTTCCTATCATTACGAATCACATTGTGCAGATCAAGTTTAGGTCTGTCCAGGGAAACATAGGAGGTTTCTACTTTGTTGAAGAGTGCAGTGGACATGACTCACTTCATTAGTAGACTTTCACAGATAATATCTCCTCTGTACACTTCAACAAGTGTAAATCTCATCTTGAACTCTGAGTAGGCCTCACCTCAAACAAATCTCTGGATAGGAGACATGTTATTGGCATACTGAAGCGACACTTTTCTGAAACAAGAAAAATGCAAAAGATGCACCATGTTTTAAGATAGGCCTCACTTCATCTGCATCAAGATACTGTTAGTTTAAAATGTATATCTTTAGGATTGTGTAGAGGACCTGGAGAAGCAGAAGCTTCTGTCAGTGTCAAAGTTGTTGAAAAACTATTTGTCTTTCAATATTTTCCCTTGTCTTTTGTAATTTTTAAATACATATTTTAATTTTTTTCAAATGTTGGTTCTCTCTTTCACAGATTGAAAGTATAGAAATAAAATGTGATTAATTTAACGGCAATTACAAGGTAAATAGTTGTACTCTTTTCGTTACATTTCTATCACATTCACCTACTATTAGATCCACTGCTTCACTTCTTTAATCCTCAGTTTCCTGCCTTTGCTACTTTCCTCATTCCTTTCTCTATTACCTATTTACTCAACTCCTTCCACTCTTTTTCTCAGTCCCTCTGTTCTCATAGTTCCTCAGTCTTGTTCACTCACTCCATCTCTATTACTCTTAGTGTCTGTGAATTACTTTCCCAACTTTTTTTTTTTTTGGACCGCTTCCTGGGAAGTTGCCCGGTTCGCAAACCAGCAGCGTTATGGCAGTCCACCATTTTGTGTTTCGTTCGAATCAAGATACAAGATGGAGGGCAAATAATGTTCAGAATGGGTAGAAGGGGGCACGGTAGATGTATCTTGACCCCCTTGGTTTTCTGAGGGTGGCTGAGGAGGACCATAGTTCTTCACTCTTGTTCACTCTCTCTGTTTCTATTAATGTCACTGTTTATGACTGATCAAAAAAATGTTTTTTAAAAAAGAACAGTAACTATAAGGGAAGGAAATAGACAGTTATGTTAAAAGAAAGACAGCTATAGGGAGTAAACTAACGATACTGTTACCTACAATCCACTGCTGTTGATGTTACTGACCATGTCATGAATGATGTAATATGTGACATCATCAACAGTGGATTGTAGGTAACAGTATCCTTAGTTTACTCCCTAGAGCTGTCTTTCTTTTAACATAACTGTGTATTTCCTTCCCTTATAGTTACTGTTCTTTTTAAAAAAATATTTTTTTGGTTAGCTTCCGGTACGCGTACCGGGTAGCGCTCCGGGAGCGAACTAAGAGAAATAGAGGTTGGCAGAGTTCCAAATATTCTACCAATTTTTTTATAATGGGGAGTTAGTTCTGAAAAGAACTTTTTTTTTTATGTTTTTGTTGTTTTATATTTTTTTTAGTATTTTTTGAACATTTTTTTACTTTTTTTGTATTTTCTGAACGTTTTTAAAAAATTTTTGGTTTTTTTGGGGGGGGGGGAAACAAAAACGATCCATTATAAAGGGCTCAACAGGAGCAAAAAAAAAAAAAGAATTTATTTTTTGGTGCGTCTCGTGCAAACATTAATATGATTTTGAATTGCTCGCAAAATCAAAGTGATGCTACTTTCTCTGTAGCAGATGAAAGCGCCACATTCCACGCACACTTGTTTTACGTGCCCAAACAACATTTGGATGTTTGCAATCACCTCCCTCGCCTCTGGTCCCGACACCTCTGGAACCACCGATCTTCTTGCCATTTGGAGGGGATTTTGTTGTTGGTCACGTAGCTGGGCAGCACTATAATTATTTGGGTGCCACCTACTCATATGCCAATGCATAGTATGATTGCCATAACTATATTTTTTATCAGTGCCCCTTGACAATCTATCACCGCATATGCGGCAAAACACGTAACGAGCATTCACTTTCTTTTGCCCCTCAGGAATTCTGTAGAATTGCCAGATATAATTCTCCTTTCGATTGTACCTCCTGGGCTCCTCTGGCAAAAACTCATGCTCTTCCTCCTCTTCCTCCTCTTCCTGTTCTTCCTCTTCTTGCAGAATTACTTCTGCAGGTGGTCCTCTCTTTCTTGGATTTGGTGGAGGTGGTGGGCTAGCACCAGCTGAAGCTACTAATGAAGCCATCACAAAGTCTCAATAAAGGGTCTTTCTCTCACCAAGATGAAAGTCAGAGTGATGAAAGAAGGAGGGGTTTTCATCATTTGGGAAAAACAAAAGTTCTAAACCAATGAAAAGTGTCCATTTTAGATCACATGACCTTGTATTACATGATTAGGAAACCAAAAGTGAAATGAACCAATGAAAAGTGTTATTACCGAGTCACATGACCTGCTATGTTTACATTACGCGGTCGGCGCCGCGCCGCGGATCGCTTCCGGTTCGCGTACCGCTGCGCTTCCGGGTACGCGAACGTAGCACGTAATATGACGTATTACGCGAGAACGCGAAACGTCATGCTGACGCGAAGCGTCGCGATGTTGTTTTGTAACGCGAGAGGTGCGCAAAAGGAACGTTTACCAGTTCGCGTACCGGGTCGCGCCTCCGGATTGAGCTAACGGGAAGCTAACCGGTACGCGTACTGGGAGCGAAACAAAAAAAAATACAAAAAAAATTGTATAAAAAACATGTAAAAAATATTTTTCTTTTTAAAGAATAATACATTGTAAAGGTTTTGATATTAGCTATTAAAAAACCAATGAAATTCACTGAAAAAACCATAGGTTATAGACCATATATAGTTAGGAATTAGCATTTACAAAACCTTAAAAATTCACTGAAAAAACCATAGGTTATAGACCATATATAGTTAGGGATTAGCATTTAAAAAACCTTATTTTACTCACACAAAACCATTGAAATTCCATATATAGTTAGTTGTACTAACTATATATCACGCACCCGCAATCCACTGCTGATGATGTCACATATTACATCATTCATGACATGGTCAGTGACATCACTGATGACATCACTGATGACATCTCAAATGACATCACTGATGACATCACTGATGACATCTCAAATGACATCACTGATGACATCACTGATGACATCTCAAATGACATTACTGATGACATCACTGTTGTGATAATACGATGAACCTCTTCAGACTCTAATATAACCTTAGATACACTCAGTGTAAACACAGACTCACAGATTGTCACTCATCCATGAAGTTACACACACACCTAGACAGTCATGCAAACAATCAATCACACCTCCATTTCCTTAACTATACAGTTAAACACACCTTACTTACTTATTCAAACAAATACTAAAACATATTTACTCACTTATACAATCCTGGATACAAGTTCACAATGATCCATACAGCCACTCACACATTCACTGGCTCTTATGCACAGTTATTTATATATGTCAACTCTCACATGTACTGTATTTTACATATGTACTTAATTTGACATGTAGCACTTAGATATCTATTCACTCACCAATACAGTCATGCACACAGTCAACCGCCCATACAGCTGTTTCCAACATGCACTTTTGAACCCATACATCTATGCACAGAGTCATACACTTCCCAGCCACTCACACACACACTCAGTCTCCCATACAAATGCTTGGGCAACCAATCAATAACCTATATAGTTACTCATATAGCTACTGATCAACACATGCAGCAGTTTACAGAACAACAGACATAATGATGCACAAATTAAGACAGTTTAGTCACTAACCCATGCACTCAGTGAGACACATTTAATCACTCACTCATACAGTCAGTCACGCACCTACTAAATCCTTCATCCAGACACTTCTACATCTACTCATTCTTCAATATGTAAAACATATTTAAACTTTACAGAAACACACAGTCACTGGATGATGTCATCAGTGATGTCATCAGTGATGTGATTTGAGATGTCATCAGTGATGTCATCAGTGATGTCACTGACCATGTCATGAATGATGTAATATGTGACATCATCAGCAGTGGATTGCGGGTGCGTGATATATAGTTAGTACAACTAACTATATATGGAATTTCAATGGTTTTGTGTGAGTAAAATAAGGTTTTTTAAATGCTAATCCCTAACTATATATGGTCTATAACCTATGGTTTTTTCAGTGAATTTTTAAGGTTTTGTAAATGCTAATTCCTAACTATATATGGTCTATAACCTATGGTTTTTTCAGTGAATATATATATATATATATATATATTACCTACTGGCGGTCGCCAGTAGGTATATATAGTTAGGATTTTTTCCCTATGGGATTTTTGAAAATTCTATGTCTAATAACTTTGGCGTTTGTGGACGGAATTGGATGAAATTTTCTGGAAAATGGAACATTTTGTTTCTGAGCAGCCCCTGAAAATTTGGGGGGTGTTCGTCCAGGGGGGGCCGAGAAAAAAGGGGGGTCCCAAAACGTGTTTTTAACATTGAGTTTTCCATAGGGCGGTTGGCCTCACTTTTAGCCCGAACGGCTGAATGGATTTGCACGAAACTTGGCAAAATTGTAGGGACTGGTAGCCCGATGTGCCTTTTGTAGGTCTCAATATATGTGCTCCAGTGGATTTTGAGAAATTAACGTTTAAAAAAAGATATATATCTGTAACAGCGGACCGGGCAGCTCCCCGGTTCGCGGACCGGGGCGCGTACCAGAACTTCGCGTAGCGAAGCTGATTGGCTCTCCGGCGTCTGTCAACATTCTAAACAGTCCGGAGCGGCCGCCATCTTGTCTCTCGGTAGGATCGAGAGACAAGAGGAGGCCAAAACAAAGGGGGAAATAACCATAAGGGGGCATAGTAGATCCTCCCTGACCCCCTAGGTTTAATGTGGAGGCTTTAAAAGGGCCCCGTGGGGCAAAAAAAAATTATTCTTTTTTTTTGTTTTTTTTCGTGGGTAGCGCCCGGTCCGCGAACCGGGAAGCGTTCTGGGCAGCGTACTGCAATGAAAAATGAATGAGAGACTTTTCAAATGCAGTATGTTAATTGATTGTTGGTTTTGTTGATTATTTTTTATTTTTTTTATTTTTTAAGCAATTATTTATTATTGTGATTGTGTTTGAAAATGTAATAACATTTCTAACATTTAACTAGTTTATGAATTACATATAAAAATGATTAAAGACTCAAACAATTTTTTAATATTACATACAATTTTATTTTTCAGATTGTTTTTCAAAATTTAATAGAACGTCTAGCATTTGACTGTCCGGTATGTCCTCTTGTTGAGTGAACATAAGTTCCCACATTTGACCGTCATCATAATGAAGTAAATGATCCACAGATTCTACACATTGAACTAATTCATGGTCCCGTGATTCATCCATGAAATCTGAGTCATCATTGTCCTCAATATCTTTTTCTGTGTTGTTCTCCAGAACAATTTCGAAGGAAACATTCTGCTCACCTTCCATTTTATTGCTGTAATTTGCATAAAAAATAAATATATCAGTAGAGATAGGGCACTGTTGGGTTTAAGTTCAGACAGGTACTTGTGAGTTTATAACAGAGAAGTAATCTATGGGCACTGTATGGTTTCAGGCGTGAAGTAGTACTATTAAAAAGTGCCTGTGAAGAAGCCTAAGTAAATTCATAATTATACCACAGAAACCTAAATCAATCCATAATTAAAATAAAGAAGCCTTTCTCAATGTCTAACTCTTACAGAGGGATAGTATATAACTATCTGAAAATGTTTTCAAATTTATAAAATAATATCTCACCTTCTAAAAACAAGTTTAAGTTGTGAGTGAAAATGATCTTGCAATGTAGTTCAGGAAGTAGTAGTCAAAATGGCTGTGTTTCTCTCTCTTCCTTTATATATATTCAGGTACATAACCAATCAAATGTCAGGTAAAAAAAGTAGAAAATGAAAGTAACATTTTCATTGGTTGTCAATTCCAACACTTCAGATGTGTTTTGTGAAGTAATTTACCTCAGGGTATTTAGAGAGGTCTACAGGCTAAATGACTAAATGGAATTCCAATCAAATTTGTGAAAATGGTAGGGATTGGTATGTAGTATGAGCTAATCTATATTTGGTGAAATTGTCTCCAGTGTCTTTTCTGTGAACTACTTTCCCACTTTTTTTGATGGTGCGCTTCCCAGGGAGCGACCCGGTACGCGAACCGTTGAGCGCCTCGGTTCGCGGACCTTAAGCGTTCCGGGAGTCCACCATTTTGTTTTTCGGTCGAATTAAGATACAAGATGGAGGGTAAATAATGTTCAGAATGGGTAGAAGGGGGCACGGTAGAGTTATCTTGACCCCCTAGGTTTTGTGAGGGTGGCTGAGGAGGCTTATATGTGCGAAAAAAAACCATTTTTTTAAAATATTTCGCGAGGTTAGCTCCCGGTTCGCGTACCGGGTAGCGCCCCAGGGAGCGTACTTTGTTGAAAATTAGTGAAAAATGTTAGAGTAAAATAATAATTGTGAGTGATTAGATGTAGGGTAGCTCTGAGAAGAGCTTTTGGGTTTATGGTACATTTAGGTACTTATAAGTAGGTACCAATGCACATTCTTAAATTCAGAGTGAAAATTCTGTTGCCCTCATCTGAGAAGTGAACTCCATCTCCTCTGTAGATATCTTGCATGTAGTAACGCAAGTTATTGTTGTACAGGGAGCCCATTCCATGGTCTCTCATGTAAGCTGAAACAGATTTGTTTACATGCTTCCTCGACTTCTCAATTTGTGGACTAAATTGCTTGGACCACCTCCATTTCTGTCTTTGGCATATATTTGAATATACCAAGGCAGTCTGAGGAAAAAGTGCCATTAATTGCTCAAAGGTGTCCTTTAAAAGCATTTCCAGACCTACACCAGTCAAAGTGCCCAAGTCATTACCTCCACAGTGCACAATTAACAGGTCAGGTTTGGGCAAATGCATAAAGGTTTTCACCAATGGTATCAATTGGTGACATTTTAATCCTCTGTGGCCAAACCACTTAATTTCCACATCTTGTAAATTGAGGTTAGGTAATTTCCTGTTTTCAACGTACCTTTGAGCCCAGTGAATATAACTATGTCCAACAATCCAGACAGAAAACATGGTGAGAGAAGGTTCTCCTGCAGTCAGATGAAGTGTGGCAATGAAATGGCAGTTGAAAAAATGAGAGTGTAAAATGAAAAAAAACTGTGGAGTTTCTGTGTTCATGAAGCAGTAACAGTGATTGGTGGATTTTGATTGCTGAAAACAGAAAGTTAGGGTGCACAGATGTGTTCTTTGAAAGATGTATTTTGAGTGGTCAATAAAAAATCATTAAATGAAAGAATGCACTGGATATGCAGGTGCACTGAGAGTTCAGAGTTCAATTGCAACATTGTTGTGTGAACTTGCAAACAACAGAGGTCTTCCAAGAGGTGGTTGCCATGCAGATAAGGCAGAAATGGCAGAGGGGGGATGGGTTTTCATTTGAAAAAAAGTGAGGGAAGACTTTTGATTGGGTGACATGAGAGATATGTGTGAAGAATTACAGCATTTCTGTGCTTTTGATAGCTGCAGACTCTGGAGTGCATACCTTTTGCTCTGCTGAAGACAAATTGGTGTGTTTCTGAGACTGTTTCCAAACTCAAAGTATTTGCTAAGGTGAGAAAATATTTCTTTAATGTAGATAGAGAATAGTGTGCTTTAAGGAGAAAATTATGAATTATGTGGCGCAAATTGCTTGTAAATATGCTCCCACCTGTGCATGGAAAATTTAGATTTTGAATGTTTGTGTTACATAGCCATGTTAAAAGTGATACAAACATGCTGCAAAGGCAATCAAAAAACGCTTTCATGTGTCTTAAGGACATTTTAAGTCATTTTCCCATGTGCAGTGTTTTGAAATTATGATTTGAAAATCGTTTTTGGGGAAAAGGAATTGTTTTTAAATTTATGACAAGGACATAATGGTGTATGCTTCTTTATAAGGCAATTGACTGTCCCTGATGTTATTTTTCCCATTTTAATGTAAGACCTTTCTCTGTGGCGCAAATTGCTTGTAAATATGCTCCCACCTGTGCATGGTAAATTTAGATTTTAAATGTTTGTGTTACATAGCCATGTTAAAAGTGACCCAACCATGCTGGAAAGGTAATCAAAAAACGCTTTCATGTGTCTTAAGGACATTTTAAGTCATTTTCCCATGTGCAGTGTTTTGAAATTATGATTTGAAAATCGTTTTTGGGGAAAATGAATTGTTTTTAAATTTATGAGAAGGACATAATGGTGTATGCTTCTTTATAAGGCAATTGACTGTCCCTGATGTTATTTTTCCCATTTTAATGTAAGACCTTTCTCTGTGGCGCAAATTGCTTGTAAATATGCTCCCACCTGTGCATGGTAAATTTAGATTTTAAATGTTTGTGTTACATAGCCATGTTAAAAGTGACCCAACCATGCTGGAAAGGTAATCAAAAAACGCTTTTATGTGTCTTAAGGACATTTTAAGTAATTTTCCCATGTGCAGTGTTTTGAAATTATGATTTGAAAATCGTTTTTGAGGTAAAGGAATGTTGTTAAAATTTATGTGCGCCATATGCCCCCAAAATTCTTTTTCAGCGGTGCAGCAGGGTGTTATTGAGACAACCCTGCACCTTTGGAAAAATTCCTATTTTGTGATGAGCTAATTGCTAATCGCAAATTGCAACCTTCATTCCTATGAGCGTCCTAGCCCATGGAAATGAATGGGTAATTTGCAATTAGCAATTTGCTCATCGCAAAATTGGAATGGTAAAGAATCGCTATTTATTCCTTAAAATTCGCTATTTTGGAAATGCAAAATAGTTATATGATACATATGGCGGTTGATGTCTAACAAGATAAGAAGCTTAGGGATACATTTATGATGACTGGCGCAATGAAGTGGACATCACTTACTTCATTGGTAGAGCTTTACATGTATTATCTCCTCTGTATTCTTTATCAAGCGAAACTTTAATCTGCAATCCTGAGTAGGCCTCACCTTAAACAAACCTCTGGATAGGCCACATCTTATTGTCATCCTGAATTAATCATTTAAAATGCTAGGGACAGATTTATGATAGGTGTATGCCTCTTTTGCGCCACTTAGAAAACACTGTCCATGGGGAAATGACTTAAAATGTCCTTAAGACACATGAATGTGTTTTTTTAAAACGTTTGCAATTTTTTTGGGTCACTTTTAACATGGCTATGTGACTCAAACAGTCAAAATCTAAATTCGCCATGCACAGGTGGGAGCATATTTACAAGGAATGTGCTCCGTGGGGAAAGGTCTTATAATGTAATATGGGAAAAATGACATCAGAGACACTGAAATGCCTTATAGAGAAGCATACACCATTATGTCCTTGTCATAAATTTGCAAACCATTACTTTTCCCCAAAAACGATTTTCAAATCATAATTTGAAAACACTGCACATGTGGAAATGACTTAAAATGTCCTTAATTCAAAATTTGCTATTCCTTATTTTGCAATTGCACTGAAGGATTTGCAAATTTTGCGATTCCTTAAATGCAATGTATCAAACAAAAAATATGTAAAAAATTATATTAAGGATTTGGAAACTACCACCAACTTCTAGTTTGTGGTAATGTGCGAATTCTTTTCAAAAAGCATTTTTTTCTAAAAAACAAAAGGTCCCATATGACGCCCATACATGCCCTTAGGGCATGTATGTGTGCCATATGCCCCCAAATTTCTTTTTCAGGGGTGCAGCAGGGTGTTCTTGAGATACCCCTGCACGCTTGAAAAAATTCCTATTTTGTGATGAGCTAATTGCTAATCGCAAATTGCAACCTTCATTCCTATGAGCCTCCTAGGCCATGGAAATGAATGGGTAATTTGCAATTAGCAATTTGCTCATTGCAAATTAGGAATGGTAAAGAATTGCTATTTATTCCTTAAAATTTGCTATTTAGGAAATGAAAAATAGTTTGATGGTACATATGGTGTTTCATCTGTAACAAGATAAGAAGCTTAGGGATACATTTATGATGACTGGCGCAATAAAGTGGACATTACTTACTTCATTGGTAGGCCCTTACATGTATTATCTCCTCTGTATTCTTCATCAAGCGTAACTTTAATCTGCAATCCTGAGTAGGCCTCACCGTAAACAAACCTCTGGATAGGCCACACCTTATCGTCATCCTGGATTGATCATTTAAAATGCTAGGGACAGATTTATGATAGGTGTATGCCTCTTTTGTGCCACTGTGCGTCACTTTTATGATGCAGCGGCGGTGCAAAAGATTTGCTATGAGGCGACAAAATTACAAATTGATGCATTTAGGCAGATGTGTCATGGTGTAAAAAAAACGTACCACATGAAACCAATGCAGCAGTGATGCAAAAGATGCACCATGTCGCAAGACAGGCCTCACTTGGGGCCATATGTATCAAGCTAATTAGCATTCGCAAAGATCAAAATTCTACGAATTTCGGCCTTTGCAAATGTAAATTAGACAAATGGTATGTATCAAACAAGTTTGATGCAAAATAAGGAGTAGCAAAATTTGCTATTCCTTATTTTGCAATTGCACTGAAGGATTTGCAAATTTTGTGACTACTTAAATGCAATGTATCAAACAAAAAATATGTAAAAATGACATTAAGGATTTGGAAACTATTGTGGTAAATTGGTGGTAATTTGTGAATTCTTTTCAAAAAGCTTTTTTTAAAAAAAACAAAAGGTCCCATATGACGCCAACACATGCCCTTAGGGCATGTATGTGTGCCATATGCCCCCAAATTTCTTTTTCAGGGGTGCAGCAGGGTGTTCTTGAGACACCCCTGCACCCTTGGAAAAATTCCTAATTTGTGATGAGCAAATTGCTAATCGCAAATTAAACCTTCATTCCTATGAGCCTCCTAGCCCATGGAAATGAATGGGTAACTTGCAATTAGCAATTTGCTCATCGCAAATTAGGAATGGTAAAGAATCGCTATTTATTCCTTAAAATTCGCTATTTAGGAAATGCAAAATATTTTGAAGATCACTGTTATTGTTTTACTGTTTGGTAATAATGGTTAATAACATTTTTTAATATATTTTACCACAGATTCAACTGCAGATTATTTCAAGATTTCACCATGCCTACAATAGAAAGACAGAGAAAGGCTGCAAAACGTCAAAGACAGCAGGTGAAAAAAAATAAGCAGCAGTCCTCTAACAAAAAGATTTGTCAAGTCACGAAGAAAGCACCGGGTAAGAGCACAAAACAATTCATAAGAAATATGTGTAGTAAAAAAAATATTACTACAGAAAATGTTTCAGTCCATAAAACGAGAAGGAAATCAAATGGAAAGGAAAGACCAATGAAAAATGTTACTGCTAGAGCAAGAGATAACTCTGTGCATGATAGTAGAAGGAAACAACAGTTTAGGGAGATTCGTAAACGAATGTTCCGCAACAGGATAATTGGCAATTTGTTAAAAAATATTAAGAAACGTCAACAGAAACTGGTTTTTTATAAGAGAAAAAAAAAAGTTGAGAAAGTTATTGATCAGGCATTTGAAATTAAACGTAAGTTATTTATTTTGATAATCAATAGAATTAGGAAGCTAAACAAGGCAATTTATGATTTCAAAAGAAATAGTAGATGGAAGAGAATAGTTAATCGTAGTAATTTTTGTGAAGTTTTTTCTGGAGAATGGATGCATAGTTCAAGCTGTGAGGCATTTTTTAATGAGGAGAGTTATTTCCAGGATAATTATTTGGTGCATGCAGTTGACACCAGTGGTCGTGCTTATGAAGTGAAAGATGGTTGTCCAGTTGAAAAAGAAAAACTTGTGACAACAGAGGCAGAAGAGGTGTTAGGTAATGAGGTTTTAGGAAGACGTGCTAAGGGTCCTGTGTACACCTGGAAGTGTAGTAGTATTTGCAGTGTGCGACAGGATTCCATCAATTTGCTTTGTGATTTTGTACGGTCATTTAATAAGAAAAGTTTGAAGCAGAAAATAAGGTTGTTGCAAGAATTAGATCCTTGCAGAGTGAGAGAAGTGACAGGTTTGCATGGTCATTCACTGGCTTGTCTTTCCAGGAGAGTATGCCAGAGTGTTTTTCATCATTTCAGGATGCTAGCAGTGCATCATAATAAAGTGAGGAAATTAGTTAGAATGTTGTATTATGCTAAGAGTCCAGCAATTATGCTTAAAAAATTATGTGCTGCTCTTTTGCATGGTTCTGAAATAGATGTGAAGAATATATGTGAAGAAATTGAGTTTTGTTACTTTGGAAGTAAAGAGGAGAATGTTGAAATTGAGCAAGAAGAAGAGGGTCATGTGGAAGATAGTGTACAGGTTTCCAGTACAGATAATTTCCAGAGGGAAATTGCGACATTTGAGGTGAAATCAAGTGAGAGGCCTAATTTCACTTGTGTGTGTTGTCGACGCACTTATTATAAGAATCAGACTAAGTTAGTGGATTTATATGCAAAAAGTGAAAGGGAAAATAATAGTGAATGGAAGGATTTTGCAACATACTTGATGGTAGAAAATTGTTTTGATTTGGGATTGGATCAACGTGTGTGTACTTATTGTTGTTGCAAATTAAATCAAAACCAGATGCCTGCTAGAGCAGTTCATAATAATCTGGAATTGGTTGAGATTCCTTCTGAATTGAAGGGTTTAAATACTTATGAATCTATTTTGATTCAAAGTATCCATCCCTTTCAGGCTATTGTAAGAATGGAGCCAAAGACAGGGAAATTGCCTCCATCAGATTTACAGAGAGGATTAAAGGGAAGAGTTGTTTATTTGCCTCTAGATTTGAAGAAAAACATTAACACAATTGGAGTAGAAAAAGTGGAAGAGGAACCTCTGGTTATCTTAGTTAATGGGGTTCCGACAAAGAATAAGAAAATATGGCAAGATTTAGTAGATGTTAGGAAAGTTAAAAAGGCAACATTGTATTTGAAAAAAAATAATAAATACTATAGGAATGTATATGTTGCAGAAGAGGAAGTAAGTGAGGAAGAGGATAGCGATTTGTGTGCTGGTCAAATTGAGAAAGTAGAACCCTCTACTAGTGAAGAAATATATGAACATTATAGTGTTCATCCTTTGCATTCCAAGGAAGTCATGGGGAATGCTATTGAGTTGTTTCAAATTAAACAAGCCAAAGGGAGTCCCATTAGTGTTTGGGAGGAAAGTTTGGAAGCTCGGTGTTTCCCACAGCTTTTTCCAACAGGTCAGGGAGGAAGATATGATGAGCGACCTCATCAAATTCCTGCTTCTGAATACCGGACTTTGCGATTGTATGCAGGAGATGCTAGGTTTCGACAATGCATTCCTTATTTGTTTCATCTCCTGTTTGAAAGCGATCTGTCTGGACTGTCATATGCAGTGAACCACATCTTGAAAAGTGGTATACAGATGCAAAACATCTCGGCAAGTGACTTTATGGATAAAGTCAATGTCCCGACAGTATTTTGGATTCTCACCTAATTAATCTCATGGCGTGTCAGCGTGGTACTAATGAGTACTGGTACCGTCGTCATGGTGATTTAAAATGTATGCTGAGGAACTTAGGTACTCCCACATGGTTCCTCACTCTGAGCTGTGCCGAGTATGGCTGGGAAGACTTACTTGAATTTCTACGAGAGGCAAATGCTAACGTAGATAACATCGAATTCAAGACACCCGGAGAACTGTGCTCTTTGGATCCAGTCAATGTATGTAGGTACTTCAATCATAGATTTGAAGCTATGATGTCTTTCATCATGAATAAGAAGAATCCACCTCTTGGAGAGGTGTTGGATTTCTTCTGGAGAAAAGAGTACCAAGCAAGAGGTGCTCCTCATATACATATGTTGCTGTGGATCAAGGATGCACCTAAATTTGGAACGGATCCAGAAGACTCAGTGATGAGTTTCATCCAACAGTATTCTACGTGTGCTGTTCCAAACGCAAAGGAGAAGAAAAGCCTAAGAGAAAAAGTTCTGCGTTTCCAAAGCCATCGATGTGGAAAGTACTGCCGTCGTAAATTCCGAAACAAGGACAAGTTCTACACTAAATGTCGTTTCGGCTTTCCACGACCGGTGATTTCTAAAGGAAGAGTAAACAGTTTGATGTCTTCGCTGCGACACAATGTCATGAAGAAATCACCTAAAAACACTTACAATTTGAAGAGGAACGAAGAGTCCAAGTACATCAACGACTACAACCCGGTGATTTTGTCCATGTGGAATGCTAACATGGATATACAGTTTATGGCTGATAACTGTATGGCTGTGGCTCGGTATGTGACGTCTTACATCACCAAAAAAGAGAAGACAGAATTGAAGGATATGTGGGAGGACATTTCCCATGAAAAGAGCCTCAGCAAGAAGTTGTACAGTTTCAGTCTGAAGATGTTGTCGCATCGAGAAATCGGAGCGTACGAATGTTCTGACCGGTTGTCTTCAGCAAGTCTCTATGCCAAGTCCAGGAGTATTATTTGGGCGAGTCTTGGTCTTGCAGCAACGCGTAATCGAGTTCTCAAACCTGTGCGGGAAATTGAGTATTTGGCGGAAAAGGAGCCAAACAGTACCGACATTTTGAAGACAAACATGTTGGATACATATTATCCAAATCGAAGCAGTCACCTCGAGAATGTTTGTCTGTATGAGGTTCTGCAAAATTACATATTCAAGAGGAACATCAAAGAAGATACTGAGAAAGGAGTGTATGCTGTAATAGGAAGTGAGGGATGTCTGGTCAAGCAAAGAAAATGCCACTTGGTAAACCATCGAACATTGAGTGGCGAATCTCCTGAAAAAAAGGAGTTTTTCTATTTAGCACTTTTGCAACTTTTCAAGCCTTGGCGTGCAGAAGAGGAACTGCTTGGAGATTTCCTCTGTTACGAAGACTCTTTCAATGCCGCCAAGGAGACCATAGAATGTCCTGCTTTTCCCAAATATGTAGAAATGTTGAATGCGGAAATTGAGCAGGAAGCAACGATTGCAGCCGAGATTGCCAGAGACAGTTCTCAGGACAGTCAGAGTTCTGCTTCATTGAGTCAGGATCCACTAGGAGGACCTGTTATCGAAAATGAAGCTGCCACTGCTATGAATGAAGTGGAAAGAGCCATGGCACATGCTCAAGAGGATGCGGTTAACTTAGAAGAGTTGGAAAGACAACTCAACGTTGAGCAGAGGAAAATATATGACGAAGTTACCATGCAAATTGATCATGGATTAAGTCATGATAAGAAAGAGTGCTCATGTACGTCGTTGAAGCCTGTCCGACTGTACGTGAGTGGAGAAGCGGGAACTGGAAAAAGTTTCCTCATTAAAGCAATTTCATGCTATTTGCAGGAAAGGACAGAGTCATCGCTGTCTTGTGTTGTCACTGCTCCAACTGGACTGGCAGCACATAATATTAAAGGGATTACTTTACATCGTTTACTGATGCTGCCAGTGGAGCATGACAACAAATTAGAATATCACAAGCTATCTGGAGATGCTTGTTTTGAAGTTTCAAGAATCTTGAGGAAAATGAAACTTCTTATCATTGACGAAGTAAGCATGGTTTCCAATGTCATGCTTGCCTTTGTGCATTTGAGGATGCAAGAAGTTCTCAAAACAGAGTATGATGTGTTATTTGGTGGCAAACACATCATTGTTTTCGGAGATCTTCTGCAGCTGACACCAGTGAAAGGGCAACCTGTGTTCAAAATGCTCACGCATGAAGATACCAGGAAGTGCCTAGGCAGCATTGGCAACGTCAATATATGGTTAAACTTCAATTATGCTGAACTGCATGAAAATATGCGTCAGGCGAAGGATGAAGTTTACAAGACTATTCTACAAGATGTTAGAATTGGAAAAGTGACCGAGCATGGGAAAGAAGCTTTACATGCACGATTACTGTCAAATTTATATCCAGAACAAGATGTTGTGCCTGAGAATATTTTTCAGAAAATTACTGAGAAGAAATCTGGAATATGTTTGATGCCAACTCTTGCAGAATGTGCCAAATTTAACAACAAAATGTTGCATTTAGAAAAGCAAGAGATTGTGAAACTGGAAGCTATTGATAGAGTAGAGCATATGGGATCAACAATTATTTTGTCTGAGAATCTGAAAACAAAATTGGATTCATTAGAGAAGAGTATATCTAAAACTGCAGGTTTTGAAAAGACTCTGAATGTGTGCTTGAACTGCCGTATACTTTTAAGAAGGAATTTACATGTTGAAAGAGGTCTGGTAAATGGATCAATGGGTAATGTTGTTGATTTTGTGAAATACAGAAATAGAGATGGAATTAAATTTTTAAAAATTAAATTTGATGGCATTGAGGAAGTACAGCTAATTGCTCGTTGTTCTGCTAGATTTTTGCTTGTAAAAGACTTATATGTTCGCCGTAAGCAGTTTCCTGTTTGCTTGGCATATGCGGTGACAATCCATAAATCACAAGGTTTAAGTGTAGACAGTGCATTGGTGAATATTGGCAGTTCTGTGTTCAAGGAGGGTATGGCATATGTGGCATTGTCACGAGTTAGAACTTTATCGGGATTGTACTTGATTGAGTGTGATGTCACAAACATTTGTGCGGATCTAGATTGTGTTAAGGAATACAATAGGTTAAGAAGAGAGTATGCGCCACATTTGCCTCAGTATCCTTTGTTTGAGAAACGTGTGGTAGGCCGGAAACGAAGAAATGAGAACAATACTGGGGAGGTTGTAGCAAAAAGACAAAAAGTCAATGAACCTAAAATTACAAGCAGAAACAAAAAGGATTCTGTTGAAGATGTTGTTGGTTTTCAGTTTGAAAACAGTTCTGGTGTCAACTGCTATGCTAATGTAGTGGTTAATGTTTTGTTTTCTCTAAAAAATGTAAAAGAAGAGATTGTGGTCAATTCTGATCAAAGATTTTGCAGTTTGTTAAATTCTGTGTTAGAGAAATGTAGCACTGATAGAAGAAACATAGAAAGTGTGTCTGAAATTCGAAATCTGTTAGACAGATGTTCAGGCCAAACACAATTCTCTCAAAATATTCAGCAAGATTGTCAGGAGTTTTTAATGTATATGCTTGATGTATTGCATGCTGAAGGTGTAGATGTAGATCAGCTGTTTGGGCTTTCTTATCAATGGCAGCATGACTGCGAGAACTGTATGGTATCAAGTACTACTAGTGTAGACTCAGAAAGATTTATATATTTAACTTTGCCAGACAGTAAATCAGTCTCCTTTAATAAGCTAGTAAAAGCAGCTGATCACAACATGGAGTGTAGCCAATGTAAATCTGAAATGATGTCCACATTATTTATACGAACATATGGCCAGTATGTCATTTTAATGTTCCAACGATGTAGGCCTGATGGAACAAAATTGACAACTTTAATTAAAAATTTTGTAGCTTCGCAGTTGTCAATATCAGGAAGGACTTTTGTAACTGCAGCAATTATATATCATGACGGCCCTTCAATAACATCAGGACATTACACAGCTTATTTAAAGTCTAGAAATGGCTGGTCATTCTGCAATGATTCTGTTTTAATTTTCAAAAAAAAATTGCCGTATGACCTTAAAAACTCTTACCTGGTGTTTTTAAAACCAAAATTTTAGGGAAATAATCTCGGGATGTGCTCTGTGGAATTTCAAGAAGTTCTAATGGCTCCTACACAATTTGGCCTTGAGGATAAGTGTAGTTCAGAGACATAACTTCTAACCATAGGACTGGACGTCATGGAGAAATACATGCACTTTCAATGAGTTCAGAAAAACTGTTTCTTTTTATAAGCTAATTGAAGCAGCCAATCAAAACATGGAGTAGAGGGAATGTAAGTCTGCAATGCTGTCTACTGTTTTACATTGCTTTGTGATTAAAAGTGATGTAGAGAATTAAATAATTGTAGTAGTCATAGAGGTAGTGTAAGTCTGCTTCATAGTAAGCAGTATCAGTGTCATAGGAAATGTAGAACATGACTGAGCAAGAAGGGGAAGATATTACTATTCCAGGATTGTGAAAATGATCTTCAACATTTTAATTCTGAAAGTTGCGGAAATGCCAAATGACGGGATTGGCTTACAAGAAATCCAAGAGTTATAAATGGCTATGACCAGATTTGGCCTTGTGGAAAATTGTGGTAGAGAGCAAGAAGTCATTTATTGCATGTAATGTGTTTTTAAAAACGATGGAGATTTTCTTTCAGAAAGTGGCGGGCTGAAAGTAATAACAGCACAAAAGAGTATAAGCTGTTCATAGGACATCCTTGGACGTCATGAAAAGTAAGTTAACTTTAATGAGTTCTGAATTTTGATTTCTGATGTTGTATGGGTTTTTTAAACACAATCATTTTGATTGTGTTTTTTTTTCCCCGCTGTTACATGATGAATACCTTCAAGTCACTGTTTTTAGTGAAATTTGATACATTCTGAGAACAGCAAAAATAAACCATTTAACATGTATAATTAATTCTGTACTGTTTGCATTTATGATGTATATGTAGAACTGTGTAGGAGGCATGGAGAAGGTGAGGCTTCTGTAAGTGTCAAAGTTGTTGCATGCAGTGCTGCACTTCTGCGTATTCTTTCATATGCTAGACTACATCTGCACAATGAGATACCTAAGCAAAGGAAACACAAGTGATGTGATTGTGAAATGAGCAAAATAAATTGCACGTATTTCAATTACATCACCTGTGTTTCCTATCATTATGAATCACATTGTGCAGATCAAGTTTAGGTCTGTCCAGGGAAACATAGGAGATTTGGACTTTGTTGAAGAGTGCAGTGGACATGACTCACTTCATTGGTAGACCTTCACATGTATTATCTCCTCTGTACTCTTCAACAAGTGTAAATCTCATCTGCAACCCTGAGTAGGCCTCACCTGAAACAAACCTCTGGATAGTAGACATCTTATTGGCATCCTGAAGCAATTATTTAAAATTTTAGTGTCTTGCGACACTTTTCTGAAACAACAGCAATGCAAAAGATGCACCATGTTTTAAGATAGGCCTCACTTCATCTGCATCAAGATACTGTTAGTTTAAAATGTATATCTTTAGGACTGTGTAGGGGGCCTGGAGAAGCAGAAGCTTCTGTAAGTGTCAAAGTTGTTGAAAAACTGTTTCTCCTTCAATCTTTTCCCTTGTCTTTTCTAATTTTTAAATACATTTTTTAATATTTTTCAAATGTTTGTTCTCTCTTTCACAGATTGAAAGTATAAAAACAAAAAGTGAGTAATTTAACGACAATTATAAGGTAAATATTTTGTACTGTTTTCGTTACATTTCTATCACATTTAACTACTATTAGTTCCACTGCTTCATTTCTTTAACCCTCAGTTTCCTGCCTTTGCTACTTCCCTCATTCCTTTCTCTATTACCTACTTACTCAACTCCTTCCACTCTTTTTCTCAGTCCCTCTCTTCTCATAGTTCCTCACTCTTGTTCACTCACTGCGTCTCTATTACTCTTAGTGTCTTTGACTGATCACTCTATCACTACTTGTTCATAATGCTTTCTCTGTCTAGTTGAAGCACACTAAGGGTAATATTATGAACACAGCCAATAAAATTATTGCTCTTTTTATTGGCAGAAAACTGGTGCAAAAGTGGTTTTAGTGGCAGTTTTCTGCCACAAAAGCAGCTTTAGCGACACATTTCTGTCAATAAAAGCTGCAAAACTTTTATTGCCTATGTTGATGATATGGCTCTATGTTAATTACATTTCTTTGCTGTTTCAATTAATCTTTTTCTGTTATTTTTTGTTTTCTGTTTTCTATTTTTTCTCTCTGTTATTCCTCATGTTTTAATCTTATTTTGAACATTCACTCACATTCTCCAAGAAACTCTTCTTTGTTAATGTTATACTCTCTTTTTTTTTCTTTCACTTCGTTATCTATTTTGTTTTTCACAATTATACCCTCTTCTGTCTTTTCTTCGGTAAATAGATCTATTAAACAGTATCTCTTCTTTACTCCCTATAGCTGTCTTTCTTTTAACATCACTCTCTGTTTCCTTTCCTTATACTTACACTTTTTATTTGTTTTTTTTTTTTTTGGGTTAGCTCCCGGTCCGCGTACCGGGAAGCTAACCCGAAAGCGAACCAAAAGAAATAGAGCTTGCCAGAGTGCTAAACATTCTAGCAATTTTTTTGGAAAGGAAGGTAGTTCTGAAAAGAACTTTTTTTAAATATTTTTGTTGTTTTATATATTTTTTTTATTTTTTGAACATTTTTTGTTTTTTTTGTATTTTTTGAACGATTTTATATTTTTTGGGGTTTTTTTGGGGGGGGAAACAACAAAAAACAGGCGTTGAAAAGGGCTCAACAGGAGCAAAAAAAAATTACTGGGGGCGGTTAGGGCAATCATGGTGTTCATACGCCAGGTTCAGTGCATTGATGCTCATGTTGCCACAAGCTAATAATGCACGACAGTGCATACATAAGTGGATCATGTGCCCAAAATTTTGTTGAATATTTGGCACAGTTTCCCGTGCCTCTTCTGGTGATAGAGAAACCGGTATTGTTGGTCTGGCCACAGGAGTTGGTCTGGGATTGTCGTGCATATACCTTAATTCCGCCCGGCTGTAATTTAGGGGATGTTTCCTCGTCATGTGCCTGTGCATAGTGTGATTGCCAAAGCTATATTTTTTGTCCGTCCCTCTGGACAATTGTTCCTTGCATATCAGGCAGGTGACATACCTTGCGTTGACCTTTTTTTGGCCACGAGGCATTGAAAAAAACTGCCAGATGAAACTGGCTTTCTTTCTGGAAACCCGGGGCAACTCTTCTAAAAATTGTGGTTCTTCTCCCTCCTCATCCATTTCTTCCTCTTCCTCCTCAGTGTTGGTAAGGACCTGGGGAGGTGGTCCTCTCTTCCCATGAGGAGGTGGTGGTGGTGGTGGGGGTGCACCAGCTGAAGCAACCAATGAAGCCATTTTCACACAAGCAAAATAGGTCTTCCAACAAGCAAAATAGGTCTTCCTCTCACAATGATGAAAGTCAGAGTGAGGAAAGAAGGAGGGGTTTTCATCATTTGGGAAAAACAATACTTCTCAACCAATGAAAAGTGTTATTTTTAGGTCACCTGACCTAGCCTTCCATCATTATGAAACTAAAAGTGAAATGAACCAATGAAAAGTTTTATTAACAAGTCACATGACCTCTCACGCTCATGTTACGCGCTGCGGAACGCTCCCCGGTTAGCTTCCGGGTCGCTCCGCTTCGCGCCTCGGTCCGCGCCCCGGGACACTTCCGGGTGCGCTAACGCGATACGTCACAAGACGCATTTCGCGGCAACGCGATACGTCGTGCTTTCGCGCCGCGGATCGCTTCCGGGGAGCTGCGTTTCGCGCCTCGGTCCGCGCCCCGGGGCACTTCCGGGTGCGCTAACGCAGTACGTCATAAGACGCATTACGCGGCAACGCGATACCGTCACTATGTTGATTTCTTACTGGTTCGCGGACCGGGTCGCGGAATCAAATTGAGCTAACGGGAAGCTTCCCGGTTCGCGGACCGGGAGCGAAACAAAAAAAATATTTAAAAAAAATTATTAATAAACATATAAAATATATTTTTGGATTTAAAGAAGAAGAATACATTTTACAGCTATATATATTAGCTTTTAAAAAACCAATGAAATTCACTGAAAAAACCATAGGTTATAGACCATATATAGTTAGGAATTAGCATTTACAAAACCTTGAAAATTCACTGAAAAAAACCATAGGTTATAGACCATATATAGTTAGGAATTAGCATTTAAAAAACCTTATTTTACTCACACAAAACCATTGAAATTCCATATATAGTTAGTTGTACTAACTATATATCGCGCACCCGCAATCCACTGCTGATCATGTCACATATTACATCATTCATGACATGGTCAGTGACATCACTGATGACATCACTGATGACATCTCAAATGACATCACTGATGACATCACTGATGACATCTCAAATGACATCTCAAATGACATCACTGATGACATCTCATTTGACATTACTGATCACATCACTGATGACATCATTCATGTGATATTATGATGAACCTCTTCAGACTCTTATATAACCTTAGATACACTCAGTATAAACAGACACTCACAGACTGTCACTCATCCATGGAGTTACTCACACACATAGTCAGTCATGCAAAGAATCAATCACACCTCCATTTCCTCAACTATACAGTTATACACACCTTACTTATTCAAACATATACTAAAACATATTTACTCACTTATACAATCCTGGATACAAGTTCACAATGATCCATACAGCCACTCACACATTCACTGGCTCTTATGCACAGTTATTTATATATGTCAACTCTCACATGTACTGTATTTTACATATGTACTTACTTTGACATGTAGCACTGAGATAGCCATTCACTCACCAATACAATCATGCACACAGTCAACCGCCCATACAGCTGTTTCCACATGCACTTTTGAACCCATACATCTAGTGAATCAACTGCTCACACATCTATGCACAGAGTCATACACCTCCCAGCCACCCACACACACACTCAGTCTCCCATAAAAATGCTTGGGCAACCAATCAATAACCCATATAGTTAATCATATAGCTACTGATCAACACATGCAGCAGTTTACAGAACAACAGACATAATGATGCACAAATTAAGACAGTTTAGTCACTAACCCATGCACTCAGTGAGACACATTTAATCAGTCACTCATACAGTCAGTCATGCACCTACTAAATCCTTCATCCAGACACTTATAAATCCACTCATTCTTCAATATGTAAGACATATTTTAACTTTACAGAAACATACAGCCACTGGATGTAGTCATCAGTGATGTCATCAGTGATGTCATTTGAGATGTCATCAGTGATGTCATCAGTGATGTCATTTGAGATGTCATCAGTGATGTCATCAGTGATGTCACTGACCATGTCATGAATGATGTAATATGTGACATGATCAGCAGTGGATTGCGGGTGCGAGATATATAGTTAGTACAACTAACTATATATGGAATTTCAATGGTTTTGTGTGAGTAAAATAAGGTTTTTTAAATGCTAATTCCTAACTATATATGGTCTATAACCTATGGTTTTTTCAGTGAATATATATATATGTAAAAATATGTATAAATATTAAATATATAGGGTAAGTACTTTTACTAAGTTTATATCTTCCCCACACATGCATTTGCGTTGTAAAGGCATGCGTGGTAAAGTTATATGAGGTCAAAAAGAATGCGGAGTGATGGTATTGCGGAGTAGTTTGACCTGCGTTGTTAAAAATGCGGAGTCATGGTATGCGGGAAAATAGTTTGCGGGATAACGTCACATTTTCCTCTTATATACTGGAGCCATCGGATGCTTGAGACATGGTCACGTGAAAGGCATTCCCATAGGACATCTTTGCGAAGTGTATTTTCTTGCCTAGCCCAAATATTAAGCACAAAGATAGGGGACGGAAAGTCAGTACATCTGAGAGGAAAGGCATCCCCAACTCTTCGTGCACGACATAAAATGGGGTGCTTTGTGGGACTGAAACGCCCATCGCAGGAAAGAGTTTTCAGCACTTTGCACTGCCCCTACCACAATGTGGCCCAATATCTCACTCCCATAACAAACCTTTGAGATATATTTGGCTTCATATATCTTCAAATGAGGCCCTATTGGCTTCCCTCCCACTCTGCTGGCAAAGTTAAAAACAGCTGCAAATGCTTTCACTAGATCCCCTTTCTTCCAAGTAAGCAAAAGGCACCAACTCAAGAAATCGTTAAACACAACTCCCAAATAAGAGAAAACATTGGTCTTCGGTAGGCCTGGGTGGTAAATTCCGTTCCGCTGGCAGAATTTGGGTAATTTCGCATTCCACAGAGAACGCGAAAATGCCCAAAATTCTGCGTTCCGCGAAATTATTTGCTTGTTCGCGTTCTCAAAATGCGTGTTCGTGAGATATTTACCCCCCTCCGAGTGCGCAAACAGTGATTGCGAACAGTAAAAAAGCAACGCAAACAACCAATTCTGCGTGTTCGTGGAATTTCTGCGTGCTCCCGTAGATATTTTACCGTTTTGCGGAGATTTGCATAATGCGATTACGCAAATTCCGGCCACCCCTATTCTTCGGTATTGACAAAAGTCCGAGTTTAAAAGTGAACTGCTTTGCTTTACGAGAAGTTGTAGGCCCCTAGCTGTCCTCGCCAAGAGGACTGCATCGTCTGCGTATAGAAGGACTGATAGGCTATGCTTGCCTACCTGGGGACAATCCACATTTGTAACCAAAAGGGCCTTCTCTAAGAAATTAATATATAGGTTAAAAAGAAAGGGTGCTAAAATGCATCCATGACGCATCCCTCTCTTGATGTCAAGCTGACTGGACACTTTCGGGTCCATTGAATAGCGGACAACCGCGGTTGAATCACGGTGAAGATCCCTCAGAAATAAAATTATGTTACTGTCAATGCCAATGGAGGACATCAACCGCCACAGCTTGGACCTATTGACACAGTCGAATGCTGAGGACTGGTCCATGAAGGCTAGGTATATGGGGCTGGAACGAGCCACAGTGTATTTGTTCAGAACCATGTACAGGTTTAAACACTGTTCCACAGTGGAACGACCTGGGCGAAAGCTGTTTTGGATATCCGAAAAAAAATGGTGTTTTCATCAACCCAGGATACAAGTGTGTCAAGTACCATGCGGCCCACCACCTTCACCAAAGAGTCCAGAAGAGAAATGGGCCTATAACAATAGGTACTGTCCCGATCTCCCTTTTTAAATAACAGGCAGGCAGGATTTCGTCCTGCCCACTCTATGGAGTCAGTGATACTGGCAGTATTGGACGACCTACGTAGTAAAGCAGATTTAGGTATCCCTCAGGCCCTGGTGCTCCTGGATTTATCCGCCGCGTTTGACACGGTCGACCACATGATACTGAGGGACCGTGTCAGACAGGCTGGTATCCAGGGCCCTGCCTTTCACTGGATCGAATCCTTTTTAGAGGGCCGCACTCAAGCAGTACACCTGGCCAATTTCATAGCACCTAAGTTAACCACTACGTGTGGGGTCCCACAGGGCTCCTCTCTATCCCCCACCTGTTCAATCTGTACCTCCTCCCCCTAATTAAGTCCCTAAAAGACAGGAATGTGACTACATTCAACTATGCGGATGATCTTCAGCTCACATTCACCATAGACAACTCGCCCAATTCAAATACCAACTTTCAGGAAACTATGTTACACATCGGTCTTTGGATGGACTACAATCACCTGAAACTTAAGCCAGGTAAGACTGAGGTGCTACTGATAGGGGGAAGCCAGATCTTCTGGGGCCCACACTATTGGCCAGCAGAACTCAGGCCCCCCTAAGCTCTCTACCTCTGAAAAAGCCTTCTGGCGACTATAGACAGAGACTTATCACTAAAAACACATTTAGCTGCAGTGGTATCAACCTGTTTCTTTCAATTGCGTAAGATCAGAAAGATCCGCCACTTGCTTACCCATGCAGCACTAATACAGGTGGTGATAGGTCTGGTACTGTCCCACCTGGATTATGCCAATTCGATCTCTTTGGAGATGCCACTCTGTCTGAATAAGCGACTCCAGATGGTGCAGAATCAGGCAGCAAGATTGATCCACCAGCAACCCAGGTGGCAATCTGCCAGACCTCTCTTAAAAAAGCTACACTGGCTCCCATTGCCTCAACGGTCCGCCTTTAGGACAGGCTGCTTAATCTTTAAATCATTAAATAGTCAGAACCCCATATTTGTCAACAACCTATTATCCAGGTACACTCCTACCCGTGATCTTCGTTCCAAACATCTTCACCTACTAGCTACCCCTAAATTCAAACGGAAACGACTTGGAGGCTGTGGATTCGCATACCTGGCTCCACAATTGTGGAACTCGTTCCCCCAGGAGATCCGGTTCTGCACAGAACTATTGCGTTTCAGAAAGCTGCTTAAAACATGGCTATTCGAACAAGCACATGACTAATACCTCTATTTGGCCTCGACCAGTTCAGAGTAGCGCCATGAAACCTTTGGTGTACACGCGCTTTATAAATTCCTTATAACATAACATAACATAAAGCCCAAGAATCTGGGCGGCCAACCTGGACTGCAGCATTGATAACAGCTCTGAGGACAGGCACCCAGGTTTCTATGTGGGCAATGTAGACATCTGGCAAGATTCCATCTGGCGCGGGGGCCTTGTTTCTAGATAGACCCAGAATACCACCTCTCACCTCTTTCATGGTGAAAATAAGTTCCGACTTGCCTTCCACTCTTTCCTGCCCCTCAATTGGAGGGGTATCCGACTGGAAGATACCCTCGAAATTATGTACCCAATTGTCCTCTGTGATATGGGCATCTAGAAAATTTGCATTATTTCCAGATAGAAATGGGCTGTTAATAATGCCCAGAACTTTGAGCTATTGTGCAGTGTACTAGCCTCCACTAAATCGATCCAGGCCTCCTCCTTCAGGCGAGACTTGCGAGTTGCTAGAGCAGCCTTATATGCTCTTCGTAGGCCTTTGACTGCCACCCGGTCTCAGGGCTTAACACCCAAAGCCTGTCTCAGGTTCCTGGAAGCCTGGGAGCACGCAAGTCAAACCATCGTGGACCTGGTTGCTTACGGCCCACACCCGGGGCCCGTAGTAACTTCCTTATGACAGTAGACATGGATCCAAATGCACCCATGATGTCCGGAGCACTTGCCTCATCATCGAAACAGGTGGCAAACTCGCTGCGAGTTAAAGGGGACTCGTGGAGTAGCTCTAGGACAATACACCCCAACGTTACGCTCTTTCCCGCTTCCACCGCTTTAAGAGGGACACCAGCCCCCCCGCCCACCTTGGTGTGTCTGAGTGTTCGGGACCAGCCTGCTGAGACACAAATGGGGTTGTGGACACTACATTCACTCGCCTGCACACAAAAATTGGTAACCAGAGAGTAAAAGGGGGTTGATACAAAGGTGAAATCAATAAAGGTCTCACACCCTCTCCCAATAAAGGTGGGAGTAGTATCTATTTTCCCCGGAGGCAGCTTATTCATTACAGATGTTAGATCAATTTCAAGCAAGATGGAGTTAATCTCAATACCCTGGGGAATATGTTCCATGTGTAAGCCTGCTTGTCGTGCACAGCCCATAGCTTCCACTCCTCCTTGCATGATGTCCCCACACATGAGTGTTAAAATCCCCTGTTAAAAAATGTAGTGATAACTCTGACCCTTCAAGATGCTATCCTTAAGTACAGACTCCAGCAGAGTTATATTGCCCTCATCTGGGTGTGTAACTCCCGCGTTGTAAAAGTTTACCCAGAAGTAGCTTGCACTTTCCACTGGACAACAACATCACATGTAAATTGGGAGAGACATATAGTGAGGTAGTGTAAGAAACTGGCTCTGTATACTGCACCAAAGTGAGGTACAGTGTGTATAGAGTCCAAGGGTCTGCAGGGGTAGGCAGAGGTTAAAGTTAGATAGAACCTTACTCTCTAAAGTGGTACCTTGGTCGAGCAGTAAGGCAGTATCAGAGGACAGTGTTAAGCATTTGATGTACACACTCAGTCAGCAAATTAATTCACACACTCAAAAACGGGTCTTTCAGGATCGCCGATCTGCTACAAGCGTCCAACATGCAATTTCACATGTACGCTGACGATACCCAACTGTACCTTAAGATCAATACCCTTGACGAGATCAACTTGCTTACTAGCACTTTTAAGACCACCCAAACATGGTTAGCAGAGAATCACCTCAAATTGAATGCTTTAAAAACTGAATTCCTCCTAGTTGCCCTACCCGCTAAAGTCCCCATAATGCACAATTGGATCAAACACCTTACAGCATTCAACGACCAACCAACCATTGGGGATTCAGCGAAATCAATGGGTATAACTCTGGATTGCACCCTCAATATGCAGAAACACATTAGTAATGCAACGAAGGGAGCAAACTTTCAGATTAATACACTAAGGAAGCTGAAACCATTCCTGCCTGCCAATGACTTCAAGATGCGGTTCAAGCTCTAGTCCTACCTCGGCTGGACTATGGTAGTGTCTCGCTATACGGTCTCCCCAAAGCCACTACATCTCCCCTAAGAGCCTCTACCAATGCAGCAGCGAGACTCAACACTGGCTCGAAAAGAAGGACCCACATCTCCCCTGGCCTAAAATCTCTAAACTGGCTGACCTTTGAAGCCAGAATTCACCTGAAAATACCATGTATGACGCATAAGGCCTTACATCACAATGCACCCAGCTATCTCACACAAAAACTCACAATATTTGGTGGGATAAGGTCCACAAGAAGTGCGGAAAACCTCCTCCTGAAGCCACAAAAATTCAACAAGAGAAAAACTTATAAACGATTCTTTTCAGGAATGGCACCCAGGATTTGGAATGCCCTTCCCCCGGAAACAAGACTGAACCCCTCCACCTCACCCTTCAAATTGGAAGTAAAAAGCATCCTTATGGCAAAATTCACTTAAACAAAGTACCATATTTCCACGAGAACTTCCATACACTTCAGCAAACTTGTCAATCTAACCAAGATAATGGATATTACCGTGCTTCAACAGTCCGCCCTTGCTACGTACCTCATTGCTTTGCTTTTTTTCTGCACAGTTGATGTCTTATACATACCTCATTGCTTTGCTTTTTTTCTGCTCGGCTGATGTTTTATATATTTGACTTACTTAGGCTTATTGTACTATCTTGACTCATCAGGCCTCTCCTGCTCTGCATCCTGTTTGATTTGCTTTTTGCTTTCACTCTTATGTTTATGTATCTTGATCCTTCATATCTTTTATATATGACATAACTCTTTTACTGTAAAGCGCTCTGATACCCACAAGGGTCTCTATAAAAAGTTCTAATTAAGACCAAGGGGGTCAGTTTAACATGTTCTTCACCATACTGAACCCCCCAACTCCTGATGAACAATATATGTAGCGCAAGCAGGAGTAAACCTAAGAAACGTCTCAAAACTCGATTCTGTCTGCAGAGCAAGGCTGTTGGAAAACCCCCAAATACCAGCCCCGTGAGTAAGGATCGGTAAACACTTGCTCCTAAAAACTTCCAAAAGAAGATCCACGGTTTTTTTTCCAATGCGTGAGGCTAAATTATAAATAAAGCCCGCATCATTGGAAAACTTTTGGGAGGTTAACACACCAATGAATCTCTGAGCTTCTTTTCCATTTCGCGGTACTGCGCACTTCTTAATTTTCTGCTTCACCTGTGAAATCACTTCTCGATTTCCCTCATGCCATTGAATGCCTAAGAATTTCACACTTTGTGCTGGACCTTGCAATTTGTCAGGATTAATCTCCCATCCTCTGTTCTGCAAATGGGTTACAATTTGATCGAACTGAGATTGAATCTGTTCCTGCGTCTCGCCTTGAATCATGATGTCATCAATATAATGACAAACTTGCACTCCTGAACTTAACGGTACCTCGTCTAAGTGCTCAGCCACCAGCCGTTGACAGATTGTCGGACTATGTAAGTAGCCCTGGGGCAAACTTTGAAACGTCAGTTGTCGGCCATTCCATGTAAAACTGAATTGTTCCTGACATTCAGGAGCAATAGGAATAGAAAAGAAAGCATTAGCAATGTCAATAGCTGCGTACCATGTCCCTGGGTGTTTTTGGATTCTCTCTATTAAAGTAACAGTGTCTGGCACAGCAACAGTCAAAGTAGGTGTATGTTTATTCAATTCACGGTAATCAACTCTCATACGCCAAGAGTTATCACTCTTGCGCACGGGCCACACGGGATTGTTCCAGGCAGAAGTGACCGGAATTAAAACCCTGGCATCCATCAAGTCTTGAATAGTAGCACTGATTTCATCATGCCCACCTGGGATTCGATACTGTTTCATTGAAATAATCTTAGTCGCTTGAGGTAATTTTACAGGAGGAAATTTTAAACATCCTACTCTCACAGGTTTAGTCGAAACATAACTCTTCAAGCCAAATTGGTAATAACCATCACTCAGATGTAAAGTCATTCCCTTTAAAATATCAATTCCAATTATATTCTCAGAAAGGGGCACCACTAATACACTATATTCTCTTTTTGGTATTTTACTGATTCTCAACTGAAGATTAGTTTGCACTGCTGGGGTCTCTTTACCACCCAATGCGGTGATAGTAAAATATTGTCCTTTGAATTTCATGAGATTTCCATATATCAAAGTGGCCTCCGCTTCCGTATCTACCAATGCTCGGGCCCGTTGTACATTACGGTGTCTACATATGGCCTATAATCTCTACGAGCCCAATTTTGTACTGGAGCTTGACCTATTTCCTAATCCGTTTTGCTTTTGTCAGATGCCCACGATAAATTAGGATAAAGACTCTCATATCGTTTAGGCAGCAGCACATCAAATTCAAATTTCAAATTTCAAAGCTTTATTCGACAGCAGTCATAAAAGCAGTTTGCATTCTTACATACACAATAAATACTACAACAAAATTAAAATCAACAATTTTTAAGAAACTTATTAAACATAATGCTGTCTTTTACGAGATTAGCTACATAAAATCCTGACAAACAACCATATCGAAGATATCTTTAATCGGTGTCTAGCTGTTGTAAAGTAGAGGTGCGTATAATCCATGAACAACCTAGGAATTTTGCGACAGCAATCGCTAAATGAGGTGTACAGTCTGATTCCAATATTCCCAGCGCCTCTGTGCACCTTCGTGTTCCTAGATTTAGGCACACTGCTTTTATCCATTTACGTCGTGGATTAACATATAAGGGGCAGACAAACAGTATATGGGCCGTATTCAAATCTTTACAATGGGGACATTTATCGTCCTGGATAGTCGACCATTTACGAGTAAACACCTTTGTAGGAAGCGTCCCAATTCTAAACTGAAAGTATAGTTTTCTGTTAAGTGGCCTTTCGATAATGTCCCAGTAAGGCTTGCATGATGGTACAGATTTAATGTTCAAGTAGCGTCCTGTTAGGTTTGTATTAGAGCCTGTACATTGGGTAGATGTCCATACCATTTCCCAATACATGTTTTTTAATGTAGCCTTTGGTGGAAAACTTTCAACATTGGGAGAATTCCACAGATGGTCTAATTCCAGCTTGCTAAGCAAACCTCTAATTTCATTTAACCATAAGATCGTATGGAAGCGGTCTGCCCTTATGATGTCCTTTAGGGCATTTGCAAAGTGCACAAGTTCAGGGGTGGTCATAAGGCGTCTCCAGTATAGTAGCGGACGTAACCGTGGCAAGTCCTTGATATTTTTCTTACCCAGATCATATGCCAGTGCTATGGTGGGGTTGCTTTGGGGAACCCCAATCAAACGGCGGAGAAAACTATTTTCCACCAATGTTAGCTGTTTCAGGTTGGAGAAACCCCAAAGTTCCGAACCATATAGGGAGGCACTGATTACCTTCATGTTGTAAATTTCTAGGGCGGGGGTAATGGGCTTGGTCAATGAAATTTTATGTTTGTGAGCCACTAATCCTGCCAGTTGATGAAACTTTAACACGGCCATATCAATATGTTTTTTCCAGCTCAGGTTACGTTGGAGGTTTATTCCCAGGTATGTGAAGGCTTCAACCTGTTCCATTGGGATACCATTAAATTTTATTGAACCCCTGAAGGTATTCCTCTGGTTTAAGCACATGAACTTGGTTTTAGATGTATTTATCTCAAGTCCATGTGCTTTACAGAACTCTCCGAAGGCGTTAACTGCCTTCTGGAGCCCACTAGGTGTTCGGGAGACTATGAGCGTGTCGTACGCAAACATAAGAACAGGCACACGCGCTCCAGCCAAGATCGGTGCATCGGTGGGGGAACGGCTTAGATGGTTTACAATCCCGTTGATGTAGATAGAGAACAGTGTCGGTGCCAAGACACACCCCTGCCGAACCCCACGTTCGACAGGGAATGTGTCAGTCACCTCGCCCTGAGCACCCCACCTGATTCTAGCATAATTGTTCTCATGTAAGCGGACGAGTAGCGTCAGAAGTTCCAGGGTCATCCCAGCTTCAGCAAGTACCCCCCAAAGCTTGGAACGAGGAACTAGATCAAAGGCTGATTTTAGATCTACAAATACCGCGTAAAGAGTTCCATTGGTGAGCAACACATTCCTCCAGTAAAGAGCTATAAAAAAGAAGACCTGGTCAACTGAGCTTGTGCAGGGACGAAACCCGGCTTGGTAAGGGGATAAAATATCGTTTTCATCGATCCAGGTTTGTAATTTATTTTGTATTAAATGACCTATAATTTTTTGGGCAGAGTCTATAAGACTAATAGGTCTATAGTTGCTGGGTAGTGATTTATTTCCCTTTTTAAAAACTGGAATTATTTCTGCGCCCATCCAAGAGGTAGGTACAGGTGCACCTCTGGCCACAGAGTTTGCTAACCACACAAAGTACTGGCACCAGGATGGGCGATCACTTAAGAACACATCTGCTGGTATGGCATCTATTCCTGGGGCACGGCCCCTTGTCATGCAATACTAACATCTTTTATGGTGAATAGCTGGCCTTGGTAGGAAACTGTGGGTGGTAAAGTATATTCCCCTTCAATTGGCACACACGCGTATTGTGGTCTGAAAAAATCTACCCATTGGTTTTGTGCTGGGTTGAGCCACCCCTCCTCTATCCCATTTAACCAGGGCCCAAAATTGACTCTGATTTCTTGCGTCACAGGCGGATTTCAAATCACGCCAATGGGCCTCATCCCTCTTTTCTTAGCCTCTTTTTGTACCTTCCTGTAGGTATCCCTCGCTATTCTCACCCCTAAAATATTCTTGTTTCTGAGTTCTATACTAAGGTTCTCACAAGCTTCTCTACAGGTCTTGTCATACCATCCTAATTTGAGCTTTTTATTCTGGACATTTCCTGGTTTGTTCTCCTTCTTAAAAAAACTCCTGAAGCTTTGTAAAAAAGGTTGTGTGGGTATGAAGCATAATTTCAGGGAAATTTTGCTTGTTAACGTGTGAGTTAATCTCAGCCACTTCTTATAGCACAGCTTTTTAAGGTCCTCTAGTCTCTCCATGTTCTCAATAAGGCTACCCCATTTAATGTGGCGCTGGTTGTTCGAGGATACAATATCTAGGGTGGTTTTACCACCCCCTAGGATTGGTTTTCTTGACCCTGCATTTGCTCTGAGAACCATGCAGAGAGGGTTGTGATCACTCTCTATTCGGGTTTTGACTGCCATATCGATCAACCTATGCCATAATCTGACATCCACTAGGATATAATCTATTCGACTGGAGATTCATCAAATGTTTTGTTCCCCTGTCGATCTGATGGAGTTCGTCCTTTTGCTGCTCTAAGTCCTCTTGCCAAACATAGGGCCTTCATTTGGATGGCCACCGCTGTCCATCTATGAGCTACAGGAAGTTCTAACTGCGGGATACCCCACTTGCTGTCCTCTTCTTCTGTTAAAATTTGATCTTCTTGGCCAAGAGGTTCGAAAGTGGTATTAACATCGCCCCCTACAATAAAAGGCAGATATGTTGGGAGAACTTCAAGCTCATGGTCCAGAGCGGTTATTACTTCTGATGTTTTACCACCCGCTATTCCCCTGGCGTAGATATCCCACAACCATTGGCCCAGGTAAGAGTAATTGACAATATATCGGCTAGTGGAGAGCTCCTTTGATGGATTCTACAGCATAAATTTTGTCGAACCCAGATTATCAGTCCCCCTACCGGTCGACCCTTAGGGTTCTTTGTAGCTGGAATATAAAAAATTAAGATACCCTTGATGGAGTATTGGGGTCACAGACCATGTTTCCTGGAATAGTAAGATGTCAAATTGATCTATAAATGTACACCATTCGGGAGATATCAACTTGTTGGTGATTCCAGCAATGTTCCAGGAAAGGAAGGTCAATCCTGTCTCTACTATTCTATCCACCACTACGTCTAGGGAGACCTGAGGAAGGGAAGAACCTTGTAAATCGTCCCCCCACCCTTTTTCTAGATCTAGATAATTATTATTGTAACATGGGGGTTCAAGCGTGGATACAACCGGGTCAGGAGCTGATTCCACTAAAAAAGGGTCTAACTGTGGCCCCAGAAGTCTATTCGTGTTTCTACTACTTAGAGTAGGTGCTTCCTCTACCCTTTCCCCAAAAACGACGAAATAGCATATGTCAGACAGTGCTCCTTCTCTGTGGGGATATCTATGTGTTTTGACTCCGCTGATTCATTGAGCACTACTCTATCGGCCAGTTTGAGTCAATCACATTCGTTCAGGTTTGACAGTGCCCCAAATCGATTTTCTAGATTAATTTCCCATTCACTAGGTTGGGGGACCCTACCCCACTTGTGTGACACCAAGTTCCACTTGGTCTTTAGGATACTCGGGTTCCCTATTTTACTGCCATGATAAAAAAAATCCAAAGTTAACGGAACAATGTCTGTGCTCCTACGTTGTGGAGGAAGAAGATTCCTCAAAACCTCAGGAAGTACTTCTGGGTTTAGAAAATGCAAGACTACACAGTCACCTTTGAATTTTTTAGCACCGTTCCCTATCCAGTCCACCCTTCTTGCCATGGTGATTTCCTCTGCTAATTGCTGTTTACCCCAAGGGGATATCACCATATTATTAGATAGCCAGTGATAAGCTTTGCTAATCGGAGAAGCAGTGGATTCTATTTGACCCGGCTTTAAAGAGGGTACATTGGCCAGGACCAAAACTAGGGGGGAAGCCTCTACAATAAGTTGGACCGGGCCTTTCTCAATACCTATGCTAGTGGGTTTGGGTTGCAGAGCTTCGATATTAATTCCCTAGTTTTCATTGGGTGCACAGTAATGGGGTGTTCGGGGAATTGGGGCCTCTTTTTCCCTGCCTTCTATCCCGTCACCTGATGCATTTTCTGTGAGATCGGCTCTACTTGGGGCTGAAGTTGGATTGTTGCCAACCTTTTCCACTGTCTGGTTTATAATACCCCTAAGCCTAATTACCTCTGCTGTTAGGTGATCAATTTTGGTTATCAGCGGTTTAACAATAATTTTAAACTTGGAATCAATTATGCTCACAAGTATTTTAATTTGATCATCCTTCAGTGACACATTCCCACCGAGCTCCCCAGTTTTATCTTTTGTGGGCATGGTTTTAAGAGGGGAGGCAATCCTTTTCCTACTAGAGCGCAGCCCACCGCGTTTCCTCTGGCCCTTTCTGCATGCTCTAACTGCTCTAGTTGCTGGAACGGACACAGGGGAGGGGGGAGAGGATTTATCTGGGGTCATGTTAGATTGATCTAAGGAATCACTAACCAAGTTAATAGCGGTGGAGGTGGTTTGATCGGGTTATTTTCCTGAGTGAATACATTATCAAGAGTATCAATACAATGTACCTGTATCGGGACTTCGACCTGGTTCGCATCTAATAGGGAGTACTCTGTGGGGATTAAGGGGGTGGAGCTCAAGCCCAGTGATATCCTTCTAGAGCTATTTATTTAACTGACTACCTGCACTAGGTAGTTGTCTATAGTGTTGGTAGCAGAAGAAGACTTCTGTTTAGACATATTGGACTCAATAGGTTGGTACCACAGTTATACGGGAGAGTCGAATAGTACCTCAAGTAGCAATTAACAATAGAAGACAATGCCAACAATACGCAAGGGAGTTAACAACAATAAGTCTTACGGTCAAAGTGCCGCAGGAAGGCAACGGAAGCAACGGATAAGAATCCTGGCCCAGTCCAGTCACGGTCAGTCTCGGACTGTCTCAGACTGTCCGCCCTTTGTCCGGGCTTCGTCCGGCTTCCCGCTCGCGTCCCGCTGAGCGTTAAGGGGTGTGACTAAATAGGAGGAGCAGAGGGCGGGAAGAGATACCACGTGCGCTGCGTTGGTCGTGCGCGGATCCCTGGGTCTCGCAGTCCCGGCCCCTGTATGTAAGCAGCAGTGATTCCACAAAGTTGAATTTCCTTCAGCAAAACTGGCTCCCAATTGCAGAATCCGGCAGGATCAAATTCAGTGTCCCAGTGTAACAGCTACGAGCGGCTCCCGCGAAGCGGGAGCCGCGAGCTGTAAATGGCCGATGAAACAGGGAGGAGCAGGGGGCGGGAAGAGACATCAGGTGCGCTGCGTTGGTCGTGCGCGGATCCCTGGGTCTCGCAGTCCCGGCCCCTGTATGTAAGCAGCAGTGATTCCACAAAGTTGAATTTCCTTCAGCAAAACTGGCTCCCAATTGCAGAATCCGGCAGAATCAAATTCAGTGTCCCAGTGTAACAGCTACAGCAGCACATCTTGCTCGTACACTTTTTCCTTGTAAAATGGATTCCTTCCACTCCTGCAAGATTGTGATCTCCGATCAGGAGATTTCTCTCGTTCATCTCTCGTTCTCCATTCCGTAGACCTTCCCCTTTCGTTCCTGTTTCTGCGGTCACTGTACTCTTCTCTCCCTCTCTCCCTTGCAATGACCTCTGTCTGGGAGATTCATCTCTCTCCCGTCGATTTCAGTAACTCACAAACTCATCTCTTCTCTCTCTCTGGTAACCTTCATCACCAGTCCCATCTGGTTCTGTTTGTTAACTTTTCTGCTCCCTTCCTTTCTGTCTAAGCCTCGTTTTTGAAACATGTACCACAATTTAGCAGTCGGTTCCCCATCGATTTCTGCTACACTCACCCCATCCTTAAGTAGGGCAAGAACATATCTCATCTACTTAGTCGGTTATTGTCTGTACGGACTTCAGGTCTAGATGGTCTGTCTACTTTCATCCATTCTCCTAACTCACCTAACTCTCGAACTGCTTCAATCACTTTGGCTAGGGTGTTCCCTGTCTGATTTATTAACAGTGCCATCATCACCTGCTTGTAAGCAGGAGGAGCGGTACGAATGATCTTATTTCTCACAGAAGTATTAAGCAATCCTTCCATTAGTCTGTGTGCAGCACCTAGGAAAATAGAGGCTTTCATCACCTCTTCCTTTAATCTCTGTGTCGCATCCCTCAACGTATACGATGGTTTCTCATTCACTGGCCAATCTGATTCAGTTGGTTATTTATGACTACAACCGGTCACGGCTAGTTATAACAGACTGACTTGCTCATCATCTTCGTAACATCTAAAATGTTCTTGAATAGTTGGGTCTGTGCTTAATGTGCAGAATTTCACTGCATCTCCGCGGTCTAACATTATACCTGCGGCACCCAAATAAAAAATTCGGACCATCCATGTAAGCAAACTCTCACCAGATTTCTGGCAAAATCTGTCTAGGATATCATTGATCTCTTGTTGTGTGAAGTCGTCTAAGCTGTCAAGAGCTATCCCATGGGGACTATTAGGACCACCCTGCAACTTTCTCCGATGTATCGGTTGCGCCTGCACTTCTCTGCGCGTTTCCATGACCAACCTAGGAATTTTGCGACAGCAATCGCTAAATGAGGTATACAGTCTGATTCCAATATTCCCAGCGCCTCTGTGCACCTTCGTGTTCCTAGATTTAGGCACACTGGTTTTATCCATTTACGTCGTGGATTAACATATAAGGGGCAGACAAACAGTATATGGGCCGTATTCAAATCTTTACAATGGGGACATTTATCGTCCTGGATAGTCGACCATTTACGAGTAAACACCTTTGTAGGAAGCGTCCCAATTCTAAACTGAAACTATAGTTTTCTGTCAAGTGGCCTTTCGATAATGTCCCAGTAAGGCTTGCATGATGGTACAGATTTAATGTTCAAGTAGCGTCCTGTTAGGTTTGTATTAGAGCCTGTACATTGGGTAGATGTCCATACCATTTCCCAATACATGTTTTTTAATGTAGCCTTTGGTGGGAAACTTTCAACATTGGGAGAATTCCACAGATGGTCTAATTCCAGCTTGCTAAGCAAACCTCTAATTTCATTTAACCATAAGATCGTATGGAAGCGGTCTGCCCTTATGATGTCCTTTAGGGCATTTGCAAAGTGCACAAGTTCAGGGGTGGTCATAAGGCGTCTCCAGTATAGTAGCGGACGCAACCGTGGCAAGTCCTTGATATTTTTCTTACCCAGATCATATGCCAGTGCTATGGTGGGGGTGCTTTGGGGAACCCCAATCAAACGGCAGAGAAAACTATTTTCCACCAATGTTAGCTGTTTCAGGTTGGAGAAACCCCAAAGTTCCGAACCGTATAGGGAGGCACTGATTACCTTCATGTTGTAAATTTCTAGGGCGGGGGTAATGGGCTTGGTCAATGAAATTTTATGTTTGTGAGCCACTAATCCTGCCAGTTGATGAAACTTTAACACGGCCATATCAATATGTTTTTTCCAGCTCAAGTTACGTTGGAGGTTTATTCCCAGGTATGTGAAGGCTTCAACCTGTTCCAATGGGATACCATTAAATTGTATTGAACCCCTGAAGGTATTCCTCTGGTTTAAGCACATGAACTTGGTTTTAGATGTATTTATCTAAAGTCCATGTGCTTTACAGAACTCTCCGAAGGCGTTAACTGCCTTCTGGAGCCCACTAGGTGTTCGGGAGACTATGAGCGTGTCGTCCGCAAACATAAGAACAGGCACACGCGCTCCAGCCAAGATCGGTGCATCGGTGGGGGAACGGCTTAGATGGTTTACAATCCCGTTGATGTAGATAGAGAACAGTGTCGGTGCCAAGACACACCCCTGCCGAACCCCACGTTCGACAGGGAATGTGTCAGTCACCTCGCCCTGAGCACCCCACCTGATTCTAGCATAATTGTTCTCATGTAAGCGGACGAGTAGCGTCAGAAGTTCCAGGGTCATCCCAGCTTCAGCAAGTACCCCCCAAAGCTTGGAACGAGGAACTAGATCAAAGGCTGATTTTAGATCTACAAATACCGCGTAAAGAGTTCCATTGGTGAGCAACACATTCCTCCAGTAAAGAGCTATAAAAAAGAAGACCTGGTCAACTGAGCTTGTGCAGGGACGAAACCCGGCTTGGTAAGGGGATAAAATATCGTTTTCATCGATCCAGGTTTGTAATTTATTTTGTATTAAATGACCTATAATTTTTTGGGCAGAGTCTATAAGACTAATAGGTCTATAGTTGCTGGTTAGTGATTTATTTCCCTTTTTAAAAACTGGAATTATTTCTGCGCCCATCCAAGAGGTAGGTATAGGTGCACCTCTGGCCACAGAGTTTGCTAACCACACAAAGTACTGGCACCAGGATGGGAGATCACTTAAGAACACATCTGTTGGTATGGCATCTATTCCTGGGGCACGGCCCCTTGTCACGCAATCCAACGCTGTACTAACATCTTTTATGGTGAATAGCTGGCCTTGGTAGAAAACTGTGGGGGGTAAAGTATATTCCCCTTCAATTGGCACACACGCGTATTGTGGTCTGAAAAAATCTACCCATTGGTTTTGTGCTGGGTTGAGCCACCCCTCCTCTATCCCATTTAACCAGGGCCCAAAATTGACTCTGATTTCTTGCGTCACAGGCGGATTTCAAATCACGCCAGTGGGCCTCATCCCACTTTTTCTTAGCCTCTTTTTGTACCTTCCTGTAGGTATCCCTCGCTATTTTCACCCCTAAAATATTCTTGTTTCTGAGTTCTATACTAAGGTTCTCACAAGCTTCTCTACAGGTCTTGTCATATCATCCTAATTTGGGCTTTTTATTCTGGACATTTCCTGGTTTGTTCTCCTTCTTAAAAAACTCCTGAAGCTTTGTAAAAAAAGGTTGTGTGGGCATGAAGCATAATTTCAGGGAAATTTTGCTTGTTAACGTGTGAGTTAATCTCAGCCACTTCTTCTAGCACAGCTTTTTTAAGGTCCTCTAGTCTCTCCATGTTCTCAATAAGGCTACCCCATTTAATGTGGCGCTGGTTGTTCGAGGATACAATATCTAGGGTGGTTTTACCACCCCCTAGGATTGGTTTTCTTGACCCTGCATTTGCTCTGAGAACCATGCAGAGAGGGTTGTGATCACTCTCTATTCGGGTTTTGACTGCCATATCGATCAACCTATGCCATAATCTGACATCCACTAGGATATAATCTATTCGACTGGAGATTTATCAAATGTTTTGTTCCCCTGTCGATCTGATGGAGTTCGTCCGTTTGCTGCTCTAAGTCCTCTTGCCAAACATAGGGCCTTCATTTGGATGGCCACCGCTGTCCATCTATGAGCTACAGGAAGTTCTAACTGCGGGATACCCCACTTGCTGTCCTCTTCTTCTGTTAAAATTTGATCTTCTTGGCCAAGAGGTTCGAAAGTGGTATTAACATCGCCCCCTACAATAAAAGGCAGATATGTTGGGAGAACTTCAAGCTCATGGTCCAGAGCGGTTATTACTTTTGATGTTTTACCACCCGCTATTCCCCTGGCGTAGATATTAAAAATGACCATCCCACAACCATTGGCCCAGGTAAGAGTAATTGACAATATATCGGCTAGTGGAGAGCTCCTTTGATGGATTCTACAGCATAAATTTAGTCGAACCCAGATTATCAGTCCCCCTACCGGTCGACCCTTAGGGTTCTTTGTAGCTGGAATATAAAAATTAAGATACCCTTGATGGAGTATTGGGGTCACAGACCATGTTTCCTGGAATAGTAAGATGTCAAATTGATCTATAAATGTACACCATTCGGGAGATATCAACTTGTTGGTGATTCCAGCAATGTTCCAGGAAAGGAAGGTCAATCCTGTCTCTACTATTCTATCCACCACTACGTCTAGGGAGACCTGAGGAAGGGAAGAACCTTGTAAATCGTCCCCCCACCCTTTTTCTAGATCTAGATAATTATTATTGTAACATGGGGGTTCAAGCGTGGATACAACCGGGTCAGGAGCTGATTCCACTAAAAAAGGGTCTAACTGTGGCCCCCGAAGTCTATTCGTGTTTCTACTACTTAGAGTGGGTGCTTCCTCTACCCTTTCCCCAAAAACGACGAAATAGCATATGTCAGACAGTGCTCCTTCTCTGTGGGGATATCTATGTGTTTTGACTCCGCTGATTCATTGAGCACTACTCTATCGGCCAGTTTGAGTCAATCACATTCGTTCAGGTTTGACAGTGCCCCAAATCGATTTTCTAGATTAATTTCCCATTCACTAGGTTGGGGGACCCTACCCCCACTTGTGTGACACCAAGTTCCACTTGGTCTTTAGGATACTCGGGTTCCCTATTTTACTGCCATGATAAAAAAAATCAAAAGTTAACGGAACAATGTCTGTGCTCCTACGTTTTGGAGGAAGAAGATTCCTCAAAACCTCAGGAAGTACTTCTGGGTTTAGAAAATGCAAGACTACACAGTCACCTTTGAATTTTTTAGCACCGTTCCCTATCCAGTCCACCCTTCTTGCCATGGTGATTTCCTCTGCTAATTGCTGTTTACCCCAAGGGGATATCACCATATTATTAGATAGCCAGTGATAAGCTTTGCTAATCGGAGAAGCAGTGGATTCTATTTGACCCGGCTTTAAAGAGGGTACATTGGCCAGGACCAAAACTAGGGGGGAAGCCTCTACAATAAGTTGGACCGGGCCTTTCTCAATACCTATGCTAGTGGGTTTGGGTTGCAGAGCTTCGATATAAATTCCCTGGTTATCATTGGGTGCACAGTAATGGGGTGTTCGGGGAATTGGGGCCTCTTTTTCCCTGCCTTCTATCCCGTCACCTGGTGCATTTTCTGTGAGATCGGCTCAACTTGGGGCTGAAGTTGGATTGTTGCCAACCTTTTCCACTGTCTGGTTTATAATACCCCTAAGCCTAATTACCTCTGCTGTTAGGTGATCAATTTTGGTTATCAGCGGTTTAACAATACTTTAAAACTTGGAATCAATTATGCTCACAAGTATTTTAATTTGATCATCCTCCAGTGACACATTCCCACCGAGCTCCCCAGTTTTATCTTTTGTGGGCATGGTTTTAAGAGGGGAGGCAATCCTTTTCCTACTAGAGCGCAGCCCACCGCGTTTGCTCTGGCCCTTTCTGCATGCTCTAACTGCTCTAGTTGCTGGAACGGACACAGGGGAGGGGGGAGAGGATTTATCTGGGGTCATGTTAGATTGATCTAAGGAATCACTAACCAAGTTAATAGCGGTGGAGGTGGTTTGATCGGGTTATTTTCCTGAGTGAATACATTATCAAGAGTATCATTACAATGTACCTGTATCGGGACTTCGACCTGGTTCGCATCTAATAGGGAGTACTCTGTGGGGATTAAGGGGGTGGAGCTCAAGCCCAGTGATATCCTTCTAGAGCTATTTATTTAACTGACTACCTGCACTAGGTAGTTGTCTATAGTGTTGGTAGCAGAAGAAGACTTCTGTTTAGACATATTGGACTCAATAGGTTGGTACCACAGTTATACGGGAGAGTCGAATAGTACCTCAATTAGCAATTAACAATAGAAGACAACGCCAACAATACGCAAGGGAGTTAACAACAATAAGTCTTACGGTCAAAGTGCCGCAGGAAGGCAACGGAAGCAACGGATAAGAATCCTGGCCCAGTCCAGTCACGGTCAGTCTCGGACTGTCTCAGACTGTCCGCCCTTTGTCCGGGCTTCGTCCGGCTTCCCGCTCGCGTCCCGCTGAGCGTTAAGGGGTGTGACTAAATAGGAGGAGCAGAGGGCGGGAAGAGACACCAGGTGCGCTGCGTTGGTCGTGCGCGGATCCCTGAGTCTCGCAGTGATTCCACAAAGTTGAATTTCCTTCAGCAAAACTGGCTCCCAATTGCAGAATCCGGCAGGATCAAATTCAGTGTCCCAGTGTAACAGCTACAGCAGCACATCTTGCTCGTACACTTTTTCCTTGTAAAATGGATTCCTTCCACTCCTGCAAGATTGTGATCTCCGATCAGGAGATTTCTCTCGTTCATCTCTCGTTCTCCATTCCGTAGACCTTCCCCTTTCGTTCCTGTTTCTGCGGTCACTGTACTCTTCTCTCTCTCTCTCCCTTGCAATGACCTCTGTCTGGGAGATTCATCTCTCTCCCGTCGATTTCAGTAACTCACAAACTCATCTCTTCTCTCTCTCTGGTAACCTTCATCACCAGGTATAGTTAGATAAAATTAGACATGCATGGAACACCTCACCATATTCGTAGGCATCTTTATAAGGGTCTGTCTCTCTTTCCCTCTCTGGTTGGGTCAGGACTCTCTGTTTCACAAACACGACAGCACGTCTGCACCGTGATGTTTCACCAGACCGCCAAACAGCCAGACCAGCATCATCTCACCCTCACTTGGACCCACTTTCACTAATATAGAATGTGTCTCTTTCTCGAAGCTTCTGGAAGAACCCGCCTACAGTTCTCATAGGATTCCTGTACCAGCTCGTACCAAGCACACAACAGCAGCTGGCCAAACGTTTGTTATGGCTCCGTGCGAAGAGAGCACATTCCACCGATAAGAACCGGTACTCTCTGATTCACTGCTAGCGAACAACACAGGAAAACTAAAACATTGCCTTTCACCTGAAGAGGCTCAGCAAAAGGGTGTCAGAAAAGAACATGGCATCGCTCGAGCATAGGCCTTTTAGGCCCGAAAAGAGCAAAATCAGTATGCAAAAAGGCATAAGATCATGCCAAAGCAAATAGGCAAGCCCTGCTAATAGGTGAGGTAAAAGTCGGAAACAGAACGAGCATCATAGGTGTTCGAGTGACAGCAACATATACTGAGATGGTGGTGGGCAAAGGTCATAACCGAGCCAATCAGTACTAATACCTCTGTCATTAAAAGAGTTCAATGCAAAAAGTTCAGGGGTGAACCTGCCAGAAGGGCCAAGTCCAACACAACCCCCTTCCAGCCAAAACACAGGGCAGACCAATCACCACTGTGATGGACTTCCCTGCTTTGGGCGATAGAACACGGACGTGGGCCCATACTGCAGGGACACCCTACGGTTCTACTCCCCGTTGTTCCACAAGACAAGCACACATAAAAAAAAAAAAAAAATATTCAGGCCCAACTAGGTTACCCCACTGCTACTCCTTAGTTGTCCACAGCTAGGACCCGGTCCTAGGCCACCCAGATACCACTGGTCCGTGCCAATCCAGAGTGGGGGGTGGTAACCCCTAGCATACAATAGCCATTCTCCACTCCCTTTCTCAGTGTAGTTCCAAACTACCACTGATCCTTCAACCTAGGGACCGCACCCTCAGGCTGACCAGAGGTCACAGGCAAGAATGCCCCACCCTACCTCTACTTCTGGGGTTGCGCACTCTCCCAGGAGAAGCACCCTCCAGAACACAACTCTCCCACCAGTTTAGGACCTCTCTCCCTCCACTGGTCTACCACCTGGGATCCAAATTCACCGGATGCACAGGGGTCAGACTCCCTCTGACCCCCTTCCATAGGTCTGCATCCTCGCCACTGGAGTGGTACCCCTAGAAGACAAACCAGCCAGGACACTGGCTACAGTCGCCCTGCTGTCCAAGACAGGCAAACACCTGAACCTGGCACCCCAACCTAGAGATGCTACACTTTGGTTAGATGCCTGGCGCACCAGGACTTCTACAAGTTGAAAATAAAGTCTAAGACTTTCTCTTCTCCTTCAGCAGCAAGGCAACCACTGCAGGCCAATCCCTCAGGTCAGGGACAGTACTCCTCCATACAGCTTACCCAGTTCCTTCTCTTCAGGCAGAAGTTTCTTCTTGTAATTGCAGGACACTACTTACAGTTGCCCTTGCGTCCAGATCCGGAACCACCGGCTACTGGCTCCCCAACCGAGGGACGTACCCTTTGGTCAGATGCCTGGTGCACCAGGACTTCCTTGAGGGTGACACATAACTAATGTGTCGTGTAACAAGTCTGCCTGTTATCCAGGAGAGAAGTGGCATCACCATGGTCACTCCCCGGCGACACAACCCTTCATGTGGCCCCTGCCCCACTGGTTCTTCCACTGGGGAGCCTATCCCCCTCGCACCCCTCCATCTGGACTTCTGCACCTTCCCAACTGGAGTGGTACTGCCAGACACCAGAACGGCTGGAACCCTGCTTACAGATGTTCCACGTTCTCCAGACACTGGGAGATCCTCTTCAAGTGGCCTATTAGTACAGCCTAGGCCCCGACCTGATGTTCCCTTAAGAAACAATTAAGGCCCAGAGACTGGGTTTCGGGCACCTGGATACACGCAGTCCCACCCACTCCTTCTCCTCTGAGACAGGTCGTGAGCCCCTACACCGGGACCTAGTAGGGCTACTCTGAACCTCTTCCACCACGCTGGGCTGGAAGACACATCAGCCACTCCTTTAGGAATCACTCTTACCTCTATGTATCCCTCTTCACAGAACCTTACCAAATCTAACATACTGTATCTTAACAGACCACAGAAATCAAAAGCAGGCTCCACTTTGGTGGACGTTCTCGAGAAAAATTTAACACAATGAACCTAGGTGTCTGAGCTAACACAGGAGTACACAATTCACAAAGTATTCAGCAAGCTCCCTATCTCAGAGAACTCACACCCAATCATTCAGCAAGCTCCCTATCCCAGAGAACTCACACTCATTTATTCAGTGCAACACACCATTCATCCACACCCCCCCAGACCGGTGAGACAGTATCTACTGTCCATGAATCTCAAACTGCACCCCTCTTACTGAGCACCAGGTACCATACTCTGGGAACGGGACGTGGAACACATGCACTGGACACACTTATGCTGACACCACTGGATCCCACCCTTCCTGGGGAATCCAGAATAGTCACACTGCACTTAGGGGATGATCTACCCTCCCGAGCTAGTGACACCTAACTCACAGTGCACAAGAAACACATTTCCGAAAGAATTACATTTAGAACCAACTTAAAAACAATAATCCCCTTCCATGTGACTATCTAAAATGCAGAGTTTTGTAGTGGAGCCAGTTGTCGATGTGGTACTGCGCAAACACAAGTCAATTTCCCACCACTGATAACCAATGTTAGAAATGGGGTTTCTGGTTGGCTAAGACTTGAGCCAAAGCCAGGCAGAAACCACCACTCTAGTCAGGGCAAGGAAGTCACCTGCCAAGACAACCCCTGCTCACCCCCTTGGTAGCTTGGCACGAGCAGTCATGGCCTATCTCGGAGGCAAGCCTGGCTGAAGACGGCTGGAATGCCAGAAACCGGTCCTAGGAAGCTTGGTTCCGGTCCAGGGAAGGCATGGCTTGGCAGTTCGGGCTAGACTGGTCCCATCATGCACAGGGTCAGACTGATTTGCATATGGCCATGTCTGAAATGGGGTGGCAGAGTGGGCTAAAGAACGGTGATGGATTAAACCCAGATCTCCTGACTGGGTGTGAGTGTTTGATTGGTTCAGATGCTCCGTCCATCGCCACCCCCTTTTGTACCGCTTTGTCGCCATAAGTTAGCAGGGTATGCTCAGACGTGAGTGCCTTGCTCACTTTGCCACTGGATTCAAGCAAGCCTGGCTGAAGATGGCTGGAATGCCAGAAACCGGTCCTAGGAAGCTTGATTCCGGTCCAGTAAAGGCATGGCTTGACAGTTTGGGCTGGACTGTTCCCATGAGGCACAGGGTCAGACTGATTTGCATATGGCCATATCTGAACTGGGGTGGCAGAGTGGGCTAAAGAACGGTGATGGATTAAACCCAGATCTCTTGACTGGGTGTGAGTGTTTGATTGGTTCAGATGCTCCGTCCATCACCACCCTCTTTTGTACCGCTTTGTCACCAACTACTTGCTGGGCAGCTGAGGACAAGCACGCTGCAGCTGGCACTAAGTGCTGCGCATCTGTGGAGGCCAAGGTAGGGGCGAAGGAGTGCGAATCACTCCTGAGTCCAGAGATATGTCCCTAGGAAAAAAAACCTAAACGGTGCAGCTGCCCACTACTTGCTGGGCAGCTGGGATCTGTAAACGGTGGCATGGGCCCTCACTGGCCCTTAGGAGCAAAACTGTGCCAAGTGGGAGCCTTCTAGGCTCTAGAAATACAGATTGCGCCCATGGGAACCCTCTAGGCTCTTAAACAATTGTGCACCCAAAAGGTTGGAGCCCTCTAGGCTCTAGGAATGACTTTGCCTCTCGGGGAGCTCTTCTAGGCTCTCAAAATAAGTGGGCCCTCAGGGGCAAGAACACGGGCCCCTCTAATCGTTAGAGCGGCCTACTGACACACGGGGCCGCTCTGACGCAGTGCCTCGCACCGGCGCCTCCAAAGTCCATCTGCGCCCACGGGCAGAGGTAACAGAAATGCCCCCACGTCCCCCGGCCCAGCCCTGACTCACTGGGCTGCTGGGGGAGGCTCCTCTTCCTTGGGTGGGAGCCCCGCCTTCTCAATGCACCCGCTTCGCCCGCTCTTCACCTGGTCCCCCATCTCGGGACCGGGACTTAATGTGGAGCCTTCGTGGCTCCGGGGCAGCAGTCCCCTCTTCCGGCCGGGCACCGGCCAATCCCAGCGCGGCGGCGGGCAGGACTTCCTTTGAAAACCAGAAGTCCCGCCCATCGTCAGGCACTACGGTGCCTGACTTCCTGTTTGCGGCGCGAGGGCAGTGACTTCTCAGGGGCAATATCGAGGGGTGGGCACCCTCGAAATCCTAAATAAAAGTAGAAATGGGTTGGGCACCCGTTAAGGCGCATGGCACCATCTTGACTCTTCCCCCAGGTCAGAGCCGGTCTGGGTAACGGGCTGTAGCGCTAGATTGCAGCAGCTTAGTGACCCCTCGTCGCATCCACACAGCTCAGGACGATCCCAGATGTCTCACAGGTATTCTCCGGGCCCTCAGGGTGCCAGAATCATCGTCGGATTGTGGAAAAGGATTATTTCTCATAGGTTATGTCCCATCATACACCCTTTCCAGTCACGTCCCCGAGCCAATCATGCCGGAACATGAGCAAACGAGCACACAAGCAAGAACCGATCACGCACTCTCCTTCCCCGAAAATTAAAAGTTACATCCTTATGGTCAGGGCGATTCCGAGAACCAGCTTCCTCACTCAAACCGTACATGCCGAGAACAAGACTCCCCCCCCATTTGTAACCATTTCCCTATAATCAGGCTGATTCCGAGAAATAGGCCCCGTTCTGCTAAACCACGACGACAAATTCCAAGAAGAGCCCCCGAATGCTAAACCACGACGACCAATTCCGAGAAGAAGAGCCCCCGAATGCTGAAACACGACAAACAGACATCCTGTCACGACCACCTCTCCCTTATCTAAGGAACCAGCCTAGTGTTACTTCTCCACATTTCTGCTTCTCTTGTGCTTCCTCATTTTAATCATGACGCAGCCTCATCTCCTCTGCCATGTTTCCTCCTTTCATGACGCAGCCTTGTTTCCTAGTCATGACTTCTGTTTTATTGCAACATATGACACGTGCCTGCATTAAAGGGAAGCTCCTTCCTCTTTTCCGGGTATAAATACAATGGGTTTTGATACTAAAGTTAGAGATTCTTCCGATCCTCCTCAGGTGACGGAGCTCTCGCTTAATTCGAGATACTGAATAAAGACCCTGAATTCGAACCACCACGGACTCTGCTCTTCATACTTAAACTTATTGATATTGTCTAGAAATTCCGATCAAGGTAAATTACTAAAATATTTACCACAGCAAATTGGCGCCCGAACAGGAACTTCCCTTTCTCCCCACACGCCGGTGATGCGGACCTAAACCGGTCTCTTCAAGACATCGACGGATTTCTACGTGCACACTGCAGGGTGTTCCTGCATGAACACCTTCGTGTCCGAGAGAGGCTGCACCAAGATCTGAGCATCCATACAAGGTGGTGAGGACGACAGCGGAAGTCTCGACCCAGAGCCCGAGGTCGTCTGAAACCCGACCAGTCCCGGTCCACGAGCGCTGCGTAATCAAGTGTCCAGATCTTCAAGATCTTCAAGTTCTCTGCACCTCGGTGAGTACTGCTGGGGGTGTATCAAGACGGGTTCTGATTTTCAGAGCACGGTCAAGACGGGTTCTGATCTTTCAAAGCACAGTAAAGACGGGTTCTAGGTTTCTAGAAAACGGTATGTTTGTACTCTGATACTCAGAGTATATCTAGTTTTTTCAAGTGTAAATTTTATTTGTATCTAATACAATGCCTTTGTTCTCTAAACTGTGTAAACTGGGTACCCGGAAAGGGTTACTGGAACAATCTGTACCAGTCCCCCCGAAGGATACTCCTGGTTACTTCATGTATACGAAGTATGGAATTGGTGCCATCTTGTATTTGGATCTTTGGGAAGGTTACACTAAAGATTTAGACATTGCGATCAGATGGCCAAAGAGTGGTACATGGGATTTGAATTGTATTATGGCAATCGAGAAAAAGTGTTGGGAAAAGAAGGCAAGACCCTCGATGTTAGAGAGCGTTGATATATGGAGAAAAGAAGCCCATCGAAAGGGAACAGAAAGAGCAAGGGAAAGTGGAGAAAGCAAAGAGAATGTCAGAAGAAAGTAAGATGAAAAAGTTACAGGATCAGAATGATGACATTTGTTTTGAACAAAAGAAAAGAGAGGTCTCGGCCTCAGTGACGGGTATATATCCTGTCCTCTCACCAAAGATAGGGTCCGAGGTTAGCTCAGACTCTAGTACCCCTACGGCACCTCCACGTCCTAAGGTTCCTTCTGTACCCGATGATTTTATCACCACCTATTTAATGGAACCTCCTCCTGCTTATACTAATCAGATAACAGCCAGACGAATAGTTACTCAGATGGAACCCATCCCTGACACTTCAGGTAGTGTTTTACCTATGTTAGAGTGCGATTATGACCCAACCCCAGGGGAAGGTTCACAAGCAGATATCTCCATTCGCCTACGAGAGGCTCTAGAAGGTATATGGGAGGTACCGAATGTCACCAATTGCCTAAACAAAATTTACGAAGCTCTCCGAACAGGAGAAAATTTAGAAGCCCTACAGGAAGCTATTAAAAATAGACCCATAGCACATAGAAAATGCCTCTCACGATTCATGATCACTTGTTTTATCAGAATGATAGCTAGCACAGGAAAAAGAGTTCCTGATGATTTACTACAACTAGATCAAGCAGTAGTTGCAGGAAATTACAATAAAATAAAAGAAATGGATCTCTTTATTCCACTCTTCACGAGCAAGGTTTCTGATTCCCATCGAAAAGATGCCCCTACCCGAGAAACAGAGAATGAGAGTACAAACAAAGACAGGGAAGAAGGAACTTCTTTTCACGGTGCAGTACATTCCTGTATCCCTAGTTCTCAGAATAAAGGACAATTCAAACTTAAAACTAAGAAATTGTCAGCCCCTACAGATAGGTTGTTCCAACGAACACAAGAAGCTCTAGATGATTGGATGGACGACGAGCCTCCACTCACCACCCAAGAAATATAACTTGCTAGATCAAGCACCCATTGTGTATCTCAATACTCCATATATGGCCCTGATATAGTTGCTCAAATGTTTTTATCGATCCCTCTAGCATCTCAAAGGAAAGCTAGCATCTATATGGTTCAACGCCTCATTACAATGTACGAAGATACTGGTTGCCCACCAAAAAGGCTACATCCTCTCTTACGAGACTGTTTAGAAGGGAGGTGGGTGGCCAGGGGACAAGAATTCCTTAATATCTTCCTTGAACTACGACAGCGATATATCCAATGCCTTACAGACAGTTATGATACAAATCCCCATCACTATGACCAAGGACAGTTCCCCCTCCGAGAAGTACACCCCGTTGCAGATTCCGAAGGAAAGTTGAAACAAACGTTTGTGTACACTCCCTTGACAAAACTAGAAATACTAGAGATGAAGAAAATGGTCCCTTCTCATGAAAAAGGCCCTTTGGGTTTCCATAGGGAACTCAAGGACATTCTTCATATGGGTTCCTTTACTTATAAAGACCTCAATATTCTCCTCAAAGTCCTTCTACCTCAAGGAACGTATGACAAGCTAAAAGGAAAGGATTGGGAGGTTGAAGGGAAAAAGGTAACATGGGCAGATTTAGAGAAAGAAGACACCACTCGTAATCCTGGACAAGGCTTGGGACCTCTAGTTCAGGAACTCCCTCGCCTTCTCCCTAAAATACTATCCCAGTTACTGACCTCTAAGAAAGAAGATTGGGATGCTATCTCTGCATGTAAACAGAAACCAGATGAGGATATAGGGGACTATTATACAAGGTTAGAGAAATGTTTTCTCATCAACAGCGGCCTCTCCTCAGGTGGAGACGCCTATAGTCGAATATTTGTCTCCAAACTCGTAGAAAATGCCTTGCCCATGATCAGAAATAGAGTACTGAAAGTAGAGAGTACTTGGCAAGCAAGCTCCCCTTCACAAGCGCTTCAGATGCTCCAATATCACCAAAATAGAATTAGGGACGAACAAGAACAAGAAAAGGAAAAAGGACAAAAGATACTAAAATGAAGGTATTGGTAGCACAAACTAATACGATCCAACAGACCCCTAAACAACCCCAAGTGTCACAGGAAAAAGTTACTTGCAATTATTGTAAAAAGCCAGGTCATTTTGTGCGTGACTGTCCAGTATTACAACATAATATTGCCACTGGGAAGACACAACCTCGTAACTATCCCCCTCGACCCACATCAGCTCCTCCAACTGATGCTAAACCTGCCACCCAACTCTACCAGTACCCAGTGTCATCCTATCCTGAATTCCCTATGATTTTATGAGACAGCTGGGAGGAACACGATAGTTGTCCACTGATACCAGTCCCGGTTGACCCAGAGGGTCCCTATGTACATGCTAAACTCCTAGGTAAAGTAGCAATATTTCTGATCGACACCGGGGTTAGTAGGACGACAGTGCAGCACAACGAAGTTCCCAAGACACCCCTCTCAGGCTCAAATAGTATTTCCTTGGGTTTTTCTGGTACACCTGTCATCAACAAAGTTTCTGAACCAATATCACTTAAAGTTGGTTCTCTTACAACTTCCACCGATTTGGTGCTTACAAAGTCCTGTCCCGAAAATCTCCTTGGCATTCAGACACTAAAAGAACTAGGTGCTATAATATGTTGTTCACCGGAAGGAGTCCGACTATTCCTCCGAGATTTTAAAGGTCATTTCACCACACGAGAACTAGATGTCAGACTAAGAGACATTGCTGTTACAGTATGGGCTACTGATCCAACAGATGTAGGATTCATGGATATTACACCACACCTAGTGATATTGAAGGAAGGCGTTGTCCTACCCCGTGTCCGTCAATACAAGTTACCTCCAGATGCAGAACAAGCTCTTATCCAGATTATTGATGACTCGATACAGAAAGGAGTAGTCAGAGAGGTACCTTCCAACATATGTAACTCGCCAGTTCTGCCAGTCTGAAAGAAAACTGATGATGGTGCGCCACCAGTCTACAGACTCGTGGTTGACTTACGTGAACTCAATAAATGTGTAGTACCACAATACCCCGTGGTCTCAGACATCAGTAATCTGTTAACAGCTATAGACCCTGAGGCCACACATTTTACTGTAATCGACCTGAAGAATGCTTTCTTCAGTGTACCCATCCACCAAGACAGTCAGTACCTATTCGGATTCTCCTTACAAGGTCGTAGCTTCTGTTTCACAAGAGCTCCCCAAGGATATACAGAAAGTCCCAGTATCTACAGTCAGGCACTTAAAAGACAGTTAGACGACATTGTTATGCCCACCAATACGACATTGTTACAATATGCTGACGATTTGCTGATCAACGCACGCTCCGACCAGAATGTGAGCAAGCCTCACGAATTGTCCTAATGTTCCTTGCACAACATGGGTAAACACAGAGAATCCAACATGAAAATTGGAAGGGAAGAGAGTGATCGACAAGAGTTGAAGCACTCAGTGTTTTGTAAAATACCCCTCACACACCAAAAGGCCCCTTGGTGTCATGCTTCATCATCGGGGTCTTCGCACCCCTCTATCGGGACGCGGCGTGCTACGACCTACGACTACGCGGGAGCACTAATAGTAATGACTATGTGTGGTGTTAGGTGTGTGGGGTGTATTTAATTTAAGTGAGTGGTGGGATGTGGTGAAAAACAGTTAAAAAATACCTGGCGCTTGAGTTGAAGGAAAAAAATGTTATTCTGAACTCTGGCTGGTATTATTAAAAAGAAGTGCAGTGTGAGGTCAGGGCTGTTATATTAGGGAACAGGACCTCTGGTGTGCGTTGTCGACATGTTTCGGAGTCAAGCTCCTTCTTCAGGACGGGCGCACGACCTCCCCACTTTACTCACGTGTTTTTTTTAAATAAAAAGTGTATTATACAGAAAAGTGAAAAATAGGCTAAGTGTGCCTACAGCGGTCTGCTACAAGTACAATGACCTGTAGAAAGACAAAAAAGGGAGAAAACAACATTGGTTACCCTTGTAGCGGGTAGTTCAAGCAGGTGCAGTCACCTGGAACCTCACCAAAATGCTTGTTTTAAAGCCTGTGGAAGGAAAAAGGACTCACAACACATACAACATAGAACACACATAGTTGGTACTAGGAGTTATTGTTGGTCATACTTATGAAGCTTGCTTGCGGGCTTCATGAGCAAAATGGGACGTCTGGGGTGTTGCTATTATTGCAATCTGTTGGGAGGAATGATGCAGGTTTTAATAAATCATTCTTACTCACTCAGATGTTAGAAGGATGGTCTTTTCAAGTCGATCTATGGAATACTCACAATGACAGGACGCTTTGGACACCGTCTACCCCCACACGCTGCTCCGCTGATTGTGAAGTGGTGGACGAGTAGACATGCTATTTATACCCTGTTTTGTAATTGGGCGGAAGCATCTGTGTTGCCTAACATGGGTGTTCCGCTCCATGTTAATTGATGGATGCCCATGTACGGAGTGTCCGCTAATTAGCCATACATCATGCTTCTCTGTCCGTCATGGAATAACATGAAAATAGCGTCTCGTTATTTACCCCTGCACGCGCATGGAAGGTGTTGTTTCGCGCATGCGCAGGATAGCGTTTCTAGCGCATGCGCGTTGGGTTCTGGCACTACTGAATAGGCAGTGTTTATCGCGCATGCGCATTTGGAGTTTAGCGGTCCTTCAAGTACTGTGTATGAATCTCTGCGGATAATTAACTGTATTAATGGTGACAGCGCTGGGTTTTTTGATATGCTCATTGTAAATTAAGTTAAGTGCTTTGTTTCTGAGATATTGGTTTTTGGCAAAAACGATTGCATCAAAAATGTTACTGATTATTGGTTAATTGGGTCCATGGCACATCGTCATTAAGCCCAATTAAATGGGTTCCAAGCCTGAAAACCCATCTTTGTTCTTTCTGGAAGAGCCCGGCTCCAGAGGGTAGTTGCTCTATAATTGACCAATTGAGGTCATTTACACAGTGTCCTGCTGTTAGGTAGTGTGTTGTCATTTTTGTTGTGCTCTTCTTACAGCGCACGTTGCTCTTGTGTTCATTCATTCTTGTTTTTATGGCCCTCGTGGTCATACCTACATATTCAAGGTTGCAGGGGCACTTTATCAGGTAGACCACGTTTTTGGAATTACAATTGGAAAATTTCCTTTGCTCCCAGGTTGTTCCATTACGGAAGGAAAGTTTTTTACTTTTTTTGGTCAGGTGGCAGCTACTGCAGTTTCCGCAGGGGAAATGACCCTGGATGTCAACAGACGGTTGCGTGACTGCTGTTGTTGGTTTAGGTCTTGTGTGTACCAACATGTCTCTCAGGTTTCGTCCCCTTCGGTGAGCAAACATAGGTTTTTCAAAGTTCAGGTTTCCACATGTTAGTATCCTCCAATGTTTATTGACAATCTTTGATACTTCATTGGACATGGTGTTGAAAGTTGTCACACATATCGGTTGTTTGTTCTCATTGGGTTCTTTTGTTCGATCCTCCAGTAGGGCCTCTCTGTTGTTATTCTTGGCCCTTTTTAATGCTTTGGCAATAATTCTCCTGGGGTACTCTCGTTGTTTTAGCTTCTCACTCAGGTCTTCTGCCTGTGATTTGAAATTGGACACATCTGTGCAATTACGTCTGAGACGTAAAAATTGCCCAAACGGCAAGTTTTCACGCAGGTGCCTGGGGTGAAAACTGTCGTATCTTAACAGACAATTTCTGGATGTTGGCTTGAAATGGGTGGTGGTTTTTAAACCCCCATCTTCTGCATAGATATTAAAATCTAGGAAGACCAGTAGGTTGGCCGATATGGTACTTGTGAATTTGAGGAAGGCGTTTTGATTGTTCAGCCAGATTTGGAAATCTTCAGCAGATTGTCGGTCACCTTCCCAGATGACTAGGACGTCATCTATATACCTCCTCCAACATTTGCACAACATGGCCACAAGGTGTCACCCTCAAAATTACAATTGTGTTTACAGCAGGTGGCCTACCTAGGACACCTGCTGTCAAAGGAGGGTAGGGCACTCACACCTGAAAGAATTCAACTCATTTTTAACATTCCTGTCCCCAAGACACAGAAAGAAGTCCGTGCCTTTATTGGCCACACGTCCTACTGTAGACAATGGATTCCCCAGTTTGCATACTTGGCCAAACCCCTGATACAGCTATCGATCACAACCTCTTCCCCATTGCCATGGACACCTGATCATACTTTTGCTTTTGACACCCTCAAACAAGCATTATGCTCTGCACCTGTCCTAGCTACACCTGATTATGCCAAACCTTTTGTCCTCTTTGTCACAGAACGGGAAGGTACAGCCTTGTCAGTACTCACACAAACACAAGCCAACAAACATCGTCCCTGTGCTTATTTTTCTAGCACTCTTGACCCTGTTGCACAAGGTTTGCCTACCTGTTTGAAGTCTGTCGCAGCTACAGCTCTAGCAATACGATAAAGTGATTCCATAGTACTAGGACACTCTCTTGAAGTGCAAGTTCCACATGCAGTAGAATTACTCTTGAATAGGACACAGACACAACACTTGACCATAGCTTGCCTCACAGGTTATGAAGTCACTCTGTTCCAACCCCACATCATCATCAAAAGATGCAATATCCTCAACCCAGCTACGCTACTGCCTACTGTTCCAGTTGACAATCAGATTCATGACTGCTTAGAGGTAGTCGAACTAGTCACAAAACCCCGATCTGATCTTACAGATGTCCCTCTAAGTACACCAGAACACACACTATTTGTAGACGGTTCCTGCATGCGCCTCCAATCAGGCGAACTTTCAGCAGCCTATGCTGTCACGACAGAAAACACAGTCCTTTTAGCAGCCAGAATATCCGTACATTCAGCACAAGCAGCAGAACTAATAGCTCTTACCCAAAGCATGTGAATGGTCCAAAGGAAGACGAGTCAACATCTACACCGATTCGCAATACGCATTCGGGGTAGTCCACAACTTTGGCATCCTTTGGAAAGAGAGAGGTTTCCTAACCTCTCATTGAACCAAGATCCAACATGGAGATCTTATCCTCCAGCTACTAGAAGAAATACACAGATCCACAGAAGTAGCCATACTGAAATGTAAAGCACACACCAAGGTCATAGACTCTATCACTAGAGGTAATGCTCTGGCAGACGCCACAGCTAAACATGCTGCTCAGACAAAAACACTAAATACCGAAACCACCATTAGAACTATCTGTCCAGTTATCGATCCCACCAAAGATGTAGTAGACATCCAAAACCGAGCCACAGAGACCGAAAAGAGAAAATGGGAGGAAGAGGGAGGTTCACACACAGATCAAGGTTGGGTAACAAAGGACAAGTCCAAATGGTTTCTCCCTGACCTAATGGATCCCGTAATGATAGAAACTGCCCATGGTCCTGCACATCTAGGAGAGAAAGGAATGTTAGACAGTCTGAATTTGATATGGCACAACAAGCATCTGCGTGCAGCAGCCAAACAAAAAGTACGAACCTGTATGATTTGCTGTCAGTTCAATCCAGGGAAAAGTATATCAGTTGAACAAGGAGGGTTCCATCCTCCAGATCATCCCTTCGAAGTCCTCCAAATGGACTACATATAGATGGAGAGATGTCGGGGACATAAGTATGTCCTCGTAGTAGTCTGTACCTTAACCCGATGGACTGAAGCATATCCTGTCCCAGACTATGGTGCCCAGATGACTGCCAAGCAATTGGTAAGGGAATTTTCCCTCGATATGGGTTGCCAAGAGTTATATACTCTGACAACGGACAACCATTCTCCTCTAAATTAATGGAGGCTGTCTCCTTACTGTTAGGATACACCTGGAAATTTCACTGTGTCCGACATCCCCAAGCAGCAGGCCTAGTAGAACGACATAACCAGACATTAAAAACGAAGTTGGCAAAAATATGCGCTGACAAGCAAATAGATTGGGTTACAGCCCTTCCGGTTGCCCTCTTCTACATGTGAATGGTGGCACATTCCCGGACGGGTCTGTCCCCTTATGAGATCACGTTTGGGAGGCCTCCGAATATCTGGGGTGTGCCATCTCCTAAAAAGCTAATTGACATTGATGCAAATGTACTGACAGATTACCTGGCTTCTTTGATGTCTGCACTACATTCTTGCCGTTCACAGGTGGCTGCAGCTTTTCCAGACAAGACCACGCCCGGGGAGCACTCCCTTCAGCCTGGCCAATGGGTGCTTGTCAGAAATTTTGACCGAACCAGCCCTCTGGAAAGAAGGTGGACGTCTCCCAAGCTGGTGCTGCTGTCGACGAGGACCGCCGTCAAAGTCGAGAGACGGAAAGGATGGCTCCACGTGAGCCATTGCAAACCCTTCTACGGACCAACTCCTTCGGACGCTGTTGCTGATCCCGAGACCAGAGACACTAAAACATCAGACTTTAAAGACACTGAAATGACAGACTTTATTTCACCCCTTCCAGAACTTTTGTCCAAAAGAAGAGTACAAATCGCGGCTGCGATCTTATCCAAAACAGACTTGAGACATTGCACCTGACCTCGGCCTGCCAGTGGCTATTTAAGCCCAAGACGGACGCTTGGTGAAGCGGTTGCTGGGAAGTGTCCGGTCACTGGTGCATATTTTACTCAGACTAAGCAGCCGAAATCATGAAGATAAAGACTCATTGTGCGAAATTGTTACAGAACAAAGTTTCCTTTTCCCTTTCTATCATGATTCTTATTTTCTGCATCATGGCCTGTCTAGGTTGGTTCCTTCATCTAGCTTTCCCACCATCTTCCCCCACACCTTTGAACAACACCGCTATGCATTCACACGTAGACCTTCTCCCACATCTCAAGAACAGAAGAAAAGAGTTCTTCAATAACACGTTCATCTCCACACTCCACCAACATCAATTGGTGATTAACCAGACCAATTGTTGGGTCTGTGGTTTAATGCCACATTCCGTGCACGGAGGAATGCCTTTTATTCCTCTCCCTTTTGGCTATGCTGGATCTACCTATGCACTCTCTATGATATTTTCTGCCTCTGTTAGAAACATTCCTGAGACCCAGATCAAGAACGCTAGTACCTGGAACGAGATAAAAACAAAAACAATACGAGCCGTCGAAAGAATGGTAACTTTTACAGCAAAATGGGGACGAGCAGACAATAGTGAAAACACCAGTTATTCCCTCTTTAACCACTTGGCTGCTAAGGCACCTGATGAGCTTCCATTGACTTTCCATTGAAATCAATGGAAAGTCCATGACGAGTTACCCTTGTCATTAGCGCTGAAGTGGTTAATGACACTACCTCCTTTAGGGAGACATTTTCAGTCCAGAAGAGACAGACAGAACAGGGAGGATGGGCCGTGCCCCATGAGGGCCTATTCTGCGTAAGAGGAAAGGGCAAGGGTCAGAAAATGGGAGATAGTGAATGTAACAAGACATACCCCCTACCTGATCCAAATTTCCCAACGATGGCCACTGCCCCCAACACCTACTTTATCTGTGGACCTCCCGCACGCACTTGGCTACCTCAAGGCTGTTCCGGAAAATGCTACATTGCATTTTTCCTTCCCCCTACCTACACCGCCCCAGCAGATTACCATCTCAGTGACCCTCCGACCGTAATTAAGAGACGGCGAAGGGGGGCCATAGACGCTGAAGATTCAGCGGACCAAGAGGCCGGCGACTTCTTTAAAGGAGTCATCCCATTCTGGGGGCCTATGATCAATAGCCGCCACATAAGACAACTGACTCGTGTAGTCCAGGGAGCCATAAAAGAAGCAGCTGGTGCATTAAGTAACATCACCGCTGAGATGGCTGCCGACAGACTCATGATGTTACAGAACCGTATGGTCCTAGACATCGTATTGGCTGACCGTGGTGGCGTATGTGAACTGATCGGGTCCAGCTGCTGTATATTTATCCCAGATAATGCAACCTCGGTGTATTCTGCTATTTTCCGCCTTCATATACTTTCCAGGAAACTAGATGCAGACACTGGTGCCTGGTCCCTGACGGGTTGGCTCTGGGGCCTCCTGTCCTCACGGGGATGGAAGGCGCTTACAGTTATAGGTCTTGCTCTAGCCTTCCTTCTCACCTGCTGCCTCTGTATTCAGTGCGGTCCAGCACTCTGTAGTTTCTGTACCACTACCTGCATTCCCAAAACCCAGTCCAGAAAGAAAGAAAAGGAAAGAATCATGTTACAGGAACAAGTAAACGGCCTAATGAGTATAGAAGTGGATTAGAAAAGGAAAAGAATTTTAGAAGGGTATATTATGGGACGAGGAGGGAATGTGGAAAATGATTATTTCTCGTAGGTTATGTCCCATCATACACCCTTTCCAGTCACGTCCCCGAGCTCATCATGCCGGAACACGAGCACACGAGCACACAATCAATCAATCAATCAGGAGTTTGTTAAAGCGCGACTACTCACCCGTAAGGGTCTCAAGGCGCTAGGGGTGGGGGGGGTTGGGGGGGTGCAGGTTCCATTCCATCAAGGAGGGGGTCTGTCGAAGAGCCAGGTTTTGAGGTTTCTTGCGAAGATGGGGAGCGATGTTGTCTGTCTGAGGTGGAGCGGAAGGGCGTTCCATGCTTTGGCCGCGAGGAAGGAGAAGGAGCGGCCTCCCGATCTGGTCTTTCTGGTGCGGGGGACCACAGCGTAGGAAAGCTGGGCTGATTGTAGGGTCCTTTGGGGTGCGTGGAATTTGAGTCGGCTGTTCAGGTATGCTGGTCCGGTGCCGTGGAGGGCCTTGTGTGCGTGGGTGAGCATCTTAAAGGTGATTCTCGCCTCGACGGGGAGCCAGTGGAGTGTGCGCAGGTGCTGGGAGATGTGGCAGTGTTTTGGCAGGTTGAGGACCAGTCTTGCGGCGGCGTTCTGGATGTTCTGCAGCTTGCGGATGAGGTTTTTGTTTATTCCGGCGTAGAGTGCGTTACCGTAGTCGAGTCTGCTGGTGACCAGGGCGTGAGTGACTGTCTTTCGGTGTTCGAGGGGGATCCATTTGAAGGTCTTACGAAGGAGGCGGAGGGTGTGGAAGCAGGAAGATGAGACAGAGTTGATCTGGCGGTCCATTTTGAGCTCGGAGTCCAGGATGATTCCCAGGTTGCGTGCGTTGTCTGTGGGGGTTGGCGGGTTTCCGAGGGCGGTGGGCCACCAGGTGTCACTCCAGGCGTCGGGGTTTGGGCCCATGATGAGTACTTCTGTTTTGTTGGTGTTTAGTTGTAGGCAGCTGTTTTTCATCCATTTGGCGACGGCTTCCATGCCTTCTCGAAAGTTGCGTCTGGCGGTGTTGGGCTCATTGGATAGGGAGAGGATGAGCTGGGTGTCGTCTGCATATGACACGATGTTGAGTCCGTAGGTTCTGACGATGGGGGCAAGTGGAGCCATGTAGACGTTGAAGAGCGTCGGGCTGAGGGAGGAGCCCTGGGGGACTCCGCAGGTGATAGGTGTGGGGTCCGAGAGGAAAGGGGGGAGTCTGACCCGCTGCGTCCTGCTGGAGAGGAAGGAGCAGATCCAGTCGAGGGCCTTGTCCTGGATTCCTGCATCGTAGAGTCTGCGTATTAGGGTGCGGTGGGAGACTGTGTCGAACGCCGCTGATAGGTCGAGGAGGATGAGGGCTACTGTTTCTCCTTTGTCCAGTAAGGTGCGGATGTCGTCTGTTGCGGCGAGGAGGGCGGTTTCCGTACTGTGGTTTTTTCTGAAGCCGGATTGGGAGGAGTCGAGGATGTTGTGTTCTTCAATGAATGTGGCGAGTTGGCTGTTGATGGCTTTCTCGATGACTTTCGCTTGGAACGGGAGCAGGGAGATGGGTCTGTAGTTATTGAGGTCGGTGGGGTCCGCTGAGGGTTTCTTTAGGAGGGGGTTGACCTCGGCGTGTTTCCAGTCGTCGGGGAATGAGGCGGTCGCCAGGGAGCGGTTGATGGTTTGGCGGAGCATGGGTGCGATGGTGTTGGCGGCTCTGTTGAAGATGTGGTGGGGGCAGGGGTCCGTGGGGGCCCCTGAGTGGATTGACACACAAGCAAGAACCGATCACGCACTCTCCTTCCCCGAAAATTCAAAGTTACATCCTTATGGTCAGGGCGATTCCGAGAACCAGCTTCCTCACTCAAACCGTACATTTTTGCGGTCAAGCCGATGCCGAGAACAAGACCCCCCCCATTTGTAACCGTTTCCCTATAATCAGGCCGATTCCAAGAAATAGGCCCCGTTCTGCTAAACCACGACGACCAATTCCGAGAAGAAGAGCCCCCGAATGCTAAACCACGACGACCAATTCCGAGAAGAAGAGCCCCCGAATGCTGAAACACGACAAACAGACATCCTGTCACCACCACCTCTCCCTTATCTAAGGAACCAGCCTAGTGTTACTTCTCCACATTTCTGCTTCTCTTGTGCTTCCTCATTTTAATCATGACGCAGCCTCATCTCCTCTGCCATGTTTCCTCCTTTCATGGCGCAGCCTTGTTTCCTAGTCATGACTTCTGTTTTATTGCAACATATGACACGTGTCTGCATTAAAGGGAAGCTCCTTTCTCTTTTCCGGGTATAAATACAATGTGTTTTGATAATAAAGTTAGAGATTCTTCCGATCCTCCTCAGGTGACGGAGCTCTCCCTTAACTCGAGTTACTGAATAAAGACCCTGAATTCGAACCACCACGGACTCTGCTCTTCATACTTAAACTTATTTATATTGTCTAGAAATTCCGATCAAGGTAAATTACTAAAATATTTACCACAGGTTGGAGCTTTCAGCCGGAGCTCGGTGAAAGCACGTCCTACACCGCCATACAGCTGGCCACGCCCCCTGTGAATAATCTATTTTTGAGCTACTTCTATCATCTTATTTCTGATTACGGTATTGTGGATTTTTGTCTTTTGAGTCTTGTATTAAGTCTATATAAAGAATACTATTTTTTATAAATCCTATGTGGTGTCCATCTGTAGTGTTTTCACTGTATTGCTGTATGTATTCACAAATGCTTTACACACTCCCTCTAAGAATTTTAGGGAGGGTCCAGTGGGAGGACACACAAACCCTAGGGATGGAAACGAGGAGCAGGACAGGAAGGAAGTGAGTTTGGTTGTGAACTTATCATCACGCCAACTTACAATACCAGAAGAAAAAGTCCTCCAGAAAGGATTGGGCTTTGTACCCACCCCAAAAATAGACAACTTTGAATTGACTTGTGAAATTCAAAAATTCTTCAGGAAAGTCAGACTGAGAGCTTTCTTCGATGATAAAGCCGTTGAGATACGTTCTGACTCAGGTCTCCACAATCCATCAACTTTTACACCACATAGTGGGATGATACCCAACGAAGTCCTAACATATGAGCAGGCTGTGCTCAAGGACATTGGGGCCCTGAGACCATGTAAGAAATACCATATTCTGTCCAATATGGAGACACAGATACTCAATTCTTTGGGCAATGATGAAACCATCACTATCAAACAGGCAGATAAGGGTGGAGCAACAGTCTTAATGGACACTAAAGACTATGAAATAGAATGCCTAAGACAACTCGGGGATAGACGCTACTACACTCCTATCCCAACTGACCCCACTGCACGACTTAAAACCACCATTACAGGATTGGTGGAATCTGCAGAGTGCCAAGAGTGGATCACCAAAAAAGAGGTGGAATTTCTTGTGAAAAAGGATCCAAGGGTACCATATTTTTACACCCTCCCTAAAATTCACAAAGGGATAACACCAGTACCCGGACGCCCGATTGTCTCAGGGATAGGCTCTATCTTGGAACCTTTATCACAATTCTGTGACTACTTCCTGCAGCCGCTAGTGAAGAGAATCCCTTCCTATGTTCAAGACACCAAAGATGTCTTACGCCTCCTTGACAACCTGCAGGAGGACATTCAGATTGACTTCCTCATCACCCTAGATGTGGAGGCCCTCTATACGAATATCCCACAGAGGGCCACACTCGGGGTGATAGAGAGGACTCTCAGTATGGAAGTATGGACATCAGCAACACCACCTTCATTTATTATGGAATGTGCTGAACTTGCCCTGACAGAGAACTTCTTTGAGTTCAAAGGACAGTATTATCAACAGACCCAGGGCATGTCCATGGGCAGTACTTTTGCCCCTTCGGTGGCCTGCCTGTACATGGCAGATTTTGAAGAACAATACATCAATGGACCAATGAACCCTTATCACTCCAACATCATACTATGGAGGAGGTTCATTGATGACATCCTCATACTCTGGACAGGGACATCACACCAGTACCTAGAGTTTTTCACGTGGTTGAATACCTTGAATAATTTCCTGACCTTCACAATCACTGCCTCAGACTCCAGGATAGCATTTCTGGACCTTACCATCAGATTGGAAGGGGGTAAGATCAGCACCACAATGTATCGGAAGCCCACGGACCGGAACAGCTTATTACTCTTCTCAAGCCATCATCCAAGAGCCTTGAGATTGAACCTTCCCTTTGGGCAATTTCTGCGGGTTAGGCGCAATTGCACCAACCTCACCGACTACATGAATGAGTCTAGTATTCTTTCACGAAATTTGAAAGAAAGAGGTTACCCCACTAGGGAGATTTACAAAGCACGGAAGCGGGCACAGAACAACAATAGAGAGACACTCCTGGAGGATAATATCAGAACCACACAAGATACCAATCCTTTGACTTGTGTGACAACCTTTACACCTATCTCTAATGACATTAAGAGAATTGTCAAGAGACACTGGCAAATTCTCAACACAGGAGAGCTGACTCTTGAGACCCCAAGGTTTGCCTTTAAAAGGTCCAGTAATATAAAAGACATTTTGGTCCACACCAGACCAAAACAAAGTACAGTCCGCAGACAGAACACACTTTGGCAACTCCCTCCAGTTAAGGGACACTACCCATGTGGTTCCTGCAGTGTCTGCCCCTTCACTAATGTCACCAAGTCTATCAACTTAACAGAGACATTCACCTGGGAAATTCGTAACCATACCAATTGTAACTCCTCCAATTGCATCTACCTTATTAGGTGCCCTTGTGAATTACAATATGTGGGCATGACCACCCGACCGGTCAAGATTCGTATATCGGAACACCGAAGCAATATACGATGTAAGAAATCCAACACCAAGATGTGTCGACACTTTCTGGAACACAACCACACTGCCGACTCCATAAGGTGGCTCATCCTTGAAATCCCCAATAAAAGATCAAAACAGGATCTATTCCAAAAGGAACAGCGGTGGATACATAGGTTATCCTCAGATAAGCAGGGACTCAACGAGGATATCCCATGGAGCAGCCTATGACTTCATTGATGCAATACCACTCCTCTATGTCCTAGGTATGGTGGATTCAAATTCCCATGCCCTCCTGTATGCATCCTACCTCCTTTTTAGACTTTAACAACGTCTAGTCTGGAACCAGCTCCAATAGTCTGATTGACCACTGTAAGAACAGTGTGCAATTCACAATGAAGGGACACTCGCTGACCATGCTTCTGTAAATATTGCTTAATATACGATGAGTTCCATTGGGTTATATACAGGAATGCATATTAATCCATCATTGTCTATAAACTCAATGGGTTTGATTCCCCTCTCCAAGATGGCGCTCATGCTAACGTCGGTCTTCACACGATATACCAGGCGCTTTGGCTACGTCCAATATAATGGGTTCTGACCACAACTCTAGTTGTCTTTTACACTGTTGACTCTCCTCGCTTACAGTGTAATTGTACTAACACCCTTTATTTTGATGCACCCCTGGTTGGTTAATCGATGATACACCTGGACTGCACCTTCTAAGATGGCGACCACGCTAGCACCACTAATCACGTGATACACCAGACGCGCTGGTGACGTCCCAAACTTCCGATATAACCATTCGAGTACCGGGAACCCGTTACTATCCGGACACCGGTAGCGATGGGTAGGCGTACTAGCTCTGACCAAGGCTTCGAGAAGTAAGTGAGCGGCGCGTGCGTTTTACCGTCTGCTGGGAGCGCAGCGAGATTGTTTCGCTCGCCCCAACACCAGGATACTTGTGTGCTTGCCCGGCGTTGCTGAAGTTAGTGCTGGCGTTTCCTTACCGATAACGCACGAGCACGACTGCCTCTGAATCCCCAATCTAGCTATAGAAGGGAACGGGCGACATTACAACCAACACACGGTTGTGTCTTTTACACTATCGGTGACCCTGGCATATGCATACAGAACTAAGTGTGTGAATGCTGCACTTTGGACGTTTTTACCTATATCCTGTAACCATAGCTAACATTTAATAGAACATGGCTAAAACAACACTGAGGCCTCCGCATAAATTAGAGAATGCATTGACCAAACAAGCTGCATATTATCGAATGGAAGAATGAATGTATAAGAGTGTCCCTACAATGGCATGTCTAATACTATTAGCGTGAAACATTAAGCACAAAAGAAACACCATCTCCAATTCTAGAACCATGAGTTGTTTTGGCGTTTGGGGACCCCTGACAAAACTGGAATTACGTGCCTTTGTCTTCCTTATAGCCATTAAATCCCTATTGGCTCTCCCCCTTGAAGTCACACCTACCGGGTACTGTTGACACCTGTACTCCTTGACCTGTAGGTGAGTAACTAAGTAACCCACAGTGGTTTTACGAAGTAGACACCATGAAGAAACTGCTGCTATCATGTTTTAATTTGATTTTTATGCTTATTTTAATTTGAATTATGAAAGAGGTGACATGTGGTATACGTGAATTAAGTTGATACTAAATGGTCACTGCTCACAGAATGTCACAGCCACAGAGTCACTTCTCTTCACACAACCACAGTGTGTTCACGGTCAAGAATGGGAAATTGTTGTCTGTGTATTTTGGTAACTCTCTCTTTTGTCTCCTCTAGGCAAGAGCAGTCTTAACCAGGTAGTACAACAGAAAATATAATGTTTATAGGTTGACACTTTATTAGGTCTTCCCTTGTGATAGATGTATAATTATATTAGGTCCTGAAGAATCGCAGCATAATTGCAAAAGCGAGAAACATGTCGACCTCACAGAACGCTTTGTAGTCCTAGATCGTGATACGGAACCTAACTTCTGGCGATCATAGGCTACCCACTGGTTTTACTTATAGTATGGGAACCACCAGAATAAACTGATCTCCGGTATCCCGTGCTATATTTTAACGCACCCACCTACACTATCCACCCCTCACCTGGCCCCTCACTTGCACTTCACCCACAGGCTGTTGGAAAAAAGATCTCCGACAAAGAGCCCCTCCTAGAGGTGAGCCCGTTGGACATTGCACCGCCTGTCCAACGAGGAGCAACGGCCGATGATGAAGCATGACACTTGCAAGAGTGTGTGAGGCCATTCATTCCAACTAATGGGATGCCCAGGGTAGCCCTCCACTGAGCACTACCCTCCTATTAACCTTCTTCCCTCCTTGACCATATAACTCTTCACCAAGGAACAACTGAGTCCCCTTTTTGTCAGTCATTGTTACTTGGGGCTCTGACTCAGGTTGGACCTTCCATTCTACTTTTCTGGAATGGTAATTTGAGCCTTAGGATCAACATTTGATCCAATTCCTTTACCCCTCCTTTGCTACACACGTAGAGGCCAGGATGCCTAACTCAGGACTACCGGGTTCACAGTTGATCCCTGGTTAGCCCAGCATCATGTGACTCTGGGCAATATATATACATTTCTTTATTCGGCTTTTCGCAAAGGAAAACCATAAAAGGAACATTTAAAAATACAATTTGAATATTTGCACAGAAATACAAGTTACAAAAGTAAGTTCCAAAGAAATTCATACATAAACAATTTATAAATTTTTTTTAAAGGATATCAAATCATTTCAGTTAATTGGGCTAAAACTAATTCCAAAGTGATTTTTACAGGTTTTTCCTGTGCTTCTTAATGCATTTCAAAAAGTTAAGAACAATGTAACAAACAAATTCAGATTCCAGCATCTGGAGGCGAAGCATTGCAGGATGACATTGTCTAAGTCCCCAGCGCCTCAGTATAGGTAGTAGCCACATTTTCCTATGTGGATGATGGAATAAACAGAACATGATAACATGTAGTTAGAATGGTTTGATTCCCCATCACAGGGACATAGAGGGAGAATTGAGTCCCAACTGTTACTAACGGGGAATGCTACCAGTCTAAAAAAATATCCAATCTGAATCTTGTCATTAACATTCCCTCGTAAGTAGTAAACTGAAGTGTTAGGTATGACTGGATACAATGTGTGGTCTGTACCGGGTTCGCATGAAGAACCGAAGGTTTTGACGACTCAGAAGTCAATCTCAATGTCTCCAAGTGTCTGAGGGCTAGTTGCTTTAGGGCTCTCTTAGGAAGGTCAACAATGGTCTCAGGTTGGAAATAGTATTTCTCAAGACCGAGGTCTTTAGCGTGGAGTAGTGTGGCTCACTGGTTAGAGGCGGCAGGCCCGAGGGCAGAAGTCAGCCTGGGACCAGGGTTCAATTCCCGACGCGGCAGGGTCGTGGACCTTGGTCAGCGGACTCGATAATTCTCGCTTCGGTGCTTACTCTAATCAGGGGTTCCACTCGGCAACTCTGGGCATTAGCTTGCCTAATCTCCACAACAGCCCCACCAATTCCGGGGATGCCTGGCTCCACCTTGGGGACTCCCAGCAAGGGACCATCCCACAGGGAAAGCCAGGACGGGTTCCCCAGAGTTATACAGCGCCGGGACGCCCCGTTGCTGGGGCAGCTGTGCGCTTTACAAGTATACTACATTTACATTTACATTTAAGGAAATTTCTAATGTAGCAAAGCCACTTTACTTTTGAGGACTGATCAAGAGCCATTGTATCAGCTACGATCGACTGTGTCAGCGCGTTTTTGACCGAGGTCCAAACGCGGCGCCACAGCATCAATGGTTGGATCTTGAGCAAATCCACAAGGTAAGGGATTCCTAATTCCAGATGAGAAGTATAGATTGAAGTGCCTCTCGGGGTGGCTAAAAGAAATCTTAGGAAAGTGTTTTCTGCTACCTGGAGGGCACTGGTATCTATGTGGCCCCAAACGCCCGCTCCATACAAGGCAATGGCCTGGCACTTGGCACTGTAGATTTTCAGTAGCTCCGCTGGTGCCCTCCTCCCCAATCTCTGGGAGAAGCTCATCAGAGCCGCTATGGATCTTCTAAACAGATGGCATCTTGCCTCTACTGCTGGCCTCCATGACAGTCTCTCGTCTATCATAATTCCAAGGTATGGGTACTGGGCAGTTACCTCGAGTTTTTGGTTATCGAGATAGATGTCTTTAACTCATTTTTTCATAGTACCTGTTATCATGACAAACGTTTTTTTGACGTTCACTTGTAAGTCCAGACCGCCCATGAAAGCCGTGTATCTATTCAGAGAATTATGTAGTTCTTGCGGAGTACGCGCGAGAATGACGGCATCGTCCGCATAGAGCAGGGCGGGGAATCAAGCGTTGTTTTACACGTGGGAGGTCCTGGGCCCCCTCAACATCTCTCATGCCAAACCGTTGGTGTACAATGAGAAGAGAAAGGGGGCCAGGACACACCCCTGCCTGACTCCACGCTCTACTCCAAAAGATGCCGTCAACTCCCCGTTCAGGCCAAATCGCACTCTTGCCGAAGCTCTAGAGTAAAGTTCCCTCAAAAAATCTAAAAGGGGGGGATCCACTCCCATTTGCCTTAAGACCGTCCATAGTTTTGCATGCGAAACGCAATCAAAAGCTGCGGACAGGTCTACATAGACCATATAAACCATGTTCTTCTTTGCCTGTGTATATTTGCCCAGAATCAGACTGAGGTTAAGGGCCTGCTCTACCGTTCCGAACCCCTCTCGAAAACCGAACTGGAGATCGGAAATAATGCCCCTCTCCTCCGTCCATTGCTGAAGTCGCTCAAGTATTACTCTCCCGACAACCTTGCCCAGTGAGTCCAGCAATGAGATGGGGCGGTAGCATTTCACATCCTGGCGGTCCCCTTTTTTAAAAATGGGGACCATGATGGACTTGGTCCAGGAATTTAGCAGTCCCACATTTGCAGCTGCTGTACACACTCTAGTAAGAATAGGGGCCCAGAGGTCCAAGTTGTGTTTAAAAAGGTCCACTGGGACCCCATCTGGTCCTGGGGCTTTCCCATTCTTACTTGTTTCTAAAGCCACTAGTAAATCGGAAATGTCAAAATGCAGCGGGATTGGATATTCTACTGTTGGAAGTATGTTAATTGACCCGGCTATAGTTGAATTGTTTTTGAAAATGTTGGTGAAGTGGGCCACCCATGTTTCTTCATCTATAGCCACTTCGATCTTAGGGCTATTATTATCAGTGAGATAGGGAGATCTAACAGTTCGCCAAAAGGCCTCACTGTTTTTAGAAACAGCACTCGTGTGCAGGTCTTCCCAGAGTTTCTGTTTCAGTTCTTGAGTTCTCAGTTTACGTTCCCTTCCGTATTGACGCCTAAGGAGTTGGATCTGTCCCGCGTCTCTGGTTTTATTATGTAGGGCGGATTTTAATTTGGTAAGGGCTATGGTGCAACTATGATTGAACCAACCTTTCTTAATAGGGTTCTTAGATGTAGGTTTTGCGGTGAGTAATCCCTTGATTTTCTCTAATATTTGACTAAAATTGTTTAGGACTTCTTCATGGTTTACCGATAAATCTAAACATTTAATTATATTGGTATATGCCACATCAACCAGTTTTTTTATAATTTCATTTGGATTAATTTTTCCCCATTTTAATGTGTAGCCATTGTGTTTGCCCAGATCTAGTTTATTCTGGGCAAGAGTTTTTGCTATTGCTGTATTTTGGGGCCTGTAATCAATTAAGTGGAGGTCCATCCTCAGCGCAAAATGGTCACTAAGTGAATTGGCGATCACCTGGAAAGCTCTAGCTATATGTAACAATCCAGGTGACAGGAAGATGTAATCAACTGTCGTTTGATGTCCCCTGCCCACATAGGTCGAATGGAGGGCATTTTGATCTGAACTTGAACTGTTGGCTATTACAAGATCCAAGTCAGAGAGCAGATTGTTCATAGCATTCCCCACCTTAGTGTGAGCAAAGTGTACTAATGGAGCATCAAATTCATCCACTATCCCGCAGCAGTTTGATTTAGCCTGTGGGCATGGATGGGCGTTAAAATCTCCTCCCCATAGAAGATGATTTGCCCCTTGTCCATCCTTCAACCGATAGAGTTGAATTAATCTCTCCTGAACATTACGTAAAAGAATCAGAAATTGGTCATCCTCTAAGTTATTATAGGAGTTGACCAAGAGGATAGACTCCTTATTCGTAAAGGAAAGGGAGAGAATTTGAAAATTTGGGTCGGAGCGGACATTGAACACTTTTAGGTGATTCAAGGTGTTTGCAATGTATGTTATTAGCCCTCCTTTCGGTCTCCCTATTGAGCTACGAACAGCTGGGATAAAATATGTTTTGTACCCCAAGAGAGGAAGCTCTGTTGTGGACCATGTCTCTTGGAGGCAAATTATTTTACATGGCTCTAAAAAATGCAAGGCCGTCCCATCCTCTATCTTTGGACGTAAACCCGCCACGTTCCAAAAGAAGATAGGTATAGGCAGTATGTCAACTTTTATTACTGCAGCTTCATTTGTTACCGGAGGTGTTCTTATTTTAGGAGTCGACTGAGGAATATTAGAGTTAATAGATTCAGTTTCCATTGGTGGTCAGTCGACCAATTCAAGGCCGCTAAATCTATTTCTCAACGGGATGCTATACCAAGGGTCCCAGCGGGGCGGTTCTCTATGAGTCGTCCTCAGCGTGTGTGGACCCCATTCTTCCCAACCTCCTCCCTGATAACGTGAACCCACTAAATGCCAAGAATTATCATAGTCACGATAACAAGGGCCCCCAAATTGTCTTGTGTTAGAGAATTCAAACTGACGAGGGGGTGGTGCAACCCAGGGAGGATCATAATTATGAAAAAGGCTGTTGGGTTGTCTTGAAGGGTAGAAAAAAGAGAGTGGTTTAATACCTATACCTCCGTTTGCACTCGTGTGGTCCCAAGAGCAGATATAATCTACTACTCGGGGATCTTCAAAAGTAATCACGATGCAATCTCCTGGGATCGTTTTTCTACCTTTTCCCACCCATGGGGTCCTACATACAGTCAGAATCCTTCCATGCCAAGTAGGATGAATGGGACGATTAGAATTTAGCCAGTGTTGAGCCTTGTTCTTCAAGGACCACATAGGTTCAGCCTTGTGGTCCACTAGCTCAGGCACACCAGTCATTACCACTACGTAAGGTGAAGCGTCCGGTGGCAAGTCAACTGGAAATCTAATCTCGGCAGGTCCTCTGGGAGCGTCTCTGTTAGAAACTGGGACCGGGGAATTAGAGGCTACACTTTGAATCACAGGGTTTTTAGATGTAGCTTTATTTGATGCCACTGCCTTCAATACTGGTGTTGTTGTTGACAGGGCATTTCCCTGTGACAGAGTCGTGGCTGAATTGGTAGATGGGTTCACTGTGCTCTTACTGTTCGTTAAAGTAGATGTTACTGCTAGAGATACATTCTTTTGAATAATTGCGGGTTTCAAGAGGGTGTTTGCAGGCTTAAGGGAGGGTTGTTTGTTGTGATTATTTCCCCCTGATTTTTGAGCCCCTGACGGTTGATTGTACTGTGGGAGCTTAACAAGCTTGGATAACGCTAACTTTGCTTCTACTGGTTGAAAGGAGAGTTTTAAAAGCTCAGCGATCTTATTTAGCAGCTGGGAATTGTTGCTATCTATTAATTTCTTACTGCAGGTTAGAAGAATAGGCGATTCCAGGTTAATAGGGGTAGGCGTGTCGTGATCGAGGTGATGGACCATCGCAGGAACTACTAACTGTTCTGCTCTAGGGGGTGGATTCTGTGGAGTACTAGGGGTATTATCGGTCGCATTAGGGATGGGATTTTTCGGATCGTTCTTTCTTTTCCTTATTGCGCCCTCCCTCCTCCCCCTTGCCTGCATTCTTTCATCTGATGTCATTTGTGGAAGGGTTTGGGGTAATAGGTCAGGTGTTCTTTCAAGATCTGAGCTTATCTGTGAGTCAGAAAGCTGGGAGGCCGACAAGTCCACATTGTTAGGCAGACTGCGCCTACCCTCACAAAGAACCCTCTGCCCTTCATTATTACCAGGGGCGGGGGTTCTAGCATCTGCCAAATTACCCATGGAAGATCTTTTAGCAAACGCCAAGTCCAAGGAAACCCTTTCCCTCATCAAAGAGATACTTTGGTCGATGAATGTGTTAGCCTTGGTGATAAAATCATCCATGGGACCTAACAGTTTACCCACACTACCAGGGGCCTTAGTTTAATTTCCTCTAGTTAGCACCATGTTTCCCAATAAGCAAAGAGAGGGGAGAAGGATCTAATATAAATATAGAGACAACAAAACGGAATACCACAGAGATAGCTAGAGCAATATCAATCGGGGAACGGAACGTACGTTTTATGAAATGTGACACATGTATCCATTACTTTTCAATAAAAATCCACTCTCATTGCCGCTTTCAACATTTGTCATCCGGTGCTGCCCCAATATAGGTCAGGACTCTGTTCAGTTTCAATGTCTATTTTTTTTCAATAAAAATCCACTCTCATTGCCGCTTTCAACATTTGTCATCCGGTGCTGCCTCCAAAATAGGTCAGGACTCTGTTCAGTTTCAATGTCTATTTCGCCTCCTGCTCGGGGAGCGACGGTGGATCCCTCCGGGGATCACACCGGGGCTGAGGGTCACTGCAGGGATCCACTGGGGGCCTCACAATCTCAGGGGGCAAAGCCACGTCACGCTGCTTGAGAAACGTACTCTGGGCAATAGCTCGCTTAATCTTCCCGGCGCCCCCTGTGCCAGGACACCACTTCGGAGGTAGCTGTGCGCTTTACAAATAGTGATATTTCATTTCATGCCAAGCTAACACAGGGTTGAGCAGGGGTTATTTTAGGAGTGTAGCCCCCTTACTCTGACTAGAAGCAAGGGTCCCTATTTGGGGAAAGGTACAAGCCATTTCCCCCAGTTCTAAAACCCACATTTTCATCCACTAAGGTCCTTTTGGTCATTACCCACAACAGAGTGACTTCCATGATGGGAACCCATCCTTTAAATAAACAACAAGAGGGAGTTTCACCAGTGTACGAATAAGAAGTGAACCTATACTCGTGAACCTTCTTCCTCATGGCTAACTTCCAACGTTCACCACAGGTAACAGCTTGCTGCAGAGTCTCTTTAACAACCTTGACAAACCTTTCCACCACACCATTGCTTTGTGGATGGTACAGGGACGTGTTCTTATGCTTGATCCCTCTGGAACTCAGAAACTCTTCCATGACTAAGGTTGTGAACTGAACACCATTGTCTGACATGAGTGTTAACTAGAAACACTTACGTTCAAATAACTCTTCTAGAAACTCAATCACTTCACCAGACTCTATGGATTGAACCACCTTGATATCAGGCCAATGGGAAAACATATCAATACACATGTTCAAATAACGTTCCAGAGTCTTTAACTTCACAGGTCCCAAAATATCCATAGAAATGTCCACCACGACCAGTAGCCTGTTCCCTAATAACCATGGGTTGCGTCCTGCACTTCAATATTGTGTCACAACGCACACATTCAGCACATTCACGCACCAACCTCTCTACATGTACATCTATGGCAGACCACCAATATCCTTACTTGATCCTTTCCTTTGTAATGGCAATGCCCATTTACTAGCTTATCTCTTAATTCAAGGGGTACAACCAACCTTCTATCACGCATCAGGGGACCACCCCCCCACTGCCAGATCCTCCCTAACTCGCCAAAAGCCTTAGAGGACCTCTTCACAGTCCTTCTCACACCAACCACCTATGACCATGGTCAGGACTTTCTACAAGTGTAAATCGATCATGTGATGTTCCCTCCACTCTCTTTCGGAAATCAACCCTTCACTAATCACACACATTAATTTCTTCTTCCAGTTCTTCACCTCTAAACCACTCAACATCATCTTTCGTTTCACACTCCTCACCCCGAGTCTTTACAGACAGTCTGCCAGAACTGTAGAGCCACAACCCACTTCCGTATCCCATGGGAGACAAAGTCAATGCCTTTCTTGGAGAAGACCTCCTTAAGAGGTTTGTGGTCAGTAAGAATTCTGAACCTTTTCCCCCACAAAACCTTTCTCAGCTTGTGCACCACCCAGAAAACACCCCAAGCTTCTTTCTCTACAACAGAACAGTTGTATTCAGCACCCCTCAAGGGCATAGAGAAGAAAAGAATCTTTTAACCTCCACATCAACCTTCTGCAAAAGAACTGCTCCTAACCCCTTCAAGCTAGCCTCAGTCATGAGATAAGATACCTTTGGGGTCAAAACTTCATAGACAAGGTGTTTCATTCAGATGTTTCTTAATGCACTCAAACTCTTCCTCACAGCACTTGGACCAAACAAATGTACTTCCCTTCTAGAGGAGAGACCTCAAACAAGAGCTTTTCCCTCCAAAGTTCAGAACGAACTTGTGATCAAATTCAGCTATGCCCAGAAACTTTACAAACTCTCCTTTGTTCAAAGAGGTGCACAAATTACAAAGGGTGTTTAGCAATGAGTCTTTGGGTTTGATGCCTGCAGCGGACACAAAATACCCTAAGTACTCTCTTTCTTTGACACCAAATTCGCACTTGTCAGCCCAAATGGTGGGGTCAGCTTCACATAACTTCTTTAATACTGACCTCAGCCTCCCATTATGCTCCTCAAAATCCACACCAAAGATGAGCACATCATCTGGGTACACCTTGACATCCTGAAGGGCTCCAAGAATGCCCTTCATTGCCCTCTGAAAAAACTGAGGCTGCAGAAGTCAGTCTAAAAGTCATTCTTGGAAATCTAAAGGTACCAAAGGGTGTTACACAAGAGGTGAGGTCCTGGGAAGAGGAGTGAATATTCTGAATGTTCTGAAGAGGAGTGAAGGCTGGCCTGGTGATAGGCAGAGGTCAGGTTCAAGGAAGAAAAATGCCTTGCTTTGTTGAGCTCCCTCGAGCTGACACAGAACCTGGCCTCCCCATTGCTTTGCAGGCCATAACAACAGGAGAGACCCACTCTGTTGCTTCAACTTCTTGAATGATGCTCCCCCTTACTTACATAGGTGTATGACTGACTTTAACTGTTTTTGGAACAGGTTTAGATTTGACCTTTATCAAATGTACATAGTTTTTGAGACAAACCAGTTCACTAGCAAAGACTTCAGGGAATTCCTTGATCAAGTCTCGATTAGCATTACTAACAACCCTAACTGGTGGTAATTCTTTTAGGCAGACAGATCTCATTGGGATCAAGACAGATATGTAGATCACGTTGATGGGACCAACTTATGAGCGACTCCCCTTTCATCAAGACATAGATTTTACCAGGGATGACTCTCCCTTTGTAGTCAAACGTGCCCCAGAAATAACCCAGCAGCTCAATAGTCACCCCACCTTAACTTATTGGTCTAATGTCTGGCTTCAACAGGGTGACTTTGCCCAGCAGATTACGCTCATAACATGTTTTTGGGACTAGAGTTATCTTGGCCCCAGAGTTGAAGAGCATGCTCACTGGAGCATCATTGGTCAAAACTAGCTCCTGAGGGCCATCACTAGCATTTCCTGTGACTGGGAGAGTATTGATTCCTTCCAAATCTTCTTAATAAAGATCAACTTTCCTAATTTTTTATGCTTGTTGCTCGTTCTGCAGCTCTTTGAGACGTGAACTTTTCTCTCACAAGTTTTGCACACGGCCTTCCAGCCTGGGCAGTCTTTAACCTGTTGACTGCAGCGTGAATTTTGCCGCGGTGCAGCTATATTAATGAGTGGGCGCGGTTCGGATGGCCCCCGGCCATCCTCCGCACATTCCCACTGTGACGTCGGATGGCCGGGGCCGTCTGATGCACGCAACAGGTTAAAGTTGGCCATAGGGCTAGAGTTGTCACACCTGAAGCACTTCCTCTGAAAATTCTTTGTGTTAAAGAGCTTTGAAGTGGTGCTAAATTTGGGTTCAACTAATCTATCCACCAGCACCTTGACATTAATATTCTCCTTTTTATCACCTGAACTGTCTTTGTGCATAATATCAACACACCCTTTTGAATGCTCGTGACTTTTGGTGATGGTCAGCACTTCTTGAAGTGATGGCGTGTATTTTTGCCACAGGGCGTCTCTCGTTTTGTCGAGGGCGCATTCCAACATGAACTGAGTTTTTAACCGCTCCACTAAAGCTGCACCAAAATTGCACGTGGAAGCCAATTTGCGCAAGGTAGTCATGTACTGTTCGACCTACTCAACCTGGCTTTGCATCCTTTTCCCAAAGTAATATCGTTCAAGGACAGTACTCACTTTGGGGAGGTGGTGCAAGTCCAACTTTTTGAAGCAGATCTCATATTCATCAAGAGTTGCAGAGTCATTATCAGAGAGTTCTGGAAGGTGTTCAAAGAATTCTTGTCCCTCAGAGCCCAAACAATGCATTAACAATGGGGCTCTCCTCTCTGTGCTTAAGGAAGTGCCACAGACACGAGCATAATGTGTGAAAACGTTCTTTCACTTCAGCCATGAGAGAGGAGGAACTCCTGGAGATGTCAAAAAGAAGAGGGGCAGTGACATTTTGCGTTATGTATGTACTATGTTTTGACCTAGTTACTACTTAAGGGTGAACTTCAGTGATCTGCTTACAGTGTGCAATATCCACAAGCCTTATAAGCTGTACACATCAGCGAAACTGCGTGAAACTTCAGCAATTAAAATTTAGGCGAATGAGCGCAATCTCAGAAACTTTATTTGCTATGCGTATCAGTGGAACCATCAGCCCGATTACTGATGGCACATATTTATATAGTGAGGAGTCACTTTAGTCTGGTGCTCAATTACATGTGTAGACGTGAGTCTGGTGATGCCTGATAACTGAAAGGCACATATTTGTTTACATACAATTTCATATATGTCTGATTTATTATTCCTCTTACAGCGCCTTCTACCTTGAGAAGGCCCGTCGTAGACCAGTGTGTGGACAAAATCCATGCCGACAAATCAAGGACAAATGGATTGGGACATGGTCTAGGGACACTAACAACAAATCCTACATCAAACCGCACGTTTAACTGATGGAGAGCTATGAGCGACCTGAAGCGTAGTACTGAGAAAAAGTAACCAGGAGAATTGCTGCAAATTAAAGTAAATTTAAAAAAAACGAATAAAGAACTACATAACCACAGCTGTGTGACCTGGAAGCCGATTGTTTCTCAATAAAGCTCTTCTTTGCGATTACCCTACAGTGCTCACATTATCATCCACGCTAGAAGAGATGGGAACCTGGGGTGTTTGGTCACAGAAGCTCATTTACATACAAAGGGGGGTGACAGCCTGTTCACAACGCACAGCAGAGCTTGTTTACGTAAAGTGCTAGTACACAGAACAGGGTAAAGTCTTGTGTCTCTTTTTTTCATTTTCTTTAATATATCCTGCACCTCGCTCTCTTCTTCTCTTTCTCTCACTTCAATTCATTATAAATTACTCAAAGTCACTATTGCTTAGTCAGCATGGCACAAGTCTGGGGTAGCCACAGTTTGAAGGGGCCCCCCTACTATTATCTAGAAACGGGACTTAGTTCCACCTAGACCCTTAGCCTGCAACTGGTAATTGTTACTTTGTGCCCCAGTACTGCAGACACAGGCCTCTGAGTGTTTGTTTGTGTGAGTGGTGTAAGAGAGGAACAGAGAACTTGACAAAATTAGCCCTTCTATTGCTTAATACATTGTAAATGTGAAACAGTTTGGGGCTTGGGGGCTGGATAAAGAATAATGTCAGGAAACAAACGCAAATTAAAAGCACATTTTATTTATTCACTGAAAACTGTTTAAAATTTTTATTTCCAAGTTCCACATATCTGTTTAAAAATATTTACACTTTCAGTCAATTCCGAGTTTAGTTACAAACTGATAGTGGGAAAAACACATGATGAATAAAAACTGAAACCAAATCTTATTTTTACATTATTTTATGTTTCTTGTTTTTTGTTTTTAAAACATGCCGTCAACCTTTCACGTGAAAATTATTATGAGGGCCTGACATCACTTCTTGTGACATCACTACATGTGATGTCATTGTGATTTGCATATGATAATGGGCTCCCTCACTATTTTCCTTACTTGTTCCCTGTTTATTTGCATGACATTGGTCTATAGGTATTAAAAATAATTCTATAAATTCACAGGTATTCACCCTGTTTCTCTGGTGATGTCACACATTGACATGTATTCGGCTGCTTCTTCTATTTTTAGGTGAATACATATTACCTGCCGTTCCCCCTCCTTCCTTTACTCTTTCTTTTTCTCCCCCTTTCTTTGTCTCTCTCGCTCTCTTTATCTCTCACCCTCTCTATCTTCCACACACTCCTGTTAGCGTTAGCTTCATGAATGTCACTGCCACTTCTGGCATTCATACGACAAATCCTTCAGAACATTTGAGACCAAGGGACAATCAGTGTGGAAGACAAGTTGCTGGGAGTGCAACTGATTGTCCAGTCACATATATACTTTTGATGTGGGATTTCGCTATTTCACCACATTCTTCAAACAGAGTCGACTGCTTACAATGGCTCAATTCTGGTAAAAAGTAGAGTTTGGCAAGTTACAAAATGAATAGGGTGAGCCATGTCGGTGAGGAGCCACGGGTCACACTTAGTTATAAGGCCCGAGGCACGAGCTGATCCATCAACCGATAACAGAGTGTAAAAGATGCAGCAAACATTACTTAAAAACAAGGTATATGCTCTTTTATATCTCAAAGCAGGTTATTTCTTGAACACCTGTGCTTCACTTTAGTTCATTATATATGCTGCTGTGGCATTTGTTAATAGTAATATCTACATTTTACCAATGAAGTTTCCCATCTCCAGAGCCCTGACAACATGTCCACTCTGGGTGTGTTTGGTTTATAGGTGTTATCACTAATCCGACAAGTTAGCTGAAAATATCGTTGTTAGTCCCAGTATTGTTCAGTGTTGCTTTTACAGATGTGTGGTCAGGTGCGATTGAATGTTTTTCTTTGTATCTCTTCTTCACCAAATAAAAATTAACAATTTTTCTTTTCTTTTAGTCCACATTGTGCTAGCCTCCCACTGTGTATCCTGGTACATCATGCTGCTTTGCTATGTGTACGGAAGTGAACAATCACTGAAAACAAACACATTTATAATTCTGTAAATACTGTTATCTGTTTTCCTTCTTTACTGCTAGTCCGGTCTTCTATCACCTGGCATTTCAATGTCCCACATAATTTGAATTGAATCTTTTTCCGTAATTCATTCCTCTCACAGTAACTGCACTGTTCTGCTCTTGTCTATGTCCTCAGATGGGTCAGTATTATTTTTGATGTTCTTAAGTTCTTTGCGGAGTCTCTGTGTTCGCTGATGTGTTTGGAGGTTTGATAAGTGACTAAAGCTCTTCCCACATTCACTGCCGCAGAATAGTTTTTCCCCCGTGTGTGTTCGCTGATGACTTTGAAGGTGTGATAACTGACTAAAGCACTTTGCACATTCACAGCACTTGAATGTTTTTTTCTCCTGTGTGTGTTCGCTGATGAATCCTTAATGCTGAAGAGCAGCGAAAACTACTGTTACATTCACTACAATTATAGGGTTTTTCCCCTGTGTGTGTTCGCAGATGTGTTTGGAGGTTTGATAAGTGACTAAAGCTCTTCCCACATTCACTGCAGTTGAATGGTTTTTCCCCTGTGTGTGTTCGCTGATGAATCCTTAATGCTGAAGAGCCGCAAAAACTACTGTTACATTCACTACAATTATAGGGTTTTTCCCCTGTGTGTGTTCGCTGATGTGTTTGGAGGTTTGATAATTGACTAAAGCTCTTTAGACATTCATTGCACTTGAATGGTTTTTCTTCTGTGTGAGTTCGCTGATGATACCTTAATGCTGAAGAGCTGCAAAAACTACTGTCACATTCACTACAATGATAGGGTTTTTCCCCTGTGTGTGTTCGCTGATGTATTTGGAGGTTTGATAATTGACTAAAGCTCTTTAGACATTCATTGCACTTGAATGGTTTTTCTTCTGTGTGAGTTCGCTGATGATACCATAATGCTGAAGAGCTGCGAAAACTACTGTCACATTCACTACAATTATAGGGTTTTTCCCCTGTGTGTGTTCGCTGATGTGTTTGGAGGTTTGATAATTGACTAAAGCTCTTTAGACATTCATTGCACTTGAATGGTTTTTCTTCTGTGTGAGTTCGCTGATGATACCTTAATGCTGAAGAGCTGCAAAAACTACTGTCACATTCACTACAATGATAGGGTTTTTCCCCTGTGTGTGTTCGCTGATGTGTTTGGAGGTTTGATAATTGACTAAAGCTCTTGACACATTCATTGCACTTGAATGGTTTTTCTCCTGTGTGAGTTCGCTGATGAATCCTTAATGCTGAAGAGCCGCAAAAAGTACTGTTACATTCACTACAATGATAGGGTTTTTCCCCTGTGTGTGTTCGCTGATGTGTTTGGAGGTTTGATAAGTGACTAAAGCTCTTCCCACATTCACTGCAGTTGAATGGTTTTTCCCCTGTGTGTGTTCGTAGATGACTTTGTAGCACTGATAATTTACTAAAGCTCTTTAGACATTCATTGCACTTGAATGGTTGTTCTCCTGTGTGAGTTCGCTGATGGTACCTTAATGCTGAAGAGCTGCGAAAACTATTGTCACATTCACTACAATGATAGGGTTTTTCCCCTGTGTGTGTTTGCTGATGACTTTGTAGATGTGATAATCGGCTAAAGCTCTTTAGACATTCATTGCACTTGAATGGTTTTTCTCCGGTGTGAGTTCGCTGATGAATCTTTAATGCTGAAGAGCTGCGAAAACTACTGTCACATTCACTACAATGATAGGGTTTTTCCCCTGTGTGTGTTCGCTGATGTGTTTGGAGGTTTGATAAGTGACGAAAGCTCTTTCCACATTCACTGCAGTTGAATGGTTTTTCCCCTGTGTGTGTTCGCTGATGTGTTTGGAGGTTTGATAAGTGACGAAAGCTCTTCCCACATTCACTGCAGTTGAATGGTTTTTCCCCTGTGTGTGTTCGTAAATGACTTTGTAGCACTGATAATTGACCAAAGCTCTTTAGACATTCATTGCACTTGAATGGTTTTTCTACTGTGTGAGTTCGCTCATGACACCTTAATGCTGAAGAGACGTGAAAACTACTGTCACATTCACTACAATGATAGGGTTTTTCCCCCTTGTGTATTCGCTGATGACTTTTTAGGTCTGATAACCGACTAAAGCACTTTGCACATTCACTGCACTTGAATGGTTTTTTCCCTGTGTGTGTTCGCTGATGACTTTGTAGCACTGATAATCGACTAAAGCTATTTAGACATGCATTGCACTTGAATGGTTTTTCTCCTGTGTGAGTTAGCTGATGATACCTTATTTCTGAAGAGTCACTAAAACTACGGTCACATTCACTACAATGATAGGGTTTTTCCCCCGTGTGTGTTCGCTGATGACTTCGTAGCTTTGATAATCGACTAAAGCTCTTCACACATTCACTGCATTTAAATGAATTTTCCATTGTGTGTGTTTGATTATGTCTTTGAAGGTGTGATAACTGACTAAAGCACTTTGCACATTCACTGCACTTGAATGGCTTTTCCCCCGTGTGTGTACGCTGATGTATCTGTAGGGTTGATAACTGACTAAAGCACTTAACACATTCAATGCACTTGAATTGTTTTTGTCCTGTGTACGTGTGCTGAGGAAGCTTGATTAGTGATGACAAACTAAAGCTCTCGCTGCATGTGTATGATTCTTCTTTCTTGGTTAGTCTCTGTGGGTCGGGTATATATTTGTCTACATCCCATGACTGCATTTCCTGATGGGCCGACATCGCTGATCAAGCACTGGTGTTTTTCTCACACACTTTATATGTGTGCAGTATTTAGCACGTTTGATTTCTGTTTTAACAATAAAATGCAATACCCACCAAATATTTGCCACACTCCTAATATGTATTAGGTGTCTTTGTAGGTGATTGTGCCTTTAGATTGGATTATGGCTATGCACGCTTGCGGATAAAGATGTATCTTCCTTCTGGCCGGTGCAAATTAGGACAGTCTGTTGTATTGTAGATAGAAGAACTCGTCTTTCCTTTACCAGTCAGTTGTCTGGTTCCGCTCTGTTGTGCTCTTCTCTGGTTACTGTGGTTTGGCCAGAAAGAGTTTACAATTCACCTAGAGCACAGAATGATGGCTTGTCTTCATTTTACAAAATAGAGCACTGCGGTAATCACATCATACCGATACATTGATCAAAGTTAGTATTTGACACTTGTTTATACAGGAGGTGGTTTGTTATTGTTGTTGCCTTGATTTTCCTAAGGTCATTTCTTCGTCTTGTGGCATAGAGGTGCACAGCTCAGCCTCTTGCAATCACTGAACTGCCCTTGATGCTTCACCCAGGATCTGTCAGTTTGTGTGCAGGTTCCTCTGTCGCCGACTGCGCTGATGTTTTCCTGAATACTGTAGCTCAATATTTGTGCTATTATTGAAGATTTACAGCATTCGCTTCATTATTGATGGTCAATTCATACATTCAAGGCTTGTTTTCTGTTGGATGTAAAGATATTTAAAATTACTAAATTGAAACATAATGGAATGAGAATTCACAATGTTTAACTAGTAGTAAAAGACATTTTGGGGGAGATTTACCAAATCTTCATACAATGCAGCGCAGCCCTCCCCCCGCAAGGCTGCGCTGCGTGGCGCAACAGGAAGGGAACAGGAGAGCACCATATTTTCAAAGATATGGCTCTCTCCTTCCCTTTCCCTTGCACCGGCACTGATTACAGCGGCACTGCATCAAACACACACTCCAAAAGAAACATGTCCGAACTGAACTTCATGGGCACTTTTTACTCGCCAACCTAAAAGCTGGCACAATACCCTGGGGATTGCAGATCAAGAACATCCCGTTCATCTTTACGGATGATCCGTTATACAGAAAGGGGTTTAGCTGCTTAAGTACCAAATGCAGCAGAGACCTGATGGTCCATACCGTCGAAACGGCCTAACGAATATGCAAAAAAGAGATTGAACAACAACTCCAAGCTATTAAAGACAATCACACCGAAACTGAAGCCAAAATTCTTCTGGACAAAATTGAAAAGGAACTGTCCACGTTTAAGGACCACACAATAAATTTCAAAACTTCCAAATTCGAAAAAGACCTGAAGAACTTTAACCTTGAGACGGTTTACCTATATCTCAAAGAGGACTTCTATACACGCTCTGACTCTACTAGGCATCTGAACACCTATCAGGGGCGGTCAAGAAAGAAGTTCCTAACATTTTCGGAGACTTCGTCATCAGAATCCACTGAAGATTCAGACGCTGGAGAAGGTCCTTCAAACAGAAATCCCCATAAAAGGCCTTTTTTAGGACAGGGCCAACAGCAGAAGCGTACCAGATTCAAACCCCAATGGGAAATGACAACACGGAAACATCATTACAAGTCATAAGCAAATCTCCCATTATCAACCCGTCCAACAAGATACTATCGAAAGCTGAAAAAGAAGTACTGGAATTTGGCCTGTCATTTGTACCGGGGACAGCCACTGACCTCACTAAGATCAAGCTAGAAGTTTTGGAATTCTTCAGAAAGGTGCACCTGAGATGGTTCTTCAAGGATTCACCAAATCAATTACAAACTGAGGCCTCTGGCCTGAGGAACAAATCTACGTCTGCCCCCCCAACCATAACACTTCCAAAAATATCATCACCTTCGAGCGTGTGGTCATGTCGTCTTTGAATCAACTTGAAAGACAACGTCAGTTCGTTCCTACAAACTTAACAAAAGATTAGAAGGAAGCCATTCGTGAATTGAAGAACCAGCAAGATGCCATCATAAGACCGGCAGATAAGGGAGGAGCTGTTGTTCTATGGTCTAAGGAACTCTACAGAGCTGAAGGTAGAAGTCACGTGTAAACCCAGGAATGGTATCGCCAAATCACACAAGACCCCACTTCCCAGATTACACAAGAAATCTCCACACTTGTCCATGACGCAAGGAAAAAGGGATACTTGATCCCAAAGAAGCTGAATACCTCGTAAAAAAGTACCCCCGGGTCCCCCACTTATACTACCGAAAGTACATAAGGACGCCACAAAACCTCCCGGACGGCCCATCGTGTCCGGGTGCGATTCGGTCCTTGAACCAATCTCTCAGTTCGTTGACGTGTTCCTCAAACCACTGGTAGTTGAGGTTCCATCATACCTTAGGGACACAATGGATTTCATTAACAAAGTGGAAGGGCGGCAATTTGATCCAAATAAACAGTTGATGGTCACGATGGATGTATCATCCTTGTACACCCAAATTCCGCAACAGAATGGACTCGATGTCATCGAAATTTCCTTAGAGAAAAGGCCTCGCCCACATCGAGTGCCTACCGACTTGATTGTCGCGTTCGCATCTCTAGCGCTAAAAATAAACTTTTTCACGTTTGAGGAGGAAATGTTCTTACAAATCAAGGGCTCAGCAATGGGCTGCCCTTTTGCTCCTGAAATGGCGATTCTATACATGGGCCAATATGAAGAAAAATATGTATACAACAACAACCCATATCAAGACCACATCCACCAGTGGCTAAGATATATAGACGACGTGTGGTGTATCTGGAGTGGTACACCACAGCTCCTGGAGGAATTCCACGGGTGGCTCAACAACCGAAGTCCAGGCATCAAGTTCAGTCTCTGCTATGATGCCAAAGCCTTACCGTTCTTGGACGTCGAAGTCAAGACAACACCAGATGGACTGGCATGTACCCTTTTGCAGAAAAAAACGGACAAAAATAATGCTCTCCACTTTACGAGCTACCACCCCAGGAGTCTTAAAAATAATCTGCCCTATGGGCAATTCCTGAGGGTGAGACGGAATTGTTCAAGAGTGCAAGACTTTGACCTACATGGTGAAGCGCTGACAAAGAAACTACAAGAGAGAGGATATCCTCGCAAGCTGCTGCAGCATTCCATGAAAAGGGCCAGATGGACCCCAAGGGAACATCTACTGGAAAAGAGGCAGAGATCGCCCACACAGCGAATGGTTTGTGTTTCCACGTTTGGACCTCACACCCACCCCCTGCAGAAGATTATCCGAAAAAATTGGCACCTGGTGGAAGAAATCATGCCCGAGGTGGGTTCATCACTATTCGCCCTCAAGAAGAACCACAGCATAGGACAGTTGATTACATTGACCCGTCCCCAAAAGAAAAAGGACACCCAGAGCACCATCTTCGGTATGACTCCTGTAAAGGGACACCGAAAATGTGGGACATGTTCCGTCTGCAATCTCACTATGGAAGGTTCATTGTTCTCCGATGGAAAAAGATTTTGGCGCCATGAAGAGCACACCAACTGTAAAACTAAAAGCGCAGTGTATGCAATCCAGTGTCCATGTGACAAAGTGTACATCGGGAAGACAACACAAGAGGTCCGACAAAGGATCATACAACACCGCTCCCGGATCAACAACAAAGTCCTCACAGCACCACTAGTGTCGCATTTCTTACAATACAAGCATTCTGCCAACGATCTGAAATGGACAGTGCTGTCAGTAATCAAAGGCGGAAGTGGTGATCCTGAGATACGACTGTCCCAAAAAGAAGCTTACTTAATATTGAAATTTGACACAACCACCTCAGGGCTCAATGAACTGTCTGAAGTAAGCAATCTGCAATAATGAATTCCTTCTCGAATATATGAGTCCACTATATTAAGTTTGTCTGTGATCGCTTTTCCGCTTGGTCCGTGCAGGGCAGCCCTCTTTTTAACCGCACCACTCTTTTAGCGTATATGAGATGATATTGAACTACGAATACCAGCATTCATTGCACTCAGTCACGCCCAGTCAATATGGCCGCCCATCGCCTCTAAACTACCTGAACCGTCACTTGCATGCAAGACGCCGGAGGGATCCTTGTGGAGGAGAACGCTCGTTTTACGAGTAAGTACAAGCCCCCTAGCACGCCACCTCGATGGTGCGCTCGCGCCTAACTGCACTCCATTCTGATGATTAGGGGTGGGTGTTTGCGCGTTTCTGCGCTTCACTAAAATACTTTCCCTTCAATTTATTAATAGCGCTTTTGAAAATACTGCTGGACCGACCGGTCAGATTGCCCCTCATCGCGACCATTCGTATTAAAAACAGGTATGTCCTTCTGCCTACCAGCAGTGTTGTGTTCCATCTATACAGTGTTATGGTAATATAGATTCATACGCGGCTGTACTTATTCACTTGCAGATACTTGGCACGACGCAACCTCTCCACTCCCATTCCATATTAATATCATGGATGCCACAAAAGGAACCAGGTATGCTTCTTAACAAGCCAGCCATGGCTCCCCATGATGCCAATGGTTCTCGGTAGTGATAGGCCATTCTCTATCATTTTCTTTGCAGATAATGAGTGCCCTGTGAGGCTGCTGCCCATACACATCGTGACTATGAACACTACATTCAGGTAGTTATAAACACCTGTTTTCGAGTCTCTGAGTCTATTAGATCGTGTTTGCAACCAATACTCACACCAGATTTCATTATGATTATTTACAGCTACGGCTATATCCAGTCCGTGTCCTGAGGAGAACCCTCAATCGTTTTGTGGTTCAAAACGCGTTGACCCCGAGCCAGGGAGAAAGAAGAAGGGTGCCACTAGAGACTTAAATTAAACCACACTCTCTGTCCCTAGTTGTGTAACCATAACAATATCTAATCACTGGCTCAGTAAGACTGGCAGGCAGTTTCCATGAAATGTGTTGTCCGCTTGTCTTCTGTTATAAAATCTGAAGGACTGGTGCCTATTTTTGTTAAAAAACTTTATCTAGGCATCGCATTTATTTAATTTGCTTATTGCTATGTAATTTTTGGTGTGTTTGAAACTTTTGTATTGATGATGTATATATTGACCACTTGTATATATTGCGCACATTGTTTTCTGAATGCATTCTTTATTGTTTGATGACTGTCTGTTTTCATGACATACAAAAAAGAAATGTTAAAATTTTTTGAAATTAAAGAAAATAAATTAGAAACAAAACACTGACCGCTCAGTACTTTCAGGCTGGGTGTGTTAAAATAAATAAAAAAACAAGTAAAACCTGACTAGCCAACTCTTTGTTTGGAATATTGGAGTGGTCCAAGCTAGTCAGAGATAGGACCCAAACCTTTTCTGTTGCCCTCTCACCTTAGCACCAGAGCGCTAGGGTGTGTGTGTGTGAGTCCAGCATCGGTTTTGTATAGGAAGGACACTCTTCCTGTACAAAATACTATGTCAGACATGAAGGAAGGCTTTTCCCACTTTGTATGCATGTTGCGCAGTGCAGCACGCATGCAAAGTCAGAGAAGGAAGGAGAAATTAATTAATTTCTCCTTCCTTGTGTCTTGTATAAAATGGTGCAGTTTTCTCACGCTAAACCCAATCCACTGAATTTGGTAAAATGGGTTTAGCATGAGAAATCTTGGGTGGTTGCACGGGAATGCCTATGCACCCCCTTGGCAGGTCCCAATGTGTGAAGTAATGCGAAGCAGTGCTATGCGCTGCTTCACATTACTTTTTTTTTGTTTTGTTTTATTCTTTTTATTTGCATTTTATTGTACATGAACACAAACAGCATGTCAGCATTAATCAACACACCCCACTCTTCCGTCCCCTTCCCCCCTTGATTCATCGGTACGAACAATCCACTCTCCACTGCCCCATCTAGCCCCCGTCGATTTTATCCCTGATCCACCCCCATAATATCACAAAGGCTCTTGGCACCCTCTCTCTTGTCCCCTGTAGAATACCTCTGCGCCCCTGCCAGCTCAAAGCCCTCCATCCAAGCCATGATATGTACGCCATCTGCCCCACACTCTTCCAAACTTTTTAGGGCATTTCAGCCGCCATGTAGAGATCCATGCCTCGTCTCCATTCCTCCAGCTGCTGCAACGTGGCCACCCCCCAGCTCCGTGCTACATCCCTTTTGGCAACCACTAGAGCCAAAACTAGAAAGATCAACTGTGGGCGGGCAAGGTCCACATTGTTAGTCATACCCAATAGACCAATTTGGGATCTAGCGGCAAAGTGGTCCCCAGTACCTCCCCTAGTTCTCTCAGGAGCTCAACCCAAGGCCAAGAGCTCCGCCTCCACTCTATCCAACTCCGCCCTCTTCTTTTTCTGCCCAGATACAAGGGAGAGGACCGCCCCTCTCACGACTGTCATATACGCTTCCTAAAGGGAGCACCTCGAAGTGACTGATCCCTCATTTTCACAGAAATAACTATCTGTAATCCGCACCAGCTCCTTTTTTACCACAGGGTCTTTCAGACGCCATGCATTTATAGGGGCTATCCTTCCAACATCACCATGTCCCATACACAGCCGAAGCCAGATCGGCGAGTGGTCTGAGACCCCCCGTGCCAAGTGAGCTGCGTCCCGAACAATGGCCGCCTGCGCCGCTGGCAATAACACGTGATCAATCCTTGAAAGGGAGTGATGCGCCGCTGAGGCGTGAGTGTACTCAATAGCGCTCTGGTGTCTGAGACGCCAACAGTCTACCATCCCCAACGCAGGAATAAAGTCGGGCAACCACCTACGACAGGGCAACAACAAACGGGAGGGGAGCCTATCTAGCTCCCCGTCCATGACTGCGTTAAAATCCCCACCCAGCACCGTGGTGCCGACGGGTAGAGTTAGGATCATCCGGCCCAAATCACGAAACGTGTCCACCTGCAGCGCCGGGGGGACATAGGTAGACACAAGTGTGATAGTCTTACCCTCCCAAAGACCCGATATAGCTCATAATGGCCGCGATTATCAGACCAGGTCGAACGGACCGCAAAGGGAAAGGAGTTCCTCACTAAGATGCCCACACCCCTAGAGCCAGATGTAAAGCCAGCATGGGCGACAAGTTTGTAACCACCCCTGTGCAACGCCATACATCGCCTTTCCATGAGATGCGTCTCTTGCAACAATACAACGTCTGGCATGTGTCGTCTAATGAGCTGACTCACCATGGTTCGCTTTATCTTGTCACCCAAACCATTCACATTCCAGCTGAGGGCAGAGAACCCCAGGCCCTGTCTAATGGAAGCCATAAATCATTAAAAAAACAGGAGATCCAAGTGCACCCATAGCAATCCCTGGCCATACAAAACAAACAAATCAAAACGCAAAAACCCCCAACCCCCTGCCCTGCACCCATGCATGCAGCTAATGCACATCCCCAACTCGCAGTGTGCCTGTCGCCCCCAACTAACTACAGTTATCTAAAGGTAGAAAAACAGAGAAGGACCTTACAACAGGCCGCCCTGCCCCACCACCCCAAACCAACCACTGTCCCCCCCATCCGGTAAAGGCACGAAAAAGAGTCGTGAACAAAAATAGTCCAGGGGGGGGGGAATTAGGACAACCCCCACCAGACCCCTCTGCGCCACCGATACAGTCTAAAACAAGTCACTGTTCCTCACTATCCGATCGGGCCCGACCCCTCAATTCGATCCAGCCAGTCCGCAGCCACCTCAGGAGTGTAAAAAAAACAAGTTTTTCCATCGTGTTCAATCCTCAAACGAGCCGGATACATCATAGAGTACTTGATGTCACGGTCCCTCAGTCGCCGTTTGATAGACAGAAACCCTTGCCGTTGTCTCTGAACCGACTGAGTAAAGTTCAGAAAAATAGCAACGAAGCATTCTCGTAGGCCAACAGGCCCGTGGACCTCGCCGTTTGCAGGACAGCGTCCAGGTCCCGAAAATTCAGGACCCGTGCAATGATGGGACGCGGAGGCGCCCCAACCTTCGGACGGCCGCCGGGGATCCTGTGTGCCCTCTCTACGGTGAAGAAATTGCTGAGGCCCTTAGGCTTGAGAAGGTTTAGGATGAGATCCTCAACAAATAGGTCTGGGGTCGCCCCCTCGGACTGCTCCGGAACCCCCAGGATACAGACATTGTTGCGGCGCGCCCGGCCCTCATACTCATCGAGCTTCTCATCGAATTTCAGTCGGGCCGCCTGGAGATCACGCACTTCCTTCTGGAGCTCCGAAACATCCTCGAGGAGACTCCCCGTCTTGATCTCAAGGTTCTTGACCTTCTCAGTAGTTTTGGTGAGGTCAGCCCTGATTATACCCACCTCAATAGTGACAGTGTCCAGTTTTGTGTCCATCTTGCCCAAGGAAGATTGAACCCCAGTGATAGCAGCCATTAAGCCCTTCATGGTGGGGTCATCACTGTCCGGATCCCCTTCCGCACCTCCTGACGGGGTTCGTTTCGCATCAACTGGGGACCCCTTGGAAACGGCGTACTTGTCAATACGATTCGACTGGACCTGTCAAGCGGATTTCAAAGATCTCGGCGGAGGCTTTTCAAGATCTCTCGACGCCATCTCGACCGCAAATGCAGGAGAAACCCACCACTCCTCAGTCGAGTGTAGGTGGGTCCTGCGATGGGTGACCTCTGAACAAGATAGAGAGGCCCAAGACGTCTCGGCCAGATCGGCGAGTGGTCTGAGACCCCCGTGCCAAGTGAGCTGCGTCCCGAACAATGGCCGCCTGCGCCGCTGGCAATAACACGTGATCAATCCTTGAAAGGGAGTGATGCGCCGCTGAGGCGTGAGTGTACTCAATAGCGCTCTGGTGTCTGAGACGCCAACAGTCTACCAGCCCCAACGCAGGAATAAAGTCGGGCAACCACCTACGACAGGGCAACAACAAACGGGAGGGGAGCCTATCTAGCTCCCCGTCCATGACTGCGTTAAAATCCCCACCCAGCACCGTGGTGCCGACGGGTAGAGTTAGGATCATCCGGCCCAAATCACGAAACGTGTCCACCTGCAGCGCCGGGGGGACATAGATAGACACAAGTGTGATAGTCTTACCCTCCCAAAGACCCGATATAGCTCATAATGGCCGCGATTATCAGACCAGGTCGAACGGACCGCAAAGGGAAAGGAGTTCCTCACTAAGATGCCCACACCCCTAGAGCCAGATGTAAAGCCAGCATGGGCGACAAGTTTGTAACCACCCCTGTGCAACGCCATACATCGCCTTTCCATGAGATGCGTCTCTTGCAACAATACAACGTCTGGCATGTGTCGTCTAATGAGCTGACTCACCATGGTTCGCTTTATCTTGTCACCCAAACCATTCACATTCCAGCTGAGGGCAGAGAACCCCAGGCCCTGTCTAATGGAAGCCATAAATCATTAAAAAAACAGGAGATCCAAGTGCACCCATAGCAATCCCTGGCCATACAAAACAAACAAATCAAAACGCAAAAACCCCCAACCCCCTGCCCTGCACCCATGCATGCAGCTAATGCACATCCCCAACTCGCAGTGTGCCTGTCGCCCCCAACTAACTACAGTTATCTAAAGGTAGAAAAACAGAGAAGGACCTTACAACAGGCCGCCCTGCCCCACCACCCCAAACCAACCACTGTCCCCCCCATCCGGTAAAGGCACGAAAAAGAGTCGTGAACAAAAATAGTCCAGGGGGGGGGAATTAGGACAACCCCCACCAGACCCCTCTGCGCCACCGATACAGTCTAAAACAAGTCACTGTTCCTCACTATCCGATCGGGCCCGACCCCTCAATTCGATCCAGCCAGTCCGCAGCCACCTCAGGAGTGTAAAAAAAACAAGTTTTTCCATCGTGTTCAATCCTCAAACGAGCCGGATACATCATAGAGTACTTGATGTCACGGTCCCTCAGTCGCCGTTTGATAGACAGAAACCCTTGCCGTTGTCTCTGAACCGACTGAGTAAAGTTCAGAAAAATAGCAACGAAGCATTCTCGTAGGCCAACAGGCCCGTGGACCTCGCCGTTTGCAGGACAGCGTCCAGGTCCCGAAAATTCAGGACCCGTGCAATGATGGGACGCGGAGGCGCCCCAACCTTCGGACGGCCGCCGGGGATCCTGTGTGCCCTCTCTACGGTGAAGAAATTGCTGAGGCCCTTAGGCTTGAGAAGGTTTAGGATGAGATCCTCAACAAATAGGTCTGGGGTCGCCCCCTCGGACTGCTCCGGAACCCCCAGGATACAGACATTGTTGCGGCGCGCCCGGCCCTCATACTCATCGAGCTTCTCATCTAATTTCAGTCGGGCCGCCTGGAGATCACGCACTTCCTTCTGGAGCTCCGAAACATCCTCGAGGAGACTCCCCGTCTTGATCTCAAGGTTCTTGACCTTCTCAGTAGTTTTGGTGAGGTCAGCCCTGATTATACCCACCTCAATAGTGACAGTGTCCAGTTTTGTGTCCATCTTGCCCAAGGAAGATTGAACCCAAGTGATAGCAGCCATTAAGCCCTTCATGGTGGGGTCATCACTGTCCGGATCCCCTTCCGCACCTCCTGACGGGGTTCGTTTCGCATCAACTGGGGACCCCTTGGAAACGGCATACTTGTCAATACGATTCGACTGGACCTGTCAAGCGGATTTCAAAGATCTCGGCGGAGGCTTTTCAAGATCTCTCGACGCCATCTCGACCGCAAATGCAGGAGAAACCCACCACTCCTCAGTCGAGTGTAGGTGGGTCCTGCGATGGGTGACCTCTGAACAAGATAGAGAGGCCCAAGACGTCTCGGCCAGATCGGCGAGTGGTCTGAGACCCCCCGTGCCAAGTGAGCTGCGTCCCGAACAATGGCCGCCTGCGCCGCTGGCAATAACACGTGATCAATCCTTGAAAGGGAGTGATGCGCCGCTGAGGCGTGAGTGTACTCAATAGCGCTCTGGTGTCTGAGACGCCAACAGTCTACCAGCCCCAACGCAGGAATAAAGTCGGGCAACCACCTACGACAGGGCAACAACAAACGGGAGGGGAGCCTATCTAGCTCCCCGTCCATGACTGCGTTAAAATCCCCACCCAGCACCGTGGTGCCGACGGGTAGAGTTAGGATCATCCGGCCCAAATCACGAAACGTGTCCACCTGCAGCGCCGGGGGGACATAGATAGACACAAGTGTGATAGTCTTACCCTCCCAAAGACCCGATATAGCTCATAATGGCCGCGATTATCAGACCAGGTCGAACGGACCGCAAAGGGAAAGGAGTTGCTCACTAAGATGCCCACACCCCTAGAGCCAGATGTAAAGCCAGCATGGGCGACAAGTTTGTAACCACCCCTGTGCAACGCCATACATCGCCTTTCCATGAGATGCGTCTCTTGCAACAATACAACGTCTGGCATGTGTCGTCTAATGAGCTGACTCACCATGGTTCGCTTTATCTTGTCACCCAAACCATTCACATTCCAGCTGAGGGCAGAGAACCCCAGGCCCTGTCTAATGGAAGCCATAAATCATTAAAAAAACAGGAGATCCAAGTGCACCCATAGCAATCCCTGGCCATACAAAACAAACAAATCAAAACGCAAAAACCCCCAACCCCCTGCCCTGCACCCATGCATGCAGCTAATGCACATCCCCAACTCGCAGTGTGCCTGTCGCCCCCAACTAACTACAGTTATCTAAAGGTAGAAAAACAGAGAAGGACCTTACAACAGGCCGCCCTGCCCCACCACCCCAAACCAACCACTGTCCCCCCCATCCGGTAAAGGCACGAAAAAGAGTCGTGAACAAAAATAGTCCAGGGGGGGGGGAATTAGGACAACCCCCACCAGACCCCTCTGCGCCACCGATACAGTCTAAAACAAGTCACTGTTCCTCACTATCCGATCGGGCCCGACCCCTCAATTCGATCCAGCCAGTCCGCAGCCACCTCAGGAGTGTAAAAAAAACAAGTTTTTCCATCGTGTTCAATCCTCAAACGAGCCGGATACATCATAGAGTACTTGATGTCACGGTCCCTCAGTCGCCGTTTGATAGACAGAAACCCTTGCCGTTGTCTCTGAACCGACTGAGTAAAGTTCAGAAAAATAGCAACGAAGCATTCTCGTAGGCCAACAGGCCCGTGGACCTCGCCGTTTGCAGGACAGCGTCCAGGTCCCGAAAATTCAGGACCCGTGCAATGATGGGACGCGGAGGCGCCCCAACCTTCGGACGGCCGCCGGGGATCCTGTGTGCCCTCTCTACGGTGAAGAAATTGCTGAGGCCCTTAGGCTTGAGAAGGTTTAGGATGAGATCCTCAACAAATAGGTCTGGGGTCGCCCCCTCGGACTGCTCCGGAACCCCCAGGATACAGACATTGTTGCGGCGCGCCCGGCCCTCATACTCATCGAGCTTCTCATCTAATTTCAGTCGGGCCGCCTGGAGATCACGCACTTCCTTCTGGAGCTCCGAAACATCCTCGAGGAGACTCCCCGTCTTGATCTCAAGGTTCTTGACCTTCTCAGTAGTTTTGGTGAGGTCAGCCCTGATTATACCCACCTCAATAGTGACAGTGTCCAGTTTTGTGTCCATCTTGCCCAAGGAAGATTGAACCCCAGTGATAGCAGCCATTAAGCCCTTCATGGTGGGGTCATCACTGTCCGGATCCCCTTCCGCACCTCCTGACGGGGTTCGTTTCGCATCAACTGGGGACCCCTTGGAAACGGCGTACTTGTCAATACGATTCGACTGGACCTGTCAAGCGGATTTCAAAGATCTCGGCGGAGGCTTTTCAAGATCTCTCGACGCCATCTCGACCGCAAATGCAGGAGAAACCCACGACTCCTCAGTCGAGTGTAGGTGGGTCCTGCGATGGGTGACCTCTGAACAGGATAGAGAGGCCCAAGACGTCTCGGCCAGATCGGCGAGTGGTCTGAGACCCCCCGTGCCAAGTGAGCTGCGTCCCGAACAATGGCCGCCTGCGCCGCTGGCAATAATACGTGATCAATCCTTGAAAGGGAGTGATGCGCCGCTGAGGCGTGAGTGTACTCAATAGCGCTCTGGTGTCTGAGACGCCAACAGTCTACCAGCCCCAACGCAGGAATAAAGTCGGGCAACCACCTACGACAGGGCAACAACAAACGGGAGGGGAGCCTATCTAGCTCCCCGTCCATGACTGCGTTAAAATCCCCACCCAGCACCGTGGTGCCGACGGGTAGAGTTAGGATCATCCGGCCCAAATCATGAAACGTGTCCACCTGCAGCGCCGGGGGGACATAGATAGACACAAGTGTGATAGTCTTACCCTCCCAAAGACCCGATATAGCTCATAATGGCCGCGATTATCAGACCAGGTCGAACGGACCGCAAAGGGAAAGGAGTTCCTCACTAAGATGCCCACACCCCTAGAGCCAGATGTAAAGCCAGCATGGGCGACAAGTTTGTAACCACCCCTGTGCAACGCCATACATCGCCTTTCCATGAGATGCGTCTCTTGCAACAATACAACGTCTGGCATGTGTCGTCTAATGAGCTGACTCACCATGGTTCGCTTTATCTTGTCACCCAAACCATTCACATTCCAGCTGAGGGCAGAGAACCCCAGGCCCTGTCTAATGGAAGCCATAAATCATTAAAAAAACAGGAGATCCAAGTGCACCCATAGCAATCCCTGGCCATACAAAACAAACAAATCAAAACGCAAAAACCCCCAACCCCCTGCCCTGCACCCATGCATGCAGCTAATGCACATCCCCAACTCGCAGTGTGCCTGTCGCCCCCAACTAACTACAGTTATCTAAAGGTAGAAAAACAGAGAAGGACCTTACAACAGGCCGCCCTGCCCCACCACCCCAAACCAACCACTGTCCCCCCCATCCGGTAAAGGCACGAAAAAGAGTCGTGAACAAAAATAGTCCAGGGGGGGGAATTAGGACAACCCCCACCAGACCCCTCTGCGCCACCGATACAGTCTAAAACAAGTCACTGTTCCTCACTATCCGATCGGGCCCGACCCCTCAATTCGATCCAGCCAGTCCGCAGCCACCTCAGGAGTGTAAAAAAAACAAGTTTTTCCATCGTGTTCAATCCTCAAACGAGCCGGATACATCATAGAGTACTTGATGTCACGGTCCCTCAGTCGCCGTTTGATAGACAGAAACCCTTGCCGTTGTCTCTGAACCGACTGAGTAAAGTTCAGAAAAATAGCAACGAAGCATTCTCGTAGGCCAACAGGCCCGTGGACCTCGCCGTTTGCAGGACAGCGTCCAGGTCCCGAAAATTCAGGACCCGTGCAATGATGGGACGCGGAGGCGCCCCAACCTTCGGACGGCCGCCGGGGATCCTGTGTGCCCTCTCTACGGTGAAGAAATTGCTGAGGCCCTTAGGCTTGAGAAGGTTTAGGATGAGATCCTCAACAAATAGGTCTGGGGTCGCCCCCTCGGACTGCTCCGGAACCCCCAGGATACAGACATTGTTGCGGCGCGCCCGGCCCTCATACTCATCGAGCTTCTCATCTAATTTCAGTCGGGCCGCCTGGAGATCACGCACTTCCTTCTGGAGCTCCGAAACATCCTCGAGGAGACTCCCCGTCTTGATCTCAAGGTTCTTGACCTTCTCAGTAGTTTTGGTGAGGTCAGCCCTGATTATACCCACCTCAATAGTGACAGTGTCCAGTTTTGTGTCCATCTTGCCCAAGGAAGATTGAACCCCAGTGATAGCAGCCATTAAGCCCTTCATGGTGGGGTCATCACTGTCCGGATCCCCTTCCGCACCTCCTGACGGGGTTCGTTTCGCATCAACTGGGGACCCCTTGGAAACGGCGTACTTGTCAATACGATTCGACTGGACCTGTCAAGCGGATTTCAAAGATCTCGGCGGAGGCTTTTCAAGATCTCTCGACGCCATCTCGACCGCAAATGCAGGAGAAACCCACGACTCCTCAGTCGGGTGTAGGTGGGTCCTGCGATGGGTGACCTCTGAACAGGATAGAGAGGCCCAAGACGTCTCGGCCAGATCGGCGAGTGGTCTGAGACCCCCCGTGCCAAGTGAGCTGCGTCCCGAACAATGGCCGCCTGCGCCGCTGGCAATAACACGTGATCAATCCTTGAAAGGGAGTGATGCGCCGCTGAGGCGTGAGTGTACTCAATAGCGCTCTGGTGTCTGAGACGCCAACAGTCTACCAGCCCCAACGCAGGAATAAAGTCGGGCAACCACCTACGACAGGGCAACAACAAACGGGAGGGGAGCCTATCTAGCTCCCCGTCCATGACTGCGTTAAAATCCCCACCCAGCACCGTGGTGCCGACGGGTAGAGTTAGGATCATCCGGCCCAAATCACGAAACGTGTCCACCTGCAGCGCCGGGGGGACATAGATAGACACAAGTGTGATAGTCTTACCCTCCCAAAGACCCGATATAGCTCATAATGGCCGCGATTATCAGACCAGGTCGAACGGACCGCAAAGGGAAAGGAGTTCCTCACTAAGATGCCCACACCCCTAGAGCCAGATGTAAAGCCAGCATGGGCGACAAGTTTGTAACCACCCCTGTGCAACGCCATACATCGCCTTTCCATGAGATGCGTCTCTTGCAACAATACAACGTCTGGCATGTGTCGTCTAATGAGCTGACTCACCATGGTTCGCTTTATCTTGTCACCCAAACCATTCACATTCCAGCTGAGGGCAGAGAACCCCAGGCCCTGTCTAATGGAAGCCATAAATCATTAAAAAAACAGGAGATCCAAGTGCACCCATAGCAATCCCTGGCCATACAAAACAAACAAATCAAAACGCAAAAACCCCCAACCCCCTGCCCTGCACCCATGCATGCAGCTAATGCACATCCCCAACTCGCAGTGTGCCTGTCGCCCCCAACTAACTACAGTTATCTAAAGGTAGAAAAACAGAGAAGGACCTTACAACAGGCCGCCCTGCCCCACCACCCCAAACCAACCACTGTCCCCCCCATCCGGTAAAGGCACGAAAAAGAGTCGTGAACAAAAATAGTCCAGGGGGGGGGAATTAGGACAACCCCCACCAGACCCCTCTGCGCCACCGATACAGTCTAAAACAAGTCACTGTTCCTCACTATCCGATCGGGCCCGACCCCTCAATTCGATCCAGCCAGTCCGCAGCCACCTCAGGAGTGTAAAAAAAACAAGTTTTTCCATCGTGTTCAATCCTCAAACGAGCCGGATACATCATAGAGTACTTGATGTCACGGTCCCTCAGTCGCCGTTTGATAGACAGAAACCCTTGCCGTTGTCTCTGAACCGACTGAGTAAAGTTCAGAAAAAATAGCAACGAAGCATTCTCGTAGGCCAACAGGCCCGTGGACCTCGCCGTTTGCAGGACAGCGTCCAGGTCCCGAAAATTCAGGACCCGTGCAATGATGGGACGCGGAGGCGCCCCAACCTTCGGACGGCCGCCGGGGATCCTGTGTGCCCTCTCTACGGTGAAGAAATTGCTGAGGCCCTTAGGCTTGAGAAGGTTTAGGATGAGATCCTCAACAAATAGGTCTGGGGTCGCCCCCTCGGACTGCTCCGGAACCCCCAGGATACAGACATTGTTGCGGCGCGCCCGGCCCTCATACTCATCGAGCTTCTCATCGAATTTCAGTCGGGCCGCCTGGAGATCACGCACTTCCTTCTGGAGCTCCGAAACATCCTCGAGGAGACTCCCCGTCTTGATCTCAAGGTTCTTGACCTTCTCAGTAGTTTTGGTGAGGTCAGCCCTGATGATACCCACCTCAATAGTGACAGTGTCCAGTTTTGTGTCCATCTTGCCCAAGGAAGATTGAACCCCAGTGATAGCAGCCATTAAGCCCTTCATGGTGGGGTCATCACTGTCCGGATCCCCTTCCGCACCTCCTGACGGGGTTCGTTTCGCATCAACTGGGGACCCCTTGGAAACGGCGTACTTGTCAATACGATTCGACTGGACCTGTCAAGCGGATTTCAAAGATCTCGGCGGAGGCTTTTCAAGATCTCTCGACGCCATCTCGACCGCAAATGCAGGAGAAACCCACCACTCCTCAGTCGAGTGTAGGTGGGTCCTGCGATGGGTGACCTCTGAACAGGATAGAGAGGCCCAAGACGTCTCGGCCACCACTCGGAGGTGACAAACTAAGATCCGGCCGGCCACTTCCGGTCCCGGAGGCCGATGTTGTTGCACTACACCCCGGATGGCTCCAAACCAGGGGTCCTGGACGCCGAGACCACAGGCCCAAATCCCTCCGTCGAGGTTATTCAGTCGCCAAAACAGCCAAACAAGCCAGAATTTCACCTAGCGGCTCAGGTACTGGTCCCCCACCCGTCGGTAGGGACGGGGTTCAGGATATTGTGCCGGATAGTCGGTCAGGATGTGGCGGCCGGCGGAACCGATGCTCAAGCGGCCATCTTGGTTGCTGGCGCGGCTCCTCCCCCCTATTCGTGATTCTTTTAATGTTCCTATCATAGGAAAGAGTTGTATCCAGAGTCACATATATCCCTAGATATACGAACCCTACACCTGTCGTCTGCAGCCTTCGCGGTAGTGCTGTCCAGTCATCTCGGCCCCTGGGATCATAGAGGATCGACTTATGCCAATTTATGCAGTAACCAGCCCGTGCCCCGTAGAGATCAAGTTCGCAGAAAAGGGCCCTTATCATTGTAGCCGGGTGCGTTACATACAGGAGGATATCGTCTGCGTACAACGATATCTTCTCCACTGCCGTATCCGTCTGTCCTATCCGGAACCCCCTAATGTCCTCATTCTGTCTAACCGCATGCGCCAGTACCTCAATCACGAGGGCAAAGAGCAAGGGGGACAAAGGGCATCCCTGCCTAGTCCCGCGTCTCACCGGAAATTCGCTAGAGAGTGTCCCATTGACCCTAACACGTGCCCTGAGGTCAGCTTAGAGCAACCGCACCCAAGCCCGAAACTTGGGACCAAAACCAAAACGCAATAATACCCCTTCCAGGAACGGCCAGTGGACGGCATCGAACGCTTTTTCCGCGTCCAACAACAGGAACCAATGTGGGTCGTGTCTCGTGCTCACCTCCTGTAGCCAATTGTGGGTACGACGGAGGTTTAATCTCGTGGCCCGATCTGGGAGAAAACCCGTTTGGTCTAGGTGCACCAACCCCGGTATCACCCACAACTGGAGAGCGAGTACCGTCGCAAGAAGTTTCACCTCTACATTCAAGAGGGAAATGGGGTGATACGTCGCACAGTCGGCCACTGGTTTCCCTTCCTTATATATCGGGACTATCGTAGCCTGCCGGAGGTCCAATGGTAACTTCGTCTCCTGCGCCGCCTCCTCAAAGAGTCCCATCACGTGACGCAAGAGTAAGTCCTCTGTCTTTTTTAAAAATTCCGCCGGGAAACCATTGGGACCCGGGGACTTCCCTGCCCGGAGCTTGGATAGGGCTGCTCTAACTTCGTCTAATGTGAAGTCTCCCTCCAGATCCTTCTGGTCCTCGTCCGCTAAGGCCGGGAGCTCAATGTCCGCCATATAGTGGAGAGCATCCTCCTGCGTCCCTAGGTCCTTTGCTTCGTAGAATGTTTTATAGTATGTAGCAAACGTCTCCGCTATCTGTTCATCCGTCCTTATCAGGTTCCCTCGGGCATCCGTAACTTGCTTCACCCTCCTGTCATCCCTCTCTTTTCTGCTAAGCCACGCCAACAGCTTTCCTGACTTGTCGCCCACGTCATATAAACGATGTAAGGTTGCTAAGGCCTGCATTTTAGCTTCCACTGTAACCATGTCTCTGTACTGGCGCTGTAGATCCTGTAGGCCTCTAAGAGTTCCCTCTGCTTTGTTATGTTGATGGTCCAGCTCCATCGTCAATATCTGGACTTCCAGTGACCTTGCCTCCTCCTGCCGCTTCCTCTTTTCCCCGGCCAGTCTATTCTGCGCCCTGTCCCGCATGACCGCCTTAAGGGCTTCCCAGAAGACCACCTCGAGGAGACCTAACCCTCATTTTCAGCGACATAAACTTTCACATCTGCCCGAAGGCCTTTTATGACTCCGGCATTCTGCAAGTCCCATGCCGTCAACCTCCAGAAACGGCCTTTTCCTTCCCTACCTCCCCCCACCACTGCTAGGAGGGGCGAGTGATCAGATATTCCTCGAGCCTGATAGTCTGTAGTGTTGTGTACAGTCAGTGCTTGCCGTGCCACAAAGATATAATCCAAACAGGAGTACACCTTATGTGCCCCAGAGAAAAATAAATGCGCCCTCCTCTCAGGATGTAGCCATCTCCACATATCTATGAGCCCTAATGCAGTCATCATCCTGGAGAGCAGGGTTGGTGTTTGGGCCCTGGTCCTTTCCCCTGTCCTGTCTGTTTCCGAGGCCATCACATCATTAAAGTCTCCCCCTAGGATCTGCTGGGTGTCTGACGTGTTCAAGATGATATCTGTGACTCCCCTAAGTGTAGGTGCTTGCAGTGACGGTGGCGCATATGCCGAAATGATAGTGTATTCCTACCTTCTCCAACGGCCCCTCACCCCCACATACGTCCCCTGAAGATCTATCCAGGTCTGTATTACTTGAAAAGGTGGATTCTTTCTAACCATAATTGCCACCCCTCTGGAACCAGTGGTAAAACCAGCATGCGCAAGCACTGTATACTGTCCTCTAGCCAGGAAACCCCATTTAACTCCCTGTAGGTGAGTTTCTTGTAGGAGGATTACATTAGGGCCCGCTCTCTTCAGCTATGCATTAACTAACCCTCTCTTTATCTTACACCCCAGCCCGTTAACATTCCAGGTAAGTATTTTAATCCCCCTTGGAGCCTATAGCGTGTCTGTCATTCTATCCCAGGTCCGGCCGTGCGTCATGGTATAAGATGTCTGAACTCAGTGGCCATGGAGCGGCTAAATCTCGTGTGTCAGAGACGAGGCCACAAGGTCGTGAGTATGTGTGATCCGTGTGACATGCTGTAACAATCCCCCCTCCCCCAACTCCCAACTCCCACTAAAGATCTGACAGTCCCGTCCCATTCCCCCCATGAGCTCCCCAGCATGCAAAACCTGTTCCCACTCCCAACTCCCCCCACCCCACCCCCCGTCCGTCGCACCACCGCCATAGGCTCCGTAGAGGACATTCAGGCTGAGAAGGTCTGTCGCCCACCCCTACAAACCCCCCCCCTTACAAACTCAGCCCCCGGTTCGGGTCTGGACGGCAACGAACACCCCCTTCACTTGTACGTACACATGCAACGGTCAGGTAACCAAATAAACAATGAAACAATAGATCTGATCAGATAAGTCTTTATTTCGACATCATGCCATAAAAGACAAACATCTTATTAAAAGTAAAGGAAGAAACACATCATCAATACCTTGGAAATAAATTAAACACAGCTAGTTCATTAACAATTATACATAGATAAGGGCATTTCACAGTACCTACTAACTAAATCTGGCCTCGTGTTATTTCTTATCGATAGTTAAAAAGATAAAAATTCAATTAAAAGTAATAAATATAACAAACTTTATCTAAAATCCTTAAAAAGACAATTCATTTTTCATAATAAAAAGGCGGCATTTAAACATTTGGGGCAACTACTGATTTTAGCTTGGTCCTTCGAATTGCCCACATCCAGTTAAGAAATTCAGACACAGCAATAATTAGACTTTCCGAACAGTCCGTTTTAAAAATCTGTAGGGCCTCCGTTCCTTTTTTGATGCCTTTTTGCAGGCATACTGGCCTAATCCATCTATGTCGCGGCAATTTATACACAGGACATATGAACAGTATATGAGCTAAACTTTCCGGTTGTGAGATGCAGAAGGGACACATAACATCCCTACCTGTGGTCCATTTACTTGTGAAGGTATTAATTGGCAGGGTACCCACCCTATACTGGTGGAACCGTTTCCGGTCCTCAGGGATTGCAATAAGATCCCAATATGGTTCGTAAGCTGGTAAATGTTTAAGCTCAAAAAACTCCCTTTGAAGTGAAGAAGTAGTACATCTTTGGAATTTTTGTGTTGTGACCATCGACCATTATAGTTCCTTAAGAATCTTGTGTGAAGGAAAATTGTTTTGTGCTGGAGTATCCCGTAGCTCAGCCAAACCCATGGCATAATAAATTGCCTTGGATTCACTGAACCATTTTATTCTACTGGCTGTGTCCGTGTTCCTGACTTCGAGGAGTGCCTGAGCATAGTGGGAGAGTTCTGGGGTAACCCAGATCCTCCGCCAGTATGCTATGGGTCTAAAGCGCGCTACGTCCTCTATTTTCTGACAGCCCAGGTCAAAATAGAGCGGCAGGAGCAGGGTAGATGGTGGGAGCCTCACTATTCCTCTTACAAATTTGTTTTGGGCATTTGACAATTCAGAGCTGTTACATGATCCCCATAGTTCGGCCCCATACAATATGGATGCTCGAATTTTTGTGTCATAAATTTTTAGTGCCGGAGCTATGGGTTGAGTGGCCGAAGAGCGCAGTTCTCTTAGAAGTACTACCGCCAACTGGGCATGTCTAATAACTAGTTGGTTAATGTGTGGTTTCCAATCAAGCCTTGAACCCAGTGTGATACCCAAGTGTGAGAACGAATGGGTTTGCTCTAGCAACTCCCCATTCATTATTACTCTTCCTTTCACTTGCTTGTGCCTATGCATTACCATAAATTTAGTTTTAGACACAATCATGGTAAGGCCATAATCGCTACAGAAGGTCTCAAAGCGCCCAATCGCTCTTTGAAGCCCTTGTTGGGTCTTCGATATTAAAAGAGTGTCATCTGCGAACATCAACAGGGGTATCGACACACCACAGAGCTTAGGAGCATCCGTTAGAAAATCCCCGTAGTAGTTGATAACCCTGTTAATATACAGGGAAAACAATGTTGGGGCTAAGACACATCCTTGTCTTACACCTTTCAGGATTGGAAACCTGTCAGTTACCTGGCCTTGTTGGCCCCACCGGACCTAGGCAAAGTTGTTTTCGTGAAGTTTAATCAAGAACGCAAACAATTCAGGTGGCATACCTTGTTCCTGATAGACTTGCCACATCTTCGTTCGAGGGACCAGGTCAAAGGCCGATTTTAGATCGACGAATGCAGCATATAGTGTGCTACCTCCAAGGACCACCCACCTCCAATAAATAGCGACGAATCTACAGACCTGGTCCACCGTACTCGTGTGCGAACGAAACCCAGCTTGTAGGGGTGATAAGGCATCAGCTTCGTCTATCCAGTTCTGGATCCTGGTCAAGACTAATCTGGCAACCACTTTCTGAATGCAATCTATTAGGCTGATGGGCCTATAGTTTGCGGGATCCGAGCGGTCACCTTTCTTAAAAATAGGAAATATTTCGTCTCCCTTCCAGGAATCTGGAATTGGGGAGCCTTTGGCAATTGCATTGGCAAGGGACATAATGTACTTTGCCCATACATCTTTTCCGTGGATAAAAAGATCCGCTGGTGTGGTATCCAGTCCTGGCGCTCTACCTTTCGCGACTGTTTTTAAAACGTACTCTACTTCTTTTAGACTAAATTGTAATGGGATAAAAGAAACATTTGCGAGGGAGCTATTGGTTTATCCCCATGTCCAGGGCCCGGCATGCAAGTTGCGTCTTAAAATGCATCACCCATGTTTCAGGAGAAACATTATTTTCTGGTTGGGCTCTGGGACAACCCTTGCCCCATTTTACTAGATCCCAAAAACTTACAATGTTTTTAGATTTACTGGCATCATATAGGGATTGCCAGTATTTTTCGTCCCAGGATTTTTTCGCTTCCTGCTGGACAGATTTATACTTGGACCTTGCTTCTTGGTTTGCATCCCTACTTTTCAGTTTTACTGCTACAGCGAGGGATTTATAGGAATCCCTGCAGCTCTTATCGTACCAGGAGACTACCTGCTTCTTTGTATTACTATGTTTAGGTGCCGTTACCTTCTTAGTAAAAATTTTTTTGAGATTATTAAAAAGTGTTAAATGAATCGGAACAACTTTGGACAGAAAATCAGGTTTGGATATACACTCCTGGAGCTCCATAGTTGGCCTTCCGGCCAGTTCCCCCATCACTAGAATGTGTTCTTGCTTCAAGAGGCATTCGGACCATTTCACCCTCCGTGTGTCATTTGTCTGGAATATATCAATGGTTAGTGGACTAGAGTCCACCTGTGATACTCCATACAGGTCCAGTGTTGAGCTTAAGGGGTTATGATCGCTCTCTGCTCTTTTTACAATAGACATGTCATGGATTGATTTCCAGAACTCTATGTTGACGAGTATGTAGTCTATGCTACTATTACGCACCCCGTTATCGAAGGTTGATTCTCCTTCTTTATCTGTTCTGGTCCTGCCATTTACTCTCTCCACTAAAGGTAGTAAGAGAGGTTTCAATAGGTGTTCCATGGCTCTAATTATATCTGGTTGGGAGTTAGGGGGTGTGGTTGGGCAATGAGATGTTTTTCCCTTATCCTCTTTAATTGGATTCGAAGCCTTTTTAGGGCTCGGAATGGTTTTATTAATTTTAGCACGCCTGCCCACTTGACAATTCCCCCTACGCTTTCTTTTAGTCACCTGCCCTGGTCTTAATAAATTATCCACGCTCTTAGAGGAGGTGGGTTTAGGATGGTTTATCCCCCCTGTGCTAATTAAAATTGGGGATTCTATGTTGGAATGATCATTTTCGGACTCCCTACTTGTGCCAATCAGTATGTGCTTGTCTTGTAATTGCAAAGGGATCCCAATTTCTTCGCTAACGGCCCTTTCCGTGCCTAATGGTTCAGGGATGATAACATATTTGATAGGACTCAGAGAAGAGCGCTTATTTTGCGATAATTCAGTAGAGAAGCATTTCTCAGTGATGGCAATTTCCCGTTCCAGTACATTGTCTGCCCTTGTTATGAACTGATTTAAGGTAGATTGTACAGACCCTCCCACCAGGGATTTTCTACGTGGTCTTGCTGATGATTAATTTCCCTTGTAGGGGTTATTACCCTAATCACAATAGAATCTAATATAAGTGTCAAAAACTGGATATGATGTTAGTTGTACTATAGGTCCGCACAATAGTTAAAAAACCAAAAGTCAATGTCATTAGGAAAGGGTCTTACATTATGGGCACTGCTATGTCGAATTCCGATGTCAGCGGGTGGCCCAGCCCGGCCTCGTCTGGCCCCGGATGGCCACAGACGGTCCTGCCCTTGTCCCGGTCTTGACCCAGCGTGACCCGCGCGTGATCCCGCGACACGGGGGGTAGCCGGAAATTTAAGCGCCTCCTGGCGCGGATGAAGGCGGCTTCCGGCCGCAAGGGTTGCTGGATCCTGTAGTCCCCTGGCAGGTCTCCTCCTCACTGCGACCACGCTCGAGTGCTGTGGAGCTGCGGCGGCGGGAGGAAACCCCTGGCAGCAGTTCAGGCAGTGGCGGCAAAACGGGCTCAACAAACGGGCTCCAAAGAACGCCCCAGCAATTCTCGGCGCAACACTCCAAACTGCTAGTATATATTCTACTATGTTTGACACACACCCTTTAGCTGTATTACTGGATGTTTTAAAACAAATACAAAATGAATGTGTGCCTTTGGTGGTTGATTTGCACATGAAGTTGATGGGTAACTTTGAAGCGGTCTCTTCGATAGTTCTTATTAAAGATGGAGAGAGGTGCTTTTGTTAGCCATCTATTAGCATCTGACAGCTGTTCCAGTACAAGATAATGAGTGTAATCTACCTAAAACTATTTCCGATGGAAATAAATCAATAGGTTGAGATATCTTCAGTTTCGGAGAACAGAAACAAAGAAAATGAATAAGGTTCAACAGAAGACCAGACTTTAATCTCATCCACAGAAGAAGCCGAGAAGGGGTGGTTATAGTTTGAGCGGCTTAACAACTTCATTTTAGTGAAACTCATTCAAAATAGCTTCTTTTCAGCATGGCGGGAGTGTTGTCAGCATGCACCTCTTCACTGGAGATTGCTTGAAGCTCTTTAGGCCGAGTTAGGACCACCTGCTACCCCCAAAGCACGCTGCTACTGTACACTGACGAAATAATGCACAGCCTCTGCTAATACGGAGGGAAAGCTCCAAAAACGCCCTTTGTGCCCAATGAAGAAAGTCATCTTGTGTGGAGAGGATTCCGTGACTGTTTTGATATTGCGTGCTACTCCTCTGCTCTCTATAACACCGGGTGGGTGATACTTCCAGATGTAGCCCGCCCCTCACCTGTTGACATGCGGGCTCTGATCAGCTGTTTGCTTGTCCTAAGCAACTCTTCGGATGCCCCACCGCTCATCCCCGGGATCCACTAATTTCAACAAACAATAGGTATAGAGGTTAAAACCACTTGCGTACTGTCCAGCTATGAGCCTGTATCATTTCCGTCCATTCTGTCCCAAGTTCAAGAATGTGAGTCCTGGGTGGCTTCCTGCGAACCCATGGCCTCCTTGGCCGAGTCCTGCTCCATCTCTCAGATTGCCGCCACCAGCGGGTGCAGCGATTGTGCCTCAGCTTCCTATTCGCCAGATGCATTGCTGCCGATATCTTCCTCCCCCTCCGATCAGGCGGTTCTCTCCAGGCAGCGAAACCTTGAACCTGCAGGATCCCTTAGGGCCTTCGCCGTCTCATCGGACTGTGTGTGGGATATGGCGTCGTTTTCACCCTCCTACTGCCTCGCGAGCCTCTCTGTCTCTGGGTCTTTGGTTGCCCCCACTGAGCCCCGGCGGTCGTCGCCTCTCTTGCCGCCCCACGTCTCTCCTCCTCTGCTCTCCGAAGGGGGGGCGCTCTTCCAACCATTGCCACGCATCTTCCGGATGGGTAAAGAAGTACGTCGTCTCCTTGTACATTACTTTCAGTTTTGCTGGGAAAAGCAGCATATATTGAATATGCCGGTCCCGTAATTTCACCTTCACTAGGTCAAAGGAGCACCTCTGCTTCTGCACCTCCTGGCTATTGTCCGGGAAGATCATTATTTGCGTGTTCTCCACTCGAATCTCCCTGAGTTTCCTGGCTTCTCTCAGTATTAAATCTCGGTCGGCAAAGTTCAAGAAGCGGGCAATTACCGGCCGCGGTCTCTCCCCCACTGGAGGTTTCGCCATCAACGCCCGGTGTGCTCGTTCTATCAGAAAGCAAGTGGAGAACTTCGCAAACGGGAAGGTTGTCTGTAACCAAGCATGCAGGAACGTCGCCATATTGTTCTCCTCGATACCCTCTCTAAAGCCTACAAAGCGTAGATTATTGCGGCGGGCTCTATTTTCAGCATCGTCCACCTTCCACTGAAGTCGCCTATGTGAGGCCTGGAGTTCTGCCATGTCTTTCTTGAGGGTATGTATGGAGTCTTCCGCTTCGCCCAATCTAGTCTCCGCTGTTGTCACCCGCTCAGTCAAATTGCGGAAATCTTGTCGCAGCAGTGGGACCTCCGAGTCCACCTCTCAGATCTTGACCTCCAGGGCCGCCCGGGATGCCTGTATGTCCTCCCTCGAAGCTTGTATGGCCCCTAGCAACCGGTCCGTATCCGAGCGCGGCCCCGGTAGCTCAGTCTCAGCGCCGGCAGTCCCCATGGCGTAGCGGTCCAGGGTGCCCTGGCGGGGGTTCTTGGCGGGCGCTTCCTTCTTTCCCATCTTGCCAGTCCCAGTGGGCCAAAAGATGACGACGCTCCCTCGAACGGTCTGTTGTTCCTCCCCTCCAGGCACCGGCCCCCGGTCCGACCTTCAAATTCTGCGCAGTCCGTGCCAATCTGGCTCCCCTGGCTGGCCGCTCAGATGTTTCCTGCGCTGGGGGTCAGTACCCAGGAGGTGCTCCAGCCAGTGCTACTGCCTGCTCGGCAGATTGGCTCCCCGAGCCTCCAGCGGGATCCGGCTTCAGGACTCCCCCAGTAATCAGGCGCGGGCAAGGGGAATGGAGTGCGAGCGCCAAGGTGCAGCGTTTCCCGTCCCAATCACCAGCTCCTCCGGTCACCCCCGTCACAATGAGGCATCCGATGGGGAGGGGGAGGGGGGGCCGACTCCCTGCAATGTCCGATGTGGCCCCCACCTACTGTCTCAGTTGCCCGTACCGCTGGGGCCGCGGGAGTCCAACTTGGTTTAACACCCGGGCAATTCTCTGCTCCTCCAGCTCCGGGGCTCAGTGGGCTGTGCAGTCGGGCGCCCCCACCCCAGATGCGTGGCTCTTCTCCGGTTGTAGTGTCATGGAGATTAGCTATGCCTTTGCACTGTGTTAAGTTAGCATGAGCTTATTTGAAGCTTAAACACCATTTTCCTTTCTGCAGCTTTGCGCACGACACACATTATTGTGAATGTTTAGAGAATAGCAGGATAGTTTGCTTCACACGAGAATATTGTGTTTTCTCATTATATCTGCTTTGCTTGGTAAACTATGTCTGTACAGTGTCTGAACAGTGAGTGCCCAGGCCTTCAAGGTTATTATAACACAGTGGCGGTTAGCAGGTCTGATCCGCGCACGTTTTAGACATAACATATATGCAATGCTGGCCAACTCGGGTTTTGGCGCGATTAAATAATGCACTGCACACAGAATGCCACACACATTTTGAAGAACCTTCGTATGCAGAGCACCAATGTAGAAACTGATGTGATCCATTCTGTAGATCTAATATAATATACTAGCAAGGTAGGGTAAGAATTAGGTAAATTTTAGCCTTCTTCCCGTTAGCATTTTAACATGCTTTCTCCGTTTGTATTTTATGGAATGATAAGTATGCTGATTGCTTTGTTGCTTATAATATGTCTGCTTGTATTTACAAAGATACTGTGCTTGCGAACACGGCGTTAGAAATAAACCTTTCCAACTTGCACGTGTCTGCATTTACTCCTTGTTTTGTACTGAGATTGTAGCATAACGAAAGAGTGTTCATGTGTTCCACATTACCTGAGGTGTTCTAAGTCCATGTTCTGGGTTGTCTAATATTGGGTGAATGGAAGACCCAATGAGACACTGATTCCTAGTCTGGTAGGGGATGTTGGGTACTAAGGTGAGTTTTGGTTCATCCTAATTCACTGAGGTTCCAAGTCTCTAAGCACAGTTCTGTGTAGGAGCAGAAATCCCTGCGACAGTAGAGGGAGGGGGACCACGCAGCCAGCGCCGCACAGGGTCTCACTCACGGGCCCGGCCCGCACAATGGAGTTCCAGGCCCTCCTCCGCCCAATCACCGACGGAGCCGCTCACTGCCGTGGACACGCCAGAGCGCCCGGCAGCCCCTTAGTCAGCTCCGCACCTCAGTCCGGGTGGGCCTCAGCTACGGCTGTACACCCGGTCACCGCCTAATCACACCACCGGCCGCCAGCTGGGTCGACAGTTCCCTCCACGACAATTTCCGTCATTGGCAACAGGGCGCCGCCATCTTGCAGGCAGGGCCGACCTGTGTCCGATCGGCGTATCTCGCCTTTGTGGAGTTGCAGCGGCGCTGCGGGCACTACAGTCCGCTTCCCAGGAGCGACGGGACCTTTAGGGAACCCTTACTGCCAAAAACGGGCCTTAGGGACAGTGTATGAATGCCGGATCGTAGTCAGCTCGCCGGAGCTGCGGAGGGACTCGCCTTACTCGGCCATGCTGTTGGCCACGCCCCCGATTTGCGTCCGCTTCACATTAATTTTACATTATTTCCAGCGCTAAAAAAGTTTAGCGCTGGAAAGTAAATTAGGAAAAAAAGATTTTGCGCTGTTTTGTGCCACTTTTGTGATGCAAATACGGCGCAAAATATTACTAAATCTCCCTCTTCTTCTTTACGCCCTTTAAAAATTAGCAAGAAATATTTCATCATACACAGATATTTAACTAAAGGTTCTGTTGATTAGGTGATATCTTATTAATGTCTGAAAAGGAGGTGATTTACCAGTGTTTACAGAGTAACGTAGCAAAGTAAAGGCGCTCACGGAGCACCCAAGTGCTTGAGGTTTTGCTTCAGATAGACGCATATGGTCAAGATTTCATTTAAACAACAACAGAGTTTAGAAAAAGAGATGGATCAGGCTGGGCTGCAGAATTTCCAGTAACTCTTTACGAAGTATACAACAAAAGCAACTCCATTTACACACTTCTTCTCGTTCCTTTCCGATTCCACTTAAGATCATCTCAAATGCCAACTCCTGTCTTTACCTCGCTGTTCATAAGTCACCTTTGACACTTTCAACAGCTCCTTGGTTCAAGCATTTCTGGTTTCTTCTAACCTGGAAGACTGGAACATTATTGTGGGTTGAGGGGGGTTTCCTATCGCCATAACATCTGTCCATCTCCCTGAAACTAACACAGCTTACAGAGCCTGGTTCTGGCCCTGGAAGACAACTTTAAAAAGCAAGTCATTAGTTCTTACTAAAGTTCTGTAAGATGCAGCTCCTTCCAGGGCTTTTGTGCCAAACAGAGCGAGGGGTTCATTGTAAGACCCATCCTTTACATTATGAGCGCAGATAAGGCAAACAAACGTTGATTCATATAATTTAATATACAACGACATCAGTCATTTACTACTTATAGAGAATCCATCACAACCAATAATTTACCTGACATATCCCTGCAGCAGATATGCGCATATTAATCTTTTCCCCCCTTTTCCAACATTACATGGCATCTAGCCTGATGTTGTCCTTTTGGGGCCCAGGATGCCATTTGTGACCGGATGGGCATTTGGAAGAGCTGGAGGAGGTGTCAGTTATCCATAGGCAGTTCTACCTTTCCATATTTCTCATATTCAAGTTTACCTAATTTCATGTCCTTCGCCCCCCCCCTACTGCCCTCTGGCTGCACACTCACTCTGTGGGGTTCATCAGAAGTCAGATAACTGCCTCATACTCACAAGGCCATGGATCTCACTTCTTCTACAACACTTATTGCAGACATAGGGCCTAGTTAGGAGTTTGTCCAACAGATTATTGCCTCAAAACTGGGTTGGGTGAAGAATTCCGCTCTGCCGGCAGAACTCGCAAAGTTTTGACCACTCACTCAATGCAGAACAGAGTTATTTTCTCAAGCGGTTCGCCAACGGTAAGGTGGCAAGCGCTTGTGAGAAAATATAACGAGCTAGACCTCTTCCTGGCGAGATTTCTCATTGCGGGAGGTCACGGCAGGTCGCGATCACTCGACTGTTAAAATCTGCCATTCTCGTTGATGAAGCTGCCATTCGATTAGAATATCAATTAGAGTGGCGGACGCGTAGTGCTGTTTGTGCTGATTTTACAGTGGGGGGTTAAACTCCTGGCAATAAACATCAGTGAGAGCAGCGCAACTTAACAAACTCTGCCAGTAGCAGAAGACTGCAGAGTGCGGGGAGTTTCCCTAGCACTTTGTGGAATTCCGGGGAGTAAAACTCTGCAAACTAGACCAAGGCATCATCAAAATGTGACAGATAGCCTGTCTGCCTTATTATAATTGCCACAGGATGCAATGCATTTTTAACCCCTTCGACGCTCATGACGAGCTGGGCTCGTCATGAGGTAGCCTCCTCGCACGCTCATGACGAGCCCAGCTCGTCATGAATAAAGGGAATATACAATTCTCAGCACAGGAGGGGAATACCATAAGCATTCATGTGGTTAATGGGGCGGGCAGGATAACTGTCACATTTGTGATGGAATAAACCATCCCCTGAACCCTAAATCAGGACTTTGGTGTACATTGCGTCCAGTGTGGCTAGCTGGGCTTGAAGGATCTTTTGGTTTGTGGGTCTCTCACTGTGTTGAGGTCACCACCAGGCAGACCTTCCGTCAGCTGCGCCCTGTGCAGATCTTCCTTTCTAGACAAGACTTCTGTCAGCTACACCCTGTGCAGATCTTCCTTCGTGGCAGGACTTCTATCAGCTGTGCCTTGTGTAGATCTGCTTTCCAGACAAGGGCTTCTTTCCTCAATGATCAGTTCAAAGGTCGGGAGAGGTAGAACTGGTCTAGGTCCTCTTCTTTATTGCTGTTCTACCACAGACCTCGTGCTTTGAGAAGACAGAGAGTCTGGATTTTCTGAGCTCCGTAAAACATTAAGACAGTTCTACCGCATCCAGCACACACTACAAGACTCCAAGAGTCAACGCTACAAGTGCTGCTCCAAGGTTTAATTCAACCACTGTATCTGAACATCCCCTGGCAAATGCCAACTAGAGAATAAACATCCAGCCTGCACCAGCAGAGCGCAGGAAGCTTTTCAAGAACCTTGAGGTAAATGGACTTTCACTATATGTCATAACTGAAGATGTTAATCCTTGGTAACATCGATCCACTTTGGACAAGGTCCTCCATTTTGCTATCAGAATGTAACTCATCCAGCGCAGACACAAACCCTCTAGTCTGTAGTGCATGAAGCTGGGTGGTTCTCAGTGATCTCAGAGTTGCCTTGTAAAACCATCCCATGAGAGTGGAGGAAAAGAACATTAAGTGACACGCACTGCACAGACATGTAGATAAATCTACCTTTATCATTCCATGAACCTTTGTCCTACTGCTGATGTTTTGACCTGGATGTTTTGCCGTCTATCACAGCAGCTTCTTCATTTAAAATCTTACTCGCTACTGACCTATGTACTGTTTCTGACCCTACGACATCTCTGGCAGACATGCTGGGCTGACTGTTGCTACATTAATAGGAAGTAGATTGCTAATGCAGGGAGAGTGCAGTGTCCTTGCAGTCAGATGCACTTGATTGGGATAAAAGGTACCATGTTTGTTAGAAAAGCTGCAACTATTAGAATAATAACACACCAAGCAGCTCACATAATGCAATAACAGACCAGGTACTAGAAAAACGTGACACAAACAATGCGATAACACAGGCCAGGCACTAGAAAAACGTGACGCAAGCAATGCAATAACACAGTCCAGGCATTAGGAGAATCCGGCAAAAGCAACACAATAACACAGGCCAGGCACAAGGAGAATCTGATGCAAACAATGCAATAACACGGGCCAACCACTATGAGAATCTGATGCAAACAATGCAATAACATGGCCAGGTACTTGGATTGACGCAAATAATGCAATAACACAGGCAAGGCACTAGGATTGATGCAAACAATGCAATAACACATGCCAGGCACTGGAAGAATCTGATGCAAACAATGCAATAACACGGGCCAGGCAGTAGAAGAATCTGATGCAAATAATGCAAAAACGCATGCCAGGCACTAGGAGAATCTGATGCAAATAATGCAATAATGCGTGCCAGGCACTAGGAGAATCTGATGCAAATAATGCAATAACGCAGGCCAGGCACTAGGAGTATTTGATGCAAATAATGCAATAACGCGTGCCAGGCACTAGGAGAATTTGATGCAAACAATGCAATAACAGAGGCCAGGCACTAGGAGAATCTGATGCAAATAATGCAATAATGCGTGCCAGGCACTAGGAGAATCTGATGCAAATAATGCAATAACGCAGGCCAGGCACTAGGAGTATTTGATGCAAATAATGCAATAACGCGTGCCAGGCACTAGGAGAATTTGATGCAAACAATGCAATAACAGAGGCCAGGCACTAGGAGAATCTGATGCAAATAATGCAATAACGCAGGCCAGGCACTACGAGAAACTGATGCAAACAATGCAACAACACAGGACAGGCATGAGGAGAATCTGTTACAAACAATGCAATAACACGGCCAGCAGTAGAAGAATCTGATGCAAATAATGCAATAATGCGTGCCAGGCACTAGGATTGATTCAAACAATGCAATAACACAGGCCAGGCACTAGGAGAATCTGATGCAAACAATGCAATAACACAGGCCAGGCACGAGGAGAATCTGATGCAAATAAAGCAATAACGCGTGCCAGGCACTAGGATTGATTCAAACAATGCAATAACACAGGCCAGGCACTAGGAGAATCTGATGCAAACAATGCAATAACACAGGCAAGGCACGAGGAGAATCTGATGCAGGTGAGCATGTAATACCTGGTGGGATCTAGTGTATTGTGTGGACATGAGGGTGGGAGGGCAAAGACTAGCTTCATATGGACTGAAGCATGGGCAAAGTGAGCAATATTTTAAGGAAGTATTACCATATAGTAAATCATGCAGAGTCAGTTTTTTTTTTGGGGCCAGGTATGGGATATTACGTACCAAGGGGTGTCAGAGAGATTATAATCTTCCCTTCAAGGGTCATCTGCTTTACAAAGAATTTCAATACAGGGAGTGACTCTAAAAAGCAGCGACGGGACATGCAGTGAGAGGAGAGAATGCAGATTATCACTAACGTTATGGAACAGCGCACAACTTTAGAGGCTGCTTAGAAACAAAGGAGATCCCTGAAATGGGCTCTGCACTTGGCCCCCCAGATAGAAGAGCTCATCTCAGCCACAGGGACCCCTGACAGAAGTGCCCGGCTCAGCCCCGGGACCCCGGATAGAAGAGCCCAGCTCAGCCCCAGGGGCCCCAGATAGAAGAGCCCAGCTCAGCCCCCAGGGGCCCCGGATAGAAGGGCCCAGCTCAGCCTCGGAGGCCCCCGCATAGAAGAGCCCAGCTCAGCCCCAGATAGAAGAGCCCAGCTCAGCCCCAAGGGCCCCGGATAGAAGAGCACAGCTCAGCCCCAGGGCCCCCAGATAGAAGAGCCCAGCTCAGCCTCAGGGGCCCCCGGATAGAAGAGCCCAGCTCAGCCCTGCTCCTGCAGAGATTCCCTCCAGGATTATTCAGTCTATTTCTACAAACACAGCAGAAGGTGCTGACAATCTCCTACCTGAGCAGAGACCTGTGCAGACATGTCCAGGCTCTCTCCTCCTCCTAGGGCTGGGGGGGGGGCAGGTCTGGGAGTGGTCAATCTGGGGTTTGAGGGGGGTCTGCAGATGAAGGTCGCTGCACAGACAGACAGGGCTCCTTCCTCCTCTGCTGCAGGCTGCAAACACCAGGAGAGGCCGGAAGTGATGTCACAGCCGCTGCTGGTGCTGTCTCTGCCGCCGCTGACCCGGAAGAGGAAACCCTTCTCCCTTTCATCCAATGTGCAGCTCAGTGGTTTCATCAGTAGGCGAGGGGTGCCCTCTGGTGGCCGCTGACGGAACCGCCGCCTCCAGGCTCTAGCAGGAAAACAAGCACTGGCACCTGCAAAGACACAGACATGGATGTTTAAGACACCCACAGTCCATGACTTGGTCTCATATGGGAAACAAGCATTGGTTCCTGTAAAGACAGACATGCGTGTTATGGGAAACAAGCATTGGCGCCTGTAAACACACAGACATGGGTCTTATGGGAAACAAGCATTGGCGCTGTAAAGACACAGACATGGGTTTTATGGGAAAAAAACATTGGTTCCTGTAAAGACAGACATGCGTGTTATGGGAAACAAGCATTGGCGCCTGTAAACACACAGAAATGGGTGTTATGGAAACAAGCATTGGCTCCTGTAAACACACAGACATGGGTGTTATGGGAACAAGCCTTGGTGCCTGTAAACACACAGACATGGGTGTTATGGGAAACAAGCATTGGCTCCGGTAAACACACAGACATGGGTGTTATGGGAAACAAGCATTGGCGCCTGTAAACACACAGACGTGGGTGCTATGGGAAAGAAGCATTGGCGCCTGTAAACACACAGACATGGGTGTTATGGGAAACAAACATTGGCTCCTGCAAAGACACAGACGTGGGTGTTATGGGAAACAAGCATTGTCGCCTGTAAACACACAGACATGGGTGTTATGGGAAACAAGTATTGGTTCCTGTAAACACACAGACGTGTGTGTTATGGGAAACAAGCATTGGCGCCTGTAAACACACAGACATGGGTGTTATGGGAAACAGGCATTGGTTCCTGTAAAGACACAGACATGCGTATTATGGGAACCAAGCATTGGTGCCTGTAAACACACAGACATGGGTGTTATGGGAAACAAGTATTGGTTCCTGTAAACACACAGACGTGTGTGTTATGGGAAACAAGCATTGGCGCCTGTAAACACACAGACATGGTTGTTATGGGAAACAGGCATTGGTTCCTGTAAAGACACAGACATGCGTTTTATGGGAACCAAGCATTGGTGCCTGTAAACACACAGACATGGGTGTTATGGGAAACAAGCATTGTCGCCTGTAAACACACAGACGTGTGTGTTATGGGAAACAAGCATTGGTGCCTGTAAACACACAGACATGGGTGTTATGGGAAACAAGCATTGGTTCCTGTAAAGACACAGACATGCGTATTATGGGAACCAAGCATTGGTGCCTGTAAACACACAGACATGGGTCTTATGGGAAACAAGCATTGGCGCCTGTAAAGACACAGACATGGGACACTCACAGTCCAAGGACAGGCCTCACCCTTGCATGGTGTGCTCTTGAGGAGCCTCAGATTCAGCCCCTCATGCCAGCTCTGCTCCCTCCCTCAGTGAAATACCAGCAATTTGTTCATTGTTTAACTTCTTCAAAGGCACAGACATGATATTCAGGAGTGAATTGAAATGAGGACTTGTATTTCATTCAATGTGTGCAATGTAGACACAGCTGCTGCAATGAGGCTGAGCAGCGTTTCTAATGTTCCTGTTGCTGGGGGTGATTCTGTATATTTGACAGGGCCGTGAATCCTCAAGCCATAGCTGCCAAGGTTTCAGAATGCTATGTGTGGCATTTTCATAATTTCAGTGAAAGTATGAGTGACATTCCAATGACTATGAGTGACACTGTCTTGTGGCGGCCAAAATCAAGTAATAAAGATTAGAGAAACAGATAAATATCAGAAATTACCCCCATTTGAGCAACAAGAAACTCTAACAAGGTCTTAAAACTGCAGCAAAGCAGCAGAAATGGAAAGAAGGGCAGTAACCGGAGACAGCAGCATGACTGAGGCTCTCAGTGACAGAGATATTTTCCCCCTGAAATAAAACCAAACACGTAAGTCCATGGAAGAAGCTAAATATCAGAAATACGCCCTTTAAAACAGTAATAAGCTTTGGAAAGACGTTCAAGCTTCTGCACAGCCCCTGAATTGCAAACTAACTAACCCACAGCCCCTTTCTAAGATGATTGTTGCTGGAAGGGGCCTGCTAGCAGAAGGCTTGTGTTTTAAAACTTCATGGGATATAAATTGCACACAGATGATCAAACATGGTAATTAAGAAATAATTTTTAGAACCATTAAATGTGAACTGTAGCTCGTCCAAGCATGTTTATTTTTAAGGGACCATTTCTTCCTTTTCCGTCTTAATACTGCTTTTCAAAAAAGGTTTTTGTTTTGGCATTTATAAAAATAGAAGAATTCAGGTCTTACAAGCAATATTCTGCATAGGCCGAATGTGGAGAGCAAGGCACGTGCACACTCCAGTACGGATGACAGCACTAGTTCAGGTGTAACATGAAAACGAACTACAGAACTCCCATGATCGCTTTTAGGTGACCTCAAGACGCCACAATGTACTAAAGAAACAGCCCATGGAAAATAAAATGCAATTGTTTAGACAAAAACGCAGTCATGTAGCTAAGAACCGGAGTATGTGCAAAACAAGAGAAGTTCGGTATTAAATACACTTGTATCACTGCTAAACAATTCCCAAGCAGGCCTCTGCAACAGGTTATGAAATAATTGCATAACATTATGATGTGAATGCAGAGCCCGCACACTGCCCAGATGAACAGAAGGGCCCTGCACACATTTGTTCTCAGAAGTTGCTGTCACGGAGAGCTACTACATAGATACTGAGCAAGTGAGCTGCGCTGAATTAAGTTCGCTAGAAGAAACCAAGAGAACCTGTTTACTAAATAGATTAATTCAGTCTATAAACAAAGCTACATTGGCACAACTTAACTGAATAGCTTAGACAATTGAGACAAACAAGGCCTCTGTCTTTACAACAATGGAATAAGACACCTACAATGTATTCGCATGTCTTGTAAAAAAAAAAACCTCTGCCACACACGCTAGTTACATGATGAAAGAGAGCGCCCAACGGGAACGTCGTACCACACATAAATCAAGGACAGTTTACAATTAAATACATTTTAATTGTTTAAGGACGCTACAAATTGAAGATATTTTCCATTCTTGTTGAACGATGCCACTCCAGTAAGCAAAAACATAGCCGGGACTGCGTAGAAGAGGGTTTCGCTGCGAATAAGCAGCACAGCCTTTTACTATTTAGTACAAACAACTCAGGTCACAAACTGGCACTGAAAGTATTAGGAACGGCAGCACTGGCAGCGCACTAGCGCTATTAATAAAATGTAAAGTACACTTTGAAGAAAACTGATACCTCTCGAGGAGCAGCAATTGTACGGGCCGGACCTCGCCGCAATAACCACCTCCGACAATCAACACTCTCCCGCTGCTTTGCACCACATCGGGGTTTGCATTTCTCTGCTGCTTCCTTGTCCACCTCCCCCTTCAGGGGCTCACTCATAAAACAAGGAAAGAAGCAGGTTGTAGTCACAATAAAGTCATAACACAGAACCATCAGGTGTGACCCACTGTAAGGACTGGGGTCACCAATTCCACCGCGGTAGCTTGGCGCGAGCGGGACGGCACCGGAAAGCTAGGTGTAAAGTAGCAATGCAGCACACACTCACACTGAGACAGGAAACGCACACAATAAACTGACATCACACCAGCTAGTCTTTTAAAACAAGATGCTTTTATCTAGGTTTGGCTCAGGACTGGTAAGTAATTCATAGTAATCACTTTAGCAGTAACTCATCAGGCAACCTCTCATTGTTGAGGCATAAGTAAAACCATTCCTTCAAAACACAGGCTATACTCCAGTATAAAAGAATAGGAGCATAATTCATTCCATGAGAACTCAATCAACATTTTATTAGGTAGGCCTAAATATCAACTTGGGACCTCAGCAGGAGCGATAAAATAGCATTTCTTGGGTCAGTAAGCACAGGAAACCCTATTTGCATGGCACGTTATTAATATCACTCAGCTTCCTGCTCAAACGCAGACTAGGAAGAACAGTCCCCTAGCCAGGGGTTAATGTCTGCTACAGAACAGTCACCACTTACTTAATTTGGGCTCTTGCCCAGTCCAGGAGTCCCTATCAGCATAACTGGGGCCAACCGGGCCCAACTATAGTTCTCCCGAAGGGAGGGGCGGTCACAGGGCTTCCTCCTTGCTCTCTGGAAGCCCCGCTTCCACTCTGGTCTGCCGCCCTCCTCCCCAGGGGGGTTACCTGATTCTTTGGCCCTCCGGGGCACTTGGCGGCTCCTCTGGCCCTCTTCCAGGGCTGTGGCAGACAAGGGGACTCTTGTTCTCCATTGGGCCCCCATCGGCAGTGTTGTATGCGGGTCCCGGGCCTTCCGTTGCCTTCTCTGGCCCGGAAACCAATCAGGAGGCTGCTGAGGAGGGGCTCGCCCACAGCCGCCAATAGCAGAGCGGCTCGCGGGGGCGCGACAACCTGGGACAATTGCGGTGCAGCGTTTGTCGGGGGCATGGCCTGTGACGCAGCCGGCGGCCGACGCCCCCGTCACATGACAGTGGGACCGGAGATTCAGAGGCCCAGCGTGTCCTACAGGAATCCTGCGGCGGCCCTCCCCTGGCTTCGGGGGCCGCAGCGGAGGCCTCAGTTGTCAGCGGCGATCTCCTCGGCTTGGTGCTGGGCTGCAGCGGTGATTTACGGCCCGAGTGCTTCCAGCCGGTGTGGGACAGCGCCAGCAACCGCACCCCCGGGCTGCGGCGGTGATCGGCAACAGCGCATAGAGAGTCCACAGCGCTCCAGAGGAACAGCGCTTGGAAGCGGCAGCTCTTCCAAAGGGCACACAGAGAAGACCTGGGCTGCGGCGGTGAGTCAGGCAGGCAGCGCTTCGTAGGCAGCAACAGTTTCCAGAGCCACAGCGCTCGGAGGGGCACAGCCGGAGAGCGCTTTGGAAGTACAGCGCCTAACAGGTACAGAGCTTTAATAATAGCAGTACAAGCATTCCAGGGCAAGGCAGCTTAGGCAGGACAGCACAGGGGTTATAGCACTTAGAGATGGGAGCACTGAGAAGGCAGACAGTCCCAGCAACAAGCAATTCTGGCAGTTCAGGGGCAGTTACAGTTCAGGCAGGGCAGCGCAGGGGCACAGGACAGGTGGAGAGCGCTGGTTACCTGGCTGATCCCCCAGCAGTCCTCACTGTGGGAAGGTGTTCCTTGGCGGCGCCGGAAGGTTTCTGCGCCATTCTTGTGTGGTTTCTTGAGGGGGCAAAAGAAGGGGGGGTTGAGTTGGTGACTCAGAGGCAGGATGGATCCCTTGGCTCACTGGAGGTGGTTCCCTGGGTTCCCCAACGCTGGGCCAGATCACTGGGTTTGGTAGAGTGCCTCACTCAACTTAGAAAAGCAGTGTCTAGGCCCAGTCAGTTCCAGTCGTGTAGGTTCCTCCCCTAGGCCCTACCGCCTAAACTCCTGCAGAGGTTCCCCCAGGTCCAGTGATGCCCCACTGACAAGCAGGTTTCCCTCCCTTCCCTAAATACCGCTAGGTTAGGTGACCACTCTCTGAAGGCGGCAAAGTGTAACCCCTCCCCTATTCTGAAAGGTTCCTGGAGCTTCCACACTCTAGGCTATGGGCAGAAGAGGCGTGATGGCAGTGCTACTGTATCCTAATGTCCCAGCCTGCTCCTGACCACTCCGCAGTAGCAGGGGCCTCTGGTAGCCATGTTGGTAGGAGAGAGCACCTGTACCTTACCACTGATTGGCAGTGGTAAGGTGCCCAGAGACCTAGGTCCAACAAAAAAAAGATGGTGGAAAAACCAAGGCAAGGGCGAAAAAAACAGGGTATGACCACCCTAGGGCTGACAGGTCTAATACCCACACAGGGGTCTCTCACTCAGTGGCTGGGGTCTGATGACAGAGGGGGTATTTCACCCACACAGGGGTCTCTCACTCAGTGGATGGGGTCTGATGGAGGGGGTATTCCACCCACACAGGGGTCTCTCACTCAGTGGAGGGGGTCTGAGGATGGAGGGGTTATTTCACCCACACAAGGGTCTCTCACTCAGTGGATGGGGTCTGATGGAGGGGGTATTTTACCCACACAGGGGTCTCTCACTCAGTGGCTGGGTTCTGATGACAGAGGGGGTATTTCACCCACACAGGGGGCTCTCACTCAGTGGATGGGGTCTGACGACGGAGGGGGTATTTCACCCACACAGGGTCTCTCACTCAGTGGATGGGGTCTGAGGATGGATGGGTTATTTCACCCACACAGGGGACTCTCACTCAGTGGATGGGTCTGACGGAGGGGGTATTTCACCCACACAGGGGTGTCTCACTCAGTGGATGGAGTCTGAGGACGGAGGGGGTACTTCACCCATACAGGGGTCTCTCACTTAGTGGATGGGGTCTAATGGAGGGGGTATTTCACCACACAGGGGTCTCTCACTCAGTGGATGGGTCTGAAGGAGGGGGTATTCCACCCACACAGGGGTCTCTAACTCAGTGGAGGGGGTCTGAGGATGGAGGGGTTATTTCACCCACACAAGGGTCTCTCACTCAGTGGATGGGGTCTGATGAGAGGGTATTTTACCCACACAGGGGTCTCTCACTCAGTGGATGGGGTCTGAGGATGGAGGGGTTATTTCACCCACACAGGGGTCTCTCACTCAGTGGATGGGTCTGACGGAGGGGGTATTTCATCCACACAGGGGACTCTCACTCAGTGGATGGGGTCTGAGGCTGGAGGCGGTATTTCACCCACACAAGGGTCTCTCACTCAGTGGATGGGGTCTGATGAAGGGGGTATTCTACCCACACAGGGGTCTCTCACTCAGTGGAGGGGGTCTGAGGACGGAGGGGGTATTTCACCCATATAGGGGTCTTTCACTCAGTGGATGGGGTCTGATGGAGGTGGTATTTCACCCACACAGGTGTCTCTCAGTGGATGGAGTCTGAGGGTAGAGGGGATATTTCACCCACATGGGTCTCTCACTCAGTGGATGGGGTCTGATGGAGGGGGTCTTTCACCCACACAGGGGTCTCTCACTCAGTGGATGGGGTCTGAGGACGGAGGGGGTATTTCACCCACAGAGGGATCTCTCACTCAGTGGAGGGGGGTCTGAGGATGGAGAGGGTATTTCACCCACACAGGGGTCTCTCACTCAGTGGATGGGTCTGACGGAGGGGGTATTTCACCCGCACAGGGGTCTCTCACTGAGTTGATGGGGTCTGACGGAGGGGGTATTTCACCCACACAGGGGTCTCTCACTCAGTGGAAGGGGTCTGAGGACAGAGGGGGTATTTCACCCACAAAGGGGTCTCTCACTCAGTGGATGGGTCTGACGGAGGGGGTATTTCACCCGCACAGGGGTCTCTCACTCAGTGAATGGGGTCTAATGGAGGGGGTATTTCACCAGAAAGGGGTCTCTCACCCAGTGGATGGGGTCTGATGACGGAGGGGGTATTGAACCCACACAGGGGGCTCTCACTCAGTGGATGGGGTCTGAGGATTGAGGGGGTATTTCACCCATACAGGGGTCTCTCACTCAGTGGATGGGATCTGACAGAGGGGGTATTCCACCCACACAGGGGTCTCTCACTCAGTGGATGGGACTGAGGGAGGGGGTATTTCACCCGCACAGGGGTCTCTCACTCAGTGGATGGGGTCTGAGGATGGAGGGGGTATTTCACCCACACAGGGGTCTCTCACTCAGTGGATGGGGTCTGACGGAGGTTTTTTTTCACCCACACAGGGGTCTCTCACTCAGTGGATGGGTCTGACAGAGGGGGGATTTCTCCCACACAGGGTTCTCCCACTCAGTGGATGGGGTCTGATGGAGGGTGTATTTAACCCACACAGGGGCCTCTCACTCAGTGGATCGGGTCTGAGGACGGAGGGGGTATTTCACTCACACAGGGACGGTGGCGAGGGTGAAGTCAGCAGAGCGAAGCTAGCGGTTCGGGGTGTAGAACGTGAGTCGTTCGTTGAGGTATGCTGGTCCGGTGTTGTGGATTACTGTGTGAGCATGAGTGAGGAGCTTGAAGGTTATTGAGGGGGAGCCAGTGCAGGTCTCCCAGGTGGGATGTGATGTGGCTGTGGCGGGGGATGTCGACGATGAGGCGTGCAGAGGCAATCTGTATGCGTTGTAGTCGTTTCTGGAGTTTGGCTGAGGTTCCTACATAGAGGGCGTTGCCGTAGTCCGGCCCTCTGGTGACGGGGGCCTGGGTGCCTGTCCTTTGGTTCCGGTGGGGATCCATCTGTAGATCTTGCGGAGCATGCAGAAGGTGGATATGGTGTTGACTTGCTGGGTCATTGACAGCGATGAGTCCAGGATGGACCCCAGATTGCGTGTGTGGTTGGTGAGAGTCGGTACAGCTCCCAGTGTGGCCGGCCATCAGGAGTCGTCCCAGGCGGACGGGGTGCCGCCGTCTTGTCCGAGTTCAGTTTCAGGTGACTGTTCTTCATCCATTCGGCGACGGCCTTCATTCTTTCGTGGAGGTTGGTTTTGGCGGTGGTGGGGGCCTTGGTGAGGGAGAGGATCAGCTGGGTGTCGTTGGCATATGAGATGATGTTGAGGTCGTGTGATTGGGCTATTGTGGGTGAGCGGTGCCATGTAGACGTTGAAGAGTGTCGGGTGAGGGATGATCCTTGGTGTATGCCGCAGATGATCTTGGTGGCTTTAGATCCGAACGGAGGGAGGCGGACACTCTAGGTTGAGCCAGTGCGGAAGGAGTTGGTCCAGTCCAGGGCTTTGTGGTAGATCCCTGCGTTGGGGAGGCATGTGCGTAGGGCGTGGTGGCAGACGGTGTCGAAGGCGGCCAAAAGGTCCAGGAGGATGCGGGCCGCGGTTTCTCCATTGTCCAGCAGGGTCCTGATGTCATCGGTGGCGGCAATGAGGGCAGTTTTGCTGCTGTAGTTGCTGCGGAATCTGGATTGGGATGGGTCCAGGATGTTATTCTCATCGAGGAAGAGGGTCAGTTGACTGTTGACAATCTTCTCAATGACTTTCGTCGGGAACGGGAGTAGGGAGATGGGCCAGAAGTACTTGAGGTCCTTAGGGTTCGCCTCGGGTTTCTTGAATAGGGCGTTGATTTCTGCATGATTCTATCTCTCTGAGAAAAGTGGCGGTCTCAAAGAAGTTGTTGATGATCTTGCGGAGATGGGGTGCAATGGTGGAGCTTGCTTTGCTGAAGATGTGGTGCGGCAAGGATCTGATGGTGAGCCAGAGTGGATGGTGCTCATGAATTTGATGGTGTCATCGTCGTTGATGTTAGTCCAGGCAAGCAGGGGGTCGCTGTGGGTGGTGGTCGTCGGGTCTGAGGTGTCGTCGGGTGCCTTGGTGTTCTGGTTGTTGAAGCTGTCGTGGATGTCTGCGATCTTGCGGTGGAAGAAGTTGGCTAGGGAGTCGCAGAGGTCTTGCGATGGCAGGATGTCGTTGGAGTTGGAAATGGGGTTGGAGAGTTCCTTCATGATGTTGAAGAGCTCTTTGCTGTTGTGTGCATTGTTGTCAGTGCGTTCCTTGAAGGAAGTCCTATTGTCAGTTTAGATGAGTTGGTGGTGTCTGCGGATGGCGCTCTTTTGGGCCGCATTGCTGTCAGGTATCTGCTTGTAATGCAACTTCATCTCGAGCCTTCAACAGGTCTGCTTGGATGCCTAGAGGTTGGCGGTGAACCAGATGGCTTTTCTGTCGGTGCGTCTGTTTGAGGGTTTCCTGATCGGGGCGAGAGTGTTGGCACAGTCATGATCCATTGCCTGGGGTGGGGGGTGGCAGTGTCGTGTCGGCGGTGTCAGTTGGTGGGTTTCGGGCAAGGGTGGCGATTAGCTGGTCTTTGGCAGGGGGTCTGTTGTGTGTGGTGGTGCATGGTGGATTTCTCGAAGGTGAAGTGGATGCAGCGGTGGTCGGTCCAGTGGAGTTCCGTGGTGTGGCTGACGGTGACGTGGTTGCTGGCGGAGAAGATGCAGTTGAGCATGTGTCCGGCGGAATGGGTGGGAGTCGTGAATAGCTGTTTGAGTCAGAGGTTGGCAAGGTATTCGAGCAGGGTGGTAGAGTTGCTGTTGAGGTGGAAGTTCAGATCTCGAGGAGGATGTAGTCTGTGGATGCAAAGGCCTGCGTGCTGACGAAGTTGGGGATGGAGTCGCTGCACTGTGGCCGGGGGGTCTGTAGACGAGGGTTCCTCTGAAGGTGATGTTGGGGTCGATGTGGATCAGGAAGTGCTGGTGTTCGGCGGTGCTTAGAGTGTCGTCGGTGCTGGTCGAGATTCTGAGGGTGTTCCTGTGGATGATGGTGATTCCTCGTCCTGCTCTGTTGGTACGGTGCCTGCGGGTGATCTTGTAGCCATCCGGGATGGCTATGGCGATGTCGGGTGATGAGGAGGGGTTCAACCAGGTCTCCGTCAGGAAGGCGATGTCCGGGGAGGATGAGTCGGGTAGGTCCCAGAGTTTGTAGTGTAGTTCCTATTTTCCCAATAGGCTCTGCGCATTGGAATAGTACCTACAGCAGTAAAGGCCTAGGCCAGACGTTAACTAGGTCTACTACTGTCGATACTAGACTTAATTTTTGGGTTTGCCAGCTAAGCTCAGAGTTCGCTAGAAACTTTCTCGAATGTTCAAGGAAGGATTAACTCCCCTGATTAGACAAGAAGGGATTTAGTTTCTGACAACCATAGAACATGACAACTTTGCTCTCCCCTAATCAAGAGTCAATCTCAAGAGTCGTGTGAGCACAAGGCAATTATTTTACTCAGTCAGTACGTGCATTCTTAGTCTCATCAGAATGTAGAGAAAAGGAAGAGACGGGCGTGTTCAATAAAAGATGTTATTTATTGATCAGTCTCTTTTCTCGTACAAGAGAAATGGATCGATATTATTGCGATACTTATAGTTAAGTAAAGTGCATACATTAGAAGCAATAGTATAAAATAATACTGTAAAAACATTGATATGGTTTCTGAGCCATATGATGTTTAAAATGATTAAAATATATTTACATACACATATACATTTGACTAAACGTACTCAACTGGTGTTTCTAAATACGCCTACCCCGTGTACCTGACCTAAGTCTAATGCGTGGGCGGGAATAGAAAGTTACAGTTTAAGTTAAGTTTGTTTTTGCCAAGTGAATAACTAAAGAATTCTCTAGGAGGGGTTATTCAGTTCTGTACCTGGAATTTAGGATGAATGAGGAATGGTATCTCTTTCTCTGCTCTCGATATTCCAGGCTGCCTGCGAGGGCTACCCGGAAGCGCCGGTGCTGGGTCTCTCGGCTTGAGATAGCAGCGCGTCTCTCAGCGCGTCAGGAAGGCGGGGCTGCTGCCAGCGGGGTCTGCTCCTGCTCTCGGCTTCGGCAAGTGTGGCTGCTCCGTCTTGTCACCACGCGTGTGTTTTGCATAGGGCAAGATCGGCAATATTTATACCTTAAAGGTGCCGGGATTGACGTAAGGATGGACATAGGTACGTCAATAAAGATGTCATACGACTTGCTCGTTAGCACATTCTTTACTAAAGTTCTCTGTGAAATCAAAACAATGGCCGCACGGATTATCCAGGTTGTCATAGGTTTGATTTGTTATGAGAACGTCGTATGCCTTATCAGGGGCTGGAGGAATATCGCTTGTCTAATTAGATCTCAAGCGTTATGACCTAATCAGATAACACGTTCCTGTGCCGTAGTGTGACTGCGTCAGATAACGGTATCTGCATCATGGGGAATTTCTTGCCTCATGGGCTGACTGTTAGTTAACTAGCTAGGTAGTTTAACCAGAATAGGGTCAGGAATAGGGGGATCGATTCAGAACCTATAGAAATACACGACACCCACTCCACGCTAACTATGGTCATATCTACTAATCTATGCATAGTATAACATAGTACAACATACTATAGAGTATAGTGTATACCTTACCACCCCAAAATACATAAATGCATTTTGAAATTTTCAAATATACTGAAAAATTGCAGTCATATATATCGTATGCACTTAAGCTATGAATCAAATGCAAAAGTAAACACGCATTGTTATGCATTATTGTTTGTTGGTATATGAGAAATACACATGAAATGGCTCTTAATATGGCTATACAGAAAAAAAGTCGAAACCATTTCATCACATAAAATATATTGTGAACATACCAGTGGGCAGCTAAAGTCTATATAAAGTCTATAAAGAATCTAAAAAAATAGAAATCTTAGTTCTCTAGGAATAGTTTCTTACTTTAAGCAGAAGGTCAGTGTCCCGGGGAAAAATATATAGAAAAATATTTTAGGGGCTTGCTGAAAAAAGTTGCTGTCCGTGAACTGGATTGTAATTGTTCATGTGACTTTATTATTAAAGTTGAAGGCCGAATTCAGGGAACGCCGCGTGCGAGTTTACTCAAAAGTCTCTATTTCTGTTCCGGAGAGAACATCATATCATTCAGGCTTTCGAAAAAACTGTCAACAGCTTCATGGGAAAGTTCCACTAAGTCGGAAATAGGGGTAACCATGCATTCGTGCGCATGATCGTCTCCATTGACATTCTGATTTGCATTGCTGACAGAAGGTCGTACCTGTTCGATGCTGCTTTCATCTTGAACTTCACTACTCTTCAATCGCAGTGGTGAAGATTCCAGGAATGCCGTCATCAGAATTGGCAGCCTTTGAGGGCAGCACAGTGCGTGAACCTTGGTAGGAACCAACAGTGTATCTGCATCCACTGGCGCATCCGATTGTAGCGTCAGACAGGTGTCTAACACGCATTCTTCTCCGCATAGCAGACACCTTAGTACAGGTAAAACACACCTTTGCCACATTGGTCGAAATGATAGAAACCAAGTCATGTTTAGGTCTCTAAGCCGGGAGAGTCCCAGGATTTTTGATATCCGGTCCCGGTATCCAATGGCTAGGATCGTATCTTCCATTGTCGTGAGATTTTGTTCTGTGACATGGGTTGCCATAACGAAAAATAAGGACTAGGAATAGGATTCCTGCAATTAGTCCTAGGATCAGGGGAAGTCCGCCAAAAATCGAATGGACGAAGTCTGGAAAAATACCCAGTATGGCTTTGAATGGTTTTAATGCCATCGAAAATACTGTCTTAAATACCTTTGAGACCCCAGTGGTATCAGAAATATTTAAGATTTCGCTCAGGATTTCCGCGAAATGTACGGGGGAATTAGTTGATAATAATGTATGTATCTCTGCAGTCGTCCTTGCGACTTGTAGATCATACGTTTCTTTAGATGACGTGAGCCTTGTAGGCGTCTGTAGAAGCACTGTTTTCATTCTGCTTAAAGTGTCTATTCGAATAGAAGTAATTTTCAGACCGGGCCATGCCCTTGCCTCCCTGTCTGGAAAGGAGCTGGGGAACAAAGAACGTCCACAGCACTTGACCTTCGCCGTCGTAGTGACGAGATAAGTAGTCCCGGGCATAAGACTACAGCATCTGCGGTCTACAATAAGAATGTAACTCCCATTATAGAGTCTTTGAAAGAATGGTTCTATTTCAGTTGCAGGTGCGCCTTGCTGGTGACATGAAAGGTTGTATGAATTCCCTTCACAGGCTCCGTGCAAACTAATACCGTTACACAGAAGCGTGCCGCTCAGTGACATAGCACAATTGTTGCCACTAAGAAACACTTTCTGTCCTTTGTTACTGACACATGCATGTGAATAGGGCAGGTTCCAAGTTGTTTTAAGGTACCCTTTTCCCAATTTCTCGTACATGCCAGCCTGTATATATTTTTGGCAGTATTGAAACCTGAAGGTTGAGATTGGAATATTTATGATTCCGTGTATTATCCATTCACTGACAGGTCGTTCTGACATTGTCATTGGTAATCTTTCTAGTTTTTCAATGCTCAAGATTGTATAATCAGCACCCTTCTGCGCCATACCGATTTGTCTATCAGTAAGGTTAAAGATTTGGAATAGTGACGTTGTGTTGATTAAACGCCAAGGCACATAGCCTGAACGCAGATTTTGTAACGTCCAGCCAAGCTGTACGATAGAACGCAATTGTGACTGACCATGTTGTAATAACAGTAAGTCTTGCGATAATATATCGATTGCTGAAGACACAATGCTGTCCAATGAAAAAATTCTGGAGGACAGAGTCATTAACCCATTGTCCACTACAGAAAGTGATTTTTCCAAATTAATACGGTCAATTTCCCGTATTCTTTCTGCTGTCTCAATTTGAGTAACCTTCCAGGCCTCATTGTATGCTGCATATACAGAGGCTGCTATGAAACGCTTATGACGCTGTTTGCGTGGTCCCAGTATGAAATCACGCAAGTCAGCACCATCAGTAAGTAAAGTTAGGTGTTGCTTAATTTCAGGCAGTGTGGAAGTTTGTAGCCATTGAAGGCATAATTTGCCCACACTGTAGGTTGTTATTATCCCTGGGTGATGTCTTTGAGGATATCTAGGGTCTGGCCTGTTCATTTTGAAACCCTGTGTTTTATTCAGGAATCTATCTTGACAGTTATTTGTATCTGTGGGCCAGATCAACCATTGTTTCCAATCAGGATGTGTTCTGTTTTGGTTAAGTATATGGTTTATGTCTATTTCTTCATCTGTATCAGAGTTATTGCTAAACATTGTTGGCTTTGGAATAGACAGGTTATTTAAATCTTTGATTTTTGCTAGGCCAAGACAGGTGGTTTGTTGGACGGTGTCATTTAAAAATATCATTTGTTCTGGGATCATGCAGGCTCTAAACAAAGCTTCTAAACCCTGTACTTGCCATTCTTTTGTACCCCAAACACTTTTCAAATCAACATGTTTGTCCCAATAATCAAATCCAAAAGTATTCATTTTTTCAAAGAAAGAATCTGAATATATCAATTTTGTGTTGGTTATCATGGTTTTCATCCCTGTCTTGTTTGACAATTTGTAATAAAATGTTTCAGCATTAGTTATGTTAAAACCTGAAAAATATGAATATTTGTCATAAACGGTTCTAGAGCTCCCTTTTGGAGGTGTAGCACAATGTTCCCATTGATTATAATTTAAAACATTTCTAGGTTGTGCAGATTTATGCAAGAAATGGTTACCATAATGGTTATAGCAATACATACTATCATAATTTGTAGAACCTTGCAAATAATCATGTTTTGTAAATTTAGCAGACATTACTAAGTCAGACATCATATTGTTAATACTTTCAAAGTCCCAATCATCAGCAAATGAGTTTGGTTTTGCAAAGTCACTCAAAGAGATCTTGATTTGGTGTGGATATTTCAGGATCTCGACCGGACCATAAATTTCATAGTCAGTGTTGTCCCAGGCTACCCCACCAGGTATTGGAATTGATGTGAAGTTGGCTGAAGAAAGTTCTGAAGAAAGTTCTCGTTTCTCGACGTGTGAAGATGTGTGTGGTTTGAGGACCAAGTTGATGTTCTGACTTGCTGTGTCCATTTTAGCATATTTTCCCTCAATGAAGCGTCCCAAGGTAAATACCATAATGAGCCAAAGTATGAGGATAAATGCACCAAAACCCACCCAAAATTCAATCCATGGAGAAATCAGATATGTTTCTTTTAGTTGTTTCAAAAGCTCCTTTGCTTTGTCTTTAAAGGATTTTGATGATGGCTGTGTCTTTTGTTCGCTGAAGCCTTTAGAGGAATCATCGAAGTTGATGAAGTAACCGGATGCAGTTCTGTCAATTGTTCCAATTGGTTCAGGATTTTTGTTTCTTGCATTTTCACTTGGTACTTCTGTATAGATTGGTGTGTCTCTGCTAAATGTCTTTATTTGGGTTTTCAGAGGTCTTAGTTCTATTGCATTGTTGCATAGTCCTTGTTGTTCTTCTGTAGGCGTTTCGAATGTGATGAGCCTCTTTGTTAGGACCTCTGTACTGGTAGCAAACCTTGGTGTTCTGCTACTTATTGGGAGTCCACTTGGCCTACTGTTTGTTATCGGCCACATGTTGTGGTTTTACCAGGTCGATGGATACAACTCGGTTCTCCTTTTTTCCAGCAAGTGGCGGTAGTACAACTGATCTTGTCCCGTTGACAGACAAGACAGGAACTGCTTTTCTGTAAGAAGGCCCAAATTCCTTCTTTACCGCGATCTTTTTCCTGACTAGATCCCCGACTTTTGGAATCCAGACAGGTCTTGCTGGGACAGGTGGTGAATCTTCAGTGGTTGTTGGCTGTTGTTTCAACTGTATGTTGCTCAGGTCTTTTCTTGTTTTGTTTAAGTCCTGCAAAATAGCCAAACGGTCTTTGACATCAAAGGTTTTTTCTGTTACCACTGAAGTCTGACTATCAAGGTCAGAGATCAACATCCTAGTTCCGAATAATAATTCGTACGGACTGAATCCCTTCAGAGAATTTCTTGGCAAGTTATTTAGACTACGTTGGACACTTATTAGATGTTTGACCCACCCAGCTCCCGAACCTAATATCCTTTCTATTATAGATTGCTTTCTGTCTTGGTTTTTTCTTTACACCATCCCATACCCTCAGGAAGGAAGTGAGAAGATTCCCGCTGGGCTGTGCTCATTTGGCCATTCCTTCCCCCCCCAGGCTGGATTGCCTGAGAAAAAGAAAAATTGGTCGAACGTAGCATGCTCTTAGCGTATATGCCATTTAGACTCGCAAATCTTGTATAACAGTCCGGACGTCAGCCGAGTGCTGTGGATCTACATTATAAGTGGAACTAGCCTGTGTATGTTAATCGCAAGCCATTCTTTTTGCTGGTAATATTATCTGCCTTGATACGACGGGGTATTAAACTGCTTCTCTCCCCACTGCGATCTCTGTTACAGTTTGGGCAGTTTTTTACAAACATGGTGTAGTGCAGGCTCATGCCTGGCCACCAGTACCGTGATTGTAATTCTTCCAGAGAATCTTTTAATTTAAGGTGTCTGTGACCCTCGCCCATGTGTGCGTCTGCGATTAACAAGTTTCTCCTGTCCATGTTTGGAATCACTCTATCCCCCACTCCAGGGATTCGAGCAAAAGGGACGGAGTTTGCATCGATTATGTATGTATAATTGAGTGGATAGTTGATCGGTAACGCTGAGCAGTCGCCTTTTGATGACGTTTTCACCGCCAGCAATGTTTCGCCGTCAATGTATTTTAATGTATGCTTTTTTCGATCTACGGGAGCCGATTTAGTGGCTGCCGCTGCGGCTGTCTCAGCCAATGAATTCCCCACAACGTGAACGCCATCACGTTGATGACTCAGTGAGTGAGTCACGTGAGTCTTTGGTAGTTCTTTCTTCAAAAGAGCTACTTGTTCCCAGAGAAGTCTCTGCTTTATTGGTGCACCTGTGTCATCTTTGTAACCGTTCTGAATCCATGTCTGCAAATCCTTGTTATATGCTTTGACGCAGAAATATGAATCTGACACTATAAGTGTCGGGAATTCGCGATCCGCATTATCTAGCGCCATTTTCAAAGCTAATATTTCAGTTTGTAGTTCTGAATTAGTTTCTACTGAGTGTGATTTTGTTAATAGAGGTCTTAGTTTACCTCCGTGCCACACTTCTTTTGTAATCTCACATGTGGGATTGTATGCATGTTCTCCCCAAACGGAGGGTTGAGCATGTCCGTCTGTATAGATTACACAGGCGTAATGTCTTAGAGGCAGAATGTCGATTGGCAGAGGATACGTTTTTTCATATTTTAGATTTTTTAATTCTTCTAGTTCTGGATCAAAGAAGTAGTATACTTTGTCCGTTGTGATTGAATTTACCCATTGTAACCATTCTGGATCCAATGTTGTTGTTGGTAAATTACACGGTGTTGTTAATGCTTCAAAGGCTGATTCAGCTGTTCTGACTGTGATATGTCTACCGTCAGCTATGTCTTTTTCTCTAGCTATTGCGGTTTGAACTGCTTGAACAATTTTTCCTTTGTTGCTGAATCTCTGTTCAGCTTTTGTGTATAAGTGTGATCTGAATGCAATTGGTACCTTTTCTCCCTCATTAGAGGTCAGGTATGTGAATCCGCATTTCCCTGGGATGACTCGGATCACAAGGTTGCGTGTATTATCACGGGTTTCTAATTTTGTTTTAATTAGCATGTCTGTTTGTAAGGATCTCAAAATTTCTGTGTGTGTTTGAGTCCAACTGGATCTTTTAAAGTCTGGTTTAATTAGATCGTAAAGGGGCTTGACCCTTTCTGCGTAATTAGCAATGTAAGTTCTTCCGAAATTTAGGAAGCCTAGAATTGACTGTAGGTTTTTTAGTGTTTTAGGAGCTTGGATTACGGCACATTTCTCTAGGAAATTGTCTGCCAGGCTTTTGCCTTCACTTGATAACTCATATCCTAAGAATAGGACCGTCAGATGGGCAATTCTGGACTTTTTGAAGTTGAATTTGTAACCCTCTGCAGCGAAACCAAGTATTATGGTGTTCACTCTTTTCAAGTGAGTTTCCAAGTCATCATCTGTTAAGTAAATGTCATCGACATAAGATAATGCTTCATCATCGTATTGTTGTAGTAATTCTGTTACTCTCGCTGAGAATACCCCCGGGCTATTCTTGTACCCCTGGGCTAACAGACAGAATTGTTTTTGAGTGCCATTTACTGAGAATGCAGTTAAATATCTGCTCTCTGGTGCTATGTTTTGACAAAAGAATCCGTTGGAGATGTCCAAGGTTGTTTTGTATTTTTTGCGCACTATGTTATTCATTAGTGCAGCACTGTGTGAGTTTTGCACTGCAAAAGTTTTGCAACATGTGTTAAGGTGTCGGTAGTCCAAAACTAGACGGTACGAATTGTCTGGTTTGGAGACCGGAAACAAAGGATTGTTCATTTGTGAGGTGCAAGTTTCAATCACCCCTTGGTATTCTAGCTGATCTAGTATTTCATTTACTTGTTTTTTAGCTTCTTGCTTAATTGGGTACTGCCTTTGTGCAGTTGGTTGTGATTTTAACTGGATTTTGTGAGGAGGAGAATCCTCATCCCATCCTACATGATTTTTATATAAAGCAGGTGCTAAGGCCACTGCCCACTTTCTAGCAAGTGTGTATTTTTTATGAATCGGTATTTGATTCGAGAAGGCAGGCATAATTACTTCTTCGCCATGAGGGCACTCCCTGACAAACTCCGGTGGCCAGTCTTTTTCAGCTAGAAGGATGTCATAGCCTTTGGATAGGTTATCCCAAAATAGTCCCCTTATTTTCCTAGTCTTATCTCCCTCTATACGTAATGTTATCTCGTATATTTTGTGGGGCTTGCTAACTCTGGTATCTGCAGTTTCCACTTGAAGGTATTCATTCGTGTCCACTGTCTCCAGATGATTCATAAGGACTTTGCGAGCTATGCTCACCTCTGCTGCGCTGTCTAGCATTGTCTGAGCCCACTCTCCGTTTTTCAATTGTGTCCTCAGTATTTTCGGCATTGTTAACTACCTTGATACTGGCTACCTTCTTTTTTGGAAATTGTGATTTCTTTTTCAGTTGAGCAGGTTCCTTGTCTTTGGACTTGGCGTGCTCTTCTGATCGTCCTCTTCTTTCCGATTTCTGCGAGGAATTCTGAAAAGATTGAGAGGGACGTGTATCAATGTCTTGATATCTATCAGGTTTTTTAATATTATCCCTATTTCTAAGGTTATATCTATTCCCAGAGGGTTCACTCTGAGGTGACCTTTGTCTCGGGTTTGGAGATTTCTCTCTTCGCCTAGGAGACCTTCCTCTGGACTGGAATTTCTTTTCTTTTGGATTGGATTGTTTGTTTCCATCCCAGTTCTTTTTTGGTGAATTATTATTTTAAAAAAATATTTTTTCTGGACTTGTAGTCAGTTGCGGTTTTACCGGTATTCCACCTAGACTATCTCTGCCTAGTTCTTCATAGGATTTTTCTATGATTCTGGCAATTTCAGCTGGTTGGTCTGCTATATCTGTCTCTTTTAACCTCTGGCGGATCGCCACGTTTGCTGCTTCACCTTTTATGTTGGCTAGTAATATAGCCGAGACCTGCTTGAAGTCTTTCAGTAATTTCATACCAAGAGTTAAAGCAGGTTCTGGACCGTATTCATCTTGAATTTGTTTTAGCACATCTGGTATCACCGAAATGGATGGGACACCGTGCGTTTTTGTGTAGATGGAAGCAAAGACTGTACCCCAAGTGTCACAGTCCTCAATGTGTGGTGCGATTCCCATTGGGAGACATATAGTCAGAATCCTGTGTTTTTCTAGCGGGGTGGTGTCAGGAAACACCGCCTCTATTTGGGTGATTTTCTGTGCCAACCAGAATGGTATCTGTTCCCGTTTAGCTGGAACCTTACCTAGGCAGGATTGGATGTTCTGTGGTGTAATTTTATTTGTGTTCCCCTGGTGAGAGGTCAGCTGTGGTAGTTTAATCGCTGGCTGAATTGTAGAAGTCCGCATTACATACTGAACTAATTGTCTGTGAATTTTTAGTAGTTGTTTTAGCTGTATTAATAGCTCTGGTGCAGGCATCTCGTCGATGTCTGGATGTGGTGTGTATCCGGCTAAGACCGGCCACGTTGCTCCTGGTCTTCCTAAAGGACCGAGCCTTGTAATGTGATTATTATGTTTTAGGGCGCCATCAAATAAGAGCAAATGCTCTTGGAATTTGAGTGGTACTTCCACCTCCTCGAAAGGAGTGTACGTTTCTGGAGGAACCTCTATTTTGTAATAGTGGAAGTACTTTGTTACAGCATTTGCTGCTGGAAAATGTATCCATGTATAGTATACCTCTGTCTGCCGATATTCGTGTGCCTCGATTACGAATATGACTGTGCCACCTCTAGGTGTCAGTCCATTTTCTATAAATTTTAAGGTTATAGATCTCCTTTTGGCGACCGGAATGAGTATTATATCCGCGTCTGCATCTAGTGCAGCATTATCAGCTGCTGCTATTTCAGCCGCTAATCTAACTGCTTCTCTTTCTCCATCACTGTCTCCCATTTTACAGACAGGATGGTATTATGTTTATTTGCAGATCAGGTTTCTTTATGGAAACAGAGATTAGGTGCACAATATTTTGGAACTGTTTTATCCTTCAACGTTGACTATACCAAGAACCATACATAGGAGTTCCCTCCTGCGAGGTTTTGGAGGATATTATAACCTTTCACCCACTCCAGACGTCTTTGGAGTATTTGGGAAAAGGGGTCTGAGTGAGAAAGCACGACTGAGTTACTCTAAATGTCTTACGTTAGTTTTATCGCCCTTTCCAAACGCGTTGGGCGCCATGTAGTGTAGTTCCTATTTTCCCAATAGGCTCTGCGCATTGGAATAGTACCTACAGCAGTAAAGGCCTAGGCCAGACGTTAACTAGGTCTACTACTGTCGATACTAGACTTAATTTTTGGGTTTGCCAGCTAAGCTCAGAGTTCGCTAGAAACTTTCTCGAATGTTCAAGGAAGGATTAACTCCCCTGATTAGACAAGAAGGGATTTAGTTTCTGACAACCATAGAACATGACAACTTTGCTCTCCCCTAATCAAGAGTCAATCTCAAGAGTCGTGTGAGCACAAGGCAATTATTTTACTCAGTCAGTACGTGCATTCTTAGTCTCATCAGAATGTAGAGAAAAGGAAGAGACGGGCGTGTTCAATAAAAGATGTTATTTATTGATCAGTCTCTTTTCTCGTACAAGAGAAATGGATCGATATTATTGCGATACTTATAGTTAAGTAAAGTGCATACATTAGAAGCAATAGTATAAAATAATACTGTAAAAACATTGATATGGTTTCTGAGCCATATGATGTTTAAAATGATTAAAATATATTTACATACACATATACATTTGACTAAACGTACTCAACTGGTGTTTCTAAATACGCCTACCCCGTGTACCTGACCTAAGTCTAATGCGTGGGCGGGAATAGAAAGTTACAGTTTAAGTTAAGTTTGTTTTTGCCAAGTGAATAACTAAAGAATTCTCTAGGAGGGGTTATTCAGTTCTGTACCTGGAATTTAGGATGAATGAGGAATGGTATCTCTTTCTCTGCTCTCGATATTCCAGGCTGCCTGCGAGGGCTACCCGGAAGCGCCGGTGCTGGGTCTCTCGGCTTGAGATAGCAGCGCGTCTCTCAGCGCGTCAGGAAGGCGGGGCTGCTGCCAGCGGGGTCTGCTCCTGCTCTCGGCTTCGGCAAGTGTGGCTGCTCCGTCTTGTCACCACACGTGTGTTTTGCATAGGGCAAGATCGGCAATATTTATACCTTAAAGGTGCCGGGATTGACGTAAGGATGGACATAGGTACGTCAATAAAGATGTCATACGACTTGCTCGTTAGCACATTCTTTACTAAAGTTCTCTGTGAAATCAAAACAATGGCCGCACGGATTATCCAGGTTGTCATAGGTTTGATTTGTTATGAGAACGTCGTATGCCTTATCAGGGGCTGGAGGAATATCGCTTGTCTAATTAGATCTCAAGCGTTATGACCTAATCAGATAACACGTTCCTGTGCCGTAGTGTGACTGCGTCAGATAACGGTATCTGCATCATGGGGAATTTCTTGCCTCATGGGCTGACTGTTAGTTAACTAGCTAGGTAGTTTAACCAGAATAGGGTCAGGAATAGGGGGATCGATTCAGAACCTATAGAAATACACGACAAGTTCGATGGTGTGCTTGCGGACAGAGCGGGTGCTCAGTAGTATGCATCTGAGGTGGTTGCGTCCTACCCCGGTGGGCGAGGTGGTGGCATGGAGGCTAGTGAAGCTGCAGCTCTGGCAGAAGGGTCCTTGGGTGCGCTTCGGGGTGGCCAGGAAGCAGGTGTATGATCGGCCGGTGTTGAGTGCGTGGAGGGTGCTGGCGTCGTAGTGGCGGCGGGCGTCGTGGCATTCACGGGAGCCGGGGGTCTGGCGCTGGGCGCTGTCCAGGCACGGACAAGCGCAGGCGGGCTTGTATTTGGCACGCTTTTGGCACGGCCGTCATAAGAAGTGGAGGTGGGAGGGAGGAACAGCTGGGAGGCAGGAGCGGGACGAATGGGCGAGCGGGGGGAGGGGAACGCAGCGGGGGGAAGGGGAGAGTAAGACTGGAACGCTGGAGGGCTACAGAGCGAAAAACGGCCAGAAGCACAGAATACAAAGATAAGGAAGACAACAGTGGGCATAAAATGATACAGCAGCAGAATGCAAAAAAGTAATACAACAGTGGGTAACAGATACCGCAAAAAGTAATACAACAGCAGACAAATAACAGGCAAAAAGGACCAGAGCAAGCACAAAAATATTTACGGCTCACCACTGGGCCAGCAGGGATGAGGCACAGGCAGGAGTCTGTGGGTGGAGCAGGGCCTCGAACTCGCGGCAGCAGCGAGATCAGAGAGCAGGGACATGGGCACAGACAGGTAGAGCTGTGCAACGTGGGGAGCGACCTGCCTTGATCAGGGTTGCTCCTTTATCTCACTCTTGTTTCATGGCTCTTTAATCCACCCCAGACACTCTCGGCTCCTTTATCTCACTCTTGCTTCTACCTTATGGCTCTTTAATCCACCCCAGACACTCCTGTTTCCTTTATCTCACTCTTGATTCCACCTCCTGACTCTTTAATACACCCCCATACACTCCTGGCTCCTTTATCTCACTCTTGATTCCACCTTATGGCTATTTAATCAACCCCCAGACACTCTTGGCTCCTTTATCTCACTCTTGATTCCACCTCATGGCTCTTTAATCCACCCCAGACACTCTTGGCTCCTTTGTCTCACTCTTGATTCCACCTCATGGCTCTTTAATCCACCCCAGATACTCCCGGCTCCCTTATCTCACTCTTGCTTCCACCTTATGGCTATTTAATCCACCCCAGACACTTTTTTCTCTTTTATCTCACACTTGATTCCACCTCGTGGCTCTTTAATCCACTCCCAGACACTCTCGGCTCCTTTATCTCACTCTTGATTCCACCTCGTGGCTCTTTAATCCACCCCAGACACTCTTGGCTCCTTTATCTCACTCTTGATTCCACCTCGGGGCTCTTTAATCCACTCCCAGACACTCTCTGCTCCTTTATATCACTCTTGATTTCACCTCATGACTCTCTAATCCACCCCAGACACTCTCAGCTCCTTTATCTCACTCTTGATTCCACCTCATGGCTCTTTAATCCACCACCAGCCACTCCCGGCTCCTTTATCTCACTCTTGATTCTACCTCATGGCTCCTTAATCCACCACCAGCCACTCCCGGCTCCTTTATCTCACTCTTGATTCCACCTCATGGTTCTTTAATCCACCCCCAGACACTCTCGGCTCCTTTATCCCACTCTTGATTCCACCTCATGGCTCTTTAATTTACCCACAGCCACTCTTGGCTCCTGTATCTCACTCTTGATTCCACCTCATGGCTCTTTATCTCACTTCTGTAGGTCCCTGCTTTCCCCCTTTGTCACTTGTTTTCATCTTTCTCTTCCTCGTTCTTCCCCCTTGTGTGTTTTTCACTCCCTTGTTATGAGTCAAAGTCTGATGAGGAAAAATACGTGCCGGCTCTTAAAAGGAGAGTGCTGATGGGCCCCACCTGCGACCACCGGCTGAAATTAAGCTTTAATCAACATCTTACCCCTTGGTTGATAGAGGAAAGAATGTAGTCCGACCGGGCGGGGTGGAGAAAGAAGAAAAACAGACAGGATGGAGAAGAATTAAAGGAAAGAAAACACAAAAAAGAGAATGCTAGAGGAAGAGAATTCACGTGAGTCACTCCATGACCGCGTCTCCTCGACCCGTCACTGTGGACTCATGATACAGCGAATGTCTGCGTCTTAGCTGCTGCTTCTTGCTCAAACGCTATGGAGGTCTCATGATCCTACGGGTGGGGGGGTAATCTAATCTGGCTCATGGTGGTCTCATGATCCTGCGGGTGGTCTGGCTCATGGTGGTCTCATGATCCTACGGGTGGTCTGGTTCACGGTGGTCTCATGATTCTACGGGTGGTCTGGCTCATGGTGGTCTCATGATCCTACTGGTGGTCTGGCTCATGGCGGTCTCATGATCCTACGGGTGGTCTGGCTCATGGCGGTCTCATGATCCTACGGGTGGTCTGGCTCATGGTGGTCTCATGATCCTGCGGGTGGTGTGGCTCATGGTGGTCTCATGATCCTAAGGGTGGTCTGGCTCATGGCGATCTCATGATCCTACGGGTGGTCTGGCTCATGGTGGTCTCATGATCCTAAGGGTGGTCTGGCTCATGGCGGTCTCATGATCCTACGGGTGGTCTGGCTCATGGTGGTCTCATGATCCTAAGGGTGGTCTGGCTCATAGTGGTCTCATGATCCTACGGGTGGTCTGGCTCATGGTGGTCTCATGATCCTATGGGTGGTCTGGCTCATGGTGGTCTCATGATCCTACGGGTGGTCTGGCTCATGGTGGTCTCATGATCCTACGGGTGGTCTGGCTCATGGTGGTCTCATGATCCTACAGGTGGTCTGGCTCATGGTGGTCTCATGATCCTACGGGTGGTCTGGCTCATGGTGGTCTCATGATCCTACGGGTGGTCTGGCTCATGGTGGTCTCATGATCCTATGGGTGGTCTGGCTCATGGTGGTCTCATGATCCTATGGGTGGTCTGGCTCATGGTGGTCTCATGATCCTACGGGTGGTCTGGCTCATGGTGGTCTCATGATCCTACGGGTGGTCTGGCTCTTGGTGGTCTCATGATCCTACGGGAGGTCTGGCTCATGGTGGTCTCATGATCCTACGGGTGGTCTGGCTCATGGTGGTCTCATGATCCTACGGGTGGTCTGGCTCTTGGTGGTCTCATGATCCTACGGGTGGTCTGGCTCATGGTGGTCTCATGCTCCTACGGGAGGTCTGGCTCATGGTGGTCTCATGATCCTACGGGTGGTCTGGCTCATGGTGGTCTCATGATCCTACGGGTGGTCTGGCTCATGGTGGTCTCATGATCCACGGGTGGTCTGGCTCATCGTGGTCTTATGATCCTACGGGTGGTCTGGCCCATGATCCTACGGGTGGTCTGGCTCATGGTGGTCTCATGATCCTACGGGTGGTCTGGCTCATGGTAATCTCATGATCCTATGGGTGGATTCCTCTGGCCTGGCTCATGGCGGTCTCAGGATCCTATGGGTGGATTCCTCTGGTCTGGCTCATGGGGGTCTCATGATCCTGCGGGTGGTCTGTCTCATGGTGGTCTCATGATCCTATGGGTGGTCTGGCTCATGGTGGTCTCATGATCCAGCGTGTGGCCTGGCTCATGGTGGTGTCATGATCCTACGGGTGGTCTGGCTGATGGTGGTCTCATGCTCCTACGGGTGGTCTGGCTCATGGTGGTCTCATGATCCTACGGGTGGCCTGGCTCATGGTGGTCTCATGATCCTACGGGTGGTCTGGCTCATGGTGGTCTCATGATCCTACGGGTGGTCTGGCTCATGGTGGTCTTTGATCCTACGGGTGGTCTGGCTCATGGTGGTCTCATGATCCTAGGGTGGTCTGACTCATGGTGGTCTCATGATCCTACGGGTGATCTGGCTCATGGTGGTCTCATGCTCCTACGGGTGGTCTGGCTCATGGTGGTCTCATGATCCTACGGGTGGTCTGGATCATGGTGGTCTCATGATCCTATGGGTGGTCTGGGTCATGGTGGTCTCATGATCCTACGGGTGGTCTGGCTCATGGTGGTCTCATGATCCTACGGGTGGTCTGGCTCATGATGGTCTCATGATCCTATGGGTGGTCTGGCTCTTGGTGGTCTCATGGTCCTAGGGGTGGTCTGGCTCATGGTGGTCTCATGATCCTACAGGTGGTCTGGCTCATGGTGGTCTCATGATCCTATGGGTGGTCTGGCTTAGGGTGGTCTCATGATCCTACGGGTGGTCTGGCTCATGGTGGTCTCATGATCCTACGGGTGGTCTGGCTCATGGTGGTCTCATGATCCTACGGGTGGTCTGGCTCATGGTGGACTCATGATCCTACGGGTGGCCTGGCTCATGGTGGTCTCATGATCCTACGGGTGGTCTGGCTCATGGTGGTCTCATGATCCTACGGGTGGTCTGGCTCATGGTGTTCTCATTGATCCTACGGGTGGTCTGGCTCATGGTGGTCTCATGATCCTATGGGTGGTCTGGCTCATGGTGGTCTCATGATCCTACGGGTGGTCTGGCTCATGGTGGTCTCATGATCCTACGGGTGGTCTGGCTCTTGGTGGTCTCATGATCCTACGGGAGGTCTGGCTCATGGTGGTCTCATGATCCTACGGGTGGTCTGGCTCATGGTTGTCTCATGATCCTACGGGTGGTCTGGCTCTTGGTGGTCTCATGATCCTACGGGTGGTCTGGCTCATGGTGGTCTCATGCTCCTACGGGAGGTCTGGCTCATGGTGATCTCATGATCCTATGGGTGGATTCCTCTGGCCTGGCTCATGGCGGTCTCAGGATCCTACGGGTGGATTCCTCTGGTCTGGCTCATGGGGGTCTCATGATCCTGCGGGTGGTCTGTCTCATGGTGGTCTCATGATCCTATGGGTGGTCTGGCTCATGGTGGTCTCATTATCCAGCGTGTGGCCTGGCTCATGGTGGTCTCATGATCCTACGGGTGGTCTGGCTGATGGTGGTCTCATGCTCCTACGGGTGGTCTGGCTCATGGTGGTCTCATGATCCTACGGGTGGTCTGGCTCATGGTGGTCTCATGATCCTACGGGTGGTCTGGCTCATGGTGGTCATTGATCCTACGGGTGGTCTGGCTCATGGTGGTCTCATGATCCTAGGGTGGTCTGACTCATGGTGGTCTCATGATCCTACGGGTGATATGGCTCATGGTGGTCTCATGCTCCTACGGGTGGTCTGGCTCATGGTGGTCTCATGATCCTACGGGTGGTCTGGATCATGGTGGTCTCATGATCCTATGGGTGGTCTGGGTCATGGTGGTCTCATGATCCTACGGGTGGTCTGGCTCATGGTGGTCTCATGATCCTACGGGTGGTCTGGCTCATGGTGGTCTCATGATCCTACGGGTGGTCTGGCTCATGATGGTCTCATGATCCTATGGGTGGTCTGGCTCTTGGTGGTCTCATGGTCCTAGGGGTGGTCTGGCTCATGGTGGTCTCATGATCCTACAGGTGGTCTGGCTCATGGTGGTCTCATGATCCTATGGGTGGTCTGGCTTAGGGTGGTCTCATGATCCTACGGGTGGTCTGGCTCATGGTGGTCTCATGATCCTACGGGTGGTCTGGCTCATGGTGGTCTCATGATCCTACGGGTGGTCTGGCTCATGGTGGACTCATGATCCTACGGGTGGCCTGGCTCATGGTGGTCTCATGATCCTACGGGTGGTCTGGCTCATGGTGGTCTCATGATCCTACGGGTGGTCTGGCTCATGGTGTTCTCATTGATCCTACGGGTGGTCTGGCTCATGGTGGTCTCATGATCCTACGGGTGGTCTGGCTCATGTTGGTCTCATGATCCTATGAGTGGTCTGGCTCAGGGTGGTCTCATGATCCTACGGGTGGTCAGGCTCATGGTGGTCTCATGATCCTTCGGGTGGTCTGGTTCATGGTGGTCTCATGATCCTACGGGTGGTCTGGCTCATGGTGGTCTCATGATCCTACAGGTGGTCTTGCTCATAGTGGTCTCATGATCCTACGGATGGTCTGGCTCATGGCGGTCTCATGATCCTACAGGTGGTCTGGCTCATGGCGGTCTCATGATCCTACAGGTGGTCTGGCTCATGGTGGTCTCATGCTCCTACGGGTGGTCTGGCTCATGGTGGTCTCATGCTCCTACGTGTGGTCTGGGTCATGGTGGTCTCATGATCCTACGGGTGGTCTGGCTCATGGTGGTCTCATGATCCTAGGGGTGGTCTGGCTCATGGTGGTCTCATGATCCTACGGGTGGTCTGGCTCATGGCGGTCTCATGATCCTACGGGTGGTCTGGCTCATGGTGGTCTCATGCTCCTACGGGTGGTCTGGCTCATGGTGGTCTCATGATCCTATGGGTGGTCTGGCTCACGGTGGTCTCATGATCCTAGGGGTGGTCTGGCTCATGGTGGTCTCATGATCCTACTGGTTGTCTGGCTCATGGTGGTCTCATGATCCTATGGGTGGTCTGGCTCATGGTGGTCTCATGATCCTACGGGTGGTCTGGCTCATGGTGATCCTACGGGTGGTCTGGCTCATGGTGGTCTCATGATCCTATGGGTGGTCTGGCTCATGGTGGTCTCATGATCCTATGGGTGGTCTGGCTCATGGTGGTCTCATGATCCTATGGGTGGTCTGGCTCATGGTGGTCTCATGATCCTATGAGTGGTCTGGCTCAGGGTGGTCTCATGATCCTACGGGTGGTCTGGCTCATGGTGGTCTCATGATCCTTCGGGTGGTCTGGTTCATGGTGGTCTCATGATCCTACGGGTGGTCTGGCTCATGGTGGTCTCATGATCCTACAGGTGGTCTTGCTCATAGTGGTCTCATGATCCTACGGATGGTCTGGCTCATGGCGGTCTCATGATCCTACAGGTGGTCTGGCTCATGGCGGTCTCATGATCCTACAGGTGGTCTGGCTCATGGTGGTCTCATGCTCCTACGGGTGGTCTGGCTCATGGTGGTCTCATGCTCCTACGTGTGGTCTGGGTCATGGTGGTCTCATGATCCTACGGGTGGTCTGGCTCATGGTGGTCTCATGATCCTAGGGGTGGTCTGGCTCAGGGTGGTCTCATGATCCTACGGGTGGTCTGGCTCATGGCGGTCTCATGATCCTACGGGTGGTCTGGCTCATGGTGGTCTCATGCTCCTACGGGTGGTCTGGCTCATGGTGGTCTCATGATCCTATGGGTGGTCTGGCTCACGGTGGTCTCATGATCCTAGGGGTGGTCTGGCTCATGGTGGTCTCATGATCCTACTGGTTGTCTGGCTCATGGTGGTCTCATGATCCTATGGGTGGTCTGGCTCATGGTGGTCTCATGATCCTACGGGTGGTCTGGCTCATGGTGATCCTACGGGTGGTCTGGCTCATGGTGGTCTCATGATCCTATGGGTGGTCTGGCTCATGGTGGTCTCATGATCCTATGGGTGGTCTGGCTCATGGTGGTCTCATGATCCTACGGGTGGTCTGGGTCATGGTGGTCTCATGATCCTACGGGTGGTCTGGCTCATGGTGGTCTCATGATCCTACGGGTGGTCTGGCTCATGGTGGTCTCATGATCCTACGGGTGGTCTGGCTCGTGGTGGTCTCATGATCCTACGTGTGGTCTGGCTCGTGGTGGTCTCATGATCCTACGTGTGGTCTGGCTCATGGTGGTCTCATGATCCTATGCGTGGTCTGGCTCATGGTGGTCTCATGATCCTACGGGTGGTCTGGCTCATGGTGGTCTCATGATCCTACCGGTGGTCCGGCTGATGGTGGTCTCATGATCCTACGGGTGGTCTGGCTCTTGGTGGTCTCATGATCCTAGGGTGGTATGGCTCTTGGTGGTCGCATGATCCTACGGGTGGTGTGGCTCATGGTGGTCTCATGATCCTACGGGAGGTCTGGCTCATGGTGGTCTCATGATCCTACGGGTGGTCTGGCTCATGGTGGTCTCATGATCCCATGGGTGGTCTGGCTCATGGTGGTCTCATGCTCCTACGGGTGGTCTGGCTCATGGTGGTCTCATGATCCTACGGGTGGTCTGGCTCATGGTGGTCTCATGATCCTACGGGTGGTCTGGCTCATGGTGGTCTCATGATCCTACGGGTGGTCTGGCTCATGGTGGTCTCATGATCCTACGGGTGCTCTGGCTCATGATGGTCTCATGATCCTACGGGTGGTCTGGCTCATGGTGGTCTCATGATCCTACGGTTGGTCTGGCTCATGGTGGTCTCATGATCCTACGGGTGGCCTGGCTCATGGTGGTCTCATAATCCTACGGGTGGTCTGGCTCATGGTGGTCTCATGATCCTAGGGGTGGTCTGGCTCATGGTGGTCTCATGATACTTCGGGTGGTCTGGCTCATGGTGGTCTCATGATCCTACGGGTGGTCTAGCTCTTGGTGGTCTCATGATCCTAGGGTGGTCTGGCTCATGGTGGTCTCATGCTCCTACGGGTGGTCTGGCTCATGGTGGTCTCATGCTCCTACGGATGGTCTGGCTCATGGTGGTCTCATGATCCTACGGGTGTTCTGGCTCATGGTGGTCTCATGATCCTACAGGTGGTCTGGCTCATGGTGGTCTCATGATCCTATGGGTGGTCTGGCTCTTGGTGGTCGCATGATCCTACGGGTGGTCTGGCTCATGGTGGTCCCATGATCCTTCGGGTGGTCTGGGTCATGGTGGTCTCATGCTCCTACGGGTGGTCTGGCTCATGGTGGTCTCATGCCTACGGGTGGTCTGGCTCATGGTGGTCTCATGATCCTATGGGTGGTCTGGCTCTTGGTGGTCGCATGATCCTACGGGTGGTCTGGCTCATGGTGGTCTCATGATCCTTCGGGTGGTCTGGGTCATGGTGGTCTCATGCTCCTACGGGTGGTCTGGCTCATGGTGGTCTCATGATCCTAAGGGTGGTCTGGCTCATGGCGGTCTCATGATCCTACGGGTGGTCTGGCTCATGGTGGTCTCATGATCCTAAGGGTGGTCTGGCTCATAGTGGTCTCATGATCCTACGGGTGGTCTGGCTCATGGTGGTCTCATGATCCTATGGGTGGTCTGGCTCATGGTGGTCTCATGATCCTACGGGTGCTCTGGCTCATGGTGGTCTCATGACCCTACAGGTGGTCTGGCTCATGGTGGTCTCATGATGCTACGGGTGGTCTGGCTCATGGTGGTCTCATGATCCTACGGGTGGTCTGGCTCATGGTGGTCTCATGATCCTATGGGTGGTCTGGCTCATGGTGGTCTCATGATCCTATGGGTGGTCTGGCTCATGGTGGTCTCATGATCCTACGGGTGGTCTGGCTCATGGTGGTCTCATGATCCTACGGGTGGTCTGGCTCTTGGTGGTCTCATGATCCTACGGGAGGTCTGGCTCATGGTGGTCTCATGATCCTACGGGTGGTCTGGCTCATGGTGGTCTCATGATCCTACGGGTGGTCTGGCTCTTGGTGGTCTCATGATCCTACGGGTGGTCTGGCTCATGGTGGTCTCATGCTCCTACGGGAGGTCTGGCTCATGGTGGTCTCATGATCCTACGGGTGGTCTGGCTCATGGTGGTCTCATGATCCTACGGGTGGTCTGGCTCATGGTGGTCTCATGATCCACGGGTGGTCTGGCTCATCGTGGTCTTATGATCCTACGGGTGGTCTGGCCCATGATCCTACGGGTGGTCTGGCTCATGGTGGTCTCATGATCCTACGGGTGGTCTGGCTCATGGTGATCTCATGATCCTATGGGTGGATTCCTCTGGCCTGGCTCATGGCGGTCTCAGGATCCTACGGGTGGATTCCTCTGGTCTGGCTCATGGGGGTCTCATGATCCTGCGGGTGGTCTGTCTCATGGTGGTCTCATGATCCTATGGGTGGTCTGGCTCATGGTGGTCTCATGATCCAGCGTGTGGCCTGGCTCATGGTGGTCTCATGATCCTACGGGTGGTCTGGCTGATGGTGGTCTCATGCTCCTACGGGTGGTCTGGCTCATGGTGGTCTCATGATCCTACGGGTGGCCTGGCTCATGGTGGTCTCATGATCCTACGGGTGGTCTGGCTCATGGTGGTCTCATGATCCTACGAGTGGTCTGGCTCATGGTGGTCATTGATCCTACGGGTGGTCTGGCTCATGGCGGTCTCATGATCCTAGGGTGGTCTGACTCATGGTGGTCTCATGATCCTACGGGTGATCTGGCTCATGGTGGTCTCATGCTCCTACGGGTGGTCTGGCTCATGGTGGTCTCATGATCCTACGGGTGGTCTGGATCATGGTGGTCTCATGATCCTATGGGTGGTCTGGGTCATGGTGGTCTCATGATCCTACGGGTGGTCTGGCTCATGGTGGTCTCATGATCCTACGGGTGGTCTGGCTCATGGTGGTCTCATGATCCTACGGGTGGTCTGGCTCATGATGGTCTCATGATCCTATGGGTGGTCTGGCTCTTGGTGGTCTCATGGTCCTAGGGGTGGTCTGGCTCATGGTGGTCTCATGATCCTACAGGTGGTCTGGCTCATGGTGGTCTCATGATCCTATGGGCGGTCTGGCTTAGGGTGGTCTCATGATCCTACGGGTGGTCTGGCTCATGGTGGTCTCATGATCCTACGGGTGGTCTGGCTCATGGTGGTCTCATGATCCTACGGGTGGTCTGGCTCATGGTGGACTCATGATCCTACGGGTGGCCTGGCTCATGGTGGTCTCATGATCCTACGGGTGGTCTGGCTCATGGTGGTCTCATGATCCTACGGGTGGTCTGGCTCATGGTGTTCTCATTGATCCTACGGGTGGTCTGGCTCATGGTGGTCTCATGATCCTACGGGTGGTCTGGCTCATGGTGGTCTCATGATCCTATGAGTGGTCTGGCTCAGGGTGGTCTCATGATCCTACGGGTGGTCAGGCTCATGGTGGTCTCATGATCCTTCGGGTGGTCTGGTTCATGGTGGTCTCATGATCCTACGGGTGGTCTGGCTCATGGTGGTCTCATGATCCTACAGGTGGTCTTGCTCATAGTGGTCTCATGATCCTACGGATGGTCTGGCTCATGGCGGTCTCATGATCCTACAGGTGGTCTGGCTCATGGCGGTCTCATGATCCTACAGGTGGTCTGGCTCATGGTGGTCTCATGCTCCTACGCGTGGTCTGGCTCATGGTGGTCTCATGCTCCTACGTGTGGTCTGGGTCATGGTGGTCTCATGATCCTACGGGTGGTCTGGCTCATGGTGGTCTCATGATCCTAGGGGTGGTCTGGCTCATGGTGGTCTCATGATCCTACGGGTGGTCAGGCTCATGGCGGTCTCATGATCCTATGGGTGGTCTGGCTCATGGTGGTCTCATGCTCCTACGGGTGGTCTGGCTCATGGTGGTCTCATGATCCTATGGGTGGTCTGGCTCACGGTGGTCTCATGATCCTAGGGGTGGTCTGGCTCATGGTGGTCTCATGATCCTACTGGTTGTCTGGCTCATGGTGGTCTCATGATCCTATGGGTGGTCTGGCTCATGGTGGTCTCATGATCCTACGGGTGGTCTGGCTCATGGTGATCCTACGGGTGGTCTGGCTCATGGTGGTCTCATGATCCTATGGGTGGTCTGGCTCATGGTGGTCTCATGATCCTATGGGTGGTCTGGCTCATGGTGGTCTCATGATCCTATGGGTGGTCTGGCTCATGGTGGTCTCATGATCCTATGAGTGGTCTGGCTCAGGGTGGTCTCATGATCCTACGGGTGGTCTGGCTCATGGTGGTCTCATGATCCTTCGGGTGGTCTGGTTCATGGTGGTCTCATGATCCTACAGGTGGTCTTGCTCATAGTGGTCTCATGATCCTACGGATGGTCTGGCTCATGGTGGTCTCATGATCCTACGGGTGATCTGGCTCATGGTGGTCTCATGCTCCTACGGGTGGTCTGGCTCATGGTGGTCTCATGATCCTACGGGTGGTCTGGATCATGGTGGTCTCATGATCCTATGGGTGGTCTGGGTCATGGTGGTCTCATGATCCTACGGGTGGTCTGGCTCATGGTGGTCTCATGATCCTACGGGTGGTCTGGCTCATGATGGTCTCATGATCCTATGGGTGGTCTGGCTCTTGGTGGTCTCATGGTCCTAGGGGTGGTCTGGCTCATGGTGGTCTCATGATCCTACAGGTGGTCTGGCTCATGGTGGTCTCATGATCCTATGGGTGGTCTGGCTTAGGGTGGTCTCATGATCCTACGGGTGGTCTGGCTCATGGTGGTCTCATGATCCTACGGGTGGTCTGGCTCATGGTGGTCTCATGATCCTACGGGTGGTCTGGCTCATGGTGGACTCATGATCCTACGGGTGGCCTGGCTCATGGTGGTCTCATGATCCTACGGGTGGTCTGGCTCATGGTGGTCTCATGATCCTACGGGTGGTCTGGCTCATGGTGTTCTCATTGATCCTACGGGTGGTCTGGCTCATGGTGGTCTCATGATCCTATGGGTGGTCTGGCTCATGGTGGTCTCATGATCCTACGGGTGGTCTGGCTCATGGTGGTCTCATGATCCTACGGGTGGTCTGGCTCTTGGTGGTCTCATGATCCTACGGGAGGTCTGGCTCATGGTGGTCTCATGATCCTACGGGTGGTCTGGCTCATGGTTGTCTCATGATCCTACGGGTGGTCTGGCTCTTGGTGGTCTCATGATCCTACGGGTGGTCTGGCTCATGGTGGTCTCATGCTCCTACGGGAGGTCTGGCTCATGGTGATCTCATGATCCTATGGGTGGATTCCTCTGGCCTGGCTCATGGCGGTCTCAGGATCCTACGGGTGGATTCCTCTGGTCTGGCTCATGGGGGTCTCATGATCCTGCGGGTGGTCTGTCTCATGGTGGTCTCATGATCCTATGGGTGGTCTGGCTCATGGTGGTCTCATTATCCAGCGTGTGGCCTGGCTCATGGTGGTCTCATGATCCTACGGGTGGTCTGGCTGATGGTGGTCTCATGCTCCTACGGGTGGTCTGGCTCATGGTGGTCTCATGATCCTACGGGTGGTCTGGCTCATGGTGGTCTCATGATCCTACGGGTGGTCTGGCTCATGGTGGTCATTGATCCTACGGGTGGTCTGGCTCATGGTGGTCTCATGATCCTAGGGTGGTCTGACTCATGGTGGTCTCATGATCCTACGGGTGATATGGCTCATGGTGGTCTCATGCTCCTACGGGTGGTCTGGCTCATGGTGGTCTCATGATCCTACGGGTGGTCTGGATCATGGTGGTCTCATGATCCTATGGGTGGTCTGGGTCATGGTGGTCTCATGATCCTACGGGTGGTCTGGCTCATGGTGGTCTCATGATCCTACGGGTGGTCTGGCTCATGGTGGTCTCATGATCCTACGGGTGGTCTGGCTCATGATGGTCTCATGATCCTATGGGTGGTCTGGCTCTTGGTGGTCTCATGGTCCTAGGGGTGGTCTGGCTCATGGTGGTCTCATGATCCTACAGGTGGTCTGGCTCATGGTGGTCTCATGATCCTATGGGTGGTCTGGCTTAGGGTGGTCTCATGATCCTACGGGTGGTCTGGCTCATGGTGGTCTCATGATCCTACGGGTGGTCTGGCTCATGGTGGTCTCATGATCCTACGGGTGGTCTGGCTCATGGTGGACTCATGATCCTACGGGTGGCCTGGCTCATGGTGGTCTCATGATCCTACGGGTGGTCTGGCTCATGGTGGTCTCATGATCCTACGGGTGGTCTGGCTCATGGTGTTCTCATTGATCCTACGGGTGGTCTGGCTCATGGTGGTCTCATGATCCTACGGGTGGTCTGGCTCATGTTGGTCTCATGATCCTATGAGTGGTCTGGCTCAGGGTGGTCTCATGATCCTACGGGTGGTCAGGCTCATGGTGGTCTCATGATCCTTCGGGTGGTCTGGTTCATGGTGGTCTCATGATCCTACGGGTGGTCTGGCTCATGGTGGTCTCATGATCCTACAGGTGGTCTTGCTCATAGTGGTCTCATGATCCTACGGATGGTCTGGCTCATGGCGGTCTCATGATCCTACAGGTGGTCTGGCTCATGGCGGTCTCATGATCCTACAGGTGGTCTGGCTCATGGTGGTCTCATGCTCCTACGGGTGGTCTGGCTCATGGTGGTCTCATGCTCCTACGTGTGGTCTGGGTCATGGTGGTCTCATGATCCTACGGGTGGTCTGGCTCATGGTGGTCTCATGATCCTAGGGGTGGTCTGGCTCATGGTGGTCTCATGATCCTACGGGTGGTCTGGCTCATGGCGGTCTCATGATCCTACGGGTGGTCTGGCTCATGGTGGTCTCATGCTCCTACGGGTGGTCTGGCTCATGGTGGTCTCATGATCCTATGGGTGGTCTGGCTCACGGTGGTCTCATGATCCTAGGGGTGGTCTGGCTCATGGTGGTCTCATGATCCTACTGGTTGTCTGGCTCATGGTGGTCTCATGATCCTATGGGTGGTCTGGCTCATGGTGGTCTCATGATCCTACGGGTGGTCTGGCTCATGGTGATCCTACGGGTGGTCTGGCTCATGGTGGTCTCATGATCCTATGGGTGGTCTGGCTCATGGTGGTCTCATGATCCTATGGGTGGTCTGGCTCATGGTGGTCTCATGATCCTATGGGTGGTCTGGCTCATGGTGGTCTCATGATCCTATGAGTGGTCTGGCTCAGGGTGGTCTCATGATCCTACGGGTGGTCTGGCTCATGGTGGTCTCATGATCCTTCGGGTGGTCTGGTTCATGGTGGTCTCATGATCCTACGGGTGGTCTGGCTCATGGTGGTCTCATGATCCTACAGGTGGTCTTGCTCATAGTGGTCTCATGATCCTACGGATGGTCTGGCTCATGGCGGTCTCATGATCCTACAGGTGGTCTGGCTCATGGCGGTCTCATGATCCTACAGGTGGTCTGGCTCATGGTGGTCTCATGCTCCTACGGGTGGTCTGGCTCATGGTGGTCTCATGCTCCTACGTGTGGTCTGGGTCATGGTGGTCTCATGATCCTACGGGTGGTCTGGCTCATGGTGGTCTCATGATCCTAGGGGTGGTCTGGCTCAGGGTGGTCTCATGATCCTACGGGTGGTCTGGCTCATGGCGGTCTCATGATCCTACGGGTGGTCTGGCTCATGGTGGTCTCATGCTCCTACGGGTGGTCTGGCTCATGGTGGTCTCATGATCCTATGGGTGGTCTGGCTCACGGTGGTCTCATGATCCTAGGGGTGGTCTGGCTCATGGTGGTCTCATGATCCTACTGGTTGTCTGGCTCATGGTGGTCTCATGATCCTATGGGTGGTCTGGCTCATGGTGGTCTCATGATCCTACGGGTGGTCTGGCTCATGGTGATCCTACGGGTGGTCTGGCTCATGGTGGTCTCATGATCCTATGGGTGGTCTGGCTCATGGTGGTCTCATGATCCTATGGGTGGTCTGGCTCATGGTGGTCTCATGATCCTACGGGTGGTCTGGGTCATGGTGGTCTCATGATCCTACGGGTGGTCTGGCTCATGGTGGTCTCATGATCCTACGGGTGGTCTGGCTCATGGTGGTCTCATGATCCTACGGGTGGTCTGGCTCGTGGTGGTCTCATGATCCTACGTGTGGTCTGGCTCGTGGTGGTCTCATGATCCTACGTGTGGTCTGGCTCATGGTGGTCTCATGATCCTATGCGTGGTCTGGCTCATGGTGGTCTCATGATCCTACGGGTGGTCTGGCTCATGGTGGTCTCATGATCCTACCGGTGGTCCGGCTGATGGTGGTCTCATGATCCTACGGGTGGTCTGGCTCTTGGTGGTCTCATGATCCTAGGGTGGTATGGCTCTTGGTGGTCGCATGATCCTACGGGTGGTGTGGCTCATGGTGGTCTCATGATCCTACGGGAGGTCTGGCTCATGGTGGTCTCATGATCCTACGGGTGGTCTGGCTCATGGTGGTCTCATGATCCCATGGGTGGTCTGGCTCATGGTGGTCTCATGCTCCTACGGGTGGTCTGGCTCATGGTGGTCTCATGATCCTACGGGTGGTCTGGCTCATGGTGGTCTCATGATCCTACGGGTGGTCTGGCTCATGGTGGTCTCATGATCCTACGGGTGGTCTGGCTCATGGTGGTCTCATGATCCTACGGGTGCTCTGGCTCATGATGGTCTCATGATCCTACGGGTGGTCTGGCTCATGGTGGTCTCATGATCCTACGGTTGGTCTGGCTCATGGTGGTCTCATGATCCTACGGGTGGCCTGGCTCATGGTGGTCTCATAATCCTACGGGTGGTCTGGCTCATGGTGGTCTCATGATCCTAGGGGTGGTCTGGCTCATGGTGGTCTCATGATACTTCGGGTGGTCTGGCTCATGGTGGTCTCATGATCCTACGGGTGGTCTAGCTCTTGGTGGTCTCATGATCCTAGGGTGGTCTGGCTCATGGTGGTCTCATGCTCCTACGGGTGGTCTGGCTCATGGTGGTCTCATGCTCCTACGGATGGTCTGGCTCATGGTGGTCTCATGATCCTACGGGTGTTCTGGCTCATGGTGGTCTCATGATCCTACAGGTGGTCTGGCTCATGGTGGTCTCATGATCCTATGGGTGGTCTGGCTCTTGGTGGTCGCATGATCCTACGGGTGGTCTGGCTCATGGTGGTCCCATGATCCTTCGGGTGGTCTGGGTCATGGTGGTCTCATGCTCCTACGGGTGGTCTGGCTCATGGTGGTCTCATGCCTACGGGTGGTCTGGCTCATGGTGGTCTCATGATCCTATGGGTGGTCTGGCTCTTGGTGGTCGCATGATCCTACGGGTGGTCTGGCTCATGGTGGTCTCATGATCCTTCGGGTGGTCTGGGTCATGGTGGTCTCATGCTCCTACGGGTGGTCTGGCTCATGGTGGTCTCATGATCCTAAGGGTGGTCTGGCTCATGGCGGTCTCATGATCCTACGGGTGGTCTGGCTCATGGTGGTCTCATGATCCTAAGGGTGGTCTGGCTCATAGTGGTCTCATGATCCTACGGGTGGTCTGGCTCATGGTGGTCTCATGATCCTATGGGTGGTCTGGCTCATGGTGGTCTCATGATCCTACGGGTGCTCTGGCTCATGGTGGTCTCATGACCCTACAGGTGGTCTGGCTCATGGTGGTCTCATGATGCTACGGGTGGTCTGGCTCATGGTGGTCTCATGATCCTACGGGTGGTCTGGCTCATGGTGGTCTCATGATCCTATGGGTGGTCTGGCTCATGGTGGTCTCATGATCCTATGGGTGGTCTGGCTCATGGTGGTCTCATGATCCTACGGGTGGTCTGGCTCATGGTGGTCTCATGATCCTACGGGTGGTCTGGCTCTTGGTGGTCTCATGATCCTACGGGAGGTCTGGCTCATGGTGGTCTCATGATCCTACGGGTGGTCTGGCTCATGGTGGTCTCATGATCCTACGGGTGGTCTGGCTCTTGGTGGTCTCATGATCCTACGGGTGGTCTGGCTCATGGTGGTCTCATGCTCCTACGGGAGGTCTGGCTCATGGTGGTCTCATGATCCTACGGGTGGTCTGGCTCATGGTGGTCTCATGATCCTACGGGTGGTCTGGCTCATGGTGGTCTCATGATCCACGGGTGGTCTGGCTCATCGTGGTCTTATGATCCTACGGGTGGTCTGGCCCATGATCCTACGGGTGGTCTGGCTCATGGTGGTCTCATGATCCTACGGGTGGTCTGGCTCATGGTGATCTCATGATCCTATGGGTGGATTCCTCTGGCCTGGCTCATGGCGGTCTCAGGATCCTACGGGTGGATTCCTCTGGTCTGGCTCATGGGGGTCTCATGATCCTGCGGGTGGTCTGTCTCATGGTGGTCTCATGATCCTATGGGTGGTCTGGCTCATGGTGGTCTCATGATCCAGCGTGTGGCCTGGCTCATGGTGGTCTCATGATCCTACGGGTGGTCTGGCTGATGGTGGTCTCATGCTCCTACGGGTGGTCTGGCTCATGGTGGTCTCATGATCCTACGGGTGGCCTGGCTCATGGTGGTCTCATGATCCTACGGGTGGTCTGGCTCATGGTGGTCTCATGATCCTACGAGTGGTCTGGCTCATGGTGGTCATTGATCCTACGGGTGGTCTGGCTCATGGCGGTCTCATGATCCTAGGGTGGTCTGACTCATGGTGGTCTCATGATCCTACGGGTGATCTGGCTCATGGTGGTCTCATGCTCCTACGGGTGGTCTGGCTCATGGTGGTCTCATGATCCTACGGGTGGTCTGGATCATGGTGGTCTCATGATCCTATGGGTGGTCTGGGTCATGGTGGTCTCATGATCCTACGGGTGGTCTGGCTCATGGTGGTCTCATGATCCTACGGGTGGTCTGGCTCATGGTGGTCTCATGATCCTACGGGTGGTCTGGCTCATGATGGTCTCATGATCCTATGGGTGGTCTGGCTCTTGGTGGTCTCATGGTCCTAGGGGTGGTCTGGCTCATGGTGGTCTCATGATCCTACAGGTGGTCTGGCTCATGGTGGTCTCATGATCCTATGGGCGGTCTGGCTTAGGGTGGTCTCATGATCCTACGGGTGGTCTGGCTCATGGTGGTCTCATGATCCTACGGGTGGTCTGGCTCATGGTGGTCTCATGATCCTACGGGTGGTCTGGCTCATGGTGGACTCATGATCCTACGGGTGGCCTGGCTCATGGTGGTCTCATGATCCTACGGGTGGTCTGGCTCATGGTGGTCTCATGATCCTACGGGTGGTCTGGCTCATGGTGTTCTCATTGATCCTACGGGTGGTCTGGCTCATGGTGGTCTCATGATCCTACGGGTGGTCTGGCTCATGGTGGTCTCATGATCCTATGAGTGGTCTGGCTCAGGGTGGTCTCATGATCCTACGGGTGGTCAGGCTCATGGTGGTCTCATGATCCTTCGGGTGGTCTGGTTCATGGTGGTCTCATGATCCTACGGGTGGTCTGGCTCATGGTGGTCTCATGATCCTACAGGTGGTCTTGCTCATAGTGGTCTCATGATCCTACGGATGGTCTGGCTCATGGCGGTCTCATGATCCTACAGGTGGTCTGGCTCATGGCGGTCTCATGATCCTACAGGTGGTCTGGCTCATGGTGGTCTCATGCTCCTACGCGTGGTCTGGCTCATGGTGGTCTCATGCTCCTACGTGTGGTCTGGGTCATGGTGGTCTCATGATCCTACGGGTGGTCTGGCTCATGGTGGTCTCATGATCCTAGGGGTGGTCTGGCTCATGGTGGTCTCATGATCCTACGGGTGGTCAGGCTCATGGCGGTCTCATGATCCTATGGGTGGTCTGGCTCATGGTGGTCTCATGCTCCTACGGGTGGTCTGGCTCATGGTGGTCTCATGATCCTATGGGTGGTCTGGCTCACGGTGGTCTCATGATCCTAGGGGTGGTCTGGCTCATGGTGGTCTCATGATCCTACTGGTTGTCTGGCTCATGGTGGTCTCATGATCCTATGGGTGGTCTGGCTCATGGTGGTCTCATGATCCTACGGGTGGTCTGGCTCATGGTGATCCTACGGGTGGTCTGGCTCATGGTGGTCTCATGATCCTATGGGTGGTCTGGCTCATGGTGGTCTCATGATCCTATGGGTGGTCTGGCTCATGGTGGTCTCATGATCCTATGGGTGGTCTGGCTCATGGTGGTCTCATGATCCTATGAGTGGTCTGGCTCAGGGTGGTCTCATGATCCTACGGGTGGTCTGGCTCATGGTGGTCTCATGATCCTTCGGGTGGTCTGGTTCATGGTGGTCTCATGATCCTACAGGTGGTCTTGCTCATAGTGGTCTCATGATCCTACGGATGGTCTGGCTCATGGCGGTCTCATGATCCTACAGGTGGTCTGGCTCATGGTGGTCTCATGCTCCTACGGGTGGTCTGGCTCATGGTGGTCTCATGCTCCTACGTGTGGTCTGGGTCATGGTGGTCTCATGATCCTACGGGTGGTCTGGCTCATGGTGGTCTCATGATCCTAGGGGTGGTCTGGCTCAGGGTGGTCTCATGATCCTACGGGTGGTCTGGCTCATGGCGGTCTCATGATCCTACGGGTGGTCTGGCTCATGGTGGTCTCATGCTCCTACGGGTGGTCTGGCTCATGGTGGTCTCATGATCCTATGGGTGGTCTGGCTCACGGTGGTCTCATGATCCTAGGGGTGGTCTGGCTCATGGTGGTCCCATGATCCTACTGGTTGTCTGGCTCATGGTGGTCTCATGATCCTATGGGTGGTCTGGCTCATGGTGGTCTCATGATCCTACGGGTGGTCTGGCTCATGGTGATCCTACGGGTGGTCTGGCTCATGGTGGTCTCATGATCCTATGGGTGGTCTGGCTCATGGTGGTCTCATGATCCTATGGGTGGTCTGGCTCATGGTGGTCTCATGATCCTACGGGTGGTCTGGGTCATGGTGGTCTCATGATCCTACGGGTGGTCTGGCTCATGGTGGTCTCATGATCCTACGGGTGGTCTGGCTCATGGTGGTCTCATGATCCTACGGGTGGTCTGGCTCGTGGTGGTCTCATGATCCTACGTGTGGTCTGGCTCGTGGTGGTCTCATGATCCTACGTGTGGTCTGGCTCATGGTGGTCTCATGATCCTATGCGTGGTCTGGCTCATGGTGGTCCCATGATCCTACGGGTGGTCTGGCTCATGGTGGTCTCATGATCCTACCGGTGGTTCGGCTGATGGTGGTCTCATGATCCTACGGGTGGTCTGGCTCTTGGTGGTCTCATGATCCTAGGGTGGTATGGCTCTTGGTGGTCGCATGATCCTACGGGTGGTGTGGCTCATGGTGGTCTCATGATCCTACGGGAGGTCTGGCTCATGGTGGTCTCATGATCCTACGGGTGGTCTGGCTCATGGTGGTCTCATGATCCCATGGGTGGTCTGGCTCATGGTGGTCTCATGCTCCTACGGGTGGTCTGGCTCATGGTGGTCTCATGATCCTACGGGTGGTCTGGCTCATGGTGGTCTCATGATCCTACGGGTGGTCTGGCTCATGGTGGTCTCATGATCCTACGGGTGGTCTGGCTCATGGTGGTCTCATGATCCTACGGGTGGTCTGGCTCATGGTGGTCTCATGATCCTACGGGTGGCCTGGCTCATGGTGGTCTCATAATCCTACGGGTGGTCTGGCTCATGGTGGTCTCATGATCCTAGGGGTGGTCTGGCTCATGGTGGTCTCATGATACTTCGGGTGGTCTGGCTCATGGTGGTCTTATGATCCTACGGGTGGTCTGGCTCTTGGTGGTCTCATGATCCTAGGGTGGTCTGGCTCATGGTGGTCTCATGCTCCTACGGGTGGTCTGGCTCATGGTGGTCTCATGCTCCTACGGATGGTCTGGCTCATGGTGGTCTCATGATCCTACGGTTGTTCTGGCTCATGGTGGTCTCATGATCCTACAGGTGGTCTGGCTCATGGTGGTCTCATGATCCTATGGGTGGTCTGGCTCTTGGTGGTCGCATGATCCTACGGGTGGTCTGGCTCATGGTGGTCCCATGATCCTTCGGGTGGTCTGGGTCATGGTGGTCTCATGCTCCTACGGGTGGTCTGGCTCATGGTGGTCTCATGCCTACGGGTGGTCTGGCTCATGGTGGTCTCATGATCCTATGGGTGGTCTGGCTCTTGGTGGTCGCATGATCCTACGGGTGGTCTGGCTCATGGTGGTCTCATGATCCTTCGGGTGGTCTGGGTCATGGTGGTCTCATGCTCCTACGGGTGGTCTGGCTCATGGTGGTCTCATTCCTACGGGTGGTCTGGCTCATGGTGATCTCATGATCCTATGGGTGGTCTGGCTCTTGGTGGTCGCATGATCCTACGGGTGGTCTGGCTCTTTCGTCCAAACATCTTGTGTCGGTGTAAATGTGGCCAAAGAATGTGATCTCTTCTTTTTCTAGTTCACTCTGGACTGGATTCATTCGATCCAACGCCGTCCTGCTGCAGGTTTCTCCTCCTCAATCGGGAAGCCCAGACTCTGGGCCTCATTTATGAGGTCTTGGGTAGAGCAGCACCACAAGGAATCTTGCTGCATTGCTCTACGTCAGAACAAAAGGGCAGGAAGGTGCTGTATGTATGTGATACTGCGCATTCCTGTCCTTGTCCCCAGCGCAGGCACACAGTGGGCTGCCATGCGCCAATACAGGCAGCCTTTCACCATGGTGCAATGCAAGGGTGCCTGCGTTGCAGGGTTGATTGATTTTGTGCAGGAAGGGAGACCTTCCTGCACAAAGTCAATCATAAGAGGCGATTTCCTTTATCTATGTGTGCTGCAGAGTGCAGCAAAAATAGAATAAGGAAAGCACAGGGAGACATACAAATAAATCTCCTTGTTGTGTCTTCCTAATGCCACCCCTGGGGTGGCGTTAGACTCTGACATATTCCCAGGTTCACAATCTTTTGTAAATCTGAGAATGTGTCAGGTTCCAGGAGTGTTGTGTGGGAACACCCACAGTAACACCCACAGAACACACGTTGCATGCAGTGTTCTGCGTGGAAGGGGCACATATTTATAAGGCCTTAGAAATATGCACATCAAAAAAGTGAAGTTTTTCCGGCACAAAAGTGCCAGTCTCTGGGTTCTACTTGCACCAGCACGGTACGTGGCTAGGTGCCAACCATCTGGTCAGCTCTCAGCCTGAGTTGGCTTCATCTTGCCAACCACGAGCAGCATCTCCTTTTGGAATCTGGTGAAGAACGTGTTAGCCCTGTGGGTCCCCCTCAGGTTGACCGATGTGCAACTTGTGATAACGCCCATTGTCCACAATTCTGTACCCGGGGACGCCAAATTTATCTTTCCCAGCTGTTGTTTACACAGGAGGACCACGCCACAGGAGGACCACAGGAGGACCACGCCACGACTCGCGGAACCCGCTTCGCGGGTCCCGCAGCGCCACTGACGAACTAGGAGGCGCAGGAACTTGCTGGGCGAGAGAGCGTGAGACAGGGCTGCGAGCGGAGGAACCGGGACTCGCTCTCCCAGGAGTCCCGGCAATCCTCAGGCCGAGTCACCTGGCCCGCTCTCCCTGACCGCCCCGCCCAGCTCAACCACTTTAAAAGACTCTGCTTCCCGTTGCCACAGGGGACGCTGAATTTATCTTTCCCAGCTGTTGTTTACACAGGAGGACCACGCCACGACTCGCGGAACCCGCTTCGCGGGTCCCGCAGCGCCACTGACGAACTAGGAGGCGCAGGAACTTGCTGGGCGAGAGAGCGTGAGACAGGGCTGCGAGCGGAGGAACCGGGACTCGCTCTCCCAGGAGTCCCGGCAATCCTCAGGCCGAGTCACCTGGCCCGCTCTCCCTGACCGCCCCGCCCAGCTCAACCACTTTAAAAGACTCTGCTTCCCGTTGCCACAGGGGACGCCGAATTTATCTTTCCCAGCTGTTGTTTACACAGGAGGACCACGCCACGACTCTCGGAACCCGCTTCGCGGGTCCCGCAACGCCACTGACGAACTAGGAGGTGCAAGAACTTGCTGGGCGAGAGAGCGTGAGACAGGGCTGCGAGCGGAGGAACCGGGACTCGCTCTCCCAGGAGTCCCGGCAATCCTCAGGCCGAGTCACCTGGCCCGCTCTCCCTGACCGCCCCGCCCAGCTATACGAGCCCAACGACCATAAGTAGCGGAGGACTACGCTGCGCGGGAGCGCCCGGGGCTAAGCCCGGGCAAAGGGCGGGCCCTCTGAGGCCCTCCGAGGCCTGCGGAGGCTGGGCTGTGCCACATATTTTGGTCAAGCACTTACAGTCCTAACCCGTCTTTTTATCTAGGCTTTACGGGGTATGTCCTGCCGTGAAACTAGGAGCATGGCCGCGGCAGGAGTAAAAAAGCTCACAGGGACCCTGGACGATTTTATCATCCGCACAAATGCATTAATTGACGAAGGAATTGTTCTCATGGACAGGAGGGTTTCCCAGGACCTGGCCATGGCCAGACGTTCCTCTCTTGGCCTCATCGCTCAAGCCCAGACACCAAAAATTGATCACCGGTCAGACATTCAGGTAATTGTACATAACCATGGAGGTAACGGGGACCTGGAGACTCCTATTGTTGTCCAGGATCTGGATCACCCAACCTTAATAGCCAGACGGAGGGTGGATCGCAACATAGCGAGTCTACTACGAGTAACTCTACAGTTATTACAAAAGAAAGGGGCCGGATTGAAGGAGCAATCTCAAAGCAAAAACGTAAAGGCAACAAACCATCTACTTCGAAAGGCAAGAAAGCTACTACTCTCCCGAATCTCCCTAATACTGAAAAAACACTAGTTGCTCCACCCACTCCTACAGAGGGCTCACTTCCCAATAAGCCTGTCCTATTATTGAGCCTCCCAGAGGACACTATTATCGATGAAAGCATGCAAGATTTTTTGGAACTCAGTGGAACCATAGGCAACTCGTTAATAATACCAACACAGGAGGAGTCCGGTTCAAGCATCAACAACATTGCTATCCTTAATATGTTAAAAACACTGCTAGAACCCATAGAGGTAAGATTGCGCTGCTTGGAAACGATCTTAAAAAATATCCATAAGGACATAAGTGCACCCACTTTCACCTTAAATAATAAACCAATGCAGGTATCAAATACGACCAAATCCGTGAAGAACTCAGCGGTTGCTAACAAAGTGTTGGAGTCTAATAAATTGATGGTTACGCAACCCAAAAATACTCTGAATCATGTCGGCGTAAAATCTAAATCCACTGTATCAAATCAATCTAAGAAAACAGACACAACGCAAATTCCACCCAATAATAATTCAACACCCAAGGCCACACCCAATGATGGTTCATCTGAGGTACCAAAACTTGACACACATGATAAATCAAAGGGCATGGCTCGGAGAAATATTCATCTCCCTCCGGATACCGCACCTTATGTGGTTATCCTCACTGGAGTCACTGAAATCTCCTCATTAGAAGAAGAATCATATCTGGCTCTTAAAAATAAAGTATGTCACTGGCTAGCTAAAAATTATCCACTCCCGCCAAACATACCATGTAACATCCTAATGATCGAGAGGGCCCCATGGGTAGGAGGCAATAGGAAAAATCTGTCAGGGGATTGTGTGGTGGTCACCTTTGAGAACCCGGAAGTTGTTGACTTTATCTTTAGCAGCGGGGCCCCCAGATTTCAGGCGAGCACAGTGACTGCTAGACCTCTCTCATATTTTTATTTCCGCCAAAATCAAGTGGACAATCGCTGGAGTTGGCTCAAGGGTTCCCACGACTGTATACCCAGATATAGATCGATCCCCCCCTGGGTCACACAACCTCCCCTTATGAAGGAGGGCTGGGATGGAGGACGGAACCCCACGAGGAGTAGAGAAGGTAGACCACGGCAAGGTGCCCCTTTTTACAGTCCCCATTTCATCCAACCCTATCCTTACCATCACCTGGCAAATGGGCCACCTAATCCCCTGCACTTCCCTTTAGTAAACCGGTTTGAATGCCTGTCGTCCACTGATTGGGTGGATTGACACGCACAGGGCCCCCTAGGGGGACATAGCACAAGGATCAGTCCAACCTCCTCTTGCAAGGTTGCTGCAACGGGGGACTTGAACATAGATAACACACCTTCTACAATTGGTAACAGCCTGGGGGAGTGCGAAAGTAGGGGTGTAGCCTCGCCTATTGTCCCTAACATAGACCTAGTACTCTGTCAATTCCTCACCTGGAATGTGGCGGGGCTGAACGCGAGGGCCTTAGACCCAATATGGCAAGGATTCATTAAACAACACCACATTTTAGGAATCCAAGAAACATGGGATACCACATCTAGTTTTTCTCTAGATGGTTTCCGCAGTTTTTCGACGCCGGCAGTACCTGGCACAAGAGGGAGAGCAAAGGGTGGTCTACTTACACTGTGCTCCCTGGAATTGGCTGGGGTTTTTAAAAAATTAGATTCCGCACCAACTAATACGCTAGAGGTCGAGTGGACCCTTTCTGATTCAAAGACTTTTTTGTTGATTAATTTTTATAATTCTAAGGAGTCCTCTATCGCGAATGAACACTTGATTTCTTTACTAAATTTTCTGTCAGTCTATAGGCTTGATTGCTCCACCGTCCCAGAGTTGATAATCCTGGGAGATTTTAACATTCATCCCTGCGAGGGGGGTTGTTATACTGATAGTTATGGGGGCACACCGATTGAAGCCATCCCTCATTTTGAGCACACAATCGAGGGTGAGCATCTTGAGTCCTTTTTAGCTAATCTAAACCTGTATGAATTTGACCAAACCATTAATGAACCAAGAGCCCCAACTTTTATCGGGAGAGATGCTAACACTGTTATAGACTACATCTTTGTCTCAAATGGGGCCCTAGCAAGGGCACGTGAGTACAGGGTGGTCACTGCTATTTCTAGTGATCATTACCCTGTTCTCCTGACCTTGGACTTAGATTGCTTCCTGACTGGTAGATCAATTGGTGTGGTAGCTCCAAGGGATCTGAAGGCTAAAGATCAGGGAAGGCGCCTAAAATGGGAAATGATCGTCCCTGAGCAATTCTTTCAGTCACTTGCCCAAGAGTCGGAGGCTAACATGGCAGTGTGCTTAGATCCAACCGCCCGGGCCTCTGCTGTCCTGGTTGCATATGAGGATATTTGTGCAAGGATATCCAAAAATTTGGAGGGAAGTTCAGTCGGCCTAAGGAATACGAAGAACCATAAATGGTTCAATAATGATTGTTCCCAAAAACACAGGGCCCTGATGAAAGCCATAAAACAAAAACCCAGAGACAGGCTTTTAGTGGCCAATTTAAGGCGGGATTATAAAACTGCAGTTCTTAACCGTAAAACCCAAATCAAGGAGGAAGCTTGGGACAGTCTTTTATCTACGGATGTGTTGAGAGACAGTAAAAAGTTTTGGGCAATTGTAAATCAGCCTTTCTTCTCTGAAAACGGGAAATCGGATCTAGACTGTGTCATAGAGGATAACAGTTGGTTAACCCATTTTGGAAAAATCTATGAATCCGTAGCTCCCGTTTCACCTGCCACTGTCCATGATGTCCGTTATAGGGTTATGGAATTCAACACCGTGGAGGTGGAGAGGGCTATAAGAGATACAAGCAATCACAAGGCCCCGGGCCCTGATGGGGTCCCTGCAGATCTCTACATCCAGTATCCACAATTTTGGTCAAAGATCCTGACCAATGTTTTTAATGCCATACCGGTAGCCGGCTTCCCATCTTCCTGGTCCACCTCCATAATTGTGCCTATATTCAAGAAAGGGAATAGGGGGGACCCAGCCTGCTACAGACCAATCTCCCTGCTGGACTCTGCCGTTAAGATCTTAGGCAGAGTCATTCTCCAACGAATGGGGGATTGGCTGGAGGAGAACGGGATCCTCTCAGACTTACAGTATGGCTTTAGAGCACATAGGGGGACGATGGACCAATGTCTAAACCTTCACCTCATTATTAGTAAATACACCGTGGTGAAGGGGGGACTTCTTTATTTGGGATTTATGGATTTGTCTTCCGCCTTTGATTTGGTCAATCGTTCTAAACTGTGGATTATTTTGCATAATTTGGGCTTGGACACCACCTTGGTTAACTTTTTGCATGACCTCCACCTAAATTTATTTGCGTCTGTTAGGGTTACGAGGGATGGAAGATGTACAGCCAAGTTCAGATCAGGGAGAGGGGTCAGACAAGGCTGTATCCTGGCCCCCCTCCTTTTTACCCTGTACATCAATTCCTTGGGGCAATCCTTGAACTCAGCGACCTTAGACATACCGCGTATGGGGGGGTCACCCATCCCGGTCCTCCTATACGCGGATGATGCTGTCCTTATTGCTCGGACTGGCACAGGCCTGCAAAGACTTTTGGACCATTTTGGCCTCTTCATGGAAGCCCTCGACCTAAAGATTAACACCACTAAATCACACGTGATGGTCGTAGGCTCACAAAAGAAACACTTGAAGATCAAATCATTTAATTGTAATAATTCGCCAATTTCGAGGGTCCCTAGCTTTTGTTACCTCGGCGTCACCTTTGACGAGAGAGGATCATGGAAGGCACAAATGAAACTGAAGGAGAACGGAGTCGTTAGATCCATTACAGCACTCCTGAGCTTTTCTAAAAGATTGGGCTCGAGACCGATGGAAGCCATGACTAGGATCTATAGAGCGAAATGCGTGGCAATTGCATCTTATGGGGCAGATATATGGGGCTATGTTTCATCCCCAGGCATACAAATTGCTGAAAATAACTTTATACGGGCCTTGATGTCACTACCGAAATCTTCTCCCACATATTCAATTCACAACGAAATAGGTATGGGATATATCTCTGACCTCTTAAAAATGTCCCCAGTCTTATGCTGGATTAAAACCTGGACAAACGAGGAAATCAGTTTGAATCACCGCATCCTTAAAGATTGTATGTCTCTGGACAATGCTCACAACATACCATGGCTGGCGTATGTTAGAGCGGCATGCGCTAGGCTTGGGCGTCCGGACATGTATTCTCTTCCACAAAATCTTAAAAAAGAGGATGTAAAATGGGTGAAACAGCACTTTCGTAATTTATTGGAATCTGAAAGGGAAACGGTGGAACTTGGTAAGCCTATGGTAAGATCACTTTGCCAACTTTCCACATCTACAGTTATGGAACCTTATTTAAAATATGTCACGAAGCCTTATCACCGCTTCCTGCTTATAAGGTTCAGGTTTAACTTGATCCACCTTGTCCTTGGCTCGTATTCAGAATGGGGTACCCCAGAAAACTTCCCCCCCCTGTTCCTGCGATTGTTTTTCCACGCAGGACACTCTGCACCTAGTTATGTTCTGTGAGCACTACTTGGCACCCCGGAAAAAGTTTCTTGTACCCATCTTGAAAAACTTGAATTTTGTCCAGGTACGGCCAGCTCTACTATACCTTCAGATGTTGAACTCGGTACAGGTTACATACGGGGTGGCCTGTTTCTTGGTAGCAGCCGTCAGACAAAAGAAATTAATAGCTGCCGCATTAACTAATCACTAATTTTGACTTTTGTATAAACCTTGGTGAGGATCTCCCCGAAATTTTTTTTAATTCAGGTGTCCCCCACATCTATGTGTTTTGTTTATCTTTTATTAAGGAGTAGCAATCAATTCTCTATATCTGTTTAAATGTATTTTTTTATCCTGATTTTATGTAACATGTACTGCTTTTATGGTTTTAATCAACCGAATAAAGTCTTTTTGACTGACTGATTGACTGTACCCTCCAGTTTACACTATGGGAAATGTTGGGGGACACATTTCGGTTGAGGTAGAGTTTTCCACTTCACTACACCTTTCTTCCTATATCCTTAATTCCTCCAGTTGACAGGAACATTCACCATGACTGGTGCAAAGCAATTCTTACCACCCATGACTGGTCAAAAGGCTGTGGTACGTGGACCATCTGCACCTCTCTTTGTGCCACCCTCTACATCTGCCTCTCAGAGTGGACCTTCTTTCTCAAGGTCCACTCTGAGAGGCAGATTGGAAAGTCTTTTGAGATCGAGAGGGGCAGGATACGCACCTAACTCCAGAGCCTCCACCTTCATGTCTGGAGACTGAGAGGGGCGAGACCCTCACCTGCCCCTGCAGAGCCTCCACCTTCAAGTCTGCAGATTGAAAGGGGCATCAGAGCTCCTTCCAGCTCCCAATGGAGGTGGTTGATGTAATGTTATCAGCTTGTTGCCCCTCCACCTAGTCAGTGTATTCTGGAAGGTAAAACTCATACATCTTCTGACGTGTTAATCATATCGTGGACCCTTCGAAGGCTCTCCTTTCAGAAGGTTTCCATGTGCTCTGTCGCTGGTCCTGCAGAGTTGTGCAGTAGACGAAGGATTCATTGCTGCCCTGTCCAGCATGCCTCATGCAATCTCCAATCATAGTCAGATTTTTGAAGGGACTGGCACATATCTTTGCACCTATTCCCTTTCGTATGCGCCAATGGACTTGTTTTCACATTTCTGAGCCCTTCCACAAATATCAGCTATGGTCACTGATCCTGTACACCATTTTTTATTGCTATTGTTTTGATGATATACAACAAACAACAATGCTTCGCTGTAGACTTATTATGAACTAAGACAGTTTACAAACCATAGAACGAAATGGAGTGTCTATAGTGCCTGGAAGTAACTCGAGGAGTGGAGTCAAACGTCTTCACTTTGTCTCGATAGACCCCTCACTTCTTTATTCACATGAGCAGATGTTCACATCTTTAGTGTACAGTGAAGGATTCTTGATTCTTCTTGTTATCTGCTGTTCCCCCAAGTTCCTGCTCTAGCAGTTTGGGTATACCTTTGTTCTCTTTTTAGCATCACTTCGTTGCGGCGCATCAGTGAGTTACAGGCACTGAGCGTGCGGCCGCCCTTCACATGCTTCTTCCTGGAGGAATTATTCCTCAGAACTACATCGCCTCTCCTTCCCAAGGTGGTGACCTCTTTCCTTCTGAGGTGATCTGTCACCCTTCCCACCTTCTACCCCCAGAGGAGGCAAGATCATAACAGTAAGAGCCCCAAAAGGAAGTCTATTTTTATATTGACCCTAGGTGCGGACTGTAGAGGCTGTAAGAAGGGCACCTCTACCCAGAAGAGGACCTCATCTCATTGCATCATCTTGTGCATCACAAAGGAACTGACTAAGGGAATCCATGCTCAGTCCTCCAGAACAGAGGGGCATATTATCAAGGAGTAACGATATTTATAGCTAAATGTGCTTAGTGCATTTTTTTTTTACCGCTTGCTATCGCCGGATATTATTGCAGAGATAACGTGCTGTTAGCAACGGTTATCTCCAATGCAATAACATATCCGGCGATAGCGAATCAATGCAAGAATAGCGCTGGAAATCCAGCAATATTCTTGCATTAACGCCAATGGGTGCATAATGTGATAATCCACCCCCCCATTGACCATACAGGTAAGTCAACTTTTTAGCAGGCGTTGGATTCTAGCGATAATCGCGGTTAGCACAATTCTTTTTATCGCTTCGCCTGCCTTGATAATAGGCGATAGCTGTGCTAGCGACTGTTTTCAATCGCTAACAGTTTGGGTACACCCGCTTTGCATGTCATTAGCGAAAAATATCGCTGACATGCAAAGCGGGCCCCAAACCTGTAGCTATCGCCTATTAGCTGTCACTAACTGCTGTTAGCGACAGCTTGCTAATAGGGCGATAAAAATATCGCCGCTTTAGCGGGGAAAAGTCCAGCTAAAGCGGCGATATCGCCCTTGCTAATATGCCCCCAAAGTCCTCTGCATCAGCACTCGTCAGGGGTGTTCCTGTGACTGAGATATACTGTGCGGTGACATGGGCTTCCCTCCTCCACACCTTCACTAACCGTCATTGCATGGATTCAGAGGAGAGGAGGGATGGCCAGTTCAGACGTTCAGTGCTTCAGGGTCTTTAACAGCATTATTTTCCACTGCAATGACTCTTGATGTGGGTCCAGAATCATGGAAGCCTTCCATAACTGTGACTGTGGTGATTCACAAGAAAGGGGGGAGAGATGACCCCTCCAACTATCGGCTAATTTCCCAATTAGGCAACATTGGAAAAATCTTTGGGAAACTCTTACAGTCCCGACTCGAGACCTGGACAGAGGAAAACAATATTCTCTCTAACCCTTAGGCTGGATCCTGAAAACGCCAAAGTAGAATCGACAAGGCTCTGATATTGTACATCATCTGTATGAAGTTTGTGTCCTTGGAAACTCCCCTCTCTACTTGGTCTTCAGAGACCTAAAAACAGCATTCTATTCTGTCTCCGCTCCGTCCTTCGGAGTCTTCTGGAGGAAGGAGGTTCCCAAGCAACTATTTGAGTACCCGAAAGGATCTGCCCGTGGCAATCATTCCAGAGTAAGATTTAGTGTTAAAGGAGAATGCACAGAGAAGTTTGAAATAAACATTGGCGTTGGGCAGGGTTGCGTATTTGCCCCGGCTTTATTCAACATTCACATCAATGGAACTGATTCTCTCGGGAATCTTCATCTTGATGTTCCGATATTGGAGAAGGAGAATATTCCGATCCCGGGGGTTGCAGATGATGCAGTAATATTAGCGCGAACTGAAAAATCAGTGCATCAACTTTTGGAAGGCTTCGAGCTATTCTGTAAGGTACAGAAGTTAATGATCAATAAAGAGGAAAATATATGATAATTATTCCTAAATCAAAGGTGTTGTTGACATTCAGGATTAATGGTAAACCAACTAAGCGACTTAAAACATGACTACCTCTGCATACGAATGGATGACCATTTATATTGGAAAGCTCATGTGGCGAAGGTGGAAACAAACTTGACGCCACTATTCTACATTTTGCTAACTCAAGCAGCAAGAGACCAATAAAACTAGCACTGATGCATTCAAGACAAATGCACGTGTGGCCTGCCCTTATGGTGCTGAACTGTGGGATTTTACGAAAGTTCAGGCTCTTCTTAAACTGGGAAACATCTTCTTGTAACATGTACTAAACCTGGGTCCTGGAATCCCACTGACAGTATTAAGAGCTGAGCTGGGGTTCACTGGAGGATCTCACCCCGTAAGATAATGGATGCGAGTGTGGTCAAATCTATCCTTTGCATCATATAGTATGGTTCCGCAGGAACTGCGACGATGCAGGATTACAATAATTTACTCCGGTTCAAGCACGCTGAGAACATTCCAACATACACTAGTTGAGTAGAGAAATAGAATCATCTGGAACTGATGAATAAGGCAACACTAGAACTGGTTAAAAAGAAATATTGTGCATTCATGTGGAGCTCGCAAGAAGCAAGGAAAGGCATCCTTCTGAGTAATTACCAGAAAGTAAAATGTGAACCGAGCCTGGAGCAGTTCATGGACTTGCTGTTCCCTGCTGAGAAAATGGCTTTATATCTCATGTTCAGATTAGGAACTCTTCAGGTACGAACCTTAACTAAATCATGGGTAAAGCCCCTGGAGGCGGATCTGACACGTGTCCCCGAACATAAGGGGGCCTGAGTCATATATGCATTTTATGCTGCTGTGTGATATGTCGCATAAAATCCGTAGGTACTACCTACGTCCACTTTTTCTAACACGTAATCTGAGATGCTGCAGTGCAGTACTTTTCTTATGATATAGAACTGATCGTATGGAGATTTGCCAGGCAGTTGCTTCGTATATGCAGACCTGCTATAGACAGCAGCGAAGGAAGTGGGTGCACACCATAAACCAACTGTAGTGATGGTTTTGAAGTTTTCCGTTTATCTCTGGGGTCTGTGCTCGTCCTTTGACATATTTGCCCTCATAAACTGGGGCGTAGCTCGACTCCAACTTAAAAGGCACTAGGGCAAAATGGACAACCTGGAGAACCTTATGGACTGGACAGAGCATCGAGAGGTATTGTTGCACATTTCTACTTGTACCTGCACTTTATAAAATGCTCGCTTAGGTGTTGGCCGTCTATTGGCCCATATCTGAGGGTTCAATTTCCACCCGGCTGTCAGCAAATCAAACTATTTGGACAATCCTTGTTTTTTTAACACACTAGGTAACGTCTGCGCAGCAGGCTTGTGCTCTTCTTTTATTTCTGATGTTTATAAGACAGCTGTCAGGCTTGCTAGGGGTTTACTTGCTCTGAGTAGGCAACAAGCAGACGGAGACGCCGGTATCTGCACCTATGTACGTGCTTGTTAGCTGGTACGCTTTGTAAGATCTAATGACCGCTCTATCTAATTGATTGGTTTTAAAAGTGATGTACGTCATCCATTTGCACTAGCATTTTACGTCAGATCATGGATTATGCGCAAAGTGTAGTATTTTAAGTCGTTTTAAATCAACAAGAATTGTGATTGTTTTATTATCTGCTGTAAATAATGCTGACAATAAACCTTTGCTATCAAGTACCACACCTGCAGGAATGCTCAGTGGGTTGTGCGAAGCTAGATTTAACATGGTCATCTGTGGAAGTGTGTCCCTCCAGAAATCAGAGTAGATCATACGGTGGGGGTCAAGAAAGGTTTATTTAAGTATCACAGATGCAGAGACCCCATCCATCATCAAGCTAAGACCAACGGACAAATGTCTCTATTCCAGCTCACGGCCTAGCAACCATCCCCACATTCCAGAATATCATGACACAGGACGTCACACCTTCTCCCCCCTTACATATAGGGAGGAGTTACTTTAGTCTGGTGCTCAACTACATGTGTAGATGTGTCTGGTGGTGCCTGATAACTGAAAGGCACACATTTGTTTACATACAATTTCAAATATGTCTGATTTATTATTCCTATTACCGCGCTTTCAACCTTGAGAACAAAACACATGTCGACAAATCGAGGACAACAGGATTGGGACATGGTCTAGGGACACTACAACAAATCCTACATCAAACCTCACGTTTAACTGATGGAGCGCAAAGAGCGATATAAAGCGATATACTGCGAAAAAGTAACCTTGAGAATTGCTGCAAAGTAAAGTAAATTTAAAAAAATAAAAAGAACTACATAACAACAGATGTGTGACCTGGAAGCCGATTATTTCTCAATATAGCCCTAGTTTGTGATTACCTTACAGTGCTCACATTATCATCCGCGGTAGAAGAGATGGGAGCCTGGGTTGTCTGGTCACAGAAGCTCATTTACATACAAAGGGGTGACAACTTGTTCACAACGCACAGCACAACTTGTTTACGTAAAATGCTTGTACACAGAACAGGGTAAAGTCTTGTGTCTCTTTTTTTCATTTTTAATATATCCTGCACCTCGCTCTCTTCTCCTCTTTCTCTCATTTCAATTCATCATAAATTACTCAAATTCACTATTGCTTTTTCAGCACGGCACAAGTCGGGGGGGGTAGCCACAGTTTAAGGGGTCCCCCCACTATTATCTAGAAACTTGACTCAGTTCCATCTAGCTCCTCAGCCTGTGACTGATAATTGTTGTTTTGTGCCCCAGCACTGCCGACACAGGCCTCTGAGTGTTTGTGTGAGTGGCGCAAAGAGAGGAACAGAGAACTTGACAAAATCAGCCCTTCTTTTGATTAATACATTGTAAATGTGAAACACTTAGGGGCTGGATAAAGAATAAAGTCAGGAAACAAACGCAAATTAAAAGCACATTTTATTTATTCGCTGAAAACTGTTTAAAAATGTAATTTCCTAGTTTCACTTATCTGTTTAAAAATATTTACACTTTCAGTCATTTCCGAGTTTAGTTACAAACTAATAGTGGGCAAAACACATGATGTATAAAAACTGAAACCAAAAACTTATTTTTACATTATTTTATGTTTCTTGTTTTTTGTTTTTAAAACAGGCTGTCAACCTTTCACGTGAAAATTATTATAAGGGCCTGACATCACTTCTTGTGATGTCACTACATGTGACGTCACTGTGATTTACATATGATAATGGGGTCCTTCACTATTTTCCTCACTTGTGCCCTGTTTATTGGCATGACATGGGTCTATAGGTATTAAAAATAAATATTAAATTCCCAGGTGTTCAGCCCATTTCTCTGGTGATGTCACACTTTGGCATGTATTCGGCTGCTTCTTCTATTTTTAGGTGAGTACAAATAACGTGCTGTTCCCCCTCCTTCCATTTCTCTCTTTTTCTCCCCCTTTCTTTGTCTCTCTCGCTCTCTTTATCTCTCCCCCTCTCTATCTCCCACACACTCCTGTTAGCTTTAGCTTCATGAATGTCACTGCCACTTCTGTAATTCATATGACAAATCCTTCAGAACATTTGAGAACAAGGGACAATCAGTGTGGAAGACGAGTTGCTGGGAGTGCAACTGATTGTCCTGGCACATATATGCTTTTGATGTGGGATTTCGCTATTTCACCACATCGCCAAGTCGGAGAGGAGTCATGGGTCGCACTTAGTAATAAGGCGCGAGGCACGAGCTGATCCATCTACCGATTACAGTGTGTAAAAGATGCACCAAACGTTACTTAAAAACAAGGTATGTGCTCTTTTATATCTGAAAATAGGTTATTTCTTGAACACCTGTGCTTCACTTTAGTTCATTACATACACTGCAGTGGCATTTGTTAATAGTAATACATGCATTTTACCAATGAAGCTTCCATCTCCAGAGCCCTGACAACATGTCCACTCTGGGTGTGTTGGGTTTAAAGGTTTTATCACTAATCCGACAAGTTAGCTGAAAATACCACTGTTAGTCCCAGTATTGTTCAGTGTTGCTTTTACAGGTAGTGTGGTCAGGTGCGATTGAATGTTTTTCTTTGTATCTCTTCTTCACCAAATAAAAATCAACAATGTTTCTTTTTAATCCACATTGTGCTTGTCTCCCACTGTGTATCCTGGTACATCATGTCACTTTGCTATGTGTACGGAAGTGAACAATCACTGGAAACAAACACTTTTATAATTCTGCAAATACTGTTATCTGTTTTTCTTCTTTACTGCTATTCAGGTCTTCTATCATTGGTATTTCAATGTCCTACATAATTTGAATTTGATCTTTTTCCGTAATTCATTCCTCTCACAATAACTGCACTGTTCTGCTCTGGTCTATGTCCTTAGACGGGTCAATATTATTTTTGATGTTCTTAAATTCTTTCCGGAATCTCTGCATCTCTAGGATTATTTCCATGTGAGTTAAATGAAGGAGAGTATTCACTGAGGGCTGTGTGGGATCGAAAATTGACAAAAGCCCTTCACACTTTCAGTGCCCTTCTATGTTTTCCCCCTGTGTGTTCGCTGATGACTTTGTAGCTCTAATCGTCGACTAAAGCTCTTCCCACATTCATTGCACTTGAGTGGCTTTCCCCCTGTGTGTGTTTGTTGATGTTTTCGTAGGGTTGATAACTGACTAAAGCTCTTCAAACATTCACAGCAATCATATAGTTTTTCCCCTGTGTGTGTTCGCTGATGGCTTTGTAGGTGTGATAACTGACTAAAGCACTTTGCACATTCACTGCATTTGAATGGTTTTTCCCCTGTGTGTGTTCGCTGATGGCTTTGAAGGTGTGATAACCAACTAAAGCACTTTGCACATTCACTGCACTTGAATGGTTTTTCCCCTGTGTGTGTTCGCTGATGTCTTTGAAGATATGATAACCGACTACAGCACTTTGGACATTCACTGCACTTGAATGGTTTTCCCCCTGTGTGTGTTCGATTATGACGTTGAAGGTGTGATAACTGACTAAAGCATTTTGCACATTCACTGCACTTGAATGGTTTTTCCCCTGTGTGTGTTCGCTGATGGCTTTGAAGGTTTGATAAACGACTAAAGCTCTTCCCACATTCACTGCACTTGAATGGTTTTTCTCCTGTGTGAGTTCGCTGATGATCCTTTAATGTTGTAGAGAAGCGAAAACTACTGTCACATTCAGTACAATTATAGCGTTTTTCCCCTGTGTGTATTCGCTGATGTCTTTGTAGTCCTGATAATTGAATAAAGCTCTTCCCACATTCACTGCACTTGAATGGTTTTTCTCCTGTGTGAGTTCGCTGATGATCCTTTAATGCTGTAGAGCAGCTAAAACTACTGTCACATTCACTACAATGATAGGGTTTTTCCCCTGTGTGTGTTCGCTGATGTCTTTGAAGGTTTGATAACCAACTAAAGCTCTTCCCACATTCATTGCACTTGAATGGCTTTTCCCCTGTGTGTGTTCGCTGATGACTTTGAAGGCTTGATAACCTACTAAAGCTCTTGACACATTCACTGCACTTGAATGGTTTTTGTCCTGTGTACGTGTGCTGATGAAGCTTGAGTAGTGATGACAAACTAAAGCTCTTGCTGCATGTGTATGATTCTTCTTTCTTGGTTAGTGTCTGTGGGTCGGGTATATATTTGTTTATATCCCATGACTGCATTTCCTGATGTGCCGACATGGCTTATAAAGCACTTGTGTTTTTCTCACACACTTTATATGTGTGCAGTATTTTGCATGTTTTATTTCTGTTTTAACAAAAAAATGCAATAGCCACCAAATATTTACCACACTCCTAATACGTAGAAGGTGTCTTTGTAGGTGATTGTGCCTTTAGATTGGATTATGGCTATGCACGATTGCGGGTAAAGATGTATCTTCCTTCTGACCGGTGCAAATTAGGACAGTCTATTGTATTGTAGATAAAAGAACTCCTCTTTCCTTTACCCATCAGTTGTCTGGCTCCGCTCTGTTGTGCTCTTCTCTGGTTACTGTGGTTTGTCAGGAAAGAGTTTACAATTCTCCTAGAGCACGGAATGATGGCCTGTCATCATTTTATAAAATAGAGCACTGTGGTAATCACATCATACCGATCCGATGATCAAAGCTGGTGTTGGACACTTGTTTATACAGGAGGTGGTTTGTTATTGTTGTTGCCTTATTTTTCTTAAGGTCATTTCTTCGTCTTGTGGCATGGAGGTGTACAGTTCGGCCTCTTATAATCACTGAACTGCCCTTGATACTTCATCCGGGATTTGTCAGTTTGTGTGCAGGTTCCCCTTTCGCCGACTGCGCTGATGGTTTCCTGAATACTGTAGCTCAATATTTCTGCTATTATGAAGATTTACAGCATTCGCTTCATTATTGATGGTCATTTCACACATTCAAGGCTTGTTTTCTGTTGGATGTAAAGATATTTAAAATTACTAAATTAAAACATAATGGAATGAGAATTCACAATAGTTGTAAAAGACATTTTGGGGGAGATTTACCAAATCTCCACACAATGCAGCGCAGCCCTCCCCCCGCGAGGCTTCGCTGCGTGGCGCGACAGGAAGGGAACAGGAGAGCACCATATTTTCAAAGATATGGCTCTCTCCTTCCCTTTCCCTTGCGTCGGCACTGATTACAGCAGCTGTGCGCCATGCACACACCTTAGCACCAGAGCGCTAGGGTGTGTGTGTGAGTCCAGCATCGGTTTTGTACAGGAAGGACACCCTTCCTGTACAAAATAGTATGTCAGACACGAGGAAAGGCTTTTCCCACTTTGGATGCTTGTTGCGCAGTGCAGCACGCATGCAATGTCAGAAAAGGAAGGATAAATTAATTCATTTCTCCTTCCTTGTGTCTTGTTTAAAATGGTGCAGTTTTCTCACACTAAACCCAATCTACTGATTTTGGTAAAATGGGTTTAGCATGAGAAATCTTGGGTGGTTGCACGGGAATGCCCATGCACCCCCCCTTGGCAGGTCCCAATGTGTGAAGTAATGCGAAGCACTGCTATGCGCTGCTTCACATTACTTTTACATTATTTCCAGCGCTAAAAAAGTTTAGCGCTAGAAAGTAAATTAGGAAAAAAATATTTTGCTCTTTTTTGTGCTACTTCTGTGATGCAAATACGGCGCAATATATTAGTAAATCTCCCTCTTCTTCTTTACCACCTTTAAAAATTAGCAAGAAATATTTCATCATACACAGATATTTAACTAAAGGTTCTGTTGATTAGGTGACATCTTATTAATGTCTGAAAAAGAGGTGATTTACCAGTGTTTACAGAGTAACTTAGCAAAGTAAAGGTGCTCACGGAGCACCCAAGTGCTTGAGGTTTTGCTTAAGATAGACGCATATGGTCAAGATTTCATTTAAACAACAATAGAGTTTAGAGAAAGAGCTGGATCAGGCTGGGCTGCAGAATTTCCAGTAACTCTTTACGAAGTATACAACAAAAGCAACTCCATTTACACACTTCTTCTCATTCTTTCCGATTCACTTAAGATCATCTCAAATGCCAAATCCTGTCTTTACTCGCTGTTCATAAGTCACCTTTGACACTTTCAACAGCTCCCTTGGTTCAAGCACTTCTGGTTTCTTCTAACCTGGAAGATTGGAACATTATTGTGAGTTGAGGGGGGTTTCCTATCACCATAGCATCTGTCCATCTCCCTGAAACTATTGCCGCTTACAGAGCCTGGTTCTGGCCCTGAAAGACAACTTTAAAAAGCAAGTCTTTAGTTCTTCCTAAAGTAGATAAAGTTCTGTAAGATGCAGCTCCATCTGGGGCTTTTGTGTAAAACAGAACGAGGGGTTCAATGTAAGCCCCATCCTTTACATTATAAGTGCAGATCAGGTAAACAAACGTTGATTCATATAATTTAATATTCAATGAGATCAGTCATTTAGTACTTATAGAGAATCCATCACAACCAATAATTTACCTGACATATCCCCGCAGCAGATGTGTGCATATTACTCTTTTCCCCCCTTTTGCAACATTACATGGCATCTGGCATGATGTTGTCCTTTTGGGGCCCAGGATGCTATTTGTGACCGGATGGGCATTTGGAAGAGCGGGAGGAGGTTCAGTTATCCACAGGTGATGCGGCATTTCTAGTTTTCCATATTTCTCATATTCAAGTTGACCTATCGAAGCAAAAGGAGGGGCAGAGCCCTATGATCCTCTAGAGCCATGGCCGCTCACTAGAAAACGACGACGAAGAACAGGACTCTAACAGGATAAACTGATTCAACACAAATATGAGGTCAATGTATTATTTATCGCCTTAATGGTCCAAAAGTCACTCTGGAATTAAATCAATACTATTCGAATAATCAATGTTCGATTCATAATAGAGGCATTGCTGTGCTGCAATAAAAGAAATCAGCGGCAACAATAGCTATTCTCACAACAAAGTGTACTTATTTCAAGTTTGGTTTGCATATTTTACGAGAAGGCGATAAAGCTACAACTGATAGACAACATTATAAAGCTTACCAACTTGCCTTATAAAGGTTACTGGTACTTTTAGAACAACACAAAGGTTAAGGAAAAGCCGAAGTAGACAGTGTATCTGCAATGGCGGACAATAACCCTTATTAATAGTGACCACATACCCACCGTCTCCAGGTAGGAGCGCCTAATTACAAAAGACCTGCTAATACGGCGAACGACTACAGTGCATCAAACTGTGACTATGACATTGTTCTATCAAAACATTTGAATTCTGCGTTTATTCTTCTCGTTAGGTCTTGATCCTGAAAGATATAGGCTGATGGGTTTCGGGCTTGTGCTTTATGAACGCTTCAGGACTTCGCGGAACGAATGTCACCCAAACATCGCACCATTTGAGGAGGCCATTGGGGTGAGAGTTGGTCGCGTAAAATGGAGAGCCACGATAAAAGAACTGTTCGAAGAAGCACTGGGGTCACCAGCTTCTCAATAGGGCATGGCCTCTGTTTAGATAGCTGTCCAGAGGGCCAGAGACCTGGGTGGGGCCTTCAATGTAAGCAATGGCCTGTAGCCGCCACGGCTAACTTGTAACTCCTGGGTCAGTTTGCCTGTGTGGTGGCAGCACAGTAAAAATATACAAGTCACTATTCATAGTGCACCAACCAGGATTCAAATTTGCGATCCTCCAGTTTGAGACAAAGACATCAGAAATTATAACACTAAGCCCAGTGCCCCAGGCGATCTGAACGGCATCGGAGTTGAGCCCATTTACGTACATGCAGGCCACAGGCTGTGTGTCCAGCAGCTTCATACGCGATCTGACATACCAAGCCGCCTAAACGTTTCGATCATAAAAGGCTACTCCAGGGAGTCAAGTGCCTTATCGGCATCAGCCTACTTCATGTACCGCCCTCCCGCAGTATTTAAATCCTGTCATTCCTAACAGCGCGCTGATTGCTACCGTGCTGTTTTTTCTCTCCCCTGAGGCGGAAGCCGGGGGTTCTCTCAGCTACCTTGCTACTTTTATTTTCCACATTACTGTCATCACGATATTTTAAATCGCCGCATGTTCTCAAGTAGAGTACTTACTTGTTAGAACTTATAGATCACTTGTTAGCCAGAAAATCGCCTTTACCGATTCCTGCGCAGCCGAGTAGGAGCTGGCGCAGAGAGATAGAAATAGGGCTTACCGCCACTGAGAGCCACCATATTGAGAGGGGTAAGGGATTTACACTCTAGCTGCAGGACGCCTCCCACCCTCCTAAACACCCTATAAATTCCCTATGTCATCTCGTCCGCGCAGCGGGCGGGCGCGCCAAAGGCAAGCCTGTCTGCGCCCGTCTGCGCCCAACCGGGACCAGGGGCCACCCCCCCTGGTTGCCCCAACCACAAAGGCTAGCTTATAATAAGGACTTTCTACTTCGATCCTGTCCTCCCATTCCCGATGGCTGCCTTCATCACTTCCCCCCTCTAGAAACCCCCCATGTATGTCCTCACTGTAAACTTGAGCTAATTGACCACCTCACCCAATTGGATTCTAAGGACTACCAAATGTTTCTCCTTAACTGTCGATCTCTGGCCAAGCATAGTCTGGAGATGTCGCTGTTGTTAGAGGAACATATGCCGGATGTGGCATTTTTAACTGACACCTGGCTTACCCAATATTCCCAGCCTGATATAGTGCAAGCCCTCATTCCCGGCTATCAGATAGCCCGGTTAGATCGACCACAAGGCAAAGGTGGAGGGCTGGCTATCATTTATAAAGACATTTACACATGTCGCTGCCTAACGGAGTCCATTGCGGACTGTGAAAGTTTCCCTTTTGTCATTGAATTTACACCTAACAATAGCTTCGCTGGCATCCTTATCTACCGTCCTCCTGGTCCCATAAAAAAATTTCTGGCGGATCGACCAACTGTTGTAGCTGAATTAGTCACCTCCCCCTCTAATTTTACCTTACTGGGAGATTTTAACATTCATTTTGATAACTTGCTAGACACCACTGCCATGGGAGTCACAACCAGTTTAGCTGCTATGCAACTAGATCAATTGGTGCCAGGACCTACACACAACAAGGGTAATCTTTTAGACCCAGTATTTAGCAATAGCAAAACTCTAAAGGTTGGCAATATTAGCCATCTTCCTTGGACTGATCATTTTTTAATTTCCTTAACTTGGTCCATTCCCAAAATTTTACCTTCTACCACCCTTTCTCGTACCACCCGAAATTGGTCAAAGATCAAAACAGACGAATGGATGAGCAATCTTACTGCCACTAATCCGTCACTCTCTCTTGATCCTTGCGCTAACAATGAGCTGTTTAACAACTGGATAACAAGCTCCTTGGACTCTGTACTTCCCTATCGAACCTCCGGTGCTAGAAGGAAACAAAAAACCGCCCCTTGGTACTCTGAAGATCTAAGGGAAAAAAAACACCTCTGTAAAAGACTAGAGGGAAGTGGCGCCTATCCTATGAGCCTACGGATAAAGCGACCTACAGAGAAGCAATTAGGAACTACAAAAACAAAATCAGAGATAAACAATCCATACATTATACGGAAAAGATTAAACTGGCAAAATCTAAGCCTAAAGAAATGTATCAGATTGTGAAAACACTGACCAGGTTGCCATCACGGTTATCAGCTGATGACAACTCATCCTCTCGATGCGAGGAACTGGCCAATGCCTTTTTTTTTAAGGGAAGAACACAATCTATCTCTCCTTCTCTGACCCAGAAACTGATTCGTCTTTGCAAAAACCTAATCCATCGATTACATCAGCGGTCTCCCTCCATAACAACTCTCTGGACCACTTCCCAATGCTGCACCTTGACACCCTTGAGACCTTGATTAACCAAATCAAATCAGGCTCACCTTGTGACCCTGCCCCCCTTGAGATGTTGACCCAAGTTAACAAAGTCATTCTTCCCAATCTAATGGAGCTGTTGAATTCTTCCATTACGGTAGGATAGTTCCACAGTCCTGGAAACACGCCATGGTCCGAGCATTGTTAAAAAAAAACACCCTTGACCCAACTAATTTTAATAACTATCGCCCAATATCATTGCTTCCTTGGGCTACCAAGATCTTAGAGAAACACATCAACATCAGTGTAACCCAGTTCTTCGAGCATAACCATCTGCTCGACACCTCCCAGATTGGCTTTCGCCCAAAACACGGCACGGAGACAGCCCTGTTGGCAGTGACAGAAGAGACTAGGTGGATACTCGATCAGGGAGGGTCAGTGGCAGTGATCCTCCTTGACCTGAGTGCCGCCTTCAATACGGTCAACCATAAAATACTTCTGGACCGCCTCCTCGATATGGGAATCTCGGGAGAAGCCCTGGAGTGGTTCAGGTCTTTTCTATCAGACCGAACCTTCCAGGTCTTTGAAGGCACATCGGTCTCCTCGAAGAAGCCTCTGGGATGTGGGGTTCCGCAGGGCTCTTCATTGAGCCCTACGCTCTTTAACGCCTATATGGGACCGCTGGCTGGAATAGTACGTCCGCATGGTATTAACATCATCACCTATGCGGACGATACCCAGCTAGTGGTCTCTCTTGCACAAAGGAGTACCCCACTACCGCAGTCCAACCTAACAACCTGTCTCGAGCATGTCAAGAGCTGGATGACTAAATCATGTCTGAAGCTCAACGATGATAAAACTGAGCTGATGCTTCTAGGCCCTCCAACTCTTTCCACCTTGGAGATGTCATGGCCTCTGAGCATGGGCACAGCTCCCACCCCTAGAGACAACATCAAAAGCCTGGGGGTGTGGATAGACAAATCGTTGACCTTCGACATGGAGGCAACTAAAGTCTCTGCGACCTGTTTTGGCCTCCTAAGGATGGTAAAGAAAATCCTACCACTTCTCCCCTTTGAGGCAAGATAGATAGTCATTCAGGGCTTAATTCAATCCCGCCTAGACTTTAACAATGCTCTGTACCTTGGGGCGCCGGAATACACCCTACAAAAATTACAACGCACTCAGAATTGTGCTGCTCGCACCTTACTTGGCACCCCCCGGAGAACTTCAATAAAAACTGGTCTAAGATCATTACACTGGCTCCCCATCAGGGAGCGAGTCAAGTTTAAATCTCTGTGCATTGCACATCAGGCGTACTGGAAATCAGGTCCAGAGATCAATCACCCGCTGGTATCGCCATATGAACCCACCAAAGTTCTACGATCTTCACATGCTTTTCTAGCCCAAATCCCAAGAATTCATAGAGCGAGGGCCGGAGGTCGTTCCTTCGCATATAAAGCCCCAAAAATATGGAATACTCTACCACTTCATCTTAGAGCAGATTCTAACCTTCTGAGTTTCCGTAAGAAACTTAAAACTCTTCTGTTCAATCAATAGTGTTGACTCACTCCTTTTTTTCTTGAGCACTGATGGTAATTTTTAGCGCCTGGACGCCTCAGGGCAGCTGCTAGCGCTCTGTAAATATGTTTTTCATTTCATTTAATTTCATTTCACCTAATGCAGCACTGCGAATACCGTCTGTGTGAGAAAGTGGCTCTATATATGCTGGACCAAAGTAAGGTACAGGGTGTATAGAATCCACAATCCCCAGAGGTATAACAGAGGTTAAAGTCGGGGCTGACCTTACTCTCTAAAGTGCTAGCTTGGTCAAGCAGTAAGGCAGTACCAGAGGACAGTGTAAAGCATATGTTGTACACACTCAGTCAGCAAAAGGTTTCACACACTCAAGGACTGATCTCCAGGTGAATTGTTTTGTATCAAAAGATATAGTTGTTTTATTTTTAGAACCAACAGGTGTCAAAATATACTTTTCTCAATATGAGTGATCTCAGGTAATTACTTTACAAAGAGGCAATAAACTTTGTAAACACAATAGGTACAGGGATTGCAGTAGGCAACACAATTCTAAACACAATTTAACATTGACCTCAATGTGTTCTTCTACATAAATGCAGCTGATTACTTTATTGATTACTTTTGTAACTTCAGGTCTGGATCCTAGATTCAGTCCTGAGGTCTAAGCTGAAAACAGTTTAGTAAAAACGTTTTAGTTATTGCAATGATTTTTAAAGAATATAACGGTATTTTAAAAGTTGACAGAAACTTTTCAGTGAAAAACTAGCAATGTTATCCAATGGAAGGAAATTCAAGTCACAGGTAAAGTAGGTTCTTGTTACTTTTGTAATCCAGGACTGTACTACTAAGTTCAGTATTCGGGTCCCTACCTAAGACAGGTAAGTAATTACGTTTCAGTATTTGGTACGATTTTTAAGGAATATTTGTAATTTTCAAAAGTAGACAGAAGAAATTTCAGAGAAAAACAGTCAATGGTTCCCTATGGAAGAAAATTCAGGTTACTAGTAAACACGGTTAGGATTACTTTTGCGGTTCAGTACTGGGCTAAAAGGTACAGTACTGGCTTCTCTCCTGATTACAGGTGAGTACTTCGGAATTTGTTATTCGGCTGATTTTAGATCAATATTTTAAAGTTTCAAAACTTTACACTTAGAAAATCTTTCGAGTCAAACCAGTCAATGTTATCCAATAGAAGGAAAGTGAGTTATCGGTTTTCAGGTGAGTACTCGACTGGTGAAGTTAAGATTCTGGGCATAGACTCAGGGGTCCCCCAGGGTCAGGTAGGTACAGTTGGTACACCCTCAGCGGCACAGGGGCAGCCGGGTGCAGAGGTAGTTAGACTCAATCTTATCCCATGAGAGGCAGGGGGCCTTCGGTTGGTGGCTGCTGGCTAGCAGGCCACGCGGTTGTGGAAGCGGGCTCTGGGTTACTTGCTCAGGACAAATGGGGAAGTAGATAGGGACAAAGGTTGCACTGCCAGGGGCACTCGGGCGGCTGGTTGCAGGGTGCCTTTGGGCCATCGGGCGCTCAATGTTATTCAATAGAGATCTTGAAAAGGGAACAAAGGCTGCAGGCTCAGGGACAGAGGATCCTCTGGAGCGACCATCACTTGGAGGAGTAAGTTGGGATCTTGGAGGATAGGTAAGCACCCAGAAATTGGGCACAGGGGGCCGTGGGGAGCCGGGTGCAGGGGTGTCTTTTGAGGTCTGGGAATCTTACCACCTGCTGGTTTCGGTCGGAGGGGTCCTTTGTCCTGAGGCTGCAGGCGTCGTCTGGGTCATCGAGGAGGGTCCTTGGGCACTGGATTCCAAGTCAGAATCGCCGGGGGGACGTCCTCAGGGTCTTAGTTCACTCTGTGGTTCTGAAAAATCTGGATTCATATAATAGTACTGGACTCGAGAATAAAAACTTCGTCGAAACAGGACGAATTTGGTATCAAAAGACCGAGAATGACGAGTACATCAAGTACATGTATTTTCGGCGTATTCGAGTGACGATTTCACCTCGAAATCGTCATTTACCTTCTAAACCCTTAGCTGCATGTTGCCCTTTACATAGGCCTTAATCCAGTTGAATTTGATTCCACAAGGACACATACTCCTTAATCGACTTCTCTCTGACCCCAGTACAAGTTAGAACCATTGCCCCAGGCCGAACTCGTTAGGTCAGTTCCCTCCCAGTGGCCGAGCAAGATAGCATCTAGGCCCAACCAGCCATAAAACCATTTCAGCGCGCACACCTGCCATATCTCGCTCACATCTTTCTCCACTCCTTTTCCTCACTTGCTTTATGACGGGGAGGTGACCATTTTTATTAGGGGTCCAGCGATATCTGATGAAATGTTGGGCCTTGCCGGATGATTTGTTATGGGCCGCACGACGTGAAATATGTACATGTCATCATGACTCTGCTTTTCTTTTGTAATCAGTAACCATAAATGAAATACCACGAATCCAAGGAATGTTTTGCCCAAGGCTGAATATTGTGTATAAGAAGAGAAGCCTAACTTCGTGAAAGTGTGCAGTCTCCTGAATATACTGGTATGGTACTTCTAGGACCCTGTCACCTTGGTTGCAGCCAATAAACTAATCTTTGACTTCACCTGGAAGACTCTGAAGTTTCTGTAGGTCTGACTCAGGAGAACCCGAGGTCTCTGGGTGTTGATCCCCTGGCACCGCTGGGTTACCGGTTCTGTAGGTTCGGTACCGGTTCTTAAAAACCCAGTACCTCATTTGGCGCCCAACGTTGGGCGATTCCAGTGGTACCAATCAGCCTGAAGATCGTGAGGAGCTTCGTGTCAAAATTCCGGAGGAGGGCCCACCACCTTATCGACCCCTGCATGTCGACGTGGTCCGAAGGTCTTTACTGCGAGGTTCCCCGCTTCCCGACGGCTACAAGGACTGCTGCCCTGGCTATCGCCCTGATGTTGGACCCTTGAAATTTTCGGTAGAGCGAAACGCTGAGACGAGTCTTCTGGTGAAGCCATCGATATTTTTCAGTTAAGTATAAGTGGAGCGTCTCCCAGTCCTTAGTTGGACTCACTTTGTGGTATCTTGGAGATACATAAGGTTTTTATTGGTTCTTGCAAGCACCATAACCGAAGGACTCGTGTATTCACGAGAAATATCGTAATCGATAAATCCTTTGAAGTTTTGGAACTAGACTAGAGAGCGAGGATGCCTTGTCTTAGACTCGGGAATTGGTTTTGTCTTGGTAGTAATAATAGGGACTCCCGATTGGAGGACTCATGTCCGGTTCCTCCAGTTGGAACTCCGACTTACGAGCTATACGTTAAACATGGGGTAGGCCCCATCGTTTATAACGAGGTATGGATTAAATACACTAGGAAAGACGGTGTTTTAAAATGGCCCCAATATGGTAGCTTTGATTCTGAAATCTTAGACAACCTTGAAGTTAAACTCTTCAAAAAGAAAGCCCGGCCGGCGATGTTTGACTCTTTCCGCTTATGGCGCCAAGAAGCCAAACAAAAAGAAATTAAATTAGCTAAGAAAAATAAGAGAGAAGGGGGACTTTCAGTAATGCAAGCTGCCGTGCAGTTTAAAGATAATGAGGAAGAGCAGATAAATGAGCAGTTGCACAGGCAACGTAAAATGGCAATAGATAAGTGTTATCCAGTTTTGCCGTCTCTTCAGCAAGGGACAGCAAAAGAGCGTGAAAAAGACCAATTAATGTCGCAATTATTAACTTCGCCACCCCCCTAAGCGCAGAATGCTACAGCACCCCCGCAACCTTTAGTTGCACAAGCTGCGCCTCTGACTCTTCCACAGCACCCACCAGCTGTTCTTCAGCTGGCTCCTACTTCTTCGGTGCAGCCTCCTCCAGGCCCACCAACCACTTCTGTTTCACCTGTGTTTTCTACGATTTTGCCTACAGTGCTTTCTACATCTCCTAATGCCCCCTCTATGATTTTGCCTAGTACCACATCTATTATTCCTGATACCTCTTCTGCCATCTCTACCCCCGCCTTATCTCACCCCGTTTTTGCATCTGCTTGTCCTTCAGTTTCACCTTCCCTTCGGCAGAAAATGGCCAGCACTGTTACTAATCTTCTTTTACCTCTTTTCGGGTCGCCTGCTACGACCCCTAACATAAGTAGAAGACAGTTGCGAAGTCAACTGCCTGATTATCAAGAGAGAGATTCCCTGAATGGTTTAGCTCGGAAATGGGTCATGGACACTGCAAAATATGATTTACAGTCTGTCATGGAAGTCTTCCATCAATGGGAAGCAGCGACACAGAGATATGTGTTTGAACAGATGTGTGTCTTTCTTGGCGAGGATTTAGAAGACAATGATCAAGAATGCATCCCGCTAGAGATGTGTCGTGTACGATTTAAGTTTGGAGAGGGTATGATTGTAGGTCCCGATGTGGAAAAGGCAGTTGAAATGCTATTATCATATCGAAGTAAGGGAAGCAGTTCTGGGTCACCATCGGAATCTAGTGCATCTAGTAGGAAAAAGGCACGACAATACCCTATGAGAGAAGTTCCTCCACAGTGGAGAGAGGGTGACGCGACAGCTGTCCCACCTGTCCTGCCCCACTTTCACCGCGTATGGGTACATGTTCCATGGAAGCGAGTTGAAGTTTTAGCACTCAAACAAACACTACCAGATCCGCGTAAAAATCCTGCAGGGTACTATAAAGAATTGTCGCAAACTGCTGGGTCATGTATAATGAATTTGGCCGATATCGATATGTTATTTGGGAACGTTGTTCCACAGCCGTTATGGGGAAAAATTCGTCATGTAGATCATGACCAGGAATTAGGTGACACGTGGGCTAATATTACTGCTGCAGACGCACGACAAGTTGGTGGTGCTAAGCCTGAGCCTCTGATAGCGGAACTACCTGGTAGAATAGTAGATTACATGAAAACGATAATGCCTGCAATACGCGTAAATTGGGATAAGTTATCTGCATGCAAGCAAAAGAAACTGTGTCAGACTTCTTCACCAGATTTGAAGAAACATTCATTGACCACAGCGGTCAAGATTGTTTGTCGATAAATTTGTGCACAATCTACTTCCAGACTTGTGTAGGAAATTAAAAGATTCGGAAAGTTCTTGGGCAGTCTCATCTTCAGCCCAGATATTAGCTACCGCACAGTACTACGAGAATAGAGACAAAGATGAGAAAGATAAAGTAGAAAAGAAAACTAGAGAACTCAAAACGAAGGTTTTGCTACAGCAAGCCTATCCGCCACGTGGTGGTGGTAATAAAAATAATAATGGTCCGAATCCCTACCAGAACACTTTTCAGCAGCCTCAGAGAGACTTGCAGAGATTCGATTACAATCAAAACCGCGTAGGTCCCAACCAGTGTTTATACTGCAAACAAGAGGGTCATTACAAATATGACTGTCCTGCCCTACCACAACGTGCAAATGGGATTTCTGGCGTAAGAGGTCGTGGTAGTCAGCAAGCGCCTAGAGGTAGAGGGCGTGGAAATGCCCCTCAGGACGCACGTCCCCTTCCACCACAAAACTCTATGAACAGGTTTGACCAGCAAAATAACGTATCTGACAGGACAGCTCAATACTACGTTGATGAGTATTACACAGAAAATGAGCAGTGGGAGAATAATGATTGCTAGGACAGCCTTAGACAAGGAGAGGGAGTTGTTTCAGTTCCAGTAGATCAGAGTGGACCTTACGTTGAGGTGATTACATCGGGTGTGTCAGAACCTTTTCTGTTGGATACTGGTGCTACAAAGAGTTCTATTATGCACTCCAAACTCCCTGGCGCACCTTTGTCTGGCGAAATGAACGTTTCCGTAGGTTTTTCTGGCGCCCCGGTTAGAAATCCGATTTCTGACCCTTTATCTCTTTCTGTTGGTCCTTGTGAATTCGAAGCACCCTTTATTTTGACAACAGGTTGTGGTGAAAATTTGCTAGGATTAGATTTGCTAAAAAGATTGTATGCGACTTTGTACTGTTCTCCCTCAGGAGTACAACTTACTTTAGGTAAGAAATTGGTTTCTCCCATGTATTTGTCGAGAAATGCACTTCCAGCAGAATTGGCACTTCTACCAGATATTCTTTGGGCTACTGGTCCGAATGATGTAGGTCTTTTAGAAATTCCACCATATGTTGTAACATTAAAACCGAATGTCAAAATGCCACGAATTCCCCAATACAGAATATCCAATAAGGGCGAAAAAGCTTTGCTGGCGATTGTTTACGAGTTGATTGAAAAAGACGTAATTGAAGAAACACGAGGCAATGTTTGCAATAGTCCTGTTCTGCCTGTTTTAAAACGAACTGACCCTTCTCAGTCACCTGTGTATAGATTCGTGATTGATCTTAGGGAAGTAAATAAGATAGTGGTGCCACAATTCCCAGTTGTCTCCGACATTACAACATTATTGACTATGATTCCAGCCTCTGCATCCTGGTTTTCGGTGATTGACCTGAAGTATGCTTTCTTCAGTATCCCGATTGCTGAGGAAAGCAGGGATATTTTTTCCTTCAGTGTAGGTGGTCGCAGCTTCCGCTTTAAACGCGCCCCTCAAGGCTACTGTGAAAGCCCCTCAATATATAGTCAAGCTCTGAAAAGTCAGCTTGACGCAATGGTTTTGCCCAAAGGTTCCACTCTCGTACAGTACGTAGACGATTTGCTCATCGCTGCGGATACTGAGAAAACCTGTAAAATGGCCACGTTGACATTACTGCGTCATCTATGTGATCTGCACCACAAGGTGTCACTTTCCAAGCTCCAATATTGCCGACAAGAAGTGACCTACTTAGGTCATCTCTTATCGAAGGAGGGAAGGAAACTGACCCCAGAAAGAATTCAGGCAATAGCTAAATTGAATGTGCCAAGAACGCAGAGAGAAGTACGCGCTTTCTTGGGCATTACATCGTACTGTAGACAGTGGATTCCAAATTTTTCGTTATTAGCCAAACCCTTATTGGCACTAACATGTACAAATACACCCAATCCCATTCCTTGGTCGGAAGAATGTCAGAAAAGTTTTTTCGAATTACGCACAGCATTATGTTCGGCCCCTGTGTTAGGTAACCCCAACTACAGTAAGCCTTTTACATTATATGTCCACGAGAAGGAGGGCTGTGCATTGTCTGTGCTGACTCAGTTATACGGAGATAGACAGCGGCCATGCGCCTATTTTTCGTCAACTTTGGATCCGGTAGCACGAGCATTGCCAAGTTGTTTAAGGGCCACAGCAGCAGCAGCTGTTTCTATTCGACAGTCTGCAGGTCTAGTAATGAATAATACACTAATCGTGATGGTCCCGCATGCAGTAGACACGTTGTTAAATAGGACCAAGACACAGCACTTAACTAGTGCTCGACTGTCCAGTTATGAATTGACGCTACTAGCGAGCCATGTGCACATAAAAAGGTGCAGTACCTTGAACATAGCCACATTGTTACCAATTACAGAAGAATCGGATGCTTCAGAACAGCACGATTGTTTCCTCAGAACAGAGGAAGAGACGAAAGGGAGAGTTGATTTATCCGACACTCCTCTTGCTGAATGTGATGGTACATTATGGGTGGATGGTTCATGCTTTAAACTCCCAAATGGTAACGTGACTACAGCATATGCTGTCACAACTTTGCACACAATCGTTGAAACTGCGCGAATACCACATGGTTCAGCTCAAGCCGCTGAACTCGTGGCACTGACGAGAGCATGTGTGTTATCCAAAGGAATGAAAGTGACTGTCTATACCGACAGTCAGTATGCTTTTGGAGTGGCTCACAGTTTTGGACGATTGTGGAGAGAACGTGGGTTCCTAACTTCGCATGGAGCTAAGATTCAGCATGGTCAGTTGGTGAATGAGCTTCTTGAATCACTGACGTTGCCCCTGAAAGTAGCGATCGTGAAATGTAGTGCACACAAGAAAGTGATTGATGATGTTGGTCGTGGAAATGCATTTGCTGATGAAACTGCTAAGGAAACTGCAAAGAATATGATGAGCCGAATGTATGTTGCGAGCCCAAAAAGATGGACGGGTGATGTTGGAATATGTGAAGACACGATAGAAAGTGTGAAGTCCATCCAAGCTGAGGCCACGGAGAAAGAGTTAAGCATGTGGAGAGAAAGTACAGGGAGAATGGATGCAAATGGTTGTTGGATTGAATCGACAAAGCAACAGAGATGGTTGTTACCCGATGCATATGTGCCTGCAGTGGTTACAATGGCTCATGGGATGGCCCATATCAGCGCGAAAGGGATTTGCGAGTTGTTGGCCCCAGTGTGGAAGGATTCAGGGATTCCCAAGTGTGCAGAGAATGTTGTCAAGAATTGCATGGTATGTCTGAAGCACAATCCTGGTAGGGGAACCCCAATTCCAGCTGGTCATTTTGCACCTCCTACGTATCCGTTCGAGGTTTTGCAGCTAGATTTCATACACATGGAGAGGTGCAACAACTTAAAATATGTGCTCGTGGTTGTTTGTGCCTTCTCAAGATGGGTAGAAGCCTATCCCCTAAGGGACAATACTGCCTTGTCCACAGCGAAAGCCCTTGTGAAAGAGTTCTTCCCCAGGTTCGGAATGCCTAGAATGGTCTGGTCGGACAACGGAAGTGAATTTGTGGGTTGTGTGATGAAAAGAGTGTGTGAAGGGCTAGGCATTAGGCAGAAGTTCCACGCTGCAAATCACCCCCAATCAGCTGGATTAGTGGAATGTTACAATGGCACGCTTAAACTTAAATTGGCCAAAATCCAAGCGAGCACAGGTCTTAAATGGCCTGACGCTCTACCCTTAGCACTCCTATCCACCAGAATGACTGTGCATTCGCGAATGAAACTCAGCCCCTATGAAATAATCTTTGGTCGGCCAGCCAACATATGGGGAGTGCCTAGGCCCACGAAGTTTAGCGAGCTGCAACACCCCATTTTGCTTGACTATTTGTATGAATTGACGGCTAAATTGCGTGTTTTATATCAACAGGTCCACAACACCTTGCCTCCGGTCTCTGAGACACCGGGTCACTCCATTGACCCCGGTTCCTGGGTGCTTGTCCGCAATTTCCAAAGAACAAGAAACGACCAGCCCAGATGGACCGGGCCTCACCTCGTCCTCCTGTCTACAAGGTCGACTGTTAGAGTGGAGGGGAAGGCCAATTGGGTCCACGGGATCCATTGTAAGAAAATACCCTTCCCTCTGCCACATGACCAATGGGTCCGAAAAGGAGGCACTGACTCAGAGCGCACAACTGATGAACGTGTGAAAGAAGCCAATCCTGATTGCGAAAGTGGGAACATTTTTTCAGAAACTGCGCCACCACCAGAACAATTGAACTCTGTGGAACCTGAGCTACTATTTCTGGACCAGACAGTACCCGGGAAAAGACACTACCATTTGCGACCAAGAAAAACAGACTAAAGTAAAAGTGATTTATTTTATGATCCGAGAGAAAAACCTGTGGACTAATAAAAATGTGTGTTTTTCCCCAAATCCTATTTTTGAAAGTGCAGATTCTCCCATCTAGGTAACTTGCTTATTTTTGTTTTTTTCGAACCGCCATCCGGGTTCCGCTGCTAGGGTCGCGGTTGATTAAAGACTTTTGGGTGCAGCTGACGACGATAGGTCGCTGGTTCCAGTTGGTCCAAGGGAGCTACCCTAGACTGACGGAAGCATCCTTTAGCAGAAACAACCTACCGCCGCGGGCAGCACCTTAGAGAGGATGGAGTTTCCTGATGTGGAGAGACCTGCCAAACAAATGAACTTTAAGCAGAGACTTTTGAAAACAATAAGGAAGAACATTTTTATAATAATGTGTATTTTTATGCTATTTAGCGTAATGGTCTTTTTGATAAGCTATGTTTTATTCTCTTTTCATGTGACATTTGCGCCCACTACATCACCCATACCTCCTCCTACTGTTTCCTCTCATTCTTTCCACCCTTTGCCTGACCACGAATCAAATAGGAGATTAGAGTTCATTAATAACTCCTTCGTTCAGTTATTACACCAACACCAACTTGTAATGAACACAACCAACTGTTGGGTGTGTGGTCTCATGCCCCACACCACGGATAGAGGTATCCCCTATTTGGTCCTGCCATTTAGTCGCAATGGGTCAGTATGGGCATATAGGACAATATTCATATATGCACGAGAAATCCAACCCCTACGTTCTGTAAAAGACAACCTCAAGACTAGCGCCCTAGTCAAGGGTATAGTTGACATGATCAAGGAAGTAACTTCTTACGAAGATACCCCGGATGATGAAATACTTGCATATGTAGGTTGGAATGTGACCGGATATGGCACTACATTAAGTGAGAAACAGCAAGCCAAGAGATCGTCCCCTATCTGGATCGTACCCCATCAAGGTCACCTGTGTCTGCAAGGTATTGGTAGGAATCCCAGAGCTCAGCTAGGGAAGAGTGTCTGCACAGAAACATACGTTTTTGGATCCCAGACTTCCCCTGCCTTTTTAGCCGCTAAGGGTACTTATTTCATCTGCCATGATAGAGCCTATACATGGTTGCCCCCTGACTTCTCGGGCTCATGTTTTGTTTCATTCCTGTTACCTCCCACCTACACAGCAGCGGCAGATTACCATCGGACAAGGGTAGTTAGAGGTGTTTTGAGTAAAGAAGACACTGCAGGTCAAGAATTTGGTGACTTTCCAATGGGTGTTCTGCCGTTCTGGGGAGCCATGGCTAACAGCAGAAACATAAGGCAATTGACAAGGGTAGTTGAATCCACCGTGATTGAAACTGCTGGTGCCCTTAGTAACCTGACTGCTGAGCTCCAGTCGGATCGACTGATGACCCTTCAGAACCGGGTCGCTTTGGATGTAATACTTGCGGACCGAGGTGGAGTATGCAAATTGATCCAGTCCAGTTGTTGCATTTTTATTCCAGATAATGCTCCAACAGTATACGGGGCCATCTCCAAACTACATAAAATCTCCGAATCTATCCATGTGGATAAAGGAGACTGGTCATTAAAGGGATGGTTCTGGGGACTGATATCTGCCTGGGGATGGAAAATTCTGATGGTCATTGGGATGGTCTTAGCCATTCTTTTCCTGTTTTGTCTATGCATACAGTGTGCTCCTGCAATATGTGGCCTCTGTGTTACATCATGTGTAAGGAAGCCTGTGTCAAGACATGAGCTCAGCACTAGAATGATGTTGCAGCAACATCTCAATGACTTTAGGAATATAGATCTGGACTCAGATTAACATGAGGATAGATTAATTGCCTATATAAGGGCAAAAGGAGGGTCTGTGGTTCTGAAAAATCTGTATTCATATAATAGTACTGGACTCGAGAATAAAAACTTCGTCGAAACAGGACGAATTTGGTATCAAAAGACCGAGAATGACGAGTACATCAAGTACATGTATTTTCGGCGTATTCGAGTGACGATTTCACCTCGAAATCGTCATTTACCTTCTAAACCCTTAGCTGCATGTTGCCCTTTACATAGGCCTTAATCCAGTTGAATTTGATTCCACAAGGACACATACTCCTTAATCGACTTCTCTCTGACCCCAGTATAAGTTAGAACCATTGCCCCAGGCCGAACTCGTTAGGTCAGTTCCCTCCCAGTGGCCGAGCAAGATAGCATCTAGGCCCAACCAGCCATAAAACCATTTCAGCGCGCACACCTGCCATATCTCGCTCACATCTTTCTCCACTCCTTTTCCTCACTTGCTTTATGACGGGGAGGTGACCATTTTTATTAGGGGTCCAGCGATATCTGATGAAATGTTGGGCCTTGCCGGATGATTTGTTATGGGCCGCACGACGTGAAATATGTACATGTCATCATGACTCTGCTTTTCTTTTGTAATCAGTAACCATAAATGAAATACCACGAATCCAAGGAATGTTTTGCCCAAGGCTGAATATTGTGTATAAGAAGAGAAGCCTAACTTCGTGAAAGTGTGCAGTCTCCTGAATATACTGGTATGGTACTTCTAGGACCCTGTCACCTTGGTTGCAGCCAATAAACTAATCTTTGACTTCACCTGGAAGACTCTGAAGTTTCTGTAGGTCTGACTCAGGAGAACCCGAGGTCTCTGGGTGTTGATCCCCTGGCACCGCTGGGTTACCGGTTCTGTAGGTTCGGTACCGGTTCTTAAAAACCCAGTACCTCAACTCCAGCACAGGCCAGGCTTGGCGGGTGCAGTGTATGCAGGGTTTGCGGTTCCGGGCTGATGCCAGGGCTTGTTACTTGCTTTGAGCAGTACCACGGCTCGTGGGAGACCCAGGTAGTCAGAGTCACAAGGCAGTCAGGTCCTCTGGGGTTTTTGAGGTTCCTGACCACTGGAGACGCCGAGGTTTAGCAGGAGCAGGTTCGAGGGTCGACAGGCCGGTAAGGCTGGGTCAAATCAGTTGGTGTCTTCCTCTTTTTAACAGCTGCATGGCAGGTCTTCTTGTTTCTTGTTCTTCTTTCTTGTTTCATAATCTGGATCTGGGGAAGAAAGGTTCAGGGTGCCCCTAAATACTAAATTTAAGGGCATTACAGGTAGGGCAAGGGCAGGGACTAATGGGTCGCTGTCCTGGGGTGGGTACACCCCCTAGCCTGCTCCTCTCCAGTGGGAGGGGGGCAGGAGCCTAGGTGTGATTGGGCAGGTCTCCCCATCTTCAAGATGGCCGGAGCCCGGGGTCGTGCATCACCTCTCCTCTCCCACCTGAGGGGTGGAGTTGGCACAGGCTGGCGCACCCCCGTTCCTGACGTAGGGTTTTCCACCAGTCTTCCCGCCAGAGTGTGGGTTAGAACTGGTGGGGGCCAGTTGCTCAGTACATCAAGTGGTCTGAAGAAGCACACAAAGGCGGAATGCCTTTGAAGCTTCCCCTGCCCATCCTGGGGGAGGAGGCTTGGTCCCTCGTCCCAGGATGTGCATTGTTGCAGGCCCAGGAGAGCGGGGGCTCTCCGCCCAGGGGTCCAGCAAAATGTCTGCTGTGTGGCAGCCTAGGCAGCCTGTCAGACAAGACGTGGATTGTAGGTTAGGTTTCAGGGGGCATCTCTAAGATGCCCTCTGTAGTGCATTTTCGGTTTAAATTTGTTTTATTGGTCTCAGAGAAAAACAAATACAGTGCAATGCATTGTTGAGTCCATGAAAACACGCAAATGACAGACTGAAGTAACCACTGGGCATGAAGTTGCGCATACCCTGCAAGGGCTGTCAGGCCCCACCAAGGGCACCAAGACGCATTTAGTGTTCTATCCAGGCAATTATTTTGTTAAAGTCCTGATGATGATCCCATTTAATTAGAGCGCCGTATCGAAACGTCGACCTTTCTTAGCAGACGTACTGTTGACCATTGGTATTATTGTATGTATTTTCTGCTCTGGGAAACATTGTTATATCTTTTGATCCTTACAGTGCCCAGACCACTCACTTCTCTGTTGCCTGAAGTATTTCTCTCTTATTTCCTTTATTTCTTTCCTTCTATTTTCAACCTTTTATGAATGGCGCAGGACTGTGCTTCACAGCAAAAATTGTTTGTTGTAAAAATGTATTTAAAAACCAAAAAGATTTGAATTAACCTATAATAAAACTCCCTGCCTGGCTGGGCAAGGAAAACGTATAGTAGCCTATTGTGGTCTATACAAGAGAATTACGCTATCTTTTTAAGCAATGTACTTTCATATAATACATAAGTGCATTCTGGGGGTTGTAGTATCCATTACTTCACTAAAGACAGTGGTTTAAAAAAGAAACTCCATGCTTGGAGGAGATGTGTGCCTTTGTCATGAGCCATCTGGGGCTCAATAATAACTCCGGATACTTTTCAAAAACTCGGATTATGAGCGCCTAAAATAAAATTATATGTCTGAAAAGGAGTATCTCTGGGCGGTGAGAGCAGCGGCTGAGGCATTCCACACTCCTCCTACCCAGAGGACAAGTCTCTCCTCCTACCCCAACATAGCACGTTTCATAACAACACAGGACAGAGCTCACCTCCTTTGCATCACCCCACTAGGAAAAGACAGGCCTCTCCTCCTAGCCGCGCAGGACAGGCTTCACCTCCTCTGCATTCCCCTGGACAGGCCTCAGCTCCTCTGCACCCCTGGACAGGATTCGTCTCCTCTGCATCCCCTGGACAGGCCTCACCTCCTCTGCACCCCCTTGGACAGGCCTCACCTCCACTGTAACCCCTGGACAGGCCTCGCCTCATTTGCACCCCTGGACAGGCTTCATCTCCTCTGCACCCCGTTGACAGGCATCACTTTCCCTGCACCCCCTGGACAGGCATCACTTCATCTTCACCCCCTGGACAAGCCTCACCTCCTCTGAACTCCCCTGGACAGGCCTCACCTGCTCTGCATCCCTTCGACAGGCCTCATCTCAACTGCGCCCCCTGTACACACCTCACCTCCTCTGCACACCCTGGACAGACATCGCCTCCTCTGCACCCCTTGGACAGGCCTCACCTCCTCTGCACCCCCTGCACACACCTCACCTCCTCTGCACCCCCATGGACAGGCCTCACTTCCTATGCACACCCTGGACAGGCCTCAACTACTCTGCACACCCTGGACAGGCCTCACCTCCTCTGCACCCGCTTGGACAGGCCTCACCTCCACTGCACCCCAAGCCCAGGATAGGCCTCAACTCCTTTGTACTCCCCTGCACAGGCCTCACCTCCTCTGCACCCCTTTGGACAGGATTCACCTCCTCTGCACCCCCTTGGGCAGGCCTCACCTCCTCTGCACCCCCTTGACAGGCCTCACCTCGTCTGCACCCCTCCTGGATAGGCTGCACCCCCAGCCCAGGACAGGCCTCAACTCCTCTGCACCCCCTGAACAGGTCTCACCCCTCTCAGCACAGTACAGGTCTCACCTCTTCTGTACCCCCTGGACAGGTGTCAGGGTGCAGGAAAAAGGAATCAAAGCTCTTCTTTGTTCCGCAGTATCTGCCATTGAACCGGCATTGCAAAGATTACCCGCTCGCAAAAGGTCGCGGGTGATTATAGCGTGGAAACGGGCATTCTCCCCGGTACTACCAACAGGGAGGACCATGGTGCAAGTTGGTGGTCTAGTCCTGAGCTCGTGTACACAGGCACGAGGTCCAGACTAGCTGGGAAGTGCGCCGGTTGATTTTAGAACCGAGGCACTTCACCAACTGATTTTCAGAGATTAGTCATGTTCTTTCTGTAGTCTAGTTAGATAGAAATAGTGCAGTTTTGTGCCAGGCTTAGGCGCAGGTTAGAGCGCTTCAGTGCGTCTGTTAGTTAGTTAGGTAATTTAGAACTAGAGAGAAATACAAATTTAAAGTAAATAAGAAAAAAGAAATATAAAGAGAAGAATTAATACTTACCCATTGAATACTTCAGTTCCTGATTTCTTCGTTGCTTGATTGACGGCGGAGGCTCCAGAAGGTTCCTAAGTGAGAAGTAAGAAAAATTCAGAAGATAAGAAAGTAAGGGAGAGAGTGAATGAACGAATGAGTGAAAAAGAATAAATTAACTCACAGAGTTAAAGAGTGCTAAAATGTTGTTTATAATGCAGGTTACCAAAGAATAAAATACTTATATTAAAGAATAGAAGAGGAACAAATGCCATAGGCACTCTGGGTAAGGAAATATATATATATATATTATAGAGAGACAGAGAGCAAGAAAGTGGAGAAGGAACTGAAGGAAATTAGCAATGGTGTGCTTTTCTGTTACAGCGATTTCCACTCATGCTTGAAGATAGAGAGGGAGTAAGAAAGGCATAAAATGGAGTACGGCAGAAAGGAAGAAGAAGAGTGGAAGAGCCAGAAGGTCAGGCAGTCTCTTCTCTGTCCCATTCCCCTTTCCCCCGGCTGGGTTCACACAGAAACTAGTTAACTCTTCAGTTGGTGGCTGTGGGAAAACTAGGGGTGGAATTTGGAAAATCTCATCGTTCTGCTCCTGGGAGTGTCGGCACTGTGAGTAACCACGACCCTTGACAGAGCGAAGTGCCCACGTCAATACTCGCCCGAGCAGAATGGCTGAAGAGTTTGATTTAAAACATTTAGGAAATATTCTTAAGGAGATTCAAGAAGAGTTAATAGCAGTCAGAGAGGAAAATAAGGTAATCAAATTTGAAATGAAGGCTCACATTTTCTTAACTCAGTGCTCGTTGTACTTCATGTGTCGGCCCACTGTCTTCCCAGTACACAATCTCGTATAGCATTCATCTAGTCGTATCTCAATGGGGACGCAGCCTGTGGTCAATGCCCCTGGTCACCCAAGACTCACCAATTTTATATTACTTTGAGGAGTTCAAGAAAGAGTTTTTGCGACTTTTTGATCGTCGGAAGGTGGCACAGGCTACGGATAATGAATTACTGGAGTTGAGGCAAGGGAATCGAGAGCTTGTCTTCACCTGGCCCAATTTAACAAACTTGTTGTAGAAACTGAATGGCCGGAGGCCAAAAGGGCAGCCTTGTTCTATCGGGGTTTGAAAGATGACTTAAAGGATACTTTATCACTGATCCCAAATTGCCCTACAGAAGTTTCAGCTTTGATTGATCTCGTTTTAGAGATAGACTATCGACTAATGGAAAGAAGGGGTGAAAGATGACGTGAATTTCGGCCCAGTGTACCACGATTTGACCGGGTCAGAGCAGAGGTTGTTAAATCTTGTGATAGAGAACATGGAGTCGAACCTATGCAAATTGGAACTATTAGAGGCCCCCTTTCCAAAGAAGAGAAAGAAAAGCGTCGACAGAATAATCTATGGCTTTATTGTGGTATTAGTGGACATTTTGTAAAGGAATGTCCCAAGAAGCCAAAAACCTTCAAGAAGGAAAACTCTCTGCACCACCAGTAGAAGGAGTTGGGCTGGTGGTTGCTAACAAGCATATAATTCGAATTTCTTATCAAGTGGCCAATACTCTACAATCTTCCACTCCACACCTCATTCTGACGATGACCCTAAGATTTCGAGACAGAGTTCTTTCAGGAGTGGCCATGATGCTGGACTCCGGTGCTACGGGGAATTTTTGTGACCTCAATATGCCTCGAAAATTGGTCTGACGGCATTACCTAAAAAGAGAAGTGAGGCAGTTAGGGCTGTTGGCGGTAAAAATTCATCTTCCAGCCCAATAACCAGTCACACGGAAGTTGTGGAACTTGTTTCTGTCGAAGTTCAAAAGGAGGTGATTCAATTTAACTTGATTGATGCTCCTCAGTTTGGAATCATCCTGGGTTTGCCTTGGTTAACTGAACACAACCCAACAATTAACTGGAGTGATCGAACTGTGAAGTTCAACTCAAGTTATTGTTTGGAAAAATGCTTCGGAGAAAAGCGGAAAGAGCAAGATGGAAATCCAGCAGCTTTATTAAGCAAGCAAAAGATGATGGTGTGTGCGGTTCAAACTGTGAGTCTTACGGTAGAACATCAAGAGTTTGCTGAAGTTTTCAGTGAATCGGAATCAAAGAAGTTGCCCCCACATCGGTCGTATGACTGCAAAATCGATTTGGATCCTGGAGCTAATCTTACTGAAGCTGAAAACCGTCATCTTAAAGATTAAATTTAGAAATACAGAGAAAACAGGTTCATACGACCATCACAGTCCCCCGTTTCTTCACCATTATTTTTCTTTCCCAAACGTGACAGAGATCTGAGAATGTGTATAGATTATCGTACCTTGAACAAGATTACAATAAAGAATCGTTATCCTCTTCCCTTGATTTTAGTTCTTCTAGATCATGGGTACTCACAAACTTTCTCTCGGGGGGCAAATTTATAGTGTGGTTTGTAGCCAAGGGCCGCTCCTGTGGGGGCGGGGGCAGTGGGGGAGGGGGACGTGGCTAAAGAAAAAAAACTGAGACCATGAGGTTGAACACAGGTCCCGGCAGCTGACGCTTTCGTCCACTGAGTCACCAGACCCAGCACACACACACACGCACACCTCTCTCTCTCTCGCTCTCTCCCCCTTACTCTGACTGTCTATCTCCCTCTCTCCCTCCCTCCCTTTGTCTCCCTCTGTCTCCCTCCCTCTGTCTCCCTCTCTCTCTCTCCCTCTCTCTGCCTCCCTCTCTCCCTCTGTCTCCCTCCCTCTGTCTCCCTCCCTCTGTCTCTGTCTGTCTCCCTCCCTCCCTCTGTCTAACTCCCTCTCTCTGTCTCCCTCTGCCTGTCACCCTCTCTCAACCTCACTCTGTCTATCATCCTCTGTCTCCCTCCCTGTCCCCTTCCCTCAGTTTCCTTCCCTCTGTCTCCTTCCCTCTGTCTCCTTCCCTCTGTCTCCTTCCCTCTGTCTCACTCCCTCTGTCTCCCTCTCCCTGTCTCCCTCTCCCTGTCTCCCTCCTTCCTCTGTCTCCCTCCCCCTGTCTCCCTTCTCCCTCTGTCTTAAAGTCCTTGCACGTTAACTGTTCTACTCTTATCTGCCACGATGCCCCAGGAGGATCCAAATATTTCCGTAGAGTGATTCCCCGAATATTCATGCCTGTCCTTTCATATAATACATAAGTGCATTCTTGGGGTTGTAGTATCCGTTACATTACTAAAGACAGTGGTTTAAAAAATAAACTCCATACTTGATGGAGATGTGTGCCTTTGTCATGAGCCATCTGGGGCTCAATAATAACTCTGGGTACTTTTCAAAAACTCGGATTATGAGCTCTTAAAATCAAATTATACGTCTGGAAAGGAGTATCTCTGGGCAGTGAGGGCAGCGGCTGAGGCATTCCACACTCCTCCTACCCAGAGGACAAGCCAGGGCAGGCTTCTCCTCCTACCCCAACATGGCGGGTTTCATAACAGCACAGGACAGGCCTCACCTCCTTTGAATCACCCCACTAGGACAAGACAGGCCTCTCCTCCTACCCGCGCAGGACAGGCTTCATCTCCTCTGCATTCCCCTGGACAGACCTCAGCTCCTCTGCACCCCTGGACAGGATCCGCCTCCGCTGCACCCCCTGGACAGGCCTCATCTCCTCTTCACCCCTTGGACAGGCCTCACCTCCACTGTAACCCCAGGACAGGCCTCACCTCATTTGCACCCCTGGACAGGCCTCACCTCCTCTGCACCCCTGGACATGCCTCACCTCCTCTACACCCCCTGGACAGGACTCACCTCCTCTGTACCCCCTGGACAGGCCTCACCTCCTCTGCACCCCTGGATAGGCCACACCTCCTCTGAATCCCTTGGACAGGACTCACCTCCACGGTATCCCCTGGACAGGCCTCACCTCCAATGTAACCCCTGGATAGGCCTCACCTCCTTTGCATCGCCCTCACCAGGACAAGACGGGCCTCGCCTCTTCTGCACCCCCCTGGACAGGCTTTACCTACTCTGTACCCCCTGGACATGCCTCACCTCCTCTGCACCCACTGGAAGGCCCCACTTCCACTGCACCTCTCAGGACAGGCATCACTTCCTCTGCACACCCTCTGGACAGGCTTCACCTCCTCTACACCCCCTGGACAGGCATCGCTTCCTCTGCACCCCCTGGACAGGCATCACTTCATCTTCACCCCTGGACAGGCCTCACCTGCTCTGCATCCCTTGGACAGGCCTCATCTCAACTGCGCCGCCTGTACACACCTCACCTCCTCTGCACCCCCCTGGACAGGCCTCAACTCCTCTGCACACCCTGGACAGGCCTCACCTCCTCTGCACCCCTTGGACAGGCCTCCCCTCCTCTGCGCCCCCTTCACACACCTCATCTCCTCTGCACCCCCATGGACAGGCCTCACTTCCTCTGCACCCCTTGGACAGGCCTCAACTCCTCTGCACACCCTGGACAGGCCTCACCTTCTCTGCACCCGCTTGGACATGCCTCACGCCTCCGCACCCCTGGAGAGGCCTCACCTCCACTGCACCCCCAGCCCAGGATAGGCCTCAACTCCTTTGTACGCGCCTGGACAGGCCTCACCTCCTCTGTACCCGCATGGACAGGCCTCACCTCCTCTGCACCCCCTTGACAGGCCTCACCTCGTCTGCACCCCTCCTGGATATGCTGCACCGCCACTGCAACCCCAGCCCAGGACAGGCCTCAACTCCTCTGCACCCCCTGAACAGGTCTCACCTCCTCAGCACAGTACAGGCCTCACCTCTTCTGCACCTCCTGGACAGGTGTCAGGGTGCAGGAAAAGGAATCAAAGCTCTTCTTTGTCTCGCGATATCTGTCTTTGAACGGGCATTGCAAAAATCACCCGCTCGCAAAAGGTCGCGGGTGATTCTCGCACGGACCCGGGCATTCTCCCCTGTACTACCAACAGGGAAGACAGCGGTGCAAGTTGCCGGCCTAGTCCTGCGCTCCTGGACACAGGTGCGAGGTCTAGACAAGCTGTGAAGTGCGCCGGTTGATTTTAGAACCAAGGCATTTCACCAACTGATTTTCAGAGATTAGTCACGTTCTTTCTGTAGTCTAGTTTGATAAAAATAGTGCAGTTTTGTGTCAGGCTTAGGCGCAGGTTAGAGTGCTTCGGTGCGTCAGTTAGTTAGTTTGGTAATTTAGAAGTAGAGAGAAATACCAATTTAAAGTAAATAGGGAAAAAGAAATATAAAGAGAAGAATTAATACTTACCCATTGAATACTTCAGTTCCTGATTTCTTCGTTGCTTGGTTGACAGCGGAGGCTCCAGAAGGTTCCTAAGGGAGAAGTAAGAAGAATTCAGATAAGAAAGTAAGGCAGAGAGTGAATGAACGAATGAGTGAAAAAAAATAAATTAACTCACAGAGTTAAAGGGTGCTAAAATGTTGTTTATAATGAAGGTTACCAAAGAATAAAGTACTTATATTAAAGAATAGAAGAGGAGCAAATGCCACAGGCACTCTGGGTAAGGACACATATATATATATTTATTTATTTAATGCGATTTAAATAGCGCGAACATTACCTGAAGTTGTCAGAGTGCTTTACATAAGAACCAGTAGCGATACATAAGGACTTGGAATTACATGAGTTACATAAAAGATACACACAGAAAAAAATTGCAAATGTACAAGATGTAGAGTCACACACGGAAGAGATAAACACAGAAAAAACTGCAAACGTAGAAGTTGCAAGTCACTCAAGGAAGAGATACAAATGGATATACTCTAAGAGTCACATAGGAATGGTAGAGACTACAAAGGTCTACTGCACATACTAGTGATTAGAGTTATCTCTATATACATAGGGAAGGGATACAAATGGATAAACTCTAAGAGTCACATAGGAATGGTAGAGAGTGCAAAGGTCTACTGCATATACTAGTGATTAGAGTTATCTCTATATACATAGGGAAGGGATACGAATGGATATACTCTAAGAGTCACATAGGAATGGTACTACATATACTAGTGGTTAGAGTTATCTCTATATACATAAATATACAAATAGTAGATTTTCTCAGGTCAAGACCCAAAAAACCAGGAGAGCAGAGTTCCATTAAGGAGGGGGGACGTAGTCTCAGCACCAAGGGAGGGTGGGAGGGATGCAAGGGAATGGAGAAAAGTCAAATCATAGGATCGTCAAAGGGGAAACGAGGGACAAAGGGTTAAAGGACGAGGGAATGGAAACGATGGCGGGTGAGGGTCCAGAGAAAAGCGGCCGAGAACAGCAGCAAAATGGCGGGCAGGACAAGAGTAAAGAAGTCCATGAGAGTGACCCAGTTAGTATGAATCAAAGTGCCAGAAGAAGTCCAGGGGGGTACACAGTCCAAAAATTAAATTAGTAATGGTGTGCTTTTCTGTTACAGCGATTTCCATCCATGCTTGAAGATAGAGAGGGAGTAAGGACGGCATAAAATGGAGTACGGCAGAAAGGAAGAAGTAGAGTGGAAGAGCCAGAAGGTCAGGCAGTCTCTTCTCTGTCCCATGCCCCTTTCTCCCGGCTGGGTTCGCACGGCCACTAGTTAACTCTTCAGTTGGTGGCTGTGGGAAAACCAGTGGTGTAATTTGAAAAATCTCATGTTCTGCTCCTGGGAGTGTTGGCACTGTGCGTAAACACAACCCTTGACAACAGGCCTCCCCTGCATTCCCTGGACAGGCCTCACCTCATCTGTAACCCCTTGGACAGGACTCACCTCCTCTGCACCCCATTGGACAGGCTCACCTCCTCTTCTCCCCCTGGAAATGCTCACCTCCTCTTCTCCCCAGGACAGGCTTCACCTCCTCGGCACCCCTGGACAGGCCTCAACAACTCTGGACCCCCTGGACAGGCCTAACCTCCTCTGCACCCCATGGATATGCTTTACCTCCTCTGCACCCCAGGACAGGCCTCACCTCCTCTGCTCCCGCTGAGAGGCATCTCCTCTGCACCCCTCAGGACAGACCTCACATTCTCTGCACCCCTGGACAGGCCTCTCCTCCTCTGCACCCCAGGACAGGCCTCACCTCCTCTGCACCCCCTAGACAGGGTCACCTCCTCTTCTACCCATGGACAGACCTCACCTCCTCTGCTCCCCCTGAACAGGCTTCACCTCCACTGCTTGCCCTGGACAGGCCTCTCCTCCTCTGCACCCCAGGACAGGCCTCACCTCCTCTGCACCCCTGGACAGGCCTCACCTCCTCTGCACCCCGGCACAGGCCTCACCTCCTCCGCACATCCTGGACAGGCCTCAGCTCCTCTGCAACCCTGGACAGGCCTCACCTCCTCTGCACACCTGGACAGGCCTCTCCTTCTCTGCCCCTCCTCTGGACAGGTCTCACCTCCTCTGCCCCTCCTCTGGACAGTCCTCTCCTCCTCTGCGCCCCTGGACAGGCCTCACCTCCTCTGCACCCCTGGACAGGCCTCTCCTCCTCTGCCCCTCCTCTGGACAGGCCTCTCCTCTTTGCCCCTCCTCTGGACAGGCCTCTCCTCCTCTGCACCCCTGGACAGGCCTCTCCTCCTCTGCACCATAAGTGAGCAGTAATTGGGCCAAACCATAATCTAAACCGTAATAGGTAAACATTTGATCATCTGATGGCGAGGAATCTTTGGTTTTTGTCTGACATGTATGGTTCAGGACACACTCTTACAAAGCAGACGGCCCTCACTGAAGTACGACTATTATGAGAAATACTGGCCACTCAAGATGGAATCATTAGATGCATCAAAGGGTTTTTCCCATTCTGTGTCTATGGGAAAATGTGTTCGTCCATATGGCCCATTGTGGTAAAGCTGCTGCCGAAGTCTAATTCTATCACAGCTCTGTGGTAAGTATTAGCGGTGAAGCCTCGCGGCTCCAACCACAACCGTTTTGATGGCACTGCCTTCTTTTTTGATACCATGTTCATACTGATAACGCAGGATTCATCCAGCGGTGTATCATAAGCATAAAAACAAATTTCCATAGACAGAATTCCTTACAGTTAATTCCAAGGAACATCAAAAGCCTGCTTGGAACAGACAAGATTGATAAGAGTTTCCCTTCCTTAGCCCTGATACCGGCTAATCACGAGTTTAGCCATTTCATATTTGAGCATTGCTACACAACTTGTTCTCGTACCAGTTGTGCCTCGCTAGCACAGCCAATGGAAATGGCTCTGGGATCTAATCAAGCCCTCCAAGACTCTCACGTAGCACTCTCCTTTGGGAAGTTTTAATGCTCTTCTTGACCCACTGTAAAAAAAATGAGGTCTTGTTCGTTGACGATCCTATAAACTCATCACCAAGTATCACTGTAAGTTCTGTTTGGGACCGTTGGTAAGACTGCGATACCTCAGTCATAAACCTGTCTACCCCGCCGCTTGCCCCACAAGTGAGGTCAGGCTGGGGTACACCAATGAGTTTTCTATATGGCCATTATGTATTGCAATGTCACAATCATTCAAATGAGAACCCTGCACACCTTGTGAGATGATACTTTGCTGTAAGTTGAAATGAAATCTTCAGAACTGTCTCCTAAGAAAGGATTCCTCACACCCCTGCTCTTGCCTGATGTATTAGAAAAGCTAACCTTCACATTGCCGGAGAAAACAGAGCTGTACTTGAGATACACTCAAACATGTATGTCCATTTCTGACTTACGGCTGGATCACAGATGTTTTGTAAATACCAGCTTGGGTCTGAAATGCTTGTTATTGTATTTTATTTCTTTGCAAAACCTTATGCTAAAATGTATACTATGTAAATATATGATATTGATTTTCCAGTACAGAGGACACTGAAATTTTATACAACTTTTTTTCCTCAAGCAAAAGCTTCACTGTGTAAAGTCAATATCGTCATAGTCCGCACTACACATAAGGGGTACATTTATTTGGAAGCCCGTATAATTGATTTATGAAGTAGGCCAGGCATTTTGATTTATTTGCAGTGCTAGTAGATTTATGTAGCTTATTATCCCTTGGACAACTAGATTTGCAAAATATTTCCACATCCCAGATAGGGTCACACTCTATCTACGTTGTGCATTATGGTTCTTTAATTTTCCAGGCCACATATTGATCTGCATACATTTTTGACATATTCTAGAACCAACTTTTCACGCAAAGCAATTGCAACACCCAACTGAACACATTGTAGGGAATGCAAGATTAAGTAAAGCATGTGTAATATAAACTGGAACAACATGGTTACCAAAATACGTTTACACTCACTATTTAGAAATCAAAGCGTGTTTTTGCCTGAAAAGTAAACACATGGAAGGGACCCGTTTCAATGTCCATTGCTTATATGCTTACATCCTTACAAAACGTAAATAGTATGATTTAAAAAGACCACATCTCTGAACACAGAGCTGTGGTACACATTTTATAAACTAAACAGTCGTTAAGGATTGCATTAAACGTTTTCCACTCCACACACCAACAGAAAGACGAGAAAACGAAAGTACTGTTTCACTGGCAAACTCCGTGAAGTGGCGCTAATGTGTTTAGGTGTGAATAAAAGCAATCTGGCCACTTTGCGACACCTCTGTTTTGCTTTACTTTGTTATTTTTCTTATTTTGAACCTTTTTTTCTTTCCATCCCGAGGCTGCACTTTGGAATAGAAAAATTTGAGAACTAGACGACATTTCCAGCAAAAGTGTTTCTTCCTCTTTTGGATCCATTTCACAGGGGAACAAATGAAGGAAAAGAGAGGAAAGAGAGGGTAAGCGTTGTTTCTTGAAGTCACGCTTTCATTCAGCAAGTGAGGAAGAGCGAGACAGAGACAGAGAGAGGGAAGAAGAGGAAGAAAGGAGGGGGATGCTGACCACGGCAGAGCAGGAGAAGCGGACACTCTCCTTGTCAGAGTACAAGGCGGAAGTGCCTCTTTCTGGCCAGACACAACCAGGCGCGGCCTGCACGTCGATGGGTGCGTGAGTCCAATCTCAGCAACAATGAGAATGTAAATTTGCCTCAAATGTGCAGGTAAAGAAGAGTGGTGGCAAAGATTTCTCACAGTGCAGCGATAAGCATCTCTCCCAGTGTAGTAAACATCAGTGCAGTGTACACATTTTCACTGTGCATGCCCCCCTGTAGTGCAGTACAAAGCAGTCCATTGTGAACATAGTCCTCATAATGTAGTAAAAGCAGTACATTGAGCAAAGATTTCTCAGTGTGGTAAAAAGCAGTGCCCTGTGCACAGATTACCTCTTTAAGCTGTAAATATCTCTCACAGTGCCATGAAAAGCAATGCAATGTGCACAGATTTCTTATAGTTAAGTAATAAACACGTACAATGTGCACAGATTTCACATAGTATTGTAAAAAGCAGTCCAGTGTGCAAAGATGTCTCATACAGTATTACAAGTAATACAAGTAATACAGTGTGCACAGAATTAAAGATTAAGATGTAAATACCTCCGTGTGCAGGGAAATGCAAAGTAACATGCAGGATTTCCCAGAGAGCAGTAAAAAGCACAACAGGTTTGGAGTCTGAGGGGGGGGGGCTGGTTTGGAGTCTGAGGGGGGTAGGTTTGGAGTCTGAGGGGGGCAGGTTTGGAGTCTGGGGGGGGGCAGGTTTGGAGTCTGAGGGGGGGGCAGGTTTGGAGTCTGAGGGGGGTAGGTTTGGAGTCGGGGGGGGCAGGTTTGGAGTCTGAGGGGGGTAGGTTTGGAGTGTGAGGGGGGGGCAGGTTTGGAGTCTGAGGGGGGTAGGTTTGGAGTCTGGGGGGGGCAGGTTTGGAGTCTGAGGGGGGGGCAGGTTTGGAGTCTGAGGGGGTGGGGGCAGATCTGGGGGGTCGGTGAGGGTCTGAAGCTGAAGAGAGCTGCACAGACACTGGGGGGAGGGTCCTTCTGCTGAACACAGAAAGAAGCCGGAAGGGATGATGCTCGGGTTCAAGGAAGGGCTCGTTCGACCCAAAGTGGTTGAATTGGTTCCCAGTCCGAGCTGGCGGCCCCTGCGTCTACTCGTGCCTGCTCACATACATTGGCGCTGTAGCGCCTCGCAGCCCCTGTGTATCAAATCTCATTCGGTGACATTGTTTTCCTTGAGGGAAGTCAGGCGAGGCCTCTCTTTATCATGGCTCTCGTGCTCCTGACCTCCCCCACCTCTCTCATAACTGCGCGTGCGCAGGACCACCAGTCATCACTGCGCAAGTGCGGTGCGAAGACACTACTTCCTATCGCTCTCGAGCTCCTGACCTCCCCAACAACATAATGAAGTGTCTCATAACAGCGCATGCGCAGGATCGCGCCATCACTGCGCATGTGCGGAGCGAAGACCCTACTTCCTATCGATCTCGTGCTCCTAACCTCCCTTGCTCCCCAACAACATAATGAAACGTCTCATAACAGCGCGTGCGCAGGATTGCGCTCCATCACTACGCGTATGCGGAGCGAAGACACTACTTCAAACCGCTCTCGTACTCCTGACAAACAACATCATGGCGGCGTCTCTGAGGTCGAGGAGCTGAGAGGCCCAAACCAGAGCCCTGCAGCAGCCCCGGCGGGGACAGCTGCCACCCTGGGGTCAGGAGCTGAGAGGCCTCTGGAGCTGAGAGGCCCTCTGGAGCTGAGGGGCCTCTGGAGCTGAGAGGCCCAGGCCAGACCCTGCTGCAGCCCCGGCGGGGACAGCTGCCACCCTGGGGTCAGGAGCTGAGAGGCCTCTGGAGCTGAGAGGCCCTCTGGAGCTGAGGGGCCTCTGGAGCTGAGAGGCCCAGGCCAGACCCTGCTGCAGCCCCGGCGGGGACAGCTGCCATCCTGGGGCCAGGAGCTGAGAGGCCTCTGGAGCTGAGAGGCCTCTGGAGCTGAGAGGCCCAGGCCAGACCCTGCTGCAGCCCCGGCGGGGACAGCTGCCACCCTGGGGCCAGGAGCTGAGAGGCCCAAACCAGAGCCCTGCAGCAGCCCCGGCGGGGACAGCTGCCACCCTGGGGCCAGGAGCTGAGAGGCCCAAACAGAGCCCAGCTGCCACCCTGGGGCTAGGGGGTTAAAAAGGATCCTGCCCAGAGAGCAGCAGTGGGCATCTGTTACAGGTATATTTCTCGTTCTTTGTCTAATGACATCATCATCAGAATTGAGTTATCTTCTGTCTTCATAAGTGGTCCTGCTAGTGCTTTAAAAGAGGAACTGCTGCTGCAGCCATCAAGAATGTGAACACATTTTGGGTCTGTAACGGAAATGAATATTGGTGAAAGCTTCTGCCAAAAGCCTCCTTACTTTGCACTGGAGGCAATGGGTTATGACAAGGGCTAGTTACAAGAAGAAGTTATGAAAACGGAAAATGCAAGAAAAAAACTATTGAGCTTTCTTTAATGATTTACAAAGTGTCAAACATAAACCACTGACATTTTACTCATAAATACCCTGAAAGCCTATAAATGTCACACATGGGCAAACTGAAAACCTGTCCACTCTGCCCAAACCATCCAGAAACCAGAGCACCCACCCCTAACTTAAACAACTTACTGAAACTACAGAAAATGAGGTAATTGGCTGCTGAGATGCAGTTTCTCTGTGCAGGGAGAGACACACAGCAGACTAATCACAGGGCTCCCCCTCACGCACTTAAATACCATCCTGTTACTTCCTTAAGTGGCAATTGCTCCCACCAACTGCCATCACCTGTCAACCTGGTGTAGTCAATACCAATTTTGCATAATCTGCATGGTGGGGATGAGATTATGTCTCGTTAGTGCCCTTACATTTCTGGTGCTTTTAAGCAATTTTAAGATACAATTAGAGCTTTTCGTATGCTGTTACAGCCCCTAGCGTGAAAGGTGGGGGAGAAGTCAATTGGAGGTTCAACTAATTCATTCGCGTACCCCAGTCCTAGGGTAAAGAACTTTTCATTTAGAACGATCCCAGCACTGGAGTGTGCGAAATGTGTTAGAGGTCTCCCACCCTCATCTACAATACCACAATTTGGATTATTATGTTCTTTACATAAAGTAATATTAAAATCGCCACCCCATATCAATTTAAAAGGCAAAGAGGAACATTTATTCCGGTGCTCATCTAAAACAGAGGTTATCCTATTTAGGACTTTCACAAAATCAGGTGGTGACAGATTGTTATAGAAATGTACCAGAAAATATGTATGCCCTTGATTCACTGAGAGTTTAAGTATCTGATAGTTCTCTTCAGTTTTTATTTCTACAATTTCCTTAAATGGGAGGGTATTAGATACATATACTGATAATCCTCCCTTGGGTCTACCAAAAAGGGAAGGACGTGCACTTGAGTGATACAATCTGTACCCCTGAAGATGGATAGCAGTTACTGACCATGTTTCCTGGCAGCATACTATATTATGATTTCTAATTATTTCTAGCCAGTTGAGTTGGTCGACTTTAGGACGCAGGCCTGCTATGTTCCAGATTATGATAGAAAGGGTCAAACTACTAGATGATAGTACGTTGGGAGGAAGATACGGTTGTTTGGAATGGATTTGAGTTCCCGCAGTTTGACCTTGAGACAACAGAGAGGGATCTTGTATTAGGTTCCAAGGCCCTTCAGTCAAGATACTATTTTCCAGGGCCTTGTTTGGAAGATCGCTGGAGGGAGAAAAGCTGCCACAGTAGTCCTCAGATAAGGAGACCTTTTGGGGTACGGTCAGCTTGTCTAGGGGGCGTAAATTAAAATTATCCAAAGAAGTTGGGGTGGTTGTTAGTCATTCTATATCATCTATTCCTGACAGAATGTTAAATCGATTCTGGGTGGGGATCAGAAAGGGTCTTGTAGTCAGTTGATGATTATTATCGGTAGTAGGTCGTTATTGATAACCTTCTCACCTTCAAACCCCAAGTCAATGCGTTGAGTTCCTCAGTACATTACATTCTGAGAATTATCAGAAAGGTTCTACCGTACCTTCCTGAGGGCTGTAGAAAGACGGTGGTGACAGCCCTCGTCCTATCACGCATTGACTATTGTAATAGTCTTTTTCTCGAGGCACAACAGGGAGTGCTCAACAAGCTTCAAGTTTTACAAAATGCGGCTGCCCGCTTGATTGGGGGTTTGCCCAAGTTTTCCTCAGTCTCTAAGGAGTTGGATAAACTGCACTGGCTTCCGGTACGGAAACGAATTAGGTTCAAGGCCCTTTGTATTGTCTTTAAGGCACTGCATGGCCTTGGCCCAGTGTTCCTTCAAGATCTTTTTCAGTGGTATAGACCAGGTAGACAACTGAGGTCGGCCAGTCTGGGGCTAGTTAAAACCACCCGAATCAAGAGGGCACGCTGGGGTGGAAGGAGCTTTGTCAGGGGAGCTGCGATGGCGTGGAACTCCCTCCCTCTCTCCCTCAAACTCAATACAAATCTCCTGGCATTCAGGAAGGATCTAAAAACATGGCTTTTTTCCCAATAAGTACCTAGACTTTCGCTTCTCTGGAACTATCACTTCAGCGCCAGGACGCCGACTGGTATCAGTGCGCTCTATAAGTGTAAAAAAAAAATAAAAAATAAAATAAAATAAATTAAAACTGCATTCCTGAGTAGGAAAATTATTCCATAGTGAGGGATAATGATTACCTGGGGGCTTGAAGTGATCATTCTGATATTGGAATGAAGGTCTATAGTGATCGATCTGATGTAAGGGTAAGGACCTAAAGCAGGCATCCTGGTGTTGGGATAGAGGTCTGAGGTGATCATCTCGATGATTAAATTGAGGCCTAAAGCGATCAACCTCACATTGGAATAAGGGTCTAATGTAATCATCCTGATGATAGACCAGCGGCCTGGGATTAATAGCAGGGGTTATCAGATTTCTGGGATTAAAGTAAGTCAAATCACGGGCTGTGATTTCATTACTGCCATTGGGAGGAAACCAATCTAAGATATTTCTGACTGCCCTTATATCTCTAAAATGTATTATAATGATGTCTCCTGTAATATTCTTTATACTAGGACCCAGCCAGGGAAGGCGCCTGACGTATAGAATTTCACCATTCACGTTAGGAGGAAGCGGTCGGTTCTTCCTGAGCCAAAATATGACTTTATTTTTTAACTGGTTTTGGTTTTCATTCTTACCATCTTTACCATCCTCCAAAACCGGGACTCCAGGAAGGACCACCAAAAGTGGAGCTGCTTCCGGAGGCAGTTCCACGTTGTGCCTCCTAGGAAAGGATGGCCTCACAGAATCTTCATGGCCGGTAGGTTTTTGAAGATTTCCAGGGGGATTAGGTTTTCCACCCACCTGAGCCACTTTATCACTATTTTTCGCCTTTAGCCGTGATGTTTTGGAGGGCGTTGGTTTTGGGGTTTTGGGGTTAATTTGGTTTGTAGTTTTAGCCACCATTTGATCAATAACGTTTGTGGGTGGTACGGTAATTGTGGACACTAGTGGGGGCACTGGAACACCCTTAATTCCTTCTTTGATTTCATCGATTGCCTGTTCTAAGTTCCCCAGCTGTTGGGCTATTTTTTGTAGTCTCTCTACTAAAGGCAATGTGAGAGATCTGACCAGTTTTTCAATGCTTCCCATTAAATCAATACCGGATGGATCTAGTAATGGGAAGGGTGATTCAATAGCTGGTGCGGGTAATGTAATTGCATTTGATGAGGAGCTCATAGATTTGGCAAAATCAATGAGACTGATCTTGTTTCTCTGTGATCTACTACCCACCTTTCTCCTTCTTTTCGGGGGAGGACCTTGTGGTCGTGGGTTTTTTGAAGGTTTATTACGTTTTTTAGCAGTCTCTACTAATGGTAACGTTATATCTACCACGGCTTCTGCCTCTCGCGTCATGCTACCTGAAGAGAAAGAGAGGTTTATGAGCATGTCATTATTTAGATCAGGAGGAGGGGTTATGTCCTGGAAGAGTAATGGAATGCTATCTCCAAGCGATGTATCCGGACCCTCGCTTTCGCAATACATACTGGGAAGCGGAGACATGGCTAGCTGTAGCGGGCCCAGAGATGAACGTTTGTTCTTAATTAGCTCAACGGAGCGACGTCTCTTGGCCCGTCGTTCAGTGAGTGCGATGTAAAGTTAAGGCTCGACCCGATTGCATTAACGCTGTGACCGTCCTGCCTAGATCAGAAGCGGTCGCTCCCCACGCTTCTCCCTGCTGCTAGAAGTGGTATCGTAGCGCTTCTGCCTGACTAATTCATTGCCTTAGTCGAATTGCGCACTGCCAGCTCTGCTCACTATAATTATTGATTGTGCCTCATGATATTGTGATCGTAGCGCTATAGTGATAGACTGCTCGGCATTAACTGCTAAATTGTGCACTGCTCGCTTTGCCTGCTAGAACTATTTGTACCTGATTGTACCGGTGCCACTGGCCATTTATTTATTAGCGATTCCAGGTTGTGCCCCAATCTCGTCCTGTATCTCTTTTGGGCTTGCTGCCATTTTGTTTGTTGTTGTTGGTCCTCCCAGCCCGGCTCTCCACCCCACTCCCGCCTCCCAGCTGCTCCTCCCTCCCATTAAAGTTAAGGCTCGACCCGATTTCATAAACGCTGTGACCGTCCTGCCTAGATCAGAAGCGGTCGCTCCCCACACTGCTCCCTGCTGCTAGAAGTGGTATCGTAGCGCTTCTGCCTGACTAATTCATTGCCTTAGTCGAATTGCGCACTGCCAGCTCTGCTCACTATAATTATTGATTGTGCCTCATGATATTGTGATCGTAGCGCTATAGTGATAGACTGCTCGGCATTAACTGCTAAATTGTGCACTGCTCGCTTTGCCTGCTAGAACTATTTGTACCTGATTGTACCGGCGCCACTGGCCATTTATTTATTAGCGATTCCAGGTTGTGCCCCAATCTCGTCCTGTATCGCTTTTGGGCTTGCTGCCATTTTGTTTGTTGTTGTTGGTCCTCCCAGCCCGGCTCTCCACCCCACTCCCGCCTCCCAGCTGCTCCTCCCTCGCCCCTCCCCCCTCCACAATCCACATATGACAGATACTTTCGCGCGCAGCGTTCACGCGCAGCGGTCGCGCCCCATGCGTGCCGAAGGTGCGCCAAAGGTAAGCCCGTCTGCGCCCGTCCGCGCCCGGACCATGCCCAGCGCCAGACCCCCTGGTCCCCACATAATCCATTCCGCCGCATCACATACGACGCCGCAACCCTCTCAGTTCTTAACCCCGGCCGCACACCTCCATGCTACCAAGCTGCCCCAGGACACACCCACGGACCCTTCACCTGCCTCTCCTGCAAATTTGACTGCTCCAGAACCCACACCAAATCCACAAACTGCAAACTGAGCTCCAACACCAACCACCTAAACTGCATCCTGCTCAACACCCGCTCGGTCCACAGACACTCCATCGAACTCTGGAACCTAATCGACACCACATCTCCAGACGTTGCCTTCCTCCCAGAAACCTGAATGAACGCCTCATCAGCGCCCGACATCGCCATAGCCATCCCGGACGGCTACAAGATCATCCGAAAGGACCGCATCAACCAAACAGGAGGAGGCATCGCCATCGTCCATAAAAACACCATCCGCATCAAGACCAATTCCGACGACTTCCTTGCTACCGCCGAACACCTTCACTTCCAGATCCACACCGACCCCAAGACCACCCTCAGAGGCACCCTCATCTACAGACCACCAGGACCCCGCACACAATTCAGCGAAGACATCACTGACTTCAGCAGCCCACATGCCCTCCCCTCCGAGAACTACATCCTACTGGGAGACCTCAACTTCCACCTGGAAAAGAAAAACGACAGCAGCACCACCACCCTTCTGGACAACCGGGCCAATCTCGGACTCAAACAACTTGTTGACACCCCCACCCACCTTTGCCGGACACACGCTCGACCCTATCTTCACCTCCAGCAAACACATCTCCTTCGATCACACCACAGCTCTCCATTGGACGGACCACAGCTGCGTTCACTTCAACTACAAAAAGACCACGACCCACAACCCCCCACAACCTATCCCCCGAAGAAACTGGAACAAAATTACCACCGACCAACTCTTCACATCGCTTCACCAAAACCCTCCTGCCAAATCATCGGACCCAAACCAAGCTGCCACCAACATCACACAATGGATCACCCACAGCGCCGACGAACTAGCACCCTTGAAATACCATCAAATCAAGCAAGGTAGCAAAAAAGCCCCATGGTTCAACAACGACATTAAGAAATCCAAGAAGCTCTGTCGTACCCTTGAGAAAGCCTGGAGAAAAAATCCAACCACTGACAACCTGGCCTCCTTCAAGAACGCCACCCGCAAACACCACCAACTCATCTGATCCACCAAGAAATCAGCATTCAAGGCTCGACTTGACAACAACGCCCAAAACAGCAAGGAACTATTCAACATCGTCAAAGAATTTACCAACCCCACAGCCGGCACCAACAACATCACTCCCTCCCAAGACCTCTGCGACTCTCTATCCTCATTCTTCCACAACAAAATCGCCGACATACATACCAGCTTCAAAAACCAGTCCGAAGACCAGCCCACTTCACCCACCCCCTAACCAACACCGCACTCTAACAACCTTTACGCCTGGAACCCAATCACCACCGAAGACACCATCCGCCTGATGAACTCCATCCACTCAGGATCGCCAACCGACTGATATCCCCACCACATTTTCAACAAAGCAGACTCGATCATCGCACCCCATCTCCGCGATGTCATCAACTGTTCCTTCAACTCCGCTACCTTCCCGGAAAGCTGGAAACATGCCAAACTCAGCGCCCTTCTGAAGAAACCCACAGCAGACCCCACTGAACTCAAGAACTACCGCCCCATCTCGCTCCTCCCATTCCCTGCCAAAGTCATTGAGAAAGCCGTCAACAGCCAGCTCGCCGCCTTCCTCGAATCCAACAAATCCCTCGACCCCTCACAGTTCGGCTTCCGAGCCAGACACAGCACCGAAACCGCCCTCATCGCAGCAACAGACGACATTCGAACACTTCTGGACAATGGAGAAACAGCTGCCCTCATCCTACTTGACCTCTCCGCAGCCTTTGACACAGTCTGTCATAGCACCCTCATACAACGCCTCAGCAACGTCGGAATACAAGGAAACGCATTGGACTGGATCATCTCGTTCCTCGCCAGAAGAACGCAGAGAGTCCGCCTCCCCCTTTTAGATCAGAGGCCACCGAAGTCATCTGCGGCGTACCACAAGGATCATCACTCAGTCCTACCCTCTTCAACGTATACATGAGTCCCCTCGCATCCATCGCGCGCCAACACAACCTCAACATCATCTCCTACGCAGACGACACCCAGCTGATCCTCTCTCTCACCAAAGACCCAAACACCGCCAAAACCAACCTACATGAAGGAATGAAAGAAGTAGCCGAGTGGATGAAGAACAGCTGTCTAAAACTAAACTCGGAAAAAACAGAAGTCCTCATCTTAGGCTCATCGCCCTCTGCCTTGGGATGAATCTTGGTGGCCACCAGCCCTGGGTACCGCACCCAAACCTACGAATCACGCACGTAACCTGGGCTTCATCCTGGACTCCTCCCTCTCGATGACCAGACAAGCCAATGCAGTTTCATCATCCTGCTTTAACATCCTACGCATGCTCAAAAAAGTCTTCCGTTGGATCCCCACAGAAACAAGAAAGACACCCACGCACTGCTCACCAACCAACTGGATTACGGAAACACCCTTTACGCCGGAGCCATAACCAAACTACAGAAAAAACTTCAACGCATCCAAAACGCCTCAGCCAGACTCATATTGGACATCCCTCGACAAGCTCACATTTCCGGTCACCTGAAAGATCTCCACTGGCTCCCCGTCAACAAGAGAATAACGTTCCGTCTCCTCATCCACGCACACAAAGCCCTCTACGACCTAGGACCCGAATGCCTCAACACGCGACTGTCCTTCTACACCCCCACCCGCCAACTACGATCAGCCAACCAAGCCCTCGCCGCAATTCCGCGCATTCACAGATCCACCATGGGGGGAAGATCCTTCTCCTACTTAGCGGCCAAGACCTGGAATTCTCTCCCCACCCACCTCCGCCTTACTCAGAACCACCTCTCCTTCAGAAAGCAACTAAACACTTGGATATTCGATAAGTAAAAACACCCGCCCCCAAGCGCCTTGAGACCCTCTGGGTGAGTAGTGCGCTATATAAATTTCTGAACTTGAACTTGAACTTGAACTCGATGTCCCTATCAGTTCCTGTAGCAGCCCTGATGAAATAATTGTCTAATGTCCCTTGTTTTTCTCCTCCACCCACTGAGGATGTTACTATGGGGGCAGGTGAGGTCATTATGCCAACTTAATGCTGTGGATACCTAGCCAAAACACACTTAAGCTATAATATAATCGCAGACCAAGCTGTAAACACACATTACACAATACTCAGTTAGTCAAATATACCATGTAAAAGCGTAGATGGATCTGGTTACTGGAAACAAGTACGCATTCTAACAGTCAGTCAATCTTCGCCGTGGATAGCACATCAAAGGGGGGGGGCCCAGCCCGGCCTCCTCCGGCCTGTGAGGGCCTAAGAGGGCCCGCCCTTTGCCCTGGCTTAGCCCGGCTTGCCCGCCCGCGTCCCGCGTGCGCGAGGCTCTGGACAATGAAATCAGATTAGGAGGTGTGGGCAGGAAGAGGACCAGCTGCAGCAGATTGAGCCACGCACTGTTTGCTGGTCCTCGCAGTCCCGCAGGGGTCCGGGGTGAGTCTCTTTGCAGCAATGTCTCCTCTCTCGAGCGGTGCCCGCGGAGCGCACGCCGCGAGAAGTGGGCTGGAGACCAGGGGGCAAGACGAACGATCACAGCACTCCCACAAGTCAGAGGCAGCGATATCCCTCAGGGCGTTGGACAGAGCAATATGGTCGTTTAGTTGTACATAATGTTTTTTGGTCATATCTAAGGTAACAAAAATGCTTCTGACGCTTCTTTTTTATAACTTTTCAGCATGCTGCAAACTTCTTTAAGCTGTGCTGTACAGACATAGGTAAAGTCAATATCTAAAATAACAATAATAATAAAACCATTTATAAAGCGCATGGTTACACTCAAGACAGTGTGTCCCCGCGCTGTGGATACATTCCATTCTAAAAACAAGCCCACCAAAAGAACAATTAAACTGGACAGCTAAGCGCCATCTCCTAACTTCTGGGGAAGAGATGTGTTTTTAGCCTCAGGCGAAACCTCCTTTTGGAGGGTTCCATACGAAATTCTAAGGGGAGTTTGTTCCAGTGAGTGGCCGCCAGATAGCAAAATGAAAGGCCTCCCATTCTTGCTTTAAAGATACGGGGCACTGAGAACACCATGCTCCCCTAGGACCTCAGATTACGTTTGGGGCGATGGATAGCTAGAAGCTTTTTTAGGTAGGGTGGTCCTTTCCCTTGGGCAATTCGATGGGCGAAGCACATAGCTTTGAAAAGGATGCGCTCTTTGATGGGCAGCCAGTGTAACTTTGCAAGAGCGTGCTTCCCAGAGCAGAATATCTCTGGCTAAACACTTATAAGTTCGCAAAGGCAAGACCTATTGCATTGCAAATGCTTGTTAGTAGTGCTCCACAGATAAAATTGCAGCGCATTTTCGCCAATCATTGTAGATTTGCATACTTTAATAGTCGGCGCGGCTCTGAGTATGGTTATGAGACCCAATTATTTTGTTCTACTTGGTAAGCCGAGACCATACTTGTTGAATATTCACCCAATATGAGTGGTGATATCCGAATTGCTGGTCGGCCTGCAGTTATGATGCTGTCGACAGTAGCGTGTCTGCTAAAAGCAATGCCGTGACTGGTGGAACTATAAAGTCAAATAAGAGAAAGTTATCTTCCAACACCATAGTCTTCGTGACTGAGCCCAGTAACACTAAAGACTCTGATGCTCACAGCAGTAATTTCTCCTTTCAGAGCGTTATTGCTGCAGATGGAGTGAAGCTTAGAAGTAAGCACATTACTAAGGTACCAACAAAGTTTAATATTGTTCATTTGGATCACTGAAAGAATATCGACTGAAAGAATATCGACTACCCAAAATATCTATCTACAAACAGGTAAGTACAAAAATATCGAGTACAAAATATCGTTTACAAAAATATCGTTGTAAAAAATATCGACTTTACTAAAAACAATGTTTAATTACATTAATATAAAAAATGAATTACTAAAATATAATTAACAATACTTAAAATAACTTTTAATAATTAAATAATTAATGAAAGTAAAAAAATATATTTTTTTTCATCATATTTCTTAAAACATATATATATATAGTAACAAAATTTAATTAAATAATAGGCAATATTGTATATGTACCCCAAAAACCCAAAACTGACCCTGAACCCTAAAAATACCCCTTTACCCAAAAACTGAAAACTGACCCTGAACCCTAAAAATACCCCTTTACCCAAAAACTGAAAACTGACCCCGAACCCTAAAAATACCCCTTTACCCAAAAACTGAAAACTGACCCTGAACCCTAAAAATACCCCTTTACCCAAAAACTGAAAACTGACCCCGAACCCTAAAAATACCCCTTTACCCAAAAACTGAAAACTGACCCTGAACCCTAAAAATACCCCTTTACCCAAAAACTGAAAACTGACCCTGAACCCTAAAAATACCCCTTTGCCCAAAAACTGAAAACTGACCCTGAACCCTAAAAATACCCCTTTGCCCAAAAACTGAAAACTGACCCTGAACCCTAAAAATACCCCTTTGCCCAAAAACTGAAAACTGACCCTGAACCCTAAAAATACCCCTTTACCCAAAAACTGAAAACTGACCCTGAACCCTAAAAATACCCCTTTGCCCAAAAACTGAAAACTGACCCTGAACCCTAAAAATACCCCTTTAATTTAACATAATTAGCAATTAATCAATTAAATTAAAGTAATTACCAATTACATTTTTATTAATTAAAAAATATTTTTTAATTAACAATTATTTAAATATTACTACCAATTATTAAATTTACATATTTAATTAATTATAATTAAATTACTTCCCACCCTATTCCCCTATAAACCCACAACCCGCTACAGAAAATACATTATTTTAATTTACATAATTAGCAATTAATCAATTAAATTAAAATAATTACCAATTAAATTGTAAATAATTAACATATATTATTTAATTACCAATTCATTAATTATTACTACCAATTAATAAATTTACATATTTAATTTATTATAATTAAATTACTTCCCACCCTATTCCCCTATAAACCCACAACCCGCTACAGAATAAAATTACACAATCCTTAAAAAAAATTATTAATTAAAAATAATTATAAAAAAAATGACACTTTTCACATATATTATAACATAAAAACACTATAAATAATTAAATATTATTTAAAAAACTATATTTTTTACTATCTAGATTATATACTTGGATATTTTCACTGTCTATATTATTTACAGTCGATATTACTTCACTTACCTTAAAAACGATATTTTGACTGTCGATATTCTGTCTAGTCGATATTTTCTCCAAACGATATTTAAAACTCGATATTCTTTCCAGTCGATATTTTGGAGTCGATATTATGTCTGTGCACCTGTTCATTTGTATTAACTGTTTCTTTTTTGCAGCATTTGGAAATGCATTTTATAGTTTTGTTGCTTTTTGTTTAGTTTTTTCTTGTAGGCTGTTACCTTTGGTTTAAAGGGAATGATGTTGTAGTGTGTGACCTTAATGCTGCAGTTTGCATTTCATTACCATCATTTGCTTATCCTGGAGAATCTCCAGGGTGTAGGAGGTTTGTTGTTCCAGAGTTCTTTCTTCAGCTTCTGGGCAGTTGTCGCTCTGTGGCGATCTGTGGTCCTGTTTCTCTGCTCTTCTTGCAGCAGCTCTTATCAGAGCTTCATTCTCCCGCCAACGATAATAAGAAGCCAGGCATCACCCAGCACACAACACAGCCTATGTTGGGCTAAGTCCATCTGCTCGGTATAGTTAGAGCGAGGATAAAGTTATCCGGACCCATCAGGCTGTGAATGTAACCTAAAGGCTTAAGATGAAATGAAGAGCTTACCTCCTTCCTGAGTGGCTCCAGACTGCTGTGTGCAGACCCGGTAGATGGCAGAACCCTGGAGTATGTATGTATAAATCAGATTATGTTGGAAGTAACCTGCAATATAGTGGCAGGCAGTACCCTGCCAAAGAGTAGGAATTCTCATGGAATTTTATTTCCTGACACATTTATGGAGATAGTCTTTTAACAGGCAGAAGAACAACACTGACCACACATTTTCCTGGCACTGTCTTTAAAATGACGTAACCATTAGGAATGGCATTTCTTTCTGCTGGAATAATAACACAAGTTATCTTGTACTCTGCTATGATGTTGCACGACAGATCTTTGGCTGCAATGCCTTACATGTTTCATTCAAACGTGCTTTCTACAGGGCACATGCATGATTTGCTGCTGTAGAGGTATAATGCTCCTGTGTACTGTGGCAGACTCAGAAATATTGAAAAACGAATGATTTCTCTTTCAGCACTTCATGTAAAGCCTTTCATTTTTTGACTCGTACATTTGGCAGAAACATAACTTAGTACCATTAAAACAGTTGTGATGGGGAACATTCATGTGGGGTTAGGACTGGCTCGACCAGAGTGCTTGCTGACTTGGAGGAGTATGGAGTTGGTCCGGTCCGGTGTCGAACCAAGACAGCGATGCTTTGCTGCAGGCTCGTTTGCCCTGATAGCTGGTCAACAGTTTGAGGAGGAGGAGGTGAAGAGCTGGCTAAGTGTGCCATGAGGCTGACATTTCAGTACATCCCTGAGAAGTGAGCTTTGAGTCGATGTAGTGTTCCTCTTATACCACGTGCAATTCACCCTCTCCAAAGCCTCAAGAATTCCTGGGTGTGAAGGGCGGCTGATTCTGATTGGGTGCTTGATAGTTTTCCAGAAACTCATGTTCTTGATTGTTCATGTTTGTCAGTAGTTAATTAAACACGTCCAGGGGTTTTATCTCTTCAGTTGGCACAAGCTGCAATAAAAGTTTCTTTGTCGCTGCAAAAAAATATGAATGGCCGACAGCCTCTATAGATCAAATAATGGAAGGGCTGGAGAACTGTCATTCATCTCACTGCTAAGCAGAGCAGTGTCATGCTTCACCCTCACTCAGGCCTCTGATTTTCACCAACATCGCTTAGAACACTGGGACTTTAGAGCCCATCCTTTTAATGAGAAAAACAAAACTACAAGTCCCATAAGCAATAGTGGCGGAAGGTGTCATGCATGACCTGGGGCAACATCTGATTCAGCACATCCAGTTCCATTTTTTAAGTATTTGAGACAATATTGATTTATAACCTTTGTTTTTTATGGTCATGAGTCACCTGAATACTAAAAACGTGTCTTTTATTTTCAGTATCAATTAAGTAATGGTCACCAGTTTGGAAGCTCTGTTAAATCTTCAGTATTTGTCATTGATCTCCATGTGTGGCTGGTTTGGTTCTGCCCCTGCATCGTTCCCGATAACTCGCACAGGTAAGGAGCTTGTAGCAGCAACATGATAACCCCATTGTCGTCAGTAAGAAGTGGGCTCTGAGGCAGGTATCCGATAATTTTTGTGAAACAAGCAAGCGCCAATATCTGCTATGTACATTTGTTGAAATAAAACACAATCAAATCACAGTATACTGTTCCGGAGGTTCCGTCCCAGAGTCATTATCTGTAACTGAACGCAGTCACCCTAGAAAGCATGTGCTTTTAAGACAAGTTGCGTTCACTCGCCTTCAGGTGACATGCTTCATCATTGGGCTATACTCCTCACCAGGCCGGCGCTACAATGCCTTGCGGGCACCACAAGAGGGCATTTTGTCGGACATCTTTTATAAAGTATGCCGGATGAGCATAGTAGGACAGAGGATGTTGTGTCATAAGATGTGAGATTGGTGAAAGTCTGAATATAAGATCAGCTATCGACCAGTTGCCGCAATATAGTTAATGTGATCATACTAGTCCATGTTAAGATTAAAAATAGTGGCAGAGAAATTGAGGAACTAATGGCCCCTATCACTGTGTGAAAGTGTTGATCACCTATGGACCTGCTGGTAATTTGGAGTCTATACTTCAGGTCAACATTTTTCATGCCTTGTGGAGCAATCTGTTGGCATTTCATCAGGACCAAATATGGGAAAATGGGTAAATGTGACCTAATCTTCTCCACCGCGTGAGGAGCTCTGTAACTCAAAGCCCTGCACTGTGCATAGGTGATTAGGTGCCTATTAACATCTTACTACCACAGGTGAGCACTGTTTAACAGAGTGCACTAGATAAGTAACCCTCCTAAAATTCAGGACAAACTGACTTATCCAATAGCGAGGACAGCGTATCAGAAGGCAACTGGTTTGAAAAGCACATGCTTCCTAGGGCGTTCAGTTAGAGATTATTTCTGTGGGACTGAACCTCTAGTACAGCATACTGTGAGTTGAATTATAAGAAGAATGTGTATACTGGACTGTCATTTCCTCGTCATCTTTTATGATATGTAAAATAAAACACAACACACCTGGAGGCCAACAAATCTATCGTACATTTAATGCAAAAATAGCAAAAGGCCAAGCAAACAATTGTCTTTGCAATGGACGAGAGCATCCACCCTAAAGCAAGTTGGAGTATATAATGCTAATGCTACACAAAGTATTTTTATACACTTTTCTCCTAATACAAGTCAATGAAACATGAACACGTGATAGAAACAGTTACTGAAATGAAACTAATGAGTAGGAGGCAGGATCTTCTCTCGAGAGGAATGTGAGGAGTCCGTAAGGTGCAGATAAAAGATACACAGGCAAGCTGCAGAATTCACTGTTTCTGAAAATAACACTTCTGTTTGTCAATATTCAATTTACTACAAGATACAGGGAAGTGTGCAGTTGGACATCACTAAATAAAATGGTTCTGGGCCCTAATAGAATCATATAACTTTGCAGGCATATTAAGGCAAACAGACACATCAAATTAATATAAGAATATTGTAATTTGGTAATGTAATATATCAATGCAGGTTGTGGCATTGATGTGTATGATGTGTAAACAATTATCGGTATTGAAGAAACCAGTATATACAGTTATGTTTTCTCAATTCCTTCTTCCCAGTGGCCACCACTGCTGCTATCCAGCTGTGTTCAGCAGTGCCTCCTGTGACCTGGAATCCTGCATTTAATCAATACCAAAGGTCGTCAATGCTTCTAGCCAACTCCGGGTCACTGGTGCCACTCGCACCCCACCACCCTTGGGCCTCTTATTCTTTTAGCTAGCTCCAGTCAGTAGTGGCCCCTTGGACCTGTATGTAAGCCTACTAGCCAGTGCCTGTTAGTACTGCCCCTGGGACCTGTTATCATTCTAGCCAACTTGAGTCATTAATAGCACCTTGGGACTAGTGATCATACTAACCAGCTTCAGTCAGTATTGGCTCCCTGAGACCTATTATCCTGCTAAGTAACTCCAGTCAGTAGTGACCCCTGTACCTTAAATCCTGCAAATATTCAAAACCAGAGGTTAACTCTACTGCCAACCAGTTTCAGTCAATATTGACATGTTTGTTACACTGCTTGTAATAAATAACAGAGGCCAGCGTTGTTGCTAGCCAGCTCCAGTCACCAGTGCCCGTCACATATTATCCTCAATAGGATCAATGCCCAAGACCTGTGCAGCTGCTAATCTGCTCTAGTCAGTAGTGACCTCCCAGACCTGTTATTCTGCATATAATCAGCAAGGCTTCGGCCCTAATAACACTCACCCCACATCCTTATGGTATATTAGCAATGTCATTTATTTACTTACATCATAAGGTAGGTATCGCACTATGTCACACGATCCCAAAAACAAATAAAATCAAAAATTGCCTAACCATTCAGCACTCCACCTTGTCAAAAATGACCAAATCACACCAAGCACTATAGCCTGTCACATCACATGGCACACTCAGCAACAACATGACCAGATACCACGGCAGAGATTTGGGGCCATTAATCCTCTGTTCGAGGCATGTGTGCCGTAGATGCACATGCTTTGCATACTCCTGCCATCTTCAATCAATCATCAGAAAATTTCTAGAGCGCACTACACACCCGCGAGGGTCTCAAGGCGCTGGGGGAGGTTGGCTGCAGCTAGCGGTCGAAGAGCCAGGTCTTGAGTAGACTCCTGAAGGTCTGTGGGTCTTCTGTCTGGTGTAGGGGTAGAGGGAGGGCGTTCCATGTCTTGGTGGCTAGGTGGGAGGAGGTGGTTCTGTGGATGCGTGGGACGGTGGCCAGTGAGAGTTCTCTGTTGGGTGTGTAGAATGACAGTCGTCAGTTGAGGTATCCTGGTCCGGTGTTGTGGAGTGCTTTGTGTGCGTGGGTCAGGAGTTTGAAGGTAATTCTTTTGTTGACAGGGAGCCAGTGCAAGTCTCTCAGGTGGGGGCTGATGTGGTCTCGGCGGGGAACGTCGAGGACTAGGCGTGCCGAGGCGTTCTGTATTCTTTGAAGTCTGCTGATGAGCTTGGACGGGGCTCCGGCGTAGAGGTCGTTTCCGTAGTCGAGTCTGCTGCTGATGAGGGCGTGGGTGACGGTTTTCCGTGTGTCTGTAGGGATTCATCTATAGATCTTGCGGAGCATGCGGAGGGTGTAGAAGCAGGTTGAGGAGACTGCGTTGATTTGGTGCCATCTTGTGTTGGGTCCGGATGTTTGCAAGTTGTTTTTCTTCGAAGAAGTCTTTCCAGTCACGAGTTAAGGTGACTCCTCCTTTCGGTGATAGTGGGCATGGGCATTGACTCCATTGTTGTTTTTTACCCCAAACTGGTTTGTATGTGTATTGCTGCGCTCCGAAACCGCTACTCTGGTTCCTCTCAGTGCGCAGTCCACTCTACCCTCAACGATATTGATTAGGTACGCGTTTCCCTGTTCTCTGCGTTTCAAATCGATCGACAAACTCTCCATTTTGGATAGAAAACCTTGTGGGCAATCGTTGGGCCTTGCTACATACGGCCAGCCATCTGCAAATGGAACGGACTCCATTCCATTTCTGTCCTGGGTGCCACGCCAAGTACCCTCGCATGACCTACATCAAGTTTGTAACTTATGCCTCTCTCCAGAGCGCAAGGAGGAAGACTGCGACGCTTGTAAGTCGTTTCGGTCCAAGAGGACTCTACCCGATCATCAGACACGATGACGAGAGAGGAAGCGTCAAAGTATTTAACACACTCTTGGATATCTTTGCAGAAGAATCTGACCAAGAAGAGATAGAAGCGTCCTCCGTAGAAGAAGAGGCTTTCTCGATTCCAGAGTTCGATTCCGAGCTCGAAATCTATCTGGAGTCCCAAGATGTGCCTTCGGGACATACTTTCGGGGGAAGAATCTGACCAAGACGAGATAGAAGCGTCTGCCATAGAAGAAGAGGCCCATCTCTGTGCCAGAGCGCAATCCTTGGGGCATGCTGGGGCAGCCATGTGATTGCAATTTTATGTCATGCCAGTACCATAGGCGACTGACCAAATGTATAAGTTATCATGCGCCCTTTCTGACAACTAAAGTGGCCTAATAAACAGCATTTGGGTGTCAGCTCAATACTTAGTTGTGTGACATGCACCATTTCTTTTATATCTAGTTGCCAGAAGGAGTGTATTGCATCGCAGGATCATGGTTACTGTAAGAAATCAGCCCCCACAGTGTTGCAGCGCAAGCATATATCTGAGCAAGACCCGACCATTCGATGAAGGCCTTGTGACGTTAAGTAGGTTCTTTGCAGAAAATTATAATGTATCAGTCGAAAATGTGCATTACTGGAAACCATGCGTGTCAGTTCACAGGCCCGCTACCAGTCTTGATCTTCCATTGGAATGTCAAAGTCTAAATTCCAGGCCTCTCGGACCCGTGTGTAGTGCCTACTGTATCTGATCGCATTGTACTGTAAAGATGCATAATTAGGTGTCTACACGCACCATAGGTTAGCAGTGTCTCCAGGGTTTGAGTATGCAGCGGAGCGGTCGCAAAGCATGGCTAGGTGTGCTTAGTTACGTCTGCCAAGCATCACATGTTGTAAAAATTGCCCCTGGCTTAGACAAAACTCTTTGCGGGAATGTTTAAGGCGATAAGTCTCATCTGGGTACAATTCACCCTATTGCTCGCATCTCCCTCCCTCCATGCCTAGAAGGACATACTGAGTGCTATCTACCTGATTGGTTTTAATATCCAGATTGGGAGCTCCCTATGGAATGGTGCGCGCTTAAGTACTCTCACTACAAACCATTGCCATACTCTGGCCGCCTGTCGCACAGTATATGGAGTATCTCTCGGTGTACCTGATTCCTCTATTAACAGCTCTGGAAGACAACCTGCGTCCACCATTCCCGCCAAGAGCCACATTTCCCAACTAGGGAGCGATCGAGCTGCGTGTTGCAATTGAACGGCATAATATTAGGGGTCGAAATGTGGGACCTCCAATCCCCCGCTGCATAAGTCCTGGTCAGTGTGGCCAAAGCCACTCTGCTATGTGTAATGGCCTTGTTGAAAGATTTAACAAGACCATTAAGGGCATGATCGGTGGACTTCCTGAAAAACTCAAAATAAGATTGGATGTCTTACTTCCAATCCTGCTTTTTGCCTATTGGGAAGGGCCTTAGAAGGGAGTGGGGTCCTCCTTATTTTAGCTTCTGTTTGGGTTTCCTGTCGGGACCACTGTGCCTTGTGAATGAGGGATTGGAGAAACCTCTTGTTGAACCTTAGCAGATATAGTGGACTCTGTGCTTGGCTTTTGCTCCAGGATGTATGAGTACGTGGAAAAAGCAAGCAAAAACATTGAGGACAGCCTAGAGCTCCAGAAGCTCTGGAAATGCTAAAAGGCTGCTATGGTTGAGTTCCAGCCAGGGCAGATGCTGTGGGTTTTGGGGCTGTGGCTCCTAGGACTCTGCAAGGTAAGTGGAGTGGACCCTACCCTACCCTAGAACGAAAAGGGGCGGTCACCTACCTGGTAGACCCTGGCTCTGACAGGAACCCCCATAGTGTCATCCATGTCAACCGACTCACACCCTACTGTGACATGGCAGATGTGACCATGCTCGTGGTTACAGATGAGGATCAGGAAGCAAAGAGTGAACCTGTCCCTGACCTGTACAGCAATCCAAAAGATGGGTCTGTGGAAGGTGCAGTCTTGTCAGACACCCTACCTGCCCATCAGGAGACTGATTGCAGACAAGTCCTAAATCAGTTTGCTGGGCTCTTCTTTTTGACCTCCCGCCAGACTCGCTGGTGTACCCATGATGTAGACGCTGATGAAAGCCTACTTGTCGAGAATAAAATATACAGGCAGACTGAACATGTGAAAGAGAGCATCAAAGCTGAAGTAAGCATGATGCTGGAATTGGGAGTTCTAAAGACTTCTGAGAGCCCCTGGACCTGCCCAGTTGTCTTAATCCCCAAGCCTCATAAACAGGATGGTAAGAAAGAAATGAGGTTTTGTGTGGACTATTGGGGCGTGAATGCTGTGACCAAAAGCAATGCATAACAAATTCCATGGGCAGATTAACTTATTGACAGGTTGGAAGCAGCCAAGTATTTGAGTACGTTTGATCTCACTTCAGAGTACTGGCATATAGGTCTGACTCCAGGAGCAAAAGAAATATCTGCATTTTCAACCCTAGATGGGTATTATCAGTTCACTGTAATGCCCTTTGGTTTGAAAAATGCACCTGCCACTTTTCAAAGGTTGGTGAACTAAGCCCTTGCTGAATTGGAATCCTTGAGTGCAGCATATCTACACAATATTGCTGTTTTTAGCTCTACCTGGCAGGATCACCTGATCCACCTTAGGAAAGTACTGGAGGCTCTGAGAAGTGCAGGCCTCGTTATCAAGGCATGCAAGTGCAAGATAGGGCAGGGAAAGGTTGCATACTTGGGTCACCTTGTGAGTAGAGGCCAGGTTCAACCCATACAACCCAAGTTCTCTTCCAGGGGATCCTCATCAATAGTCATAAGCACTGAATATTCCCGCCCACATGCGGGGACCCCGGAAATAATATAAAAATATATATGTAAATCACATATAACTGGCTCGACATATATGTATGCACATATATCATTTTTTCTCACACCAATGCAGCCCCAAAACTGAGGTTAAACAATGTAATTACTCATACATGTACTAAATTATCAAGCAAATAAAAAACATATTAGGTCAAATGGCCCTTGAACTCTGTGTTTTAAGTAGCAAAATACTCATAAATCATGAAAATTGCTAATAAATGGACATTGTTAGCCCATAGGCTGCATTGTTAAAGCAAAAGCATAGAAAATGAAACCATTTTCAACAAATAAAACTGGCACCGTGTCGTTAAGGCAGCTATGACCCCTGGCTTCCCATCGTGCCTCAGGGGTGACAGTTAGGACAGTTGTTCTTTCCAGCTCCTTCAGTCAGGACCCTGGTTTAACAGCTCCTCCCTTTTTTGACTTTCTGTCAAAAAATACTAGGGATTTTCCTCAATTTTTACTTTCACTTGACGTCTTTTAAGCTTAGAGTGTTTGTGCTGCCTTTTTTGACTTTCAAAAAAAGAATATTTTTGTCAAAATGCCTTCTATTCTTGACACCTGCCCTTCCTGTGGGAAGAAGAAGTCCAGGACCTGTGTGTATCCTCTGTCTCTGTGAGACACACTCTGCAGACCCTTGTGAACACTGCAAGAATCTTTCTAGGAGAACCCTCAAGGATAGAGAGAGGATAAGGATCTATGGCCTCTCTGAAAGAGGTAGGCCTCCTGAGAGACAGAAAAAATGAAGGACGCGATCGACGTCAAGAGAAATCCCGACTTGTTCACTTTCGGCGTCAGGATCAGTGTCGAAGCTTCCAGCGGCGACGAAGACGACGTCGAAGACGAGTCATCTTCCTTCAACGATGAAGACTTCAGCGTCGAGATCCAAGGTACCTCCGCTGACGTCAACCGTCGACGCAGCATCATAGGCCTTCGACGGCGAAGCTTCCTCCGTTGACGCCTAGTCATAAGTGTTCGACGTCGAGGCACACTCTGGCATCTCACCACCGGTGCTTGACATCGAAACACACTCCGTCGTCACCTCACCACCGGCGCTCAACGTCGAGACACACTCCGTCGTCACCTCACCACCGACGCTCAACGTCGAGACACACTTGGTCGACGGATCATCACCGGCACTCGACTTCGAGGCAGTCTCCGTCGATGCCGCACCACCGGCGCTCGACATCGCAGCATCCTCCGTCGTCGTCAAAGCATCGACTCTCGACGTCGAGTCGTATGTCGTCAACTTCTCAACACCGAAGTCTGACGTCGAGGCAAGTCTCTCCGTCTGAATCCCAGAGGTGTTTGACGCCGAGCCATAGATCCCCGCAAGGAGAGGTTCAACTAGCCTCGAGCAGCTTCCATCATCGGTGTCGAGGCCGGTCCTGCCCAGGTCCACGTCGACCCAGAAAGCTACGATGTCAAGTTTACCATCTCCGTCGCCAGGTCACAGACAGCCGTCGCAGCAGAGATCTCCACAGTCGGCGTTGGCGGCAGAGGGAGAGACGACCTCAGGGAGACACTCTAGGTCTACTGGGAGTAGGAGTCTTCCTGCTAAAAGGAAGACGGGTCCAGCGGATGAGGCATCACGGAGTCGCTCAAGATCCCGGTCTAGAAGCCTTTCCAGAGAGAATTTGCCTCCAGTGAGCCTTTCATCATCTTCTTCAGGCTCTCACTCTTCTCACCGGAATAGATCTCCAGATGTAGTGATATATTCCTCCAACAGTGAGAGGTCCAGGCATTCTCCTGATGGTTCGCTGCATGGACAGAGGAGATCACCCCCACCAACAAGTTTGCCTGTGAGGAGAGATACTCAGAATTCGCCCTCCATCAGGTTGTCACCAAGATGGTACAGGCCTCTCCATCACAGGGCGCCAGACAAGGAAACAGCAGCCAGGCTGGCAGCAGCTCGAGACAAACCAGTGTCCAGGCCCAGAGAACAATCGCGCACCCCGGTGTGCTCCAGCAGACGGAGGTCCAGGTCTAGGAGCAGAAGAAGGGAACGCAGATCTCCCACTTCTTCCTCTTCCCCTACTCGATCTCATAGGGATTATTCTCAGACCCTGACGGACAGTCCTCCATCCAGAATATATCCCGTGGATGACATCTTTACCTTTCAAGACATCTTGGGCAGAGGGGCTCTTAAGCTGTGTGTTCCCATGACAACGCACCAGACCAAAACCTCAGTTATTTTTGAGACTTTGCATCATAGGTCTGCGCCCAAACCTCTGCTACCCTTGGTTCCGGGGATTATAGAACCGGTTATGGTGGTGTTCCTCACGCCAGCGACAATAAAGGCCGCTCCAGTGAGGATTCTCAAGAAATATCGCTTGCCAGAGGAGGATCCACTCTTCCTCAGAGGCGTTCGGCCACCAGACTCGGTCATCATCGCAGTGGTGAAAAAATCTCATGCTGTAGCTTCCTCCTCCACAGTACCTAATGTTAGGGGAGAGCAAGTCGCAGGATTCATGTGGAAGAAGAGTCTGCAACACCTCAGCCTCACTCCTGAAAGTATCCAATGCGATAGCGCTTTTCGGCCGCTATGATAGGTCCCTGTGGGATTCTCTGCAGCGGTTCATCGAGAAACTTCCGCAAGAGGACGAAAGGACTTTGAGGAGATTCTCTTGGAGGGCAGCCAAGTCTCCAACCAAATCATCAGCGCTGCAGCGGAAGGTGCGACCCTCTCAGCGCATGGCTATGCCCTCGGAGTGTGTGCAAGAAAGTCTTCCTGGCTACGTCTTACTGCATTGAAACCAGAAGCTCAATCCCGGATCTTGAACTTGCCTTTTTCAGGAACATCGTTGTTTGGGGCAGGTACCGATGAAGAGATGCAGCGGATAAAAGCATAATTAGACCCTCTTAAAGCTGTGGGGATTGAAAAGAAAAAAGAGTTTCAGAGGAGGTTTCGTCCCTACAGTAAAGTCTCTTCCAAGCAGAGGGTTCAAACCCCTCAGTGGCAGAAGGGTCAGGACCAACAGGGGCAGCAGAAGTCTCAATATAGAGGCAGGCGTAATTCCAGAGGTGGTGGAAATCAGCGCCAGGGCAACAATTCCAACAAAGCCCAATCCAAGCCATTAGTCCTTCCTTCCCCCAGCGCCGTTAACCACTCCAGTGAGGGGAAGCATCGCGCATCATATGGAAGAGTGGCATACCATTGCAAAAGATCGCTGGGTGTTAGCTACACTTCAGAATGGATACTGTCTTAATTTCCAACAACTGCCTACACCCGTTCCTCCAATGCCAACATCAAGTCATCAGCTTGTGGTATATAAATAAATAATACCGGATCTAGGTTTGACTGGACATAGTAATAACAGATAGCTCAATAAATAAGAGTCAAGATTCGAGGTAGTAGGAGTTTGCAGGTTTAATACAGCATAAGGACAGGAACAGGACAACCTGCACGGGAATAGGATGGCAGCGCTGCCTGGGACAGGATTGGACTGGCGTAACATTTAATAACAGTACACAAGCATATATACTAAAACAGTTGCATTGCAATACATACAATAGGCGGAGCAGTGGGTGTGGTCAATAGCAGTCGCGAAAGATAAGGGTGAAAGTAGGTGTAACAGGAGGCGTATACATAGACATGTGATGTAAACGTAACAGAATATGTCATAAATGGGGCGGAAACATGGAGGGGGCTACCTAAGGAGCCGGGACCTCCAACCTAATGGTGTGCGCAAACTGACAATGACGTGTTACTAGGAGAAGCTGGGGGCTATGAACTCTGCGCTAGGAGCAGAGACTGAAGTCTGGAGAGTCAGGGCGACATGTACCTAAACCCTATCTAGTATCTAATGTTTAGAGGACATGTTGATATAAACTAAGAGTCAGGAGGGGAGAGGCTAACAGACTCTAAGACTGGAGCATGCATTATTCTACATGTAGTGCGTGTTGAGGAATATTAAATGACCATTAAATGCAGTATTTCTCTTACATGGAGACGTAAAGGCTAGACAATGACAGAAACTATTGATGCGATTCAGTAGTTTAGGAATGCAGAGAAGGAGGGCTGGACTGATAACTAGAATCATAACATACTCTTGGCAGACTCGTGGGCAGAGCCAGGCCGAGCCGGGCACTGTGAGGCAGGAAGTAAGTGAAGGGTCGAGGATACAGGTGGGGGCTGTATCGCTCCTCAACATGGGTTCAGGAGACAGGAGCCGAATCTGGTGTCCGGGCCCTTTTGAGGCCTAGAAACGGGGACTGTACAATGAAATAACGTGCACACTGAGAAACGTGGCAACGTAACTTTACATAGGCCTGATATTCGTAGTATTCACGAGAACTGGAAACTGGCATACTAGAGATGGACACAACTGTAATTGCGTCTTTAATCAAACATGGGAAATACATATGCATATTAATCATGCACACATAACATAGGATGGGGAACACGTAGGGACACAGAACATGGCAAAATTTACTTTTCCACAAGCTGAAACTTCTGAAAAAAGAAGTGGCTATCCTTCTCGAAAAGTCGGCCATCGAGAGGGTGCCAATCTCTCAAAGGGGGAAAGGAGTGTATTCTTGATATTTTCTAGTCAGGAAAAAGGGCCAGAAAGCAGAATACAGACCCATTCTGGACTTGAGAACACTCAATCTGTATGTCAAGAAAGAGAGGTTTTGCATGTTGGCGCTTCATCAAATATATCCGCATCTCACGAGAGGAGATTGGATGTGTTCACTTGACCTACAAGATGCATATTTTCATGTGCCGATCGCTCACAATCACAGAAGATTGCTTCGGTTCCGGTTGGGGACCTCTCACTTCCAGTTCAAAGTCATCCCGTTCGGGTTGAAGTCAGCACCTCGAGTGTTCACGAAGTGTGTCGCAGTGGTAGAGGCCGCTCTACGCCGCAGGGATGTCTTCGTGTACCCATACCTGGATGACTGGCCGTTGAAAGGTCCTTCCCCAGACAGTGTAAGAAATCAATTTCTGAGCTGCATCGACCTCTGCCACCGGTTGGCTCTGCATGTGAACTTCAACAAGCCAATCTCACAGCCTACTCAGAAGAAACATTTCCTAGGAGCTCTGCTAGACTCCGAGGTAGGAAAAGTGTTTCCTTCGGAGAAGAGACAGTGTTCCATAGTTCAGAAGTGTCAACTGGTGCTTCGCAGCAAGGACCTAAAGGTGCGAAGGATTGCCTCCCTGCTAGGGTCGATGGCATCCTGCATTTTCCTGGTCCCGAATGCCAGACTACGAATACGTCCTCTTCAGCAGGATCTGGAGGACAAGTGGGACCAACAGTCAGCATGCTGGGATGACAAAATCACACTGTCAGACGCAGCGCGGGCATCCATTCCTTGGTGGGCAAAGAAGAAAAATATGCAGGTCGGAATTCTGTTCCATCAAACTCCTCCTGCCCAGACGTTAATCACAGATGCATCTTTGCAAGGATGGGGAGCACACATGGGTCATCTCCAAATGCAAGGTCTGTGGTCCCTCAAAGAGCGTACTTACCACATCAACATGCTGGAGTTGAGGGCAGTCCACTTCGCCCTCAAAGCGTTCCTTCCCTCGATTCAGGACTCGTCCGTGTTAGTACAGACGGACCCCACCATCACAATGTACTACCTGAACAAGCAGGGAGGTACACGCTCACGGGCTCTTTAGCTGGAGGCCCAAAACATTTGGCATTGGCTCCTGGCTCGCAATCTATCAATCACAGCAGTCCACCTCCCAGGAGAACAGAATGTGACGGCGAACGCTCTAAGCCGGCATTTCGAAGACAGAGAAGACTGGGTTCTTAACGACAAGGTTGTCGAAGACATCTTCCAGTCTTGGGGTCGTCCCACCATAGATCGCTTCGCGGACGACGAAAACACCAAATGCCGAGACTTCACCTCAAGATTCTACCGCCCAGGGTCGAAAGGGAATGCCCTTTTGATAAACTGATCAGGTGAATTTGTGTACGTCTTTCCACTCCTTCCGCTGATCCCGAAGGTGGGGAGCAAGCTGACGAACTCGTACACAGCGATGAGCCTCATCGCCCCGATTGGCCGAGACAATGGTGGTACACGGACTTTCTCCATCTGTCAGTGAGCCCGCAAAGGAAGCTGCCATGCAGGCCCGACCTGCTATCCAAGATGAAAGGGAGGATTCATCATCCCAACCTTCCGTCACTGAGCTTGGCAGCATGGCTCCTGAGGTCATACAATACGGCCACCTAGGACTTCTGCAAGACTGCATGTCCATATTAAAAGAGGCACGGCGTCCTTCCACAAGACATTCTTATGCATGCAAGTGGAAGCGCTTCTATATGTGGTGTATGCAGAACGACTTATTGTATCTGGCTAAAGCTGGGTTGAAGTTTAATTCTATTAAAGTGCATTTGGCTGCGATAACAGCTTATAGGCGATCACCTTCCCAACCTTCTTTTCTTCCAGTTGCAAGCTGTGAAGGATTTTCTGCAGGAGTTCGAAAAGGTTTATCCCCCAGTGCAACCTCCGTCACCCCCCAGGGAGGTGAACCTGGTGCTATCAAAATTGTTGGGTCCACCTTTTGAACCCATTTATAAAGCAACTTTGCAGCATATTTCGTGAAAGGCTGCTTTTTTGGTAGCAATCACGTCGGCTCGCAGGGTGAGCGAAATTCAAGGTCTCTGTGCCAAAGAGCCTTACACAGTGCTCTGTCTGAATAGGGTAGTGTTGAGAACACATCCTTCTTTTCTACCTAAGGTGGTGTAAAATTTTCATGTAAACCAGACCATCTCTCTACCCACCTTTTTTCCCAATCCCTCCACACCAGCTGAGAGGGCATTGCATTCTTTGGACCTGAAAAGAGTTCTGAAATTTGACCTTGATAAGTCCAAAACTATACGTAAGTCTGATTAGTTATTTGTCAACTATGGGTCGATCAGACCAGGTTATGCAGCCTCGAAACGTTCTATCTCAAGGTGGATAGTTTCTTGTATTAAGCTGGCTTATCAGTTGGCGGAGAAGACCCTGGGTGTTTTTCTCCCAAGGCACATTCTACCAGAGGGAAAGCGGCTACTGCGGCTTTTCTTAATAATTTGCCTATGTCTGAGATTTGTAAGGCAGCGACCTGAAATGTATATGTAAATGTAAATGTTTTTGTGCTTGTATAGTGCACAGCTACCCGCTGTGGGTTTCCCGGCGCTTGTACGAATACCGCAAGGGAACCCTTCCTAGCTTTCCCTGTGAAGTGTCCACTCCTGGGCACCCCCATGTTGCAGACCAGGCATCCCTTGCGTTGTGGGGGCCGTTGTGGAGACTAAGCAAGCTATTGCCCAGAGTTGCAGCCTGGGACCCATGATCAGAATAGGCACTGAGGCGAGAATATCCGGTCAGGGGAATTAATGAGCCCGAGACCCGCCGTGGCAGGAATCGAACCCTGGTCCCTGGCCAGAGCTCTGCATCGAGGTCTGCCTGCTCTAACCATTGAGCCACACTTCTCCACCTGAAGGTCCGTCCATACATTTACCAGGCATTATTGTCTAGATTCAGACGCTAGAGCAGGTACCCAAGTAGGCCTTGCGGAATCTGTTTAACAGCTAGCTTGGCTGTTACAATTGTTTTGGTTGGGTCATGTTTCTTCTCATTTGCCTGCTGGTGGTTGGTTGGGCTTGCTATTCTAGTCAGTGCTTATGACTATTGATGAGGATCCCCTGGAAGAGAAGGATAAGTTACTTCCCTGTAATCCTAGTTCTCTTCCAGGGGTATCCTCATCAAAGTCATAAGCAACCCAGCCGCCTCCCCAGGCAAATGAGATATGACTATGTGTTTCTAATTCATTGTTGAGCCCTGTCTTCAGGGTTATGCAAAGAACAACTGACCTCACTGTCACCCCTGAGGCATGATGGGAAGCCAGGGGTCATGGCTGCCTTAAAGGCACGGTGCCAGTTTTATTTGTTGAAAATGGTTTAATTTTCTATGCTTTTGCTTTACAATGCAGCCTATGGGCTAACAATGTCTATTTATTAGCAATTTTCATGATTTATGAGTATTTTGCTCATTAAACCACAGAGTTCAAGGGCCATTTGACCTAATGTGTTTTTTATTTCCTTGCTAATTCAGTACATGTATGAGTAATTACATTGTTTAGCCTCAGTTTTGGGGCTGCATTGGTGTGAGAAAAAATGATATATGTGCATACATATATGAGGAGCTAGTTATATGGGATTTACATATATATTTTTATATTATTTCCAGGGTCCCCGCACGTGGGCGGGAATATTAATTGCTTATGACTTTGATCAGGATACCCCTAGAAGATAACCCCTGGAAGAGAACTCAGGCATCTAAGTCTCTTCCTGAGACACATTTGCCTAAAAAAAATGGGTCTCTCGTCGTCGATGAAGACTTCCGTTGCCACTGCTACGACAACGACTTCTACCTTCTCTTCTCCTCAACCTACAATGATTATGCTGTCGGCGTCCTCTCAGTTGATGTTTGTCATGGTGTCAGTGAAGCCTCGCCCGTCTGCCACCTCCCTCACTTCGTTGTCGACGAAAAAGAGGTATGTCTCCAGTAAGTCGCCGATGGATGCCTCCTCGCCGACGAGACGGTCGATGGCTCTCAAGGCTCTACCTGCTTCGTCAACAGATGCCTCGTCGACGGTTGCCTCAATGACAGCACAGAAGCCTTCCCTTACGTTACTTCGTCGTCGACCGCTGAGTTGTCAGCGGCATCCTTGGTTCCACCTTCAGCTTTGATGTCTCTAATCCCCTTGAACTCTTCAGCAACACTTTTGCCGCCTTCAGGAACGACGGATGTTTCCCTACTTCAACGTAGGAATTCTTCTTTGGATCTATTGCCAATTCAACCATCTCCAAATCTTCCTGTGGAGCTTTTTGACTATGGGGTTGATAAGGAGGATTCGGAAGAGGATGACAGGTTCCGTGCTGCTCGTACTCCTTTGGAGCTTCTTATCAAATGCCAAGATATTGATGATGACCAAGGATATGATTATTACCTTGAGCCTAATACTCAACCACCACTTGAGAATCCAACAGTGCAGATGCCCATGTCTCTCATCTCTAATTTGCAACATATGCTTGATGACTACTCCCGCTGATTTCCTCCCTCGGAGTCGGCCTGATCTGTCCTACAGACGCATCTTCCTCTGCCTTCATTGATCATCGAGCCGCCACCTCCGGTTTCTCCGGTGGCATCAATGTCTCATCACCCGGAGGACGCACACACCACTGATGATGACAGATAAAATGGGGAGTTGGATGATAGAGCCCTCCTTACTGAGTGGGACAATTATCAAATTCAGACTCAGTCACCTACCACTCCAATTCCTGTTGACTCTCCGTCAGCTGACATAGGTGGGTTTCATGTTAATGGACAGGGAGTCCAAGAGATTCCAACTTCCTAGAGTCACCAAGGAATACGACTGTTTCTTGTATGATTCCAAAGATCAGCCACGGAAACAGGTTTGGGCTATCCCGATCATTGACTTAATCTGGCAGGACGGTTTGAAGGTCATGAAAACCCTGCTTCCATTCCTGCAGTCCTGCTACGCCTGGATATGAAGTACAAGGCCCCGGATGATTCCCAGTCTGTCTTATTGGTCAACCAAAGCCAGATTTGGTTATCTCCCAGGCAGCACAACGTCGTGCCAGGAATCCCTCGTCTCCATTATCTGCTCCTCCTGATCAAGATGGCAGACACCTTGATTCCATTGGAAAGAAGTTTTCCACCATGGCGGCAACTACTTTCCGGGCGGCTAATTCTCTTGCTATTCTAGGCCAATACGACAGGCAAATGTGGTCAGACATTTCCCCCATTTATTGATGTGCCGCCGTACTGCGGCGTCCCCAGTCCACAGTCCCTGCCCGGTAACGTCGGGTTTTCACTCAGAGCCCCCTCTCTGCCTCCTCCAGCAGTCACCAGTACCTTGTAGTCCGAGGATGTCCTGTGCGCGCAGCCGCGTCTGTTTTGGTTTTCGCCGCCTTTATTCTGTGTCTAGGAGCAGTTCTTGTCGGGTCATCTGTATGCCGGGCCGCCGTGAAACTTTAGTCCCCGGCTTCCGTAGTGCTGTTAGGCCCTGGTTGCACTGTCTCGTAGCCGCTTGAGTTTTAGGAGTCTGGAGTAGCGGATTGCTTCACCGGGAACCAGAAGATCTCCCGTTTTTATACAGCCGTAGCAGCGCCTGCTGAAGTCAGGATTATTGTGCGGATTGTCGGGGAAGGTGCCCTGCAGTCACAGAGCTATGCTAGAACGCGGCTATCTTTCTCGGCCGGTAGCCACGCCGGGAAGTGGTTTTTTATTAGTTTTTTTTCTTTGTTCCTTGTTAGATTCATAATTACTTATCCCAAATTAGGATGAGTTTGTCCACGCTTTTTGGCTATTCCGCATACAACACCTTGGTGGAGCAACCTGGAGAAATTACCGTTACAGAAGGCCGTTGAGTTTTCTTTAGACCTATCTGCTGGCTTAGCAAAGTTGCATCATCTTCTTTTTTTTTCTTTTTTATCTCTCTCTCTAAGCTCCGGGGCACTTAGAAGCTGTATCTTTCATTTGGCATATCTAATAAGAGGAGGAGCTGATTTACATTGATCAATGCACTTTGTCCACCTGTTATAATTCTGTTGAGGCTTTCTGATCCCCTGCATGGGACCAAGTGATGATGTAATTTTTGCCTGTGGACTGTGGAAAAAAAACAAATAATCAACACATTTTTGACATATATCAGGTGGCAGGCCAAGGCTCCTCTGTGCTCTGCAGCAGCCGCCGCACGAGCAGCACTAGCAGCGCCTTAGCACCACGGTGCTGGCAGCGGCCGTTCCTGCCTCCATCGCAGATCCGTAGAACTTAAAGCGCCCGTATAACAAGACACGGGTGAAGCGGGAACCGGTCACAAAACAAACCCTGGCAGTCGTCCCAGACTCCGATCCGCTTGCTCGTCAAATCCTCCTCGGCTCTAATCGATACGCTCTGCACTCAACACCGAATCACAGGCCGACAACAACTGTGAACACCAACAGAGGGAAGAATTGTGTGTTTCCCCCAGTTAGTGAAAAAAAAACAGCATATGTCTTGGCTGCTTCTGCTGCACCCAGAGTCTTATGCGTCTTTTCAGTCTAAGGTTTCTGTCTGGAAAAAGATTGTGTCCTGGTTTTCTGCACCCAGTAAATCCAGGTGCAGAAAAACCTAACAACTAATGATCAGGTGGAATAAAATGAACACATGAAAGTACGCCTTAATTTCATTGCCCTTGATTCACACTCTGGACCATAGTTGAGGGATAGGTCTAGGCATAATCCTCACAACGCCCAATAGATTTGCTTGAGGCAGAGGCCAAAACTCAAAAGTCAGGAAACCAGATACAAGTAGGTGGTAACTCAGGGCAGGGGAAAACGCCTGTTGCCCGTGGAGGAGTCATTCCCTTCCCAGAAATCTGCATTACAAATTAATTAATAGTGTATATGTTTTTAATATCTGTTTGGTGCCAGTCCATATGACTTTCATATCTGCCTTTGGGATTCTATGTTGCAACTCCATAGGGTACATGTATCCTTTGTGAGCTTAATAAAATGTTGAAAATTCTACAAAACCTCACTCCAACATCCAAGTACTCTCATGCTACCATTCTACACTCTGCACTGTCTGAAAAACAGCTCAACATTTTCAAAATTCTGCATTGATTTGGCTTGTAAATTATATTTTTGGAAATGTACATGTATTAACTATTTAATTTTAATACTATAGGTGATTGAAATTACGGACGAAGAAAGCAAGATTTAGAACTAAGCAACTGAATGTCAGTGGCATGAGAAGGATTATTTTGAAAAACTGAAGGACATCCAGCATTCTACGTTTAAACAATTTCCAAAAATCTAAGTGTGGTGAGGAAAGTACTATACCTGTAAGTGAAGTCTCTAATTTTGCATTTCATTAACCCAGAGCAAAGTCATATCTGTGAACACAGCATCAGAAATAATGTAGAAAGACCGCTTCAGCATCCTTATCTGAAATATTATCAGAAAGACAAATTGCCTCAGCATGACAGAATAACGTTCATCTAAAGCATCTTGTAATTCTAGAGAGGAAGCACACACTGCATAAAAGAAAGTTACAATAAAAGGTTTCTTCTGGATACCATCAAAGAAAAGACGCTGAAAGAAGACTCCGAAGCTGACACGTTAACAACCAAAAGATTGGAAAAACACCTTTGTTCAACAACCGTTTTTAACCAGTTACGCAAGTTTGAGACTATCTGCCTCGGGACCTCGACCCACTCTGCTCACTCTGGCAAAAACCTTAAGAATTCACCACTTTATTGTGTTAATGACCATCTCAGATTGTTTCCTTTTTATTGTGTACTGTTCTGTAATTCTATGTAAATCGCCTCAACATTATCTGTTGTGCAGGAATGATATGTAAAACTGTTAAATATAAAAATGGATTAAAGGAGCACCGTTGCGCTATATCTAATGTAAATAAATACTCATCCTCAGAACTACAAACCTTAACCTTACCCCAAACATAGAAAGGATAGAAGGAACTGATGTTCTGCGACTAATCATCCACAATAGTACTCTGCACGCTCTAACGCCCTCAGTTACTGCCATTATACCAGTGCAAAAAGGTACTTATCAGTTTAATCATTAAATATCAGACTAACACCTTATTACTGCATTGCTAAGAACCTATACAAATAGATTTGAGAAAAACTTCAGTCACAAATTAAGTTGCTGCCGGAGAGGCTATTACTTAAAGACTATTATCTGTTAGAAAAATTTCAACAGGTGTTACAGGACTGCTTCACGACATTTTTTGCTCAATTCAAGTGTTGAGAAGATTACACACAATTTCTTTTAGAGATAAGTGCTGAACATTATCTAAACAAGCCCGACTCTAAAATCGAGGCAAAATAACCGAAGTTAGGGAAAAAAGTTACCAAGATACAGCCATAAATCTTATCTCACCGAATTTGACAGAATGCACACAGGGGAAAACCACTCTCAGTGCAAAGTATGCCAAAAAAGTTTCAGCCGTAAATCTTATCTCACTGAGCATATGAGAATCCACACTGGGGAAAAACCTTATCAGTGCTCTGAATGTCAGAAAAGGTTTAGTATCAAACTGAGTCTATATCGACATGAATTAACCCACTCTGGGGAAAAACGTTATCAGTGCTCTGAATGCCCAAAAAATTTCAACCAAAAATCTCATCTCACTGAACATATGAGAATCCACTCTGGGGAAAAACCTTACCAGTGCTCTGAATGCCCAAAACATTTCAAACTTAAATCACTTCTAACTGCACATGTGAGATTCCACACTGGGGAAAAACCTTATCAGTGCTCTGAATGCCAGAGATGTTTCAGTGACAAAATGAGACTCACTAAACATACACGGACCCACACTTGGGTAAAACGTTATCGGTGCACTGAATGCGACAAATGTTTCAGTGAAAAAAGCCATCTCACTCAGCATATAAGAATCCACACTGGGGAAAAACCTTATCAGTGCCCTGAATGCCAGATATGTTTCAGTCAAATAAGCCATCTCACTCAGCATATAAGAATCCACACTGGGGTAAAACCTTATCAGTGCCCTGAATGCCAGATATGTTTCAGTCAAAAAAGCAGTCTCACTGAGCATATAAGAATCCACACTGGGGAAAAACCTTATCAGTGCTCCGAATGCCAGGTATGTTTTAGTGTAAAAAGCCGTCTCACTAAGCATATAAGAACCCACACTGGGGAAAAACCTTATCAGTGCTCCGAATGCCAAAAATGTTTCAGACAAAAATCTCATCTCACTGAACATATGAGAATCCACACTGGTGAAAAAAATGATCAGTGCTCTAAATGTCAGAAAAGATTCAGAGGTAGAGATGGTTACAAGTGCCATAAGAAAACACACCATCAAAATAATCAGTTCTCCGAATGCCAGAAAAGCATCAATTTTAAACTCAATCTCACTCTACATGAGCAGACGCATACAGGGGGAAAACATTACCAATTTCTGTGAATGCCAGAAATTCCTATTTGATAGGCACAGCCTCACTAACCATAAGCGACTCCATACTGATGAGTGCTCTGAATGGCAGAAAAGCTGCAGAAAAAAACGCTATCTCACCATGAGAAACTCCACACTAGAGAAAATCCTTATGCCAAAAAAGGTTGAATCTGAAAGACAGTGTTATGCTTCATGAGAGATCCCACTCTGGGAAAAACCTTATGAGTGCTCGAAATGCAAGCAAAGTTTTGGGTACAAATTACTTCTCACTTGACATGAGCGAACTCACACGGGGGAAAAAAGCCTTATGTGTGTTCTGAATGTAAAAAAATATAAATAAAAAATATTTAAAAATGCTCAAATGTCAGATAAGGTTTAGTCTTGAATACAATGTCATTTCACATGAGGGAATTCACACTGGACTAAAGCCATATACAGGAGGGGAAAGCCAGAACCGTTATACTCAGAAAGGAGATATCACTAAATATGAGAAATACATCCACACCAGGTAAAAAGTAAGGCGTAGCTTGAGTTGCAGAAAAGCTTCTCACAACCTGACTTTACATGAGAGAGCACATATTGTAGTTGCAATAGAATTCATCAAGAAACTCTTGCAGGATAACTTAGGCTGCCCGCATGCAACCTCCAAAGAAATTTCAGGCCTGGAAATATTTTTAATTGCAACAGAATCCACAATTTGAGTATCTGAAAGTTACAAAACTCTCAAGGTCTTTACTTTACACAGAGAAGTGTTAGTGCTTGCAAAAATCAACTAATTGCCCAAAAAATCACAATAATAATGTCTTAAATTTTACTCCACCCAAAAGGTTTCTACACACCCTTGTTTCTTAACATATGACTGATATCTATTTTTTCATGATAAGATTCAGCCTATGCGGAGTTCCTCAGTGAGGAACTCCGCAAAGTGACTAAAAAACTCTGGCGGTCAACGCGGAGTTCCACAAGCAGCGGAGTGCGTAAGGGTCATGCAGTTTGTGGTGATTTCATCCCATGTCGGAGGATCATTTGGCCCTTCTCTTCCAGGAAGCTATGGATCTCTTTGTCAAACGCGTCCTTGTGCCAGAAGTAGGTCGGGGTTGCTACTCCCACTACTTCTTGGTACCCAAGAAGGACAAAGGCCTGCATCCTAGCTTAGTCCTCAGGGACATCAACCGCTTTCTCCGAAAGGAGAAGTTCAAGTTGTTAACCTTGGCTCAGGTCTTGTCTGCCTTCGAACCTGGAGATTTGATGGTAGCGTTGGACTTGCAGGACACTTACATTCACATCCCCGTCTTGCCTGCCCACCGGCATTACCTACGGTTCACGGTAGGCCACATGCATTTTCAGTTTACCACGCTCCCCTTTGACCTTACCAGCCCCCCCTCCCCCGGGTGTTCACGAAAGTGATGGCGGTGGTCGCAGCTCATCTGCGCAGATCAGGGGGTTCCAGTCTTCCCCTATCTTGACGACTGGCTGTTGAAGGCCCCCACCTCCAGACTACGACGGGCTTCCTGCATTTGCTGGGGTTCTCAGTTAACGTGCTGAAGTCGCACCTGATTCCATCCGATAAGCTCCTTTTCATCGGATCGGTTCTGGACACAGCACAGTTTTGGGTCTATCCTCCCTAGCAGCAAGTCCAGGATATTGGGGCTATGATACCGATGTTTCAGCCTCCATCCCGGTGTTCGTGCCTCCTGCATCCTGCTGCTGCATCATGCCAGATGGCATATACGTGCTCTGCAGTGGGACCTGAAGTTCCAGTGGGAGCAGCACCAGGGGAATCTTTCTGATGAAGTTCAGATTTCGGAGGGGACTGCAAGTCAGTTGCAATGGTGGTTTACGAACCAGGATTGGGTCAACAGCAGATCCTTCTCCCTCCCCCAACCTGAGTTCACAGTAGTGACGGATGCGTCACTCCTGGGTTGGGGCAGCCATATGGGAATGGTGGAGATCAAAGACCTCTGGTCTCTGGCGGAGTCCAGGCACCACATCAACCCTCTGGAGCTCCGGGCGATTTGTCTTGCACTGAAGGCATTCCTTCTTTCTGTCAAACGAAGAGTGGTGCAGGTGTTCATGGACAACACCACCGCCATGTGATACTGCAACAAACAGGGCAGGGTGGGGTTGTGGACCGTATTTCAAGAGGCTCTTCGCCTTTGGACATGGCTGGAACATCAGGGCATATCTCTGGTGGTTCAACACCTGGCATGTTCCCTGAACGCCAGGGCGGTCAAACTCCGCCGCTGGTGCATGATGGATCACAAATGGCATCTTCACTCGAAGGTCATGCTAGGTCTCTTTCAGTAGTGGGGAGAGCCTTGATTTGATCTATTCGCCACCGAAGAGAACGCTCAATGTCAGCAGTTCTGCGTGTTAAAGTTTCCAAAGCAGCTCTCGCTCGGCGACCCTTTTCGTTGTGAGTGGAGTTGCGGCCTCCTGTACCACTTCTGCCAAGATTGCTGAAGAAGATCAAACGCGATCAGTTCCAAGTCTGGTACCCCGAGCTCTTGAGCATGGCCTTCGATCCTATTGTTAACAGATTTCTGAAGTGCATTACTCATCTCTTTCCTCCTTCTCCTTTCGTAATGCCCTAGTGGGAGTTGACCTCACTTATCTTATGTGTGCTCCTTTGAGCGCCTACATAATTATCCTCTTCGCCTCCTTAGAAGACTAGTTTTTTGCTTGCCATCACCTCTGCTTGCAGGATGAGTGAGCTTCAGGCTTATCTTCCAGACCTGCCTTTCTTGCTGTCCATCCGAACAAAGTAGTCCTCCGTGTAAGCCCTCTTTTCTGCCCAAAGTGATTGCCTCTTTCCACATAGGTCTGACCATCAGATGACCTACCTTCTTCCCACCTCTGCTGTGTTTTTCTCTGCCAGGTGCACAACATATAGACTGTTCCCACACTTTCTGTAGTATGCTTTGTTCTGGGCAGATAAACTCTAATCCCCACTCTACTTCTATCCTCGTGTTAGTGCAGCCCGATGTAAACTGTAATTGTAATGTATTTAGATTTACATAACACTTACTACCCCATACGAACTTTGAAGCGCTTTTTCGACGAGTAGCACACTACTCTAGGATCCAAAAATGATTAGTGGTGAATTAGTATAGGGAAATATAAAATGTATATGAGAGCTGGACATGTTGGTCTGTTAGTTGGGTTAAAAAAGATTGTGGGGGGAAAGAAGAGGGAAGGTTTTGCATTTATATAGCGCTTGCTACCCCTGATGAAGTGTTGAAGTGCTTTTAGGCGAGTAGCATGCTACTCCAGATCCCAACAAGATGAATAGCCAGATCAATTATGGTGGGGAGGTTGTTTTATTGTATACACACAACTGTACAAAAATTAATAAAATTCCGTTGTAAAGTTGTATCCAAGAGGCAAGTATAGTCTCTGATAATAATGTATACAATACTGATAAGTTTTAAGTTGGCTTGCCATCAAGACTGATGCCCTGTAATGTTGATGCAAAGTCATCTGTGCTGGAGTATCTTAGACTCTTGTTGAATTGTACCATCCACCTTGTAGGTACTACTATTTGTATCAGGTCCACGTTGTAGGCAGACACAAACGCCAAAATTGTGCACTATTTATATTAAGCATAATAAGCATAATGTAAGTGATCAGATGACAGTAAGCACTGTACCAGCTGTATTAGGTGCTTAGAAGTAGAGTGACATAGAGGGCAATAAACACTCACTAAATATTTTTTATTATTATTAACAGTCCTCATTAGACCATACAATTCAATACGATGTACAAATAGCCCATTGGGGAACAGTTCAGGCATCATCTGGGGATTACACATCCGAGAAACACAAGTGTCTTTCATGAATACAAATTGACTCCTCCTCCAAGGACTGCACTGTATTATTGACACGGGCAAAAAGGCAAACAAGCAGTCAAGAGGCGCATTGATTGTATACCCCCCACCTGACAGGATGGTGACAGACCCCAACCACCTGCAGGGGAAACGTGCCACCTCACTTAATAGCTGCCAGACGCTTTACTATGTAAGCAGACTGGTGGTTTACAACTGCGCCTACGTTGGGGCACCACATGTTTTTTCCAGCATAATCTGGTGTGCTCGCCCCTGTGTGGGATGATAGCACCCACTGAAAACTGCACAGTTGTGTAGTCTGGGACAGTGCACCTTCCATGTAATTCTGAACTGGGCCTTTAAATACGGTACTATTTTGTGTGCCTATTTAATTCAGGTATACAAAGAATGTGGTACTACTTGTATACTAGGGTAGGACAAGGAAGATTGAATTTCTATGGTGGCAGAAATGTTTTTGTCAAAGTGCTTTATGCCCTAAATACTCTCCCGTACCCTGAACATAATGAGATTACGTAGAATACACCTCTGCGTGCCTATTGCTGCCATTTGTATTTCAAGACCAGTGATTAATGTGGCTTTATCAAGTTTAAAGCCATTAGGCGTTTCCGACCTGTCTGATACTTGCATATGGAAAAGATGGGTCATTTGAACCTAAAGATAGATAAACATATTCATAGGTCACAATTTATGTCTGCATCTAATATAAAACTGTAAATTAGGAGAGGTGATAAGTGAGAAGTTAAAAGGCAGCCGCTAATCGAGCTGCATTTGTACATAGGCCTTCCTATATTATGATATCTATTCCTGCTTAAGTCTTTAATTGTAATGAATACTTTAATACCCAGGCATGAAGTCATCGTCGAGCTGTTTAGATAATCAACCTGTCTCGCCACTTCTTCCCCACTGCATCCTTAACCAGTGGCCTAGCCAGTGTGTCCTGGGCCCGAGGCAAGAAAGGAAATGTGACCTCTGCCGTTTATTTGGACTGCATAAAACAGCAATAATCATTGTTCTGTGGGCCCCTCAGGCCTCTGTTCGAACTGTGACAAATTAAAACTAGCATGCATATAGAAAGGGCAGCCTTTGGCCAAAATAGCCATTTTCCCTACCCATACCTTTAACACATCTTATACAAAAAATGCTAATTACATTTCATCCGGAAATAGTCATTAGCGCCTACTCATAACCAAATGCCACTTAGAATTGTTTTTCACTTAAAGCTTTCAAAGCTATATTAATATAAAAGCAGTATTGAATTTTTTGACGTTGTGTACTCTTACCAAAATTTAAAGCATCAGCTTTATATGACACATCATAGAAAAAAGGAGTTGTTTATATATACTAAACCTCCAGAAACGTTTGATTAACCAGTTATAAAGTCACGTCTAGCTTAGTTAGTTTATAGTCTTCTTTTTTTTATAGTAATTATTTCACATTTTTACTGAATATGCATGGCTAAACACTTATAAGGTCCCAAAGGCGAGACCTATTAGCTATGACAATGCTTGTTATTGATTGAGTACATTGAGCGGCAGAACTTTTGATTAAGTCCTGAAGAATGCTGCAAACACCTCTTTGGAGGGTTAAATGGCTGAACATGTTGAACATGTTGACCTCTTATTGACTCTAACAGTGCATATATATTTCTCCCACAGTGTCCTATTTTTAATCCTGGCCCAGGGGTGTACAAATAATGGAAACCACATACCCTTTAGCAAGTTTTAACTTTCACTCTGCTGCCCCCACTACCCTGAACTCATTATTGTGGTATTTAGTATACCTTTCTCTATAACAAAACATGCCTGAACTCCTCCCTCTCAGTGAGGGGGTTGTTTCATGGTGCAAGGAGATTCCCAATAAGGAAGCATGCCAACTATGGTGGGTGAGGGAAATCGTCCTTTTAAAGGGATATTTCATCTTAGCTAGGTCTTCATTTGCAACAGTAATCCTCAGAGACCCAAGGGTTTCTTGATTGTGGTAGAAATGCACTTTTACCCCTTCATTGTACGGTCAAGCACAGACCATTGCATGAAATGTGATCTATGTAGAGAAAATACTCTGTGCACTGACAAAATGTGTTAAAATAACAGAAAGTTGATCATCGCAAATATAACTAGAATGTTAATTCTAGCATATTTTTGATACCACAAGGTATAAGAAATTTGTGGATCTTTATCTGATATCTTTATCAGTAAGTTATCTGAAATTATTGAACATAAACTTTTCCAAGTATTATTTCGAAAGATTAAGGAATTGGTCTTTTCTAAACTAACCCCAGTGCGTATGACTACAATAATCACCTCTCTCAAATTAATATATTGCGCTTGTTTTAGTGAGAAAGCTAAATGATCTAGGAGAAACCAGGAACTGGCGTCAGTATTTTTCTTAGGAAGCTTCAAGTTAGAGAGTGAAAACACTTTTTAGAATGCCCCAAAATTGGGATAAAGATATTTCAATATGTTTGACAAAAAGAATAGGTACATTTCATGACAATATTGAAATTCTGAACTAACAGGAACAAATATTTACACATTACAAAAATATTAGGTACGAAATTTCAACAATATAGGAAATACTGAGGTTCATGTACTAATAATCCATTTGGTAAAAAGTGGTTGCTTGTGGAGTCAGCACACTACTTTGTCTGTGATTGCTTTTAAATAAAGGCATTTTTAATGCACCCCATTTTACTTTCAGATTCACAAATGTCCCCTTGGGTTACTACCTCCTGTTACTGTTTTTCAGCCCACACATGGTTTCAAAGCTCAATACATACCCTAACGATGTGTTAAATATTCAGAAGGGAAACTATTAACATTCCCCTTCCAAATTCTGAATTGTTAAATGGGCTTAGTACATTTCAAAAAGGGGTTTAGCATTTGCAAACTCAGTGAATTACTGAACCAGTAGATTTTCTTAACAATAAAACATGGGGCAATTCTTCTCAATTCCCTCCAAATTAAGTTTGCTAATATTGTTAGTTGAATGATAACCGGTGCATGTACCTATTTAGTGTTAGTGTTGCTTCAGATCAAATAAAAACCATCACATATAACTCTTACACAATGCTTATAGACAGAATTTCTGACATCCACCGTTAATGTTTTGTAAAATATATTTGCAAATGTTGTCACTTAAACAGGAAAGCAGCTAATGCAGTCTCTGGACATAAAATAGGATGTAATCATAATCTTTAGATACATTTTCTGAGTTTCAGGAACAATGTGTGTCTTCTGGGTTTACTCTAAACCACTATAATAAACATATTCAATGATTTTAGATTTGATCTGTTTGTACTGGTTTCCATTGCGGACAATAATCTAGATTTAGACCAAGGATCAATTCCACCCATGGCTTTTAAAATCTATTTATCAATGATCTCTATTAGTGTTATCGCAACTAAAACTGTAATAGAACTGATCTGAGAGATGGACCTTCAAGTATTATGCTCAGTCAATTTATTGAATAAACTATGGAGTTAAAATCTGAATAGATTAGATCCACAAGCATTGCCTGACCAATGTATTTTACATCAATAGTTTTAAACCCACCTACCTGCACAGTTCTTGCAGCGCTCCGGACCTAGCGCTCTGATCCTTCCTGGCTGCCCCCTGTCCTGCACGCGACCCAGACCGCCTCCGCTGATCGCCCCCTCCCTGCCTGACTCTTGGAGTGGGACGGGCGGCTCCACCATCTTGGGCGGGTCTGGGCTCGGCGCTGCAGTTCTTTGGCCCCTCCCCCCTCGACAAAGTACTTTAGGCGGTCAGCTGTTCGCGCGCCTATCCTGCATCATCTTCAGATCTCCCGAGGCGTCTCCGGGAGCAACAGTGTTTTTAAAGACTTGACTTGTAAAGTTTTAAACCCACCTACCTGCACAGTTCTTCCAGCGCTCCGGACCTAGTGCTCTGATCCTTCCTGGCTGCCCCCTGTCCTGCACGCGACCCAGACTGCCTCCGCTGATCGCCCCCTCCCTGCCTGACTCTTGGAGTGGGACGGGCGGCTCCGCCATCTTGGGCGGGTCTGGGCTCGGCGCTGCAGTTCTTTGGCCCCTCCCCCATCGCCACGCCCCCTCATTCTCCTCCCCATGTGTCCCTACTTAATGGTCACTCAGTCCCGGCCGCGCAGCGGACGAGTGCAGCGGGCGCGACGAAGGCGCGCCGAAGTTGCGCCTAAGTTAAGCCCATCTGCGCCCGTCCGCGACGGGCCGGGACTAGGGGCCATGCACTCTGCCCCCTCTTTGGTGTATACCCCAGCCCAACTCACAGCTATTACTGCTGTCTCCTCACCTTCACCCTCACTTCTGCGGCATCTTAATACATTTGGTATTCTTGTCCATCCCCCTCCTTACCCTACCCCGGTCTTTCCCAGTCCCACTACTCCCTCTGTCGACCCTCTTCATGTCCCCTGTCCCTCTCTTGCCCCTGCCCCTATGGTAGCTTCCGCGTATTTGCTTAACACCCGCTCTGCTGTCAAACATCAGACGGCACTTTTCAACCTTTTGACTACTGATTCTCCTGATTTCCTTTTTCTGACCGAAACTTGGTTCACCACTGATTCTCTCCCCGACCTTCTAGCCATTTTTCCCGATACCTATTATGCCCTCCGAGCTGATCGTCCGGACGGCAAGGTCGGGGGAGGTGTGACGATGATCATTAGGTCGACCCTCAAATTTCAACTTCTTAATCACCCCTCCATACTTAACGTGGACTACCTGGTGGCCCGTTCTCTCAACCTTTCTGCTCCCCTCACTGTTGTCCTTGTGTACCGTCCCCCTCAATCCATGCCTTCCTTTGTAGCTTCCCTTCAGGACCTTTTGGCCACTCTTGTTGTCAACAACTCCTCCGTCCTTCTGCTCGGCGACTTTAATTATTGGCCGGGCGACCCTAGGGAAGACCTTCCCTTGAAAGATTTCTCTGTCACTCTCCAATGCTTAAACCTCACACCCTATGTATCAGTCCCCACCCACGTCCAGGGTCATACCCTGGATCAAATCTGGTCCTCACGCCCTATTGTTTCCTTTCCTTCCATATCCCCATGTGTCTGGTCGGATCATTTTATCATCTCTTTCTCTATCCACCTGGGAGCGGTCGACAAGCCCCCCCTTCCGAAAAACACTCTAGCCCGCAATTGGAACCGGACCGACCTTGACTCCCTTTCGCTCAGTTTGGTTTCCTCTGCTCCTCACCTTACCAATCTTCCCCTTGAATCCCAGGTCAACGCCATTGGCACATGGCTTTCTTCCTCGTGCGATCTAGTCGCCCCGCTCAGAAAGATCAAGGCGGTCCGCCCTTATGACGCGCACAAATGGTTCTCTCCAGAGCTTACAACACTCAAACTCGACCTCAGGCGGTCGGAACGCCATTGGAGACGGAACTACTGTCCCTCTCTGCGTGCCAAATACAAATCACGCCTCATTGAATATAAAAAAGCGATCCTAGTGGCCAAAACCGCATATTTCACTGAGAGAGTAGCTCTCTCGGCCAACAAATCTCGCAAATTTTTTTCTTTGGTTCACAACCTTGCCACCTCTGATCGCTCCACTCCTAGCTTGGTCCCCTCACAGTCCCTCTGTTCCTCACTTAATTACTTTTTTATCGACAAGATAGTGAGGATTAAGGCTAACATCCCTACTGCGCCTCAACCCTGTCCCACCCGTCCCTCCCCCCCTCCCTCTTCCTCCCTCGTTCGTTTCCCCCCATCTCCACTGATCTATTTCTAAAACTTTTGATCAAGGTCAAGTCTGGCTCTCCAGCGGACTGCGCACCAGCACGCATTCTTAAAACTCTTTTCACCAACTGTCCTGCCCCCCCTCTTGCTCTTCTTAACTCCTCTTTGGCTCTTGGTTCTGTCCCTTCTCTCTTTAAATCCGCTATAGTCCTCCCTATTCTAAAAAAAAACGGTCTGGATCCCTCCCTCCCCTCTAAATTCCGTCCCATTTCTCTTCTTCCCTACCTCGGTAAGATCCTTGAAGCCTATGTCACCTCCTGCCTCTCCACTTACATAGAGGAGAACGGCCTACTTGCATCCCATCAGGCGGGATTTCGCCCGGGCCACTCCACGGAGATGGTGGTCCTCGCAGTTCTGGATGAGCTCAAGGGAAAGGCCGATTCTAACCTCCCCCAAGCTCTGGTCCTTCTCGATCTGTCCGCTGCGTTTGACACGGTTGACCACTCCATTCTTCTCGACCGTGCCAGCGCAGCGGGCATCCGGGGCGCGGCCTTCTCCTGGCTTGCATCCTTCCTTCGGGATAGGTCCCAGGCAGTTCATCTCCCCGGTTTCTCTGCCCCTTCCCGCTCAGTCACTTGTGGTGTTCCCCAAGGCTCCTCTCTGTCCCCCCTTCTTTTCAATCTTTATATCCATCCCCTCATCACCTCTCTTCTTGAGCTGGGGGTCTCTGTGTACAACTACGCAGATGACCTCCAGCTCGTTTTCGATCTTTCTCCTACCCCTGATTCTCTCCCCAATCTTTGTTCCACTTTAGTTTTTATTTCTGACTGGATGAGCGCCAATCACTTGATGCTCAATCCAGACAAGACGGAACTTGTCCTCACTGGTGGTCCCTCCAACCCTTGGTCTCCTGCACACTGGCCCCTTTCTTTTGCCCCCCCCCCTGTGCCCGTCTCCTCTGTTCGCACTCTTGGTATTAAAGTCAGTCATGACTTATCCATGAACAGTCAGATCAGCTCCGTCGTGTCCTCCTGTTTCCTGTCTCTTCGTTTAATTCGGAAAATCTCACGTTTCTTTTCCACCGATGCACTCAAAACCATAGTCATGGCCCTTGTTACCTCCCGCCTTGACTATGGTAATGGCCTGTACGTGGGCATACCTGCCTACGAATCCCGTCGTTTACAGGCCGTCCAAAACCAAGCTGCTCGCCTCATCCTTTCCCTTCCTAAATCTTCTCACATCACCCCGGCCCTCAAGTCCCTTCACTGGCTTCCTGTCCGTTTCAGATCCTTTTTCAAATTGGCTTGCTTAGCTTTTCGAGCTCACTCCCGCTCTGCTCCCTTGTTCATCACTTCCCTTGTCTCCTCTCATGCCCCTAGTCGTACTCTCCGTTCTTCCTTTCTCTCTCTTCTTCATATCCCTCGTTTCCGTAAATCCAGAACGGGGGGCACCCGGTTTTCAGTCCTGGCCCCCCAGTTCTGGAACAGTCTTCCTCTCTCCATCCGTTCCATCCCCATCTATACCCATTTCCGCAAAGCCCTCAAAACTTTCCTTTTCTCCCTGGCATTCCCTTCCTAGTCTCCCTGGGTCTCCTCTGCTGAGTTCTGATCAGGTCCCCAGCGCCAGGAAGCCGCTTGGCCGCAGTGCGCTCTATTAAATATTTTATTCATTCATTCATTCATTCACTTATCAGCACATTTTTTCTAAGTACAATTCAGTCATCATCTATTTTTCGCGGACCTTGTGCTGGGTTTTTCAAAAATATGACATTGAAATGTCCAAAAAATCAGGAATTCTAGTTTCAAGCCTGGTCAAACCCTAATGAATGCAACACCAAAAGATGTCCTTCTGTTCCTACATTTTATTGTGCACCATGATTCAGAAATGGCATGTTTTTGCTTTCGGAGGTAAAATTCTAAACATATTTATTGTTGTTGCCAGCTGAAAAATTATCACTAATTGGGAAGATAACAACAAGTGGTCCTGTGATGCTTGCTGGAATGGGAAGTGTTTAATCAAAAGGTGGATTGAATTCAAGTTTAGGTGACAATTTTACAAAAGTGTATGGATTTTGTATATATTTCAAATTGTTGATCTCCAAAAAGGCCTAAATCAATAAATTGAATTGAAATTCAAGTTCATCATTTGAATCCTATTGTTGGAAAAGATGTGATTTTGAACTCGATGAGGCGGTTCCTTTCCAGAAAGCATTCAGGTTGCAATCATGAGTCAAATAATGCTGAGGAGGTTAAAATATTCAAATTGAATTCAAATTACCCATGAAATGTTCATTGGTCAATATATTTCTTAGTATTTTAATGTGAGGAATTTATTGCTTAAGCAAAATAATTAGTATTTGTTTTCCTATATGGAGGAAGCATTACATTAATGAAACCACTGTATCCCACCTTCTTTGTTTCCTTTCCTGTTCTTTATGAATGTTTCTATTGTTGAACTTTAAAGACTGCCCGAAATTAGGAATTGTGCTCTACATAACTTTGCTGTGTTACAGTTTGTTGATTTTTATGTACTACTTTTGTCTCTTATGTGTATGGCAACTGATGTTCTGTTTTGCTTTAATAATCAGCTCATGTTTATTAGGTTTTATTATTCAATAAAATGTTTCAAACACAACAAATGGTAGTTGATATGTATTTACAACTGCAGCAGTTTTATTGTATGGGCAGTTTCAAAGGGGCCAAAAAATATGGTCTGCGGGATGACGGTGGACCACATTGGCATCATCAGGGAGAGGTTTGGGCAGGTGATCGGGGGTACATGTAAGGTTGGAAGTAAGGGGAACCAAACATGTACATTGTGTGGACTGTGACTCCTGGAGTTATTGTGAGGGATACCATGCTACCCTCTTAATGAATCCCCTAGTGATTATTATCAACAAACTCTATTCGGTTTTATAAAATGAAAACAATAAAAGTCATACATAAAATGATAAAGCATCTTCCAAGTTACAGATTGACATATATAATATGTCCAAGTTAATCAAAACACAAGATAAAAATTCATGAATTACAATACATTAGTTAATCGCAGCTTGACCTGAGTCTAGCAGCGAACCGTAAAAAGTTAAGCGTATGCAAAACAGTGTCATTAGAGAGGAGTTGTAAAAAGATAAGAGCTGGTCTCACCCTCCTAAAACCCGCTGTCTTGAGAATGGGAATAATAAATAACTTTCTAGTGACAGAATAAAAACTACAAAACATTGTAAAGTGCATCATGTCCTGAGGAGACTCACCGTTGCAGCCACAGGGCATGAGGCACAGGCCTCTCTGGGAGCCACAAGGATGTGCCATGAGGTAATGGGAGAGGTTGAGCCAAAACCGAGTCAATAGAAAACGATCATGGATGCTTTTAAGCTCTAGACGATAAGGTTCGGTAGTTTGTACAGTTTTTAACATGTTGTACTTACACACACTAGGCTTACACATCTTATTTCCCTCGCTATCACAGCGGCTCATTCTTAAAAAACACTCTTTGACCAGAGAAAGGTCCCTCTTACATATGCGCTCAGGGTTAGCAAATAGTTCCTACCTACCCTGGAGAGGCCAACTCTTATATACTGGAGCCATCGGATGCTTGAGACACGGTCAAGTGAAAGGCATTCCTGTAGGATGTGTTTGCTAAGTGTATTTTCTTGTTTAGCCCAAATATTAAGCCACAAAGCCACGGGACGGAATGCCAGTACATCTGAGAGGAAAGGCATCCCCAACTCTTCCTGCACAACATAAAATGGGGTGCTTCGTGGGACAGAAAGGGCCCTTCGCAGGAAAGAGTGTTCAGCACTTTGCACTGCCCCTACCCCAATGTGGCCCAAAATCTCACTCCCATAACTAACCTTTGAGATATATTAGTCTTCATATGTCTTCAAAAGAGCCCCTATTGGCTTCCCTCCCACTCTGCTGGCAAAGTTAAAAACAGCTGCAAAAGCTTTCACTAGATCCCCTTTCTTCAAAGTAAGCAAAGGGTATCAACTCAAGGAATCGTCAAACACAACTCCCACATAGGAGAAAACATTGGTCTTCGGTATTGATGATAGTCAGAGTTTAAAAGTAAACTGCTTAGCTTTACGAGGTCCCACTTGCATAATGAACGACTTGGCATGATGAAACAACAGGTCCAAGTCCTCCATAAAAATGGCAAAAGAATTCAGAAGCTGTTGTAGGCCCCTAGCTGTCCTCGCCAAGAGGACTGCGCCGTCCACGTATAGGAGGACTGGCAGTCTACGCTTGCCTACCTGGGGACAATCCGCATTTGTCGCCAAAAGGGCCTTCTCTAAGGAATTAATATATAGGTTAGAAAGAAAAGTTGCTAAAATGCACCCCTGATGCACCCCTCTCTTGATGTCAAGCTGAGAGGACACGTTCAGGTCCTTTGAATAGCGGACAACCGCGGTTGAATCACAGTGAAGATCCCTCAGAAATAAAATGATGTTACTGTCAATGCCAATGGAGGACATCAACTGCCACAGATTGGACCTATTGACCCAGTGGAATGCTGAGGACAGGTCCATGAAGGCTAGGTATATGAGTCTGGAACGAGCCACAGTGTATTTGTTCAGGACCATGTACAGGTTTAAACACTGTTCCACAGCGGAACGACCTGGTTGAAAGCCGTTTTGGATATCGGATAAAAAGTTGTTTTCATCAACCCAAGATACAAGTGTGTCAAGTACCATGCGGCCCACCACCTTCACCACAGAGTCCAGCAGAGAAATGGGCCTATAACAATAGGTACTGTCCCATTATCCCTTTTTAAATGCCAGGACTATAATCGATAAAGCCCAAGAATTCGTGCGGCCAATCTGGACTGCAGTATTGATGACCGCTGTGAGGACAGGCACCCAGGTTTTTAAGTGGGCGATGTAGAGATCTGGCGGGATCCTATCTGGCGCGGGGTCCTTGTTTTTAGATAGACCCAGAATACCGGCTCTCACCTCTTGCATGGTGAAAATAAGTTCCGACTTGCCTTCCACCCTTTCCTGCCCCTCAATTGGAGGGGTATCCGACTGGAAGATACCCTCGAAATGATGTATCCAATCATCCTCTGTGATTTGGGCATCCAGTAAATTAGCATTATTTGCAGATAAAAATGGGCTGTTAATAATGCCCCAGAACTTTGAGCTATTACACAGTGTACTAGCCTTCACTAAATCGATCCAGGCCTCCTCCTTCAGGGCAGACTTGCGAGTTGCTAGAGCAGCCTTATATGCTCTTCATAGGCTTTTGACCTCCAACCGGTCTCTGCGCTTTAACACCCAAGGCCTGTCTCAGGTTCCTGGAAGCCTGGGAGCATGCCGAATCAAACCATCTTGGACCTGGTTGCTTACAGGCCCCACCCGGGGCCGTAGTAACTTCCTTCTGACAGTAGACATGGATCCAAATGCACCCATGATGTCCGGAGCACTTGCCTCATCATCAAGACAAGTTGCAAACTCGCTAGGACATCGAGTTAAAAGGGACTCGTGGAGTAGCTCTGGGACAATACACCCCTACTTTACGCTCCTTCCCGCTTCCACCGCTTTAAGGGGGACACCAGCTCCCCAGCCCACCTTGGTATGTCCGAGTGTTCGGGTCTAGTCTGTTAAGACACAAATGGGGTTGTGGTCACTACATTCACTCACCTGCACAGACAAATCGGTAACCAGAGAGTAAAAGGGGGATAGATACAAAGGTGAATTCAATAAAGGTCTCACACCCTCTTCCAATAAAGTGGGAGTAATGTATTTTTTTCCCCGGAGGCATGAGGAAAATTGAATTTTGCCTTGTCATGTGTCCCTACGTGTTCCCCATAATATGTTATATGTGCATGATCGATATGCATATGTTCCCCCTTGACGAATAAAGACGCAATTATAGTTGTGTCCAACGTTAGTATGTCAGTTTCCAGTCCTCGTGAAAGCAACGAGTATTAGGCCTATGTTGCCAACGTTTTACATTGTGCACGTTAATTCATCGAGTTGTCCCCGTTTCTAGGCCTCAAAGGGCCCGGACACCAGATCCAAGCTCCAGTCTCCTGAAACCACTCCGAGGAGCGATGCAGCCCCTCCCGCATCCCTGACCCTTCGCTTACTTTCTGCCAAGCAGCGCGGTGCCCGGCCTGGCCTGCCTGCCTGTCTGCCAAGAATATGTTATGCCTCTAGTTATCAGTTCAGCTCCCCGGCTTCACATTCCTAAGCTAACAAACCGCATAAACATCTCCAGCTATAGTCTAGTCTTCCTGTCTCCATGAAAGAGAGTTACTGAATTAATATCCATAGAAGATTCATAGCACACGCAATACATGTAGAATATATGCATGCACCAGCCTTAGTGTCAAGTAGCCTTTACCCTGATGACGTTTAGATTCAATCAACATGTACTCCAAACACCAGATACCAGATATGCTATAGGTACATGTCGTCCTGACATCCCAGACTTTAGTCTCCTCTTCTAGTGCAGAAGTCAGAGCCCCCAGCTCTCCCCAGTTACACGTCATGGCCCGTTTGCGCGCACCAGTAGGTTAAAGGTTCCAGCTGCCCAGGTAGCCCCCTCCATGTATCCACCCATTTATGACACTTCTGTGACGTTTTCATCACATGTCTACGTGCACGCCCTGTGCACGCCTTCTTTGTACGCCCATATGTTCTTATCTTACGTTTGTCATTTGTTACGCCTACTGTATGCAATGTAATTGTACTGTTTTACTATATATACTATGTAATGTTAATGAGACGTTGCAGATGCCATTCCATTCCATTGCATGCCACTTCATGGTCTTTAGGCTCGAGCCATCCGATTAAAGCCATTCTGACTCAGATATCACGGATCCTGCCTCTTATTTATTGAGCTATCTGTTTTCAGTTAATGCATAGAAAAATAGTACCGGTAATTAATTATTTATTTACCACATAAAATGGCGCCCGAACAGGGACGAGCCCCTTCCCCACGCGCTGGCGATGTAACGCAGGCCCCCTGACCCTTCTACAGCCGTGACGGACCTCTACTGCGCACCTGCAGATATTTCTGCTCAAGTCTCCCTCAGGCCCACGGAGGAGACGGAGACTGCGGTCCGGCATCCAGATGAGGCGGTGAGGAAGGCGGGTCAATCCGACCAGAGCCCAAGCCGAGAGAGCAAGGTCCGAGGTATCCGGAGGCCCACCTGTAACCGAAGCCCGAAGCCCGAAGCGCATGCGTAGTGCGTAGCAGTAACCAGACGTCGTAGCAGTCCAGTCCAGTCCGAGGCCTTCAGTTTTGCTTCCCGGTGAGTACCGTTGCTGGGGGTATCTAGACGGGTGTTCATTAATTTGTGCCCGGTCCGACGGGTTTGGGTACACAGATCCGGTCCGACGTGTTCACCTAGGTGGATACGGTATGACGTGTCTCTTTAGGAGACCGGTATGTTCTGTACTGTTTTAGCAGTGCATCCAGTAAGTCTAGTAAGTCCGTTCTCGAGAAATTCAAGTATTGTGTTTTTCAATGTATCAGGTAGTATTCTGTTCGAACTGTTATTAATGTGTTCTTGATGTCGCGGTATGAATGATTGTTTTGCTATTCATTACTGTGTTCATTGTGTATTGTGTTCAAGTTCAAGTACGGTTCAAATATGCCGCTGTTTTCGAAATTACGTCAGATAAAAACCAGAAAAGGGTTACTCGAAGAATCAGTTCCTGTCCCTCCCAGGGACAGTCCTGGACATTTCATGTATCACAAGCATGGCTTAGATGCCATACTGTATCTAGATTTATGGGTTGATTACACCAAGCATCTCGAAGAGAAATATAGATGGCCTGTTTCAGGAATATGGGATGCCGAGTGCATCATGAGAGTAGAAGAAGCATTATGGAAAAAGAAAGCCAGACAGTCTCAGAAAGATGCCATAGAGTTGTGGCGTAAAGAATCTCATAAAAGAACCGAGAAAGAATTCAGAAAAGCAGAATTAAGTAGGGAATCCTCAGGAAAAGCCCAAGAAAGGGAACTACTAGAAGAAGGTGAACGAGTTAGAGCAGAACAGTCAGACAGACAGAGAAATGCCCTTATTAAAGGTATGTATCCTCTTCTCGCCGAGGGTTTGCCGAAGGCGACCCCGGAAACACTCTGTAATTTACCGCCACCATTGGTCCCGACTAAGCTGCGTCATAAACCGACTGCAGCCGAAATTTTTCTTTCTTCCTATTTAGACGACACTGTCCCAGAATATGCTAATACAGATCCTACCCCGCCAGTCCAAGTTCAAGTCCAGCCCCCTGTTGATAATGTAATTCCTGTGCCTCCAGTCGTTGGTCCTGTCCATGCGCCAGTCCCCCCGGATCAACCCACATTACGTATCCCTACTGTACCAGTTACGTTACCAGCAGCCGCACATCCAGTATTAATTGACGATTCCAGTTCAGGAGGGGCAGGGGGAGGTGCTCCTACCACCCCGCCTCAAACAAAGCGCCTGACGCTGAGAGATGCAGCATTACAGCGTACGCCAAAAGTGGCTACGTATGAAGCCCTCAAGAAGTACCTTACTGATTGTAGATATGATCCAGTGCCAGGCGAAGATCACATGATATTATACTCCGTACGTTTACGACGAGTTGCAAACTTCTTGATCACCATATCAGATATGAAAGAACATTTAGACAGAATATATCATTTTATCCGAACAGGGGAGAACCCAGAAAGTATTCACGAAGCTATGGCACACAGGAAAGTCGAGATTCAAGGCATGATTTTGCAATTTCTAATAAATTGTTTAATAAGAGAACAGGATCGTCCTGATAAAAGTCCAGAAGAGATGAAAGTCCTGACAAAATGGAGTGACAATATAGCAGACGGAAAACACAAGTCACAAAATAGTATAGAAACCATGTACAGAAAGCTCCGGAAAGAAATTATAGGTATACACGAGAGAGAGAAAGCAAGAATAGTAGCAGACAAAGAGAATGACTCTGCAGACGAAGAAGTAGACAGCGAGATTCCCACTAGAATAGCGTATGTAGGTAGAACGAGACTTTCCGATAGACACACACGCCTAGATTACAAGAAAGCTTTTCCTCCTCCCGTACCAGAACAGTGTTCTCTTGAACAAGTATTCCAGGCTACCGATAAAGTTCTGAAATTACGAATAGGTTACCATGAACTTAGTACCATGCATGAACAAGAACTAGCCCGATCAGCAGTCCGATGGGTTAGTGATTCTGCCACGTTTGCAGACAAAGTAGTGGCCCAAATGTTTCTGAAACTGCCCCCAGGCGAGCAGCGACTGGTGGGTATGTACATGATCCAGCACCTTATCACACTGTACGAGAGTCAGCATTCTGATCCAGGTCCCTTATATAATGTATTGAACGAGTTACTACTAAACAGATGGAAAGGCCTAGGTACCGATTTAATTAGTGTCATTTTAGAACAACGCCACAAATACAGAACGTTCTTGACTCCGCATTTTGTTCCTGTTTCACCTCCGTTCTACATAGATAGACAGAATCCGTTACGAGAAGTGCATCCAGTTAAGGGAGAGGGGGGTAATCTTGAACGAGTATTTGTTTACACCCCTATCACGAAAATAGAACTTCTAGAAATGAAAAAGTTAATACCCTGTCACGATAAAGATCCAGCAGGGTTCCATCGAGAATTAAAGGACATGCTCCATATGGGAGAATACACGTATCCTGATATCATTAAAATGTTAAAGGTCCTGTTGCCTGCGGGCATATATGAAAAACTTAAAGAAAAGGAATGGGAGGTGGGAGAGAAAAAGATAGATTGGACCGCGTTAGAGACCGAAGATAATGCACGAGTCCCAGGTACTGGTCTTGGGGATAAAGCCAAAGAGTTGCCCGAACTGTTAATACAAGTCTTGCCAAGATTACTAGCCACGAAAAAGGAAGATTGGGATGCCATCTCAGCCTGTAAACAGAAACAAGACGAAGACACTAGTGACTTTTATTCCAGATTTGAGAAATGTTTCATTATTAATAGCGGTCTGAAAACAAGTAGTGAGTCGTATCCACATCTTTTTGTTACCAAGCTAGTTGAGAATTCTTTACCGCAAGTTAAGAATAGAGTATTGAAAGTCGAGAGTACTTGGCAAGCTAATACCCCATCTCAAATGCTCCAGATGCTACAATACCACCAGAACAGAATCAGGGAAGAGCAAAAACACGAAAGGAGACGTATGAAAGACACGAAAATGAAAGTACTAGTTGCACAGTCTGTTCAACCAGATAGTCAGAAGAGGGGTACGAACCAGACTAGTCATTCTGCAGCTCCTGTTAAAGGGACCTGCAATTACTGTAAACAGCCAGGTCATTATATAAACGAATGTGCAGTTCTGAAACACAACATAGCTACAGGTAAGACGAAAGAGAGACCACGTCCTCCTAGACAAGAACAGGTTCCGCAGAATTCTCAGCCACCGCAGAACGCACAACAGACAGTTATAGTACCGCAGCCTATAGCTGCCACACAACACGTTACACAACAGATGTACCAGTACGCACAGTCAGATTATCCAGAATATCAGCAGTATTCATGAAACAGCCTAGAGAGGGAGGTTGGCTTGCCTCTCATCGAGGTTCCTGTAGATCAAGAGGGTCCCTATGTACACAGTCAAGTATTAGGGAAAGACAGAAAGTTTCTGATTGATACAGGGGCAAGTAGGACTACCATCAGTCATGACGAGGTTTCAGGGGCTCCACTCTCAGGCTCAAGAAACGTTTCCCTGGGATTTTCAGGAAAGCCTATTGTTAATGAAATATCGAAACCAGTTTCCCTAGAAGTTGGTCCATTGTCCCGAACTACAGACTTGTTACTTACGAAATCCTGTCCTCAAAATTTACTAGGTATTAAAACATTGAAAGAATTAGGAGCGGTAATATGCTGTTCCCCAGAAGGAGTGAGATTGTTTTTACGTGATTTTAAAGGTCATTATGTGTTACGTGATTTTGATCCAAGATTACGGAATGTACCACAGCATTTATGGGCGCAAGGTTCAACTGATGTAGGTTGTATGCACATTACGCCCTATCGTGTCACTCTGAAACAAGGTGTTGTATTACCACGAATCAGACAGTACAAATTGCCACCTGAGGCTGTAGCAGCCTTATCGAAAATTATTGACGAGCTCATTGCTCAAGGAGTGGTTGTAGAAACTGACTCCAATGTATGTAATTCTCCTATCATTCCGATTCTTAAACGTACTGATCCAAATGCACCTCCAGTTTATCGATTAGTGATTGACCTCCGAGAACTTAATAAATGTATCATACCCCAGTACCCTGTGGTTCCAGATATCTCATCCCTGTTGACTGCCATTGATTCTGAAGCTACGTTCTTTACAGTTATTGATCTCAAGAATGCATTCTTTAGTGTCCCCATTCATCCAGACAGCCAGTTTCTTTTCGGATTCTGTTTAAATGGAAGAAGCTATAAATTCACACGAGCTCCTCAAGGTTTCACAGAAAGTCCTAGTATTTACAGTCAAGCACTTAAAAGACAACTAGACAGTATTCACATGCCAACTGACACTGCCCTGCTCCAGTATGTCGATGACCTATTGATCACAGCCCGTACAGAACGTGACTGCGAACGTGCGTCACTGACAGTCTTGTATTTTCTGGCCGAGATGGGGCACAAGGTGTCCCCTTCGAAACTGCAATTCTGTGTCCAGCAAGTGGTATACCTTGGACACTTACTGTCCAAGAGGGGTAGACAGTTGACACCTGACCGCATCCAGTTAATAGCACATCTTCCACAGCCCAAGACACAGAAGGAGGTACGAGCTTTTATCGGCCTCACTTCTTATTGCAGACAATGGATTCCTCAGTATGCATATCTAGCCAAACCACTGATACAGTTAACGACACAGGAGGCAGCGACATCGACTGTCCTCCCTTGGACCCAGGAACATACACTTGTTTTCAATGAGTTAAAGAAAGCTTTATGTAATGCACCTGTGTTAGCGACACCAAACTACAGTAAGCCTTTTACACTTTTTGTTACTGAACGTGATGGTACAGCATTGTCTGTCCTCACACAAGACCAAGCAGGACAACACAAGCCTTGTGCCTATTTCTCTAGCACATTAGATCCAGTAGCCCAGGCTTTGCTTGCGTGCCTCAAGTCAGTTGCAGCCACAGCTCTAGCTATCAGACAAAGTGATTCCATAGTATTAGGACACTCCCTGACAGTACAGGTTCCACACTCCGTGGAAGTTCTTTTAAACCGAACACAGACTCAGCACTTGACAATTGCACGATTGACAGGTTATGAACTGACACTGTTTCAGCCACACATAGAAATCAGACGCTGCAATATTTTAAATCCTGCTACACTGTTACCCTCGATTACATCGAATCCTGCCACACATGACTGCGTGGAAGTTATTAACATCATGACAAAGCCAAGACAAGACTTGACTGACATTGCATTACCTGATCCTGACCTGACACTTTATGTGGATGGTTCATGTATGAGAACAAGTACAGGAGAATTAGTAGCCGCGTATGCAGTGACTACTGAAACTGAAGTCATAGAAACACATCGTATTGACACCCTGTCTGCTCAAGCAGCAGAGCTCGTCGCTCTGACCCAAGCCTGCATACGAGCTAAGAACCTGAAAGTAAATATATACACAGATTCACGTTATGCATTCGGAGTCGTACACGACTTTGGAGTACTCTGGCAAGAAAGAGGTTTCATGACCTCTCATGGAGCCAAGATTCAGCATGGCCCCCTCATTCAAGCTCTGTTAGACGCCATACATTTACCGAAAGCCATTGCCATTATGAAGTGCAAAGCACATACGAAAGCCACTGACACCATTTCTCAAGGTAACGATCTAGCAGATCGAACAGCCAAGCTTACAGCTCAGACTCCAGACATTCTAGTTAACACGACAAAGACAGATATTCCAGAACAGACTACTTGTATGACAGTTAAGGACCCTACACGAGATGTACTAGACATACAGACACATGCTACCCCAGACGAAATCAAGAAATGGTCTGAACAAGGAGGGGTCCAGACAGATCAGGGATGGTTGACGAAGGGAAAAGCCACATGGTTTCTCCCCGACTCTATGGTTCAAGTCATTATTAACACCGCACATAGCCCAGCACATTTAGGAGAGAAAGCCATGTTAGACAGCATCCAGAATATTTGGTTTAACAAGCATTTATGAGCAGCAGCCAAACAGAAAGTACGTACCTGCATGATATGTTGTCAGTTCAATCCAGGTAAAGGTGTTCCGGTGGAACAAGGTGGATTCCATCCTCCTGACCACCCTTTTGAAGTCCTCCAGATGGATTATATTCAGATGGAACGATGTCGAGGTTTCAAGTATGTCCTCGTAGTAGTTTGCGCTTTGTCCAGATGGACGGAAGCATATCCAGTCCCAGATTACACTGCCGCGACCACTGCCAGGCAGTTGGTTCGTGAGTTTTTTCCCCGCTATGGTTTGCCCAGGGTCGTGTATTCAGACAACGGCCAGCCATACTCATCCGAACTCATGAAACAAGTATCTCTTCTGTTAGGGTACCAGTGGAAGTTCCATTGTGTACGACACCCCGAGGCAGCTGGCCTCGTCGAGAGACATAATCAGACTCTGAAAATCCGCATTGCAAAGGTTTGCGCAGAAAAAGGCGTAGATTGGATGGTAGCTCTGCCAGTCGCCCTTTTTTATATGAGAATGGTCGCTCACTCCCGTTCAGGTCTGTCACCTTTCGAGGTTGTTTTCGGTCGTCCCCCGAACATGTGGGGTACACCAATGCCACGTACAATAACTGATGTTGACAGTAATATGCTGACAGATTACCTGGCTTCCTTGATGTCTGCACTACTCTCTTGTCGTTCACAGGTTGCGGCTGCCTTTCCAGACAACACGCAAGTGAAACCGCACGAGGTCGTTCCAGGTGATTTGGTGTTGATCCGGAATTTTGATCGTTCAAGCCCGCTGGAGCCCCGCTGGAAGGAGCCGAAGCTCATTTTGATGACCACAAGGACAGCAGTCAAAGTGGAGGGCCGCAAGGGCTGGCTCCACTCCAGTCACGTTAAACGTTTTCATGGACTCCGTCCAAAGACTTTTTTCAAGGACTGCCCCGTTCTCAAGGACTGCCCAGATACTGACTCTAAACTTCCCCTGTTAGAGAAAACTCCGCAGCAGGAGTATAAACTGAAGCTCAGGTCTAGCAAGTCAGACAGTTTAATTGTTTAAGTCCCTCTCGGGTGAAGCGGTTAGACAGGTTCCTGACATGTATGAGATAGACCCCCATAGTGAGAGAGTTAGTCGAAACTCCAAGAAAATACGTTATTGTAAAAATTTGCGCAGTCGATGCGTAATCACGTTACTGTTTATGTTATTTCTGAGTCTTACGGTTACATGCATAAGTTATGTTTTACATGTATATTTTCCTCCTATTGATTCACATGTACATTTGTTTTCTAATAATACAGTAGAGCACACCTTTAGTGAACTGCCTCCTCACGAGTTATCCTACAGACTTGCCATGCGCAACAATACTTTTATCCGAATGTTACACTATTCACACCAGACTAGCAATGCCACTAATTGTTGGGTGTGTGGTCGACTTCCCCCTTTCCAGACGCCGAAGGGAGTTCTGCCACTCTTTCCTTATCCGTTTTCACACAATGGTTCGTGTGGAGCATGGTTTACGATAACGTCATCCTCAGACGATAAGTCCCTTTTGAATAGAACATGTTTCCCAGACAAGGAAGGTCTGTCCCATAGAACAGGGTTAGATCTAGAAAATGAAGTTTATGATCTAGGTAATTATTCCTCGAATTTCATGGTTTTGAATGTTCAGTCTGAGACTACTCCAGATTTGCCTGCTATTACAGTTTTACCAGTGAAAGGCGAATTATGTGTCAGAAAGAATGGTTCAGTACATCTAGGACATAGTGATTGTACTACTGTGGTCGAGTATAGTGACAGTGGGAAATCTAATTTCAAAGCCTCACGTCATTCATACTTTGTGTGTGGTCAGACCGCATATGTACGTCTGCCCCTCGATTGGGATGGAACATGTTACATTGCCTTCCTACTGCCACCAGTTTTTCTAGCCCCATCCGATTATCACAGAAATACACATCTAGTACACGTTAGACATAGAAGGGAGACTGAGTCCCCAATTGTCGATCAAACTGAAACTGCCTTAGAACAGTATCAAGACTTCAATAAAGGTTTCTTTTTCTTCATAGGTCCTGTCCAGAATAGTAAGCTAATACGTAGGCTAACTAGAACCCTTGAAGCAGTAGTGAATGAGACTACTTCCGCTCTAGGTAACTTAACCGAGGAACAATCTGCTATGAGATTTGTTGTCCTTCAAAATCGCCTCGTCCTTGACGTCATACTGGCCGATAGGGGCGGAGCTTGTAGAGTCATCGGATCTAGTTGCTGCATTTTCATTCCTAATAACGCACCGTCTGTTTATTCAGCTATAACCAGACTTCATAAAATAGCCCATCAGTTACACCAGAATCCAGGCACCTGGACATGGTCCGGTTGGCTCTGGAGTATAATATCTGCATGGGGATGGAAAGTATTGTCATTCCTAGGAATAGTAGTAATGATCATATTCAGTTGTTGTCTATGTGTACAATGTGGCCCTGCGATTTGCGGCTTGTGCGCTACCTCTTGTATTCCTAGTCCTAAGTCCCGTTCCAAGTAGATTCGAGACGAGCAGATGATGCTCTATGAACAGATAGATCGTATCATGAATATTGATGTTTCCTGAAGGAAACGTAGGGCACAAGGAGGGAATGAGGAAAATTGAATTTTGCCTTGTCATGTGTCCCTACGTGTTCCCCATAATATGTTATATGTGCATGATCGATATGCATATGTTCCCCCTTGACGAATAAAGACGCAATTATAGTTGTGTCCAACGTTAGTATGTCAGTTTCCAGTCCTCGTGAAAGCATCGAGTATTAGGCCTATGTTGCCAACGTTTTACATTGTGCACGTTAATTCATCGAGTTGTCCCCGTTTCTAGGCCTCAAAGGGCCCGGACACCAGATCCAAGCTTCAGTCTCCTGAAACCACTCCGAGGAGCGATGCAGCCCCTCCCGCATCCCTGACCCTTCTCTTACTTTCTGCCAAGCAGCGCGGTGCCCGGCCTGGCCTGCCTGCCTGTCTGCCAAGAATATGTTATGCCTCTAGTTATCAGTTCAGCTCCCCGGCTTCACATTCCTAAGCTAACGAACCGCATAAACATCTCCAGCTATAGTCTAGTCTTCCTGTCTCCATGAAAGAGAGTTACTGAATTAATATCCATAGAAGATTCATAGCACACGCAATACATGTAGAATATATGCATGCACCAGCCTTAGTGTCAAGTAGCCTTTACCCTGATGACGTTTAGATTCAATCAACATGTACTCAAAACACCAGATACCAGATATGCTATAGGTACATGTCGTCCTGACATCCCAGACTTTAGTCTCCTCTTCTAGTGCAGAAGTCAGAGCCCCCAGCTCTCCCCAGTTACACGTCATGGCCCGTTTGCGCGCACCAGTAGGTTAAAGGTTCCAGCTGCCCAGGTAGCCCCCTCCATGTATCCACCCATTTATGACACTTCTGTGACGTTTTCATCACATGTCTACGTGCACGCCCTGTGCACGCCTTCTTTGTACGCCCATATGTTCTTATCTTACGTTTGTCACTTGTTACGCCTACTGTATGCAATGTAATTGTACTGTTTTACTATATATACTATGTAATGTTAATGAGACGTTGCAGATGCCATTCCATTCCATTGCATGCCACTTCATGGTCTTTAGGCTCCAGCCATCCGATTAAAGCCATTCTGACTCAGATATCACGGATCCTGCCTCTTATTTATTGAGCTATCTGTTTTCAGTTAATTCATAGAAAAATAGTACCGGTAATTAATTATTTATTTACCACAGGCAGCTTATTCATTACTGATGTTAGATCAAATTCAAGCAAGATGGAGTTAAGCTCAATACTCTTGGGAGTATGTTCCATGTGTAAGCCTGCTTGTCGTGCACAGCCCATAGCTTCCACTCCTCCTTGCCTGATGTCCCCACACACATGAGTGTTAAAATCCCCTGTTAGAAAAATGTAGTGATAACTCTGACCCTTCAAGATGCTATCCTGAAGTACAGACCCCAGCAGAGTTATATTGCCTTCATTCGGGTGTGTAACTCCCGCGTTGCAAAAGTTTACCAGAAGTAACTTGCTCTTTCCACTGGACAACAACATCACATGCAAATTGGGAGAGACATATAGTGAAGTATTATAAAAAACTGGCTCTGTATACTGCACCAAAGTGAGGTACAGTGTGTATAGAGTCCAAGGGTCTCCAGAGGTAGGCAGAGGTTAAAGTTAGATAGAACCTTACTCTCTAAAGTGGTAGCTTGGTCGAGCAGTAAGGCAGTTTCAGAGGACAGTGTTATGCATTTGATGTACCCACTCAGTCAGCAAATGAATTCACACACTCAAGAACTGAACTCTAGGCCAATTGTTTTTGTATAAATAAATATACTATTGTTTTATTTCTAGAACTAAGCAAGCCTGGCGCAGGTAAGCATGAAAATACTTTGCAGTAATAATTTACTTGTATGAACACAGTTCAAGTAGGCAGTATAAATTGTACTTTGTTTGATTTACAGGGGAGCAGTAGTATGCAACACTTAGCAAATACAGTACATTGAAATGAATAGGCTTTTTCAGTAAATTGCAGGTAAGTTACTTTTTACGTTACTTTTCTAACTCAGTGCTGGATACCTAGATTCAGCACTGATACATTTCCTAGAAAAAGGTAAGTAATTAAGTTTTGGTTATTCGCATGAGTTCTAAAGAATATTTTCAGTTTTCAAAACGTCACACTTGGAAACTTTTTGGAGCAGTACATTGAAATGAATGGGCTTCTACAATAAATTGCAGGTAAGTTACTTTTCACGTTACTTTTCTGCACTGGGACATTCCCTAAAAACATGTAAGTAAACACATTTTGGCTATTTGTGCAATTAAAAAAAATATTTTTATGTTTCAAAACTCCTCACTTAGAAACATTTTGGAGAAAAGGTGTCCATGTTATCCTATGGAGGGAAAACAGGTTAACGATTCTCAGGTAACTAATCAACTGTGGGAGTTAAGGTTCTGGGGATAGCCTCAGGGGTCCACCAGGGTCAGTGATGCACGATTGTTGGACACTCAGCGCCACTAGGACGACTAGAGTGTTGAGAACCAATGTTATACTATGGAGGATAAGGGGGCTCTAGTTGGCGGCAGCTGGCAAGCAGGCCACAGGATTGTGGGAGCAAAGCTCCTATGGTTTTGCTCAGGGAGTTGGGGGATCAAAGGTGCACCCTCAGCGGCACTAGGGCGGCCGGGCGCAGGGGGCTGTTTTGAGGTTGCGTGCCCTGTTGATTTCAATGGAGATTCACCGGGACAAAGAAAAACTGCAGGCTTGTGGACAAGGATCTTCCAGGAGCGACCACCACTTTGAGGGGTAAGTTGGGATGTTGAGGGTTGGTTAGGCACCGCTGGATAGGGCACACAAGGCCGTGGGGCGTCGGGTATAGGGGTGCCTTTTGACGTCGGATTTTCTTACCCAGTCTGGTCACGGTAGGGGGGATCCGCTCGATTGAGGCTGCAGGCGTCATCTGGAGGCTTGAGAAAGGTCAGGGGTCACCGGATCCCGGGTCAGGACCGCCGGGGAGACCACCTCGTGGTGTTTTTCCACTCTAGCTCTGCCCGGGTTCGGTGGGGCGGAGTGGGCTGGATTCTCGGTTTCTGGCAGGCACCAGAAGCTGCAGTTTAAACACGTCCGGTGTTCAAAGGAGAATCAGTCTTGAAAGTGAAGGCAGGCATGTCCTCCGGGGTTAGTGAGGTTGGTGGCTGCTGGACACGCCGGGGTTTCCCAGGAACGGATTCGATGGGAGTTGCCCATCCTGGTGGAGGAGGCTTGGCACCTCTTCCCAGGATGTGCATGTGTTTCAGGCCCCGAGAGCAGCAAGAAACATGTCTGGTGGTGGCAGCCTAAGCAGCCACGCAGTCAGGTCACTAGGAGTTGGTCAGGTTTCAGGGGGCATCTCTAAGATGCCCTCTGTTATGCATTTTACATTAAATCCCACACTGGCATCAGTGTGGGTTTAATGTGCTGAGAAGTTTGATACCAAACTTCCCAGTCTTCAGTGTAGCCATTATGGTGCTGTGGAGTTCGTAATGACAAGCTCCCAGCACCATATATTCTTAATGGCAGCACTGCACTTACAGTGCCCAGGAATAGACTTTGGCACTGTAGGCTCATGCACCTGTACCCTTACCACTGGCAAAAGGCACCCAGCTAGAGGGTTGACTGATGTATGCTAGGGCAGTTGTTTGTGGGCATGGCACACATGTGCCATGTCGAGTCTTCACTTTGTTCTGCACCAAGACACGTAGCCTGCAAAGGCAGTGTGTGAGTGTCAGGGTACAGGGCCTCTAAGGGTGGCACAATAAGTTCTGCAGCCCTTAGAGGCCTTCTCTGGTCACAGTGCCCTGGGTACCTGTGGTACCAATTACCAGGGGCTGACATGTGGCCGGAGATGTCAATTGGGTTAGTTTTGGGGAAAGAACACAGGCCCAGGGAACCTGATTGGCAGGGACCCAAGGCACACCAAAAGTGCATCAGTAGTCTGGCAAAAAGTGGGGGGTTACTGCAACAGAAACCCACTGTTCGAGGCATAGGAGCTGCAGAATTCACACTCTTTGCATAGATCGCCATCTGCTGTTCGGTTTGGATGCTTGCACCTTGTTGTTGTCTTGGAAGAAGTCTTTTGTAGTCACAAGATAGGTGATTTCTCCCTTGGACGATAGTGCACATGGGCATCAACTCCATCCTCCGTTTTTTTTTTCCGCCATCGGGTTCTTATGTAACTTCTGCGCTCTGGTTCGCACCATATGTCCAAACCTTTTTGATGCGCCAACCATCATAAAACTCGACGGTCTTGTTTCTCGATCGCGTGATCTTTGACAAGCTCCTCAAATATCCCATTCCTGTCGTCTACATGGGCCGTTGGGCCTATCGACGCCATTCGGGCCTACGTCTCATGGAAAGGACTCTTGTGTGTGGAGCTAAATTCCCACAAGGTGACCACTACAAGGTCTGTAATCTGGGTCTCTCGACAGAGCACGATGAGAATAATTGCCAGTCCTGTGCCTCCTTTCGATCCAAAAAGACCACCCATGATCGCCGGGCCTGACGACACATCATGGCGCAGCAAGCAGCTCCGGTACCGTGGACATCTTTGATGAAGGCCCCGATGTCTCGGAGGAAGATTCTGAGGAACTGGACATCTTGTCTGAAGCATACGACTCCGACTCAGGCCACCCCATCCCTCCAGATCAATGAGAGAGGACCACTGCCGCAACCCCAACCCCACCTGAAAAAAAGAAGGCCCTGGTCAAGACTTTGCCTGTTGGCCCTAGCCGTGACTGAAAACAATGTTCAGAAGCCCCGCCCCTGGGCTCAGCTCCAAAGACAATGGACAAGCCTTCAGGCAGCTCGTAACCGAGCAAGCCGCATGTTGGTGTCCCACAGGCGCCATCGGCACCGAAGTCGGTAGCGCAGCCTACTCCCAGAAAGAAATCAGCATCGACCACCCCGGCGCCGAAAGAAAAGGCATCGGATCCGAAACCAACACATTCGGAACTGACAAAGATTTCCGCCTCCACATCGAAGCCGAAGGATCCAAATACACCTTCCAAAGCTCTGGAGCAGAAATCCAAACCTTGCTTCGACCCGAAAAGATGGGCACCAAAAGCGTCTACCAAAGAGGAAGAACTTTTTTGACCGGATCCTATCGATCCGAATAAAAAACACTCCACATAGACCCTAAAACCGGACATGTGTCTACTGTTCCACACAAGAAGAGGAAACTGGATGCACGAGGCATTCCTGCAGTGCCTGTTAAGAAAAAAAACTGTGCTACTAAACCTATACAACCCTCTTCTCCTGTTCTTCCTACCAATCCTATCTCTCCTCCACACTCTCCTATATTTCCACCAAACTCACCATTACCACAGGTCGATGATGATTTAGGGGCTGGGGGAGGCAACAATGACTCTTTTACCGACCCTGATACCAACACAGACGTACCACCGGACGACTGGTACGATTATGATGACCCGTTCGACCCTCCAGACCTCCCTGATCCCCAGGCATACCCAACAAAGCCATCTCCCCCAGCTGACAGTATTGGCTTTAGTCAGTTGGTAAATAGGGCAGCTACATACCATGGTGTTTCAATGCATTCAGACACTTTTGAGCAGTCACTAAAGACTGCACAAACCCTGCCAATGTTAAAAGGTGTCATTAAACATGCCCCTGACATATTTAAAGACCCTGTTAGGGCTAGAATTCTCAATCTGAGAATTGACAAAAAATTTAAACCTCCTCTCAATGATCCCACCTACATCAAAAGTCAACTCCCTTAAGATTCCCTGGTGGTAGCTAACGCTAGAAAACAAGCTAATTCTCAGACCTCTGGTGAGGCACCACCTCCAGCAAGAAGTATAAATTATTAGATGCTTCTAGCAAACGAGTTGCTGCTCAAGCAGCTAATCACTGGTGGATAGCCAGCACAAAAGCATTACTTGCGAGGTATGATAGGGCTCACTATGACCAACTGGAAACCCTATTGCAACATTTACCAGATCAATACAAGACCAAGGCCAATGTTCTCATCCAAGAGGGTAAATTAATAACCAATGCATCAATCAAGTGTGCCCTTGATGCAGCAGAGACCGCCTCTAGGGCCTTTAACACTAGCGTGTTACTCAGACAACATGCTTGGTTGCACATTTCTGTTTTCAAACAGCAGGTACAAACAACTATCCTCAACCAGGTGTTCAATCAGCAACAACTTTTTGTACTGGCTGTAGACACCAAAAAATTAAAAAGGACACAGAGATTGCTAAATTGATGGGAGCATTACAGTCTCCATCCACACTTGGTTCCTTTCGCCGCTCCTTCTACAGAGGAGCATCCAAGAACATTGGTACAGACACTACTTCCTCTTCATACAAAAACACCACACAAACATCTCCCAGTAGGAGATATTTCAGAGGTGGATACAGGGAAAGTAACAACAAAGGGAGAGGTTGAGGTAACAACAGCACTCGCACCTCCCCCGCTAGTAAGCAGTGACTTACCTCCAGCCCATTCCACTCCGGTCGGAGGGAGACTATCACAGTTCCTACCTGTCTGGAATTCCATCACTATGGACAAGTTGGTAAGACATATTATCCAGTATGGTTACTGGCTGGAACTTTCTGCTACTCCCCCGCAACCTACCACCCAAACAGCGTCCAATGTCCGGGATACATCTAACACTCCTCAAACAAGAAGTTCTTTCACTGCTTCAAAAGCACGCAATAGAACCAGTTCCCATACAACATCAAGGAACAGGGGTTTACTGCCTGTACTTCCCAATCCCCAAAAAAGACGGGACACTAAGACCAATACTGGACCTCAGACCTCTCAATTTCTACGTTCAATTAGAGCATTTTCACATGATCACTCTTCGGCAGTTCCTTCCACTGCTTCAAAGAGGCGACTTCCTTGCCACACTAGATCTCAAGGACTCCTACTTCCAAATTCCCATTCACCCTGCTCACAGGAAATACGTAAGATTCACAGTGGACGGCCAGCATTATCAGTTCAAGATCCATCCATTTGGGGTGACCACAGCACTCAGGGTGTTCACAAAGTGCCTTGCAGTAGTAGCAGCGCACTTAAGAAGGCAGCAAATCCACGTATTTCCATACCTGGACGACTGGCTCTTAAAAGCCAAGTCATACGTTAGTGTGTTCATCACACTTATCAAATGATCCAGCTATTACACGACTTAGGGATCACACTAAACTACACCAAGTCACACCTTCAGCCCTCCTACGTACATCAGTATCTAGGAGCTACAATAGACACTTGCAAAGCTCTAGCATACCCCAATCCAGCCAGGATAGCAAGCATGCAAACCCTCATCACCCAGTTTCACCCTCAACACTCTCTCTAAGCACAAGTGTTTATGCAGCTAATAGGGTTGATAGCCTCTTGCTTTTTCATCGTACCTCACGCAAGACTTCAGATGCGCCACAGGCGTAGCTAGAGTTTGTGGCGCCCGGGGCTATCCCTCAGTTTGCCGCCCATGGCATCCACAGTCCTGTGATTGTGTGAGGAATTTTGAATCTCACCTCACTGTCAAATTTCAGGCACAAATATTTCTCACATGTATCATTGGAATGCTAGTTTTAGATTGGTCTATTAACTAGTGCAAGTAAGTGTTAACTACCTGAACTCGCAGTTGTAGAGGGCTGCGCACAGCACCCCGGGGCCACTCGCTTAATTATACTGGTGTGATTTAAAATAAATACTTTAAAAATATTTGTCAGCCTGCCTGACTGTGACCGCTATGTGTGTCACACAGGCTCTCCCGAGCCTTGCCAAGAAATCATGCTAACACTCACATGCTCACTGTGGCGGCTGGAGTCCGTGAGTCAGCTGACTCTAATGAATTTATGGTATAGGCCTGAGGCAACTGAGATTTGTGTTAGGGCCTCTCACATCCTGTTAATAATCTGGGCCCAGGTCCCATGTGGGACAGAGAGAGCAGCATGGAGTTTAGTGATTCTTATCTCCTGGTTTATTATTTGAGCTCTTTCCAAACAGCCGCAATGCCACATGTTCACAGACAGGTACTCTCGTCAGCGTATGTCGTGACTGTCACTCGAGACAGACTACTTTTGCACTTACTTGCGTGTATCTGGATCTGAAGGTGGGGTGTTGGATTTAGGGGTCTTTCAACACTTGTTGTGCTGCAGGCTTTAAACAGAAATGCAGGGTGGACTGAATACCCAACTACACATGCATTTCTGTTTTACAAGGAACATTCACACTCACAAAAAACAGGAATGGAGGGTCGAAGGGAATGTTTAACGACCTGTCTACTCATTCCCCAAATACAATAGAAAATACACAAAAGAGTAGACCAGGTCTGGAGATGGTGTGTGTCAGGACATGTGACTGCGAAACCATAGGAAGCAGATGCAGATGAGACAAAAGACTGAATAGTCACACAGGTTTGAATAAATCCCATCAGACCACCCAGTTGGTGGAATTTCATCATGTGGGAGTTGATGATTATTCAAAACCACTCCTGACCATATTAGTGTCAGAATAACATAGATAGTATATGTCAATCGTTCCTCTACGTTGGTAGTGTTCATCAAGTGCAGTGCTCAAAATAATAGTGGTGACTAAAATAGATCACTTAGACTCCAAGAGTGTTCAAATAGAGATCTAGGTATCACTAAGTTTAAAAATACGCCGAGTAGCTACAACAATTACTACTCTGATGGCGTTTAGTGAGGTGGTCAACATGTTTCAGCCTGTGGGGGTACTACCCCGGCTTTCTTCAGGACCTATCAAAGAGAGATACTACTACAACTAACATTATTTAAATGAGAGGAACAGTAAGGAGATTGCGCTCGTAAGAGGCCACATATCTACCAGAACTTTTTAGCTCTCCATTCTTCGCTGGAGGGAGGGAGACAAGACTTCTTCCTATCAAAAGATAAAAGATAGTACAACAAAAACAGAATGATGTCACCTGCATGAATCCACAAGAAAACACAGCCACAGCACAAAACAACACACCTGCGTGAACAGTTTATATTCCGCATTAATGACAAAACAAGGCATAGTAGCTACATCACATAGAGGCATTTCCTCATAGTGATACTCACCCAGCATTGTGTGGGTGACGACCTCACCTCACCCGGCAACCGCTCGGGAGAATGAGGCCCCGCTCTGTAGTGTAGGAAAAAGGGGTAATAAGTGCACATCATCTTATATGCCCAGCCAAAAGTACTCTACACAGAAACCCAACAATCGTGTGATAGAAACCCAATAAATCAGACCACAAAGTTGTCTACACAGAGGTTAGCAATGAAACAATAACGGCTCCAAACGCCAGAAGTATATAGGTATAGCAAGTTGGCCACAAATGCACTTATTAAATGCATCTGGATTGCTGCTACTCAAACCCAGTGAGAGTACTTGCATGTAGCTCACATATTAAGATATAATTATGATGTGTGATCCAGACAAACAATATTATTAAACGTTTGTGAGCAAAGTTGGTGGAGAGCACTATTGGTCTAGATCAACTACTCAGTTACAATACAAGTCAAATGCCCCTTAATAGGAAGCCTGGTTATAAGAGTATGGAGGCATTAAATGCCGGTGCCAATTTCAGCAACTAACTAGCAAGGACACTGGCAGTGCAACAAACACGCGCTGCTTCTCCTCACCTGTCCGTCGGTGCCCCCATGTGTTTCACGAGCGGAAGTGGAGGTGCTGCACACTCCGCCCGTCCTCCTGATATAAGGTAAACGCCCGGTTGATTAGTCACACGTGGACTAATCACGCGCCTAAATAGCGGGACCCAGCTCACTGGAATCTTTCCAGCGGGACCCCATCGGAAGGCGTGTCTCTCAGAAGACACCGGAACAGGACCACTGCAACGGGTGCAGCGACCGGTCCATTCTGATGCGCATGCGCAAAACGAGAGACGCTTGTAATGCGCATGCGCAAAACAAGAGACGCTTGTCCCCAGCGCATGCGGAAAGGACGTAGGGACGCAGCCCGGGGACTGTATACAAAGCCCCAAACCTTAAGGGTGCCCGCATAGTCCCGGGGGTGACAGGGTTAATGCGCCTCCCAAATAGAAAGAGAGAGGAGCAGTGATTATTTCGACATTGTAGAGGTCTGTATTGCATGCGCATTACAAGCGTCTCTCGTTTTGCGCATGCGCATCAGAATGGACCGGTCGCTGCACCCGTTGCAGTGGTCCTGTTCCGGTGTCTTCTGAGAGACACGCCTTCCGATGGGGTCCCGCTGGAAAGATTCCAGTGAGCTGGGTCCCGCTATTTAGGCGCGTGATTAGTCCACGTGTGACTAATCAACCGGGCGTTTACCTTATATCAGGAGGACGGGCGGAGTGTGCAGCACCTCCACTTCCGCTCGTGAAACACATGGGGGCACCGACGGACAGGTGAGGAGAAGCAGCGCGTGTTTGTTGCACTGCCAGTGTCCTTGCTAGTTAGTTGCTGAAATTGGCACCGGCATTTAATGCCTCCATACTCTTATAACCAGGCTTCCTATTAAGGGGCATTTGACTTGTATTGTAACTGAGTAGTTGATCTAGACCAATAGTGCTCTCCACCAACTTTGCTCACAAACGTTTAATAATATTGTTTGTCTGGATCACACATCATAATTATATCTTAATATGTGAGCTACATGCAAGTACTCTCACTGGGTTTGAGTAGCAGCAATCCAGATGCATTTAATAAGTGCATTTGTGGCCAACTTGCTATACCTATATACTTCTGGCGTTTGGAGCCGTTATTGTTTCATTGCTAACCTCTGTGTAGACAACTTTGTGGTCTGATTTATTGGGTTTCTATCACACGATTGTTGGGTTTCTGTGTAGAGTACTTTTGGCTGGGCATATAAGATGATGTGCACTTATTACCCCTTTTTCCTACACTACAGAGCGGGGCCTCATTCTCCCGAGCGGTTGCCGGGTGAGGTGAGGTCGTCACCCACACAATGCTGGGTGAGTATCACTATGAGGAAATGCCTCTATGTGATGTAGCTACTATGCCTTGTTTTGTCATTAATGCGGAATATAAACTGTTCACGCAGGTGTGTTGTTTTGTGCTGTGGCTGTGTTTTCTTGTGGATTCATGCAGGTGACATCATTCTGTTTTTGTTGTACTATCTTTTATCTTTTGATAGGAAGAAGTCTTGTCTCCCTCCCTCCAGCGAAGAATGGAGAGCTAAAAAGTTCTGGTAGATATGTGGCCTCTTACGAGCGCAATCTCCTTACTGTTCCTCTCATTTAAATAATGTTAGTTGTAGTAGTATCTCTCTTTGATAGGTCCTGAAGAAAGCCGGGGTAGTACCCCCACAGGCTGAAACATGTTGACCACCTCACTAAACGCCATCAGAGTAGTAATTGTTGTAGCTACTCGGCGTATTTTTAAACTTAGTGATACCTAGATCTCTATTTGAACACTCTTGGAGTCTAAGTGATCTATTTTAGTCACCACTATTATTTTGAGCACTGCACTTGATGAACACTACCAACGTAGAGGAACGATTGACATATACTATCTATGTTATTCTGACACTAATATGGTCAGGAGTGGTTTTGAATAATCATCAACTCCCACATGATGAAATTCCACCAACTGGGTGGTCTGATGGGATTTATTCAAACCTGTGTGACTATTCAGTCTTTTGTCTCATCTGCATCTGCTTCCTATGGTTTCGCAGTCACATGTCCTGACACACACCATCTCCAGACCTGGTCTACTCTTTTGTGTATTTTCTATTTTACATTCACACTCACAGTCAGGATCCTTGGGCACTTGGGAAGAAGATGCAGGAATGGGCCCATTGCAAGAATAGCTGGACATCTACACAGGGCCATAACCACTGCCACAAGCCAGCAACTTTCAGCAAAATGGTTATGGAGAAATGCCATGCGCAGACTACAGAGCAACAGAAGGGTCACAATTCTGGAGTCCGAGGAGTGCTAGATTTGGAATATGAGTGGTCCTGTTGATTTAGGACACCAACCTCCCTAGCAGCCACTTCATTTGGCAACTATACCCCAATACATAATGTGCTGACTGACAGGGGGACGTGGGAGGATGTGGCTTTGGGTAATGATAAGTGCGTATATCACATTCACGTATACACACCTAATATGTCTAACACAGAAAAAAATCATTCTACTTTGAGTTAACAAGCAGCAAAAATATTTTTTAAAAATTGAAGCTACAGGATTAAATACGTGCATTCAGATAAAACAATCTACGCACAGACGTGCCTGGTGGGACTTTAGAATGGGCCTTGGTATATATGATTTTTCTAGGTTGAGTCACCGCAAACAAGGTTGAGGGGGCCGCTCTGTGGTGGCGAAGTTTGTCAGGCTAAGGGCTTGTTTCATGCAGAATGTTACACCGACCTGTTGAACCCCGAGTAGACGCACCGTGCTCCACGGATACCGATTAGCAGTACTCTCATAGCTGCCATGGTTTCAGATTAGTGTGACATTTTCATCATTTCTGTGTAATTATGAGTGACATATGAACGACTACGAGTGACACTTCCTTGCAAACAAAATCAAGCAATGAAGACGAGTGAAACATAAATATCAGAAATTACACCCATTTGATGAGCAACTCTAAGAAGATCCTTAAAGAAACGCTACAAAGCACCAGAGACGGAGCACAATTCACTAACTTAGTGCCCTTGTACCCTTATTGTCCTGTTTAACACCATCCGCGCTAAGCGTTTTCCCGCTGTACGCTAAAGATTTGCAAAACCCGCGGTTCATGACGAGCTCAGCTCGTCATGAGCGTATGACAGGCGTACCTCATGACGAGCTGAGCTCGTCATGAGCGTCGAAGGGGTTAACAAGGTGAGTAACATTGACTGCTGGGCCCCGGGCTCCTCCTTGAGAATCATGCACAGGAACATCGCTTAGGCCGCTCTATCCCACATGGGACACACAGGGCCGAGGAGTCAAACAGGATGTGAGAGGCCCCAACACGGACCTCACAGCTGCCAGGCAGCCTTTACTGCGCAGCAGATAAAGTTAGCAAACATGTGTGTTTGCTTTAATACAACTGATTAGCGATTTATTGTGTTTGCCTCATAAACCATATTCTGCACAGATTCTGTGTATTTCAGAAAAATAGCGCATTGCTCGAATGCATCAAGTTTTTTTAAAAGGTGCATATGAGCTGCCATACAGAAACTTCTTGGAACGCTCCTGTCCACCGTTCAGCTGTTCAATGCTGTATTCAATTAAGAGCGGGGCAAATCACCACTCAGGGTTTCAAGGCGCGCCTGGGGGAGGGTGCGGAGTTTCTGCAGTTCAGTCGAAGAGCCGAACCTGTGTCCAGATCCTGACGGTTTGAATCCTTCTAGAGATAATGACTACCTTTCGAGAAGCACTAAGTAAAATGTGAGTCAAGGGCAGGGCCACTGGAAATATATGATTCTGTGGCTTTGTGCTTTCCTGTACAACTATGGATTTGCCCCACTTGCCCCAACATACTTCATTTTTTGTATAACTTATGAATTAGCAGATTTTAACAAAACAAATTGTACCACAGAAGTGCACTGGTTTAAGACAAAAACTGCCGCACACTCAGGCCTCTCACTTACGTGACAGTACTGAGCAGTATTATAATTAATAACGGTCAGCTGAGCACTCCGACCCCGGTGTCGTCCAGCATGCGATACCGCTTGCTATTAACAATGCTGAGTAAGTGTGTGCATGGCTCTCCAAGTAAAAATAATATAGTTTACCATCATGCCATAAGTGCGTCAGGAAAAATGACCGTCGCTCACTTACTTCATAGAGTTGGTACATGAAGTAGGGGCCTCGCGGCCAGCAATTCACACGGGGGCCGCGCGGTACTGGCGGCCCATTGCAGCGGCTGTTATTATTTTTTGGGGGACACTGACATTATTGTAATGACACTTGAGTATACCCAAATAAATTATAAAGGCTGCAGCAACGGGCCACCAGAGCCGCACGGCCGCTGCCCCAAAATAGTGCCGCCTGGGGCGGTCCGCCCCCCCTCACCTCTCTAGCTACGCCACTGAGATACGCCCTTTACAAGCATGTTTGGCATGTCAGTGAAATCAGGCTCAGGGACAACTTACAGATCTGGTGTTGGTAGACAGCCAAACACATCGCTCTCTGCAGTGGTGGAACACACAAAACCTTTCCAAAGGACGGCCGTTCCTAGAGCCAGTTTCACAAATAGTGCTAACAGCAGACGCATCTCCTAAATTACACAATTATGGGCAAGTGGACCACTCAACAAAAAGCGCTCCACATCAATCACCTAGAACCACTGGCAATATTTCTAGTTCCAAGTACATCTTCTCAACAAGGCTGCCTGGACGATGGACAATATGAGAGCAATGTACTACATACAAAAGCAAGGAGGAACACATTCCTTCTCTTCGAGGTAGATCTGGGTGTCATTGGCGTAGAGGTGGAAGGGTATGTTGGCTTTTTTGAGGATGATGGTGAGTGGCTCCCTGTAGATGTTGAACAGTGCGGGTTTGAGAACTGAACCATGGGGACGCCTCTGGTTATAGTGTGTAGGTGGGACGTGAAGTCTCTGATTTTTAATCTGTGGGATCGGTTTTGCAGGAAGGAGTTGAACCATTGTGAGACCACCCCTTCTGCTCCTACCCTTTCTCTGAGTACGTTGATGAGTAGATTGTGTTCAACCATATCAAAGGCCGCTGAAAGGTCGAGGAGTATGAGTTGACAACTGCGATCCATGTCCAGTGATTTATGGATGTCATCAATGACATTTAGGATGGCAGTCTCTGTGCAGCATCCTTTTCTGAAGCCCGATTGGTGGGGGTCGAGGAGATCTTTGATGTCCATGTGATGGGTGAGTTGACCGAGAACATATTTTTCTAGTAGTTTTCCTAGGAATGGGAGATTGGAGACAGTCCTGTAGTTGTTGAGATCACTTGGGTCAGCGGCACTGGCACAGGAGACCCTGTGCACTACAATTGAAACCACATCAAAACCAGGCAGCAAAAAACAGGGGATAACCATGTCAAACAAGGCACTTTCTCACAGATGCTCTTAGTGTTACAAATGGACGTGCAGTATTGAAATGTTTTCAGCTGACACATATGGGGATTGAAAGGGCGTCTGATGAAATATCTTCATCCCGCAAAGAACACTACGAAAACCGATGAGGCATCAAAGAATCTAGCACACCTTAAGTCATTGAGGGTAGAAGTTGCTCCTGCTGCAGACAGTCTTCATCATACCCGGGGGTTCAGGAGAAATAACACGCATGTGGCAACAGAGACCATTATGAAAGGACTGACTTCATGTTCAGCTTTTCTGCACAATACAAAGCCCCTGGAAGAGAAAAGAAAAGGGACTCTTCATTCAAAGTGCATCAATCCTTTTGCTTGTTTCTATTTTCACTTTTTGCCATTGAGTTTCACATGTGAGTATTACATATGATTTGGGGTGACTCTTATTTCTAGGATAGAAATATAGGGTGGGTGTGTTAGGGGGATGGGTTTTAGTTTAGATTCTTTAAGGTTTCATTTTTCTTGGGTTACCAGGCACATGCTCCCGCAAGTTGTACAGGATCACTTTGATTCTAATGACTAACGAATTGTTGTCAGACAGTGAGATGGGATATTGTATAAAGTCATGGACTGATAATGGTTTGAAAACTAAAATTGGAACGGGGCAGTTATGTTGTTTGTTGATCATCACACCCCTGATATCCTGGTACTGTAAACATCTCCCTCTGGAATGAGCATTGGTGGCCTGCCTCGCTCCATGCCAACATCTAAGCCAGTGGTTAAGAACTTGGGAGTTTGGTTGGATGCGGGTCTCAACTTTCAGACCCACACGAAGAAGGTGGCAGCGACTTGTGTGGGCTTGTTGAGAGGTCTCCACCCTATCCTGAAGTTCTTTAATGCGCCAGTCCGGCAGCTCATTGTCCAGGCTACGATCTTATCGCGCCTGGACTATGCGAGTGTTCTACTTTTAGGTACAAATAAAGCCGAGATTTTACAGCTCCAACGAGTCCAAAACTCGGCAGCCCGTGCACTAGTGGGACTCCCACGTAGATGTTCAGCCGGAGCCACTATTAGAGCCTTACACTGGCTACCGATTGAGGTAAGAATCCAGTTTAAGACTCTTTGTATGGCATTTAAAATTCTAAAAGGTACCAGCCCTGAGCTACTTCGCCCTCTTCTAACCCCATACATCCCCCAACGTAGTTTGCGTTCCTCGGGTCAACATCTGGTAGCTATACCAAAGACTAAACTTTGCCGTACCGGGGGCCGTTCATTTTGGCTCTTGGCGGCTAAATTGTGGAATTCTTTGCCAGTTTTCATTCGTGGTATAGAGGACATACTGATTTTTCGAAAAGCCATTAAGACCTTCCTTTTTCCACTGACTTAGGGACTCTGCTTTCTTGTTCTGTTTCAGCTACTTTGTACAATTAGACTGACAGCGCCGGGACGCCCCTTAGCTGGGGCAGCTGCGCACTCAACAAAATTATAACATAACATAACATAACTTCAAGAGACTCATTTACTAGGTACACAGTGTGTGTTCTTGGGTAGTACACAGACACCTATGTCTATCATGCAGTATGTACTCAGTGGTTCAGAGTGGTTGCCATTCTCCATTTGCCTCTGTAGGTCCTTCCCATTTTCAGTACAGATAGTTCATGTAGACGACAAAGGTAAACATGTCATTCTCTCCAGTGGGTTCTCCGATCATTCACCGGTCCGATACACCTCCTGACATTGACAATGCGAGTTGAAGGGTAAATGGTGTTTGAATGTTAGATGATACTCTTGTGAAACATCTGCGGAATGAGATCATAGTTTATTTTTACATTATTGCGGGTTCAGTCTCCTCAGCAGTTACAGCTTGGGAAGCATCCAAGGTAGTAACTAGAGGAAATACCGTGGCTCAGGTTAGGCGTAAGCTCGAAAATTCGAAGAGGGAGAATACTGACCTAGAAGAGCAAATTATTCAGGTAGAAAAGAGGGGGGTGAATGCAAACCATACCAAAGCAGCTCAACTCCTTTAACATCCGAGAACCACACTAAAGCAGAAGATTCATATTACTGGATGGACAGGTTAGTTATATTCACAAAGTATGAAGTGGGTGACCAGGCTGGGAATTTTTGTACTGGCTTCCAAACAAAGGCCATATGTCAAGAATTGTCCCTTCAATGTTATCCACTGAGGGTCAAGTACAGATATTACAGAGACATTCACCCATTACTATGAAATGTTATATTTTTGTGTACAATCCCCCTTCTGCTAAACTTCAAAATCCCATCATAAGAGACCTTTCGGTGTGGGCACTGTCAAGGGAGGACCAAGGTCCCAAGGGGTGTACTATTAAATTTTTCAAGAAATGTGCCTTTCTGGTTATTCTGCATTTAAAGTTGATGTTTCAAGGGGCCTTTGTGAATTGCACGCTTTCTGACTTCTTGTGAGTGGCGGTTATTTCAGTTACTCTGAAGCCGCATAAACCCCCACAACTCGGTGCCTTCTATAATTCAATTTCAGTGATTAATAATATCGAAACTAAAGCCTCTACAAACGTAATAGCCTTGAGATTACATAATGTCATCCGAACACTACTGCATGATGATCAAAATGGCGTTATGCCTAATAAGAGCACACATAATTGTCTCCGGCACCTCCACATTATACCCTCACATGTGCACGATTTCCACAGGCCAGCGGCCCTACTTTTGCTATAGGTATAGAAAACTTTTGACATGGTGCATTGGCCTTTTATGCTAATTGTACGATAAAATGGATTTTGGGCCTCGTTTCATTTGTTTTGTCAATACCCTTTATACCTCCCCTTGGGCACAAGTGAGATTAAATAACCCATTATTGGCCCCACTCTCGACATAAAAAGACACCAGACTTGGTTACCCTCGCATACCCCTATTGCTCACCCTTATCATTGAGCCTCTGGCAGAGTGGTTCCACTTAGATGCACGGGTCAGGGATCTGGACTGGGGAGACAATCATAAGGATAGAATTATGCTTTACACGGATGACACACTTTACGCAGATGACATACTTCTATACATTCCAGGCTGAGTGTGAGAAGTTGGGCTGGTATATGCTGTCCACTAGTTAAAGTGGGCACCTTGCACCATTCCAAACGACCCTTATGATATATGAGGTCAAAGATAACCTTTATGAAAGCTATCCTAGTGGTAGCTATGGAGAGCAGCCTTCAGGCTAAGTCTTGAAGGAGTGTAAAGCAGATTGTTTTACCAGAACACAACCTCCTGAGTACTCAAATGAAAGGAGAACCAACCAAGTGTTATTTATTACTAAACACTCTCTACTAACCTCTGTACGAGATTAGAACAGAAAACACACAATACTTAATCAATAGAACAACAGTAAATAGCACAATACACAGCAGGATCCAGGGGGAGACCGAACCATATACTAAAAAAATGGTATAACAACAACGACTTCACTAGGCACGGTGCCTAGAGCATATAGAATCACTGGGACCCCAAGGAACCAGCCAAAGGAGTGACACAGGGAGCCCATGGAGGGCGGGGGCAGTGTGGGAACACAGACGCAGGCTCAGTACAACTCTATGGGAAAGTCGAGGTAGAAAAATTACAGTTCAAGGACACTTCGGGGAGGACTTCAAGCAAAACCGTTGGAATATGCAAGGTTCTAAGCCATCCCCCTTGTGAGTACCGAGGTACCTGTGTTACCTATCCTAGAGGAGCCGGGTGCATAGGGGTCAAGTAGTGTCGGAAACCCTTGTCGTTTTCAATGGTGTGGTGCTGCCGGGAAGATTAAAACTGTCTGGTGGAATCCAAGCCTAGATCTGAGGTGAGAAGAACCTGAAAGCAAAGGGGACAGAGTCTGGGTCACTTCAGGGTAACCAGGAAATCGATAGACGAATGCCCACCGATGCCGGGAGCTTCAGGTGTGAAGATAGGATGCTTGACTCTGCAGCCATGGGGAACAAGAGACGTTGACGATGACCAAAGTCTGGAGGTGAGCTGTTGAGTGCTGAGGGGTCAGTGTCCGGATTGAGCATCAACAAGCATTTGTATTTTGTATTTTGTATTTAATTTATTTATAGAGCGCTAACAATCATCCTGAGTAGGATATCACGGCGCTAAGGTTGGATGCTGAGAGGTACAATAACCACACTGAGTAATGATTTATTCTGATTTAGGGAAAAGTAGTGTCTTTAGTTGTTTCCTAAAAGATAGAAGATCGTCTGTCAGTCTAAGACTGGGAGGTAGTTCATTCCACTTAGTAGCCGCCAGATGCGAGAAGGCCCGCTCTCCCATCCTGACAGTCTTCACCCGAGTGGTGGTAGCTCTTCCTAAAGTACTGGATCGAAGGTTCCTCGGTGGTCTGTGGAATTCGACTTTATTATGTAGAATAGTAGGGCCTGCGTTGTAGAGCACCTTGTGTGTGATACACAGTAATTTAAAATTGGCTCTCTGTCGCATCGGGAGCCAATGAAGCTCTCGCATGCAGCTTTTAGCCGAATCAAATCTCTTTTTATTACAGACAGCCTTTGCCGCGGCATTTTGCACTATCTGCAATTTAGAAAAGAGATAGTCTGCCATTCCGACAAACAGTGAGTTGCCATAGTCCAATCTGCTCATCAGCAATGACTGAACCAGGGTTTTCCTACATTCAGTCGGGATCCAGGGGAAAACTCGTCTGAGCATTTTCAGCAATGCAAAGCCTCTCCCGCAGACAATGGAGACATGTGATTTCATGGACAGAGCACTGTCCAATACCACTCCCAGGTTTTTGCTTTTGGGGTGGGATTCGGAGGCAACCCCAGGTTGCTTGGCCACCAGCTGTTATCCCAGAGCCGGGAATTTTTGCCAAACAAGAGGATTTCTGACTTGTCTGCATTTAATCTCAGACAATGCTCTTGCATCAAGTTGGCCAGTTCAGTCAGACAGTTTATCAGTCAGGTTTTAGGGTCATTCTTTTCATCAATGGTAACCATTAACTGGGTGTTGTCAGCATAAGAACACATTTTAACACCCCACCTTCTTCCAATGGCTGCCAATGAGGACACGAAAACATTAAACAAAGTTGGACTGAGTGAGGCCCCCTGGGGAACCCCATATTTAATGTTTCGCGGGGGAGAGATGAAATCACCCAAACACACTGATTGTGTTCGTTCCTCCAGAAAAGATTTTAGTCATCCCAATGCCTTGTCTCGTATACCTTTCCCTTCCAGGGCTTTCAGTAATTGGTCGTGTGGAACGGTATCAAAAGCCGCAGATAAATCAAGGAGTATTAAGACGACTGTCTTACCTTGATCTACCTGGGCCCTAATGTTATCCGTCACCGCCAGAAGTGTTGTTTCAGTACTGTTATTCACCCTGAAACCCGTCTGGCAAAGGCAACCCATGCCGGCAGAGGAAACAGGTTACGGTGAGGACCAGCAAGATCCTGGGGACTCTCCAAACTATGGGGAGTAAGGGCACATCTGGAGCAACCAGGGAAGCCCAAGGCAAATCAAAGTGTCCCTCGCTAGGACCCACAGGCCAACAGACCAGGGATCGCAAGGGGAATCACAAAGCACCAGCCCACAGAGCACTCGTGGAGTGGAGGCTGGAGATCGTCAATGGAAAAACTGCTCATGGTTGGGACTATAAGTAGTCCAATGCACAACCTCAGGGATTGCCAAAAAGCATATGCTGCTGAAAAAGTACTCAGTGCACAGGGGTTCAGGTTGCATGGTCCCCACAAGGGATACGGGGCTCAGGATTGCTGAGAGAGCAGATCGACCTCAGAGATGCTCGGGAACTCACCTCCTGTGTTGCAGAAATCTTCAGAGTCCTCAGGAGCTCGGGAGATGCAAACCAGTCAGATGCTTTTAGGTGCCTGTTGTTGCAGGGGAGTAACTCCTTTACTGTAAGGGAGATTCTTCTATCGTCCAGCGAAGTGTAGACCATTGAAGTACTTGGTTTCTGCTTGCAGAGTTTAATCCAGGTAAAATCCAAAGTCCTGTAGTCAGGTTTCCCACTTTATACCCAGGGAAGGCATTGGACTAACCCTAGGGACCCTCCTAGGGGAGGGTTAGGACAGAGGGGAGGCTACACCCATGTCCTTTGTCCAGTTTCACACCAGAGCAGGAGCAAATGGCTGCTGCAACCGGTTTGAGCTGGACTATGCATGGGAACATCAAATGTGCCCCCAGTGCAGACTTTCTGGTGCTCTAAGAGTGCATCCACCCAGCCCCAATACACTAAGGCCTAGTTGGGAGGTGGTCACACCGCCCGTGACTGGAAACCTATTGTCAGACGGCTCATCAGCACGAGGTAAGACTTGTGTCTGTGCCTGGCATAATCTATTTTGTGATGCCCAGGTCAAAAAAGCTGGTATCGGGTGTACCGGTTTCTCACATAAGTCCCTCTACAAAAGTGGAATCATACCTCCCCCGTGGGAGGTATGATTCCAAGGTGTTTGACACCAAACACAACATGTTTCTAAGCAGCCGTTTTAAAGTACGCTGCCTAGCTCATCTTCCGCTCCTCAGCAGCTAAGCTGGTAAGAGTGTCTAGATTTAAAAGAGCTAAATCAGTAGGAAGGGCCTTTAGTATTGCAGCGGCACTGGCCTGGAATAAACTCCCAACTGAACTCAGGTAGATGGAGAACTTGCTGCAGTTCAGGAAGAAGTTGAAGACATGGCTCTATCCTACCAAAAGCAGTGAGTACGTTCTGTGAATACCAAAAGTAGTAAATTTAGGATTTTGTCTTAAGTTAGTTCTGTGAATCGAGCCCACAGGATTAAAGCGCTTACCTCTCTTAAAAGATTTGGATCGATCTAACAGATCTGATTAGGACACGTGTGTGGTCCATAATCAGCAAGAAAAGTAATTTAGAAATTCACCTTTAACTGGTCCCTAAAAACTCCCAAAATTAAGTTAGTTCTGTGAATCGGGCCCTGTGTCACTCTTCTCTCAGAAATGTGAGTCCCTAAATAGGGTGACAACCTTATTAAGTAATATATGAAAGCTCTAGACCTATATGTTCTTCCATCTGCAAGTTTGGCTTGCCCCGATACTGTTGCCTCCCTGAAATCCTCCCTGAAATCCTGGAATCAGCTTTGCTGTTTGTTAACCACATTTTGAACAAACGGCTGAACTCTTCACAGAAGTCTGCTGTTGTTCTGAAGGGGTGAAAACAGTCCCTCCTGGTACCACTGTTACGAAAACTATTGCTGACCCCAAAACTCTTAGCAAATTCAGACCACATTCAATTCTTCCCACAGTAGCCAAAATGCTGGAAAAGGTGGCTAATAGACAGCTTTCCCTTTATCTGGAATCAAACTCCCTATTCCATGATACGCAGTGTACAGAGTACAGTACAGAGTTTGCCTTACTGGAGGTCTCTGAATTTATCAAGTCTAATCTGGTTCAGGGTGCATCGGCTACGGTTGTAGAATTGGATTTGTCATCAGCGTTTGACACGGTCTCGCATTCTCTCCTGCGGCAAAGGCTGTTGAAGATTAGAACTCAAGGGAAAGCTCTGTCCTGGCTTAAATCATATCTTGAGGACAGATCTAAGGCTGTTTTCCTTTCTCCTTTTACTTTGGGTCCAAAGATCCTTAAATATGGATTCCCTCAGGGCTGTCCCTCACTCTTTTCAATGTGTATTTGGGGCCCTGGCGAACTTTGTCGAAGCCGGGGGCTTGAAAGTGATTTCCTGTGCTTATGACGCTCAGCACCTTCTGTCCCTCCAGGATGAGGCTTCTGATGCCTTCAGTTCTTCTAAGAATTGCCTGAAAGCAGGGGGCAATTGGATGGGTGAGAGCCGCCCTAAACTGAAAAGAAAAAAAAAATCTTCTGTTTAGCTCTAGAAAGACCCCAATTCGCTCAATTGGTGACCCCTTCTTGTGTGAGAAACCAGGGTTCAAACCCATCTTTGGAAAAGTTTTTTTAACAGAGTTTTTTAACCACTCACGTGAATTGTATTGTTTATCTATTGTGTTTTTAATTTGTATTAATTACGTAATACATTTTGATACCATTTTGATAATTTTGGAGTCACATTTGCAATGGGATTTGTCTGTGGAATGAGGAAAGTGTTTTTACTTTAACTTTGATGTGGCTGTACAAGGGTGCGAACTTAGATGAGTGTTTGTGATAGTAAGCCCAAGGGATGGATTATTTTACACTGTTGTGTTGGTACCCAGTCCCTTGGATGGTTGGGCCACTCCCTTCAAAATATAAGGTCAAATTTGACCCCACCTTCTCTTTTGAACTGCAGGTCAAAGCCGTCTCGGCTAGCTGCTTTGCTACCTTGAACTCCCTCAGGAGGATATTGCATCTGGTTCTGGTGGTGCCACAGAAGACCATTGTTCTTGCACTGGTTACCTCAATGTGAATATTCTAAGTCTGGGCTCACCAACCTACTTACTGCAATCGCTGTAGATCACTCAAAATGCAGCATCAGTCCGTTTCTGGTCATCTTTGTTGCTGCACTGGTTACCGGTCATTGGCCATATCAAATTCAATTATATCACAAGTAAATAACACCTTGCACTACAAACGTCTGAACAGCAACCCAGTGAAATAGATCAGTGAAGACATTCTCCGGATCACCCAAGAGGGTCTGGAAAATAGATTCATTAGTAAAAATGGATTCCTGTTCCTCAATAACAAGGAGCCACGCACCCCGGTATTGTATACTCTACCCCATGGGTACTCACAAACTTTCTCTCGGGGGCCAAATTTACACTGTGGTTTGTGTCCAAGAGCCGCACCAGTGGGGGTGGGGTCAGTGGGGGTGAGGGCGGGGCTAGAGCAACAAAATAAAAACTGACCATGAGGTTGATCACTGGTCCCTGCAGCGGACACCTTCATCCACTGAGCCACCAGACCCGGCATACACACATCTCTCTCTCGCTCTCTTTCTCTCTCTGTCTCCCTCCCTCTCTCACTCTCCCTTACTCTGTCCCCCTCCCTCTGTTCCCCTCCCTCTGTCTCCCTCCCTCTGTCTCCCTTTCCCTCTCTCACTCCCTCACTCTGTCTCCCTTTCCCTCTCTCACTCCCTCACTCTGTCACTCAAGTTCAAATAACTTTATTCGATTGTTAACATTACAATCATAAAAGCACAATTCATAAGCATACAGTTAAAAACAAGTGATCCATTCCATTTGTGAAACGAGAGGTTACATGAACAATATAAAACAAGGGTAACAGGCAGAATAAACACTTTAAAAATATAAATAGTTATAACAAAAATAAAAAGTTAACAATATACCTAACAACAGCAGCATAGTTATCCCTCCATACTTTTCCTGAATGTAATTGCTAATTTCAGAAAACTGCATACAAATAAGGTGCAGTCACAGTTCAGGAGTTGAAGGTAGTAAAGTGCTGGTTTAATCTGTGCAAATTTCAGTTCTTTGAGGCGTGGTTTTAAGTATAGCCTCCGGGGTACTGTGTAATAAGGACAAATAAATAAAAAGTGCGCCAGATCTTGCGGAGACTTTCCGTCGCAGCCGCAAGCTGGCAACACTTGACCTCGATGGGCCCCACTCGGTACCGCCAGTAAAAGATGAAACAAATCAAAACGGAACCTTGTTAATAAATAACGTTCATAGCCAGTCATAGGCCATGATAAGTATGGTTCCATTTGTAGACAGGTTTTAAGTAGTGTGTGTTTCCTAACACTGTCTTTCTGTAGCTCGGCCTCTTCCCGGGCTAAGTACCTGGTTGTCATGAATGTATTTTTCACAAAGGTGACATCCAATTTAGTGGTAGAGTCTGGGGTTAAAAACAAATCAGACCATCCTATTTCAGTAAAACAATCATTAATGTACTTCAGCCACGGAACCTTAAACCTACCCTCCCATGTTAGGGCTTCTTTTAATATATCATGGGTAAGAGGTATGTCATTATTTAACCAGCAGTTCAACCAACACAGCAGGGGATTAGCTGCTATTCTGTCACTTAGATAGGACACCCCTAGCTCCTCATGTACAGAGAAGTTTCCAGTTCCCCTTGGCAGCCTCAATATCTGCTTCAGGAAATTATTTTCTACAACTTCCAGGTCCCGCATCTGGCTAAAGTCCCAGAGCTCGCTTCCGTAGCAAGCAACGGCGATGCTCTTTGCCTGATATAATTTAAGCAAGGCAGCCACCGGACTATTGCCAATTTTCCTTGCGAAATCAAGTATGGCCGCATTGACGCGGGTTACCTCGCCCTTCTTCCTCAAGACAGCGGGGCCCCAAGATGGTTGGTAATCAAATAGGACCCCGAGGTATGAGAATGTTCTGGTGGTTGGAATTTTTTCCCCGTTTATATTAAAAAGGTTGGATTTTCGTGACCCCAGGCCTGTCTTCATAACATAAGACTTAGAGTTGTTAATACTTAAGCCTCGAGACTCCATGAAATCAAAGAAAGAATTTAAAAGTGTCTGGAGGCCGATTGCTGTCCTTGAAATAAGGACAGCATCGTCCGCGTAGAGCAGAACTGGGACGCCTTTCCGACCTACGTAGGGGTAATCTGCTCCGGTTTTTAGCAAGTATTCCTCTAACTCGTTGATATACAAGTTAAAGAGGAATGGAGCTAGAATACACCCCTGTCGAACACCCCGATTAATTCTGATATCCCCGTCACTCTCAGATCTTGGGTGTATCGAGCATTAGCTCTTGTATCGGAGTGCAGGTCAGCCAATAAATTAATTAGATTCTGCTCTACACCCATCTTTAGCATGGTGTCCCATAACTTGCCTCTGTCCACACAGTCAAATGCGGACGATGAGTCCATAAAAGCCATGTGGACTGTTCCCTGCCGGGCCATGGTATATTTACCTATAATCAAATACAGGTTCAGGCACTGGGTAACTGTCGAGTGACCAGGTCTGAAGCCGTATTGCCGCACTCTGTCACTCCCTTTCCCTCCCTTCCTTTCTCTCCCTCCCTTTCCTTCTCTCACTCCCTCACTCTGTCTCCCTTTCCCTCTCACTCCCTCACTCTGTTTCTCTTTCCCTACCTCACTCCCTCACTCTGTCTCCCTTCCCTCCCTCACTCCCTCACTCTGTCACTCCCTTTCTCTCCCTCCCTTTCCCTCCATCCCTTACCCCTGCATCCATTTCCCTCTCTCACTCCCTCACTCTGTCTCCCTTTCCCTCCATTGCTCTGTCTCCCTTTCCCTCCCTCGCTCTGTCTCCCTTTCCCTACCTTACTCCCTCACTCTGTCTCCCTTTCCCTCCCTCACTCTGTCTCCCTTTTCTTCCCTCACCCGTTCTCCCTTTCCCTTCCTCACTTAGTCTCCTTTTCTTTCCAACTCCCTCTGTCATCTCACCCTGCCTCTGTGTCAGCCCGGGCTGAGACAGTTTCGGAGCACACACACATAGCTGCACTGAGCACATTAACAGGTCTTTAAAAGACCATTAGCATGCTAATGAGGCTGTGTTGTTCACCTCTTAGCCCCCCTGCAGCTCCACTCCAACTATGGCAGGATTCCCCGGCCGGCCCCCACAGAGCAGCAGAGTCTCGGGGTCGCGCTGCTGTTACTTAGTTTGCAGACACACTATTAAAAAAAAAATTAAAACACTGGTATGATGTGTGCAAGGTCTACGGGCTGCCAGGGAAGGCTTGCCGGGCCGCCACCGGCCCGCGGGCCGTACTATGAATACCCCTGCTCTACCCAAAGTGCATAAAGATGCAGTGGAACCCCCAGGCTCCTGTCAGGCTGTGGCACCATTCTGGAACCCCTATGGAAATATGTTGATTTTTTCATAAAAGACCTTGTTGGTGACACTATGACCTACGTCAAAGACACCACCCATCTTATCAATCTGATTGAATCACAAGCCTTCAATCCAAACACAGAACTCCTTGTCACTCTTGACATAGAGTCCCTGTATCCAAATATTCCCCAACAAAAGGGTATAGACGTAATCAAGAAACATCTAAATAACCGTCCAGCGCCCCATCAGGTACCCACTGAATTTATAACTAGTCTGCTTGAGATTGCACTCACTAGGAACTACTTCCTGTTTAAAGACACATACTTCCGACAGTGCAAAGGCACTTCAATGGGGGCAATTTTTGCTGAAAACGTTGCTATTCTGTTCGTGGATGACTTGGAATCCAACATCATTCTCAATGACACGAATCCACACGTTGACAAGATCTGTCTTTGGCGCAGGTACATAGACGATGTCCTTGTCATTTGGACGGTGACCAGAATGCATTAAAAGAGTTCTCTGCTTGGCTCAACATAAGCCAGCCAGACCTAAAATTCACATTTAGCTATGATGCACACCAGGCATACCTGGATGAAACTATCAAGTGCTTGGATGGCCAGTTATACACTACTCTATTCAGAGAGCCCACCGAACGGAACACCCTGCTTGAATACCACAGTACGCACCCCAGGGAAGCCAGAGACGGCCTTCCATAAGGGCAATTTCTGAGGATCAGGAACAACTGCAAATTCAAGGAAGACTTTTTTCATGAGGCAGAGATCCTCTTTAAGAAATTAACATCCAGGGGCTACCCCAGGAAACTGGTGAAACGCGATATGAAAAGAGTGTGGTATGCCCACCGGGTACACCTACTCCAACCACGTCACCACTTTCAGCACAGCGAGCAATAAACTGACGAAACTAGTGAGAAAACATTGGTCTGTACTGGACCCACTCGAACTAAGTACAGGAACCCCCTTTTCTCTTTTAAACGAGGGTTCAACCTTAAAGATCACTTGGTTAGGGCTGTCCACCCCAGTCAGAAAAAATAACTCTATTGAGGCTTGTTTAAATCTGCCACCAATCGTTGGACACTACAAATGTAATCTCTGCATGGCTTGCGACTCCACAAACAATACAAATGTTTTTGAATATGATAACTGTAAGCATGCTCTTAAGTAATTTACCAACTACAATTCCAAAAATGTAATCTAGTGCATCAAGTGTCCGTGCCAACTATACTACATCGGTCGGACTACACAGCAGATCAAGACCCGGTCTCACAACACAGAAGTCGGATCCGTTGTGAAGTACTCATGGTGCCAATGGTGGAACATTATTTGGCCCAGGGACATTCAGAAACAGATTTCACCTGGGAGGTGATAGACAGCTGATACCCGGCACAAGGGGCGGTAACAAAGAATCCATACTCAATCGTCTAGAATGCAAATGGATCTATAACTGCAAGACAATGAAAAAGGACTGAACACTCTTGATGAGTGGAAAACTTGTGTTTGATACCATGCCACCAAGGTCCCTTGAACCAGTTGTCCTCCTCATAGGTCTAACCTGATGAGCCTTTCGTCACCCACTATGCTAACCTTCTACAGAAATGACGAATGTTACTTTTTGTGTTAACCATATCTACATATCAAGATATCTCATAACCTATAATGCGGTGCTGGAATTCGCTACGCATCCCTTATGTTTTTGTACTTTTCCTAGATTGAATGTGCACTGTAACCAATGTATCCTTACAGCTAGGGGGCTAATTCTGTATATTTACACTTGCCTTACCTATGGAACCCTTAGGCTCATCATGCGCACTGTAAATATCAGCACATACATTGGATACCTGACTAAGCACAACTGAGCGTTAAAGGGCTACTCTCAAGCCCTATCGCTGAAAATATGCACATCATCATTATTAGCAGGTATACCCTGTTGTAACTTGTAATTCTTAATAACCAACAAGGGGTTGCAGGAAATACTAGCTAGCTATTACCTACTGATCCCAAAAGATGTATTGCCAGATTAAATACCTAATTGAATAGGGGCTCATTTTAAGTCCGCAATTGAATTCAAATGTCAACACTAAAGTAAAATTACGGCGCGTAATAAGGGCTATTCCCAAGCCCTAAATTTAAGTATGTATACTGAACTCATAGCATTAATGATTAGACATGTCATTCTGGAAACGAGGGAACCATTAGCCATGCGCAAACGGGTAGTGTCTCTCCTGCATCTTACGCATGCGGCTCCAACACGCAGGCGCGTGTTAGCAGTCACTAGAGCGACTTGTGCATGACTTCTTGTGCGGGCGCATAGGATCAAACATGCCTGGAAGCCATTATTACCTTGGCCCCCTCTGCCACGCCCCCTGATGGAGCAACAGCATTCAGCGCGACCGCCGCGTGGAGCAGGAAAGCTATCCTGGCCCAGAACACGGTGATTTAGTAAGTGTCCCTGCCTGCCCCGGAGATGCTGCTGCTTGTACATGACCTCCCGTTTCAACCTTGTAATTCCTGCCACTTTAATTACAGATCCACATCTCAGACGTGAATCAGAGACTGTATTGGTAATTATGCTTATGCCCTATTTGAGCCCACGCTTTCACTAACGGTGAGCCCCCCAAGGCGGATAGTGTTTTATGTAACCCAAAAATCTTTAGTGGACCTAAATAAGGGTGTACCAACGAGGATATCTTAATTGAAAATATCTATACCTTGTTTTTAGGACTCAACTTGAACAATCCTCTAAAAACCCTCTTTAAATATGTATATCCTCCGCAAAGTATACTCAAGTAAGCATGGCTCAAGATTTTAACTGTAATTTACACCCTTTCATAAATTAGTACCGTGTTCCATATTGTGTGATTAATCTCTTGTAGACTATGACCTCTAAACACTCACCTGGAAACATTAATTGATGTAGAGGACCCTCTACTCCAACTGAGTTGCAAGTAAGAAGCCACTATGTACCGCTAAGACCCAGACTAGAATCACTATTGATGGACAATTGGGTTTGATTTTTGATGTTTTGCCTTACTCGCCCCAGATCCGTCTATACTCGAGTGCTACATTAACCCGGCTTCGAAGAGACTGAACCTACATAGAGTGCGCCAGACACTCCTCCTCTTCATTTACCTGCTCCCTTAATTAGTAAGTGTAGGTATGCGACACAGCGCGTAGTGTAAAGGTCACCCTGGTATCATTACCCCAATTACTTAAACACCCATTAGCTCTAATCCCTTCCCGCACCTTGGGATGTTTTCTGCAAAAAACAGTGAACTAAACTAAAAGCATACCAACTGTTATTACTCTGGCACTGGGAGCACAACGGCACTGTATTAATTAAGTGTCCAGTAGGGCACAGTGCTAACATAAACAATTTTTTTCTCCAGTTTCGGACTGCTCACCCTGTACTGATGATGATCTTGACTAAGTAAAGATCGAAACGCCGTCGACCCCCCCAATGAAAATCCCCCCATTGTATATATCGTTGTGGATTTCTTGTTGTTGTGTTGGTGATATTGCGTGTATCTTCACTCTCACTTAGTCACGTTACGAGCTTTTTTCACTCATGTGAGCACCTGAACGTACCTGTGTAATGCCAACTGGCAATCATAATGATTACAAGTACACATGTTACCCTACATACAGTGCTCCCTAATTTATTCAATATCTAGATAAAATAACTTTTTCTTTGTATCTTTGGATCTAATTAGGCCACCCCGAATGATTATTCATTTTATATACATTACAACCCCAGGTTCGCTTAACAGGGTACCCTTGTTTTGCCTAACCCCCCCTATCAAATTCAAGGCATTAATCTTCGCCTACAGAGCCCTGGAGCAGAAAGGTCCGCAGTATCTGAGACGAAGACTCGGGCCTATTGTCAGGGCAGACCCTGAGGTCCAATTCACTGAAGCCCTTGAATACCCTCAGCGTTCGTAGGTCCAGGAGTGGTGAGAGACCCTTTGCCTTACTAGCAGCGAAACTATGGAACTCGCTTCAACTGCTTCCTGGCTTTCACCATTAGAAATGGTCTTTAGGAAAGGTTTGAAGACTCATCTTTTTAATGCCTACGCTGGTTTCCTGTTTTTGTGTGGTCCTGCTGCTAACACCAGGACGCTTCCTTGTGAGCAGCTGCACAGTTTACAAATTCCTATGTATTGTATTGTATCTAGTGTCTACAAGGACTTTAGATTCTAATAATGCTCTATAAAAGTCTCACCCGAGATATTACTTGCGCGCAAAGTTTTCTAAAAGGGAAATGGTCCTTCGTCAGCAAGCCCGTCGAGGGACTCCAGCATCAGAGCGAGTGGCTGCCTTTCACCACCAGCCAAGAGTGAGTGGATGCCTCTCCACACAGTCCTCAGGGAGTGACTGCTTCTCCATACAGCCCACAGTGAGTGACTGCTTCTCCATACAGCCCACAGTGAGTGACTGCCTCTCCATACAGCCCACAGTGAGTGGTGGCTTCTACACAAAGCCCTAAGTGAGTGACTGCCTCTCCACACGGCCCACAGTGAGTGACTGCCTCTCCACACATCCCACAGTGAGTGACTGCCTCTCCATACAGCCCACAGTGAGTGACTACTTCTCCACACAGCCCACAGGGAGTGACTGCTTCTCCATACAGCCCACAGTGAGTGACTAACTCTCCACACAGCCCACAGTGAGTGACTGCCTCTCCACACAGCCCACAGTGAGTGACTACCTCTCCACACAGCCCACAGTGAGTGACTGCCTCTCCACACAGCCCACAGTGAGTGACTGCCTGACTGCCTCTCCACACAGCCCAGAGTGAGTGGCTACCTCTCCACACAGCCCACAGTGAGTGACTGCCTCTCCACACAGCCCACTGTGAGTGACTGCCTCTCCACACAGCCCACAGTGAGTGGCTGCCTCTCCACAGTGTCCACAGTGAGTGGCTGCCTCTCCACAGTGTCCACAGTGAGTGACTGCCTCTCCACACAGCCCACAGTGAGTGGCTGCCTCTCCACACAGCCCACGGTGAGTGACTGCCTCTCCACAGTGTCCACAGTGAGTGACTGCCTCTCCATACAGCCCCCAGTGAGTGACTGTCTCTCCATACAGCCCACAGTGAGTGACTGTCTCTCCACAGTGTCCACAGTGAGTGACTGTCTCTCCACACAGCCCACAGTGAGTAATTGTCTCTCCACACAGCCCACAGTGAGTGGCGGCCCCTCCACACAGCTCACAGTGAGTGACTGCCTCTCCATACAGCCCACAGTGAGTGACTGCCTCTCCATACAGCTCACAGTGAGTGGCTGCCTCTCCACAAAGCCCATAGTGAGTGGCTGCCTCTCCACACAGCCCACAGTGAGTAATTGTCTCTCCACACAGCCCACAGTGAGTGGGAGCCCCTCCACACAGCTCACAGTGAGTGACTGCCTCTCCATACAGCCCACAGTGAGTGACTGCCTCTCCATACAGCTCACAGTGAGTGGCTGCCTCTCCACAAAGCCCATAGTGAGTGGCTGCCTCTCCACTTAGCCCACAGTGAGCGGCTGCCCCTCCACAGAGCTCACAATGAGTGTCTGTCTCTCCACACAGCCCACAATGAGTGACTGTCTCTCCACACAGCCCACAGTGAGTGACTGCCTCTACATACAACCCACAGTGAGTGGCTGCCTCTCCACTTAGCCCACAGTGAGCGGCTGCCCCTCCACACAGCCCACAGTGAGTGGCTCCCCCTCCACACAGCTCACAATGAGTGTCTGTCTCTCCACACAGCTCACAATGAGTGACTGTCTCTCCACACAGCCCACAGTGAGTGACTGTCTCTCCACACAGCCAACAGTGACGTGGCTGCCCCTCCACACAGCTCACAATGAGTGGCTGCCTCTCCACATAGCCCAAAGAATGTGACTGCCTCTCCACAGAGCCCACAATGAGTGACTGTTTCTCCACACAGGCCACAATGAATGACTGTCTCTCCACACAGCCCACAGTGAGTGGCTACCTCTACACACAGCCCGTAGTGAGTGACTGCCCCTCCGCACAGCCCACAGTGAGTGACTGCCCCTCCACACAGCCCACAGTGAGTGACTGCCTCTCCACACAGCCCACAGTGAGTGACTGTCTCTCCACACAGCCCACAGTGTGTGACTGCCTCTCCACACAACCCACAATGAGTGACTGTTTCTCCACACAGGCCACAATGAGTGACTGTCTCTCCACACAGCCCACAGTGAGTAGCTGCTTCCACCCACTTGCCCAGTTAGTGCCTCTCCTCTTGCCACCTTTTAAAAAAAACAATATGTCCATGTGAACTGGGTATTAAGTATTAATTTAGGGCAATTGTTTACATGGAACTCATTTGAAAAACAGTTTCAAATTACCACAGGTTTATTCTGTGTTGATTTAATCAAGAGATATGATAATGAGACAGAACATGTTTGTAAAGAGTTAATTTACATATAAATTATGTAGCCGAAAAATTGCCTGTAAACTCAATTCAGCCACATTGAGTTTTTTTATTTGATTATGATACACAAAAATTCAAACAGAAGGATTATATTTTACTCTAAATGTACATTTGTTACGATGCATTAGATAGGTGGGAGACTGTCACACTGAACAATACAGTGAGGGGAGAAGGCAGCCTACATTCCCCAGCTACGTCCACAGTTACCCCACACACCCAGGATCACGTCATTCCACGCCCGGGGGCGCTCTAGAACGATGCGGGTCTCCCGCATGTGGGCGCACCTGGGTGATGCCCGGGCCAAGGGCGGGCCTGTCTGCGTCCGGAAGAGGCTGGGCTGGGCAACCCCTCTAACCCCTGTGATCTGGGTCATCTTTTTAAGGTACTTTATTAAGTTACTTAATTTATTCTTTGCTCTGTTTTTGGTGTGTGCAATCTGTCAGCGGTGAACATTTCTTGCTGTGCAAGTCTGTGGGGGAGGTTTCTTTTTAAGTCTCATAATTTCTCCAGCAAGGCACTACACACAAGCAATCAATGCCCCTGATCACTTTGCACAATTGCAAAGTTCTCTGCAATGGTTCCTTAAAACACAGTTGATTAAAATGAATGGGAAAAAGGAAGCAAACCACGGGCCCGCCTGGAGGGGGCAGCACAGCTACTACTCTGGATACATTTCTAGCCAGGGCGGCAAACTTTTTGTCAAACAAAATTGCACTCACTAAAAGGAGGCTCTCGCTAGAATTTATAAATCATCCTCAGACCTTATTACCCCCAATTTACTCTTTTCAAATGGAAAATGTTGGCAAGATGGTACCCATGGCATTATTGCTTTTGATATTGATCTGCCATTTGGAGTGGATAGAAACCAAGTTGAAGTCACTTCTTTCACTGAACCACCGATTAAAAGGACGAGAGGAGGAGGGGAAAAAAACTCTGCAGATACCCAAGAAGGCTGTTGGTCCAGTTGCTTTACACCAGGAGGACTTTAGCCTGTTTGTGTCTGAGTTCTTACCCAGAATTGAAGATATGTTAAAAAAACTTTTGGTACCTATTAATCTGCAGTTCACTAAGGTAGAAGCTTTGCTTCTTCAGGTCACTGAGTTGCACTCTCGTCATTTACTCAGCAACTTGGGAGCAGCGACTGGGTAGGTGGCCGAGGGTGCAGGGCAAATACAGTGTGTTGGGCCGGCGTCCTCTGCCCCCTCAAGAAGTGGCTGCCAGAACAAGGATGCCAAAAGTGGTTAGGAGTCAGGTCTTGTAAATAAATACCCACCACAGAAGGGCATACGCTCACAAAGAAGCCTGGGAAAATCACAAAAAATGGGGCGGTGGTGGGCAGTCACGTTGAGATTGCGGCTACCCTCGGCCCCCGCAGGGGGCCACTTCAGAGGGCGGCCACCCCTTAGTTACATTTGGGCACTTCCCCACCCCCACTCTCTTCTGCTGGACTCCAGGAGGAGTCCAAAGACTGCAGCAATATTTTCTCCAAACAAAAAAAAATGTGTTGTGTATTTATTCATGCAAGCCAATTCTGCTGTGGGGTGGGTGGGGTCTTGCACCTATAATGGAACTATGCTAGATGCTCATAAGGTTGACCCTCATAACAACTCTCGGTCTGATTTGCAGGGCCCAAATTCCTCCAGCCTTCCTCAGAAGGTAGAAGGGAGCACTGATATATCACATCTGCCTCCAGAGTCAATCCCCGTAGTGGCCGTTCTGAGCGGGCTCCCCCAGTTATGCAGGGTACCAGGGAGTCTACGATAGACCTGCTACACAAAGTGACCCACTGGCTGGACAATTCGTTAATAAATGGTTTCCATTCACCACCTCATGTCATCATGGTCAGAAGAGTGGGATGGGTTGGATCCTCCACAAAGAAAGATAGGGAGGGCGACTGAATTTTGGTTAACTTTACGTACCCGATACATATAAAAACCAAGATTCACAGGGTACGCAGACGAGATTTTAAAACTGGAATTAAGATGTTCTTGCTTCACTTTTATTTTATGTTATCCTTCATGGGTACCACGTCACAGAACCCAGAGCACAAACATCGGTTTCCAACCAGTAAGGTCAAAACATTGCTCAAATATGAACTCAGTTGAGTGTACTTTTAATGTTGTGCTGGCAATGATGAAACTTTATAGGTACCAATGTATCAAAAAAAAAGCAGCACTGAAGGGGTTAATGCAATGTCTGAGATATTATGAGCCTGTTTAATAAAACGATGTTTAAAAAACCATGAACTCAGCTATCCCCCTTGCAAATAGATTTGCTCCACTGAGGGATTTAGATAGTATTGATTGACAACTGGCCTCGACTGGGGTTGGGGAGGTTACAGGGTGACTAATAAACACTCCCTTAACATCTGTCCCCACCCAACCGGACCCATTGAATCTTGGAATTATATCCTGGAATATTGCGGTACTAAGGGCTAAAAACATGTGGAGGCGTGGCTTGTAATAATAAGGTGGAGTCATATTGTTACCCTACAAGAAACAAAGGATACATCGGACTCTTTTGTCCTGAATGGTTTTGCCCCTTTTTATAAAATACAAAACAACAACGGTCCCATGCATACAAAATATATGAGAAACAATAAATATAGACAAAATCAATTCTATATTTGGAGCGACATGTCGAGCCGGACAGAGGTCTTCAATTATTTACTCAATTGAAAGTTAGATATACAAGGAGAATACCTTCAACAATCAACAGTGTGGGGCACAAGCCTGTACCCAGACACAATCAGATCAGTACAGAAGGTTAACAAGAGACAAGACAGGGCTTATAAGGCAAAAGCAGCGATTTCTGTAATCATTTCAATGTACAGAAGTATAAAGCAAGCACCATTACATATACATAACATATAAATCAGGTTTAGTATAAGGTGCACAACAAGTCGACAGTGTTTCGGTCCCACTACTTGGTTATGGGGACCATCATCAGGACACTTATTAAATGCCTTAATGTTTTAAGACTCTAATGCCGAGGAGAGTTTGCCCCGATCTGCTAGGGCTGCGAGCTGTGGTAAATGGACGCCTAGTTGAAGGCGGAGCCACCCAGAATTGGGACCATTTCGGAATTGCCGCATTACAGTTAGTGTCAATGCGCGGTACCAGGGAGTTACCGGATCAGTCGGCTGTAAGTTCTGCTTCCTGGTTTCTCATTATTATTCCTTTTTATAAAATGGCTTCCCCTTCCACCATAGGACGTGCAAAGGGAGGCTGGCTTATTTTTTTATTTTTTATTTATTAACTTATAAAGTGTCCATCATTACAAAGTACTGGATTCAAGATAGCCTGGCTGATGAGGATTATGAATCCGAAACCGGTCCCAGGATGCTTGTTTCCGGTCCAGGGAAGACATACCTTGGCAGTTCGGGCTGGACTGTTTCCATGAGGCTCAGGGTCAGACTGATTTGCATATGGCCATGTCTGAACTGGGGTGGTGGAGTGAACTAAAGAATTGTGATGGATTAAACCCAGATCAGTTGACTGGGGGTGAGTGTTTGATTTGTTCAAACGCTCCATCCATCATCCCCTTTGGTATTGCTTTTTTTACCCTCAGTTGGCAGGGTATGCGCAGCCGTGAGTCCCTTGCTCACTCTGCCACTGGATTCAAGATAGCCTGGCTGATGAGCATTATGAATCCGATACCGGTCCCAGGTTTCTTGTTTCCGGTCCAGGGAAGACATGGCTTGTCAGTTCGGGCTGGACTGTTCCCATGAGGCACAGGGTCAGACTGATTTGCATATGGCCATGTCTGAACTGTGGTGGTGGAGTGAGCTAAAGAATGGTGATGGATTAAACCCAGATCAGTTGACTGGGGGTGAGTGTTTGATTTGCTCAAACGCTCCGTCCATCATCCCCTTCGGTATTGCTTTGTTCACCCTAAATTGGCAGAGTATGCCCAGAAGTGGGTCCCTTGCTCACTCTACCACTGGATTCAAGATAGCCGACTGATGAGGATTATGAATCCGAAACTGGTCCCAGGATGCTTGTTTCCCGTCCAGGGAAGACATGGCTTGGCAGTTTGGGCTGGTCGGTTCCCATGAGGCACAGGGTCAGACTGATTTGCATATGGCCATGTCTGAACTGGGATAGTGGAGTGAGCTAAAGAATGGTGATGCATTAAACCCAGATCAGTTGACTGGGAGTGAGTGTTTGATTTGCTCAAACGTTCTGTCCATCATCCCATTTGGTATCGCTTTGTTCACCTTAAGTTGGCAGGGTATGCCCAGAAGTGGGTCCCTTGCTCACTGTACAACTGGATTCAAGATAGCCTGGCTGTTGATGATTATGAATCCGAAACCGGTCCCAGGATGCTTGTTTCCGGTCCAGGGAAGACATGGCTTGGCAGTTCGGGCTGGACTGTTCCCATGAGGCACAGGGTCAGACTGATTTGCATATGGCCGTGTCTGAACTTGGGTGGTGGAGTGAGCTAAAGAATCGTGATGGATTAAACCCAGATCAGTTGACTGGGGTTGAGTGTTTGATTTGTTCAAACACTCCGTCCATCATCCACTTTGGTATCGCTTTGTTCACCCTAATTTGGCAGGGTATGCCGAGACGTGAGTCCCTTGCTCACTCTGCCACTGGATTCAAGATAGTCTGGCTGATGAGGATTATGAATCCGAAACCGGTCCCAGGATGCATGTTTCCGGTCCAGGGAAGACATTGCTTGGCAGTTTGGGCTGGACTGTTCCCATGAGGCACAGGGTCAGTGTGATTTTCATATGGCCATGTCTGAACTGGGGTGGTGGAGTGAACTAAAGAATTGTGATGGATTAAACCCAGATCAGTTGACTGGGGGTGAGTGTTTGATTTGCTCAAACGCTCCGTCCATCATTCCCTTTGGTATCGCTTTGTTCACCCTAAGTTGGCAGGGTATGCCCAGACGTGGGTCCCTTGCTCACTCTACCACTGGATTCAAGATAGCCTGGCTGATGAGGATTATGAATCCGAAACCGGTCCCAGGATGCTTGTTTCCGGTCCAGGGAAGACATGGCTTGGCAGTTCGGGCTGGACTGTTCCCATGATGCACAGAGTCAGACTAATTTGCATATGGCCATGTCTGAACTGGGGTGGTGGACTGAGCTAAAGAATGGTGATGGATTAAACCCAGATCAGTTGACTGGGGGTGAGTGTTTGATTTGCTCAAACGCTCCGTCCATCATCCCCTTTGGTATCACATAGATTGTCATAAGTAACACTGTTAGCACTCTAGTTGTTCTTTAGAACACTCTGGGAGGCTGCAGTAGAACACTTTATATCCTCTGACATTCACTGCACCTGCTGGAAGTACACGATTTAATGAAAATGTCAGACTTTATTCTCTCATGGCTGAGAAAGACAGTGTGGATTTACAGGAAACATGCTCTCATTTTAGCTTTTGGAGCACCTTCTATAACCCCGGCGAGAAAATCATGAGAGAGCTGTTTTCTCTTAAACATGATTAAAATCAGCTTAGAACAGCTTGGAACAGACAACAAATGATTTATATTGTAACAGTTAGCATCCTTTATTTCACAGGGTAAAATCACCTTAAAACAGACCATTCCTAAAATTAGTGTGGTACCATCCACAAATCATTTATATTGTAACTGTTACCATCTTTCCATTTCAATTGGCTCCATGTCCAGGAGTCCTGTAACGGCTGCCACGGCATGTTGTCCATGTTGTGTCCAGCCTGTAAAGGGGGAGTTCCTTCGGGTGTGCCCACTCTGCCCCCTTACATATTTTTTAGGTTGAGCATTGATGGAGCGAGATAGAAAACAAAATTTTGTTTAAACTCGCAAAGTCACATTTCCATAACATGAATAATAATATTAATGATTTGTGATATGTCGTGCTAATACAACTTAGATTAAACTTTACACATGGGGGGACTAACATGTGTGCTCATAAACGTGCATAATTGTTGCATCTTTTAGTTCGTGCAAAATAATAAAATAATTTATTGTTTTCGTTTTTGTCAATACTAACTGCTGCAAACTTAAAAGAAGCATGTGCTTGTTTTGCTTTTTCTTAGTCTGTGTGATGTCATTTCTACTATTCTAGGTGCATATGGGTCTCATGGAGAAACGGAGACTGGTAGATATAAACGCTGCTTTATTTGTTTGCAATGGCTAGGTAACATTTTGATTAATCGGGTGGGTTAATTAATTAGTGAACCTAGGGGTGGATACAGAATCTACATTATTTCTTACATTAATACTTTTCTTGTGTTTGTTTTATATTAGAAATCATAAGTTGCCTGCTTTTGGGCCTAGTCACTTGAGCCACAGAAAAGAGCTGACATGTAATTCTGCAGAAAGTCACGAGACGCCCATTCTGAAATAAATAATTCGTCAAAAGCTGCGTTCACAAAGCAAAAACTAATGCTGTCATCATTCTGTCGGACATGGCCAAGGTCGAAAGTGAACATTTTGTCAGTCCTTAACTTGGCATCCGCGGAAGTTGTATTGAAAGTCTATGGACGCTGCGAGAATGACTTAATACATTTGTTGCAATATGAGGAAGCTTCTGGCTTCACGTGGAAAAGACAATGGTCTCTAACAAATATGATTTAGTAGAACTTTTTGAGAATTGGGTGACATGTCACTTGTCACTCTCAGCCAATGGGACGTCGAAGATTTCTGAAAACTTTCCTTTGCGTAGTTTAGTTAGCATAGAAAGGTATAAAAAGTCATGCCCTTAGGGATGGGCTGGCTGCTGCTTTCTGACTTTCCGATGAGGGTGATGTGCTGTTGGACTTTGCGTGGAGCACGTAAGAATCCTCAAAGAACTTTACTTTAATTTCTATCTATTTAGCTCAGTTAGGGAATTAGGTTTTAGAAATGCTAAACTTTAAATATTCACTTTGAATTTGATTCACTTGCTTAAATTGTATTTTTCTCATATTTCTTTACAATCATGCTTGCTTTATTGCAAATAAAATTCATTTATAAAACTATCAACTTATATACCATAATTTAGTAAATAAAATCTTACTTTTGACAAACAAGCTGGTCTTGGTTATTCAGGAGTGTAGGTTACTATTAGCTAGATCACGTCGCCAATGGTGGTCATTTTAATGGTATAGTTTTATTCTAATGACAACATTCCTTTCACAGATGTATTAAATGTATATAGTTTGTAGATAATGTGTATATAGATTTAATTTGACCACCTGATTCAGTAGGCCCGAAATATGTCAGGTTTATAAATGGGTCCATATTTAGTATAGAATTTTGTTTATAGGTTATGAAGTTGGGTAGCGTTGTTTCTGATATATTTTCTATAGCCCGCTGGATCAATTCTCTGGTAGCAGAAATTGATGGTTGCTAAGGGTAACCAAGGTAATATGTTGGTTGCTAAGGGTTACGTTATGGTATGGAAATAGGATCGATGTTTTAACACATGTTAAGTTCGTTTTTCGTGCCTATCTGTAAGCTATACCGGTATAGATTGTGTGGCGAGAAATTAGTCACGCAAGCCATCTGTTCTGTTTGTAGTGATATCGCCGAGTATCACAAGAGGTATCGCCGTGTACCATAGTGTTGTCGCCGAGCAGCACAGTTTTAGGGCTAGGTGTGAATCTTGTATAGTGAGGGTTTTCTAAGAAATTAGAGCAGCATGAGAATAGGGACAAAGCGCCTTCCATAAAACTCACTGTGATAAGAGTATTAGTTAAATCCGAGCTTGAGTGAAGGGTAAATTAGCGTCGGTACATGATTATCTATAAACAGGTTAGAGTCCTGTACGGGTACATGTTTCATATCTATAAACAGGTGAGAGCCCTGTACGGATAACGTCGTTATTTTGCTAACGGTGCATGATTTCTATAAACAGGTGAGAGTCCTGTACGGATTTCATGTGTGTTTGAAATTAGGGAATTTTCCGTGTGAAAGTGCGAATTTGAATTGTATTTTATGTTCAAGTGGAACTCTTAGAACTTTCACTTCGCGGTGGGTTCAGAGCAAAGCGAGTTCATAATTATACGTGTTAGAAGGGTGGGGTAAGGTTACTCTACTGACAATTGAATATTATCCTTAGTGTGAATAGCGCCGTCTATTCCGAAGTGTGGATACTTGAATGTATGTAAACTATCCTAAATAGTGAAACGAACAGATGTTGTCTTTATAGTCATTGTTAAAAATTAATTTACACTGAAAAGTGTTCTTAAAATGGCGCTGTGAAAAGATTTTGTGAAGGAGGGGTAAGCGCCAGGAGTGAGAAACGAGAAACCGCAGCTGCTGTGTACGTCACAGAGCCGCGCTGGGATTGGGTGACCTACGTCACAAGCTATATTCTGATTGGCTCTTGAGTCTCTGACGGCCTGTGAGCTGATTGGTCGTTCGGAAAAACTCTAAATTTATTGGTTGAGTAGAAAAGTGACGTAGCTCAACTGTCATTGGCTTGTTGGTGTATTTCGCGCATGGATTGGTTGTTTTGCGGAACATCCCGGAAATATTTTACGAACGATTTTGTGAATTAGATTTAACTCTTAAAAATGAGTTATCATTTTAAACATGTTGAGAAAAAGACAACATTATTTCAGAAATTCAAGAATTTATTTTCACCTGACAAGAAAATCGAAACGCGAGGTGGTAAACTACTTCATAAGTATAAAACACCTGCAGCGTACATGGAAGGTGAATATGGATATCATACTGTCTTATGGTTCGACAGTTGGAAACGTTATACTAAAAACGACGGTGTTTTAACTTGGCCTGATGAAGGTTCATTTAATGTAAGAGTCTTAAGAAACTTGCGAGAGAAAATGAATGCTCTTGTTCCAAAACCGAGACCAACTCAATTTGAAGCTTTAGTTGAGTGGGAAGACGAGATGTATCAGTTACAAAGAGAAGCTAGTGGAATTAAAAGACCTTCTAAAAATCCATCTTGGAAAAGAGAAACTCATGAAGATAGATTGAGAATGTGGAGACAGGGAAACATGAGTGAAGGATTGTATTTAATTCATGAAATGGTAATGGGTACTCCTACAGGGAAATCTATGGAAAGTGAATCTGAGGATGCAGTTATGGAAGAAATATATACAACTGCTAGAAAGAACCAGCCTAATCAGCCTTTGAGACCTCCTAGATCATGGTCTACTCCGGTGGTTTCTACTGAAACTTCACCGAGTGCACCTCCAATTAGTGAAGCTCCTAAACTTTATCCAAATAATTGTGAAATCAATGAAACTCCTAGAAGACCTGAATTCGAGAATGCTCGAAATGAAGGTAGACATTTTTCAATGACTCCAAGAGCAAGGGAACCTCCAAAAGATTATACAAGAGAGGCAAGAAATGTTGAAGATGTTGATTATAATGAATATATAAGATCAAAGGAAGAATTAATAAAAAGAATGACAAAAGGCATGGAAGCTGTGACAGTTCCAGTAACAATTGGTCCTGTTCAGCCTGTATTTGAGCAAAGGGAAACACACAAAACTGGATTAACTATTCCTTTAAATACAGAAATTCAAAAGGCTGCTGAAAAATTTTATTCAGATTTATCTGAAATAAACACTTCTAAATCGAGAATGCCTGATTTAACCTTTAATGAGGATTTATCTCCAAAAACACCAATGGGTGCTATATCAGATATAGGGAGTCCTGAAGTCAGGGTAACCACACCAAAACTTGATGTGGCCAAATTAAAAGCAAATATCGAAGAATTAATAATTGGAACAATTGGTCCAGATAGTTTAAATTACTATCGAGATGATGAACTACTGTTCATTTGTAAAAGCATTCAGTGGAAAACGAAAAATAAATATGATCAACTAGAGGATCTAGCAGCAGAACTTGAAATCGATGTGAGTAAACAAAAGAATTTTGCAAAACATTACAGATTAGATTTTTCAGAAAGTGACATTGAGAGTTTGAACTCAATGGGAAGAATAGTTCACATTAAAGATTTGATTGTATATATCAAAAAGCTAGGAGAACTGAACAAATGGAGAGTAAAATGGACGAAAAAGAAGGAAGATGAAAGATTGGATAAATTGTCAAAACAATTTCCAATGAGAGAAGTTGCAGGTGGAGGATATGTTCATATCCCTTGGTCGAGACAAGACATTCTGTTATTCACAAATGATTTTCGAAAATTGAGGGAAAAACCAGTTGAATGGTACAGGCAAGTCGATAGATTTATCAAAGTGTCAAAAGTTCTGTGGATTGATTTAGATGGATTTTTTGACATTGTCGTTCCATCTGATCTTTGGACAGAATGCAAAATATCGATTAGTTGGCCAAAAGCAGAACCTGAGCGAATTAAAGAAACAGGTGCTCCAAATCCTCTTGTAATGGATTTTTATGAAAAAGTAATCGTTTGGATGAAAAACAAAATTCCACCCAAAGAAGTTGATTGGGTTAAAATAGAAAGAACAGAACAGGAAACAAAAGAATCAGTTCATTCTTTTTATGAAAGACTACTGTTAATTTTTAAACAATACAGTGGTTATGAAAAATTAGATGAAAAAGACATGAGTCATTTTGTCTATAGATTTGTTTATGGACTAAAACCTGAAATTGGAGAAATGATCAGAACTAGTATTGTCGGATGGCAATCACTATCTGTAGATGATATTCTAAGAAAAGCAAAGTATTGTAGCGATGAAATAGAAGTAAAACAGAAAAAGCTGAAGGAGAAAGCCATGTGGGCTCAGGTAAAGGTGGCTGAGCAACAGATTGCCAGCATGGGAAATAAGAACACTAATTTTGTTCAAACTGGAAATACAAACCAGATACAAGGAAAGTTTAAAGGTAATAATTTCACAAAGAAATTTAGCCCAAAGATTGAGGAGCTGAAGCAAAGATTACCTTGTTTTAATTGTGGCGAAATTGGACATTGGAGGGACGAGTGTCCTCATCCTCCTAAAAACTTAAAGAATCCCTTATTGAATCCACAGATGCAGAATGGTGTTGACCTGCAGCGACAGCTACAGATGCAACAGGGGTTAAACGAATTTAATATTCAGCGACAGTTACAGCAACAGCAACAACAACAGGTGAATAATCGTCAAGACCAATTGCCACAACCACCTTTTCCAAATTGTGGGGGAGTTCAAAAATATAATCCAAACGTGGGATTTCAGGGAAGTGAACAGGTAATAAAACCACAAAAACAGCAAAAGCAGCAAAGGGTTCAAATGCAAAATGCTTCACAACAATTCTTGTTAGCTGAAAGTCAAGATAGCGATTCTGATGATTATTGCTGACGGTGCCCGAGAGAGGAGGAAGAGTGTGTTGTTGGAGCCACTCTTGAGGTTGACCAGTCTGGTCCTTATGTAAACGGGAAAGTTAATGATGTAGACATCACTTTTCTAGTGGACACTGGTGCTACCCGTTCTACTGTTAGATCAGTGGAAATTGAAAACCTACCTCTCTCTGGGGATACCATCCAAGTTGTCGGAGTAAGTAATCAGCAAATTAAAACTGACTTAACTGATCCAGTACCAGTTGAAATTGGAAACTACAGAGATAAACACAGATTTGTGGTTTGTAATAGTAGTCCAGTAAATCTATTAGGTAGAGACATCTTATGTAAAATGAATTGCAGAATATATTGTTCTCCTGATGGAGTTGAGTTACAAACAATGGAGGAAGATGGTTTATACAGAATGACAATGATGATGATGGAAGCAGAAGAAACAAAATTGTTTCCTGCATTTGAAGAAAAAGATTTACCTGAAGAACTCAAAGAAACAGTGAAATCTGAAATATGGGATTTTACTGGAAATGAGATGGGTTTGATGAAAAACGTAGATCCAGTAAAGATTACATTGAAACAGGGAATAGAATTTCCAAACACTCCACAGTATAAAATGAAAACAGAAACAATTGAAGGGATTACACCTATAATTGAAAAATTAATCAAGCAAGGTGTATTAAAAGAAATGAAGAGTAGCTCTTGTAATTCACCAATTATGGGAGTTAAAAAGTCTAACGGAACATTTAGAATCGTACAAGATTTGAGAAAGGTTAATCAAATTGTCGTTCCATGTTGTCCTGTGGTTCCAAATCCAGCAGTAATTCTATTTCAGATTCCACATGATGCTGAATGGTATACAGTCATTGACCTTTGCAATGCATTCTTTACTGTTCCTTTACATCCAGACAGTTATGAAATCTTTGCTTTCAGATTCCAAGGTAAGACCCTTGGATGGACAAGAATCCCTCAGGGCTATACAGAAAGTCCTTCAATTTTTAACGAACTGTTAAAAAGATCATTAGAAGACTTAGACTTACCAGGTAGGTCTACGTTAGTGCAGTATATTGATGATTTGTTAATAGCTGCAAAGACAAGAGAAAATTGTGTAACAGACACAATAATTCTGTTAAATGGCCTTGCAGAAGAAGGACATAAAGTGTCCCCAGCAAAACTACAGTTTTGCAAACAAGAAGTAAAATATCTTGGTCACAGAATTGCAAAAGGAAAAAGACAAGTAACAATAGAGAGAATAAAAATGATTCAAGCAATGTTACCACCAAGAACACAAAGACAGGTTAGAATGTTCTTGGGAATGGTTGGTTACTGTCGACAATGGATAAGTGGATTTTCAGTAATTGCAAAACCATTACAAAGACTGACAAAATCAGATGTAAAAGATCCAATTATTCTCAATGATGCTGAGATGGAATCTTTTGAGAACCTGAAAAAGAGTTTATGCCAAGCTCCTGCTTTAGGTATGCCAAATTATGAGAAAGATTTTGAACTGTATTGCAGTGAGAGAGAAGGATGTGCATTATCTGTGTTAATTCAGAGACATGGAAATCTAAAGAAACCTATTGCATACTTCTCTGCAGTTCTTGATCCAATTGCAAAAGCATTACCAGGTTGTTTAAAAGCAGTTGCAGCTACAAGTATCAGCCTTGAACAAAGTGAAGGAATCATAATGGGATTTCCTGTAAAGGTTTTTGTGCCTCATTCAGTTGAAATATTACTGACAAGAGGTAAGACTCAACATTTAACAAGTAGCAGATTGACAAAGTATGAGAAAATCATACTGGGAGCAGATAATGTTTCGATTTCAAGATGTTTAAATCTGAATCCTTCTACATTACTGCCTGATTCTGAAATTGTTGATGACATTGAAACAGAACATGAATGTTTAGATGTCATGGAATTCTGCACTAAACCAAGAAAAGACATCAAAGACAGACCTTTGTCTGAATCGGATTTCGTCTACTTTGTAGATGGGTCATGCTTAAGATCCGAAGGAGGTGTCTTAAAAGCTTCATACTCAGTTTGCACAGTCGTAGATGTTGAAGAAGCATCATGTCTTGAAGGAGTTCGTTCAGCACAAGTGGCTGAATTGATTGCTTTAATTCGTGCATGTGAAATATTAAAGGATGTAAGAGTTACCATCATTACTGATAGTCAGTATGGGTACGGAGTTGTGCATGATTATGGACAACTCTGGTCACAAAGAGGATACATGACATCAACAGGATCACCAATTAAAAATGCAGTTTTCATTAGGAGATTAATTGAAGCAATACAATTACCAAAAGAAATTGCCATTGTTAAATGTGCAGCGCACACTAGAGGAACTGATTATATTTCCAAGGGAAATGCCTTCGCAGACGAAACAGCAAAGTACTGCGCAAGGAAAAATTATTCTTACAATCGGGAGAGGAGTAAAGAAACTGATTCAAATTCATTAATGCTAACAACTGTTGTAGAAACATGGCATGAGATTAGAGATTTACAAAATGAAGCAGATGATGAAGAAAAAGACTTATGGTTAAGATCAGATTGTAGACCACGTGAAGAAGATGGAGTGTGGGTTTACAAAGATGGCAGAGTAGTCTTACCAAATTGTTTGATTGCTGACATGGCCAGATTATATCATGGTCCAGCACATCTAGGAAGAGATTCAATGGTCAGACTTTTCAGAGAAACATGGTTCAATACCAAATTTAGAACTATTGCTGAATCTTTTTGTCAAAGGTGTTTGTCATGCCAACAAATGAATCCAAACAGAAAATCAGTGGTGGGGACAGGAATAATTGGTCGAGAAGGTGGTCCCTTTACCAGGTTACAAATGGATTTCATTGAAATGCCCTTACACAATTGTTTGAAATATGTGCTTGTAATTGTATGCTTATTTTCAAGGTGGGTAGAGGCTTTCCCTACAAGACATTGTGATTCAATTACAGTAGCAAAACTAATGCTCAGAGAAATCATCCCAAGGTACGGTTTTCCAGTCACTATTGAGAGTGATGGAGGAAGCCATTTTGATAACAAACTGATGAAGTTAATTTGCGAAGCTTTGAGCATTGAGCAGAAAATACACTGTGCATACAGACCAGAGGCATCAGGAGTAGTTGAACAAATAAATGGAACAATCAAAAACAGAATTGGAAAAATGTGTCTTGAGACAGGTATTAAGTGGACCGATGCTCTTCCACTTGTTTTGATGTCATTAAGAAGTACACCAGATAAAAAGACAGGTTTGAGTCCTCATGAAATTTTAATGGGAAGAGTTATGAGGCAAGCTTTTGTACCTGTAGGTAAACTGTTGAGCATAAATGACAGTGCAATTTTAGATTACTGTAAAAGGTTATCTGATATGGTAACTTCTGTGTCTAATCAGGTGGGAACTGAAGCTCAATCAAATGAAAAGGTTTTGACTCATGATCTGAGACCTGGCGATTGGGTCAGAACGAAAGTACATCGGAGAAGGAATTGTCTAGCTCCTAGATGGCAGAAACCTAGGCAGATAATTTTGATCACTACTAATGCTGTAAAGTGCAGAGGATTGAAACGTTGGATACATCCTAGTCATACTATTCCAGTACCAACTCCTGAGAGTTCTGATGTTGAAAGTGATACTACAGATGATTCTGATTCTGAAGCAGAAAGCAGAACAGAAGATGAAGTAATTCCAGATTCTGAAGATCGACAAGAAAGTCGACATCTGAAAACTGTGCCTGTGAATGGAAATGTAACAAGAAAAGACTTAGAAATCATTGAAATAGATTCTGAAGGTGAAGAGAATCTGTTAAAAGGAAAGATAACTGAGGATTCGGTTGTTTCCATTGAAGACAAAGAAACTGAACAAAAAGAAGTTTCAGACCAGGAGAGTATCGAAAGGCAGAGAACAAACTCTGAAGTAAGGAACAAAAATCCGAAATCTGGGAAGTTAGAGGTAATTGAGGAAGAGGAAGAGAACGAATTACCGAGTACCAGTGATGGAAGACAAAGTGAAGTTCCTGAAGGAGTAAAATTGCCGAATAGAGAAATTCCTGAGTCAATTGAAATTTCAGACTACGAAACTGAAGAAAGTGACGTGGAAGGTGAAAGTGAAAACGGAAAGAAAAGGACTTGGAAGTCAGAATCAAATAATTCTGAACCAAAGAAGAAGTACGTGAGAAAAGCAGACTACTGGCCTGGTGGAAGATTGAGAGTCAGATTGATCAAAAAGCCAATAGAACAAGTTGAAGAAATCAGTAGTCAAAAGAGTCCTGGAAAAGAAGTTGGAGTTGGAAGAAAAATTGAGGTGATATCAAGAAAAGGGAAGAGAATAATAAGACCAAACCAAAAATACAAGTCTCCAGAGTGGACTTACTTAGTAATTCCACCTGTTATTGACATATATGATAGTAGTGAAGAAGAAAACGAAATACAAGAAATTAGTGACAATGATTGAAGTACAGAAATATTAAATTGGCAAAAGGCTGAAGAAAACTTGTTAGTTGACACAAGGTCGAAGAAAAACTGTTTAGTTGAAGAAAACTTATGTATGACATAAGGTCGAAGAAATCTTGTATAGGGTTTTAAAAATAAAAATATTTTAAAAGGGGGGTGTAAATATAAATTTAGAAATTTTAAAATTTATTTTTATTTTTTGAGGCTAAAATTAACCAAAAATGCCTTATGTTAAGGAGAGCACTTCAAAGTGTTCTGTTTTTAAAAGATGCTGTAAGATGACTCTGGTGTGTCTGCTCATTTTAGTTCTGCTCTGGTTGGTTCTAGCTGTGATTATCCCTTTAGAAATGAATAGAGAATTACACAAAGTTAACATAACAAGCAAAGCTCTGATTAGCCAAACTAAACATAGTACGTCTGCAAAAGTTATTGATCATCAGCCTAACATTCATCAAGATAAATCAATAGGTGATTTTTCAAGTAATACATTCACAAAGCTTTTGAGTGAATATGTTAAGGTAATGGATGCAAAAGACTGCTATGTCTGTGTTAAATTACCTGCTTCTGTTTCCGAGGGAGTAACATATAATATGCTTCCTCTCACTTATGCTGTAACATGTAGTGTGTTAACTAGTTTATTTTATCAAACTGGACGTTTAGAATACTACTATTCAAATTATGATGAGATTTTCGCAAATATTAAGATTGATAATGCTATAAATAAGCATAAGAAAGCAAAACAAATGAGAGAATTTTTCCTTGTTACTAATGAACTCACATACGAGTATGCTTACAAAAATAATCTAACATGTAAATTAAGTGCTGAAGGAAAGAAATTTTTGAACATGGTTGAGGAGAGAAGAGCAATTTATAAAAGAAATGAATTAGTCAAGCAGACTAAATCTGCTTTCTGGCATAAAGAGGATGAGAAATTAAATGGCAAAATGCTTGAAAATATCGCAATTCACATAGACAAACCAGTTAGTGGAAAACTTTGCATTAGAAGAGATAATACACTTTTTGATAATTACTTTGTAGGTGCAAGTAACTGTGAAGATACTTATCAGATTATGGGAGGTTGGGGATTTAAAGGTGGAAAAGATCCTATCTTTCCTGGGATTTATTTTGTTTGTGGTGATAAAGCCTACTACAACCTTCCAGACCATTGGTATGGAACTTGTTATGTGGGAATTGTTTTTCCTAAAGTGTTTCATGTTGACAGAGATTCAGAAGGATTGTTTAAAATTCATAATTATGTAAATAGAGCTAAAAGAGAAACTTTTACTGAAGTTCTGGGAGATATTTTCCAAGCTGTAATACCTTTTGTTGGTATAACCCTAAATGCAGGGAGAATCAGAAAATTGTCCACTATAGTTGATAGATTATCAACTGACACAGCTGATGGGTTTCAATTAGTGAATGTTGAAGTTATTGCAATTAGATCTATGGTAATTCAAGACCGCCTTGCTTTAGACATACTCTTAGCAAAAGAGGGAGGAGTCTGTGGCATTTTACATGTTCAACATTGTTGTACATATATACCTGATGAAAGTAAGAATATTGAAATGTATATTAAGAATATTACACAAATGCATTCAGAGATAATTCCTTTAGAAGAAGAAGATTTTACAGGGAAACTTTCAAAAAGGTTTCAAGCAATTAAAAACTGGTTTCATAATATCGGAAGTTCAATTCTTGGCAAGATTCTGGCACCTTTGATTATAATAGTATTCATTTTTATTTTGACTAAAATAGGTTGTTTATTACATAAAAGAAAGAAACAGTTGAAAGAAAAGAAAAGAATCTATAAACTCAGAAAAGAAGAAGAAAGAGAGATTGAAATGCAGGAGTTACATAGAGAACGTTATGCTAATTGCAAAGATTATGCAGAAACAGACTTTTAGGTTTACTGATATAAATGAATTTGAATCGATTTCTTAAAAATTTAAATAATCAAAATTTTGAGTGCTGGTGTGGTGATTTGTTAATCACCAGATGAGGGAGTTGATGGAGCGAGATAGAAAACAAAATTTTGTTTAAACTCGCAAAGTCACATTTCCATAACATGAATAATAATATTAATGATTTGTGATATGTCGTGCTAATACAACTTAGATTAAACTTTACACATGGGGGGACTAACATGTGTGCTCATAAACGTGCATAATTGTTGCATCTTTTAGTTCGTGCAAAATAATAAAATAATTTATTGTTTTCGTTTTTGTCAATACTAACTGCTGCAAACTTAAAAGAAGCATGTGCTTGTTTTGCTTTTTCTTAGTCTGTGTGATGTCATTTCTACTATTCTAGGTGCATATGGGTCTCATGGAGAAACGGAGACTGGTAGATATAAACGCTGCTTTATTTGTTTGCAATGGCTAGGTAACATTTTGATTAATCGGGTGGGTTAATTAATTAGTGAACCTAGGGGTGGATACAGAATCTACATTATTTCTTACATTAATACTTTTCTTGTGTTTGTTTTATATTAGAAATCATAAGTTGCCTGCTTTTGGGCCTAGTCACTTGAGCCACAGAAAAGAGCTGACATGTAATTCTGCAGAAAGTCACGAGACGCCCATTCTGAAATAAATAATTCGTCAAAAGCTGCGTTCACAAAGCAAAAACTAATGCTGTCATCATTCTGTCGGACATGGCCAAGGTCGAAAGTGAACATTTTGTCAGTCCTTAACTTGGCATCCGCGGAAGTTGTATTGAAAGTCTATGGACGCTGCGAGAATGACTTAATACATTTGTTGCAATATGAGGAAGCTTCTGGCTTCACGTGGAAAAGACAATGGTCTCTAACAAATATGATTTAGTGGAACTTTTTGAGAATTGGGTGACATGTCACTTGTCACTCTCAGCCAATGGGACGTCGAAGATTTCTGAAAACTTTCCTTTGCGTAGTTTAGTTAGCATAGAAAGGTATAAAAAGTCATGCCCTTAGGGATGGGCTGGCTGCTGCTTTCTGACTTTCCGATGAGGGTGATGTGCTGTTGGACTTTGCGTGGAGCACGTAAGAATCCTCAAAGAACTTTACTTTAATTTCTATCTATTTAGCTCAGTTAGGGAATTAGGTTTTAGAAATGCTAAACTTTAAATATTCACTTTGAATTTGATTCACTTGCTTAAATTGTATTTTTCTCATATTTCTTTACAATCATGCTTGCTTTATTGCAAATAAAATTCATTTATAAAACTATCAACTTATATACCATAATTTAGTAAATAAAATCTTACTTTTGACAAACAAGCTGGTCTTGGTTATTCAGGAGTGTAGGTTACTATTAGCTAGATCACGTCGCCAATGGTGGTCATTTTAATGGTATAGTTTTATTCTAATGACAACATTCCTTTCACAGATGTATTAAATGTATATAGTTTGTAGATAATGTGTATATAGATTTAATTTGACCACCTGATTCAGTAGGCCCGAAATATGTCAGGTTTATAAATGGGTCCATATTTAGTATAGAATTTTGTTTATAGGTTATGAAGTTGGGTAGCGTTGTTTCTGATATATTTTCTATAGCCCGCTGGATCAGCATCAGCATATGCGCTGTCTGCAAGACCTGCTGTAATCATTACAAGGAGTGTGATCCCACCTGGCTGCTTGCCATTGGTTTACTCCTCCATCACTCTTCCTTTTTGGCTTCTGATTGGTTGGCACTCCTGTAACATCTCTTCCGGTTTTCTCTCAGGAGCACCGGCCAACTACAGTTTTGTTACGCTGTAGTTGTATATATGCTCCTTTGGGGACTACTGCTTTTATATCCACACCCGTATTACTTTTCTCCACACGGGCGCCGCGCTTCATGTTTCAGCAGGGCGCCCGTTTCTACTTATTTTGTTTATTGTTACCGTCCAGAAGTTGCCGCCGTGCAAGGCAGTCATTCCCGTTCCTAATCTCATCAAATGGTAACTTGATGTTTCAACAATAAATAACAGTGTTATATAAGCCATACAAAGCGTAGGATGGGAGAGGTGAGCAGGAGCTTGCTGCCGGTACTGAAGCATTCACGGCACAGGGCTGTACGAAGCAGACCGAGACAAAGGCAGCGCAAAGCCAGCATTCTGTCATTTTCAGCACCCCCTCTGCCCCCTTCCTTGCACGTGTGCAGAACACCAAAATCCAACTGCCCTTGCACTTCAGGCACAGTAACACACACGTAATGTGTACCATGCAAACTCTAGTAATCTGTACACAAGCTTTCTTGCACACAGTTGCCTATTTAGTGCCACACACAACCACGCAAAGTCATTCATGCCCAGGCCTCTCTCATACAAATCATCACGTGTGTCCTTTTACACTCCCATCACCATCGCAGCTAAAATTGTTGCCACAAAACAACACAAAAGAAACAGTGGAGGTGGTTGCGACTGCAATCGCATCCTGAATAACAACTGACTTCTCATCACCACCGTAGTGACAGTGATGCTTTTATTATTTTTTAATTTTTTTTATAGCGCAGACTTTACCCGAAGGTGTCGGAGCGCTTCACAATAGGAACAGTAATGATACATGAGGAGAAAATTACAAGTGAACAAATTAAAAAAGCAAACGTTAAGTTACATGAGGCAAAAGTGACAATTGTGAGCAAACAAAATACAAGAGGTAGCAAACGGTACATTACAGGAGGAAAAAGAGACAGGTGTGCAAGTTACAAAAGCGTACACAGTACATATAGAGGTGTAATACTGCAATAAATGGCAGACACTCCAACACAAGAACAAACATTACGTAGGCATTGGTTGCACTTGTGCAAGTATCTAAAGCAAACAAAATGTAAGAGGTAGCAAATAGTGTGTTACCAGAAAAAAGTGATGTGTGCATGTTACAAAAGAGTACCAAACACAGGTAGAAGGCTAATACTGCAATAAATGGCAGACACTCAAACCACAAGAACACACTGTGAAGGCACTTCCATAGTCATAAAGAGTAGATTTTTCTATAATGGAAGGTTTTCCTTCAGATAATAGAGAGGGCGTGAATTAAATTTGGAAGTGTCTTTGAAGGATGAGAACTTTGAGGTCCGTTTTGAAGGCCTGGGAGGAGGAGGTGGTCCGGAGCTGAGGCGGAAGTGAGTTCCAGATTCTCACTGCGTTGCCTGAAAAGGATTGGTTCAGAAAAGGATTGGGCCATCGATCTTTCCTTCTTGAAAGTGGGAGGTTCAAGAAGTAAACTTTCCGCATTACTAGAGCCTCCAGAGAGTTTCCTCCATCCCTCATTTCTCCACACAAATCCCATCAACTCCCATGGTGACTAACCGTCCCTACCTTTTAACGGACTCTTCATAAGAATGCCTTTAAACGGAGCCTGTTGGACTTGGTCCATTTCCCCCAAAAAATGTTCGCCTTTCACCCCCCTAATTTAGGATGGCTCCTCCATGGTAGAAAGTTATATAGGCCATGTGTGTTGTGAGATGGCTAGTAGATGTAATGCAATGGTGTGCACTTATTTTCCCCCATTGTAAAAATGCACCCTGGTGAAATGTCGCATTTGAAATGGATGCCATGGTTGTGCGTTGTGCCGTCTGCCTGCAGTGGGTTGGCGGTCTAGTGTTCTTTTACCATTGCAGAAATGTCACTTTTAAAATGGATGCCATTTCTGTCTGCTTGTGCCGGCTGACTGAGGTGGGTTAGCGGTCTAGTGTTTGAAGTGACAAGGTGCTCTACACTTCCCCCAGTGGCAGTGAGGCTGGAACTGCCAGGGACCTTCTAGAAGCTTCCAGCCTTTCTGGTATAGGTAGAGCAGTAGAGTTGTCATGTGCAGAGACAGAGCTGGGACAGGAATGTGAGGGGACCTGTTGCCAGGGGATACCGCCACTTGGGCCTGTGTGCTGGACCCTGCACCCATCTGGAACCCTCCTACTGTCCCCAGGGCTAGGGGAAGCCCCACTGCAGGAGTTTAGGCTTCTGTTCAGGAGGAGGGCCACGCTGCAGTGGGGATGGTGAAAGCCTACGCCCTGTTTTGATAACGCCCCCACTAACTGCTGACCTGGCCCAGTAGTGCCTACTGCTCTGTCCCCCAGGCCCATGAGGAAGGAGGGCCCCCCTAGGTCCCTGAAGCTGCCGGGACCTTGCGCCACGCAAGCGCTGCGCAGAGAAGCACCTAGAAGGGATGGAGCATCTTGGACTGGACCCCCAGGAGGTGAGGAGTGTTACCCTGGGGCTTGCTACTGGGACTGTCTGCCCCCCCCCCTTTCGCCGTGTGCCTGGAAGTGCTGGCCTGCAGGAGACTGCTTGTGTCCCCAGAGCGCTGTGACCAAGACTGACCTGCTGATTGCCTGCTAAGCGCTACAATCTGGAAGCGCTGTACCTGCTAAGCGCTGTGTTGCATGATCCTACAGAGCTATATGAGGAAGATTGTGCCCTTAGGGAGTTGTGGCCGGGAGAGTGTCTGTCTGTTGTGCCCCTGTCAAGCGCTATACTGCCTGGGACTGCAAGAAGCATTGAGCCTCCAAGCGCTGGGGCTTGAGAAGCTGTCTTCCCCCTAAGCGCCACAATCTTGAAGCTGTGTGTTAAGCACTGTATTGCCCTGGGAACTGCTGCTGGCCCAAGCGCTCTGAGTGCTGCTGTGTACTCTAAGCGCTGTATACGGAGGACTGAGCCCCCAAAGCGCTGTGCCGCCTGGAAGCGCTGTGGGGCCCCGGAGAACTGTTTATTGTGGAAGCGCTGTGCCCCTTTGAAGCGCTACTGGCTCACCTGTAGCCCTGGTACCCAATCCTGAATAGCGCTGTTGCTTTTCACGGCCGCCACTCCCCGGGAGAACTGTAGTTGGGCCCTGTTTACTCTTGTTGATTTTGTGAGGCCCCCCAAGCTAAAGGAAGGGGAAGAGGGGATTACAGGCCATAAAGGTTCCGGGCCTAGTGTTTTCATGTTACCTGTTCAGGCATGATGCACACTTGCGCCTAATGTTTATTGTATGCTGAATATTGCTAAAGGTTTCATGCCCCCTGGTAGATGTGTTTCCTGCTCCATAATTTAGGCCTGCTCCGCCCTATGCCAGGTGTTGATGCTAGGTGCGTGAGGTTCTTTTCGCAGGGGATGCTGGTGCAAGGTATGCTGGGTCGTAATACTAATGTGTTATGTTAAGCTTAATGCCAGCTGCCGAGGATTAATGCCTGTGTTTGCCCTGCAATATTGACCCTGTGTTTCATGCCAATGATATAATTTTTATTTCAGCTGGACACTAATGGACTTCCTTAACCCTTTTTCTTACTTCTCCCATTTTTCCTTGTATATAATCCCGTTGGTATACTTTGCTCTGGCGCAAGTTGGCGCCCCAGTGTGATTACTAATATTATTGTGTTTTACCTTTGCAGGTTGGAGATAATACGAAACGTATTCTTTTACTTCGAACCCAGTGTCGTGTCTCTTTTGTGGTGTGCCTGGTGTGTCGTCTGTCGGTACTGCGTGGATGTTTCACACATGTCCTCAGGAGTTTGGCCTGCCCACTCTGCTCCATGCTCCCCCCTGTAGAATTGGTTACCCCATTTCTTACAGTGTTTCATACATGAACTAAACTTAAACAGAGGAAAAGGCAATGTTATTAAACCATGGATGAGCCACACAGCTGAATTAGATTTGGCTACAGAAAATGGTAATAGTTCTAATTTTTTTATATGCAATAGAGAATATGACGCATCCTTCATGGACATGAACTGTTGTTTTTCCGTTAAATTAAACGGTAAAAACACTGACTAAATATTAATGTAGTCCCAAGGAACTTTCCCAGATTTTAGAGTTTGGAAGGTCCATGCAAACTGCGTGATGGACCACAATTGATTTTGACCATGGAACAAAACAGAAACATCATCTTGCCCAATATCCACAACAGATGAAACAATATTATCCAAGGTGTAAATCCTGGAAGAGAGTGTGTTAATGCTATTATCAAGGACAGCAAGCACTTTTTCCAAATTAGCTTGAAAGCAGTCTCAACCTGAGACAGTTTCCAAACTTCATAGTAAATAGCACCTATATATATATCTTATAGATCTTCCACTCACAGGACCCTTAACAAAATCAGTTAAATCAACATTGTCGGTCAACAAAGATAAATGATGTTTAACAGACGAAAGTGTAGAATGTTTCAGCCAATTTTGACATCATTTTCCCACTGAATAGGTGGTAACTGAATGGGAAGTTTCAAAACGGGGATCCGTTCTTTCCTGTGTAAGGCCAGGGCTAAACCCAGAAAGCCATGTTGACAAGAATCAGAACTTGTTGGCCACAACAGCCAACCCTCAGGATCCAGGGACGAAATGTTAAAGGAGAAATTTGAAATTAAAGATTGTAATTCATCAAGGGACCTATCAGTATGATTGTTCCAATTAGGGTAAGCATGCAGATTAGGAATTTTAGGGGTATTCATGTGTTTTGAAGTGGCCAAACTAACACAAGTTGTTTGTGAGATCGTATTATTTAAAAACAACATGTGGCCAAGAATAAGACATGCTCGGTGTAAAGCTTCAGTGCCCTGCACTTGCCAGGGTATAGAACCCCAAACAGATTTGAGATCTATGGTGTCTTTCCATAGCTTGCAGCCACCAACAGCTAACTGATCCATAAATGATTTGGAATACAACAATTTTGAGTGAGGAAGTCTCACTTTCGAATTCGATTTGTTATTTAATTTAAAATAAAATGAACTCGGGTTAGACTGATCAAAGTCAGTAAAATATGTGAATTTATTCAAAAGGGTATTTGAGCTGCCTTCTATGGGAGTAGGACAATGTTCCCATTGGATGTAATTAACCACATTTCTAAAGGTATTAGTCTTATGCAGAAAGTGATGGCCATAGTGTTGGTAACAGAAAAAGTCGGCGTAGTTTGCGGAGTCTAAATATAAATCCTCAGCATGAAAGGCAGCATAATATTTCAAATCAGAAAAGAGAGCTTCAATGGCTAGGACATTCCAATCATCAGAACAAATGTTTTGTTTCACAACATCCCCCATTGAAACACGGAGTACATTAGGAACATTAACCACCTCTGTGGGTCCATGAATTTGAAATTTTACAGCATCTCAAAATTTTACAACATCTAGCATGGGCTAGGCTGTGATGTTGAAAAAAGTCTGGTCTCTTTTCATGATGTGTGATGAGGAGTGTGGGGCCAAAGTTTCATGAATTAACCTGATTTTTGATCGTTCAGTTATATAGTGTCCAGAAAAAAGAACTGGGTAAGGTGTGCACCATCCTAAAGAACAATAATACAAATATGCAATCTGATAGTCACCATTAGGTGATATATTGGATATCAATAGGTAATACAGGACAAAAAAAATAGTCACAATCCTTCGTAATTTAAGAGTCTTCTTTTTCTTTTTTATTCTTCAATTCATCAAACAGAAAACAGCCGACACGTGTTTCGTAAGTACTAGATGAGTACTAAAACTTTCTCAAGGCTGAAAAGAAGTATACAATAAATGTGAAAAGAGTCTGGCACAATAAGACGCTGATGTTGTATAGTTCCAGAAGAAGCTGAATAGATGATTCCCAGCTCTTAACACCATTAGTCACAAATGAACACCATATGAGGTTGCATAAAACGATGAATCTCTGAACAAAAATTATCCAGAGGATCCAAATAGTTACACGCAAGCAAAAGATGGTGTGTATTCACAATTCTTCCACAAACCGTCCGGAAGTACGTATTAGAACGAAGTATCAAAAAATAAATATTCAAGAATAAGTCATCTATTGTCTAGTCTTTTGAAATCCAAAAACAGGCGAAGTATCTGGCCACTAGAAGTATAAATGCGGGGCTCCAAACAAATCCAGGAATTCCTATCCAATACCTGAGGTCAAAAAGACGGCGTCCCATACGATAAATATCGAGCACCTATATAGTGTCCATTTACCAGACGAAAAGAAATACCATCACAAATCCAATCGACAAGAACAAAAAAATGGAGATGAGAACCAACCAGATGTAAGTCCAAGGTGGAACCAAAAAATTTCTTTTAAACCAAGTAACCAAAATAGAAAACCTCAATGGTACACTCGATGTTATAGAGTCAGAGTCAAAGGAAAAATGTGACTGGTCAGCTGGACTTGCCTACACACCAGTCAAAGACACATCCGTGGGATATGTATACTCAGTATCTTCATGTGGATCGCCAGCTGGCGGATTTAATAATGGATTAGTGACTGTGGACATCTCTATAGCAAGGTCAGGCCTGTTGGTGTCAGCCGAGGCCAAAAAAGAATTTCTCAGCAGTGCTGGACAAGAGACAGCAGGAGTCATACTAAAAAGAATCGGCCACTCGTTGTAGTTTGACATTGTCAATGGAGTCGTACCTGTTTCCCTTGCGACAATGAAGTGGTGGTAAAATGACTGTTCTTGTCCCTTGCATGCCAAGGACTGGATTGGGTGCATGATACGAGGGGCTGAACTCCTTCTTGTTCTCCACCTTCTCACGGACCAGGCCACCAACTCTGGTAGCCAACTAACTACCGGAATCTACCAGAATCTGTAGAGCAGCTTCAGCTCCATATGTGGAGGGCAAGTGTTCCTTTGCAAGACTGTCTCGAGTCTCTTGTAGGTTCTGTAACACAGCAGAATGATTATTTACGTCAAAGGGTACGGCTGTCGCAGCCATGTCTAGACCATCAAGGTCCGGGACAAACATTTTTATGCCAAACAGCATTTTGTATGGGGTCTGCCCACCCAGAGGTCTTCTAGGAAGATTATTTAGTGCACGTAGTACCTAAAACCCTAGCAGTCAAATATTGCTTTAAGTCACAGTTCATTCGCTCCATAAAAGAATTTCCCTCAGGCCAGTATGGAGACAAAAATTTCACCTGCACCCCCAAAGACCCCATGGCTTCTTTGTACGTCTTATAGGTGAACGCTAGACCCTGATCAGAATGGAAGGTCCCACATGCAAAAATTCCCACAAAGACATGCAAATCTTTGATGACAGTTCGAGCATCAGCACTCCTTTGTGGCCAAACCCAGAGAAAACGTGTGCATGAATCCACTGCAACTAAGATATACTTATATGCAGTATCAGCAGAAAAAGGTCAGCAGGGATCTAAATAAACACAACCAAGTGGTCTATTAGATATGTACAGCTGAGTTTGTGGCAGCCGTGCAGCAGTTGAAGGTTTAATCTGCTGACATACATAACAAGAAAGGACATATTCACAAGTTCATTTATACAATCCATGCCACGAGTACCTCTGCTGTAAGATAGAGACATACGCTGAAACGCTGGCATGAGCCGAGGCTATGCCTTCGTGAGCGGCTGTTATCAAGGATAGCGTGCGGTCTGCGTCGGTAATAAGCCTGTCCCCAACGTTGTTAATTCTCACATAGGGAACTTTATCAGGACTTAAATGATGAGAGTATTTATAAGGGAAACCCTTAGGGTAATTATCAAAGATCTCTGTAGCATCTATAGCTGCCAAGATGTCATCATTAATCTTACTGTTGTACATTGTAACTGATGCTACTACATATGTTGCTACTGCGGTCTTTGCTGCTTCATCAGCAAGACTGTTGCCAACAGCGTGTACTCCTACGCGTTGGTGACCAAGAGTATGAATTACATTTACGAGAGGCAGACGTTCTTGATTTCTGAGGCTCAAACCCATAGCATCTTGTGCTTAATTGTGCCACCTTTGGAATCACGATAGTCATTCTGCGTCCAAAAGAATACATTTTTATCGAAGGGCTGAACACAGTAATAAGAGTCACTCACAATTAAAGTAGGCACACGAGGGTCAGCAAACTCCAATGCAAGCACTAGAGCACAGTTTGTGTCAGGGCAAGCTTTGTTGTTTATAGTCTATTATGGAAAAATTCCAATCACACAATGGTTCATTTTTTTGTTTTAATGAAGGTGTTACTATATTCGTGATAGTACATAGGAGAACAGCCAACACGTGTTTCACCCCTTACATGGCCATCCGGCCTGGAACTTCCTCAGGGCATTACGAATCAGGTTGAAGAAGTATATCTGGTCATTCTTTTCTGTGGATGAATAGGGATTCTCTGATTTTGGCGTAATGCCGGTACGAGTCGTCTCCTGCGATTGGAATTTTTCCATAATAGACTATAAAAAACAAGCTTGCCCTGACACACCTTTCTCAAACTTTGCTATAATAGGGGGTTAGAGGTTTCCCCATGCCAAGGGCAAGCTTGACAAAAAAGAGGGACCATTGCTCAATAAACGTCCAGTAAGGGATTGGGACCTTTTACCCCTCATTCTCACTAACCCAAGCACTAGAGCACGTAGCTCTGCCAACTGGGCGGTACAGTCACCTAATGTCTGAGTGTGCACGACATCGGACTTGAATTCTCCATTCACCATGGTACCAGCCACGATTGCGCAGGCCACTGAATAAGAATGCTTAGATTCTATCACCGGTTGCGCCGAACCGTCAGTGTAAATGATACAATGGTAATCCTCAAGCGTGCACTTGGACAGAGGAGCAGGATGAACAAACTCCTACTGTAAGAACTCCAGAGTTTACAATGAGGGGTCAAAGATAAATGTGACATCCGGAGATGTCAACAAAGTTGCTCATTGTATCCAATTAGGATATGGAACTTTAGAATTTGGTACACTGGCTTTCATCACTGCTTTAAATGCAGGATAAGGTGTAACAACCAACCTGTGTTTTCCTTGTGACAGTGCTCTCTCTTTTAGAATTGCCATCTGTACAGCTGTCAAGACTTTCTCGACAGAAGAAAATCGCTTTTCAGCCGAAGTGTACAAGTGTGACTTGTAAGCGATAGGCACTGTGTCTCCTTCATTAAACATCAAGTACGTGAAACCCACGGCACTAGGCACAATTCTTATTACCAGGTTAGTGTGGTTATCATGAGTCAATAAGTACTTAGATTCAAGAAGATCAGACTGCAAAAATTGCAGAATAGCTGAATGCTCAGGCAGCCAGCATGACTTGGTAAAAGTTGGTTGTATCAAAGCATAAAGAGGTTTGATACGCTGGGCATAATCGGGAATATAAGTACGCCCAAAATTAAAAAATTCCAGCAAGGATTGTAGTTTTTTCAGAGTTGTAGGAGACCATAAACATGCGCATTTCTCCAGGAAGTGAAGACCTCTACCATCATTGTTGAGCCCAGGAACAACACTGTGAACTCCGCAATGTCTGACTTTGCAAAGATGAATTTATAACCGAAGTCCACAAACATAACTATGATGCGGTCAATGCGACACAGATGCGGCCATAATTCGTCGTACATTAGATAAATATCATCAATGTACGAGTACGCATCAGGATCAATGCCATCTAAGAAAGAGACGACACGTGCGGCGAAGACACCTGGGCTATTTTTATAGCCCATGGCCAATCTTTTAAATTGTTTTTGTTTGCCGCCACAAGTGAACGCTGTCCATTGACTACTAACGGAGGACAGGTTATGATTAAAAAAGCCATTTGAAATGTCTCGTGTGAACTTAAATCTTTTTCGCATCAGACTGTTAACGAGAGCTGAACTGTGGGTGTTCTGAGCCAAACGATACCGTGAGAGGCCAGGACATCAGAAACCAACAGGTACATATTTTAGATCGTTTAGTGCAATACCAGAAAGAATAGAGGCTTCAAGCTAGATAATTAAAACTTTATTATTTTTCTGCATTTTACACAGAAAAGTGACAAAGCCCTGATGACTGTCTGGGAACTGGTTTCCTCGGACTAGAAACGCGTCAGCACATCTGAGGGAGCAATCAATATCACTAAGCGTTTGAACTAGCTCTGGCTGGTTGTAAAAGCCATCCTTATTTTAGGACGTGCTCCTTCTTTTTGACTTTGTCTCTTCATTCTTTATGAATTGGCTGCCAGGAGTGCTAAATTAGAAATCATGGCACTGACCAACGGAAAACATCCCAGCAACTCAAGACTCCTGCAACATACAGATGCTTTCGTGGAACATCACTGGGGCAAAAAAATGGTTGGAGAATGGTGCTCACCCAAAAAAATGGGAAACGTACGACATAATAGCTCTGCAAGAAACTTGGGCACTAGAAGCTCTCCCCTTGGCAAATTACATCCACTATACTGTCCCAGCCACCAAAACTAAAACCTTTGGTCACCCTAAAGGGGGCCTGGCAGTCTACATTTCGGCAGAGTTAAAAATCGAGAGTGAACAAATGGTAACAGAAGGACCAAACATTCAAATGATCAAATTGACATTGGGGCCTGCTAGTAGAACAAAAACCGTCCTCTTGATGAATACATACGCACACCCTACGCCCAGAAAAAAACTGGCACACAACAAAGAACTAATCACTATCATCACAAATATCGGAAGTACCTTCCCCATGTGGGACTTGATACTCACTGGGGACTTTAATTCAAACTTAATTCATACTCCGGATGAGGACGAATTTCTAGCATCTGACAATATAATTTGGTCTGTTCCACACCAATACCAGCCAACGAGACCAAATGTCGACCACGCAGGCCAAGGGTTCATAAATGCTCTAGAGTTTCTCGGGCTAAGAGTGATGAATGGTCGGACTCCTGACGATCCCCCCCCCCAAGTTTACATTCCATGGGGGAAAAACAAGATCAAGACTGGACTATACAGCAATCTCAGTATCACTGGTACCATACCTTTCCCATTTTTTGATAGAATTTACAACCAAGAGCGACCACTCATATCAGCTGATTCATTTTAGGCTACAAACCAGTAAACATCTGTTAAATGCAACAGTAGTAGGCAACATACACACAGTTGACTTGAAACGTCTAAAATGGTCACACGATTCAATTGAAAACCTTCAGTCAAAAATAAAAGAAAAGTTATCTACAAGTAAAGCCGGGGCTCAGAATAAAATACAAGCGTGGGAAAACTTCACAGCGGATCTCACAACATTAATGTCGCCTGGACAAAAAAAGATAATCAATCTCAGCCAAACAAATGCCCGGGGAAAAACATCAACAGCACGGCTGTGAACTTTGAAACGTAACCTTAAAAAATCCATAAGGATGTTAAAAAGAACAACCCCTGATACAGCTGCATGGGTTAGGGCAAGGCAGCTCAGGAAAAGCTATAAATAAGATCTCTGGGACGAGAAAAGAAAGAGCAATGACAAATTCTGTGCAGAACTCCTCTGTAGCTCAAAGAAACCCAACTCAAAACAGTTTTGGATAATTATAAACAATTTGAACCGGCCAGCAAAAGCTTTATCCTCAAATATACAAGAATCGGAGTGGGCGGAATTTTTAACCATGAGGTTTTCAGAAACATTCTATCAAGAAAGAAGTAAAAGAAACTCCTACGATTCAGTAGAGGGAAATGGCAAACTCAAAGGGGCCATAGAAATTACCAGCCCAGAAGAAGCATTTACTCCACAAAAAAAGACCAGATAAATGTTGAAATAAACCCAATAGAGGGAAACGCCTCTCTGACACCACCTACAACTACATGTCCCATTCAAGTGAAGGAGTCACACGCATAATCAAGAAAGGCAGAAACGAAGGTGAGCCAGGCCCCAACGGCATCCCGCAAGAAATTTTTAAACACGACATCTCGTTTTGGGGTAATTACCTCTCTAATCTATACCAAGAAATAGAGAATATAAATACAATACCAGAAAATTGGAAAGGTTCGATCTTGACTCCAATATTTAAAGGAGGTGACAGAGCAAATCCAGCTCATTATAGGTCGATAGCCCTGCTGGACATAGAGGTGAAATACTATGCTACCCGGGTGCTAGAAGATCTCAAGGCATGGTCTGACAACCTTAACCTCATCCTGGCTAACCAAACGGGTTTCAGGCAAGGCTTAGGGACGACGACGAACATCTTAGGTCTATCACTAATTGCGAACAAGTGCAAGCAGAGGAAATTACATCTCTACCTCTGCTTTGTAGACCTAAAAGCAGCCAAGCTGCGAGCCTGGGACATCCCTGACAGGGTATTAAAAGGCATATTGCTTTTATTTTATTCAAATACCTGGCTAAGGATCAAGATAGTTGATGGGTCCAGGCTATCGAGGAAGCTGCTTGACCACCAGAGGCTTAAAACAAGGGTGCGTCCTGGCCCCACACCTTTTCAATCTGTTTCTATCAGACCACTCTCAAAGGCTGGACAGTATTAACTCCCATCCACCAAAGCTTGGTGAATTGAGGCTTTCGCATCTTTCATATGCGGCCGACGTGGTGTTAATGAGCCAAACAAAGATCGGTCTACAAAGATGCCTTAACGAAATGTCATCTTATATTTCAGAAAATAAACTTGAAATAAACACATCCAAAACTAAAACTATGGTGATTGGTAGCAAAAAGCAAAGAAAACAGACAATTTGGCTTAATGGAACCCAGCTAGAGGAGGTAAAAAATACAAATACCTAGGCCTCTACATTGACAACTCTAAAAATGTCACCGAGCAAAAAAGTATATATCTCAGAGAACAAGTGCCTTAACTTTTGCCTTCAGTTTACTGGCTAAAAAGCTGAAGGGTCCCTCCTATAAACCCTTGCTCGCTGTAATGAAGGCAAAAATCCTGCCAACTCCATCATATGCCAGCGCTGCCTTCCATGGCGAGGACGGAGAGCTCATAAACAAACTAATAGCTTCCATCTACAAAAAAGTATTCCACATACAAAGGTCGGCCTCTCCAACGCAGACCCGCCTTGAAGTTGGTCTAATAAATGAAGAAATAGGAAGAATGTATGCGACTGTGACAACCTGGTATCGCCTGAAACTAAATGCAGCCACATCAAAAATCAACGAAGTTCTTTGGTGTGAATTAAATGAGGATAAAACTTCTCTTTTTAATCAATACCTCCCCAAAACACTCTCCACTACATGCACAATGGATTTATGGAACAAAAATTTGCCGTGCCAATCTTTCAAGCAAGCTGTAAAGAAGGCGTCAAAAAGCCATTCGCCTCTATTGGATGAAAACATTTTTAGATCAAGGTCGCATGCCTGGATGGTGTTAAACCACTATAAGTCCCTTGCACCGGCGCATACCTGAGAAAAACATTTTCAATTAATGTAAAAATGCAACTTATTATACTACGTTTTGGAATCTTGCCATCCTTGGCTGACCAGCCCGCGTGGTTGCATACAGGCCCCAAAACATGCCGGCTGTGCAACTTCTACAAAGAAGATCTTATCCACGTAATCTGCACATGCAAGAAACTACAGGAGGATCGAGCGCTCCTTTTAAAAACATGCTTCAATGAGAGGGGCATTAGATCTTGCAGAGCTGCAATAACGGCGTGCCTAAACCCCTCTGATCCCCCATTGAATGGCAGACTGATTACATTTCTCAAAGTGTTTACAAAGCTGTGCTAAAAGGGGTCTGAAGCATGCCCAAGTGAGGGCTAACTCACGGAACAGACTTTTTTCTTATTCTACTAACAATGGTCATTTTAGAGACCCTATGTAGAGATGAAGTGACTAAATTTAAATTCTTGTCTTATTAACCTTTGTACAATCCTGTTTTTTATCCGTTTTTTGGTTCTTGTTTTAAAATTGTTATGGTTTTAATTAACTAAACAATAAACATTACATTATTTGACATTATTTATTTGTTTTATGAATTCAGATTAACTTTATTGAAAATTTCAATTGTTTGTGTTTGTATAGTGAATTTTTTGTGGAATGTATGATAATTGTGTAAATGAATTGTAAATATTTTGTTTGTAAATAGTTAGATGTTGGAATTTAAATGTATTGAATGTACAGTTTTCTCCTTTTTTGCGAAAATTTCAAAAGAAGAATGATTTTTTTTTCGAAATAGACAGGTATAAATAAAAATACCGGGTCAAACTCAATACGTTTGTGTTTCTCCTATGATCTGAAATACGTTTTTGGAAATTAATTGGGTGTAGACATATTCTTGTGTTTTCTAGTTTATTACGATCCAGTCTACCCCATACCCTACATGGACCTAACTCCTTTGTTTCACAAAGATAATCCAAAACCAGGCAGTACGACCCATCAGGTTTGCTAACAGTGAAATGAGGATTATTCATGGGTGACACACGTCTCAATCACACCTTGATATTCTAATTGTTCAAGGATTTCCGCAACGGGGGCTTTAGCCACTCGCCGCATGGGATAGCGGGGTGGTGGCTGTGCCATAAACCGCAATGGAATCTCGTGTCTGGGAGAAAGTTTAGCCCACCTGACTTGAGTATGGTACAATGCAGTTGCAAGCACCAGAGCACACTCTTCTGCAAAGTTCTGCGAACTGCTCCTTGGGCACGGTGTGCGGAAAGCTGGGGAGGGAGACCTCCTCCCCTCTTGGAGCGGCCAAAATGAAAAGCGGGGGCCAGTCTGACTCAGCTAACAGAATGTCATATGTAGAGGTCAGATGTTCCAAAAAAATCCCTTTTATTACACGTTGGATATCACCTTCTATTAAAAGTACTATATCATATAGTCTGTCAGGGGGAGCCACCCTACTGTCAGCAGTTTCCATTGTGATAAAAGTGTCAGTTGCTGTCGCCTTCAGATATGGACGCAGTGCTTGCGCACTATTGTAACCTCCGCTGTGCTGTCGAGCAGCGTTAATGCCCATGTCAGGATCCGAAGCTGTGTTCTCACTATCCGTGGCATAAATTACGGCAAACGCAGCAACTTTCTTTTTCTGAAAATGAGGGCGTTAACTTGGCAAGTCTTCCTGCTTGTTTTTACCATCAGATGGGCGGGGCTGCTCACGTGCTTGTGGGGCACCCCGACCCCTGCCGTGTTCTCCTCCACCAGCTTGCGTGCGATGTTTCCTGTGAAGAACGAGGAGTACGTTGCTCAGGAACCTGAAATCTATCAGGAGACCTCATTCTTGCGTGGTCGGACAAATCATGGATATGGTGTGAACCCGCCTAAGACTGGCCAAGTGGCCCCAGGAATTGGCAAGGGACCTAACCAAAACGGAGTTACGGTGTGGGGGAGGGTGCCATACAACCAAACACGATGCTGCCATGCCGAAATTGGAATCTCTTGTGTCCTATATAGAGTATTGTTCACCGGAATCGTAGTGTGAGTGTATGTATGAAACGTATCCTCATCCGCATTTATTGCAGGAAACGTGACCCAAGAGAGGAAAAGCTCAAAGGGGAACGCCGAATCAGCACTCACCCCAAAGGTAACAGACATACCATCGTCTGGTACTCCAAACTGCGTCAGATGACGCCAGAGCGCTGCCCAGCTATGCTGAGCTATGTCAATATCACCCATGAGGACATAGAGAATAAAAACAATTTCTATAAATTGCAGTACAACAAAGGCTAGTAATTCAAAATGTGAACCTTTTCATAAATCTCATGCTTGAATTAACCTATAACACATTCGTATAGGTAGGTTAATCCGTCACACCTGTTAACCGGAAAAGGTGTTGAGGGTATTGTGGACAGATACGAGCCCTAATCAAGACTTTGGGCGTAATGTTGCGGAAATTCTGCTCATGCACAGAACTATGCGCAGGAAACCAGGACCTCAGTGTATTGTGGTGTACCAAAAATCCACCTCAGTGCCCAGAACCCCTATCCGACTAGCAACAGTGTCTCATTCATTCTCCGTACTACAGCGAAGCTACCAATGAACAAGCGACTTTGGGACCTCTCAGGAATAGTGGGAATCAAGAAAACTCTTTTGTTTTTATTCTCATTCATAAATGTCCACAACGTGTGCAATCAGAGACACGGTATAGTTTAAAATGTTTATTTCAACTACGTGCTCTAAGATGCAGTATCTTTGCTAACATAAGTAAAAAGATGCATAAAATCAATACAATCAACATTGTTACAATTCCATAAAATACAAAGGGAGAAATCATATTATAATGATAGTGGAACCAGGTCTATAGCGCCTTGTGTACCACCCTCCCCTTGCTAGGAGCTAGGTATTATAATAATACAAGATCTCTAGGTTAAAACCGGGAACCCCATACCTCCAAAGTCAGGTGAAGTGAATCACATCCCAGATCAGCACAGCTCTTTCTCGATTGAAAGGTTTTTTCCAAGTGCTAGTCTCATGCATGCAGTGCAATATTAAAAGCACCCGAGTTTCAGAAATGAGAAGCTGTGTTCGTGTTGTGTCTAGAGCGTGGGCCGATCAACCTGCATCAACAGCATACATTGTTATTTTAACCTTGAACACTTTGTGCAGACTTGAAGTCGCAGTGTGAGTCTAGAGATATGAAAAACAGACCGTTCTCATGTGAAGGAAAATCAAGCAGTTTGTCTTTATAAAAACAGAGACATGTAGTGTCTTGTGCAAAAGCAGCAAAATGGCGTTTTCGCAACGAACTCACTTATGCTAATATAGCAATGTGTGCAGGCAGAATCATATTCATCCCTAAACTTTTACAGGTAGCAGGAACAGGAACACTTGGATGTTTTTCTTTGTAACTCTTCATCGCCAAATAAAAACCACTAGTGTTTCTTTTCTGTTATTCCACATTGAGCTAGTCTCCCAGTGGATTTCCTGTTATATCGCGTTGTTTTTTTCTATGTGTACCGAAGTGAACAATCACTGGGAACAGACACTTTCAATATTCTACAAATCTTTGGTTTTCTTCATTTCTTCTAGTCGACTCTTCATTCATCTGGTATTTGCATATCCCACATAATTATATAGTTGTTCCTATAATTCCTTCATCTCACAATAACTGCACTGTTCTGCTACTGTCTATGTCCTCAGATGAATCAATATTATTGTCAAAGTTCTTAAGTTCTTTTTGAATTCACTGCATCTCTAGGATTATTTCTAAGTAAGTTAAATGAAGGTGTGTGTTTGCTGAGGCTATTTAGGATCAGAAATTGATAAAAGCTTGTCACACCTTTAGTGCAATTGTAAGGTTTACCCCAGGTGTTTTCGCAATTGACAAAATCACTTCTGACATTCATTGCAATGCTCATTTTTACTCTGTGTGTGTTAGTTGATGTATCCGTAGGTTTAATAACTTACAGAAGATATTCACACATTCACTGCACCTGAAAGGATTTTTCTCTGTGAGCATTAACGGATGAATCCTTAATGCGAAATATTTCCTGAAGGTACTTCTACACTCACTACAGTTGTACGGTATGTACAGAGTGAGTGCAAGCTGATGTCTACATAGGCTTGATAATTGACTACATTTCTTCAGACATTCACTGCACTTAAATGGCTTTTCTTCTGCGTGTGTTCGCTGATGCCTGTTTAGGATTGATAATGGACTACAGCTTTTCAAGCATTCATGGCATTTAAAAGATTTGTTTCCCCTTTGTGAGCTCGCTGATGATTTCTTAATGCTGAAAAGTAAGTAAAACTACTGCCACATTCATTGCAATGGTAGGGTTTTTCCCCTGTGTGTGTTCTCTGATGTGTGTGGAGGCTTGAATGTACCCTAAAACTACTTCCACATTCACTGCAATTGTATGGTTTTTCCCCAGTGTGTATTCGCTGATGTGTGTGGAGGTATGATAACTGACTGAAGCTCTTTACACATTCACTGCACTGGTATGGTTTTTCCCCTGTGTGTATTCGCTGATGTCTCCGGAGGCTTGTTAACTGACTGAAGCTCTTCACACATTCACTGCACTGGTATGGTTTTTCCCCTGTGTGTATTCTCTGATGTCTTTGGAGGTCTGATAACCGACTGAAGCTCTTCACACATTCAGTGCAAGGGTAAGGTTTTTCCATCCTGTGTGTTCGCTGATGTGTTTGGAGGAGTGATAACCGACTGAAGCTCTGCACACATTCCTTGCACTGGTATTGTTTTTCCCCTGTGTGTATTCTCTGATGTTTGTGGAGGTATGATAACTGACTGAAGCTCTTCACACATTCATTGCAATGGTATGGTTTTTCCCCCGTGTGTGTTCGCTGATGTCTTCCGAGGTCTGTTAACTGACTGAAGCTCTTCACACATTCATTGCAATGGTATGGTTTTTCCCCTGTGTGTGTTCGCTGATGTCTTCCGAGGCCTGTTAACCGACTGAAGCTCTTCACACATTCAGTGCAATGGTATGGTTTTTCCCCTGTGTGTGTTCGCTGATGTGTTTGGAGATATGATAACCGACTGAAGCTCTTCACACATTCAGTGCAATGGTATGGTTTTTCCCCTGTGTGTGTTCGCTGATGTGTTTGGAGATTTGATAACCGACTATAACTCTTCACACATTCATTGCAATGGTATGGTTTTTCCCCAGTGTGTGTACGCTGATGTCTTCGGAGGTCTGTTAACCCACTGAAGCTCTTCACACATTCAGTGCAATGGTATGGTTTTTCCCCTGTGTGTGTTCGCTGATGTGTTTGGAGGAGTGATAACCAACTGAAGCTCTGCACACATTCCTTGCAATGGTATGGTTTTTCCCCAGTGTGTGTACGCTGATGTCTTCGGAGGTCTGGTAACCGACTGAAGCTCTTCACACATTCAGTGCAATGGTATGGTTTTTCCCCTGTGTGTGTTCGCTCATGTGTTTGGAGGAGTGATAACCGACTGAAGCTCTTTACACATTCCTTGCAATGGTATGGTTTTTCCCCTGTGTGTGTTCGCTGATGTGTTTGAAGTTCTTGTAACTGACTGAAGCTCTTTACACATTCACTGCACTGGTATGGTTTTTCCCCTGTGTGTATTCGCTGATGTGTTTGGAGGTATGATAACTGACTGAAGCTCTTCATACATTCATTGCAATGGTATGGTTTTTCCCCCGTGTGTGTTCGCTGATGTCTTCGGAGGTCTGTTAACTGACTGAAGCTCTTCACACATTCAGTGCAATGGTATGGTTTTTCCCCTGTGTGTGTTCGCTGATGTGTTTGGAGATGTGATAACCGACTGAAGCTCTTCACACATTCAGTGCAATGGTATGGTTTTTCCCCTGTTTGTATTCGCTGATGCTCTTTTATGGTTTCTAACTGGCCAGATTTTTCTCCTGACCGTGTTTCCTGAAGGGTCAGCATAGTTAATAAACCACTTGCGTTATTTTCACATTCCCGGTATTTGTGTGATATTCTGAACGCTTGATTTCCGATTTAACAATAAAATACAAGATTCACTAAATACCTGCCACATTCATAATATCAGTAAGCCTTCCTCGTGGGTGATTGCATCTTTAGATTGGATAATGGCTTTGCCTGCTTGCGGGTAAAGCTTAATCTTCCTTCCGGTAGGTGCAAATTGGGACAATACTCTGTACTTCAGAGAGCAGAACTCTGCTTTCCTTTAGCCTTCAGTTGTTAGGCTCCACCTCGTTGTGCTTTTCCCTGGTTCCTGTGGTTTGGCTTGAAAGAGTTAACAATACACCTAGAGCACTGAATGCTGGTCTGTTGCCAGTTTAGATAGCGAAGCACTGCTCTAGCCATATCATGACGGTGAAGCGACTCGTAATGTGTACAGCTACTCCAAAGAGTGTCCCGGGGCAAAGCACAGGTCAGAAAAGAAAGTAAATCCGGTTGTTTCAAACATGGACAAAAAGCCAAGTTTTCAACCTTTTTTAAACATTTTCATGTTGCTAACAGCTCAAAACTGAAGAGGGAGTTTGTTCCAAGCTATGGATCCCAAATAGACACGAGACCTTACCTCCAACTCTCATACCGGCCTCATGATCAAAGCTGGTGTTGGACGCTTGTTTATACAGCAGGTGGTTTGTCAGTTTTGTTGTCTTGGTTTTGTAGAGGTCATTTCTTCGTCTTGGGGTGTCGAGGTGCAGATCTCAGACTCGGACACTCACTGAATTGCCTTTGACTGCGTCTTCCTGGATCTGTCCTCTGCCTCTGATTGCACTGATGTTTTTGGAGCTCCTTATTTTTGATAATTTTTGCAGGTTTGATGTGTTATCTTCATTATTCATAATCAATCCGTGCATTTAAGGCTTATTTTCTGTTGGATGTAAAGAAATGTAATATTACTAAATGCAAATGTAATACAATGTGAATACACAATATTTAACCAGCTGGATAAGACATCTCTTCTCTACCATATTTGAAATTTAGTGAGGAACATTTTAGCATACATGGATATTTCTTTAAAACTGTGGTTGAACATGTCACATCTTATTTACTTCTGAAAAGGCAGTGATTTACCATTGTTCAGAGTAAATTACTAAAGAAAGGGCAGCTACAGAGCACTCATGTGCTACAGGTACAGTTTTGGGTAGATATACATGGACAAGATTTCATTTAAACAGAACAGATTGTGGAAAAAGAGAGGAATCAGGAAGCGCTGCCATTAATTCAGTTTCAGGAAGTATCTACCTTAGGTAGCTCTTCAGGAAGTGTATAACAAAGGTAACTCTTCAGGAAGTATTTAACCAAGGTAACTCTTCAGGAAGTATACATGGCAAAGGTAACTCTTGAGGAAGTGTATAACAAAGGTAACTCTTCAGGAAGTGTATAACAAAGGTAACTCTTCAGGAAGTGTATAACAAAGGTAACTCTTTATGAACTGTATAACAAAGGTAACTCTTCAGGAAGTATATATGACAAAGGTAACTCCGGGCATCTTTTTCCACAATGCTTTCCTGTTCACACTGGATCAGCTCAAATGCCAACTGCCGCCTTTACCTTGCTTGTTACTAAAGACAGGGGTCCCTGTTTGCACAGGGTGGTCACTCCTTGACCACGAGGGAGATGTCTTCAGTCTTTTAGTCGGTATAGAATATTGAAGGTCCAAGAGTTTCATTTCAGAGTTTCGTTCCAGGATAATGTAAAGTCCTGGGGACACAGCTCCTATCTTTATACTAAGAAAATGGGCTGGATTACCCACTAGGTCCCTCCTATGGGTGCACCTGGGAAGGGGGTGGTTACACCCCTTTCCCTTTGTCCAGTATCGTGCCACAGCGGGGCTGGAGTGCCCCAGCAACTGGTTTGAACCGGGCTATGCATGGAGCATCTTGTGTGCCCCAGGCAGTGTCTAGAAAAGCATTGTTCCATTCAACCCACCCTGCCCCAATACACTACAGCCTGTCTGGGGAGGTGCTGGTACCTCCCTCGACAGGAAACCCATTATCCAGGCCTCCCTTGCTGGAGTTTCATCCAGCAGCAGGAGTTCAGACTCGTGTCTGTGTCAGCAGCATCCATTTTGTGATGCTGAAGCTCTATTTAACTTTAACCGGGTAAAGCAGTAACATACATGTCTTTTCCCTCTAGAAGGGTGGAATGCTACCCCCGCTGCCAGAATTGGTGGGGGGGGTAGTATTCCAAAGTGTTTGACACCTTCCACCACATGTTTTGATAAAGCCACACCAAAGTTAGCATTTAACCATGAGGATTATAATGCACTTAAGAGTATATGCACTGTGGAGAAGTGTGGCTCAACGGTTAGAGGCGGCAGACCCGGAGGCTGAGGTCGGCCCGGGACCAGGGTTTAATTCCCGAAGCGGCCGGGTGCAGAACAAATGTCAGCGGGCCCGATAAATCTTGCCTCGTGCCTCTCTAACCATGGGGTCCCACGCTGCAACTCTGGGCAACAGCTTGCTTAATATCCACTCCGGCCCCATCACCGCCAGGGATGCCTGGCTTCACCTTGGGGATGCCCAGTAAAGGGACCATCTCACAGGGAAAGCCAGGACGGGTTCCCCAGTGGTACAGCGTTGGGATGCTCCAGGGTAACCACGCGCTTTACAAATCCAACATTCATTCATTCATTCATTCATTCATTCATATGGTATGGCTATATCATAGAACAGCTGTAAGGACATGGTTCTGAAAGCTGCAGAGGGGCTCAGCTCATGCTAGGGCACCCTCCCACATAAAACCAAGCACTCTGCCTTGAGGATTGTCGAGGCCTACCATGGGAGTGACTTAGAGGTGCATATGTGTCTATATATAAAGGTAGATATAGGTATACTATATCTAAGTAAGGGGTGATTACACCACTTTACTCAAGCTGAGTGATCAGCCTGTGATGTTAGTTTGGATGGCCAGACAGGGGTGGCATAATACATGCTTCAGCCCATGCTAGGCCTTGGATGCACCTATGCCCTGGGTACCTATGGTACACTACACAGGGGCTCACAGAGGTGACCCAATACCCAATCTGGTATGTACCTAAAGTACATGGAGTCCATTTTATAGGGAGAGTAGATAGCCTGGGGCCCTAAATAGCAGGATCCCAGGCCAACTAAGTCGAAAACCAGCAAAACACAAGGCAAAAAGTTGGGGTAACCATATAGTCAGATATCCACCTTCCTACACCCAGTGTCTTCTCAGTGTTGGAAATTATCAATTTTATTAACAGCACAATATTAACTCACCACTGCTGTGGCTTGCAGTCATAAGGCCATTATGAACGGACTAAATTGTGTGCCAGAATGCCTGTGAATAGTTTAGCAAGAATGTTTGGGAGGGAGATTGGTCTCATGTTGAGCAGGCCTAGGAGATTTGCCAGGGCCTGTGAATAACTGTTATTACTGTTTCTCTCTTGGTGTCAGTGGGCTTGTCTGTGTCCTCAGCTCTTTCAACAATGTTTGAAAACAAAACTAGTCAGATGATAGCTGCCAGGTGTACATGTTTTGCACGTGCAGAATCACACACTAGTAACTGTAGTGCATGCATGATTCACCTTGTCAGTTTGTGAGCAAGTGAGCATTCACAGACCCCAATCTGACTATTTCTGACACTGGAAACAGTTTGAGTTTCACTTCAACAAAATGCTGGAGTAACTCTCTTTCCAGGGTAGGAAGAGAAATGGATCACCCTCTAAACGTGGTGGGGAGTAGTGCTATACGGTACATAGCACCATTTATCTGGGGGAAACTGGGGAAATGGTACAATGCACTGGGAAAATGGCATGTGATGACAATGTGACATGACATTATCACCAAACCTGCTTTTACACTTTTTTGAGCTGTCTGTGTTCAGTTTATCAAGGCCCAGGGTTTAGTTTCAAATCAAGAGATAGTGCAGGATTAGACTAATTATAATGTCATAGATACCAACAAATGCCTTACACATGCCTTTACCACGTAACACCTTTACCACACAAGTCTTTACCATGAATATGCCTTGACCATGCATAATGAAGGATTTACAAAAATGGCCCTGCCAGTAAAGGGTGGGTGCTCGTGAGCCCATCCAGGAAGCCCACATGATCAATGCTGAGGGCCCCCAAAGTCCCCATGACGCCAGCGGGACCCAGTATTGTTCCTACCCGTAGAGAGCAGCTTAAAACCCTGCGCTCTACGGGCAGGAACAATCTTTTCATGTGTTTCTCTGCCCGCGTTATAAGCTGTGCATTGTGGGGAGTGTAAGTTATAGTTAGCCCAGGTAACTATAACTGCTCAGTTTCTACGGTTTTGAGTATGTAAAATCTAAACCTAAGTAAACGTCTCGGTAACCCTTGTTTTTTTTGGTGTATTTCTAAGGTTTTTGATGCTATTTCCTACCTATAATGTCTCTGTAAACCATGTTTTTTTTGGAGTGAAAATATCTCTCTCTTTCTCTCTCTCTCTCTCTCTCTATATATATATATATATTCACTGAAAAAACCATAGGTTATAGACCATATATAGTTAGGAATTAGCATTTAAAAAACCTTATTTTACTCACACAAAACCATTGAAATTCCATATATAGTTAGTTGCACTAACTATATATTGCGCACCCGCAATCCACTGCTGATGATGTCACATATTACATCATTCATGACATGGTCAGTGACATCACTGATGACATCACTGATGACATCTCAGATGACATCACTGATGACATCACTGATGACATCTCATTTGACATCAATGACCACATCACTGATGATATCATTCATGTGACAATACAATGCATCTCCTCACATTTTAATATAACCTCTGTTTCACCCAGTGTTAAAAACAGAGTATAATTTTTGAAACCATTGACACACCAATACTAGTTACTACATACATACTCACTGATTCCTACGTCTACACACACATTCACTCATTCACCCATACAATCATTCATACATACAATCACTCATGTTTACAACACAATCATATGCACTCATACACCTATACAGACACTCACACTCTGCCACTCATCCATGGAGTTACTCACACACCTAGTCAGTCCTGTAAAGAATCAATCACACTTCCATTTTCTACTCTATACAGTTAAACATAGAGCACCTTACGTTTTCAACCATATACTAACACATACTTACTCTCTTATACAATCATTGATACAAGTACACATTGATCTGTACAGAGTCACACACCTCCCAGCCAGCCACACACACACTCAGTCTCCCATGCAAATACTTGGGCAATCAATCAATAACCCATATAGTTACTCATATAGCTACTGATCAACACATGCAGCAGTTTACAGAACAACAGACATAATGATGCACAAATTAAGACAGTTTAGTCACTAACCCATGCACTCAGTGAGACACATTTAATCACTCACTCATACATTCAGTCATGCACCTACTAAATCCTTCGTCCAGACACTTATACATCCACTCATTCTTCAATATGTAAGACATATTTTAACTTTACAGAAACATAGTCACTGGATGTTGTCATCAGTGATGTCATCAGTGATGTCATTTGAGATGTCATCAGTGATGTCATCAGTGATGTCACTGACCATGTCATGAATGATGTAATATGTGACATCATCAGCAGTGGATTGCGGGTGCGCAATATATAGTTAGTGCAACTAACTATATATGGAATTTCAATGGTTTTGTGTGAGTAAAATAAGGTTTTTTAAATGCTAATTCCTAACTATATATGGTCTATAACCTATGGTTTTTTCAGTGAATTTTCAAGGTTTTGTAAATGCTAATTCCTAACTATATATGGTCTATAACCTATGGTTTTTTCAGTGAATTTCAATGTTTTTTTAATAGCAAATATCATAAGCTGTCGAATGTCAAGTACGTGGTAAGAATTTTTTTTTTCGTGTTTATGCACACTGATCTGCTTTGATTGCTGCCCCCCACCCCTCATTTCTATTAGGAGTACTCTCTCTTTGCAGATAGTGAAGGGTAGTTAACGCAGCCCTTTCCCCCTTTGTAATCCGTCGTGCCTGCTTCTCTCTCCATTTGATTGATTGTTCTCTTTGGTTCATTCTCTATTTACAAACAAGCACAGAGTCGCAATACTCTGTTTACTCTTTGCAGATAGCGAAAAATCGTGTAAAAAAACAAAAGGAATCGAGCAAAATCAGTAGGCCACTAATGGGATCTCTTTTGACCTCGCTAAAATAGAAACATTAGGAACAACCTGTTGAAAATAGCAATGCGTATGTATATAAGCGGCGTTCATTTGTGTTCACAGTACCCCTTGTTGATTGTTTCAATCGAGCATTGAATTGTTCGAAGTTAATTCTCTTAACGATCTTCTCTACCTGCAAACGAGGAAGAATAGGAATATTCTATCTCCCTTTGCAGATAGTGAAGGGTAGGTAACGCAAGCCTTTAACACGTCGTACCTATTTCATTCCTCATTGATTGATTGATTGTCCGAACATTGACTGTTTGGGAATTAGTTCTTTTTGGAGGTACTCCCTGTTTGCAAATAAACGTAGGAAAATCTTTGCAAGTAGTGAAAGGGTATGTAATGCGGACCTTTCTCCCCCGTTGTAATCTGTCATGCCTATCTACTCCCCACTGATTGATGCACCTTTTTCACCCGGACCATTTACTAGAGATACGTCATCTGGCCCGACCAGAGAGCACCCCTAGTGAAAAGGACATATGCAATAATAACGAAGTGATCACTGTATCCTGTTAACAGAAACTTTACCATGAAACAACCTGGAAAGAAAAAAATAGGAAAACGAAAATCAGTAGGCCACTGATGAACATGAACTTTTATTAAACAACGAACAAAGAAACGATAACATAACGTAATGATAAAACCTATTAATGTCCTAGAAACAAGAAAACGTTAAAATATGCCAGTGGTGAGAGACCAGAAAAACAGTAAGAGAAACCAAATCACCCCTCGCTGTCCCACCGCCTGCCACGCCAAAAAAATCGATAGACTAGGGAAAATGCAAGTCAGTAGAACATCCACCCCCACTCTGGAAACTTCCAAGGTGGGGCAGGGTTCCGGCTACGCCCAGCCGGGAGCAGCCCATATAAGGCAGGTCCTGCTGCCACGCCTCGGCCAGGAGATCCTAACGTAGGGTGTAGCCGGAGGAGAGGCCGAGACCAGCGGGACCCGGCCAGGGGATTGCCTTTACAACGCTGAACAGTTGCAGGGGGGGGGAATGTCTCCTCGACCCTCCCCTCTCTCTCCCAGTCCGGCCGCGGTGGCCCTTGAGAGTTGCAGGTAGTCCCGCCACATGCTCTTCCGGTCCGACCACCAACGGTCGGGGGGCCGAGGCCGACGGGATCCGGCTGCAGCCGATAAACCAAGAAACCCGTTCATGGGGCCAGAGCCAGGGGCGTCCGGCCGACATCCACCGGAAGCCCGGCCCGAAGACGGACGGGACACTTCTTTCTTTTATAATGGCTGCGACAACACTGGAGGGGGATGTCTTGCACATGCCTCCGACCCCCCCCTCGTCCTCATCGCCTGGTCCGGCCATAACAAATCTCAAGCGAGACGCCGTGGGGTGCACTGGGAGGGAGAGACGGTGCGAACAGGCCTCTCCCGCCTCCCCAGGTGGAGGCTTCCCAGCTGCACCCTCAGCGCTCCAGGCGGTGGCATCCTAACAACTACAGTGCTGCACAGTTTCGGAACGACCTAGATAACGGTTCTTCCACTGTGGCCATGCTGCAACGTCTCGCCCGGCAGGGTGGAGCCCGTCCGCTCATGTGACCCCGCGATCGCCGGTAGCTGCCGAACTCTCAAAATGGCGGTCGACCTGGCAAGAGCGGGCCCAACATAAAGAAATGGCCCGGTCACTGGTTGACTCCACCACCGTAGTCCTCCACGACCTTGAAGATTCTAGAGGAGCCGCGGGAGTCTCCGACCCCCGATGGGGAATGACTGCCATGATCGCCCGTGGAGTGACGAAACTGTATCCGCGGGACGTCGGCGCTCCCATGCTGGCGCCAGCCTCACTTTGAATTACTACAATCCTGCAGACCTCACTTCCGGTGAAAGCACAGTGTGACCCGGTAGGAAAAATTATTGCACCCCCTCCCCTTTTTGACTGATAGTTCAAACCACCGATCCTTTGCTTTGCCCTTTTAACGGAACTTTGGACTGCCTCCCCCTCTTTTACATTTTCTAGAGAAAACAAAACATTAACCACTACATTAGCATAGCAGTTGACACCAGAACTGTTTTCAAATTGAAAACCAACAACATCTTCAACAGAATCCTTTTTGTTTCTGCTGTGACCCTGCTACAGCACAGGCATTGTCCCCAGCAGTAATTCTGCAATGCCGGTAAGAATAGCTGTGGTGCCTACTGGACTCACTCACCCCCGCGGCGCCCCACGCCGTTATTTGCTGGGCGGCAACTTACTAGACATCACTTTCGTGCCATCTAGATTTCAGCGCGTTCTGCTGCCTTGGAACTATTCGCACAACAGACTGCTACTGACGACCCACCCCCAGGCAACATCTTCTGAATTTTCATAATTTGAAAGAACTAGTAACATGTCCTCATCAGGAATTCAAAAGAAATTGCCACGGTCTCTTCGTTGTTTAAATGTTTTTACTGTTTTTGTTTTGTTGTATATATTTATATGTTATTAAAGTTTTATATTCCTACTACTTTGTTGGAGTGCTATATATTTTTAATGTGACACATAATTGTAAAAACTTTGATGTACAAAGAGTCATTCCTAGAATCTTCCGCTTCAGGCTCGGTCCCCTCACCAATCACAATACAGGATGGTTTTCAGATAGTAGGAACACGTGTGGTGTGACGGATCTCATCGGGTGTGGGCCTTGATCTACTATAACTCCTTTGAAGAGGGGTGAATCTTTACAGCTGGAGCCATAAACTACATCTGCAGGGCTAGCTGATAGCCTGGACAATCGGACACAGAGGAAGAGGAGTGTCAGAGGGTGCGGTAGTGAATAGGGCGAAAGGGAGGTGTCGGGCGGGCACAGAGTGTGATTCTCAGGGAAGAGCAGCGCAGATGGGGGAAGGTTTATTGCCCATGCATAAGACAGAGAGCGGTGGTGACCAGTGCCTGGGGGAGATGCTTACGAGGGTGAGGAGCCATGCTACGAATCGACAGCGTGCAGAGAGTGGGTCTGGTCAAGACATCTAAAATGGCTGCCGTGCACGACAAAAGTGTGGCATTTCAAAAAAGGCAAGATGGCGCAGACAATGTTTTTCAACACTTCCTCATTTCCTTCGAATCGAACGTTAACAGACGTTGGGGCATATTACCAAAGTTAAGCGATATTTATCGCTAACGATGCTTACCAACCAATTTTTTACCACTAAGCATCGTCAGAAATTATCGAAGATAAACCTTACTATTATCAAGGTTTATCGCAAATGCGATAATAAACGGCCGCAATGCATGAATATCGCTAAAAACTCAGCGATATTCATGCATTACCGAGCTAATACTCTTAGCCATGTTATCCACCTCCCATTGGATAACATGGCTAAGAACTGCTCAGGGCAGGTGTTACTTTTTGGAGATATTCGCGCTTAGCGCGAATATCTCCAAAAGTTGGTAATAGGAGATAGATATCTTGCATGTTGTAATGCAAGTTATTGTGGTATATGGAACTCATACCATAATCTCTCAGGAAAGCAGAAACTGATCCTTTTGGGACCGCCTAAAAAGGCCTAGGGGGTGAGGAGTACTCTACTTTGCCCCCTTTTCACGTTCCGAACTATTTTATTTTACTCTCTTCTGTAATTACACAAAATAGCAGCGATAAGATGCATCGGAGACACACAGTGAGAGAAAGGAGGCCGGAGATGAAGAAGACATGTCAAATACACATTGGAGATAATATAGTGGCAGAAGGGAAGTAAATATGAGTAAACTTACCATGTAACATAAAAATGTTGCACTCTATACTATAAGTCTCATTTTATACTACAATCACTTCGCTACAACCTCATAAATTAAAAATAAAAATGAATAATGTCTCAAACAATTTTTGATTTCTAAATATAAATTTATTCTTCAGAATTTTCTAAATTTGAAAGAACTAGTAACATGTCCTCATCAGCAATGTCCTCATTAAAAGTCTCCAATGATGATTCTTGTAACTCTATGGTCTCCAAACACTCGATAAATTCGCCATCAAGAGATTGATCAAAAATATCATTCAAGTCATCTCCTCCTTCTGACAATATTTCATTATTGGTGCTGTCAATTTCAATCAATGTAGTGGAATCATTCAAGTCATCTCCTCGTGACAATATTTCATTATTGGTGCTCTCAATTTCAATCAATGTAGTGGAATCATTCAAGTCATCTCCTCCTTGTGACAATATTTCATTATTGGTGCTGTCCATTTCAATCAATCTAATGGAATCATACAAGCCATCTCCTCCTTGTGACAATATTTCATTATTGGTGCTCTCAATTTCAATCAATGTAGTGGAATCATTCAAGTCATCTCCTTGTGACAATATTTCATTCTTGGTGCTGTCCATTTCAATCAATTTAATGGAATCATACAAGTCATGTCCTCCTTGTGACAATATTTCATTATTGGTGCTCTCAATTTCAATCAATGTGTTGGACAATTCAAAAGAAATTGCCACGGTCTCTTCATTGTGAGCCATTTTATTTTGAAATTGCTTGCTGTAAATTGCAGAAAAAAATAATCACTTTCATTTATCGTCTTTAGTAATACATAATATAAAACTAACTTTATCAAGTATTTAGTATAACAGAAGGACTGCAAATAAATAACAGAAAACATTTTTCAAATTATCTTCAAGTGTACAACATAGTTCCCCATACAAATTAACAACTCACCTTTTTAAAAGTAGCAGAAGTGTTAGTACTGTGTAAATCAAACACCAGAAATTCACCACCAAAAATTCCTCACAAATGTACCTCAGACAGTAGTATCACAAAATGGCTGTGGTTTCCTCTCATTTGACATATATACATAACCAATTAACTTTCATCACACACAAATACAAAACCAAAGTAACATTTTAATTGGTTCTAAATTTCAACACTTTCAAATGTGTTTTCCCCATGCAATTTTCCATAGGACATTTACATACGTCTACAGCCTGAATGGCTGAACGGAATTACACCAAACTTGGCAAAATGGTACATCAAACCTAAGAGGTCAGGAAGGATCTACTATGCCCCCTTATGGTCATTTCCCCCTTCGCTTTGGCCTCCTCTTGTCTCTCAATCCTACCGAGGGACAAGATGGCGGCCGCTACGGACTGTTTGGAATGTTGACAGACGCCGGAGAACCAATCAGCTTCGCAAAGCTCCGTAACGCGAAAAGTACGCGAAGCGGAGCGCTGTTACAGATATATATCTTTTTTTCAACGTTAATTTCTCAAAATCCACTGGAGCACATATATTGAGACCTAGCAAAGGCACATCGGGCTACCAGTCCCTAATATTTTGCCAAGTTTCGTGCAAATCCATTCAGCCGTTCGATTATTATTATTTTGTTTTTTTTTTGCCCCGCGGGGCCCTTTTAAAACCTCCACATCAAACCTAGGGGGTCAGCGAGGATCTACTATGCCCCCTTATAGTTATTTCCCCCTTTGTTTTGACCTCCTCTTGTCTCTCGATCCTACCGAGAGACAAGATGGCGGCCGCTACGGACTGTTTGGAATGTTGACAGACGCCGGAGAACCAATCAGCTTTGCTTCACAAAGCTCCGTTGCGCGAAAAGTCCGCGAACCAGAGCGCTAACCGGTCCGCTGTTACAGATATATATCTTTTTTTAAACGTTAATTTCTCAAAATCCACTGGAGCACATATATTGAGACCTACAAAAGGCACATCGGGCTACCAGTCCCTACAATTTTGCCAAGTTTCGTGCAAATCCATTCAGCCGTTCGGGCTAAAAGTGAGGCCAACCGCCCTATGGAAAACTCAATGTTAAAAACACGTTTTGGGACCCCCCTTTTTTCTCGGCCCCCACTGGACGAACCCCCCCCAAATTTTCAAGGGCTGCTCAGAAACAAAATGTGCCATTTTCCTGAAAATTTCAGCCGATTCCGTCCACAAACGCCAAAGTTATTAGACATAGAATTTTCAAAAAACCCATAGAGAAAAAATCCTAACTATATATACCTACTGGCGACCGCCAGTAGGTAATAGAGAGAGAGAGACATATATATATATATATATATATGTGTGTATATATACATAATTTATGACTTATTATTATTAGAGACACCTCTATAAGGCCTTGTAGAATGCATTATTTATAGATTGTAAATAATTGTTGTGACAGAATAACTTACTGCCATGAATGAGGAAATGATATCATCATCTTGCACGCAGCACTTTAAGAGTACTTCACAGGAATGGAAGAAAAACAAAATGGCGATTGTATTGAGTAATAGTTTGTAAATGAGGTTAACAGTCTAGTGTTTAATGAACACAAAGAAGGGTACTACCACTGAGCACTTTTTATAAATGTACTAGACGCCTGGGACTCTATGGTCCAGTTGAAGGCTAATTGTAGCCGAAACGCGTAGGCCGTCCTATTCTTGCACGTTTATGCACATGGTGTTTTAAAAATAAAATAATTTAGATAACCTATCTGCTGTCGTGCCGTGACTTCCGCTGGGAAAAGAAAGGTGGTGAGAGGTATCGAAGGAATATATATATATATATATATATATATATATATATATATATATATATATATATATTACCTACTGGCGGTCGCCAGTAGGTATATATAGTTAGGATTTTTTCTCTATGGGATTTTTGAAAATTCTATGTCTAATAACTTTGGCGTTTGTGGACGGAATTGGCTGAAATTTTCAGGAAAATGGAACATTTTGTTTCTGAGCAGCCCCTGAAAATTTGGGGGGGGGTCGTCAAGGGGGGACCGAGAAAAAAGGGGGGTCCCAAAACGTGTTTTTCCCATGCAATTTTCCATAGGGCGGTTGGCCTCACTTTTAGCTCGAACGGCTGAATGGATTTCCACGAAACTTGGCAAAATTGTAGATATTGTTTGCCCGATGTGCCTTTGCTAGGTCTCAAGATATGTGGTCCTGTGAATTTTGAGTAAATTAGGTTTAAAAAAAGATATATATCTAGAGCCGCGCCCCGGTACGCGTACCGGGGAGCGCTTCGGGCGCACCACGCGACTTGCGCACGGCAAGCTGATTGGTTCTCGGGTGTCTGTAAACATTCGAAACAGTCCGCAGCGGCCGCCATCTTGTGTCTCGGTAGGATTGAGACACAAGAGGTGGCAAAAATCAAAGGGGGGAAATGAGCAAAAGGGGGCAGGGTACACCCCCCTGACCCCCTAGTTTTGATGTGGGGGCCATAAAAGGGTCCCGCGGGTAAAAAAAAAAATTACAAAAATTTCGAATTTCGCGGGGGGAGCGCCCGGTACGCGCACCGGGGAGCTTACAGGGGAGCGTACCAGGAGATAAGAAATGACAGACTTTTTTTCAAAAAAAAAAAGCATTTTTTTATAAATTGTAGGTAGTTCTGAAAAGAACTTTTTTTTGATTTTGTTGTTTTATATATATTTTTTTTTGTTTTTGCTGTTTTATATTTTTTTAGACTTTTTAAAACAATTTTATATTTTTTGGGGATTTTTGTCAAGGGAAAAACAAAAACAGGGATTCCAAAACTGCTCAACAGGAGCAAAAAATAATTGAAAATTTAGGGACTGGCAGAGCAGCGGTGTTGCTGTTTCTTTAGGGCAATGAGTTCAACACTCTGCTCCCCATAGCAGAGCAGTTCGTCACACTCCGTGCACAGAAATTTGATGCCTGCAAACACTGGCTGAATGTTAGGGACCATTCTTCCACGGGGTGGTCCCGAAGGTGTTGCTCCACCAGTGGAGGTGCTGCCGCCATCTGTGGGTAAATTACGTGCCAGCTCTCTGACACTCTCCCTGGCAAAGTTGTTAGGGTGTCTTCTTTTCACATGCCTGATTAAATTAGCATTTCCAAAACTATATTTTTTGAGAGGATTGCCTCTGGATAAACTACTACCACATATTTTGCAGGTTACTTTTGGAGCGTTGACTTTTTTTTGTCCTTCAGGGATGTCATAAAATTTCCAGATGAAATGGGGTTTTTTCTTCTGCTGAGGAGGGTCCTCATCTAAAAATCCGTCTGAGTCACTGCTGGATGACTCTCTTGCAGCCATTACTGTAGATCAGAAAAGTAGGAGATGAACACAGTACACAGAACAGCTCTTGCTCTCTCCAAGTACAAAGCAATAGTGAGAGAAATGGGTGGGTTTCACACAATTTGAAAAAAAAAAAATGCTGAACCAATGAAAAGTGTTATTTTAAAGTCACATGGTTTGACGCGCTTACGCTACGCGCCCCTGGGCGCGTCCCGGGGCGTGTTTCGTAAGCGCATCAGGGCGTTTACGTTGCGCGATCGTATGCGCTTCCGGGTGCGCTTACGCGGTGCGTCGTAAGACGCATCTCGCGGCTACGCGATACGTGTCTTATGACGCAAGGCGTGGCGGCTACGCAATACGTCACAATGTTGTTTTCGTTCGCGGCAATAGCGCTATCGGGACGCTCATCAGTACGCGCCCCGGGGCGCGCCGCAAGATTGCGCTTACCCGTGCGTTCACCTGTCCGCGCCCCGGGAGCGCACCAAAAAGAATTTAAAAAAAAAATGACAGAATTAGAAAATATAAAATTCGATTTAAAATGTATTATTTTTTAAAACTATAAAGATTTGCTATTAAAAAACCTATGAAATTCACTGAAAAAACCATAGGTTATAGACCATATATAGTTAGGAATTAGCATTTACAAAACCTTGAAAATTCACTGAAAAAACCATAGGTTATAGACCATATATAGTTAGGAATTAGCATTTACAAAACCTTATTTTACTCACACAAAACCATTGAAATTCCATATATAGTTAGTTGCACTAACTATATATCGCGCACCTGCAATCCACTGCTGATGATGTCACATATTACATCATTCATGACATGGTCAGTGACATCACTGATGACATCACTGATGACATCTCAAATGACATCACTGATGACATCACTGATGACATCTCATTTGACATTACTGATCACATCACTGATGACATCATTCATGTGATGATACGATGAACCTCTTCAGACTCTAATATAACCTTAGATACACTCAGTGTAAACAGACACTCACAGACTGTCACTCATCCATGGAGTTACTCACACACCTAGTCAGTCATGCAAAGAATCAATCACACCTCCATTTCCTCAACTATACAGTTATACACACCTTACTTATTAAAACATATACTAACACATATTTACTCTCTTACACAATCCCTGATACAAGTTCACAATGATCCATACAGCCACTCACACATTCACTGGCTCTTATGCACAGTTATTTATATATGTCAACTATCACATGTACTGTGTTTTACATATGTACTTACTTTGACATGTAGCACTGAGATATCCATTCACTCACCAATACACTCATGCACACAGTCAACTGCCCATACAGCTGTATCCACATGCACTTTTGAACCCATACATCTAGTGAATCAACTGCTCACACATCAATGCACAGTCATACACCTCCCAGCCACCCACACACACACTCAGTCTCCCATACAAATACTTGGGCAACCAATCAATAACCCATATAGTTACTCATATAGCTACTGATCAACACATGCATCAGATTACAGAACAACAGACACAATAATGCACAATTTAAAACAGTTTGGTCACTAACCCAGGCACTCAGTGAGACACATTTAATCACTCACTTATACAGTCAGTCATGCACCTACTAAATCCTTCATCCAGACACTTATACATCCACTCATTCTTCAATATGTAAGACATATTTTAACTTTACAGAAACATACAGTCACTGGATGTTGTCATCAGTGATGTCATCAGTGATGTCATTTGAGATGTCATCAGTGATGTAATCAGTGATGTCACTGACCATGTCATGAATGATGTAATATGTGACATCATCAGCAGTGGATTGCGGGTGCGCGATATATAGTTAGTGCAACTAACTATATATGGAATTTCAATGGTTTTGTGTGAGTAAAATAAGGTTTTGTAAATGCTAATTCCTAACTATATATGGTCTATAACCTATGTTTTTTTCAGTGAATTTTCAAAGTTTTGTAAATGCTAATTCCTAACTATATATGGTCTATACCCTATGGTTTTTTCAGTGAATATATATATATATATATATATATATATATATATATATATATATATATATATATATATATATATAATATGAATGTCTGACATAATATCGACAGACAGAATATCTACATACAAAAATATCGACACAAAAATATCGAAATCAAAAATATCGGAGTCATATCTTCATGAAGGTAAGTACAAAAATATCGAAAAATTAATATCGTAGTACAAAAATATCGAAATTAAAAATATCGTTTTTTTAAATGTATTAATAATAATGTAAAAATAATTTTAAAATACATATAATTTTACAAATATTAAATAAAAACATTAAAACATAATTAAAAAATTAAAACTAATACATATACATTTAAAATAAATAAAAAACTCTACATATAAATTAATATATATACGTACTCCACATATTGCAACAGTAGGAAAATCGTTGGATAACGTAGGGGTAAAAATTACTATTCCCACTCCAGAGGGTGCAACAGTAGGGAAAGCGTTGGGTAGCGTAGGGGTTTAAATTACTATTCCCACTCCAGAGGGTGCAACAGTAGGGAAAGCGTTGGATGGATGTATGACGTTACAACTCATACTTTTACAACGCATACCATTACAACGAAATTTTTACAACGCAAAAACTATTACAACGCATGTATTTACAACACAACGCAGGTACCTTTGCAACGCATACCATTACAACGTAAGTATTAGTAAGTATATATTAATTTTTTTAATTTAAAATAATTGAAAATAATATAATTTAATTTAATATAATTTAATGTAATTTAAATTGTTTTAATTTCATTTAATTGATTTAATTTAAATTACATTTTATTTTATTTTTACCCTGTACCCCTGTACCCCAAAAACCCAAAACTTACCCTGAACCCTAAAAATACCCCTGTACCCCAAAAACCCAAAACCGACCCTAAAAATACCCCTTTATCCAAAAACTGAAAACTTACCCTGAACCCTAAAAATACCAAAAACCCAAAACTGACCCTGAACCCTAAAAATACCCCTTTACCCAAAAACTGAAAACTGAGCCTGAACCCTAAAAATACCCCTTTACCCAAAAACTGAAAACTGACCCTGAACCCTAAAAATACCCCTTTACCCAAAAACTGAAAACTGACCCTGAACCCTAAAAATACCCCTTTACCCAAAAACTGAAAACTGACCCTGAACCCTAAAAATACCCCTTTACCCAAAAACTGAAAACTGACCCTGAACACTAAAAATACCCTTTTACCCAAAAACTGAAAACTGACACTGAACCCTAAAAATACCCCTTAAAAAAACCAAAACATATAAAATTTAAAATATAATTATATACTTACCTATACTTACGTTGTAATGGTATGCGTTGTAAAGGTACCTGCAATGTAAAAACATGCGTTCTAAACACATGCGTTGTAATGGTTTTTGCATTGTAAAAACTTTGTTGTAATGGTAGTGCGTTGTAAAAGTTGCGTTGTAAAGGTTGTTTCCCCGTTGGATAGCGTTGGGGTAAAAATTACTATTCCCAAACTACTCCACCTTTAACACACAACACACTACACATATAAAAAAGACAATTAATATACATTTCAATTAATCAATTAATAACAATTAATATTACTAAATTGATGTAATTATAAATGAAATACATAAAACATATTAATTACTAATTAATTAACAATAAATACCAAAAAAAAATACAATCTCTTTAATTAATTACATTTAATTATATCACACCCTATCCCCCTATAAACACACAACCCACTACACATAAATAAATCATATCATTTAATCACTTAATAATTATTAATTACCAATTAATTATTACTTAACAATAACAAAAAATTAAATATATTAGCACATTAACTCTAAATAATTTAATTACATAATTAATATTATTTAATTACCAATTAATTATTAATTAACAATAACAACACATGAAATATATTAGCACATTAACTGTAAATAATTTAATTACATAATTAATATTATTTCATTACCAATTAATTATTAATTAACAATAACAATTAAGTAAATATATTAGCACATTAGCTGTAATTAATTTAATTTACTAATTAATATTATTTATTCCCAATAAATTAATTAACAATAACAAAAAAATATATATAAAAAAATTACTCTAATTAATGTAATTAACTAATTCATATTAATTAATTACCAATTAATTATTAATTAAAAATATGTACAAAATTATATTAAATAATTAACTAATTAATATTAATTAATTACCAATTAATTATTAATTAAAAATATTTACAAACATATATTAATTAATTAATTATTATTAAATTACTTCCCACCCTATTCCCCTATAAACCCACAACCCGCTCTGATACTAAAACGCAAAATGTAAACAAATTTACAAATTTTCAAACATACATTACAAAACATGTTTAACAAACATATAAACAACATAATAAAATACATAACACTAAACAAAATTTCGATATTAGTAAAATTCTATATTGGTAAGATACATACCTTAAAAAAACGATATTCTGTCTACCGATATTTTGGACATCGATATTCTATACTATCGAAATTAAAACATCGATATTATTGTATATCGATATTTTAATTTCGATATTTTGTCTGCATACCATATTATATATATATATTATATATATATATTATATATATTATATATATATATAATATTCACTGAAAAAACCATAGGTTATAGACCATATATAGTTAGGAATAAGCATTTACAAAACCTTATTTTACTCACACAAAACCATTGAAATTCGCATATATAGTTAGTTGCACTAACTATATATCGCGCACCCGCAATCCACTGCTGATCATGTCACATATTACATCATTCATGACATGGTCAGTGACATCACTGATGACATCACTGATGACATCTCAAATGACATCACTGATGACATCACTGATGACATCTCAAATGACATCACTGATGACATCACTGATGACATCTCAAATTACATCACTGATGACATCACTGATGACATCACTGATGACATCTCAGATGACATCACTGATGACATCACTGATGACATCTCATTTGACATTACTGATCACATCACTGATGACATCATTCATGTGATAATACGATGAACCTCTTCAGACTCTAATATAACCTTAGATACACTCCGTGTAAACAGACACTCACAGACTGTCACTCATCCATGGAGTTACTCACACACCTAGTCAGTCATGCAAAGAATCAATCACACCTCCATTTCCTCAACTATACAGTTATACACACCTTACTTATTCAAACATATACTAACACATATTTACTCTCTTATACAATCCCTGATACAAGTTCACAATGATCCATACAGCCACTCACACATTCACTGGCTCTTATGCACAGTTATTTATATATGTCAACTCTCAGATGTACTGTGTTTTACATATGTACTTACTTTGACATGTGGCACTGAGATATCCATTCACTCACCAATACACTCATGCACACAGTCAACCGCCCATACAGCTGTTTCCACATGCACTTTTGAACCCATACATCTAGTGAATCAACTGCTCACACATCTATGCACAGAGTCATACACCTCCCAGCCACCCACACACACACTCAGTCTCCCATACAAATACTTGGGCAACCAATCAATAACCCATATACTTACTCATATAGTTACTGATCAACACATGCAGCAGTTTACAGAACAACAGACATAATGATGCACAAATTAAGACAGTTTAGTCACTAAACCATGCACTCAGTGAGACACATTTAATCACTCACTCATACAGTCAGTCATGCACCTACTAAATCCTTCATCCAGACACTTATACATCCACTCATTCTTCAATATGTAAGACATATTTTAACTTTACAGAAACATACAGTCACTGGATGTTTTCATCAGTGATGTCATCAGTGATGTCATTTGAGATGTCATCAGTGATGTCATCAGTGATGTCACTGACCATGTCATGAATGATGTAATATGTGACATGATCAGCAGTGGATTGCGGGTGCGCGATATATAGTTAGTGCAACTAACTATATATGCAAATTTCAATGGTTTTGTGTGAGTAAAATAAGGTTTTGTAAATGCTTATTCCTAACTATATATGGTCTATAACCTATGGTTTTTTCAGTGAATTTTCAAGGTTTTGTAAATGCTAATTCCTAACTATATATGGTCTATAACCTATGGTTTTTTCAGTGAATTTCAATGGTTTTTTAATAGCAAATATCAAAAGCTGTAAAATGTATTCTTCTATTAAAGGAAAAATATATTTTATATGTATTTAATATAATTTTTTTATGTATATAAATTTTTTGAGGGAACGAATTTATCAACTATCATGCTGAAGAAGAGTGTGGGGAAAAAAAACCAAAGAGGAGGACTAAGAGGAAAGAACAATCAGTTCAAAAATACAATTGCTTTAAAGCATGAAGTGCTTTTCCACACCTTTACATTTAAATAACCCATATTAGAACATACAAAATATCTACAGAGGAGACGGTGTACATTGAATTTTAGACTCTTCATTGGTACCTACATGTTGGTACTTACATCACCCACACAACACAACAGCTCTATTCAGAGCTACCCTACCTCAAAGCACTCTAAAATATTGTATTAATATTTCCCTTGGTTTTCCCCTTGTTACGCTTTCCGGAATGCTACCCGGTGCGCGGACCGGGCGCTAACCGTGCGAAAATATGAATTTTTCTTTCATTTTTTTTTACATATATGGGCCTCCTCAGCCACCCTCAGAAAACCTAGGGGGTCAGGATATGTCTCCCGTGCCCCCTTATACCCATTCCCAACATTGTTTATCCTCCATCTTGTGACTAAATTTGTCCGAAACACAAGATGGCGGACTCCCGTTACGCTACCGGTGAGCTACCCGGTTCGTGTACCGGGTAGCGCTTCCACCACGAAAAATCGAAAAAAAAATTATTTTACTTTTTTGCCCCGCCGGGCCCTTTAATAGCCCCCACATCAATCCTAGGGGGTCAGGAGGGGTCTACCTTGCCCCCTTTCATTCTTTTCCCCCTTCGTTTATTTCCCCCTCTTGTCTCTCGATCCTATCGAGAGACAAGATGGCGGCCGCTCCGGACTGTTTAGAATGTTGACAGTCACCGGAGAGCCAATCCGCTTCTCCTCGCGAAGTTCCGTTACGCGTCTGGTACGCGAACCGGGGCGCTAACCGGGACGCTGTCACAGATATATATATTTTTTTTAACGTTAATTTCTCAAAATCCACTGGAGCACATATCTTGAGTCCTAGCAAAGGCACATCGGGCAAACAGTCTCTACAATTTTGCCAAGTTTCATAGAAATCCATTCAGCCGTTCGAGCTAAAAGTGAGTCCAACCGCCCTATGGAAAACTCAATGTTAAAAACACGTTTTGGGACCCCCCTTTTTTCTCGGCCCCCACTTGACGAAACCCCCCCAAACTTTAAAGGGACGCTAAGAAACAAAATGTGCCATTTTCCTGAAAATTTCAGACAATTCCGTCCATCAACGCCAAAGTTATTCAACATAGAATTTTCAGAAATCCCTATTCAAAAAAATCCTAACTATATATACCTACTGGCGACCGCCAGTAGGTTATATATATATTTATATATATATATATATATATATATATATATATATATATATATATATATATATATATATAACATTTCTATGGCAAAATGAAACCGCTTATTTTGTTCCTTTTCAAATTAAATGTATTAAGTGTTACCACTTTATTCCAATCAAGATGACTTCAGGTGTGCCATACTTTTGTCATAAGTAAGACTGTTAGCGTTCTAGTTGTTCTTTAGAACACTCTGGGACATTCTGGCATTGGGCTATAGTTGGGCTACATCTGGCTGATATTTGGGCTACATTTGGGCTCTTTTGCTCTGGTGGCCATCTTGGGAGACTGCATATCAGAATTGTTTTAATGAAATATAAGAGGATTTGAGAAGTCACTCAAAATGTGCCCTAATTTTTATTTCTTCAGCACTAATCATAATTTCTATGGCAATATGAACCCCCTCATGTTGTTCCTTTGCAAATTCAATGTTTTAAGTGTTAACACTTTATTCCAATCAAGATGACTTCAGGTGTGCCATACTTTTGTCATAAGTAAGACTGTTAGTGCTCTAGTTGTTCTTTAGAACACTCTGGGCCATTCTGTCACTGGGCTATAGTTGGGCTACATGTGGCTGATATTTGGGCTACATTTGTTTTTTTTTGTCTCTGGTGGCCATCTTTGGGCTACATTGGGCTTCATTGGGCTTCATTGGGCTACATTGGGCTACATTTGGGCTCTAACATATATATAGCCCAATGTAGCCCAATATATATTTTTCAAAGTTAATTTTCGTAAAAACCACTGGAGCATATATCTTGAGACATAGCAAAGGCACATCGAGCTACCAGTCCCTACAATTTTGCCAAGTTTCGTGGAAATCCATTCAGCCGTTCGAGCTAAAAGTGAGTCCAACCGCCCTATGGAAAACTCAATGTTAAAAACACATTTTGGGACCCCCCTTTTTTCTCGGCCCCCGCTTGACGAAACCCCCCCATATTTTCAGGGGCTGCTCAGAAACATAATGTTCCATTTTCCTGAAATTTTCAGCCAATTCCGTCCTCAAACGCCAAAGTTATTCGACATAGAATTTTCAAAAATCCCATAGGAAAAAAATCCTAACTATATATACCTACTGGTGACCGCCAGTAGGTAATATATATATATATATATATATATATCACTGAAAAAACCATAGGTTATAGACCATATATAGTTAGGAATTAGCATTTACAAAACCTTGAAAATTCACTGAAAAAACCATAGGTTATAGACCATATATAGTTAGGAATTAGCATTTAAAAAACCTTATTTTACTCACACAAAACCATTGAAATTCCATATATAGTTAGTTGCACTAACTATATATCGCGCACCCGCAATCCACTGCTGATCATGTCACATATTACATCATTCATGACATGGTCAGTGACATCACTGATGACATCACTGATGACATCTCAAATGACATCACTGATGACATTACTGATGACAACATCCAGTGACTATGTTTCTGTAAAGTTAAAATATGTCTTACATATTGAAGAATGAGTGGATGTATAAGTGTCTGGATGAAGGATTTAGTAGGTGCATGCCTGACTGTATGAGTGAGTGATTAAATGTGTCTCACTGAGTGCATGGGTTAGTGACTAAACTGTCTTAATTTGTGCATCATTATGTCTGTTGTTCTGTAAACTGCTGCATGTGTTGATCAGTAGCTATATGAGTAACTATATGGGTTATTGATTGGTTGCCCAAGTATTTGTATGGGAGACTGAGTGTGTGTGTGGGTGGCTGGGAGGTGTATGACTCTGTGCATAGATGTGTGAGCACTAGATGTATGGGTTCAAAAGTGCATGTGGAAAGAGCTGTATGGGCGGTTGACTGTGTGCATGAGTGTATTGGTGAGTGAATGGATATCTCAGTGCTGCATGTCAAAGTAAGTACATATGTAAAACACAGTACATGTGAGAGTTGACATATATAAATAACTGTGCATAAGAGCCAGTGAATGTGTGAGTGGCTGTATGGATCACTGTGAACTTGTATCAGGGATTGTATAATAGAGTAAATATGTGTTAGTATATGTTTGAATAAGTAAGGTGTGTATAACTGTATAGTTGAGGAAATGGAGGTGTGATTGATTCTTTGCATGACTGACTAGGTGTGTGAGTAACTCCATGGATGAGTGACAGTCTGTGAGTGTCTGTTTACACTGAGTGTATCTAAGGTTATATTAGAGTCTGAAGAGGTTCATCGTATTATCACATGAATGATGTCATCAGTGATGTGATCAGTAATGTCAAATGAGATGTCATCAGTGATGTCATCAGTGATGTCATTTGAGATGTCATCAGTGATGTCATCAGTGATGTCATTTGAGATGTCATCAGTGATGTCATCAGTGATGTCACTGACCATGTCATGAATGATGTAATATGTGACATGATCAGCAGTGGATTGCGGGTGCGCGATATATAGTTAGTGCAACTAACTATATATGGAATTTCAATGGTTTTGTGTGAGTAAAATAAGGTTTTTTAAATGCTAATTCCTAACTATATATGGTCTATAACCTATGGTTTTTTCAGTGAATTTTCAAGGTTTTGTAAATGCTAATTCCTAACTATATATGGTCTATAACCTATGGTTTTTTCAGTGAATTTCAATGGTTTTTTAATAGCAAATATCATAAGCTGTCGAATGTCAAGTACGTGGTAAGTGAAAACATTTTCGTGTTTATGCACACTGATCTGCTTTGAATGGTGCCCCCCCCCTCATTTCTATTAGGAGTACTCTCTCTTTGCAGATAGTGAAAGGTAGTTAACGCAGGCCTTTGCCCCCGTTGTAATCCGTAGTGCCTGCTTCTCTCTCCATTTGATTGATTGTTATCCAAGTATTTACTGTTTTAGAATTAGTTCTCTTTGGTTCATTCTCTATTTACAAACAAACACAGAGTCGCAATACTTTGTTTAGTCTTTGCAGATAACGAAAAATCGTGTAAAAAAAAAGAAAAGGAATCGAGTAAAATCAGTAGGCCACTAATGGGATCTCTTTTTGACCTCGCTAAAATAGAAACATTAGGAACAACCCCTCATGACAAATACAAAACTAGTGAGATGAACTGAACTCCACACAATGATGGCTGCAAAACAGCTCGGCTCCGCCACCCACCCCGCCCAAAATAACGATAAAGAGTGGCTGCCATGATTGGTTGCGGAATGGCCACAACGGAGCTACGAAATGGTGCTGCTCTCATGCTAACCCCAGCTTCAGTCTGAAACATCCAGAAACACTGTAGACTACCAATTCGATCAGTTCCGGTAGCGCCCCAATTTAACCCGGTAGAGAAGAACTAGCCCTCCCCTCTTTGACTGATGGTTCTTGTTGCCTGTCCCTTCTGTTGTCATTTAACAGAACTATTTAGCCTGCTGAAAGGGGTTGTGTTCCGACCGCTGGTTGGTGGAGACATTTTGACTATATTCTGGACCTGCGTTGTCGCGTAATGCGTCATATGACGCGCCGCGTTAGCGCATCCGGAAGTCATCCGGGGCGAGCAGCGCGTAACGTAAGCATAACAAGTCATGTGACTTGTTAATAAAACTTTTCATTGGTTCATTTTACTTTTCTTATTGTAATGATGAAAGGCTTGGTCATATCACCTAAAAATTACGCTTTTCATTACTTCCGAACATTATTTTTTCTTAAATATATGTTATAATGTTCCAGGCTAATGTACTTTCCCGGAAATTTTACAACTGTCCTGCAAGTAAAATATATTCTTTTTTCGAGAAAAAGAGCGTTTCTTCGTCCCATGATGGAGCCGTTGAGCAAAAGAGGGTCGACCTGCTGTCTTAGTCGCCGATACGCCTGAATATGAGATTCTTATCGATCACTTTATGTTGCAGGAATAGAAAACACAACAGCCCTTGACCATTTATCTTTACTGCGTTCCTTCGTATTATACCTTTTACCCTTCATGTAATTGGTCTGCTTTATTTCACTTGCCTTTTAATGATTCTAAAACAGTGACTATTATTAAAAACTTTACCAATGTATATACTACTACCATGTTTTCTTTTAAAAACCTTTATTGTGAAAATTTCATTATACAAATACGAGCCTATAACCACGTGGGCCTGCCACGGAGCAAACTGTAATCGTATATGATGAATAGACATTTACACTGTAGAGGAACGTAACGGGCGGGCCATTAGGTTGCAAGAACTAAGGTGTCTAACAGTTACGGAATCGGTGGACGTACATTTTATAATTAAAATACGACAGGGCCAGTTACAATAAAATTATCTAGATATACATTTGCGGGCAAGTACCATGGGTGACGTTAATTCGAACTTTCAACAGTACAGTAATCAATAACACATCAGAACTTAATATCAATAGGAATGTCGAAATATTCAATCAATTCTCGTCCCCGCCCGCCATGTGCTTCAAAACTGCATACGTATCTCGTGATTTCAAGGTTCTGCAACCAGTACACAACAAGGAGTTACGAGTCCCATTTATTCCGGCGCCATTTTGGGCGAGGACGGGCAGGTCCAGGATATACTCAAAATGTCTCTACCAACCATCGACTATGATGATGTTCATATGCTGTATTTATTAGAGTAACACTCATCTGTCCACATGAAATTAATTTACCACAATCTAAACATGTCATTTTAATCTTTCCAAAGTTCTTCTAAATATTTGGGACCGTTTCCCTTGCCTCTGAAGCTCTCAGTGCCACTTCTTTGATGAATGTACTAGCAGGTCAGGGGTTCTCCTCCAAATCTCTCTTTTATGCAGCACTATAATTAATTGGTGCCACCTCTCCATATGACGATGCATGGTATAGTTACCACAACTATATATTTTTTCGGTTCCTCTGGAGAGTTCATCGTGGCAGATGAAGCGTGTAACGTACCGGGCATTTACCTTTTTTTGCATGTACAGGAAAGGAAAAAAAAATCGAGCGTCCGAGTTCTAAGGTGTCCCAGGGCCATTTTAGTGGACCAGGCCCAAATCCAAAGAACAGCCATCTCACAGGCTAATGGGGCGACCCACGCCGAGTTTCAGCATTGTAGGATGACCACACCAGTACAGCAACTTGCTAGACATCACCTCGGTGCCATCCGAATCTTGGCATCTCAACGCCTACTGGTATCTTCCATACAGAAAATATTGTTACGCTGCCTTTGGCCCCATTCGCACATCGGTCCTCAACTTAGACATCACCTCGGTGCCATCCGGATCTTGGCATCTCAGCGCCTTGTGGTGTATTCTCTTCAGAAAATATTGTTGCGCTGCCTTTGGCCCCATTCGCACATCGGTCCGCAACTTAGACATCACCTCGGTGCCATCCGGATCTTGGCATCTCAGCGCCTTGTGGTGTCTTCTACTCCGAAAATATTGTAGAAAATATTGTTGCGCTGCCTTTGGCCCCATTCGCACATCAGTCCGCTACTGACACCATCTCACAGGCCAACAGGGCGCCCCACGCCGACTTTTACCATTGTAGGATGGCCACACCAGTGCCACAACTTGCTAGACACCACCTCGGTGCCATCCGGATCTTGGCATCTCAGCGACTTGTGGGGTCTTCAAATCAGAAAATATTGTTGCGCTGCCTTTGGCCCCATTCGCACATCGGTCCGCTACTGACGCCATCTCACAGGCCAACGGGGCGCCCCACGCCGACTTTCAACATTGTAGGATAGCCACACCAGTGCGGCAACTTACTAGACACCACCTCGGTGCCATCCGGATCTTGGCCCGTTGTGCTGCCTTCGGCCTATTCGCACATCTGTCCGCTACTGACGCAAACTCACAGGCCAACTGGGCGACCCACGCCGACTTTCAGCATTGTAGGATGGCCACACCAGTGCTGCAACTTGCTGGACACCACCTTGGTGCCATCCGGATCTTGGCGCGTTGTGCTGCCTTCGGCCTATTCGCACATCGGTCCGCTACTGACGCCATCTCACAGGCCAACGGGGCGCCCCACGCCGACTTTCAACATTGTAGGATGGCCACAGAAGTGCGGCAACTTACTAGACACCACCTCGGTGCCATCCGGATCTTGGCGCGTTGTGCTGCCTTCGGCCTATTTGCGCATCGGTCCGCTACTGACGCAAACTCACAGGCCAACGGGGCGCCCCACGCCGACTTTCAGCATTGTAGGATGGCCACACCAGTGCTGCAACTTGCTGGACACCACCTCGGTGCCATCCGGATCTTGGCGCATTGTGCTGCCTTCGGCCTATTCGCACATCGGTCCGCTACTGACGCCATCTCACAGGCCAACGGGGCGCCCCACGCCGACTTTCAACATTGTAGGATGGCCACAGAAGTGCGGCAACTTACTAGACACCACCTCGGTGCCATCCGGATCTTGGCGCGTTGTGCTGCCTTCGGCCTATTCGCACATCGGTCCGCTACTGACGCAAACTCACAGGCCAACGGGGCGCCCCACGCCGACTTTCAGCATTGTTGGATGGCCACACCAGTGCGGCAACTTACTAGACACCACCTCGGTGCCATCCGGATCTTGGCGCGTTGTGCTGCCTTCGGCCTATTCGCACATCGGTCCGCTACTGACGCAAACTCACAGGCCAACGGGGCGCCCCACGCCGACTTTCAGCATTGTAGGATGGCCACACCAGTGCACCTTACTAGACACCACCTTGGTGCCATCCGGATCTTGGCGCGTAGTGAAGCTGCAGCAGCTGCAAATAAGCTTCAGACAGTGTTGCAACCGCTGCTCAGAACTCTCAACTATGACACCACCTCGGTGCCATCCGGATCTTGGCGCGTTGTATTGCCTTCGGCCTATTCGCACATCGGTCCGCTACTGACGCCGCCTCACGTGCCAACGTATTTTCTCCGCATTTTATACCCTATGCCGCATAACAGGTCATGTGACTTGTTTATAAAACTTTTCATTGGTTCATTTTACTTTTGGTTTCCTAATGATGGAAGGCTTGATCATATGACCTAAAAACAACACTTTTCATTGGATGAAAACTTTTTTTTTTCCCAAACGATGAAAGCCCCACCTTGTTTCTGGATGTTTCGGACTGAAGCTGGCGTCAGCATGAGAGCACCACCATCTCGTAGCTCAGTTGTGGTCATTCCGCGAGCAATCATGGCAGCCGCTCCCCACAAGAAGCCTGCAGGAGTCGGGCCCCCAAAACTTTTGATGAATTCTCAAGGCGGAGGGGACGCTTTCGAGAATGGGGTCCAAGACCTAGCAGACAAGCGTCCGATTTCCAAGGTGTCCCAGGGCCATTTCAGTGGACCAGGCCCAAAAAGGAAACAGCCTGCCGCCATTTTGAGAGTCCTGTGACAGCCGCCTATCGCTGCACCGCAAGAGTGGGCGCAACTCAGCTGAATTGCGGCTTTTGACACAGTGGACCAAAAACGGACGGAATGGCAACTGAAACGGTAAAGGGGCGCCCCACTACAACAGATGACACTCCACCTGGAGAGGCCCGTTCACGCCGCCTCCCCCCACGCCGTTATTCGGAGCAGCATTGTAGGATACCAAAACCAGTGCGGCAACTTACTGGACATCACCTTGGTGCCATCGTTCTGCTGCCTTGGAACTATTCGCACAACAGTTTGCTACTGATGACCCACCCCCCGCGACGCCCCACGCCGTTATTTGCTGGGTGGCAACTTACTAGACATCACTTTCGTGTCATCTAGATTTCAGCGCGTTCTGCTGCCTTGGAACTATTCGCACAACAGTTTGCTACTGATGACCCACCCCCCGCGACGCCCCACGCCGGAAATCTGGACGTTGTGCTGCGTTGGGACTATTCGCACAGCCGACCGCTACTTCGTTGTTTTTCCCTAAAAATGTTTATATGTTATTACTATTTTTGTTTTCTTGTATATATTTATAAATTATTAAAGTTTTATAATCTTACTACTTTGTCGGAGTGCTATATATTTTTAATGTGACACATAATTGTAAAAACTTTGATATACAAAGAGTCATCCCTGGAATCTTACGCTTCAGGCTCGGTCCCCTCCCCAATCACAATACAGGATGGTTTTCAGATAATAGCAACGCTTCTGCTGTGACGGATCTCATAGAGTGTGGGCCTTGATCTACTATAACTCCTTTGAAGAGGGGTGATTCTTTACAGCTGTGGCCATAAACTACATCTGCAGGGCTAGCTGATACCCTAGGACCAGCCTGGACAATCGGACACAGAGAAAAAGGAGTGACAGAGGGTGCGGTAGTGAATAGGGCGAAAGGGAGGTGTCGGGCGGGCACAGGGTGTGATTCTCAGGGAAGAGCAGCGCAGATGGGGGGAGGTTTATTACCCATGCATAAGACAGAGAGCGGGGGTGACCACTGCCTGGGGGAGATGCTTGCGAGGGTGGGGAGCCATGCTAAGGATCGACAGCGTGCACAGAGTGGGTCTGGTCAAGGCATCTAAAATGGCTGCCGTGCACGACAAAAGTGTGGCATTTGAAAAAAGACAAGATGGCGCAGACAATGTTTTTCAACACTTCCTGATTTCCTTCGAATCGAACGTTAACAGACGTTGGGGCATATTACCAAAGTTAAGCGATATTTATCCCTAACGATGCTTAGCAACGATTTTTTTACCGTCAGAAATTATCGCAGATAAACCTTGCTATTATCAAGGTTTATCGCAAATACGATAAAAAACGACCGCAATGCATTAATATCGCTGAAAACTCAGCGATATTCATGCATTACCGAGCTAATGCTCTTAGCCATATTATCCACCTCCCATTGGATAACATGGCTAAGAACTGCTCAGGGCAGGTGGTAGCTTTTGGAGATATTCACGCTTATCTCGAATATTTCCAAAAGTTGATAATAGGAGATAGCGATGTTAGCGACTGTTTCCAGTCGCTAACATCTTGGCATGCCCACTTTGCATGTCATTAGTGATAAATATTACTCACATGCAAAGTGGGGCCCAAGATGGTCGCTATCTTCTACTAGCCGTCGCTAACTGGTGTTAGCAACAGCTAGGTAATACACATATAATTTTATCTCCGCGAAGCGGAGCGCTGTTACAGATATATATCTTGTTTTTGAACGTTAATTTCTCAAAATGCACTGAAGCACATATATTGAGACCTAGCAAAGGCACATCGGGCTACCAGTCCCTACAATTTTGCCAAGTTTCGTGCAAATCCATTCAGCTGTTTGATCCTACCGAGAGACAAGATGGCGGCCGCTACGGACTGTTTGGAATGTTTACAGACACCGGAGAGCCAATCAGCTTCGCTTCGCAAAGCTCCGTAACGCGAAAAGTACGCGAAGCGGTGCACTGTTACAGATATATATCTTTTTTTGAACGTTAATTTCTCAAAATCCTCTGGAGCACATATATTGAGATCTAGCAAAGGCACATCGGGCTACCAGTCCCTACAATTTTCGTGCAAATCCATTCAGCTGTTCGATTATTATTATTATTATTTTTTTTGCCCCGCGGGGCCCTTTTAAAACCTCCACATCAAACGTAGGGGGTCAGCGAGGATCTACTATTCCCCCTTATGGTCATTTGCCCCTTGGCTTTGGCCTCCTCTTGTCTCTCAATCCTACCGAGAGACAAGATGGCGGCCGCTACGGACTGTTTGGAATGTTGACAGACGCCGGAGAACCAATCAGCTTCGCTTCACAAAGCTCCGTTGCGCGAAAAGTACGCGTCCTGGAGCGCTGCCCGGTCCGCTGTTACAGATATATATCTTTTTTTAAACGTTAATTTCTCAAAATCCACTGTAGCACATATATTGAGACCTACAAAAGGCACATCGGGCTACCAGTCCCTACAATTTTGCCAAGTTTCGTGCAAATCCATTCAGCCGTTCGGGCTAAAAGTGAGGCCAACCGCCCTATGGAAAACTCAATGTTAAAAACACGTTTTGGGACCCCCCTTTTTTCTCAGCCCCCCCTTGACGAACCCCCCCCAAATTTTCAAGGGCTGCTCAGAAACAAAATGTGCCATTTTCCTGAAAATTTCAGCCAATTCCGTCCACAAACGCCAAAGTTATTAGACATAGAATTTTCAAAAATCCCATAGAGAAAAAATCCTAACTATATATACCTACTGGCGACCGCCAGTAGGTAATATATATACATACACATAGGGCGCATGCCCGAAACGCGTCGGTGTGACAGACTGATTGTGGGAGTTTGCTAAATAAATCAGTCAATTCTTGATTCCTGAGCGCTGCAAATTATTTTTCTGAATAAAAAAAAAAACACACACATATATATAATATATATATATATATATATATATATATATATATATATATATATATATATATATATTCCACCAGTTTGCTTACAAGCATGAGACGCACTCGGAAAGTTGCAGCATAAGGGTTTATTTTTCCAACAACACGCTACGCGTTTCGACAATAACTCTTGTCTTGTTCACCCATGATTAAACCCCTGTAGGTAACATAGAGATATACACTTTGTGTCACGTTCATAAACATAAAGGAAGGATTTGTGCAAAGCGATCCTGTTGTAATTCCACAGTACTGCCTCCCGCCATTTTGGAGTGGTACACTCGAAAATAAAAGGTAACTGTAAAAGTACTGATTCTAACCCACACAGGAGCAGCAATGTCGTGAAAAATAATAAAAAGTCAGCGTATTACATTCATACTTGACTTCAAAGGTACACATTGCAAATACAAAGAAACCATTGCAAATACATTCGTAATTACGTTCGGTCTAGTGCCATGAACATATACTATTTGCTCGTAGCGACGGGTTATATAAATGGCTAGGTAATTATATATATATTTTTTATATATTTATGGCAAGGAAATATTGATCCATCCATGTACGGACTGGAACACATGTATTCTCCAACAACTAGTGACCCACTAGTACACACTACACACAGATGTGTTGTTTGAGGACTAGTGCCCCACAACGATCAACCAACCTAAGTTCATGAACACAATTTCAACTTATTTCAAGGATTTACAGTATTTGGCGCATATCTAGTTATCCTACAGGGAACGGTGCAGAAAATTAATAAAAGTGACAGTTTTACTTTCATACAGGTGCAAGTGTATTTTATCCAGATTTCGGGTGGGTCAAAGACCGTGACTATAGGTGTGACAGGAGTGAAAATCTTCCATTCTTCCTACAAAAAACACATAATACAAACAGTTAAAAACTTCATTAAAAATCAAGTTAAATGTTATTCAATGAGTATTTTAACTTATTCGAAACACACAGATAATTCACTTCAAAGTTATATGTAATCAAGGGGTACACAATAGCCTTAAGAAACTCAGCATATGTCTAATCCTCGTGTAGATGAGTTGCTAGCTCCTCATCCCAATTATGTCCTCCGGGGAACTTGGTTTCGAGTTCCATGATCCAGCGTGATTCTTTCTTCCTCAACGCTAGCTCACGGTTCCCTCCTCTTCTCCCAATATTGATCTGCTCAACAACAAAGTATCTAAGTAGGGAGGTATCAGACTGGTGGTGTTCCCGGAAATGTCTGGCTATGGGATAATGGTTGTCTGCATGTGTGATGGCCCTGAGGTGTTCTTGTATCCTCTTTTTAGCCATGCATGTGGTGCTGCCCACATATCTCTTCTTGCACGGGCATTCCAGTACGTAGATGACATATGGGGTAGTACAGGTCAGAAATTGTTTGATTGTTTTCGGTTCCTTTTTCCCTGGTATGTCAATATATTTTACCATGGTACTGGTGACACAGGCTTTGCAGTGCCCACAGGGGTAAAACCCTTTCAGACCTTGTGTATGTTGTTTCTTCTCAGTTATGTCACCCTTGATCAACATGTCCCTGAGGTTTCTACCTCTTCTATAGGTAAATTTGGGGTCTGACTTGCAGAAAGGGAGCCATTATATGGTCAGCTTTGAGAATGTTCCAATTCTTTGTGAGAATTTTACGTATTTTGTCTGAGCTTTGATTAAATGTAGTTATAACACGTGGACAATTCTCATGGTCTTGTTTGGTCATGGGAGCTTCAGGATTGAGTGTGTCATGACGATTTACATTTGACACCTTTTGAACAGCTCTATTGAGGACCCCCTCCGGGTAACCTCTTTCCCTGAACCTTTTCAACATGATATCTTGTTCCATAGCAAAGCTGGCCTCATCACTACAATTTCTCTTAGCCCTCAGTAACTCCCCAAATGGTATGCTCCATTTGAGAGGGTCCGGGTGAGCACTGAGGGCATGAAGTAGTGTGTTGCCTGCAGTATCTTTCCTGTGTAATTTAGAAGTAAGATTACCATTGATTACTTCTATTGTAGTATCAAGGAATTCTACCTGTTTCTCATCAATGTTGTAAGTCAGGTGTATGTTGTAGATGTTTCTGTTCAGTTTCTCAATAAATGAGATAGCCTCCTCTCGAGTACCGAGCCATATGACAAACAGGTCATCGATGTATCTGACCCAGGTGGAGACTTTCTCGAAGTCTTTCACAAGATCAATGTCCTGTCTCAATTCCTCCTCCCATCTACCTAGGAACAAATTCGCGAAACTAGGCGCGAAGGCTGAACCCAGATAGGTTCCTGCCCTCCAGTGAGTAACATTATAAATTGCTAGAATACTGGTCATATCATCCGACCCATTTCGTTCTCAGATATGATACACATTGCATACAAGATCAATTCAGAAATCGTTACACATAGAGTTATACCGATTAAGCCCTCTGGTGGGCTGTTATACAATGTCCTATAGATCTGTTGGACAGTTATCTGCTTGTATTACCTCCTTCCATGGATAATACACATATATAGTAATCACTTCTCTGTCCCATGCATTGTAATGTGAAGAAAACTCAAAATCAAAAATTAGTGAATCAAATTGTGTGACCAAAAGGTTACAAATGATAATAAAATTAGAAAATTTTAAATGTCTTGGGAGAGGTATAATTCGTACTCATTATTTCTTCAGTTTTTGTTTGGATGTTTAAAGATGGCAATGCAGTTCTTCATCCTGGTTATGCCCATGAGGGTTCAAAGTTCGAAAGCTCATTATGTGCTTTGATTCCTTTGTCTCATTATGTTCTCACGGTCACCTCCTCTTTGATTTGATCCAACACTCTCAATACCATAAAACTTAAGTTCTTTCCAGTTGCCATTGTGTTCTTTTTCCATGTGCTTGGCCATTGCATTACTTCAGTCGTTATTTATTGTGGCTCGTACATGTTCCAAAATACGCACTTTTAGTTCTTTTTTGGTGCTACCTATGTATTTCAACAAACACGGGCACTCCAACACATAAATGACAAATTGTGTCTTGCAGTTGACTAGTTGATCAATTTTCCATGTCTTTTTATTGGCCATCTCCAGTTCTTTGGTGCTTTTGGCAATACAACAAACCTTACAGCCAGAACAATTATAGAATCCCTTTGGTTTGTACCAAGCTTCTGTTTTTTTTTGTTCTTGGAAATGACTGTAGATTAATTTATCCTTGAGGTTTTTGGCCCTACGGTAGGTGATATTAGGATGATCTCCCACAATTTCTGCTATTTTTGGATCCATACGCAGAATGTGCCAATTTTTTCTTAGGATTTTCGTTATGGATTGGTTTGCCATTGAGTGAGTTGTAATAAATCGGATCTTTTGATCCTCTGTTGTTGATTTAGGTTTTTCCTTCAACAAATCAGTTGTTTTTATGCTAGAGGAGCGATTCAAAGCAGTCAGAATTGTATTTGCGCTTTTCAAATCTTTTGCTTGCAAGTTTTCGATTGCTAATCCAATCTTCTTCTTTTGAACAGATTCTTTTTATTCTCAGGAATTCTCCGTATGGGATATTTTGAGTTAAACTGGATTGGTGAAAACTTTGAGCATGTAACACTGCAATTGTCGCAGTACTTTTACAATGTAATGTCGTCTGTATTACATTGTTCTCAATAAAGATTTCTGTATCCAGGAAAATCACTCTAGACTCGCTGATTGTGTATGTAAATTTTAGACCATAATTTGAATTGTTCAGTATTTCAAAATATGCTTCAAATTCTTCGTTTGTTCCATCCCATATTAGCAGCAGGTCATCTATGTATCTTAGCCATGCTATGGTTTTTGATACTGCCACATAATTTTCACATTTCCACGCCCATGTTTTTTCCCAATGACCCATTATCAAACAGGCGTATGATGGACCAAAAGAAAAGCCCATCGCTGTGCCTTTGCATTGCCGGTAGATCTCTTTCTCGAACATAAATACATTTTGCTCCAAACACATCGAGATCATTTGTAAAAGCATATCATTGTGCTCTGCGTACTGGATGTTTCTATCCATGAGGAAAGATTTGCATGCTTCCAAACCAATTTTATTTTGAATATTCGAGTACAAAGCTATGACATCCATTGTGATTAGCTAATAGGAAGATTGCCACGGAGTGTCTTGTAATCTTCTCACCAGGTCTCCTGTGTCTTTGATGTACGACGTTAATCCTTTTACATAAGGTAGCAAAAAAATATCAAGATAGTTTGCCATTGGTTCCAACAGGGCTCCTTTAGCCGAAATTATCAGCCTCCCTGGTGGTTTAGTGGGGTGTTTATGTATTTTGGGTAGGAAGTATATATTGGACATTTTCGGGTGAGATGTCTGAAGATATTTGTATTCATCACTGTCAATTAGATTTTGTTTAATCCAATTGTCCAGCTTATGGTCTAGTTCCTCTTTCAGCTTAGGCATAGGGTTCATTTTCAATCTTTCATAATATTCCCTGTTCCGAAGTTGAGAATGTGCTTCTCGCATGTATGCTTTCTTATCCAGGACGATCACATTTCCACCCTTATCTGCCATTTTAATTTCGATGGTGTCATCTTTCTGTAGTTTGTGCAAGGCTTGTGGTTCTTCCCTTGTAAGATTGTCTTTTTTTTAAGGGTTTTTCAATGGGTAAAGATCTTTTACTACGCATTCATGGAAAAAGTCTATTTTGTTTCCCGGTGGGAGTTGCGGGTAGAATTTAGAATGTGGTTTCATTTTGGAGATACCAGCTCCTAATTGTACACAATATGCTTGCACTTCCCTCCCGCTTTGTTGCGGGTCTTGACTCAATTCCATTAGGTTGACAAAATGTTCAGCTTCCTGTAATGGTATTCCCATCGTGGGTTGGGGTATAGTTCTTCTCCAGTTGGCCATGTTAGGTTTGTCCACAAAAAGTTTTGCCAGATTTATCTTTCTGATGTATTTGTACAGATCCACGTGTGTTTCTGCCAAATTCATTCCACTTGTCGGGCAGAAATTCCACGTTCAATAGAAGGGCAAGAAGAAAAGATAATGGGACCAGAAATGGGGGAAGTGACAAAAATGCCAGTCTTATTAGCTGCAATAAAGAACTTAAAAAGCATTGTGTGTTCAGAATGGGAGGATATGTAAACTGAGCTCTCTTTGTGTTGTTGTTGCAGTTATTAAAATAATATCAGTAGTTGTTATTATTGTTAATGTATAATTATTATTGCGTACACTAGGTCTCGAAGGAAGAATCAAAGAGCTAGGTTGTTCTCTCCTCCCGGAAACCACTGAAGGCTTCCAGGAGCACACAACAAACCATGCTCAGTCTCATGCCCCGTTGTGAGCAGCACTCTTGGATAAACTGCAACAAAAGCAATGCAAGCACCATCCAAGCTAAGAGGCGAATGTAGCACCGTTGTGAGTGGATGAATGTCTTTGTCAAATCAGTACACGCGCCGCCTCCACCCTTGGCCTGAATTGCACCCATTGTGTGAAAGCACTGAATAATGCTTGCGCTATACAATATCTTGCAGGGACTGAAGAATGCATGGCTCAGCAGTCTGTCTGCAAAAACCCTGAAGAGGCATGCATGACGCAGCAATCAGAGCACAAATATATCTGAAGGATGCATGGCTCAGCAGTCTGTCTGCAACAACCCTAAAGAGGCATGCATGACTCAGCAATCAGAGCACAAATATATCTGAAGAATGCATTGCTCAGCAGTCTGACTGCAAAAACCCTTAAGAGGCATGCATCACTCAGCAATCAGAGCACAAAAATATCTGAACAATGCGTGGCTCAGCAGTCTGTCTGCAAAAACCCTGAAGAGGCATGCATGACTCTGCAATCAGAGCACATATATATCTGAAGAATGCATGGCTCAGCAGTCTGTCTGCAAAAACCCTTAAGAGGCATGCATGACTCTGCAATCAGAGCACAAATACATCTGAATAATGCATGGCTCAGCAGTTTGTTTGCAAAAACCCTTAAGAGGCATGCATGACTCAGCAATCAGAGCACATATATATCTGAAGAATGCATTGCTCGGCAGTCTGTCTGCAAAAACCCTTAAGAGGCAGGCATTACACAGCAATCAAAGCACAAATATATCTGAACAATGCATGGCTCAGCAGTCTGTCTGCAAAAACCCTAAAGAGGCATGCATGACTCAGGAATCAGAGAAGAAATATATCTGAAGGATGTATGGCTCAGCAGTGTCCACTTTCACACTGTTGCATTGCATGCAGGCAGCAGGATTCTAGCATCACGAATATGAGAGGCGATTTCTGTGCATGCATGCACACACTTATGCTGTGTAAAATTCGTGCATGGCTCGTCTGTGTGCACACACAGTTGTTCTGTAGAGGATACAAACACAGCAAGCATAGCTCTACAGTCTTGTGCACAACTGCGCTGTGTCAGTACCATACAATGTGTGTGTGTGTGAAACTACATGCACAGCAGTTGAAAGCAGGATGGCGCAACAGTGTGCACAATTGTACTGTATTGTAGTGCACAACTGCACTGTACAGCAAACCAAGTAGGAGTTAATAGTGTGCAGAACTGCACCATTGCACCATACAGGAAGCATGTAAGGCGTAACTGTTTCTACTCATGCAGCACAGCAGTCTATATAAAGCATGTATGGTACTAAAGTGTACCATTGTACTGTGCAAAAAGAAAGCATGGCTCAGCAGTATGCAAACATTATTTTCACAGTAAGCATTTACAGCTGAACACTATGCTCAACTGCACTTTAAACGAAGCATGCAAGGCAAGAGAGAGTGTTGCACATTTGGCTATAGGATGCATTGAGGGCACAGCTCAGCAGTGTGCACAACTGCACAGTATCATAAGAATGCCTAGTTAAGAAAGGCGCAGCAGAGAGCGTGCGTAATTGTGCCATATAGAAATTATTCACGGCTCATCAGTGTGGGCACAACTGAAATGAAGATGACGCACGCGTGGTTCAGCAGTGTGCACAACTACCCAGTATACGAAGTATGTTTGGCTCAGCAGTGAATGCCCCATTACAGTGCATAGAAGTGACTGGAAGCATGCAATGCTCAGCAGAGTGGTCACAATAGTGGTGTATAGGGATGCGTGGCTCGCCACGGCGCAAAATTGCACTCAAGGAACTATGTATTGCTCAGTATATGAAATGAGCTTGACTTTTACAAATAATAAAACAAATATTGAGAGAATGCACTGTTTAGTAATGCATGCATGATTAAGTAGCTACTGCTAGTTATAGCGAAATGTCACAGCCAACGATGTGTGACTACCCAGATCCTATATGCCTAGGAAACATGCACTGCTCAGTACTTTTTTCGTTCCTGTATGTGTCAGCACAAAGATTAGGTGTGGGATGGTAACCTCTGTGTTTGTGGGATGTGCATGCACCGCTACGTGGCCCACGTCGTCAATTTGGTTGCTAGGAAGCGTACACTGCACTCCCGTCAGTTCGCTGACCCTGACCACGCAGGGATTTACTTTGAACTCAGACAGCGGATCTAAAAGAGCAGAGAAGACACTGCAAGCCCTAACAGCAGCAAGCCCCTTTCACCTCTGTTCACATGCACCACAAACAAGTACTTCCCCCCCTAAGCACACAGTCATTGAGAGTGCCAGACCAAGTGCCCTGTTTATGCTCTGCCATAAGCACATGCAGACCCGGATGCAAAGTGCAACAATTACCTGGGGGCTCCCATGCAGCTCAGCATGTAGAGGGGGCCCAGGGGCTGAAGCATGGCTGAAGCGGGGCTGTCCACTGATCATGGAGGAGAGCGCTGCAAGGTGCTGCCGTGAGACAGTCATGCTGCTAAATCTTTTTCTTTTTAATTACTTAAAAACGAATCAATAGATTTGCACCAAATTACAAAATGAGATCTTTCTGGTGCAAGCTCTAGCTTGCTGCCAAATTTAGTGTAATTCTGTTCAGCGGTCCAGCCTGTAGTCATGTCTTAAACCCCTATGGGAAATTGCATGGGGAAAAGGCGTTTTGGACCACCCTTTTTCTCGGCCTCTACTGACGAATGACCCCTAAACTTTCCAGACAGAAGCTGAATTGAATGGTAAACTAGCGTAAAAACTTTTCAGACTCATCAAATGGAGCCCAAGTTGTTAGCAAAACAAAGAAAACTTTTCCTACGGAAGCTAGGTCCTAACTATAACTACCTACTGGGGACAGCTAGTATTACATATCTATATATATATTCACAGAAAAAACCATAGGTTATAGACCATATATAGTTAGGAATTAGCATTTACAAAACCTTGAAAATTCACTGAAAAAACCATAGGTTATAGACCATATATAGTTAGGAAATAGCATTTAGAAAACCTTATTTTACTCACACAAAACCATTGAAATTCCATATATAGTTAGTTGCACTAACTATATATCGCGCACCTGCAATCCACTGCTGATGATGTCACATATTACATCATTCATGACATGGTCAGTGACATCACTGATGACATCACTGATGACAT